>NW_026844334.1:5253152-6530027 GCF_029955315.1 Cylas formicarius | reverse complement strand
GTAGTAGAAGTGTCTAAATTAAATTAATGTCAGGGGCGTAATATCAATTTTTTTAAGTTTTAGCTTTATTTAATTTGGATCAAATCAATTAATTAATTTGCAAAATATTATTTAAAAAGAAATTAACACCCTGTATCTTGGAAACAATGCATTTCCGGATCTACATTTTTGAGAACGTTTTATTTTTTAACATAGCCGCATCTCTTTTGCAAAATCTTAGAAGACATGAAAATATAGTTCAATAAAACAAACAAGATCGTTAGGGAATTTTTAAAATCATATATTTACTTGAAGAATAAAAAGAAACTTTTACAAATTGCTTTGTATACATATTTTTTTAAATATCACTTATGCCAATTTCATGGCTACCTCACACTTACAAATATGTCAGAACAATTATATTTTGTTCGAAAACTGCTTTCATTTCGAAAACATTACCATTTACGTATATGAAGTAGTACCCATCATATCCCTGATACCCAGTACCCATGATACTGGAATATGCTAGATAAAATTATCGAAAAGTGTAAGAAAAATGAAACGATATACAGGTTATCTCGTTTAAAGAATCAAAGTTGCTGCAACACTGTAACGCTCAAAATATTTTCCATCTACAGAGAGTCATAAACCTACGGACCAAATTTTCAGCAAATTGTTGTACATCCCACATTCTATATTTCGTCAGCCCTGAGACACCCTGTATAAATTCTATATCCTTTGCTGCTATAAAATGACGCGACTACCTCCGAAATACGGGATTTTACGACAAAGGCCGCCTCCGCCCGCCTCAACTCACTCCCACACCCCGCCCCGCGCCTTGTCGTTTCAAATTTTACACATTGCCGGTAAACTTTTATCTATTTTAGAGAAATATTATGCGCGGATAAAGGGCGAGACCCCCACAGCCGCTCCAAATTTAATATCGTCTTGCTATGACGTTTTAACGATTTTTCATTCCGTTTAAGAGACGATAAATGACGGCGGCGGGACGCGTCGCGACGCTGTTTAAATGCAGACTCCTCCGCGACGAAGTTAAGTTGTCCATATAGACGTCAGCTTAATATTGTTTTATTATTATTAACACGGAAAAATACCGTAGCGTTTTTGCGTTAAAGCGAAGTCTCGGAGATTACATTTTCCTCCTTGCCGGAAGTATATTAATTATTAAAAATAATTAACAGCAGATTTTGGCTGACTTCCTTTTATTTGGTATATAATGTGTCCAAGGGGATATTGGATACCATAAGAGATACGCATATGGTTAAATAAGAAAAAAGATTAATAACATGCCGTTCCCATCACTTCCGAAGGAAGGATTTCAGTTTTATTTTTATCTGGTGTTATTTTTTGAGCTCTACAAGACAGCTTTGAGAGATTTTAAGTACGACATTTCGTTTCGCCGAAATCATCATCAAGTTTATTTTTTCACAAGCTCCGTGCAAAACTACACCACGTATTAAATAGCATGTTTTACTACGAATGCAATGTTGTACGAGACAATATGATTCTGCTCAAATTTTCTTTTCTTTATTCGATCACTTGTCTTTCGTTTATCTGCTTGCTGCCTATTCGTTTGAGCAGCATTAAAGGATATTATACATTGCACAACTACTTTGAGAATTTGCTGGCTTCGGAATATGAAACAGCTATACTGGGTCACAAATCTTCTGAATCGTCGCTGAAATGCTAAAGAAAGGCATAGATCTAGTGCATCAGATCTGCGCAAAGGTCTGAGGAAATGGTCTGAAAGATGGGCCGAATCAATCTACATTCCTTTTCATAAAAAATCAGCTAAAGACGAATGCGGCAATTGTAGAGCTATCGCTCTGATCAGTGATGCCAGTAAAGTTCTCCTGCAAATCATACAGGAACGATTGAAGAATTACCCTCTACCGCAGATCCCCTCAGAAAAGGCAGAGCCCTATATGACAAGAACAGAGGACACGTACAAATAAAAGGGCAATTCTCAACAGGATTCAACATTGGAATAGCCGTTAGACAGGGTTGTATTCTCTCCCCATTTCTCTTCAATATCTAGAAGGGCTCTAGAAAACTGGTATGGCGGAGTCTCTAGCAGTGGGAAGAAAGTGTCAATTCGAATGACACGATAATTCTGGCACAAACTGAACAAGAAATGTTTGAACTCCTTCAACGTGTGGAAGCTGCTAGTTTGGAATCAGGCCTACGTCTGTTGATTGTGGATAGATCTCAGACACTCGACTTCGACACATTCATGATATAGAAACCAGAGACACTGTCATCTAGCTTGGGGCAAAACTAACTAGCAAAAGACGCCCCGATCCAGAAATCAAGGGAAGGATTAGAATGGTAAAAGAAGCTTTAGATAGACTGGCTAAAATCTGGAAAGACTACAACATTCAGTCAATGACCAAGATGAGACTTCTCAAAGCGCTAACATTCTCCATCGCAACTCATGGGTCGGAATCTTGGACATTAAATGCTGCATGCCGCAGGAGAATAGAAGCGTTTGAAATGATATGCTGTCGCAGGATGTTGAGGACCCCTTGGACGGCGCACAGAACAAACATTTCCATACGCAGTGCTATATGCAGTGAACTAAATATTCCAACAATCCTGAAGCGTATATTAAAATACTTTGGTCACGTGAGGCGGAAGGATGTCATGAAGAAGATTGTGATCCAACGGAATGTGGAAGACAAAAACGACTGGAGAGAGAGAGAGAGAGAGAGAGAGAGAGAGAGAGAGAGAGAGAGAGACAACTACGGTGTGGAGACACTCAAGTCTCACACAACTTAATTGTACCTCATTTGTGAGTTTCATTGCCAAAACATTGACCTAACCATAATAAATTATAAGTATGTTAATTGAGATTTACAAACTGAACTGAAAAACTAATAAATCATCATCAAAAATCTGATAAAGTCGTTCGAGTTTGACGAAACGCGTCACTATATTTGCGCACCCAACGACTTCACTTTTTGACCGATTGACTGGGGAGCGGCGCTTTACTTTTACAGAACACAACGCTTTCCCGAGGTGGCGGTCGAATATTGCAGCTGTTTTTCGGGCCTGTGATGTGTGATTTCTGGAACGCAGCTCAGTCAACCAAGGGAGCAACATTTTTTTATAGGAAAACGTTAAAAAAGTTTAAAGTTAATTCAAAACAATATTGTTTAAAGAATTAAGCATACAGAAAAACATGAACCTCCTCATTTTAACAGCAATTTGTTGTTAATCTCTTGTAACTTATTAAATTATTATCAACAGTTTTATTGTGCAGTGACGGCAAAATTGTATAGCAATCAATCAAAAGCAATAAAAAAGTAATATTCGGTTTTCAAATTAAAATTTCTGGGAAGTATTTGATATTTTAAATTTGTGAGGCTACCTTTAATACTGTTTGATATTCTCGCCGTAAGAAGCCCTTAAAGTAGAAGACGGAGTTCGATAATGGCAAGTTGCAATGTTTTTTCTTCTTTTACGACTTGCGTAACACACAGTTAGCGTTGCGAAAATAAAACTAAACCGAGCTTTGCATCTTGTTATCCCTGTTAAGTACGGTGTAAACATTCATCCAATTATTAAAATAATCCGGATCCGGATTTTCTCCCATTAAAATTTTTTCGAAATATCGCCGAGCGAGAGCGACCGAACAAAGTTTTAAGTATGTGTGTTCATCGAAACGATAAACTAGACGGGTTGTTATCATACCCCTATTCGGATGTAATACCGCGTAGGCATCCCGTGACGTCACTCGTTAAAATAAATTTCAGCGACGCGTTTTTTTTTTAAACTTCCCTCGTTACCCGCGTCCGGGATGGTTTTGAAGTCGCGATTTTTTTCTACCGCACAAAACAACACCGCCTTTATGTGACTTATTGTCTCTGCACATCACAAAAATAACTAAACTAATTAAAATGTGATGAAAATTGAAAATGAAAAACCGCGACAATATTTTATTAAAATTTTACATAATTAACAACTTTTTCTGTTCCCCTTTGAGTGACGCTCTAGTTTTTTTGGTAAATTTTGCTTTAAGCATGGTTGAAACATCCTTAATATTAAGATTGAACTATTACAAAAGTACGTCCATCAAAAAGTAAAGGCTCAGCATTCGATCGAGCAGTGGCACACCTTAACATATCACTTAAACTGATTAGGTTGTACAATATACATTTGTCATGCGATCCGCAATATTCAGTTTCGTACCTTATAGCCCACTGGACAAGTACTTGATAATACTGATCTTGAACAGCCTGCTCTTAACGCACTCGCCAATGGATATCTGAAACGGAGGGATTGATGTGCGCAATTTTTGCAATACCATCAGAAGACACGATATCATAGCTAAGATAGTTTCACTGAAAATAGCCTTTAACTTGGTACTAGTGAATATGAGGAAATTAAAATATATTGGAACAGAACTATTCGAAGTGACTAGCAGTGACTCTTGCCGAAATTGCAATACCCCGATATATTAACCGGCAAATGTAAGAACGTTATAAAAAGGCGACAGATCTATTATTAGCGGATGACATAAACCAGACATGGCGTTTAATGTAAATATTATCTTTATAATGTCTGAACCACTGGGTAAATCCCAAAATCCCTCAGAAATGCATATAATCTATGGTCTAAAATCTACAGCATACGATTTTTAACCATTCTTAAACCCAATAATACTTTGCTACTCACTTATCCGAGATGGGACGACCTAAATAATAACCTATTGTTAATTTGAACCTTCAATATATAACGTTGCTGGTAACTTTTGCAAAATACTTGTTGAAAATAGATATTCCTAAATAAAACGCCAAAAAAATCGTACCCAACCGGAATATAATTAGATTCCGAAAGACAAAACTCTCCGCAAAGATAATTTATTTCGGAGACGTCCAAGCAACGTCAGCCCAAATCCGATCTCGGTCCGCCATCTTTACGTGGGATTATATCGCTGAATGGGTCAAGTAATGCGGAACTAAAATCTCAGTCACGTTATATCTGACTTTGGACGGTCAGATTAGACGACGTTACGGATCGATGTTCCTTCAAGCCCCCCTCCCGATGCCCCCTTTATCGCCCGCCTAACGTCAATATCCAAATCTAGGGCTTTTAAAGACTCCCGACGACGCCTATTGCGAAACTAACGTGAAAGTGTACAAAGCACGCGATCTTTGGAATTTTATATACGAGCGCACTTTCATTGCGTTTCGTAAAAATCGTTTCAAGAGTCTTTACGTCGCTCGACAGGAATTTATTTATTTATATAGGAACGTGAGGGAAATGATAAGTTTAACAAAGTAGTCTCAAGTAACGGGAATACGCTTCTACGCTTCCCGACGCCAGGAGAAGATGTTGATATAGCGAAATTACAGATTCATATCTTGAACGAAGAAATTTCTTTAGATATTGTGAAATCTGTTTAATTCGTTTACGCTGACCTCTGTAAGTGAGCATTTTTGGTTAGTTTTAGTTCATTTTAGTTTAATTTGTTGGTTGCATAGAGCCTCTGATGCCATCGGTCGATGAGTGACGAAAGGTTTATTAATAATCTCAAGCCGGTGGGTGTCGAAGTTAGGTATTCTCACTACTGTCCCATCTTATACCTCAATGGAATTGAACGTAATTTAAGATAGAAACATGGAGCCTTGTTTTATAAACTAATATAATTAGACATCATTAGAGAACTAGTTGCAGTTAAATAACCATTACGCACGAGTATCAAAACTAACCAAAGCTCACCAACGGATGATTTGTTTTTTAATAAAGAATTTGGTGAAAAATAAAGTTGTTGCAGTTTAAGGGAAGTGATATTGCTTATTAAAAATTCATAAACGTATATAGGGGCTGTACAATTTTTTTAAAAAATGTTACGTTTCACAGATATCAGTGAATCTGTTTATTTAAACAGATTCACTGGACAATTGGTTGCAAAATTGCGAGAGGCGTAGTGCCTATAGATTTTTGGATTATTGCTTGTTTTGTATGAATGTCTATGGTTTTGTACATGGTATTGCTCGGTTTCTGGACATCTTATATTCACGCTGGTATCCAGGCCAGATGGGATCGGATATCCCGTATGATGTAATTGCTGGAGCCGTTAGATGAAGTGGTCGTCATTTTATGACTAATTATTTAGAAGTTTATTCCACTGTATGAGCATCTTAAGAAACCTGGAGAATGATGGAATGTGAACTATTCTTTACTTACGATGGCATTTTAAATTATATTTACCAACATTTGTAGGTTGGCCAAATTGCTCGAGTTGCAGGGCCAAATATGTGTGTGTGTGTGTGTGTGTCCATTTTAAAAGTATATATATAAAATTTTACAATTACAATTTTTTGATTTTTTCTGTCTAACTGGAGCTAACTTAATATTTCTTTATCCACCTAGCAACTATGTTTTAGGGCACCGGATGCCTCAATTTATATGAATCAAAAATAATCATCTGTTGCGGCTCTGCGTATATACCTAAGTGTGTATGTGTGTGTGTATGAATGTGTGTGTCGGTTCTAATTGGGTTTCCATAAATTAGGAATCCTAAAACAACATACGCAGTCAAAAGGGTCGCGCCAAACAGTTTGGTTTGCCCAAATACAAACTTTCTATATTAGTTTCCAGTATATCCGGAACCTGAGGGTGTAATTGTATTGCGACAGTGGCGTTCGTACCCTCCGATTCGGTATTATTTACACGTGGGATTCTGTGAATTTAACGCCATTCGCAAAAACTAAAATGATGGTGCTCAGCAGACACCAACACCCATCTTAATGAGGAATGGATTGCGATCAAGAAATTAAGAGAAGAATTGGCCGAACAGAAACAACGTTCCTTAAATCCAAGAATTTACTTCTGCATATAAATATGCCGCTACACACGGGTAATTCAGTCTTATGTATGGCCGGTGATGTTGTATGGCGCTAAAACTTGGTCACTTAAGGTAAAAATAACTCAAAGTATCATATCTAGGACATATATTAAGTGGGCCTCAATAATCCATACCCAGGTTGATACTGCAGGGAAAAATCGATGGTCGACGGAACTGTAGTGGTACAAGTGACGCCGCAACCATATTTCAGTTATCTTATAGCCATAAAAAAAAGAGAAATGATCGTCAACGTGCGGCATAGCACATAGCACCCGAAGAAGCCGTACTACTAGACTTCGCCTTTTTAAACTTGTAATAAAATCTTTAAATAAATAAGAAGTTGACAACAATCCCATAAAAAAGTGGTCACTTTGTATACCTACTGAGTTTTACATAGTAATTATGATTTTAGATGCAAAATAACTAATGAATGAATAACGTGGTTAAAATATCAACGCAAGATTTCGGAAACTCTCCCTACGCGAAAATGCTGTTTGCCGAACGTCACTCTGACGCTATTAAAAATTCGATGCCGTCGATCAGTTTAAAACTCATCCCGGAGTAACTTTTCCGCAATGGAATTTGTTATGGAGCGCGCCTTAATTATGAAAATTCGCCGAAGAGTGAAACAAATTAAGGACAAAAGCAATTAAACGAGGAAAAATTCCCGCTCGGTCCCCTTTACGTCAAGTTTTGAAAAGTTCGGACGGGTCGGGTTGTGGGGGGGGGGGGGGCTGAAAAAGAACCCCCGAGTGCGAAATTACCCGAGAATTATCAATTTGGTTAATTAGTTTCGGTTATCTATTCAATATCCCGTAGAAATTAAGTGAATTCGAACTTATTAAAACTTTTTCTCATTAGACGAAATCCTTTCGAAAATGGGCAAATACGGAAAGTCTGGGCGTTCGCGCAAGATTTTAACTTAAAATTAATACGATTCGCTCATTTGAGTGGCCGCCCCCTCACCCAAGGACGAGATGATGGAAAAGGATAATGACGCAATATTATCAAGATTAAATCTGACACTCGTTTAAGTTTAATCTAACTTTGCGCTTTCCCCATTCCCGCCCGCTCCGCGGGGTAACGAGTTTAGGGGATTCGTCCGTTTGCTTAAAATTCTGGACATTTTTTTTTTCTACTAAAGACTTGCATAAGTAAACATAATATAGAACCGAAATTAGTAAATCTAGAGGTAATAACGTGAATGTGTACTAACGAATAATCAATTATTAATTAAACTCCGATTATTATAATTTTTATAATATGATTGGTTAAATTAATGCTTATTATTGTTGGTTTCGAATGATTAGTGCAAGGCTATTACAATTTATTCTCGTAATAAACACAATCTGGAGTAGAAATTCCTAAATCTAGAACCAAAAACTTAATTAAATTATTAACTAATTAAGGAATTATTTTAAATTAACAACAGAATTCAATTTTAGAACATTAGAGGCAACGGATGGAATAATTCATTAAATTAATAGGTGATTAGTTAAATAATTTTAGTATTGTCGATTGTATAGTATAACACTATCACAATTTAGTAGCACAATTAAAATTAAACCCAAATCTACGAGATAGTTAATAATTAATGAAATTCTTAATATACTAAGGAACTAAATAATTTATATTTGTATTAACTAAGATTAAATATAGTTATTATAAATTATTCTGGAAGTTAAACATCGAATCACAAAACTGCATTTATATAAGGAATTACTTAGTTAAATTGTTAATTAGTTAAGGAATTGTTTAACTCTGATTTAAAATCATTGTACTATTATGAATTATTTTAGATTTAAACAATCGAATACCATTTGGAATATTAATATTTAAATCTTGCACTAAAGTCCTGGCATTAGATCAGATAATTAATTAAATTAATAATTAATATTTGATTAAGTAAACAATTCGATTCAAAGGTCGATTGAATATTATAGCGCCATCCAAATGTATTATATTAGCACAGTTAACTCATTCTGGAACAGAAACGAATAAATCTAGAACGGAATCTAAATTTGAAGCGGCTGATTAATTAATAAAATTAATAATTAACTTAGGAATTAATTAAGTTTTATTTATGTTACCTCAGATTGAATATCGTTATTGTAATTTATTCTCGATATAAAATATGGAATTAAACACCTGAATTGGTATAAGGAATTACTTTTATTCAAAATTACAGTAATTTAATGAATTATGCTGCCCTGAAACAACTGAATAGACTTTCGAATGTATATAATTCAATATAAATAATTAAATGTTGAATTATATTAAAAATTAATATTCATTCATATTCAATCTGGTTTGGCGTATCTAAAAATTAATCTATTTCTTGGAGATATTTGGTAAAAACTGTGGTTCTAATTTGCTATTATCAATTATGTATTTCCCGCGAGCAGAATTAATTAATTAAAAATGTAGGTGCGTTAATATGTCGTGTGAGATTAGTGTTTGAGTTGCTTTCAATGTTCATTTTACTTTCGGGTAGATCTACTTCATTATATTTAAAATAAAAATTGGTTCTTCGCAGCGAAGCTCATATTAATATTAACATTAGGACGTTAACAGCGTCCCAACAAGCAAATGCTCTTTATAAACACGCTTTTACTTATACGGCAGCGGAATTATAAGAAGTTAGAATTATTAAATATTTAGATTTTGTTTTCTTTTATTTCCTTCGTGAATTAGTGGGCTAATGTAATTTAGCATTATTAATATTTAGAATATTTTATAATGATGATGATTGAATTAGCGAGAACAAAGATGTCATTTGGCGGACAAAATCTGTAATCATAAAAATAGAACTCGAAACCGTCTGTAAGTTAATAAAAACTTAACGCAAAGACGCTTCGAAAGGTCGAATTAAATTAGAAACACTAAATTAATTAATTACATCGGTCTGCGGATTACATTAAAAACGCCACGGAGCGGAGATGAAATTTTACTAATTATTTCGCAAGACCTTCGGAACGGAATTTGTATTTCATTGTCCGTTTGTTGTGCTCTGAAGTGTACGGCCTCTATTTCGACGCCCTATTTCTCTGGCTCAACGTGAATTAGCTCTTTTGTACTATAAAGGCATTAAGGGAGAGGGAGCGAGAGCGAAACCCGGCCCTTTCACGTTGTTTTTCTTGAAATTGGGCGATCTATAAATAGATGGCACCACCCTCGATGTCCTCGACGATTGTCAAAGGGACGATCCATTTTATGCCTTTATTTTTTAAGTAAGTTTCGTTTCGTTTATAAAAATCTATAGACCGAGACTTTATGTATTTTAATAGAGCCACGTTATAAATTTGATTTGAATTATCACTTTTAATAAATTAGTATATATTATTTTTTTATTGATTTATTATTATCTTATCAGTTTATATATATATATATATATATATATATATATATATATATATATATATATATATATATATATATATATATATATATATATATATATATATATATATATATATATATATATATATATATATATATATATATATATATATATATATATATATATATATATATACATACGTGTACGTGGTTTAAGTGCGGACACGTACGAGTGACATGGACGCGCGGCCTCTGAAGATGCCAAGTGATATTTTGGCGAAACGTCAGGCGAATGATCCTACTCCAGGGTCAAACAACGAACGGATGAATACCCGGACCACCAATACATACATATATACGGAAACATGGGAAATCTACAGCATACAAAAATGATCATACTATTGAAGCAATAGTAAGAAACCCAAAACAGAACACAAAAATCGTTCCAACAACTAATATTAGACATTTTTGTATCCTTCGATAGAGGATATAGCCCGTTTTCACATATGCCCTGCCTTTACACGGCTGTTATCGTTTAAAGTTCGTTTAGAGATCGGCGTGAATGGCGGAGGGAGTCCCATCCGCCACCAAAAAGCGGCCCGTCGAGCCGCCTCCGCATCCGATCACGTCGAAATAATTCTAAACGCGGAAAACGGTCAGTATCGCCCCAGGCACGCCTAACTATAGACGACTTAATTATATGCATATCTGCGATTACCGACGCGAATGGCCGACCGTAATTAATAGAGGGCATCTGTTTTGGTTTTAATATTAACCGGAACTTGACAGATTCGGCAATAGGCCGAATTGTCAGTTGCTTTGTTCGGGTATTGGCTTACGCGATTAGTTCGGTTTGTTCCGAGATAATACGCGTGGTCCATATTGGGGTTAACGACGGCCCATTGTTATTGTCCGTTGAAACGGTCATTATTTTCTTTGCGCTTAACGCGGGAGATGAAAGTTTGGCTTCGGGATTTCGTTCGATCGTTGAAATATTTTTTATCTTGCATTTCGACGAAACCCACGTAAGCGTAGCGCACATTATTAATTGTGACGAAAATTTTTGCAGAAACGCTAATAGAGTGTCCAGCAAACTCAACGTTGGATGAGTTCTCTGGTTTATTTATTATTAAAGTAAAATTACAGATAAATAGATAAGATAGATAGATAAATAAATTAAATAGTATCCAATATTAATCTTAACTAGTCCTACAATATTAATAAATGAACCTTTTAAAAATTATATTTGAAATAGTTCATTTAGGACACATTCGCATAATTTTTATCTCCAGCTTAGTTCAACATTAATTACTATCTGAAATATACAATGCTTATAACGTTCAACTTTTTTTGCAAGTTTTCATGTAAATTTGAAAATAATAATTACTCGAATCTGTAAACTCCATTACAGCTTATGATATAATATAATATAATATAGTAAACAACATTCCTATAATATAGCGGGTTTTCCAATAAGAGGTGTCATTTTGAATAGCTTGATATGGTCCTGTAAGCGTAGCCTTGGCTGAAATTGTTTTTTCTACTCCCGTCTAAAATACCTATTTACCCACTGATCTAGCGTGCGGGAAGCGTCACTTTACCACGTCAGTTTCCGAGCCATTTCGGACATTTCCGGGATTTTACCGCACGAATTTGGGACCAATCGGATGTTTTCGGAGATATTCCAGCGCTTTGAATTTTAACGTTTGTCAATTCTGACGGTCAAGTCAATGAATTTATTCTTGTCGTTTTGCGAAAATGTACCTAAAAACTAACGGTCGTAGAAAAAGTATAGTTGCAACACGTTCGGTAAACTTTTTAACTCACTCGTTTATTAAACACTCACTCCGTTCGTGTCAAATAAACTCAACAAATACCGTTTACCGCACTTGTTGCATAATATACTTTTTTTTTCATTGAAATAGAGATCAAATTGTATCAAAATAACACCTCTTATTTGAAGTGTAATTTTAGAAACTCTGTATGAGTTAAAGGTTAAATTTTTCATCATCATGGCGAGTTGTTTGCAACATTGTGTCGCTTCTCGCATCCCCTACTCCAGCGTCTTCTGTCATTCCAATATCCTTCGTTGAGACCCCTTCCATTTCGGTTTGAATGTTTGTAATCCATTTTTTCGGTGACCTTCCTTTGTGCTGGTGTCCAGTTCCAACCCTTTAATGGTCACCTTTCTTTTCTCAGTCGGTGCAGATGTCCATGCCATTTCAAGTCTTTGGCATTTATGTCGTCCATTATACTATTTTTGATTTGCATTCTTTATCTGATGGTGCCATAAACCATGACGCCTTCTCCAGTACATCACTTCGATTGAAAGAAGTTTCTGGGTAACTTTTTTCTCTCAAACCTACACTTCTGACCCATACGTCAATACAGGCTGAATCGTAGACTGGTATTTTTTTATGTTATTATTCAACAGAATTGGATGTAGTGCTTTCCTTTTCCGATCTTCTTTAGTATGTCCTTATTATCCTCTCCGTTCTCATCTATTGTTATGATAATAAAACAATTGTTTAATTTGATCAATTCTCATTAGTGTAGTCAGGTTAGTTTTTTTTTGTACTTTTTATTTGCCTAAAAAATGTCTGTTCTCAATAATTTTTGGAAAAATACTGTTAATTGGACGAATATTGCCAATTGAAGTTTTTATCGTTTGAAATTTAAATATGGTCTTGGATTGAGCTTTTATAAGTGAATAAAAATAAATTCCTAAAACCTTGCTACCTTAAAATCAAATCGCATAGATATTTTTTGTTGTGTATTTTTCACTGCCAACTGTCAATTCTGCGGAATCGGTCACCAATATTTCTGACATTTCCTGTTTTTGTTTTTCCTTATGCACGTTGTTTTTTTGCAGTTTTTGCAGAAATTGTCGCATTTCCTTGAATTTCTTCGGGATTTAGTCGGAATTCCTCTGGAATTCCTTCGCCACTGCTGTTACTCATCGGACGATATATCTACACAAAATCGCAACCGCAAGAAGTGTGGGACGCAGATAAAACGATCCCAACCTTCGAAAGAGATTTTGCCGAACAATCGCAGATCCCGTTCCCGTTTATTTACGATAACTTTTTAGCTTTTTTGATTTATTACCGCGTCGCCTTGCATTGCAATAGCAAACGACGGACCGGTCGAAGTCACGTTCTTTATTACACTGCACGTTTTGCACGATCCGAACATACACACAACTTTTAACAATATAAAGCGAGATTATGCCGAGAGTCCCGGACACCGGTGTCCTACCCCAGACAAAATTTATCGGGACGCACACGGCACAAAAGTAGTAATGAAGTTTAATGCAGCGCGAGAGACTTAACTTAGGCCGCCGACCCGGACGTCAACGTCCCCCGCCCCCCGTCTCCCCCGCCCAGTTCCGCGGAGTTGTCCGGAATTTCAAACTCTTGCAGCAACTCTCGAGGTTATCAGTTACGACCTTGTCACTTAAATATGCGGCGCTACTACGTATAGAGGCGCTAGAGCTGCAGTCGCACGATTTTGTCGCTGATTTTTAACTGTTGAGTCTAATTTGCATGAAGTTTTCAGTTTTCCTGGGAAATATATGCACGGGGGGTTCAGTTCGTGACGGGAAAATGAATATTTTCTCTCGAGTCGCGACCTCAGAAACAAAAAACGATACAGGAACGACCAACGGATGTAGGCATTTACTACTTCTTTCTGCTGAAGTTGTCGAATGAAATAAAGAACCGGATGGATCTCTTAGCTAAGAAATTCGCCAAGGAAATCTTAATTGGACTTGAACCGTCTTGTACTAGTTGAGTACAAAAAAACAAGCATATGGATTAGGGATGTCACCCTCAATCACACTTGTGGGCTAACCTCCTGTATAAATGAATATCTAACATTACGTAGAAAATAACTCTAGCAAAAATGTAGCGTCTGGTATATTAGTTCTGTCAATGTCTCTCAATATTCTTACACCTCAGAGCAAATATCATAGAAAGAAAATATTAAAATCCTTCTTTAGAGTCATCAGATTCTGGACCATGTTTATAGACAGGTTGAGCTAATTACAGAGTAAAGTTCATTATCTTATTGGTTTCAAAATTTATGAGAAAATGATAAACACCAAAGTTGTGAAGATTGTGAGGATTCAAAATTCTTTTAAAGTATACAGGGTGGCAACAAAAACGTGAATGAAAAAAAAACATGTTTTTAAGTGGAACATCCTCTCTTTAAATTTTCTTTTGACTTCAACTTTTTAACTTAAACCTAATAGCTGGTCTGATATTTTAATTTTTCAATAAAAATACTACCTTTCACACTTGCGAAACAATTACCATAGCGCGATTGTTTGATATTGGCGTTATTCGGGGTGGACGCAAAGGATATATGCCACGAAATTTGAATTGTTCAAAAGAAACGAATATATTTGGATAATTTTAAATAGTAAAGTATAGATTTTTTTCAATGTCATTTCAACATTAGTTGGCCATGATAAAATGACATTGTCAACTGCCAACGGAGTAAATAAATTCAATTTATATGCTGGTAATATTGATTATTAAAAACGGAAAATGGAAAAGAATTGAAAATTTTACTTTAAGTTTAAAATAATTCCCAGGTCAGTGGCCGTCAAGTATACAGCTTGTGTGAGACAACCTTCCGTTTATCACACCAATAGAAAACTCAAATATCATCCGTTCCATATGGAACTACACCAAAAACTGCTGGTGATCTTGAATAACTAGGGGCCGATACAATTTTTTTGTCTGAAATAATATTTTCCGATGAAACTACGCAATAATGGTGCAATCAATCGTCATAACGTGCATTATTATCCAACAATTATTCCATTCTGGGTACGAGAAGTACAAACCAAAAACATTGGTCACTTAATCTACCTAGACATTTAAAATTTTTGCAGAACGATTTATCTCAACTTCTTCAAGCAGTCGATAACATTGAGATCCAACAAATGTGGTATCAGTAAGCATTGCCCATTACGCAGAAATGGATCGGTAAACGTGGATTCATTGTATGGCCCTTTCGATCACGTGACTTAACACCACTAGTTTTGGTTAGTATGTACGTATCCAAGTAGAAGAGCGTGTTGTTGAACATTTATTGCGTCATAATAATAATTAAAAATAATATGAGTTAAATTTATAGTAATATGTATTTAATATGATTTACTTTTTCTATTCCATCCATTCCACCAAAATTGCTTATAAGTATCTGTTGATTTATCTACGGCAATCGTTTTGTCATGGCTAACTAATATTATAGCAATAGTCTTAGACAGAAAGAGAGGTTTTTGTAAGATGTTTCAGAAAAAATAATAATATATATGGTGGCCATTCAAGAAAAACATTTAAAAATTTAAAATGAGCCAAATATATTCGTTTATCTCCAAAATCATCCGATTGCTCCCAAATCCGTGCGGTAAAATCCCGGAAATGTCCGAAGTGGCTCGGATCAGTGGGAAATAAAACTGACATGGTAAAGTGACGCACGCTAGATCGGTAGGTAATTAGGTATTTTACAGACGGGAGTAGCAAAAGAACTTTACTCTATTGTTGAGTCGCCCGTACAAATCTATTAAGTGAGTAAAGGCACACAGTGGACAGGAAAGGCATTTTAAGGTACTAGGGAATAAACCCCGACCCCTATAAAAAGGAGAATGTTCGCGAAATAGGCAGAAGATATAGCCAAGAATGTTTTACAAATCGTAGTCCATCATGACCATCGGAAATATTTTTGGAAGATAATTTTTTCTGCTGCGGATTGTCAATTATCTTGCAAATGTGATAGGATGAAGATATAAAAATGTAACTAAAACTACCAAAAAGCAGAATTAAATGAAATATTCAAAAACGCCTAATTATTTGGTACCATTGTGCCAGAAGGACTCAGGAAGGAAACAGATGGGCAGCTGCGGTTACGAAAAATCAAGAACTTTGGTGGTTATTAGGTTCCACGTCCGAATTTTTTTCCCATGAGGACTTGTGTTTTGTTAACCAAACTATCGTGTAAAAGATCACATAGACCGATTTGAAAATTAACGTCTCTCTGATTTGAGGTCTTAAATCGAGAAATATACGAGAGAGTTTGCATTCCGGAACGAAAACCGAACTTATCTAAGCCTGTCTTATCTTTCGGCGCATCCCTTAACGAATGATAACGTCTCTCTTTCCACCGTTCGGAAACCCCCTAATCCCAATTAACCCTCTTAAAAGACTATTAACTTCGTAGTATCTGTTTATTGGGTCATTTACCGTGGTATGCTGGGCGGTAAGGGGAAAAGGCGGCTTTTACATGCCCATAAAGGGCCAATAAAGAATATATACGTACAACATTTTCCGTCGGTTGCGTTACATAAAGGATTTTACGAAACCCGCAGTAATCCTGGGTTTGTTTTTTTTTTTTTGTTGCACCAAATCGAATTTAACTTGCTTTAGGGAGCTGGAAAAACTGTTGGTTTTCTACAGTGTTTTTCCGTTATTTAGTTAAGTCTAGCGAGTGAATAAAACAGACGATACGCCACGGCCGTGCATAAACCGACATTGTTGGTATAACCGAATTAAAATTATCTCTGAGTAAATTGTGCCGAGGTGAAGTTTTTAATTAGATTGTTCTATCGAGGCGGAATTGAATAAATTAAATACCGAACAGGGTGAAATAATAGTAATTGGAAGTGCTCGAAGTACTAATTGCTTCATATTCCTGGCAAACCGTTGAATGGTAGCGAAAACTCGCTAGAAGGAAAAGGCACATTATTTCGCTATCCTGAAATTCTTGAGAAGGATGAAACCAAATTTTCCTGCGACGCCGGTGGTCTAGTTATTGCGAACGTGAGCTGCCAGTTTTCCGAAGAAATCTCGCTGATGAAGATCGACATTTACATCTGAAAATCTACTTGACCTGGAAAACCCGATGGTGTGGAAATATAAATACTATACTATTATTTCTTGCAACTTAATCTTTAATCATTTTACAAGATCAACTAGTTCCAAAACTCTTCCATTTGGTGCTTGATTAGTGTATCGAAAGGTATTATTCCTCCTGATGGTTTAGAAAGTGGTTCCTGCCATAACTTGAAGTTCACTTAGAAAGTGATTCCTGCCATAATTTGAAGTTCAATTAGAAAGTGGTTCCTGTCATAATTTGAACTTCATTTAGAAAGTGTTTCCTGCCATAATTTGAAGTTCACTTAGAAATTGATTCCTGCCATAAATTGAAGTTCATTTAGAAAGTGGTTCCTGCCATAATTTGAAGTTCATTTAGAAAGTGTTTCCTGCCATACTTTGAAGTTCACTTAGAAATTGATTCCTGCCATAAATTGAAGTTCATTTAGAAAGTGGTTCCTGCCATAATTTGAAGTTCACTAGCTATGAAAAGGCACAAGAAGTAGGTCAAACATAAACCTTCGATACACCAGTGTAATACCAAACGGAAGAGTTGTGGGATTATTTAAACTCTATGTGGTGAAATGAGCTTGTGAATTTGTTAAGATTTGATTAATTGACGATTGATTCAAGAAGATAGAAAAATAAATTATTTGGATTTTTTGGATACATTAATTTTATTTTTGCGCAATTTGTTACTCTATTGCAATATTGAGGGAAAATATAGTTTATGTTTTAATTACTACAAAATAAATATTAATATTTTTATTATAGTTAATGTTAATTATCTTTACTTAAATTTAAATATATTAGCACAGTTTCGAAGTCCTCCTTATCGGTTACAAACCACCCGTTCTGATCTGTTTAACTCTGTTTTTGCGTTAAGTAGTATAGTAATGACGGTTTTATGGCGAATCACTTTTGGCGGGAAATTTTGAATAGTCATATTCAAAATTTACCATATAGTAATTTCTAGTTAAAACTGATTTTGATAGAAATTGAAATACAAAAAAGTTAAGGGTTTAACTGTTGCAGGTAAATCATATCATGAGAAACCTCTCGTATTGGTTCCATAATCACGAAGAGCTCACCGTTAAATATAACGTTACGATTTTTATTACTTTCGCTTGCTTGTTTGTTAGAGGTATCGTCTAGAGTACTCTAGAGAATAAAGTTTCGGCGAGCTCTATTTACCCATTAGATTTTCCTGCGCAGTTTTGACGTTTCCGTCGCTCCTTACCGGTTTCAAAGGAGCCGTCCCGATCTTGTTCAGTTCTCGTGTGTTTTTGCGATTGCGTTTTACCACGATCGCATAATGGAAACGTAAACTACGGGCCGTAAAGCGACGTTAATCCTCCGGGCGACCGGGACTTAGCCAAGTCTTTTTGCCGGACCTCCCCACGCCCTCCCAGAAGACCCTTTATCCCACAAATAATCACGTCATTGCGCCACACGTCGGTTCCCTTTCAAATTACTTCTGTATTCCGCATTTATGACGTCATATGTTTGGGTTAGCGCACATCGCAAGGAAATTGCCCCCTCGTCCAGCGGAACACACCGCCCTCGGGTGATGACCATCAGAAACGCTCAGGGAAACTCGTCGCCATTACGGGACCTGTCGCGATATAACCCGAAATATTGTTGTTCTCCCAAGACGACCGGAAGCGAAATGTTTATCCCCCACCCGACCGACGGAATTGGGTAGGAAGAGCGGCAGTGGGACGGAGTGGGACGCGGCGCCCTTTTGTAAATATTTCGACGGTTATGGCGACTCGGAGAAATCGGTTTATTTACTGTTTCTATATAGTTTCGGCCTTCCGTTCTCGGATTGCCGTTTATTTAAACTACTCGTAAAAATAAATCGGGAAGAAACGGGAAGCAGCCAGACGCTGCTCTCCCAACCCAACCCTAACCCCGCCGAAGTTATTTTGCGTAAAATTTCATGATCGTTATTCGTTTTTTGTAAATTTGTTAAATAACCGGCCGTCCATATATTTTTTTGAATTATATCGCACCAAAAAATTTCGAAAATATTATTTAATAATATACATCTAAACACCATGGGATGAACATTAACCTTGATACATTTCGAAGCATATTACATGCCTACCATCTCACACAGAGAAACATTAATGTCAGGCCCAATTGGGGGCACTGAAATTACCTCAATGCTACTCGAATACCCTAAGAAAGAAGCTGCCTAGAGGCTTTCCCTGTTAGGCAATCGGAAGAAGGAAAATCTAACATGCATACCTGTGGAAGTCAAACCTACTGTCGTTTAAAGAATGTCCCACAAAGAAACGTACAACTGACACACTGTTACACATGAGCAAGGCAAGCCTATCAGATCGGATAGCTCAAAACTAGGGGCTGATTTCCTGGAGCTTAAAAATCTGAAGGACATGCATAAATTAGCGAACTTCATATGAAGGGTGTACTTTATAGGAGATGTATAAAATTGTATTGATAATAATAGTAATAATAATAATGTAATAGTAATAATATTTATTTTCAAAATCGCCAAATACAATGTGTGTATACGAAATTGTCAAAAAAAAAACCCAAGACTACAAACAGTAATTTATGAACAATTCAGGAAAAAGACTAAGGAAAGTACTCTTCTATTGAGTACAGGCATTTAGTCGCAAGATATTCCTTTAACATTTTTTTAAATGCACATAAATTATAACACATTTTTATTTCTTTCGGTAAGAGGTTAAAAAATCGCATACCACTTACACCGGGGATTCTATAAGTATTATTATATTTTGCATCAGGATCTCTAAAGTCGTCTTTACATAAAACGTGATTTATTTTGAGACTCATTTCAAACGCATATTTACTAAACAATGTTAAAACATTAAAATGCTTAAAATTGGTTTTACAAGAAGTAGATTTGGCAATTCCGGCCATCATCTTATGGCCCTTTTTTGAACCATGAATACATTTCTCGAATCAGTCGACCATGACCACAAAATTATACCATACCTAATTATACTCTCAACACAAGCGTAATCAACACTTAGTATTTGTGATTCTGTTAAAATATCTTTCAGGTTATCTAATAAATAGGTGTGGGCCCTAAACATCGATACCAAAGAAGAGCAATGAGTTCTAAAATTCTACATGGCTTTTGATTATGATGGAATCTTATCAAAGATGTTTTTATTGGATTACATTACATTACATTTCGTGTTCCAGACATGAATCACACCGTCTACTCATAGATATCACGAAGTTATCAGCAAACTTTCCATGTGCTTTTTTCTCGAAGTCGTCCGATCCACGCAAACTCTCTAAACCGCCAATATACAAGAGTGAAAGTACTGGTCCTAATGCAGAGCACTGAGGGACGTCCATTGTTACCATGGATGACTTTGACTTTTTTTCACCGCATAGACCATCTGCTTTATACATTAGCCTAACATATTGTTTCCTATAAGATAAAAAGAACTTCGCAAATTTCAATGAAGGACTGCTTACACAATCGAATGCCCTCCTAAGGTCACAACCGGGCACTCGCCGGGCTCTATAGAATTAACAATACCCTCCGGGAATAAAGTAACTGTTGTATGAAGGATCTCCCATTTCGACAACTCAACTGGTTATCGGATAGTATTTTATTGTTTTCAAGATACAATAAAAGTCGTTGCAAATATGCAAACAACTTCGAGACGACCGTGGTGACTTTAATTGGTCTTTAATTATTAATATTTGTTTTACTGCTGGTAAAAACTTTTCTTTCTATTGCTTACTAGCCTGATTCTTTGATAGACCGCCACATACAAAGCAAAATTTCAACCAGGTGCGAAAACACCCTTCAACCAGTAAAACCATTATATTTTTAGGTTTAGGCGCAGTAAGTGGTAAGATTGGATTGCGTATTCAATTGTATTTGGGCAGAAAGTGATAGCAAACATAAACCCAGCTGCTTTGACTTGCAACGAGATGCATTTTTTATTATCTACTCGTCGAACAACCGATCCGGCAAAACGACTACGCCTCAATAGCTCAAAATTATTACGGGCGTGTGTATTTGGTCGATAAATTCCTTTCAATAACGACCGACTGAAACGGGCATTAGGAAACAGTAAAATATAGATACAGAGCTCGGGCCGCCGACTATATTGAAAGGCTTCTAATAAAATTTTCAATACGGCCACTTGCTGCTTCTATAGAAAAGCTTAATTAAATTTTCTTCAAACTAATCTCTTCGGACGTAAAAGTTAACAACGGGGCCTACATAAAGGCGGCGTATTTTTATGCATTCTGCAGTTCGCCGTCCACCCACGGCGGAAATCCTTTCAAATAATAATTTCGAATTGTAGATTTAGTAATTGCTTATTAGCATAAGCGCCACCCGATGAAAATGGAAATGAAAATTCCCATATTTGTCAACGTCTCTATCCCTAGCGCCGGTCCTAAGCGACTGAGGTCGAGTTGGCGCTATTTTTAAAAAACTGTCTCAATAGTGTAATTTCTTTCGCAATATGAACAGAATTTTCTACTTTAGTTTTTCTAGCTTTTCCCAAAAATTCGAAACTTGGCAACTATGTTTTCAAATGAACATTCCACGGCTATTCTAGCTCTGGATAGTGAATGTCATGTTCGGTTCCCTCCTGCAATTGAGATCGCGGAAAAGGTCGCATAAGGTATTTGGAAAGAGAAAAAGCTTCATCGCCCAGAAAATCAAAAGGTGGTTGTAACAAGAATAAAATAAAATATTCCTTTTATATACTTTCTTTCTTCTACTGAAATGAATTGCTGCAAATTAGTTGGCCAACATCTTATTTCTGGGCTTCAGCGTTCACTATATTGTCAAAAGATGACTGTAGCATTCTACTATAGTTTTGAAATAAATTTGATGAACTTCTTAATCGATTATACAAATGGTGAAACTCTCCAAATGTTACTATTTACACAATTTCTAGATTCCTCCTTACTTGTTGCTGAGTCGAACTTGCTAACGTTTCGCTAGTCATCCTGTTGACTTCTTCAGAGCTTAACTTCAATTTGTTTGAATGTGGTAATTGTTCTATTATCAATATTTTCTAAATTGCTTTTCATGCTCCTACAGCAATTTGCCCAAACTGAATTCCTGTTGAGAAGAATCTGAAAAAAAATGTCATTTTATTTTCAGAGAAACAGGGAAGTGGAGGAATTTGTGTTACACCTTTCAAAAAGAGTTAAAAAATCGCAGAACAGGTTCTTGCTCCCACTCCCACTCCTAGGAAAATGGAAGGCAGTCCAACAGCGTCTCAGACAACAAATATTACTGACGAAGAGTCTGAAGAATATGAATCCCAAGAAAATGAAACTGGAGAACTTGAGTTGCACCAACATGACTTGCGAGCGACAATCAGCGACAAAAATGAAAACACTTATAATGAATCTCAAATTCCACTTAAACTAAGAATTTGCAAAAGAAAATTGAAGATCTTGAAAAATCATTACGTCATGCAAGTGGTCCAATAAAACCCATCAAGTATCTACTTCGAACAAACGATAGGCTCCAAAGTAAAAAGAAATGTTGCAACTTGAGGTAAAGAAAATCGAGGTTTTAACAAAAGCGGATGATGACGACGAAGATATCAATTTTTTTTAATCACTCTTTCCACGTGTTAAAAAACCTGAATACTTGCTGTTTACCCTCTGATATTAACCATAATTTACTCTTTTTTTCCCGATGGCCAAAAGTGTTTTTAATATATATATTTATGTAACGATAATTCATTTTATCTTCCATCTTTGTTGTAACAAGAATAAAATTACTTTAATAGAAAATGTTCCTTTTACATACTTTCTTTCACTGTACACTATACACTCTACTATAGTTTTGAAATAAATTTGGTGAACTTCTTAACCGATTATACAAATGGTGAAACTCACCAAATGTTACTATTTACAAAATTTCTGGATTCCTCCTGCGTGGCTTGTTTCTGAGTCGGTGAGTGGTAAATAGTATAACAGTGGGAGGTTCATTGAAAAACTCTCCAAATGTTTTTCGTTCTAAATAAATAACATTTGATGGTTTCCTTTTTACAATTACTCAGGCGCGTTAGGTGCGGTCGCGCGTCCCATTTTGCTTAAAATGTTGCCTAATAATGGAAAAACTCTCTAATACTCACGCATCAACACAATGTTGTGGCAGACCAATTATTTTCTTCAAATTGCGCGCGACCTCGCTTACTCTTGCCTCGAATTTAATTTTCTCCGTTTGGTTTTAATTTTCGCAGAAACGAAAATAACAACACAAAAGCGCAAACCGTCGAAAACGACCGGAGCCGAGAGAGAGAGAGATAGAGAGAGAACGAGAGGGGAGGGGGAGAAAATTTAAAACCGTATTTCGTCCGGGGGTAGCGAAAAGCATTCAATTTAACCCGGAATTAATTATTATGAATTATGTAATTTATTGCGGCGCAAAATAGGCAAAAAAAAATACGCGAGCCACATACACAGCGGCGACGAGCGTTGCAAAACCACAGTAGCAATTATTATATAAAATATAAATTTTCCGGGGCAGATTTAATCTCGCAAATCGGGACCAGAAGATCGTAAATAATGCCCCGCCCCTTGTCACTTTCATAAACAAACGCGCTGAACGCCATTCACTCCCGATGAATTCCGCGCCATTGGTCCGGGAGCGCAAGGATTTTCACGTGTAATTTTACCCCGGATGATTCGTGATTGTGCATTTATTTAACGAATTGTTATAATAAGTGATTCAGCTAACGCTACAATCATTTACAAAACTCCTGGAGATTAATTGAAAAAGAAAACAAAACAATGACATCCCGCGAGCCCTATTAGAGGGCATTTTCGCTCTGTAGTAATTATGGAAAGCCTATCTCCAGCATCAGCTTAAAATCAAATATCAACGCTTCTCCTAATAGTAAACCTGAAAAAGTACGCAATGCAAACGATTTTAGTAATTACTTTATTGAAAGTATTCCGTATATACTTGCAGAAGTATGCTACTTCAAGATTTGATGGTTACCTGAGGGAGTTTGTCTTTTGTCGGGTCGATAGAGTCCTAAGATAGATAAATAAATAAATAAATAAATAAATAAATAAATAAAAAATAAATAAATAAATGCGAGGTGTAGTGATGGGATTGATATAAAAATGATAAATTATACAACTCCCCATTTGCTAGGGCACATAACTTTTTTGGTCAATAGCTGCATAACTTATAACAGGTTCCCCTACCCCTGAAAGCGCACCAAACGCAATAATCCAAGTGAACTGTGAAGTTTTCGTCCGATAAATACATTACCAGTAGTTTCAAATATTATGGAAAAAATAAAGCTTAATGGATATTTCTTGAAGTTCGAAGTTATCCCTTCAACACAGTCTGGATTTAGTGTAATGCATAGTACAGCCACCGCTTTGTTGAAGGTAAGCGATGATACTTATAAGAGTAGCGATGAAGGAAAGGAAACCTGCCTTATATTTCTAGACTACAGCAAGACCCGGAATCACTAGGTTCTTTGAGCTAAACTTCGGTTGGCCATTTGTCTCATTAAAAACTATTTAAGTGAATGAAACCAGACAGTATCCTTATGAGATTCATTTTCTAATATTATGCGGGGGGGTTCCGCAGGGGAGTCTATTGAGCCCCTTATTGTTTGCTGTCTACACCGCGGATCTTGCTACATACATCAAACTACGGTTATACGACTCTCTTATTCTTTCTCTTTTATCTTATTGTAACGTAGTATTCTGACCTGCCCTCTTCAACACAGACCAGATAAGAATACAGAGGTTGCAAAACAGTTGTTTAAGGTTTTGTTATAATATCCGGAAATTTGATCACATTTCACCGTATTGTCGCTAATCCGGATGGCTTAAATTAGACCAAAGATTCATTCTCCACTTATGCACAGCATCTAACAACTTATGCACACTAACAACTAACAAAAACAAATAATTAAAGTCTATAGGCTAACTAAACAAGGTAACCAGTATAAAGAAATAAATCTATAAAACAAAAAAAAAACTGAAACAAATAACTAAAAAAAAACTTAATATGGTGATGCTGCAATATATTTTTAATATATTGTCTTTAAAAGAAGTAGTATCATGTATTTGCTATTTAAACAATACTTTAGCTTAGCTATAGCTTTAAATTTAACAAGAATTTGTACGGGTGTAACGTTAAACCTCCAATATCTCAAAAATTAAATAAAATTTAAATTTAATTAAATTACAAACTTACCTTATTTTTTTGTCCAGATTTGATATCTGAATAAAAATATAAGGTGTTCCATTTGAAAATATTAATTGAATTCGTCAAAACAGCACCATCTGTTTGGGACACCCTGTACAAACCGAGACGCATCTGTCAAACTGATTGAGTAGTGCATCATCTCCAATTTTGCATGGGGCAATCAAAATATGAAAAAAAAAACACAAATTTCGAATACTCTTAAGAGAATGACCTTTATTTTAACCAAGGATTGCAAAAATGTCGAAATATACTGGGTGTTCTATTTAAAATAAAAAATTTGGTGTCTGGGACACCCTGTATCAACAAAATTATAATATTTTACGTCTTCAGCAGAGTCCAAGAAACGTTTGTACAAAACTTTTTTTCGTATCTCCTATGGGTTTCCGGATCATATAGTGGATTGTTTTATTTGGCACACGGTGTACATTAATTTTTAGAGTTACGCAGTCCAAACAGCCATAGTATCTTTTTGAAAAACTTGCCATAATTCTCTGTACATTGTTCCGCAGTACCGTACTGCCTTCTATCAGGGTACCTTTAGCTATAACGTCGCTAAATGTTTCAACTCCATTCCGGATGATATCGAGCGCTGCTCGCCCGCTTACAACTTTCAAAAGCGTCTTAACACTAATCTACTGTCCAATTAATACTATTTATTTTTCCTTTTTATTTTGTTTATTTCTGTAGTTCCTTGTAGCACCTCCGTTCCATTGAAGTCACTAACTACAAAAATGTAATTTGTATTTACGTCTTTTTATAACCTCTATTTCACAGTGATACAATCAAGTTAATGTAAATTAATTTGATTGTAGCTTTGCTAGATACCGCCACGCTTCAATCTTTTTCTATTTTATTTGTTATGGTTTACAGGTATAGAAATAAGGACCTGTTATTATTATTATTATTATTAATTGTATTCATTATTTTTGGTGCACTATTGAGATGAACTGGAGTACAAGTTAGCACAAGACCTTGCAGTACAACTTGTATAATTTGTAAATAATTTGTATTGCGAAAAAACTCTTAATAAAAGATTACTTTGTTGTGTTGTTTTTAGAGTGGTTAATCCCAAATATCTTTTGCTTTATACTTATTAAAATAAAAAAAATAACATGAAACAATTGTAAAAGCGACATGTGTATGAATTTATTTTCATTGTTTGTATTTCGTATTTCATTTTCTTGGACACGGTAGCGCAAGAAAAAAATTATTGTCACTTTTTGGTTTAGTGTCTTTAAACGGACTACCTTGGGAAAGTTTAGTCATTCTAAAAATTGGAAAAAAGTATTTAACATTCAAAATTTCTTCGATTGTATTGAGAACGTAAATTTATTAAAAGGTGTGATCAAAGATAATTAACGAAAGTAAAAAAGACCGCAAAATCAGGTACCAAATAGATTCGAATCTCTCAAAACGTTGTAGATCTCGACGCGGATGAATTATTATCGAAACAATTCAATTGGACTTAATTAAATTAAAATTTTCGGTATCCTAAAATATACCGAATAATATAATAAACGTCATCATGAATTGCAAATTTTATGAAAACAAATAGACAATCGTATCGTTAATAAAATACACTTACAATTTAATTAGTTTAAAATTCGTTAATTAATTATTTTTGATAATGCCCGTATAAATCGGAATGCAATCAACACATGTTTGTGTTGCGCGTTGTAATAACAGCGAAACCGCTCCGGATAAAACAAAGGTAAAAGTTGCGGCACGCTGTAAAATGGAATATTTACAATTAAAATGATATTAAGCATAAAATCGAATTTATTCGAAACAATTTGCGTAGCAGACCGGCGACCGAATTTCATAATGCGCTTTGCGAGTGAGTTAATTTTTTAAAAATTTTGAAAAATTATTTTGATAATGGCGCGCGAAACTGTATGAATTTAATTGTTGCAGCTCTATCGACCCAATTTTGACATACGACTAATGATGTGTACCTTCAATCGGTTCTGCAAATGAAATTCCTCGTACGTATTTTTCTTGCTTGCTTGCTTCATTATACAGGGTGTTTTCTAACTGATTGTGAGATACAGGGTGGTAAAGTTTTCAAAAATAAAATATATATTTTTTAATACGTCAACTTATTTTGTGTGCCCTAACTTTTTTAATATACACCAGTGGCGGACCTACGGAATTTCACCTGTATATTTTTGCAGACATTGATGGTACGGCACTAATTTCTCTTAAAATTGAAATTATTCTTACAATTTTCAATCATTTGCAAGCAAATTTCATTTCTCCGATGTACTGTTTTCGCTCAAAAAAATGAAAACCTCTTCTCTGCATGGTTATTTTCTGTTCTGGTTATTTCTTAACTAAGTAATTATCTATCTGTTTTATCAAAATACTTCAAATCGAGATACGTAAACTCTGAGGTGTATGTTTGAAGTATTAATAATCATTTCTTATAATTGCAGTAGTCTGTGTCTGTAAGAATTATTAATTAATTCACCATTTTTTAAATTCAGTCGCGTCTTATCAATTTGGTGTTTAAAATATCCGAACATTGTTATTTTAAAAAGAATGGTGGATTTTACTAATAAGTAGTTTCAATGTTCTATTTCAAACATTTTGTTATTAATTTATTAACTGACAATTTTGATGAAAATTATTAATAGTAAGTAGCGTTTTTTTTTTTTTTAAATAAGAATCATTTACTATTTGCCTTGCTTTTAGGGTGTTATTTTATTTCATTAAAACTGTAAAAGTAAATTAAAAAGAGCAGTCATCCAATTTTTTTTCTGAAGCACAGTTTTCTTTACAAAAAATGAAATTTGCATTGATTTATGAAGAGATTTGTCCTTTTTTTAGTCCGTCGCACGGTTTTCACTTGAAAATAAACACTAATTTCTCTCAATGCTGCAATCAAAAATTAAATTTCTTTAGAAATAATTGGAGAATGTAAGAATAATTTTTATTTTAAGAGAAATCAGTGGCGTACCATCGACGTTTGCCAAAATACAGGTGAAATTCCGTACGCCCGCGACTGGCATATTTAAAAAAAACTGTGGTACATTAAATAATACCTCTCTATACATAGTACATCTGTGCTAAATTACAATAAAATATCTAAGGTGGTATTACCGATATTATATTATTATTATATACCGGACTATCCTCCTCGTATCCGTAGTTCTGATGGTTTCCGCCGCGGCGCTGGCCGCGAACGCCAACGACGTCGGTAAGCCCAAAAACTAAGAGTCTGGCTGTCACATCCTGAGCAACTACGACGGTAGTCGAGGGAAGATAAACTTGAAGAATTGAACTGGGGTGGCTTTTACTTGATGAAAATCCATTTATCAAAACAAATAAGAACTAAAAGTTCATATTTTCACGAAATAATATATTTTTACATGACAATTGTTTCGACAACACCGTGTCTTTATCAAATGTAATATTTACAAATTACCTGCCACTATATATACGGAAAAACGACAATAAAATCTTAATTAACGTTGTTGTCAGAATTTAAGTTCAATATAGGAGAGGTATCTAAATCTAATTGATCGTTAAGCAATACATTTGATTGTCTCATGTTGTTAATCTCCATGTGGCTGTATGTAAAATATCAAAATTGTCGTCAAAAATGTGTTTTTCTGTCTTTAAATGTGTAGCATAATTAGAATCTACACTATTGTTTTTAAACGCTCTTTTATGTTCGTTAATGCGTTTCTTGAAGGATCTACCTGTTTGTCCAATATAAATTTTAGGACAAGATCCACATTTCAACCTGTAGACACCTAATTTTTTGGGATTTTGGACATTTCGATTTATTGTTTTTTAAATATTTTCCTATTGTGTAGTTAGTTCTGAAAGCTATTTTTAAACCACATTTTGACAAATCTTTTTTTCACTAGGTTCTCCTATGTATGTAATTGTTTTAAATTGTTGGTGTTCTGTATTAGGTTTCGGATAAATAAATAAATAAATAAATAAATAAATGCGGATCTTGTCCTAAAATTTATATTCGACAAACAGGTAGATCCTTCAAGAAACGCATTAACGAACATAAAAGAGCGTTTAAAAACAATAGTCTAGATTCTAATTATGCTACACACTTAAACACAGAAAAACACATTTTAGACGACAATTTTGATATTTCACATACATGGAGACTAACAAAACGAGACATCCAAATGTATTGCTTAATAATCAATTAGATTTAAATACATCTTAAATACAATTGTCATGTAAAAATATATAATTTCGTGAAAATTTGAACTTTTAGTTCTTATTTATTTTGATAAATGAATTTTCATCAAGTAAAATCCAGTTCAATTATTAATATATATATATATATATATATATATATATATATATATATATATATATATATATATATATATATATATATATATATATATTTTGAAAATTTTACCACCCTGTGTCTCAAAAGTTAAGACGTTTAGTTCATATGAAGTTTTCACCCTGTATATGGTTTTAATTCAGAGATTCAGATTTGAATTGGAAAAATTGGCGACAAAGCATCTTAAACAATGCGAAACTTTGCGGGGATCTCAATCTATTACCAATTTTTTTTCATTTTTTTTCTTAATAGAGCTACGAGTTTTGCTTCACACAATTGTTTTTTTTTTATTTATGCGGTTTTCTCTCGTGTCTTCGAACAATCCTAAATAACTAAACCTAACCCTCCAATCCAACAACTCGCTATCCAGTAACTGGGCTAAGTAGTATAGAAGTGAGGGTTCTAAGCCTCTTTTGAGGGAAAATTTTGTTTGGAAACATTTAAATAACTTTAACTAATAAATTTTTTAAATATCTTTTGTAGGCATGTAGTTTCGCTATAAGTAGAGAGTTCTTTGTCGCACGCGGTCCCACAATGCGGAACAATGGATACGGGTTGGGCGGTGATAGTCGGTGGGCGGTTACTTAATCAAAAAGCAATTCCGTTTCGGCCGACCGCGCGGCGCTGAACGAATCGTAAAACACAAAACGTTTTAATTTCCGTAATATCTTTCACGAAATGGCGCTCCGTATATAGAATTCGTCCATTATTCTTGCGCACTATTTTCATTAATATTTTCGGTAATTATTAAAATTGCTCTCGGGCGTCGTAAACAACACAGACGGTCGCACCGTCGCTATTCCAGTGTAACTTTCGAATTATCTCGGAAAAAAGCGTTATCGTCTCTCCAACAAGATTTACAGCTTTATGATTGATCGTTTACAGGATGATAAGGAATTGATTCACAAATTTTTTGAACTGTTTCTGGACAGATTTTGCTTAGAAAAAACCTAAACAAAAAAATGCCACGGAAATAAAATGGTTTAACGACGAATTGCGATAGATGAGGCAGAAAATTGAAGTAGTAAATGTAATTAAGAAATCGAGAAACTGTGCAGAGGCTAGTGAGCTGTTAAAGTTGCTGAAAAAAGATGATCGACAATCTATTGGGTTGGCCAAAAGAACGTCAAATAAAGAATTTATTGAAATTTCTAAAAATACAAACAAGGCAACGTAGCAGCCTATTACCTCTCAACTAGGAAACAAAAAAGAAAAGAACGAAATAAAAATATTAGCTGACTATCTCTCCGGCAACGGCAGACACTTGCAATCTTGCGAAAATGTTAATTTTATTAAATACGTGCTTGAGTCTATATTACCTGTAATGACTCTCATTTGTAATGGATGTTTTGAAAACAATGTATTTCCTGACGCGCTAAAGTTTGCAGAGATAGAGCCCATACCGAGAAATTGTAATGGCGAGACTGCAGACAATTTTCGTCCTATTGCTGTCCTGCCCATATTTTCCAAAATCTTTGAGGCTTTGGTAAAAGAAATAATTGTATCGTATTTTGATAAAAATAAAGTTTCTGTGGAGAGTCTGTTTGGGTACCTTTGGAAGCTATGGTAAGCTTATTTCCTGTATGACCTTGTTGGATCTTTCGAAAGCTTTTTCTTAATATGCTGATGACACAAGAATACTTAATTTGGGTAGAACCTTAAGTGACGCAGTATCTGCAAGTGCTTAGGCGACTGTTGATGCAGAAAAGTGATTTCGTTCGAATCGTCTTAAATTGAATGAAAATTAATGGGGGGTTGTCTTTTTTTCAGGTGCACCTGACGTTAGCTGTCACAATGCTATACTTCTGGATGCGATTAAAGAAAGTTACATTTTAGATTCGAAAATTTACAACTGACAACTTTAGAGAGGGCTTTAAGGTTTTATTTCAGTAACTTCATTAACGTAATATCATATAGCATATAGTTGTGGCGAGGCTCTTCAGAGGTAAATAGAATCTTTAAGATTAAAAAAAAAATTGTTCAAAGTTTGTGTTGTGTACAAAGTAAGGATCACTGGAACCCACTATTTAAAAAAATGAAAATACTAAGTCTCCCTTCAATTTTCATCCATCGGTGCATAATGTATTACCATGAAAATAACAAAAAAAAAGAATAATAACTTTCACATATATATCAAATATATCATATACATCATATGATATATCAAAAACAACTGTTCACCGATTGAATTTAAAGAAAAAATTACACACATTTTAACAAAAGAATGGTATAAGTATAAAGATTTTCTTGACAACTTTAAATGTACTGTTTATACATGTTTGGGCAGTAAATTATTATTATTATAACTTTTATTGAATCGACGTTCTTTTTTTCAAAATTAAAGAATTAAACATTTACCCTTATGAACCATATTTTTAACAATTTTTTTATCAAATTTTGACAATTTTGCAAATCAATAACTAATTTAAAACTCGTCAATGAATAAACTTAACCATTACACAAACAAAATAATTATAAAAAGCCCAGTTTTATCGGCAATGATTAAAATTTAAACGGGTATAGAGTATACGTTCATCTATTATTCTCTGTATACGCGACGGAGTTGCTGCTGATGCGACGGGCAACTTCTTAACGGTTCCGTTCCGTTTCGTAGTCCGTTTCCGGCAAACTAAATTGACGTCAACAATGAACGAGCCCCGCCCCCTTTTATTTTTGCAAAGGGAGACTTTAATAGGGACGTTTAAAAGCGTCTATCACAAACACAAAGGCGGGCAAATTTTTAATGCGTTCTTTGGAGGCAGGGCCGCGTATTGAATGTTTAAAACGTTTTTTTTTGTTCAAGTTTCTTCTTGTCGGAGAACAACAACGCTGCTATGTTTTCGAAGACTATAAAGCAGAGATGAAGAAAAATAATCTGTTCTAGTATTACGAAAGAAAGGTTTTCAAATATTTTTAAAAGTTGTTCATTTCATTTCTTCTTTAAATATTATTAACTGTACACTCCACAAAGACGTTGTAATAAAAAAAATACCATCGTCAGAAGATGTTTCACTAGCGACTTTGCGGTATTTCGATCTTTTGCTTTCTCTTATGGATCGAGTAGCGTTTCTCTCAACAGTTGTTACGTTCCAATTTATAACTTAGGTTATATTGGCAGTTAAGTAAAGAATTACCTGTGTATGCTTCTTGTGCTAATTCCATTCTAATGTATCTGGTACTCTCCTTTATGATCTTGATTGCTTTCTTCTTTATCCCTGTAAATCAGTCATTTCTTACAGATACTGCTTTTGATAGTGATTTTACCTTATGAATGTTATCCTTTGCCTGTCTGTTCGCATGTGTAAATATGTAAAGGTATAGCGGCAGGATACCGAAACGACTCCTTTGACATTATTATTGCTTTGCTGTTGTTTGAGCTGTAACGAAATACGGCAGAACCAGCAATTATTCTTGAAGCTTCACTGGCAGATAAAATCGAAATTAGCAGTAAATAATATTGAATATTATTGATCGGACCGAGAGGTTATTTATTGACACGTCAATCAGCAGGTATGGGATCTTCTTCGTTGGTTACCGCTACGTCTATTAGGCAACCAGTAAAGCGCATTAAGTTTCGCATTATTGCATGATCAGAGCAATTTCACGGCGTAAATGCCGTAATTGTCATCATGCCATTTATTACCAGCCCGTAATTTAATTATTTCTTTGCATTCTTTTTTTTACTAATAATTACATCCGAATCACACTGCAAGGTGCGCAACTACTAACAGCGATTGACGGTACCAACCGTTAAGATACTTTGGTGAGCATTGCACATGGCGGGTTAACCTTCGCTCGCTCCAGACAGATTCCTTTGTAATCTTCCCCAAAAACTTGAAATCGGTCTCCATTGTGTGGATTTAGTGTTTTAAGTGTTTAGTGAATGTTTTAAATGTATAATCGTTGTCGGCCCCGCTGTTTTTTTCCGTCCACGCCGGTTATAGGCCGGACGGGCCCGGATGGTCCGCGGGGGTAGCGGGGAGGTCATTTTTTGTTATCGGTCAATGTCCTTTATTATAAGAATTGCAGAATGGTCCAGGTTGGAGCTTTAATAGGCTCGAAGAAAAGATTCTTGAGACATCTCCTTGAAAGTACGCCGCATCACAAGCTGTTGGCATGTTTTACTACCTTTGTAACATAGCTCTCCCATTTTAGGGTCTTAGAAATTAAAACACCTAAGTCTGCCTGTTCGTTTACTGATCTTAAGTCAGAGTCATTTACCATAGTCAAATTTAGGATTGTTATAACCTATATGTAGCGTTGTACGTTTGTGTGCATTGAGGCACAGTAGCCAGTCCCTTGTCCATCTTTCCAGTTTAGCTAAATATTCAACTAGGTCCCCATGTTGTAAAGTTGATGCTCAAAAATATAAGTATCGTCAACATACGTACTAACATCATGAGTTAGGGTCAGAGACATATATTATGGATAACAGGGGTCCCAGCACTGATCCCTGAGGCATTCCACTCAAAACCCCAAAATCTGAAGACAGACAGCCATTTATCCTTACCTGGAATTCTCTACATGAAAGGTAGGCCTCGGTCCATCCCAGCAGTTTATCTCCTATACCGTAGTGCTGTAATTTGTAGTAAAGTAAATCCCAGTATTTACTGGATGTCCCTTATCCTGGACCCCGGTCCACAGTTCCAAATTTGCATTTCTTTTCTTTCCATAGCTTATGCCGATCTTGTTTTTCAATTGCCATTTGAAAACTGCTAAATGTTTTGCAAACTCGTGTTATGAACTCTTGTAGTTCTTTCTTCTTTTCTTCTATTTCTTTTTCTTTATCTTTTTTAACTTTTAACTTTTTCCAAAAAATCAATTGATCATTCTTCAAGAAACCTTATTTAAAAAGGAATCTCTTAAAATTGATGAGTGACGTAACTAGTTGGTTCGCGCGTACATGAACAACATTTAATTGGCAAAAGTTTAAAATGTAATTTTAGTGTGTGTGTAACATCAATTTTCTCGTGGTGGTGACCCTCTGCTCAGCACGCGAAGAAATAGTTTAACGTGTAAAATTCGCTGCGAATAAACTCCCGACTGCCAATTAAATAGTTTCGTTGTTATACGAGCCCCATAAAAGTTTTAATTGTTCGATAAAATTTTATATTGCAACTTTCCGGAATTAGCCCGCTACGCGGCCTTAAAAAATTGTTTTTTTACTCGCTTTTACCATTTTATCGGCACTTCACTGTGCGACGAATACAGTAAATAGATTTTTTGGATCATAAAAATAGGATTTTATGGAACATTTTCGTGGTTTACTAAATAAATCCCGGGGGAAACTTATTTAATAGATCTAACGGGCACCCAAAACTTTTAAAATTGCTAATATTTAGTGGCGAAGCATAAAAAATCAATCCTGTTTCAAACGAAAATTATGCTTTCGCTCTGTACACTTGAATTGATGACTTGAAATTGTCTTTTCAACGAGTTGCATTGTTGTGTTCCAAATGACGGAGTAAGAGTAATTTTATTTTTAAAAATCTTAAAATGGGGTTGCAGATGTTGGGAATTCCGAATGTATTTCTTTCAAATATTACATAAACAAATAAATTTCCAATGATAGATAATAATAATATATATATATATATATATATATATATATATATATATATATATATATATATATATATATATATATATGAATTCAAAGGATATCGGGTAGCGGTCCGTGGTTAAGAGAAAAAAAAAAAACAAAGAAAATTGAAAGCCCCTTTTTTCTTTATCACTCAATATTTCGTCAATTTATTTGTTGACTTCTTCAGGAGTGAACTAAAATTTAATGATTTACAGTTTTACAACATTCACAACAGACATATTGAATATGTAAATCGACAAGCCACATTGATAAGACGACGTCTTATCAATGTGGCTTGTCGATTTACATATTCAACATGTCTGTTGTGAATGTTGTAAAACTGTAAATTACCAAACAACTATATAGTGAACCGTTGATTTTTGGCTTAAGGTTAAAATTAAATGTCTGAAGAAGGTCTTGAAGGCCGAAACGTCACAAAAAATAAAATGTTTCACAAGTAACGGAAACTTATTTTAATTTCACTAAAGGACATTTTATCAATTTTTAATATCGCGGCGAAAAAGAAAATAAAGTGCGCAACTACCTGGGCTGTCATGCAGTAATTAAAGTCGCATTAATCTATAATATAAATATAGATAGAAACTTCTCGTGAAGTTTCCCGCTGCGAACTTGTTGCCTTACGACGGAAACTTCAACAAGTAATTAAAATTAATATACAAGTTTCCTCTTAATTTGCACAATACACTCCAGGTTCGAGGAATACATTAACAATTTCCTCATCAAAATTGCACACGAAAGTGACACCTTTTATTATTATCAATCGATATGATGTATTACTCGTTCTTTCCTGATCATTGACGCGCCACTGGTTCGTACGAAGAAAATAAAGCAAAATTGGGGGATATTTGATGGTCCATCAGGACGAGACAAATGGCTTGATATGTCAAAGGACCATTCCGTACATTCGTATGACATACGACTCGTGCTTTGTAATGGGGAAAACAAGGCCAGCACGGTTTATTTGCCAGCTGCGTGACACTCACCTGCACAATTAAGTGGCGAGAGTGATGTTCAATTTTTTTTTACCTAGCAAATAGCGTTGCCTTTGCTGCTATGCCCTAACACTAAGTAAATACAACTGGGAAACCAAATGATATAATAGAAAAACATATAAAAATTTTGATTAGCGTTATAGTTTTAATCTCCCAGTATACTCTGTATAATATTACCGGTGTAATAAGATAACGCGTTTACCTGTATAGTAAGTCGTTATTATATAAGGCACAAAGACACCATAAGTCACGACTTCATCCCACCTTAATGGGGCACCGAGTACATAACCGAGAAGAAATTCCCCGGAGGCGATAGGGCGTGAGCCCGAAGCGAAATCGCCTCTTCTTACGGACACGCGCGGAATTGTTTGAAACTTCTTTATAATGGCACTCTTCCTCGGCTTAACCATGCAGGGAAAACTGTTAAAAACTCAGTAGTAACGCAGTAGATTCGCAGTATTCGGCACTCATATTAATCATTCTCGTTCATATTAATCAATTTTCGTCAGCTGCCACGTTTCATCAGTCTAACAGATCTGTCGATACTAATACTGCCCTGCTAACCTTAAAAGCAGTATCTCCATTTGTCGTTCAAATTTTGTTAAGTGGAAATAGTAGTACATTAATAAATTTTGCACCACTTTCATAACTGTATAGTGGTAAATCCTTAAGAAAAAGCAAACTATACGGAAAATATTGTCATATATCATATATATCATGTGCTATACCTACTAGGAATCTTAAAAGTGGTAATAACCATTTCTTAACTATAAAGTGGTAAGTGCAAAACATAATGGAGATGCTACTTTTAAGTCAAAAATAAAAAAAAAATCTTTAATCGTTCATTACCTAACAATGTAGTGGTGTGCCATTATATTTCAGGAGTACACATTATCAGGTTGATTAGTAACTAAATTGATGGTAAGAAACGACAAGACACGGACACAACGTTACGAAAAAAGAAATTTTGTTTTAAGTGCCGTTATACCCAGTCATGTTAAACGACATAGAGTTTTTGAAAATTCGAAGCGAAAGAATTCAATATTTTTTAAAAAATAAAAGCGGTAATAGGATTCAGGTGTGTTAGTTTGATGGCGACCTTATAAAGTCATTCAAACCTGCAGTCTCTCACTACCGCAAAGAACTTGCCCCAAACCAAAGATATCTTCCAAGTGACATAACTATAAACAAAATGTATTCCGACTTTAAACAGAAGCACAAAATGACTTGTTCTTATGAAGTTTACCGTATTGTGGTTACGAATGAAATGAATATTTCATTTGCCAAACTTGGGAATGAGCAATGCGAAATCTGTGAATGTTTTTCGCTCCATAACCCTGAACAAACCAAATAAAATCCAGGTGCTGAGTGGAGAAAAGTTTATACATATGACGAAGAAGTTCCGGATAAAAATACAGCATGCTTTTCTGGAGACTTGCAAAAAGTTATCATGCTTCCGAGGTTGGACATGTTCAAAAAAGTTATATTTTGGCCAAGAATTCTAGCTTTCAATCTGATTGTGTCCCTTTAGGAACTAAACAAAAACATTTACTTCCCAATGACGTTCTATGGCATGAAGCTCTAGCTAGAAGACAGAAAGAAGATATGGTAAGCGTATATTATCGCTTTTTCTTAGAAATGAGAGATTGTGAAAAAATAGTGTTATAGGTTAACTGTTGGTCCTCTCGGAACACTTTTGTCCTTCTTAGTTTATATGGTAAATTCATCAGAGAGCGTTCCAAAAGAAATTTGTTTGAAATATTTTTAAGCAGGGCACACATTTATGTCCTCTGACAACTTTCACCGTCAATTGGAACTTGATTTCAGAGTTTTTGTCAATGTAGTAGCAAAAGCAAATAACAAAAAAGTTAATATGTTAATGATTTTTTCGAATGCGAAGACTGCTCATCATAAATTGAAAAAGGGGCAACCTTGGATCTACTTGAAAGACATAGTACAAATTAGTGCACCACGAGGACCGAACACTTTAGCATACAAAACAAAATTTTCTGGTGATGAACTTAACTTCCTAAAAAATGAAAATATGAAGAATGGTGTAAGATTCCCACTGAAAAAGAAGCATATGAGAGGAATTGGCGAAGAAAGAAAGACTAAAAAAATCAAGAATCCATCATCTCTTATGCCAGGACATGGTATTCAGTTTTGGAAAAATCTGGCTGTTAATAACCCTGCCTCTGATTTCGTAAATTTCATATATTAATAATACCGTTACAATTTGTTGTTAAGCAAACTTTTGAAATTATTGTTATAATATACATATTCATTTTTAATGCTAAAATCAATGTCTGTAAGCTAACTTTAGTGATTTTTTTTAGTTTTGATTTTGTTTATATTGACACAACCTAATAATTAATATGTAACACGTATTCATTATAACTCAATAAATACATTTTTTGTTTAGTTGATTCTTACTACGTTTCAATTATTTACTTTCACCTGGTCAGCGACCGTTAGAAAATCAATAATTTCTTATCTTAAAAATGGTATCTACGTCTAATTAACTTACCACATCCCCAGCGCATGATAGAAAATAAATAATTACCTGTCTTAAAAGTAGTATCAGCCTTTTTTGCTAAGTTATAGAAAAAAAGTAATCTTGGTATTATAAAATTTTAAGTTAAGTCCCGGAATGACAATAGTTTGGTATTTCGTTATTTGGGGAAGGTTGTAAAATGGACCTAACCTTAAAATCGATTTCCTCCTTTCTACCTTTTGTGCTTAGCAGGACAGAATACTTAACATGCGCTCCGAACGCTCATAGATTATCTACTTAACACATTTTATATTTCGTGAAGAATATTTTTTACTAAATCTTTGAACAAATTAATTTTTGGTCTACCATATTTCTCTTGTGAATGATACCACGGTGTGAAGATCCTATGCAGGTTGCTTTAAATTAAGTTGCTGATACGCGTGATGGGTTGGAATTTTAGGAGGTACCCTTTTCTAGTAAAAGCAAGTTTTTCAGAATATATTTATGTATTATAAGGGAGGTTATATAGGTTACTCTTACTATAGATTATCAACAATAAGTTTGGTATACACTTTTCTTAAACTATCTCTTAAATAAATGCAATTTTCAGATCCTATTTATAGAAACGTAGATTAACTGATATGTTGGTTTTCCATGTGTGACGAACTAATTTTGTCTGGAAATCCTGAAACACCTGACCGAATAACCACCATTATGGTAAAATGTTGACTCTTATTGTTTTCGTTAGTAGGTTAGTCGAAGCCCGCACGATGCGACACTGGTTTCGCCACCGCCGTTCCGGTTAGGTCCAATAAACAACGATTTTCTTCCGATTTTCTCCTTTTTCCTTCTCGGGCACTGTTTACGTCCACCGTGCCGGACCTTTAAGTAAGCCAACTCTCGGGATCCCGAGATATTACGACGACTGCCCTAATAATATTTTATCTTTCCCTAGTCGCGTGTACGGATTGAAAGTATCGGATTATCGGATTACCACGCCGTCTCGCGGCGGCAGATGGAAAAACTTATTGTTTCTCTCACGACGTCGTAATTCTTTCTCAATTCCGCTTTTGATTAGCGCCGTCGGCTCCATTGTTCAACACAATGGAAACGAATGGTTGGTCGGTTTATAAAACTCAATTAATAATTTACAACCAAGTGTAGCCCAACTTTCTGCTCTATTTCAGCTATTAGCAATAGATTCAATAAATACAAAACTTGTTCATTTTCTGGATCCATCTCTCAGCGAAGGAGATAACAACGTAGCCATATAAATTTAATTTTCAGCTGCTTTAAACAGCTTCGCCTTTCTTGGTCTTTTCTTCTGCATTTCATTCTTCCCTTCATAATGGGTTGTAGCAATACACACCAGAGATCTCCCGTATTATGGCCAAGTATTCACGTTTCTTTTTTCATTGTATCAACTATTTCTGCTGTTTTCCTAATTTTGTTTAGAAACTGCATAACCCATAATATGCATTGATTGACATTTACCAGTAACAACACGTCTCAATCTATCCACTGTATTCATTTCAGCTTTTTAGAATGTTCGAACCATATGACAGCATTGATAATTTGCAGCAGCATTTCAAGTCTTAGGTCTTATTGAATATTCTTGTCATTTTCTTCAGTTTGTACACAGTTGCGAGAGCACATTCCCTATTCTAATCTTGATCTCTGGATTATGATTTTTGAACTCTTTCTTTTTAATAACCATGGACTTTTTTTTTGTTCAGATTCATGTTGAGTTCGTATTTGGAGTTGAGTTACAAAAAAAAATGTCATCTTACAAGGTTGTTTAGTTTATTCCATAAACTGTAGAAAAAGAAACACTCTAACTTGTAATTAGTAAGTAGTGAAATTGTTATTGTACTTGGTGGGCGAGCAATATCATATTATTGTGATGCCGTCTTCCATGGAATGCTCGCGCAGAGAATTGCACCCTTAAAATGTGCCATTCGTTCGCGATTCCGCTCTTGGAGGATTTGAATTTGTACTTAGACTACGCATAATTTAATTTTTTATACACGGTATTGCCGAATGACGCGCAAAGGTACGTAGTTAAACCCCACACCCGTATTTACATAAGCCGATTTCGCGCCCCACACAAAGTGCATAAGCCTCAAATATGTATGTCTGCCTTGCACGTGCGATCCCGTTTGTCATTGGGCGCAAACAAATATTTAAAAAACGCTCCAACTTGCAAAGCTACGTTTTTTTTTTAATTTTGGTGTGTGTGATATTTATCAACATTCAGACGAACCTGAACAGTGTCTTGGTAAATGCAATGACCTTAGTTTTTGTAGTGTTTATGAGGAGGCCAGCGTTTTCGCTATGTCGCACTATGTGATCCATTAACCTCTGCAGGTCCTGCGCATTCTCGGCTAGCACAACGGTGTCGTCGGCATATCTGATTTTATTGATTATTTTCCCGTTGACCTTAATCCCACACTCGATTCCGACCAGAGCCTCTGCGAAGATTGCCTCTGAGTATAAGTTGAATAACAGCGGCGATAACACACAGCCTTGTCTTACACCTCTTCTAATCATGATTGCCTCTGATGTTGTTTCTTCACTACTACGTTTTGCTTCCAGTAGAGATTTGTAATTAATCGGATTTCTTCTCTATCTATTCCAGTTTTTTTGAGTACTTCTATGAGCTTTTGGTGCTTAACGCAGTCGAAAGCTTTTTTATAATCTGTGAAACAAGCGATTACATTGACATTCATGTCCCTGCATTGCTGAGTTAGAACGTTCAGCGCGAATAGCGCTTCACGAGTACCTAAGCCACTGCGGAATCCAAATTGAGTTTCATCTAGTTGGTATTCGCATTTCTTGTAAATTCTGGTGTGAATTATTCAGAGGAATATTTTGAGAACATGTGACATCAGGCTTGAAGCCTTTCAATCTCGTGCCATTTCTCAGACATCCACTGTTCTTTTGCATCTCTGCACTCTCTCCTGGCCTTTCTGTTCAGTTCGGCATATAATGTTGGATTGGCCTTGTGAGTTCTTCTCTCATTCATGAGTTCTGGGATTTCAGGTTTCATCCATTCTTTCTTCGTATTGGCTTCAGGATATCCGATGTCATCAACTTATATTTGTGTTATTGTTATTGATGGTGCTGCGGTGGAACAAGTGTCTTCACACAAATATTTGGGGAGCATCATAAATGATCAATGTGATCCGAGGAAAGAAGTCAGATGCCGCATATTTGGGCGTGGAGCTCAGGGTACGCATGGTCAGATGCTATGTTGTCTCGGTTTTTCTGTACGGATGTGAGAGTTCGACCCTAAACCCATCACTAGAAGAGAAAATAGATGCATTTGAAATTTACATTTACCGTCGTATACTAAGAATATCATGGGTCCAAAGAGTAACAATCGCATGAGAAAACAAAAAGAACTTATGCTTATCATCAAAGAAAGAAAAACTCGTTATATTGGGCACATAATGCGAGGTGGAAAGTATGAACTTCTGCGCCTAATCATAGAAGGCAATGTCCAAGGCAAAAGGTCGGTCGGCAGGCGCCAAAACTCTTGGCTGAAGGACATTCGACGATGGTTTGGTTGCTCATCGCTCGACATCTTCCGTATGGCCGTATCACGTTAGCTATTTGGATCGCCAACCTTCGAAAGAAGACGGCGCCATAAGAAGAAGAGATGTTTATCAGCGAATAGTGCTTTTAATTCCAACGATAAACGTTCGTTCAAACTAAAAAAAATGGTGTCAATATATTCATGAAGGGCAAAATGGATAAAAACCATAAAATTTTGTTTTTTCAGTATTAATAATATTGAAAACGTCATTTCAAAATCAAATTTCGGCCCCGATTTTCAAGTAAATATCCTGAACAAACCGTGTTTTTTTAATTGGTCAAAAAATATCGTTAAGCTCATAAAAGGTTTGTTATTACTTCGTTTACCCCGCCCTTTCTCCCCGTCGCGTTACGAGACGTAAATTTCCATTTTCTTTTGAACGTTTCGGAATCGAACGCCATAATCAATTTTAATTTTAGAAAGTTAAGTAGTGGGCGGAAATATGCGTACACTACAAATTAATTAAACCTTCAACGCTGTCAAGGAGATCATTTAGCGACTAGATAGACGCGGAGCTTTCTAATTATTATATGTTAATTGATATGCTCCGGTTGGCTCTTTACCAAAACGTTAAGATGAATGAGCGAGACATGGCAACGTGGAAGAGATCGTGATTAATCAGTTCGTTTGGAAAGTCGCTCTGAACGGACCGACGGAGTCTCAGTTTCGTTTGTCAATAAAATAATTTTCGTATACATTGGCTTCGCTCCGTAGTCATTAGCACGTTGATTAATTCGTTTGATTTCTGAGTGAATGCAAACAGCGCGTTCCCCTACTCCCAGAGGAGTCACAGTTTCTATAAAAATAACTCCATCGAACATCGACGGTTCGCTGAAGACTACTAGTTTTCATTAAAAGGCCAATCGGGAATGTGTTTTGAATTGATGTCCAGTTTCAATTTGATTTTGCTACCAAACAAGTCTTGAACCCTTTACTGGACTCAATACGAAGCCCTTTAGTCAATTGAAATAACTTTATTTAATGCATTTCTATGCTTTGACGTCTAAGATGCAGATCGGTGCGTTAACTAACCCCCGCAAACGAGCAATTCAATTGGGAGTTTATGTTTAAGAGTTATTCACGATGAAAGTAAAAAAGGGCTTGAATACCCTTACGAAGGTACTTTTCAACACTATAATAAAAATAACGAATAACTTTTGTATATGTTGTTTGCTCATTGAACTCGGCATGCTCGGTGAAGATAAGCTGTCTTAAAATAACAGCGGTCCGTTTTAATTCTACTGTATCAGCACTTTATTGCTCTAAATAATGTATTTTTTAAATTTTTTTCTGTCCCTTATACAGCCAGAAAACTTATAATTTATTTGTTACTCCTATTTGCCTGAAGTCATTATGTTACTCTAGGGACAGCCAACACTACTAATGCCAGTGCTAATTTAAAGTTCCTTAACTGAATGGAATTAGTTTGTATCGCCTGAAAAACACATGACTCGATTTGAAAAACGTCATTTAGAACTTTTTTTGTTCGGTAAAATTTATACCCCGGTCGATCGATCCGCATCTGCTTCGGATCAGAGCGTTGTTCCGCTACAAATAATTATGTTTTGCAGCGCAACACAAATTCACAACGGGACCCGTCCATTTAACAAATTGTTTCGGGGGATTTCACAGACCCGAACGTGTCACTAATATTAGCCGGGAAAAGTCTATATATCTAACTCAGGCACGGCGAATACATTCATCTCAATATGCGAACTGCAGCGTATTTAGCAAATTAGCCTGCGCTGGTGAACTCTTGCGTCGTCAAAATTGGCAAATTCGTAATTACTCATTTCTATAAATTTCTGTATCAGGGCCAGGTTGGAATGAAATATTGAATGGATGAGGAAAGAAATGTCAATGGTCTTGTAATAGCGGCGCCAAGGCTATACGGATGTTCTTATATCGCTTTTTGCTCTCCATCGCTGACGAATAGAGCTATAGAACACAGAGAGTCAAAGGAAATATTGAACACATAATTACAAGAAACTGATCTTTTATAAATCATTGTGTTAATATTTGTCATTGTTAACGTTTAAAATATCTCTTGTCTTAGACTTTGATTTAATTTTTATTGTTTACACTTATTCAAAGACTGTGTTGGAATTGTATTCTTGATACTTGTCCTTTCAGCGCTTTTCGCAAAGATCGATACTAAACACAAATAGCTACTACAGACCGAAAGCATATCCGGGGCACTATTGGGAACAAAGATGTCTATATCGTCCCACGTTTCTATTTCTATCGGAGAAAGGATGATGCATCGGTGGTATTATTAAGTTTTCTTTTGAGGCTCCTCAACGCGGCTGTGACGAGGCGAACGTTCCATTCTCCCCATTGTATCAGCGGCTTGTTTTCCGACAGAGGTTAAGCCTTACGCCCATCTCCCCTTCGAAGAAGTATGGAAATATTATACAACGAGCTTGTATATTGTTTCAAATCTTATTCCGGCCCCTAAGTTCTGCCATAAGGTGACGTTCAATTTGAATACGTTGTCGTTTAGGTGTATATGGGCACGGTTGAGCCCTCGTCCCGGTTTTTTCACGCTGATCCGTTGCAGAAAAAAAAACAATAAAAGATTTTCAAAGACGATACGTTGAGAATTTCTTGGAAGACAGTGTGACAATAGATTATAATGAGTGAGAAAGTAATTTCCGAAAAATTAATTTGGATCTTTCTTTTATTTTGAACCGGTCGAAAAACATATTTTCTAAGACTTGACATTTGTTTCAGGTTCGTTGGGTGCAACAGCAACACGAGAAGAAACGCAAGAAACGTGATTACATCGCTGATCCCTCTACATCACCCTTCAGTAATCTATTTAGCGGTGTCGCGCCCGACGCCCGACCCCATGGACAACCCCACTACCGTGCCGCAACCCCGGCGGTATCGTTTCCCGATCCCCTATTCCGGGAGCAGTGGTACTTGGTAAGTAAAACAAAGCAAATGACACACAAGAGTTTCGTGGTAAACTTTTGCATGGCGCATATATATATATATATATATATATATATATATATATATATATATATATATATATATATATATATATATATATATATATATATATATATATATATATATATATATATATATATATATATATATATATATATATATATATATATATATATATATATATATATATATATATATATATATATATATATATATATATATATATATATATATATATATATATATATATATATATATATATATATATATATATATATATATATATATATATATATATATATATATATATATATATATATATATATATATATATATATATATATATATATATATATATATATATATATATATATATATATATATATATATATATATATATATATATATATATATATATATATATATATATATATATAATATATTTTCAACTGTTATCAGTGTTAAATAACTTCTGCTAATTCTTTCTAAATTAATACAAACTCACTCACCAGCAGGTACTGATAATCTTACGCAGATTTAAATAAAATTGTCTCTGTCCAAGTCGAAAGCCGCCCGAATACGTTAATGTCGCTCATTTTAAATGAATTTGGTAGGGATTTTGAAACAAACTCCGGCCGGGAATCTCCTCCGGACGTCCTTTTTGGCACATAGTTCAGTGGAAAGGCTAAAAACTGCGGATTTCATGAAAATTAATGAGCTAGAGGAGACCGCGAGCCGGGACGCTTCTTTGATGATTTTGAGGCTCCGGAGCTCCAACCTGATAACCAATTCGCTATCAACATTTAGTTGGATATTATCCACGCAATATTTTCTTTTATTTTTTGGCTTGTGAAATGAGCTGGCGTTCCATCCAAGCGCTCAAAGACCGGTTTTATGTTCCGACACTGCTTTATAGAGCACGATTTTTTCGTATCACTTAGCTTTTATAAGCTTTTCGGCGGGGAAAATGGAGTCTCCGTATCTGCGTCGATTTCGCTATCGGCAACTGATTAAACGGCCGCCTCGTAAAATGTGTTTTAAAGATTTCATCGTTGGGGAATATATGGCTAATTGCGTAAGCGGGTATAAGAGTGAATGGCTGATAATAAAATGACGGGGAGAAATTTTACCGGGTTTTTTGCATAACGGGAAGTAAGTGAGGCAGTGGAGTAGAGCGAATACATTGAGCAGGGACCGTTTTACCCTGAACTCCCTTTTAGATCTATTACATGATGCTGTGCAGTGAACGTAAAAGTGACTTGCCCCTTAAACCCACAACAACTACTACTTGCATCGAAATTAGAGTTCTCCAAACAATATACCGTTTTTACGACATAGTCCGGTATTTAACTTTGGAAAATTTTTATAAAGGTCTAACGGCAGGCCTATCTCTCTTGGGGTTCTCTTTGTAACCCTCGATAAATATATTCGCAATTCCACAATGAGGTTTCAGAACCGTACTTCGGTATTTCGATCATACAAATGCCGAAAGCTGACGGTTTTGTGTAGAGTTTCATCGGTGAGATTCCTCTATTATTGTTAGTCCATGCGGTGAAGAATCCATTCTTAGTTTAAAATGTTTATTATAAATATAAATGAATCATTAAATTTAACTTCAAAGCAATGTCTACATGAAAATAATCACTACCGTCACTATTAATTCTGGCACTAGTCGACTTCTGTCAACATTTTCTTTTTCGATGACATGTTCTATACATTTTTTCCAACTAGAAGCTGACATTTTTTCTACTTCACTCCTAATTAATTCTATTTCCTCAGAATTAAATTTCGGCGAGGCGTTGTTTCTTCTTAAACTGGGTGTCAGCGGCCCCATATCAGTTTTAAAAGATTAAAATTGCAGTGATATGGTGGTAGACGTACAACTTTGTATCCCCACTCCATAGCCAACTCGTCCTATTTAATGGGCAAATTCAACTTGAAATCGAGCTACCTCAAGTAGGGACTGTTTTAGGAAGATTAATAGAAAGCGCACTAATTTGAATTGATATAACAGTTTAATCAAAGAAAATTTCACCACTCTTAAAATACGACAGTCCGCACGGCACAATTCTTGCCGGTTAACATCTTACATACTACAGTGGCTTGTAGTACACGTGCTGAAAAGAATGATCCCTTCCGCTCTACAAGAGGCGGGTCTTAAACTCAATCCGATTTCCAAACCATAAAAGGTGTCAATAACGGTATATAGTTTGGTGAACTTTACAAATTACTGAGAATCCTGTTAGATTTACTACTTACGTCTACAACGGAAATGCCAATTGACCCAGAATACCGTCATATATACTACTGATAGGACTTTTTAAATATAATTTTTGATAAAAGCGTCCGAAAGTCGATTTCGGTTGCACCCATATAAAGATTTGACGACGTATTTTGGTCCAGTAATGTCCGTCCGATGACCGAAGACCGCAACCCTCCCGAAATTCGGAGGATGGAGAGGGAGATGTGGTGGTGTGCGGCATTCGGTGGTTACAAGTATCGGGTCGTCGCGTTACCGTAACTGGCAAGTGGTTAATGCGATCAGACGCCAGTGTGAGTCCCGGTGAGACCGCCGAAATTCGACCACGCTTTCCCTTCGCAAAGAGGAATACGCGTCCCGACTTTACCCTTCTGGGGGTAATCTAGCTACGTCGATGTTATTAAATTAATGAGATCCGTTATTGCCGAAACGTTGATGGGGTGCCCGTTATATTACACAGCTTATTTCTTTAATTGAGTCGTTCCGCTGCAGCGGTGGTCTAGACGTTTCCAATTTTTATGTTATTTGGATGATTATCCGAAATTCATTTGAAGCTTCTCTCTATAATGGCTTCATTGGTTGCACCTGTGCAACTCTTTCTCCGCCTGCTCCTACAACAGACAAATCTGATGAAGAAATTGAGGAATATTATAATGCACTTAATACGATCAAAGATAAGAAAAGCAAAGGAGGTATTCTACAAAAAAGAAAGCAGAGAAAAAACAAGAATGGATGACTGCAGAGATTATGGAGTTAAAGATAAGAAAAGCAAGAGGCATTCTACAAAAATAAATGCGAAGAAATAGAAGCCCTACAAGAAACGCACGACAATTTCAATGTTCACACAAAAAATAATAGAAATGGCAGGATTACATAAAAAGAGGCAACCGACAATACTAACTGACCAGAATGGTAGAATTATCGTTGAAGTGGAAGAAAAGTTAAGAACATGAACAATACATAATAGAATTTTTCAATGATAATAGAGGTATTAACAGGTTAGAAATAGAACAAGAAGAGGTCACCATGCTATAAAGAACATAAAAAATAGAAAAGTTGCAGAGCCAAATGAGTTACCCACTGAAATTATTAAGAGCGAAAAATAAACATAATCTACACATCCACATACAAGACAGGTATGATATCCTAATCCAATAAAACATAATGCAAGACCATGTAATGACTTCCGAACAATCAGTCTCAGGTGTCACACATTAAAAATATTTCTGAAGCTGATACATAACAGGATATACAAAAAATTAGAACAAGAGAAGCACTCTTTGCTCTGAACGTTATTGCCCAACGGCGCATGAATATGAATCTGCTCCTGCTTCAGTAATCACAACAAAGCTTTCGACAATGTCCAACACGAACAACTGATAAGAATTCTTAAAGAAAAGAATTTAGACGCCAGAGATATAAAAATCATCACATATCTTTATTTAAATTTGACAACGATGATGAGAGTAGAGTGAAAGTATCCCGGGAAACAGAGGACGCAGAAATCCGTAGAGGTATGAGGAAATGATGAAACGATTAGATGAAGGGTGTTGTAATTAACAAGTCCCCCATCAACAACATAAGATACACAGATGATACTGTCCTGTGAATATATATGGAGGGAGGAGTTCGAATTGTCCTTAAATGTACAACACTTAAGGACAAATTTCATGATAATATCCAAAACAACCACCAAATTCTTATAAACAATCAACAAATAGAAAAAGTTGACAGTTATAAATACTACGTCAGGTATGGACTCTGAGGAAATTGGACATGAGAAAGCTAATGGCATTCGAGATGCGGATATACCGCAGAATGCTAAGGATAAAATGGACCGATAGAGTGACGAACAAGGAAATCGTGAGAAGAATAAGAAAAAGAAGTTATTATTACAATTAATAAACGCAAACTGCAATACCTAGAACATGTTATATCATCTACTACAATTGATACTGTAACGGAAACTTCATAGACGAAGAAGTGTAGGAAGAAGGCGTCCACTCATGGATGAGAAATCTACGTGACTGGTTCGGCTGCAATAGAAATCACCTATTTCGATCGGCAGTGTCGCGTATAGGCATAGCCTTGATGATTGTCAACCATTGCAACGAAGGAGACGAACTCTTTCCGGGTCTTGTTCTTGTTTTTTTTTCTTTCCCTCTGAATTTAATACCCTTTTTGCCATTAAATTTATTCATTTCGTTCCTTTCAAAAGCTTCTTGTTTTATTTATTGTGATATATTACCTTCTTCGTTGTATGTATATGTATTTGCCGTTATCTTTATTTAGCCTTCTAAATACAATTTATAATGAGAAACACCAATACAAAAATGTTTTTTTATGAGCTGTGCGCTGAAAACCGCTCGCACCAATTAAATTTAATAAGCTCTCGTGCAGAATTCTTCCTTGATTTCGAGGATGATTTTAACGCTGCAATTTGAAGTCGAACGGTTGTCGATTCATCGTCTATCTATGAAAAGCGTCGGACAGTATTTTTCCGGTAGGAACTGGCGTTCGGGGCGTAGTTTAACAAAAAAATTAGACGAGGAACGAAAGAAAACCCGAAGGAAATTATAGCCGGAGCCGAGAATCGGGCTTTGTAATTTAATTGATTGCGGGGCTGTTGCAGCTGAGCCCCACCACTCCAAATCGAATACACTTTTGATTAATCTAATTCATTTTTGCCCGTCTCAGTTATGGATTCTATTAAGCATCTTCGGATATATATTTAGGGCGTTTCCCAAACTTGTAAAATGAAAGAGGTGCGTGCTAATTTTAACTCTTTAAAGTAATTTTTCTTAAACACCCGTTTTTTGTTAGTATTCCATACAATTTACCCAATTTCGTTGATCCAAATTTAGAGGTCGATAGAATCGAGTTATCGAGCCCGCGATGCTTCTATAGGAATGTACACGATAAAAAAATATATAAATTAGAGGTTAATATGTTCAATATTTGAATATTTTTCAAATTTTGAAAGTAATACAAAATTATATTTGCATACTATATTTTATTCATAAATTTTTAATAAACATGAATGCAACTGATGATCTGTTAATGCTCAAAAAATTTATAATAGTCATTTGTTAAATATATAAATAACCAGGTCGTACTCAAAAATCCTCAAAAAACCTTGGTTTCATCGTCAACTATTGTTTTTCATTGTCTTTATATTTTTGCGAACCATGGTCGAATAACATTGTTTGCCAAATAAACTTCCATAGACAAGGCATCTCCCTTAGGAGTTTTCAGCAAATATGTAATTAATAAATTAATTTAGTTTATAAAACAGATGAGATATTTTTCGTAAAATGACGTTAACAATCCAATAGAAACCAGAAACATGACTAAGAACTATGCAAAAATCCTACAAATAACAATACAATAAAACTAATAATATCATAATTTATTGCATCACATTTATAAAAGAGAAACAAACCCTTTTACCCAACGGACTAGAGTCAAAAATTGTAGCATTATCACTATAAAAAGTCACACACACCAAGTCAAAAATAAAATCATCTACCTAATAATTTACTTGAGAAAATCAATATATACATCATAACAACAAGTCAACTGTTGTTTGAGTAAATAAACGTGAAATTGTAGAACTCTTTAAGTGACTAGGCTTTTCTTACTAAACGTGCGTGCATAGAAATCGGCCCATTGCAAATTGTTGACTTCATTTTTTTTAAACTATGCATCTGACCTAAAAAATAAACATGCTATTTGGAAGACAATGTAATATGGTTTAGTATGGGTTTAAATTTGTGAACTGTGCCGAACTTTTATATGCCTAGCTACGGTCAAACGTATGAAACGTGTTCATGCAGTTGTTATAGTGATAGTAACACACTTATTATTAAATTAATCGTTTTTGCAACTCGAATTTTCACGTTATTCGTTTTTAACCATTTTTTTATCTGATCAGTAGTTTCAAAAAAAAATAATTAAATTGAAGTCAAAAGTTCGCAATCTATAATTATTTATTAAACTCTATAATTTTATGTAATTTAATTTTAATGTATTTTAAGGAGTTTATAAACATATAATTGCAGTGAAAACTCCCTATAGCGAAACTCTGTATTCCGAAAAAAATTGTTGTACTATTAGGTCTCCATGCAAAGCTATGTATTAATCCACTCTGTATAACGAATTTCTCACTCTCCATAAAGTGAAAGTGAAAGCCAAAATTTGAAACGTCTTAAAAATGTACCACTCTCTGGACATATCACAAAACTAAAAGCATAAAAGTTTACTGAACAGCCTGGAATTATCGATTTCAAGGATGGTTGGGGAAGTTCAAACAGAGACATGGTATAAATCATGGACAGATAAGTGGCAAAGCCCGTGATGTCGACAGAAACGTCACTAATGATTGCCTGGACAAGACGCGTCCAAAACTAACAGAAAAGTACCCTGCTGACGACATTTTTAATGCTGACGAAACTAGTATTTTTTACAAAATGGCGCCAGATAAAACTCTTAAATTTCGAAGCGAAAAGTGTGTGGGTGGAAAACTATCTAAAGAACGTATAACAGTATTAGTAGCTGCCAATATGAGTGGCAGAGAAAAAAGAAAGCTAGTCGTAATTGGGAGATCAACTAACCCACGATGTTTTAAGAACATCAAGCATCTGCCGGTCACGTGTAAGGCGAACAAGTCTGCATGGATGACATCGCAAATTTTTGAAGAGGAGATACGGTAATGGGATGCAGAATTAAAGGGGAGGAATATATTACTTGTTAAGAGGTGACAGCAGAAACAATTCAACACTCCTATCGTCATGCAGGACTTATTACCGAGACAGAATGCGAACAGGACCTGGAAGATGATCAGCCACTAAGCGAGTGGATAAAGCAGTTTCAAACAACAATTACGTTTACAAGTGAGGAGTTGCAAGATGTTATGGTGATTGGGATTTGCCTACAACAGCAGACTTGACAGGGGCAACCATATTACAACGAGCAAGAAAGAGTGAGGAAGAGCACTAAGAAGAAGAAAAGGATGAAGAAGTTGAGCTGCTAGAGAATTTTTTTATGTGTCATGGGGAAGATGCCCCTCACGAAGAAATGATGAAAATGCAAGCCAAAGTACGAGATGCATATTGGCATACTAAAAAAATTTAAACGAAAATGACCGATTATTTGAAACATTAAATGTAGTCCTTAATTATTTATATTAAATATTCCTAAGTAGATGTTAAAATATGTATATAAAATAAATAAATATTACAGAACACATAAGTGTATAAATAAAGCATTCCCTTCAATTTCGCTATATAGAGTTTCGACTGTATTTGAAATAAACCATGGCAACGACGCAAAATTTTATCTCGAAATTTTGATTTCCCTAGTGTTCTCAACAACAGATTTTTATGGAGTACCGATCTGGTTTTCGTTCTTCCATTTTCTATAAAAAAATAAATACACTTTTTAAAAAATATTCCCAATTTTTTTGTTTGGTTTGGTTTAGTTTGGAAACACCCTGTATATTTAGGGTGTAGTTGTACATGGCTTCTTTACGTGTTCGCGCATTACGTAAACTCGGAAAGTACTGGCAAATGCGGATGGGTCCTCCTTAACCATGTTCACGTATACGAGCCAAGGTTGACGTTGTCCGTAAAATATTTACAACCTTCATGAAATTCCGTTTCGTCGTTTACGGGTCTCGATTTTATTGCGCGACGTATCGTTGATATCTAGCAGAAGTGGCTGGATACCAAACTACGAACAACATTTGTAGAAACAGTTTACTCGCCAAAATATGCGACGAGACGTGTATTGACATCAGCGTGACGCGTTCGTCATGTTAATTTTATGAACGAATTTTCTTTGCAAACAAATTTTGACGTCATCGTTTATGTACGCGCAACTTGGGGCCTTTTGTCGTTTTTGTGGTCAAGACTATATTATTAAAAAGTTAAATATTGTTTACATTGCCCAAAGCACGACAGCTTTATATCGAGCCTTATCCCAATGGAAACGTCCCATCTGCTAAGAAATTCATCACCATACACAGAACACTTGGCGAAAGAGGAAAAAAGGGAGACAAAGGTATAAAAGAAAAACTGAAACAGCTGTATGAGGGTGATGAGCAATGCAATCAAATTTTGCGAAAAATTCAAAATTACCCGCAATTCTTAAATGTCATTTTGTTCACTGACGAGGCTGGATTCAGTCGTGAAGGTATTGCAAATTTTCGAAACATGCATCAGTGCAATATTGAAAACCCACATGCGAAAATTGAAGGAAAACATCAACGCCGGTTTTCTTTAAATGTATGGGCAGGGATTATAGGACCTCATTTCTTTAACGGATCGCTTAATAGGGAAATGTATTTGCAATTGCTCGAAGAGGAACTACCACCTTTGCTGGAGGAGGTACCCTTGCAGTGGAGACAAAACATGTGGTTAATGCAAGATGGCGCTCCACCTCAGTTTTCATTGGCTCTACGAATGTGTGTAAATCAGCCATTTAAACATCGATGGATAGGTCAGGGCGGATATCTAGCTTCACTTTATCTAGCTTAAGTGCGATAAATTTCATTCGAGCCAGGAGTTTATTTGACACAAGCGGAGCGAGTGTTTAATAAACGAGTGAGTTAGAAAGTTTACGGAACGTGTTGCATACTATAATTTTTCTACGACCGTTAGTTTTTGGTTAAATTTTCGCAAAACAACACGAATACATTCACTGACATGACAGTCAGAATTGACAAACGTCAACATTCAAAGCGTGGGAAATCTCTCCGAAAACATCCTATTGCTCCCAAATTCGTACGGTAAAATCCCGGAAATGTCCGAAGTGACTTGGATTCGTGGGAAACGAAACTGACGTGGTACAGTGACGCTTCCCGAGAGCTAGATCGGTGGCTCATTATGTATTTTACAGACGAGAGTAGAAAAAATAAACGGTTGTGAAATCATTAGAATTAGGTTAGGCGTATTTTTTCGTGTTCGACATAATTTTTAGAATGTATAAGAAACTGTTTAGACATGAAGGGTGAGCATTTTGAAAATGAATTGTAATTAGCGTTGTATACTGTTTAATTCCCGATTATTGTTAATAATTTTTTGTTGTATTTAAATGTTCAATATTTTTGTGTAACTTAAATTAAACATTTAGTACACTTCGCCTGCAGGTTAATAATGCTGGCCTGCATTTCGACTTGCGCGACATCCACCATCACATTTCTGTAAATTAGAAGTGCGGCTAAACGATAACACTTTTCGATTTAAAACAAGAGTAACAATTTTTGAGGATTTGCGATTCTGCTTCAGGCAATCTGTTCTGTTTTGCAATATCAGTCTAAATAAATAAAATAGAGGGAAAATAAAAAAAATGTTCTTGGTCAAGTGCCCTCTAGTGACAGATTTCTGAAACACTTTTATTTTGTAACGATGACTTTTACTAAATCACGGCAGTGTGAAAAATACCAGCTTATTCCGTTGAGAACTAAACCAACTGCATTAAAAATAAAATTTAAAAAAATGAATTGTGACAAGCTATAACGCGGAAAATATTTCGATTTCGGATTTTTCTTACATGACTTACAACCATTATTTTACCACGTTGAATCTTTTCTCCAAGTTTCCGAACTCAATTTCCGAACACACAAGATATATTTTTGAAGGTTCATTGATTAATTGAACTTTTAATTGCCACGATTGTGCGGCGTCGATAAAATTCTATCTCGATTTCCTGCGGTCTGCAACCCAAACCAAAATTTCGCTAACAATGCCTGTTCGGTATTAAACTGACCCCTTAATAAATTTTAAACACCTTCGCGATTGTGGAGGCGTTTAGGGTAACAACGTTAAACAAACGGTATTCTAATTTACACAATTCGGACCCTAACGAAAGCATTATCTCGACGCCACGCGTAATTCACCATAACGGGCTCAGGGCAAAACATTGTACAAAGAGGCAGAGTAGGGTGTCCGGTCCGACGTTGCCGTTTCAGTAAAATTCTACGGAATTCAGTATGAAAAATGTTCATTGGGAAGATTTACGCATTTTCGGTACGAATTTGATTATCAATAGTATTCGCAAGGTAGCCCCGCACGAAAACTAAACACGATTAAAATCCTTAAACATGGTTGCAACTTTTTTCAATCGGTCCTACACTATACTTACATAGTACCTACCGGAAAGTCAAACAATACAAAAATTATTTAGACAAAATGTTGTTCAAAACTAACCAAAAGTTCTAATGAAATATAACGTCACAACCAGATCTACAAACAACCTAACAATCTTAACCGCGACTCAATAGTATTACAGCAGCACGAGCAATTATAAGAAACTGTAATAAAATTTTGATTTGAAAATTGATAAGGCAATGAACAATGCCGTCCTACAAAGAATGCATCAAGAAAAAATATTGACTTGTTTACTGCAATGAAGAAAACGAGAACTGCATATCGTGGTTAGATTTTCAAAACTGAAAAGATAATATAATATGGTTCATTCTGACAGGAAAAAAAATCAGGCTTAAAACTCATTTACACTGGCATGGACAGATATAAATATCATAAGTTTTCATTCTTCGTCATGTGTTTTTAAAGCCTGCATTTGTATGTGTGTACCTCTTATTTGTTATTTATATATCTAAATAAAAATATTATCTAACAAGATATAAGAAAGTTTTTCTACTCCCGTCTGTAAAATACCTAATTACACACCGATCTAGCGTGCGGGAAGCGTCACTTTATCACATCAGTTTCATTTCCCACGAATCCCAGCCAGTTCGGACATTTCCGGGACTTTACCGCAAGGGTTTGATTGCAAACGAATATTTTCGGAGATATTTCCCACGCTTTGAATTTTGGCCTTTGTCAATTATGACGATCATGTTAGCGAATGTATTCGTGTTGTTTTCAAATGTACCCAAAAACTAACAGTCGTAGAAAAAGTATAATATGCAACAGGTTCGGTAAACTATTTAAGTCACTCGCTTATTAAACACTCGCTCCGCTGTGCTTCGCTCGTGTCAAATAAACTCGTGAGTCAAATGCCGTTTACCGCATTGTTGCATAATATACATTTTTTTCCTCATAAACCATATAACTCGGAAATAACTAATGGTTGCATTATAATGATAAACAAGCAATATTTCTAACTATTTCCACTTCTTGGTGGCTTTGACTTTTAAATTCAAAGGTATCAAATTTCTTGTATGGGCATAGTTCTTTAAGTATAGTTCAATTTCAAATTAAGTTCGGACCAAGCGGAGCCAGTGTGTAATAAACGAGTTACTTAAAAAGTTTACAACACGAACACATTCACTGAAACGACCGTCAGAATTGAAAATCGTCAAAATTCGAGCCGCGAGATAAAATGTCCGAAAACATCCGATTGCGCTCAAATCCGTGCGGCAATATCCCGGAAATGACCGAAGTGGTTTGGATCCGTGGGACAAGAAACTGACGTGTTAAAGTGATACTTTCCGCAGGCTAGATCGACGTATAATTAGGTATTTTACAGAAGAGAGTAGATAATAGTATATCATGCAACAAGTGCGGTAAACGGCATTTGAGTCACGAGTTTTAGGACGAGCGGAGCGTAGCGGAGCGAGTGTTTAATAAACGAGTGACCTAGAAAGTTAATTTTTGGGTACATTTTTGCAAAACAAGAATACGTTCACTGACATAACCGTCAGAATGAACAACCGTCAAAATTCAAACCATGCGGTAAAATCTCCGAAAACATCCGATTGCTTCCAAATGCGTGTGGTAATATCCCGGAAATGTCCGAAGTGGCTCGTGGGACAAGGAACTCACTTGGTAAAGTGATGCTTTACCAAGTGAAAAAATATACTTTGATTAAATTCAAACTTTCGGTACATTTTAAAAATCTAAGCCGGCAACACTGGTTGGATCATTTAGACGTTGCAAGACAAACGACCGCGTTGTATTTAAACCCCTCAGAGAGTAAAAATTATTAAGCCTTTCTATTGCGAAATGTAAAATTGCACCTCGTTCGAGATGGCGACGGTCCTTTTGTCTACGTCGGCACATACCGTGACGACATAAATAACGGGGGTGCGGGGCGGCTCTCTTGTTTTTGCGCGCCGTAAGCGATCATATCTTTTAATAAAGTTTTCGGCTTGCAAAGAGAAAACGCTACTGCGAACTACAAAGTCCGCGGCAAGAAAACAAGAAAATTGAAATAAGTTATGCAACGTCGCGAACGCGTTTTCGTCAATTCGACTTTTTGGGTAAAAAGAAATCACGAAACAAATATGGCGTCGCTTACGGAAGTGGAAGTTCTTATAAAGCAGCGTCAGTGGACATTAGTAATATAACAGTGGTAGTTCTAAGGCTTTTAGGGAGAAATTTGAATATTTCCTGGGTTGACGCGAGAAAATTTGTGTGTGCGTGCGTGTGTTTGTGTTATCGTGTCATATTTTTCCATTTCTGGAGTTAAATTAAATAATTTGAGACAAATTGACTTTGTCTACTTTAAAAAACACAAAACAATCTATCAATTGAACAACTTAAAACGAAACTTTCCTAATATTAATTATTGGATTGACTTAAGTATCTAATAAAGAAAACTAAAAACAAGCGTTTCAAAATCTACTTTCAAGTTTACACTTTAAGATTTTAATTTAAAGCTAATGATCGGGCATGTAAAATTAGTAAGTTTAGGCAAAGTTTACATGGGGATAATTTGTGTACCAAAAATTAATAATAAATAAATCAATTTACGAAGGTTCTTAAACATTTGCCTTTATCTGTGAAAATTGATATGTTTTATAACCAATACTTGAAATAATAACTTACTTTTGCAGTTTTCCACAAAACCGATTAGAAAAATTCGTTTTTTTTTTAAATTTTTCCAACCTAACATTTTTTGGTACAACTTAGTTTAAACAAATAAGAATCAAACTACCTGGATAGGCTGAACACTTCAATAAAATGTTTGTCTTGAATCGTTTAAGTTGATCCTAAGTTTAACATGATTTTAAAATTTAAAAAGCGAATTAATTTTAGTTTTATTGCAATTCAGAACGGAAAAAAATAATAAATAAGTGAAGTAATTGAAAAAATTTTTCCGTAAGTTGCCTCACTCGAGAAATAAATATTTTTGTGTTTTCTCTTCATAAACCTGACAACGAATTATAGCATACTTTTTTTATTATTTGAATTCATTAAAAACGCTATTTAAAACACACGGTATAGCTGTACAAATTGTTGAATACCTTGGAACCAAAGTTACATTTAAAAGACGCGGAATAAAGTTGAACGTGTTCGATCAGATTTGTTGGCAACGATCCGACATCTGAAAACAAGAAAAGAAAATCGTTTAAAAATTTAAATACGTACGCCCGCGGTTTCCTACAATGTATCGCGTAAAATGTTGTTGCGGCTGCGAGTTTTATATCACCCCGGATGTCGTTTACGATCGAAGACACGGGGGAAGAGGCAGCTGTAAAACGAGCCCATCTTAAATTTGCCTTAAAAATAACTTCAAGCTCGCCGTAAACGTTTTCGACGGAAAATTACGTTTTCGCACGTCGGAAATTAAAAATGACCGTCATCGCGCGTCCATTTATTCGAGGCCCGGCGCCGGTCTGACAAATTTTCCTAATTCTCACAACCCCATTTTTTTTTCAAACGAGAAAAACCATCTTGTTAATGCAATATGTCAGCACGGATTTTTTTGTTCGGGCGCGACCACCGAGGTCCGACGGGACGTTTTATCTTCCCAGATCCCGATTTTGATAAGTAAAAAAAGCATCCGGAACGGGCTGGCTGAACTCCGCACACACACACACATGGAGATATATATGAAATAAAAAGATGACTCGGCCGCGTGATAAACTACCTTGGTAAAAAGTTTTATTACGTCAGAAGCTCTCCATATTAAAGGTTTACCCTCCCCATTGCCGTCAACCAAACTTTACATTTTTGTGTGCCTTTCGCGACAAAAACTTATACGAAGGACGAAAAAGATTTTCGGGGATTTTCGGGATGATAAAATACGCGGGTGTTACGGCTTAATTAAAGTTCCTGGACTGCGATTTGAGCGGGAAATATGATAGCCTTGATAAGAACTAAAATCGTCCGCTGTTCTAATAGTACTGGGAAAACTTAATTATTAGATTACATTTTTGCGCTAACCAAAGATTCCGAATATAAATCCGAAAACAGTGCCCAAACACGTCTCGGTCAGGTTCGAACGGACCTCGATCAGGTCATGACCTAACTTCGGTTTAGCACGAAATAACCTGCAGAGAGATGTGAGTGTGTGACATTTTGTCGTAGAAAAGGTCTTTATACATTCTGGTGTATACGGAAAATATTTATTATACCTATCAATTTTATATATTGATAGATATGATAAAATATTGGTAATTTGTTGTTCAAAACGTCCTTTGATGGTATTGAATAAAATTTCTTGTTATTTGCTTATAATATAAAGAACATGTAACTATAAAATGAAAAACAACAGAAGTTTGTGAAACTTTGTACACCTTTAGCTTTACTCATAAGATGTTGGCAACTCCATACAAGTTGGATTGACTTGAATATTATATATAAAATATTATTTGCCATGTTAATTAGTAAATGAAATTTTAACGGCCTGTAACCATTCGTTCTTGACATTCCCCTGCTTAACAATCCTTTGGTCTGACTTAGTTAACGGCCTGCCATAGGCCTCAAGTTTTTTAATGCTGATTTGTCTTTGGGCTGCCTCCTCCAAACCTGCAACCCTGGAAGATACAATTTGTTTCTGGCCCCTGGTCGCTCGACCCTCTCATCAGTCTTGCCAATAGGTTGTGACCTACGAGTATTGTTACAGTACCGGATGACACAAGGAAGTTGGAACTTAAGATAGCTATTTGAAATTGAAATTGAAATTTGGAAGGGTTAATATAGGCTGAATACATGAGTGCATGCATTTTTGGATTCAGGAGATCATTTTACGTAGGATAGGATGGTTTTTCTCACTTTTTTATTCTATAAAATTTTTATTTAATTTTGAAAATTGTGTCTAGGAAGCTATGACCATCATTAATACTATTAACCGGGTCACCCGATCATGGGAAAAACTGTAAATGAAACTTTTCTTTACTTGTCCAATAGCAAATAGAATTTAATGTAATGAACTATTATTTTTTTAGAATAACATAGTTTTTTCAAATAGCACCCTAGTGGAAACAAAAACTTTGTAAGACCGGAATTTTTTTTTTCAACATTTTGACACCAAAATGTTCAAAATCCGGTAAAAAATAAGCCCACAGGAAGGAAAAAACCAGATAAGTAATGGTATATTATGCAACAAGTGCGGTAAACGGCATTTGACTCACGAGTTTATTTGACACGAGCGTAGCAGAGCGGAGCGAGTTTTTAATAAACTCGTGAGTTAACAAGTTTACCGAACGTGTTGCATACTATACTTTTTCTACGACTGTTAGTTTTTGGGTACATTTTCGTAAAACAATACGAATACATTCACTGTCATGACAGTCAGAATTGACAAACGTCAAAATTCAATGCTTGGGAAATATCTCCGAAAACATCCGATTGCTCCCGAAGTGGTTCGGAATCATGGGAAACGAAACTGACGTGGTAAAGTGACGCTTCCAGCACGCTAGGTTGGTGTGTAATTAGGTATTTTACAGACGGCAGTAGAAAAATGCATCTTTACAAAAGCAAAATATTACTTAGGTGGCTTTGCTTCTTTTCATCATCAGTCGGCATGATTGAAAATTCTCACACTTTGTATATTGATTTCCATTTCTTCACTTATAATAAAATTATCATGTCGATTGTTTTGTGGATTTCTCATTTTCAATTCCAGCTTTCTAAATAAAGAATGTGCAGAAAGGTGACGTGCCGGATAGCGGTCATAGAATGCACTGGCCTGTCGAGGGTTTTTTCTGCATTCCCCGTATATCAGAAACATATCAACGTTTTCTCCATTTGTAAATCGATTATTGTTTTCCAACAAAATCGATTAACAGACAAAAATGTACAAACTGGCATAGCTTTCAATCATGCAGACTTGATGACGAATAGAAGCAAAACCACCTAAGTAATATTTTGTTTTTATAAAAATGTATTTACTTATCTGGTCTTTTCCTTCCTGTGAGCTTATTTTTTAACGGATTTTGAAAATTTCGTTGTCAAAATGTTGCAAAAAAAGTACCAGTTTTAAAACGTTTTTGTTCCCACTAGGGTGCTATTTCAAATAACTAGATTATCCAAAAAATTAATAGTTCATATAATAATTCATTTACAATTTTTCTCATGATCAGGGGACCCGGTCAATAGTATTTATGATGGTCACAGCCTCCTAGACACATTTTGAAAATTAAATAAAAATCTAAAAAAACAAAAAAAAAAGTGAGAAAAACCATCCTATCCTACGTAAAATGATCTCCTGAAAGTTACTATCGTTTCCGCTCAAACCGGAAGTGCAACCATTGACTACGTATTGTCGAGAAATTGGATATTCAGCCTATATTAACCCTTCCAAATGTCAAATCGCTATCTTAAAGCGCCTAAAAGTTGAGTGGTCCCATTTTCGTGTGTCACCCGGTATATAGGCTATATTATAAGCATCCCGCTACTTCTATTATAGTTTTCGTCGACCAGCGTCGTACGTAAAAAAGGGTTAGTTAATCAGGTCAACTGCTAAAAATAAGAACTGCACACCAACTAAAAAATCAAACGATAAGGGTCGCTCCGTAGCGAGATTTCGAAATACGATATGGCTGCCCCCTAAACGTGGCGCGTCAGCTACCGACGACCGTCTCGCAATTAGAATAATTGGCCGGGGCTTAATAAAACTTCATATTCTCGCTGCACGTCTTAGCGTGTTAGGTAAACGTTTACGCGAACGCGGCGGGTAATTTTTATCCGGAACGGAAGAAGACGGAAAAAAAGCGCGGGACCGAAATTAAGCTGACTTAATAAACTTAATTTGAAATGTCGCACAAAAAGCGTCAGTAGTAATTTTAAACACCCGTTTGCGTTTACTTTAAAGTTTTCTAATTAATCAACGCGTCGTATTGCTCGGCACTCGCGATTAAGTGGTAAAACTCGGGGCTGGTATGAAATGTGGCACTACATAGGTTACTAAGGACCTCAACCACCCAGTTTCTTTATAATTACGAGCATAATCGAATGACAATTTTGTTAAACTAAGGGAGACCCGAAAAGTCGTCGATAAACAAACAGCCTAGAAACCTTCAGCTAAGTAGACATAGTTATAGTCAACCATCGCTTCTAAACATCGAACATGTAAGAACGATAAGAAGAGCGCTCCAGATCTCGTTCCGCTCTTTCAAGACTGACCTACTGCGGAAACGACAGCGTTGATTCACAGACGGTTCCAAAACCAACCAAGGTGTTTGACTAGGCATTTATGGGGAACATCCAAAGACGGAGATGATCACCGGTTTAGTTGATATCCCAACAGAAGTGCATGCCACCGAGCTCTCTGCCGGAATTATTGAGGAAAGGCAACTCACATAGAGAAACAAGATTGATTTCGAAAAACCCTGGCTGCGCGAATCCTCTACTCCATACTATGCGCTTCGTCTTCTACAAACTCACTACGTAGCTTTGTATTTTTGTTTATTTTGTCCTATAGGGGCTATCAAGCTCCTGCTGACCACTATGGATCTTTCGCAAAATCGTGCATGCACTCTGTATAAAGTGTCTTTCACGTTTCGCCGAAGTTCAAAGTTACGGCAGTTTGGTAAATATTAAAATTTGATGTTTTTTAAACTGTTTCGTGAACCCTGTATGATAGATGAAACCTGAAACTCCCTCTCGATACAGTTTACGATACTGTTCAAATAAAATTATCCCATCTTTAACGGTTTTTCATTTATCGCCAATGGTTTACCCACAAAAACGGAAATTTTTAGGATCTGCACCCGCTATATGCAACAATGTTCGAAATAGAGGTAATAGCCATAGATCTCCCATTTCTCCAGGAAAAGCAAATGGTTTTGGAAAAAATACTTGTTTTCTGAAACCGTGCAGTACGTCGTGATAGTAAAAGACGTCATTGCGTTCAGTTTGAGGGCATGAAATAATTATTTTCATTTGGATTTTTTCAAATATCTCGAATAGTGTCTGTAATAGACGAAAACCATAAATACAAAAATGTAGCTCTTGATGCATTATACAATATCTTTTAAAACAATTGGCCATATTTTTTAAGAATTTTGATTTACAGCTAATAATTTACTCTGGGAAAGAACAATTTTCAGGGCCTTTTAGATCTTTGTCTATAATTGAAAAACCCTGTACATAACCAAAAAATTGCTTGAAATAGTAGTTATAGTTCCAAATTAAATTTTCTTTTTTCTGGAAGAAAAAAATAACAAAAATAATTTAATTGGTCCCAGTTTGTACGGTTTAAATGTGGGAATAGACTTTCACCTCTCTGCTAAATTTGAAGTCGTTAGTTACAAATTTGAGTCATCTATTACAAACCTAAAATACAAAAGTTTTAGCAGTCCAAACCGACTATATGGTCGCGTGAAAGAAAATAGCAGCTGAAATACTTTCTAGCCTTCTAGTTATGGTCAATTATCCCTACAAGGGGAACCCAATTTTCAGTTTTTTGCAATTTTTCATTTTTTAAAAATCATCAAGAATAAATGATTTTGGCCGGGATCTCGCACGTCTTCTGGTTCACGAATTTTTTCGATTGTGTATACCGTTTTTGAGAAATGATTTTTTCTCCATACCCTGCAAATGCGGTTTTTAAAATTTTAAAAATACTTCCGAACCCTCCAGTCCCTTCAATTTCACTAGGTTCCGTTAGGGTAGTAAACTCTATATTTATGCCAATTTTCAAATCGATAGCTGCAAATCTCGGACACCTATCTTGTTTCATAGCGATGTACGAAAAACAGACGAAAATCGTAAAACAAAGACAGATACCAATTTCCAATCGCAGCCATTTCCTATGGGCTTATGTGTCTCGTGGCCAGTTTAAAAGGAGTAAAATTTTAGCTCCCTCACTAAAACCGTTCGGAAGTTATACGCGTTTTTATGGAGTGTCGATAAAGAACAGAGAACAGAGTCCAGAGAACGGAGAACAGACAAACAAGTAAAACGTTTATTTTTCGATGCTCGATTTCATCGATTTTTCGAAAGTAAAGGACCTGCCGACAGGCATATTATTAAGTCGATACTTGGGCACAGTATCCTAGAGGAAAGCGAAAAAGCAAATCTTCTGGTAAGCAAGGAGGCGGAAACGTTCCCGAAGCTGGCTTAGACTGGCTACGATTACCAGGACTAATCCATTCGAAGACATTAGAATGTCCTACGTAGAAACATACAACCAACACCCTTTTAAGCATATACAGGGCAAACCTGAAAACCCTGATAAGGATGGACACTGCGACCTCAAACACCGTATGCATCAGACGGCGATGAGGAAACTCCAAACCAGTTGATGACATCCTGTAACTCAAAAATCTTAAACACACAATAACGGACTTCATGCGAGGGCTGCACTTTTTTCTCTCTTTTAATGACACTTTTAGACAACATTGTGCAAGATGGCGCTTTTTATAAAAAATAAAACTTGACTTAATCAATAGGCTGTATTATCTAACACAGATTAATTTCGTATAATGCTCCTGTCGTGGTTAGTTTCAATTAATACGAATAACCGGGGTAAAGTTTGTTTCTTGTTCAAACACGAGCTTCGAAAGAAAACACGGTGAAAAATGAAACGAGACGTGAACTGTGCCGGGGAGTCGTCGAAACCCCCCGCGTGCCGTTCTTCCGTGTAATTTGACTTAATTTAGCGAAAACTTACGCAAGAGGCATTCGGCTTAAGCAAACTGCCGCTTATTACACTGTGTCAACAAGACATTATATGGCGACGAGTGGCGCAAAGAGCGGTCCCGTTTTGTCACGCGAAACCCTAACGACATCAAAATATTAGCGGCATCTATTTGTCCATTGGAACGTTTGATCTTTATAACCGCGAGTTTCCAAACGACGCTGGATTTGGAAATTGGTATTTTGTCGAAAATAAGGAACGCAAAACACAAACTATTTGGTGCGAAGGATGTTAAATAATTTCGTTAGACTCTTAAATTTTAATTGAATGAAAATGCTAGATACGCGTATTTTGACCTTACCGCATAAAATCTGGTAAAGTCTGTTCATAGATATAAGAAAGTGACTAACTGATACGAATTAAGGAAAGACCCGGGCAAGCTGTAAGAATGAAATATGGCCGAACAGGTCCGTACTTTGCTTAGAATTTAATTATTTGGGGTTTTGTTAGGAAAGATACTAAACAATATTTATTTATTTATGTATGTATTTATGTTTAAATCTAAAATAAAATTACAAATTGTTTTTATTACCTACTTAAATTACTTAAAATTATTCACATAATATATCAGTATCACTAACCAAAACTAACCAAAACTAACATCGCCTTTTCTAATTATTATTTGTTCTATATTATTTGCAATATGGATATACGATTGTTCTGCTTTTCTATATATTTAACATAATTTGCCCAACTTTGTGGAGGGATGTTAAAAACTTCGGTTTCTATAAGTTGGAGTTATCACGGGGAAAAACATTGTTACGATGATACGCAGATTTCAGTTGGTGCCAAACATGTTCAATGGGATTAAATATACAGTGGTAAGGTGGAAGGAAGCCTTAAAACTGTATGCCCTATTTTTTGCATAATTATCACAGACATCTTCCTTTTGTAGGTTCAAACTTTGTAGAACCTCAATTAATTGCTTTTTGGTATAATCTTCATGAAAATAAATGTCGTTATTATACATGTAGTTTTGGATTGTTGCTTTTGTGTCACATAAGGAAGAGGTTTTAGTCAACTGTCTACTGTGATAACTTGCATTGTCTATTGCAATGACGCTATTAGGAGGAATGTTTGGAACTAGTTTGTTTTTAAACCAACTTTCAAATAAATCAGCGGTGGTGTCTTCATGGTAATCCAGAGAAGAATCTTTAATATTTTTCGCAGACAGAGAAAGACCATTTGGAATCAACCATCTCTAGAGGCAGCATGCAAAATAGTTATTCTTTTACCTCTTTTTGATGGCGCGTTTTTTTACACTTATCAGTTGAATCAATCAAACCCTTTTCCGGGGTATTATAAGTGTCGAACCAGGTTTCATCCAAGTAAATAATTGGCCTTTGTTGTTCTCTGTAAATCCTAATTTTTTCTAGATATTCGAGCCGCCATTTCCGAATTCTAAAAAATTCCATTAAAACTTGCGTTTTGTCAATTTTTTTAAATCTAAAACCCATATGTTGAATTCACTTCCATAAGGTAGAGTTCTGTCACATTTAACGCCGGTGTGATCTTTCTCAAGCCTCTTAATTAAGATATCTAATGTAGGCACGCTTTGTCCTCGTTTAACTCGTAAATTGTACGCCGTATTATATCTTGATGACTTTCATCTACACTCATCGATTCTATTTTTCCTCGCTGAAATGTGATTATTCACAATTTTCCATACAGTTGATGTTGGAATTTTGGTCAATGCGGCCGTTTCTTCTAAAGATGCTGGCACCACGTTCAATGAGAGTCAAATAAACATTGGTTATAACTTCCTTAGTCTCAATAGAATAGTGTTTCCTACAATTGGGCGGGAGCATCTCCTGAGATACACTAAACTCGCACATATTCGCACATAATTCGCACACGATTCAACACACGCGAAATAAGAATGATTACTAATAAACTTAAACTAAGTAGTATACCAAACCAAAGAATATTAAACACAGGTAGGTATAAAATTATTTTCTATTACGGACCACAATTTTACCTGAATTTAAATTCCGTAACTTTAGGTAATAACCTTGTTGCATTTTATGTTAATGACCACCCTTGGATAATCCCATTCAAAACCAATTGGTCACTTTCTTATATCTATGAACAGACCATATCCTCTCTGATCTCTTAATCTGGTTGATATTATTCTACCTGTTTTTCCCACGGTGTACTGTAAACACTCTCTAAGGACAAGTAGGAAATCTAGTTTTGATGTTATTGTTGGTGACCAACGGAGAGTAACATACGGAATTACTTGGTGTAATTGGTTCTGGAAAAGCGTATTTTTTGATCGAACCTACTATGTCTTGAAACCACTAATTTGTGAGTTAAAACATTCTTGTTGAAACAGTTATATTGCTTTGAAAACAAAGGAAGATTTTTGGACCGGAAGGTTTTCTATGAATGGAATGGAATTGTCTAAGGTTAAGTATCAGTTCGATAGTAAATCTGTTGTTTGGGTGTGTGGAGTTTAGGTAAAGACAGGATTGAAGAGATTCCTAGCCATGTTGTCAGATTACAAAAACATCTAGATATTTTTTCTAGAAGATGTAACTTTTGTATAGCTTGTTTTTTAAAACGTTCTATAAAAACATCCGCGATGACAATGAAAAGTGATATTTGTTTATAAATTTGTTCGTTGCATGTGAATGAGAACGTCTGCAAGTAGCTTTTCAGATTTAAAATTGTCTAAAATGTTCCCTAATATTTGAGGAACAGGAATTAACAGAGATTTAAGGACAAACTCAGTTCTTGAATTACTGGACAAGCATTAATCACACAATTGGTTGGATAATTTGGTAAAGAAAAGTTTGGGGCACCGATTGTGGTAACAATAGGTGGAAGAGGTGGAGTTATTTTGTGAAATTTAGATTTAAAATTACGTGTAATTGATTTATTTATAGATTTATCTGAGAGATTTTGTCTTGGTGGATTAGTTCATGGAAACACCGGCGTTTTCCTTATCTTTAAAACATTTTAATCTTCTTTTTATTGTATTTTCAATTTTATGAAAAAACTACAGACGCTTATTTTAAATTAAATAAAGCACTTTCTGCTCTACATCATTTCTTAACAAAATCCACCTGTCTTCTTTAAGAAATCCCTGTTGGGCGACGTGTTTCCTTTTCCGTGTAAGAACATGGAAAAGTCAAAATGTTTTTTCTTTCTGTATCATTTAAAATTTATGCCCGACGCGTTCTGGAAAGTCGACGAACGATATTTCAAATACGAGTCACTCGCAATACTTATCCACACATGACCAGACGGCAGTGCTGCGAAGTGGATTTTGATGTTTCGCACTCCAGGCTGTATCGGGCAATGACGAGGTTTCAGTTAAAGAATGGCGGTTTTAAGATCGGTTGTGAAATTTTTTCTTCAATCCGTTAGTCTATAGTGCTGTTGTAATAGTAACGAAAATAAATTATTTATCGTGTTAGTCCCTTTGCTCTGGTTATTATTTAGTAAAAGTGAGTGATTGAATGAGTGAAAGCTCTCATACATAGGGAAGACTAACCGCAACTTATTTTAAAATAAAATGATATGAAGCATCAATTCTAAATTAACATATAAAATGGAGGTTCGTTAACTATCATCATAATTATAATCAAAAAATAAATTAGACGTTGTGGTGTCGTATTGCTTTGAAATATTTAATTTCTAATGGCGGGTCGGGAAATTTTAATTGTATTTTGCGTGGCAGTTTAGCGGCATCAAAGAAGTCTGGCTTTGTCGAAGCCAAAATAAGTCTGAAATATTCCGCGTTCGCGTTAAAGCAATTTCATCGTAAATTTACATAATATCATATCGTATCGAATTTAAGTCCCCCGCGTCACTCTATAGAGCCCCATAGTAAATGTTCATGCTTTCGCAGTGCACGATTCTATTTAATCAACTCGTTTTTAAATAAATTGCTTTTCCGTTCGGTCGGGCCTGGGAGTTTGCCATCGCCCATTTAATAGTGTATTGCGACCACATTACCATAATTACATATTAAAGTTTGAAATATTAATGGATATATTAAGGAAATTTTGCTTAAGATTGGAAAGGTTGGGGTATGGGTTTACTTAGATAAGCTGATACGTTGGTTACTTCAACAAAATATTATGAAATAAAAAATATGTTTACTCTCGACTCGAAATGATTTAGGCAACCAAACCATAATTCATCAAATAGTTCGGAGAAACAAATCTGCAACTTATTCAAAATAGATTGGAGTTTTTAATTGGGCTCCAAGTGTTTTATCACTTCTCTTTAAGTAAGAAGCTAAAAATAAAAAAAACACTAAAAATCTCTGCCGGAACTGTGGAACGTAGTAGATCGATTTGTGGAGCGATTAGTGGAATTCTTGATCAGGTTTACGCAGTTTTGAAGGCAGAGAGGACTCCGGCATCCTGCTCTTCTGAGTAAATTGCAGAGGTATGGTGTGGACCCTCATCGGTGGATTCCTTCAAAGTTATCTTTTCAACAGGAGGCAGATCGTGGTCCTGAATGGAAAATCATCACAAATTAGAGTTGTTGAACAAGGAGTACTCCAATGATCCATTATGGGCCCTTGATCTATATAAACGATCTCCCTGAGCATATTGCCGACATAGTTTGGACATTGTTCGCTGATGATTATACCTTTTCTTATCGAAGTCATTCTGAGAACGACTTGGTACACAAGATGGAGGGGGCACAGTTCGGGGATAGTGAGTGGTTTTTTAACCTCTTGAATCAAAAACGCAACAAATTATATTTTCTTTACGCGAGTCAACATTCAACAATCCATTACATGTGAACTGTTTTGGGGTTCGAACAGCATATTATTGGTCTTTGTGAGAAGCCCTCCAGGGTGGTGTACTTGTTGCGCGGTTTGGTCGGAGAGGTCTCTCACAGTATAGTCAGAATGGTATAATTTTCACTCTTTCAGAGATTATTTACCTACGCAATTTTGGTTTGGGGTCACTCCTCACATACCGAAAGAGTTTTTTCGATACAGGGCGATAACGCAGTTGAATTTTAGGGATGACGTAAGAGCAAAGTTTAAAGATCTCCAAATATTAACTGTTCCATGTTATTATATCTATTCGGCATTAAAGTATACTAAAAGCAATCAGGATCAATATCCCCTTCATATTAATGTTTGCCACTATCTCACCAGAAACAGAAATGATATGTTGATTAACTACTCAAGAATTGCAAAGACTAGAAATTATAAGAACTATTATGGACCTAAATTCTTCAATCTATTGCCTCTAAGCGTCGGAGAGCTGCCGGAGAGACAATTCTCTATTAAGGCCAAATCACTTCTGCTATTGATGGCTTTTTTACCAATTTTAGTAATGGTTAGCGTTTTCTGTGTTATGTCGCGGTGTCTTTGTAATTATACATGTATGTAGATTTTTCTCAATGTTTTTGCTGACTTGTGTAAAACCGTAGGGTTGTTAACGTGAATAAATTATTATTATTAATATTATTATGATTCTAGAAAAAAAAAGATTTAAGTTTTAGGGTGAAACAAAATTTAATTGTTCGCTACAATTAAGTATTCGTATCAATTGAAATATCTGGTATCGTGACATGCACGAAACAACAAGACATATAAACGAAAGCCCTAACGTCGTTTGAAGAGACGTAAACTTCGTATTTTGCTTTCAAAATCGCTTTTTAAAAAATTTATTTACGTACGACATCTCGTATAGTGAATTTCGTGTTTGGTAATACTCGACGAAATCCTAATGCCGATTCCTATAGAACCGTTCGGAAACCACTTACCTCTCCTTTGTTCCGTCGAAACGTCGAGTCGAATCCTGAATATCCCGAAATTGAAACTAAATGTATAAGAGCGGATTTTCGATAGCGTTGTCAATTTTAAGCAACGCCGAGTTATTGCTGCAGAAATACAGAAATATACCACTTTAAAAGGACGTGACGAAAATAAAGCCGCCGTTTTCGTTGTTACGCGTCCCGAAACGTTTTATGAAAAATGCGAAAACGGCCGCAGATCTGGCACACGATCCAGATATACTGCATTACCGGCAGTTAAAACGGAATGTGATACTTTTAGCAACCGGCCGGAGCGGACCTACCGGCAGGTCGGTGACTTCTTCCGTCGTTCTATACGATGTCGTCGTTGTTTCATTTAGGAACGACGCTTTTTTCAATTGAAATTTACGGTTTCCGCGCGTATAGGAATGCTGAAGGAATCCTTCGAAACGTTTGCGCTTTGGAAGACGGCGAGGAACGAACAACGCGATTATTCGCGCCACCGAACTCACATATTTAACGCGATTGACAAAATCCGAATAAAAAACATCGATCGGCATCTCACCGAGGGCAGGAAACACGGCATTATACGAGTTTCGAGTTGAATGGGTTATCAAATTCCATGCGTATATTAACTTTTTTTGTTGTGCATGTCCGTGATAGGAAATAGCAGGATAAAAAAGAGGGAAAAGTACATCAGGTATGCAAATAGGAATCAGAATTGCCAAAATAGAGATATCATTGATCAGAATATGACCATCGACGTCTACAATTTTGAAAGGGTCAAAGAATTTAGGTATCCGGGAAAAATATATCTGAAAATGACAACGCATTACAAGATATTAATAACCAAATACTAAAAGGGAAGAAATAATTCCACGGTCTACAAGACCGTATAAGATTCAGAGAACTCTCAAGACGAAGCAAGATCAACCTGCATAAAAGGGTTAACAGCCGCAAACGAAGAACGTCTGCGAATAAGAGGACCGGAAGATGAAGGATAAAAAGAGCTGGAGTAAAGCAAATAAGAGTTCATAAGACTCCAATGAGGGAAGACTGCCAACATGAAGGTTCGTATTGGAAGAAGCAAACCATAGATGAATTTCTCTAATTTTTCTCTAATTTAGGTATTCTGGAAGAATAATATCTGAAGGTGACAACAGATCATAACCGAATACAAACAAGGAACAAATATCTCCACGCCTTACAGGACCTTAAAAGATCTAGACTCTCAAGACTACCTTCTTTACTAAATTGAAACTCTTCTTGACTGCTAGCGAGTAGTGGTGTATCATCTGCAAGACGAAGATTTATTTTTTGGCCATTTATTGAAATGCCTCCATCCCATGTTCAAGGGAAAATTCCTTTGAAGATGAATCCAGTATTCTCACTGTAGTGTGCTGATACAACTGGATGATAAGTGATATGTGCTGCCATCTGACTTTATCGAAAGCTTTTTTATAATCTACGAAACAAATATAAAGAGGGATGTTGAATTCCCTTGCTTTCTCTATGATTCGGCGCATATTCAGGATATGTTCACTAGTGCCTCTCTCCTTGGTGAAACCTGTTTGTTCTGCTGGAATTTCGCTTTATAGAAAATTTTTCAGTCTTTCATGTATAATTTGCAACATTACTTTACTGGCATGTGATATGCAATTATGTATGCTCCCTTTCTTGTGGAGAGTGACAATGGTGGAGTGTGTCCAGTTGTCGGGTTATTCTCCTGTGTGCCATATTTTATTACAAATCAGATGAAGCATTTTTAATTTCTGCTGACATTAACTCTGCGCAATATAGGGTAATAATTGATTTGCGGTAATTTTAGTTTAGTTGTTTGTCATGATGATTACTCTCAACAGCTGCGATGTGCCACATCTGTTAACTTAAGAAAACCAAATATTTTGCATTTGTGAATATCACTATGAGTATGTTGTTGTGCATAATTCTCAACTCCAATGATTTTAATGGCCCAATAGAGGGCAGTATGAATTGTTTTCCAATTAATGTCTGTTGCAATTTTATGTCATGTCATGTCATGCGCCTGGACGGTGTTTCTCACATAAATGATGCTTAAGTTTCTGGTCGGGTTCTAATTTTATTGCGTTGCAGATTCTTTAGTAATTTTGTACTGTACACAATTAGAGCTACGTTGAAAATTTTTGCTTTCGTGAAAATTTATTCTCACTCCGGGCAACAAAACTTAACATTAGAGACCAAAGCAATAGGTTTTAAAAAGTGCTACCATTTGCAAAACTTGTGAAGTGGGAAGCCAGCTTTATTCAATTTGTTTTGTTCAATATGCATTGCGCAAAAAGGTAGCGACAACAGGATTAAAAAGCACATCCAATGCTTTGTTGAACTAAACTGCTGCACCTCAGCGAGCTCAGATATTAAGATAGCAAAAAGCCAAAAATTCCTCAACTGGACTTATTGTAAAGCTTGTGTACAATATCTTCTGTTCACTACCTATCGGTCTAATGAAGTGCAGAGCAAAGCGCACTTAATAAGGACAATGGTCCAAGTTCAGATCCGGACTTTCTCTTCTTGGAATGGCAACGATCGTCGTTTTCATCGATCGGCATCTCACTGAGGGCAGGAAACACTGCATTATTCGAGTTTCTAGCTGAATGGATTATCAAATCGCATTCGTGCAGTAAGAATTTTGTTGTGCATACCCGTTATAGGAAATACCAGGGTAATGTCATCAGATTTGAATTTGTAAGTACACGAACCGGATTGACCAAAATAGAGTTATAATTGATCAGAATATGACCTACGACGACTACAATTCTGAAAGGGTCAGAGAATTTAGGTATCCTGAAAGAACAATATCTGAATATGACAACAGATTATAAAATATAAATAACCGAATACAAACAGGTAACAAATATCTCCACGCCTTATAGGACCTTAAAAGATCTAGAGAACTCTCAAGACGAACGAAGATCGACCTGTGTAAAATGGTTAACAGCCGCAAACGAATAAGGCGACAGTAAGATGGAGAATAAAAACCAATATAGAGCTGGAAGTAAAGGAAATAGTTCACAAGACTCCAATGAGCAGGGTACATTGGAAGACTCTCAACTTAGAGGTTGGTATTGGACGAATTAGTGTTTTTGTGTAATCTCTGTCCCTCTCACTTCCGTCCTGACCCCCTTTAAGGTCAGTGTAACATCATGGATGATTTTTCTCCATGCGCTTGCGTCTTTTGTCATCTCCATGACATCGAGCATTGTCTTGCTACAGCTAGTCGTGGCTGGTCTATTCATCTAGTCGGAGAGCGGCCACATATTCTACGCCCCTCCACTTTGCCTTAAATTAGGAGTCTTTCAATATTGTTCGTATTGCTGCATCTCACCTCGGATATTAAATTGGTAAAAAACCAAAAATGGCTCAACTCGCCTTATTTTAAACCTCAATATATTAACAAAAGGAATGAAAATAATATCTGCTTGCTTGGGTATGATCGGTAGGTAGGTAGGTCTCCCACAGTAGTCGTCCTCTATTAGAATCGAAACGCTGATGAATGTTTTTGACTTTAAGTGGGGAAGCGCTCCCCATCGGTACTAAAAAATTTACGGTTTCCAAAAACTCACTAACGCGCGGCCATCAGTCATCTTAACGGCGCGAAGAGCAACACAATATAGTGGCTCCGCACAAAACGGCGGCCCATTTATAATAAAAGAACACGGTTCTCGCATTATTCCAAAACAATGGACCCGCCGCCCGCTGCATTGCTAATTCGCTGGTTGTTTCGGCCACAACTTACAATAACCGCACTCTTTACCTCCGTTCCAGTGTCAGTGGCGTGACTTACCATTAGGTAAATTAAAATTTTATATAGGCCCCCGGTGTGTTAAGACCGTGTTTTATATATCACGCTTCCCCCATTTAAAATTTAGATTCGGCCACACGTAAACCGGAGAAAGGGAGTGTGGTTTGGTAGGGGGGGGGGGGGGGCGGTATATGGGTTAAAGATGTGTTTTGTGCCGCCGCCGTCAAGGAATTCGCGTGATGCTTTCCATCCGACGCCCGATAGTGATTTTTTATTAACGATAAAGCTTTTCCGGTTCGTGCTAGCTTTGATAGCTGTACAATCGACGTTCTTTATCGGATTGTAAACATACGTAGGTAGGAGGAGACTGAGGTGCGAGAACATTGACTTTGCGTGCGCGACATTCTCATGTAAAACTGCCGAGGAAATTGTTACGGTTGTTTTTCAAAGCTATTTCTTGCTTCTTTTAAAAAAAATCCGAATAATACAATTGGTTATCTATACTGCAGTGGTCTCAAACAGGTAACGGTACGGGGCTATTCACTAAAAAAAAGTGTGAATACGAAGGTTGAAATTTTTTTGCTCTATTGTCTTTTGCAAATGTCAGAAAAACAAACGACCATCGCAAGCTGTCCCAATGACAGCAACATCTTTTTTTTTTAATGCAACACCATGTATATTAGCTTAATTCGTAGATCTTTTTTTCCTGATTTCAAAAAGATATAGTTTATTGACATTTCATTTAGCCGTTTTTGAAATATTTCATTTTAAAAATAATTATTATTCGGTTTCTGGACAATAACCATGTTGTTTAAAAATGACGAAATCTGCATTGATAGCAACCATATTAATCTATGTTTGCAATTATTTTATCAATGTTCTACTTTTGCCAAGTAATCAAAACTAAAGATCTGCAACGCAAGGTAAATAACTTAAGATATTTCAAATGGGTTATACTGAGGAAGAAAAACGGCAAATAATAAAATTATATTATTCAATAAATATCACACGGAAGACCAGGACAATAGAAAGAAATTTTGATGAAGCCCTCAATATATTGTCCAGAAATCGAATGATAATTATTCTTAAACTAAAATATCTCAATAACGGCTCAATAAACTATATGTTTTTGATATCATGAAAATAATATTTACGAGATAAGTTAATAATATATAGGGCATTCCATTAAAAAAAATGACAGCTTGCGATCATCGTTTGTTGTTTCTGATTATTTTGCACAAGATAATAGAGCAAATATCTGCAAACTTTTGTATTAACACTTTTTTTTCTATCTTTCAAAATTAACCCTGTAGGTAAGTGTCAAAATATAATGAATGACCCAGTACAACTATATTTGTAATTTTTCCCAGTTCTACACCTAAAATCAAAAGTAAACGAAATAAAAGTCTAGCCATGTCTTATGTGGAGTTGAGTTTTCAACTCTCCTCGTATATCTCCTGGAGCTGAGTGTATTTTGTAATTAATATATTCATCAATTTTCATTTTGTAATTCAATTTATCTCCCGAAAACATATTTGATTATGTTGTCTGACATTTAAGTGATAGTTATCGGCAGGGAAAGTAAACCAAAGCTTGGTTATTGGTGTAACCACACTTTTATCAGTGGTTAATTAAGAGTTGGGAGTTGGTATTTGATCATTTTTTTTATATTCCGTGGTTTGATACGTACAAATATTGAATCTAGCCTATCCCAGATATCATTCACATTTCGACATTGATTTTATCTTTGACCTGACGATAAGAGGAGAAGTTCTGTCAAGAAGGCGCTGTTGGAAATCTTAAATTTTCCAATGAGGGATTTGTCCATCGAGATATATTAGGCAGTTTAAATCCACAGCGACATATCTCAACGTTTTAGTCCGATTTTCGTTGATAGAATCTCGAAAACCCCAAACGACTTCGTGGGTGAGTTTCTAAGTCTGTCGAGACGTTATGCAATTCGTTACTCTAGGTTTTTTTTCCTTTGCCTTGGTATTCCTTTCATCCAGGTCGACGTTTCCCGATTTCAACACCTGATTGTTGGAGTAGACTTGACTTCCCAAGTAGGTGCATGTAGGAACAAGCCAATCCTCTGAAGACTGATTCAGTACCTCGGAGTTTGAAAGGACATAGTGAAATTTTCTTTTCTTATCTCACGATTTGACTAAATTAGCAAATTAGTGCTATTGGTCTATGAAATCCCCTGCAAGACAACTTGCAAGTTGGAGTTGAAATATGTTGTGAATTATTTGAAAAAGGAAGTATCTGATCTAGCTTATTTATCTGCGAGAATTACAATAATACATAATACCATCTAATCGAGACTGACTTGGTTAAAGGCATTGGATTTTTCGAATTAACAGTGTCAAAACTAACCCAAACTAGCAATTCCTGAGTTGTCCCGTAGCAAAATGCTGAAGTCATTCTTTTCCTTACGCCATGTTATAAAATGTACAAACTCTACTGGGAAGTCTGACAGACGCAGCGTTAGCTACTTTTAGTACCTCAGTATAAGAGTAATAATGTCACTGATTATTTAATCAGTAGTATTTACAATATATACTCAACTAAGAATTTATACAATGTCTCTATTTATGTCCGTCGATTATTTATAAACGCAGTACGGTTTATCTTTTTAACTAACTAGCCAGCTCGGCGACCACTTTAATAGACGACAGTTGCCGTTTAGGCATGGAACATTCTAAGGAAGCGGCCTGCGCAGACACGAGTTCCTAGAACACAAACGGAAACGGTCTCAGACCATTCGGCTCTCTGATTACAATACGCAGAAGTACTGACCAGCCAGTGTTGTCCTCAGTTTATTTGAAAGGTAACCAAAGTTTTTACTTTAAGTTTCTAAGGTGAAAATCAATTTTACATCTTTTATAGGTGTACCAAGTTTTTTCGGATTTTTTTTGCAAAGACGACAATCATCATTACAACCAAATACTCGTTTATTCTCTGTTGCTTAAAGCATTCATACCGTCTTCATGTCATGACGGCTGTAAGTTCATTTTTGTAAAAAAAATACAGGTCATAGAGACAGAATGCTAATATTTTAAATAACTTACGAGTACAATAAATATTCGGTAAAATAACTACACAAAAATTGCATTGGTTCAGTTCCAGGGGAAATTAAAATCTTTTTAACTTTCCAAAGCATTTTAGAAACCGCAATAAAACATAAACAAGACTTAAATTTAGCAGAAAGATGTTAAAAATTCGGTGGTGTTCCGTGTACATCCAAAACTCTATCGATTCCCAATAGAAACCACAAATTCGAAAGCGATCAATCCTGTACAACAGTATTATAATATGTAATATATATTATTAATTATCGTCTGAATTTTTGTAAGGTTTATTTATTTACCAAAGCAAGCTACATAAAATTTATTTTGTGCTTGCTGTTCTCTTTTTGAAGACATCGGGGTCGTGGGTCTATCCAATAGCTCTTTGCTTGTAAAACACTCGTGCATTGGTTTACCACAAAATTTGGAAAACAAATTTGACGAATGCTTACAAAAGGCGACGGAAATGGTAAAAGCGCATTTGGATCATTACCCCCTAAAATATGAAACCGCTGTTATTTTAATTGACAGCTTTTCTTTCCCGCGAGTTAAATCGTCCAATTCGTTTTACAGCCCCGCCGAAATCGCACCAAGCTCGTAATTTTAATAACGAACGGTTTAGTGTTTCGTTTATTTAATGGCGGGGCCGTAAACCGCTTTCGGAAAAAAAAATGGAGACGATAAAAATGACAAATCACGCGCAGTTTTCTCCCTTGTGGGTGGATACCCCGATACGTTGGGTGTAATTTTAATTATTAACGTTTGTGTAAAGCCGGGAACGACGTCAGAAGACGGGACATTGTCATTAAACCGCCTTAAATTTGTGTAAAATTAAGTGCAAAAATTACCGTCCATAACTTTGGTTATGATACTCACCGTTTATTTTCGTACACCATTTTCGATATATCTCCGTAGTGGTAATGCTTGTGGTATTGATGAATGTCACCAAAATATTTTAGGGTAGAACTTCCAGTTCTGTTTAAGATGTATTGTGCTATGTTCATTGTGTTTTTCATAATTAAACTAACTTGTACCCTCTTACCTGGTTGATTTGATTTTAAAATGTTGGACACCACTGGGCTTTCAAAAATCGTCAGCTACATAAGCTGGAAAAAGTAGCTGAATCTCGATGAGGTTCTCGGAATAATAAAAAAAAGGATAGTTCATTAGATATCTGAGGCAACCAATGGTGTCATACAAACGGTTTGATTTCAGCGTTGAACTCACGAGTTGTAAGTTTACATAGTCCCTAAACATACAATATATAACATTTCAATTACTCAATAGGCCAATGGATCAAATAAATAATTAATTAGTCGTTGTAAAAGTTAAGATCCAAACTTAGCCCTCTTAGTTTCGCCTTGGTGTGTGACATTTCTCGCGGACGTCAGCCGTTACAGTCCCGTTAAAAAGGAAAGTAGGAAAAAAAACTAATAAGGGGTGTTTTTCTCGATGTATAGAACTTTTAGTTGCAATAAAACAACGATGGATTATTCGATTGACATGAATTTTATTTATCCGAAAGATAATCTTGTGGCATTACATTTTAAATATGATTTCTGGCATATGACCGCCAAGACTGGCGCGGATGTAGTCCAATCTGGACGTCCAATTTTCAATGATTTTTTCCAACATTTGTGGCAGTATATCGTCAATAACACGGCGAATGTTGTCTTCCAAATTGTCAAGGGTTTATGGCTTATCCGCATAGAACAATGACTTTACATAGCCCCACAGAAAGTAGTCTAGCGGTGTTAAGATCTTGGAGGCCATGATTCCACCAGCCCATAAAGCGCACCAAACAGTCAGTTTTTCTGGATGTAACGGTGTTTCGACATACACTTGAGTATTAGCTTCGCTCCAAATGCTGAGTTTTGTTTGTTGACGTAGCCATTCAACCAGAAGTGCGCTTCGTCGCTAAACAAAATTCGCTTATGAAAATCGGGAACAACGGCAATCTCGTTTTGGGCCCATTCGACGAATCTACGCCTTACTTGATGATCGTTTGGCTTCAATTCTTGCACGAGTTGGATTTTATAAGCACGTAAACCAAGATCCTTCCGCAAAATCTTCCATAAAGTAGATGGACACAGATCCAATTCCTGTGCTCGATGGCGGATGGACTCATTCGGGTCTTCCTCAATGCTACGCTCTACAGCAGCAATAGCTTCTTCTGTACGCACCGTACGGCGTCTCTGAGGATGCGAGTTATCAATAAAAGTAAACGTGGTGCGAAAACGTTCCATGGTTAATCGAATTAACTGCTCTGATGGACGATTTTGTCGACGATAAAATGGACGTAGTGCGCGATACGTATTCCGCACAGAACTATTATTTTCGAAATAAAATTGCACTATTTGCAAGCGTTGTTCAGGCGTGAGTCTATTCATGATGAATTTCCAAGCCAAACTGAGAATAAATCACTTGACAGCCGTTAAATCGGTAGCCATCTTGAACAGTAATGCCAACTTAAAGTTAAAAAAAGACACCCATTACTACCCCCGTCTTTCTTTATGAAGACACTAACTAATCGTATAGTCCTCACTGAGAGACGTTTCAAAGGCGACATTAAAATTTTTAAGCTTCTTTTACACCGTAATCCAGTCAGAAAGTTTAAGACGATGTTCCTTTCGTCTTCCTTATTTATAAAAAACAAAACCATTAGATCAACCAGTTATCTCAGAACACAAACTGAAGACGTCGTAAATAATTTTGGATAATCGACCCACAAAGACGAAGAACAAAATGACTAAGCCTGGCTTCAAGAAATTAATATTAAAAGGACAAGAATTCTTTCTAATAGCAGTAATACTTAGATGTACTATCTTTTGCACTTGCACTTGGGCAAATGTTACAACCTGCGTCGAACTAGTGAGCCCCTCCCCCATCCCAAAGGAACCGACTCGGTCTTTTATCAATAGAATGAGCCATATCAGATGACTGCATTATCATTCCATACGACATGTGCAAGTTTGCGCAAACATAGTTCGTTACGAAATTATCTTGTCGAGTTGCATTAACTAGAGAATTGGTTTTACGTCAACCCCTATGAAGTACTTTGCGAGCGTTATCGTATTTCAAAGTGGCGTTGTGCTGCGCTCGCAATTAAGGTCATCTCGCGTGACGTCTTTCAGACCGTTTCGTTGGAGTACATGTTCGCTAATATTTTTTTATTACACTATCCGCGGAGGATACGGCAAGGCTTGTTTATTTTTACGTAATTTATGAATCCCGCATCGGGCTCGGTGTCTCGCCTACGACGTATCCGTTTCCAGATATGGAGGTAAAGTGGAAACAGACTTTGCCGATGTCGTATCGACGAAACAATAAAACTTGCAATGCAATATCGGCGTGGGTATACATTCGACGACAAATTCGTTTAGGTTGCCCGCACACAACAGCAAACATTTTCTTTCCCTCGGGTACCGACAAAGTATTCATTTTAAAAGCGTTTTTCAAATGCCGCCGTTTTGCGCGGTAGATTATTGGACAGTTTCTACATTTCTGCGTTATTTATTTGCTATCTAACACCATTACATAATGCGAGAGAGTTTCCTGGAGCAACGGTATCAATTGGAGAACAATGTAAAGCTATTAGCCCCCTATTAGCAATATGCTGTACTTTTTCAGACTGCTTCATGTTGGCTAGTGTGTGTCAAACCCCGAAGACTGACTTCAGTCTCTTGATGATAAAAATTGTCTTCCAATTGCGATCCTATCGACCTTTGCTAACGGGTTTGAAAAGCTAATTTGTCATCCAATGCCATTCAGATTTTAATGCTTCTATTTGCTGACAATTTAAAAATGTATAGATCAACTGACCTGACAAGCTGAAAATATCATCGAACCAAAGACCTATTGATACTAGCCTACTAAAAAGGAATGACGTGAAAGTGAAGCTATACCAAGACATCAATGAGAACCTGAATAAGTTGAAAAATACCCGTTCGGCAATTCAGAACCAACCTGAAGAAATATGGCAAAGTTTAAAATCGAATATCATAGAACCTTGCAGGAAGCATCTGAAACCGGAGAAAAGAACAAATCGAAAGGATTGGATGACTGAGGATATATTAGTGCTTATGGAAAAAAGAAGAAACCTGAAAAATATGGACAAACAGAAATATAAAGAAGTGCGTAAGGACATCAAATATAAATGTCGCCAAGCTAGGGAGGAGTGGATAAAAGAGAAATGTACCGAAATAGAAAATTTGCAGAGACTCCACGACTCTCACAGTGTGCATAAAAAAATAAGAGAGTTTACTGGAACTGCTTGGAAGCAAAAATCATATACTCTTACAAATGAAGACTGAAACATTGTGTTGGATAATAAAGATCAACTGATTCTATGGGGAGACTACATTAAAACCCTCTTCAACGATCAAAGAGAGGAAATAACTACCAACACTAATAATGAATCTGGACCATCTATTCTAAAGAAAGAAGTACAAGCAGCAATAAAATCAGCCAAAGATGGGAAAGCACCTGGCCCTGACAACCTACCTGCAGAAGCGCTCAAGTTGATTGAAGAACAACACTTAGATGCTGTAACTTCCCTGTTGAATAAGATCTATGAAACAGGAATAATACCAAAGAAATGGCTCCATTCAACTTTTGTCACAATTCCTCAGAAGCCTAATGCCAAAAAATGTGAGGAACACCGTACGATCAGCCTTATGAGCCACACACTGAAGATCTTTCTCAAAGTCATCCACCGCAGGATTTATAAGAAGCTGGAAGAGGATATAGCAGATACTAAGATACTACACAAGGGAGGCTTTGTTTGCCTATAATGTCTTGATGCAACCAAACATATATGCCTGTTTTATTGATTATAATAAAGCATTTCATAGGGTGAGACACAAGCAGCTAACAGAAGCATTAGAACGAAAAAACCTCGACACTAGACATATACAAATAATAGTAAAACTATATTTAAACCAAAGTGCGTCGATTCGCGTCCAATCTGAAATGACGAAAGCAGTGGAAATCAAGCGAGGAGTTAGACAAGGGTGTATTCTTTCACCACTCCTCTTCAACGTCTACTCAGAGGAAATCTTCACCAAAGCCCTCGAAAATGATACCGCTGGGATAAGAATTAAAGGCATTCCACTGAATAATCTGCGTTACGCGGATGATACAGTACTTCTCGCCGAAAACATGCAAGACCTGCAGAATATGTTAAATAATGTCGTCAAGACTAGTCGACGACACTCAATGTTAAGAAGACCAAGTACATGATTGTCACCAAAACCAAAGTGCTCCATCTGTATGTTGAAAACCAAGAGCTGGACGGAGTCGAGAGATATGATTACCTGGGTACGAATGTCGACTGCAATGTGGATTATTCTTCGGAAATAAAGATCCGCATTGAGAAAGCCCGTGCAGCCTTTGTGAAGATAAAGAAGCTGCTCTGTAGTCGCGATTTGAACCTAGATCTGAGAACTCGAATGCTCAAGTGTTATGTATTCCCGGTCCTTTTGTATGGTGTGGAAGCTTGGACCCTCAACCTGTTTTGTGAGCGGAAACTGGAAGCCTTCGCGATGTGGACATACCGTAGGATGCTGAGAATACCATGGACGGAACATGTGACCAACGTGGAGGTTCTGAGAAGAATGAAGAAAGGAGTAGAGAGCCTACAGGAAGTGAAAGAAAGGAAATTGCAATATCTCGGCCATGAGAGGACAAAAGTATGAAATTTTACAACTCATAATCCAGGGAAAAATTGTGGGAAGAAGATCATTGGAAGATGAAGAATATCCTGGCTAAGAAACCTACTAAAATGGTTTAATGTTACATCATCTGACCTATTTAAAGCCGCAGCTTCCAAAATCAAAATAGCAATGATCATAGCCAACCTCCGAAGTGGAGGCGGTACATGAAGAAGAAGAAGAAGATAGATCAACTTGCTCTTGTGAAACAATTTTACCTTCAATGTCTCGAAGTGGGTCTGTTCATACACGAGAAATTCTCGAACTTATTTTCCTACAAATCGATTACACTTTGATAATCGAAATTTCCCTTAAAGCTCTAGAATTTATTATTCGATACTGTTCATCTTTTTCTAGTATCGCTGCTCCACAGACCGTGTATAATTCCTTTGGTCTAAGGTGGAGTATATTTCCATAGTCTTACCTCATATTCGATCAAAGAAGTTTTGAGAATGTGTCTTCGTTTATTCAAAAGCTCAATTATTGTTTACATTACAGTTTTACGTTACATAAGTTTTTCTATAAAAGCAGTAAATCTACTTACTAGTTGTCTTAGTAATACGGTTCAAGCAGTGACATAAAATTCCAAATTATCTTCACTTTTGTATCACTAGATTAGGTGCGATTAAGTCATTATTATGCCGATGACACGCAAATTTATATTTTTTTCCAGAGGAATTGGCAGAAGCGCTGGTAACTATTAATCACGATTTGTAGAATATTCGGAGAAGCCTCCAACTAAACGCTGACAAGTCCGTTTTTACACTCTTTGGACGTAATAAAGTTCCTTTCTACTTACCCTTTATTATAAATGACAAAGTAATTGAGTATAATGGGCTATAAAAAATGTAGGTCTACTAAATACCTGAATGCTTACTTCAGTTTAAAGATGATTTACCAAAATCAGGATTATTTAAATAGAAAAACAAACATTCTGTGATGTTATCTTTCATCTATGTTTGATTCACATTGATATTTTTCATATTCAGAAATTACAAAACTGCTGTTTGAGGCTGATATGAAAAATGAAACGTGCAAAATCGAAGATATATGCACTCTGTTTCAACATTTGGCACTCAGACCACCACATCACTCGATTCAGCTTTACAAACGGTGATTTTCTTATGTAATTACTAAATTTTTTAATGCATTACCAAGTAAACTGAATATGATAACTTCATCAAAAAATTTAAACCACTTTTTCTATATATCTTTGGAAGACAGTGTACGCTAGTTAATTATAGTTAAGATAGATAAGTTGAAATAAACATATTGTCTAACTGTTACTGTTACTCCCTGGAAGATTACATTGTGTATGAGACTTTTTCATAATTTTCACATCTGCCCTCTGCATTTCTTAGGCCTCAAGTTTTCAGGTTAGGTGGAAGAACAGGTCAGTGATACGTCACGGAACCAAACCTCGCCTTTTTCTAAGCTGATTTGTTTTTATTTATTGGAAATAAATATCTTTATTATTATTTTTATTATAATGTTGACTCGACAAACTTCCTCGAGCAAATAAATTTTCTTTTTTTTTTGTTTTTCTTTTTTTTTCTTCTCCTTTTTTTGTATATATATATATATATATATATATATATATATATATATATATATATATATATATATATATATATATATATATATATATATATATGTATATATATTTATATTTATGTTTTACTATTGAATTGTGTTTTGTATTCTGATCATTTAGTTGGTGTATACGGTTGTTAGTTGGTGTATACGGTTGGGCAATGGCATATAATTATTATAATTAAAACTCTGATCCTTCGAGTCAGATTTACGATTTTTGTTGAGTTGAAGTTTAATGCGAACCTACCGCTTTCTCCATAACAGTTTTACAAAGTGCGTCTGTTCGTGCATATAAATTATTTTCCGCGTAAAGCTTTTGGGTGGTTGGAGGGCTGTATAGCCGGTAAAAAAACGGCATCGATAAAAAGAGTTCGCTTTTATCGGGGAGAAGGTGTAAGGAATACGAGAAAATTCGGGATTGATTTACGCGTTCGAAAAGTACCGAATAAAGATTGCATGGCAAAGTTTAGAATGTTTGATAACATTTAAATTTATATCTCCAATTTTGCCAAAGCGGCCCTATTTCGTTTCGGTAAACATCGTTCGAGCTTGTTTGACTTTAGAACTTTGAGAGTTTAATTTGGTTTGTTTTTTATGGTATCGAATACATCGAAGTATAGTAGACGGTAGGTTTAATTTATTTGATTCCTGTTTCAACATGAAGTATTTGATGTTACTATCCGATATCGATAACGTAAAGGTCCTCGGAACCCAGCCGTCCTGCTTTTAGCCCCATTATCTCTAGTTTTAGTTCTAGTTAACCGGCTGGTAATATTACTGACATTCATCTCAACCGCTTAGTTCCAGGGTCGCTTAATGAAAGGGTCGGATATCAATCGAGTAATGGAGATTTCAAGAACTCTCGGTCTAGTTAATCAGCTTTTCGGAAGAATTAGACCTAAATATAAATATGCCTTTGTTTATGGTACCTTAAGTAGTATAGTAATGCTGGTTCTATGCCACTTTTGGCGCAAACTTTTAAATTGTCATGAATGTTCGACCATATTCGCATTAATGACGGAAATTTTTGAATTTATCGTAACTCTGCTCTCAACAATCTGCACTGTCATACTACCAGTCTACCACTAATATCAGCACTATCACGAGACTGAAGCTTTTTGTATTATCCCCTTTTATACGTCACTTCGCTATGAATATTAAGAAACCTTGCGAAGTGGATAATAGCCGGTAAATCAAATGAAACTTTTGCCTTTTCCTGATCAATCGCCTTCCAATATTGGCGGATGCTTTTTCCGTTTTATCGTGTCGACGAGATTATCGGGGCGACGGGCGAAGGTTTAAAATTGACACGAAAAACGCCTCAGACAAAAAACTAATGGCCCCGATCAATATTAAGTACGGGTACTAAAAGCGAAGTGGTGTTTTTGTTTTAAAGGGCGGACCAAAGATAGAACGAGAGAACGTCCCGATATTTGATGAAAGCTTCCCGGGGAATTTCTATTAGGGAACTTTGGACAGAAATAAAACGTTCCCCCCATAAAAGCAAAAATAAACATCGGATTGAGCTCCGTACGTTCCGTTCGGTTCTAACAGATGATTTGGAAAATCGCTTTGTGTGCCGCCCAACGAACTAAATTCCACATTTTATCGATTATATCTACGGAGCTTTTCGCAATTAACGACAGGGAATAGGAAAATATCTTATCGAAAGTTGCCTGCTAAATTTCGATCTTTTATGTCACGCAATTCAAAAGTCAGTTAGAATCGAAAACAGAAAATTTCTACTTGCTAAACAATTTTATATCTGGATTAGACCCATCCAAATGTTTTTGATAAGGTTAATTTGATGAGCTAGCTCTCAAATGTTTTTCTAGGTACGTCTCTTCAGTTAGAGTGTAGCTCTATTTTGGTTATAACCTACAGACGGGGACGTACATATGTGACCTTTTCCTCGTTCTTCGCTTTATTCACTCTTATTAGTTCATTATTCTGACTTTTGATAGATTACTAGGTCTCCTGATAGCAGATGAGTTTCTGAGGTCTAGTTTTGTCCTGGCGTGTCTGTTTTTAATGGGCGATTTTGCACAAAAAAAAATCCGTCCGTTGCACTCACAGAGAATCCTGGCGCAAATCTTGTATGCAATGTTGACACTGCAAGTACTAACACAAGCCAGCTGCTAGGTAACATGTTACTTATATCTTGCTAACTAACATTACGTTTCATCCTAGCCTGTTTGTCACTGCGATCCAGAATATCTATTGTGAATGTCTGCGTAGTTATACAGTTTTATCTAGGAACGCCTCTTTGATTACACTTTAGAGCTTCGATGAACAACTCTTGATGTAGCTCTGTTTTATTTATGCCCAGCAGATGGATTTGTATTCAGTGTGTTCATCCACTCCTATTAAGTCACTATTCTCACTGCCTCTCTTTGATGGTTTAATAGATCTGCGGTGGAATTAGAAATTTCTGGATTCTGATTTGTTCTGGCATATCTATCGGGTTCCTTTTCGATTTCTTGATGACTGATTTTGTACAAGACTCCTAAGGCAAGTCAAATCCAAAATTAAACGATCTACTACGAAACTGAATCCCGAAAACAAAAACCTTTAGTCAAGTCAGCACCAGAATCTGTAAACCGGCTGAATTTCGAGATCCAATGACTTTGCTTACTTGGAAAAGCATGTCGTCATTAATTGGTTATCGTGTTTAAGCAACTCCGTTAAAAATATAATTTGATATATTCGGCACTGTCCATAAAAAAAATGTTGCAAAATTGTTGGGTGTGCATGTTGAATATTGTCCCATATCATTTCGTGTATTGATTTAAAAGACAACCTTCAATGGTTTTTGCAACAAACCAATTCCGAGAAGTGCAACTTGAAGGTTTTGTAAAACAAACACATGCGAAAAAGCCACTGCCAAGTTTTGCTTACGGACGGCTTGTTTATACACGGTTAAGAAGTTAACGTCCAGTTTTATGGCGCATTCGTTTTGACCAAATCGAAAGATAAAAGAGCCAGAAAAGTTCCATTTCCCAAATTAAAATTTATGTCCGCCACAGATCCGTTCGCGAATGTCGTGTATATGCATGTCTCTCTCTCGGTGTGTGTAGCGGCATGCATAAATAAGATATAATTCAAATAGATTTCCATTTGTTGGAGAGAGGCGACGCGGGCGGAGGCAAACGGGGGCGAAAGTCGAAAGAGCTGCATCGGAAAACCAAAACGGCATTTGCAAATAGATGAGTCTATTAAAATCTGTTTTGGAAACAACACAGACAATTTGTAGATTCAAATATAAAAGCCCGCGCGAGGCCAGGAAATACGAGATACATTTTTATGGGGGGCCGCCGCGTATTATTCGCCTTCGACCGCAATAAATTGGGGATTAAGTTAAATCCGATTCGAATTTATTTTTATCTGCGGTACGGGCGGGATATTCGACCGATCTACGCGAACGGCTGTTAATATAACTTTGAGGCAATGAAATCTGTTTTCTAAAATGGTGGACTGACGGCGAGAGATAATGGCCGATAGAGCCTAAGAACGATGAACAAAAGAGGTTAAGTACATGAGCGGTTACCCAGGTAGCAGAGGCTCGTTAAAGTGACCTCATTTTCGAGTCATAAGTGATCGCTACTCTTCAATGTTCCAAAAAGCAGGTCAGATTGACGCGACAAAAAAATATCTTATTAACATCACAAAAATGACCTCACAATGTCGTCATAAAATGACTTGATCAATTCCACAAATGGAATTTTTTTATTATTATATTTCATTTATTAATTATTAACTTTTTTTAAAGGCCTATCAATTTCACTTACTTTCTTTTACTTTCAATTTTCCGCACGTAAAAAAAAAACAATTTAAAAGTCCTTATATTTTTCGGTAGTAATGACTAAAATCTGACTTTAAGTTGACCTAAAAAAAAATGTCACTTAAATTACAAAAATTGACGACACCGATTGACGTAAAAAAGATCGCATTTGTTTTTGGCCAAAAAGCAACAATGAGTGCGCAAGTGTATTATCGTAATGAAAAAAACATGAATTGTTTTCGCACAATTCTGGACGTTTTCTTCGAATTGTTTCCCGCAAGCGGCGCATAAATGCAAGGAAATACTGACTGTACTACCTTATGGTAAGAACTCTTGATGTACTACATCAAGATAATCAAAGAAAACAGTAATCACAACCTTGACATTTGATCAAACATGACGTGCTTTTTTCTTGTTGGCGATTCTGGATTCTTTCATTGGGACGTCTGGGTTTTGGTTTTCTACGTCATAACCAAATATGGTCTGTTCATAGATATAAGAAAGTGACCAATTGCTTTTGAATGTGATTATCCAAGGGTGATGATTAACATACAATGCAACAAGATTATTACCAAAAGTTTCGGAATTTAAATTTAGGTAAAATTGTGGTCCGTAATAGAAAATAATTTTATACCTACCTGTGTTTAATATTCTTTGATTTGGTATACTACTTAGTTTAAGTTTATTAGTAATCATTCTTATTTCGTGTGTAATACAGCGTGGGTTGAATCGTGTGCGAATTATGCAAAATATGTGCGATTCTAGTGTATCTCAGGAGATGCTCCCGCCCAAATGTATTGAGACTAAGGAAGTTATAAACAATGTTTATTTGACTCTCATTCAACGTAATTCCAGCAAGCAAGCATCTTTAGAAGAAATGGCCACATTGATGAAAATTCCAACATCAACTGTATGGAAAAATGTGAATAATCCCATTTCAGCGAGGAAAAAAAGAAGCGATGCTGACATTTTCTCGAGTGTAGATGAAAGTGATCAAGATATAATACGGCGTAAAATTTACCAGTTATACGAGGAACAAAGCGTGCTTACATTAGATATCTTAATTAGGAGGTTTAAAAAGATAAAACAGAAAATATTAAAGATTCTTCTCTGGATTACCATCAAAACACCACCGCTGATTTATTTGAAAGTTGGTTTAAAAACAAACTAGTTCCAAACATTCCTCCTAATAGCGTAATTGTAATGGACAATGCAAGTTATCAGTTGACTAAAACCCCTTCCTCGTCTGACATAAAAGCAACAATCCAAAACTACATGTATAATAACGACATTTATTTTCACGAAGATTATACCAAAAAGCAATTAATTGAGATTCTACAACGCTTGAACCTACGAAAGGAATACGTCTGTGATAATTATGCAAAAAATCTAGGGCATACAGTTTTAAGGCTTGAACATATTTGGCACCAACTGAAATCTGCCATTCGTCGTGCTTCGGCGTCCAGAGCGAGGTTAGTCATCGGCCTCTTCTCGGCTATCTTGTACCACTTTTTTTTTGCTCATATGCTGTTGTCAACATTTCAAGTGTTTTACAGCACTGTATTCCATTTTTTACACAAAATTTTATGCAAATTCTTTGTTTCATAGAATCGCCGAGCACAGAAAACACGTCAAACGTTACTGTCAAACAAAAAAAGTAAACGTGCAGAGTGGCTGAAACTGTGATCATATGTGTACGTCCTATTACGAAAGTCACCTTACTTTTTGAACACACCTCGTATGGCTTCCGATAATAGTAATAATAATGCATCAACAGATCTTTTGTGAAATGTGATAAAATTTGGACTTGCAAACTTTATCTAGTCTTGCGACAAATTGGCCCTTATGTCCCATATTCTTTTTGCATTCTGATGGTGGATTTTTGTTTTTGAGTCATTTTGCTCTCTACGCTGAAAGTAGTTAGACTAAAGGTGTTCTGCGTCACGACGTTTCTCGAAAACTTAAAAAGAAAGTAGTAAAAGATGAGAACTAAACACCCGAACGTTAATTTTTCCGATAACGTCCGCAAATCCCGTCCGATAAAAATTTACGACCTTCAACGGGAGAGAGAAGGAGGCCGTATTATTTAATGTCGGCCGCTTGGTTCATCCCCGCGTCGACATTATCGTTTACGTCTTGTAGTAAAAACAAGGGAAATATAGAGCCATAAACGCGGAAAATGACGATTTCACTCAACATAATAATCGTTTTTCTGGTTTCCGCGCGAATAACGACAAGACGTAGACAGAGAACGTCGCGTTTCCCTTCTCCTTCTCCTTCTTCGTACCATTATTATAACGGGAGCGGAACATATTCCGGTGTAGCGAGTGATTACCGACCAAATATTACTTATAACGTTCTCGACTATTTCTTCGGGGAACAATTTTCTGCGTCATTAACGCGGATGGGAGTCGGAAAGGACCGATGGGGAGAGGGAGAGTTTTCGAACGGGATGTTCCAAAACTATGTCTTAACTTTTGGTGGGGGGAAGTTTGATGTGGTATATTTTTATTAGTCGTGGACTTTTCCCTCGGAAAATTGCTCGATTCATTAGTAACGGGCGGATAGTTGCGTGACAATGACAAAATGAGCGACGAAAGTATAACAATAGGAAATAGATTGCGTTTTGCGGGACACTAGCGTCGAATACTTTCGGCTATTTGCGATTTCTTTCCGCACGATAAGAAACCGAAAGATGTAAAGAATTGTCTCGCAAGTATGTCCATATAGTATATCCACCAAACCATATGAAGTGAAGGAAACATTATCTCACAAGGTAATAATAAAATATTTCAGAGAGACAATACACTAGTCGGTGTCGCAAGCGTTTTAGAGATATAAATATTGATAATCCCGCGACAAAAAAAGAAAAAATTCCAGAAAATGTTTTAAATATTTCGACTATACTTTTTCAAATGTAGCTACTAAAATTATAACGTCAGTGCTACTTGTATGTAGGAAAACATCTTTGTACAACACTTACCTATTTTATAAAACCTAAGAGGCCATCTATTACTTGCGAAACATTTTCGTTACACTTAGAAAAGCGCTATAGCACTTTAATGGAGAATCTTATAAAGGTAGCGGTGACCAAATTTAAGTCACGTATAAAACTTTTACCCCCTATTTATTTGCCACTAAGGGGTTGCCGTTAGCTTTATATACCATAAATAAATAAGGTTTATACCGGCAAAGAATACGTTTTCGTTACCACTACGAAACAAATCCACAGTGTTTAACCACCTAACAAGAAACTCCCCTTTTTCGCTTCACGTCATTCGCTTGCGATATACAGGGTGTTTCCTAATTAAATGTCAATAATTAACCGTGCGATTTTTGTCCTAAACGTCTTAACTTTTGAATGAGAAAGTTTTCAAAAATAAAATATATATTTTTAATATCTGTAATACTACTTTGGTACATTGATGATACGCCACTGAGTTCTCTTGAAATAATAGTATATTATGCAACAAGTGCGGTAAACACTCACTATTATTTGACACGAGCGGAGCGCAGTGGAGCGAGTGTTTAATAAATGAGTGAGTTAAAAATTTTACCGAACGTGTTGCATACTATACTTTTTCTATGATCCTTAGTTTGTGGGTACATTTTCGCGAAACGCCCAGAATACATGCACTGACAAACGTCAAAATTCAAAGCGTGGGAAATATCTCCGAAAACATCCGATTGCTCCCAATCCCGTGCGGTAAAATCCCGGAAATGTCCGAAGTGGTTCGAATCCGTGGGAAACGAAACTGACGTAATAAAGTGACGCGTCCCTCACGCTAGATCGGTGTATAATTAGGCATTTTACAGACGGGAGTAGAAATCAAGCCACTTGCGGCCCATCACTTTTTACCGGACTATATTATAGCTATATGGTTTGTACTGATGAGATATAGATATTTAAAAATGGTACAATTGGTCTGGCCAAGATATTAATATAAAAACTATAAAAACCACTAAAGTTGTCACTTTACTCACCGGCTAGTCCACTAGATTTTAATTGTAGCTTATAGCACGTACTATTTCAATTTTCTGATATATTACATAAAATTGCCCTGTGTAATAGTTTTTGGGGTACATTTTTGCAAAACAACACAAATACATTCACCGACATGACCGTCAGAACTGACAAACGTCAAAATTGCGTGGGACACATCTGGGAAACACATGGGAAACGAAAGTGACGAGGTAAAGTGACGCTTCCCGCACACTAGATCGGTGTGAAATTAGATATTTTACAGACGGGAGTAGAAAAAAATTATTATTACAATCTCCAATCATTTCTAAAGAAATTTTCTGCATGGTCGTAAGAATGTCGTTAATACGACAGCATGCAGAAAATTAGTATCAATATTATTAAGTACTTAAACTTTGAGGTGTATTTTTAAAAATTTTATAATTATTTCTTATCATTGTAGTAGGCTGTGTCTGTATTCTGTAGCCAAGGCTGATGTTGGACATGACTTTTTAAACTCGGTTTTTAAAATATCCAAGCAATATTATTTAAAAGAAGAAGGGCAGTGCACCGGAGGCTAGGCGATTATATCAAGAGCGTTTTCCTAATAGACTCATACCAGATAGGCGAACAGTTTCAAATGTACATGAAAGGTTGACTGAAACAGGTACCTTGAGGACAAATAATCATTTAAAAGGAGCCCATCGGACTATAAGATCTCCAGAAATAGAAGGAGCAATTTTAAATTGCAATGATGAAAATCTTGAACTCAGTTCTAGCAAAGTTGAAAATAATCTTGAATGTCTTGCACGTCTTGGTTTGGAAAATTTTACACCCATATCATGTTCAACGAGTCCAAGTATTACTTCCCAGAGATTTTCCCTGGCGTGTTAATTTTGGTCAATGGTTTTTGGTCAAAATTGTCCATTATCCCTTGTTTAACTAAGACAAATACTTTTTACAGATAAAGCTAACTTTTGCAGAAATGTAATCAGAAATTTCCACAATAACCATATTTGGGCCGATAACTCCCCATGCAGTTGTAGAATTGAAATATCAAGAACAATTTTCGGTAAATGTTTGAGCTGAAATTGTTGGAAATTACCTAATAGGATCCCTTTTTCCTGTCAGTGCTAAGAGCTAAATAGCCATAATTATCGCCGGTTTTTAGAAGAGGAGTCGCCAATATTGCTTGAAGAGGTACCATATTTAGTTAGGAACGGTAACCACATTCTGTTGCATGCGTGACGGCGCGCCTGCTCACTTTAGTGTTACAGTAAGAAAATATTTATATCACATTAAAACTCTAAAAGTAAAAAGAGCAGCCTTATAATTTTTTTTCTGAAAGGCACTAGTTGGTAACTTAAAAATATTTTATTTTTCACAAAAAATAGTTCTCTCTCTCTCTCTCTCTAACCAAAATATTATTTGTTCATAGACAGTCAGTGGCACACCGCTAATTTACTTAAAAAAGTAAGGATCTCTTAGTCTAAAACTTAACTAAAAAAAACTAAACTAATTTTCCTATCATGTTAACGATATTGTTATGACATTGCAGAAAAGAGGTTTTTATTTTTTAAGCGAAAACTTTTTCTAAAGAAATTAAATTTCTTTAGAAATGATTGGAGATCCTAAGAACAATTTTAATTTTAAGAGAAATCAGTGGCGCAACATCAATGCCTGCCAAAATAAACATTTGAAACTTCCTATGCACGCCACTTAAAAAAAAATGTGGTAAAATAAAAAACTACCTCTTAATACGTAGTACATGTGTGCCAAATTTCATTAAAATATCTGTATCTAAAGTAGTATTACAGATATTTAAAAAATATACTTTATTTTTGAAAACTGTGCCACTCTGAATCTGAAAAGTTAAGACGTTTAGGACATTTGTTTATATGAAGTTTTCTTTTTAAAATGAACCCAAAAATGGTCCCCTGAATTATCGACATTCATTTAGAAAACATCCTGTATTTTACTTTGTATCATTGTCATTGTATTATGGTTTGGCTCTAAATTTGATTTGGATTTATTATTTGACGTTGATATGAAATTAATAAATGTTATAATAACTCAAAAACTTAATTTTGGAATTTAGAAATCGTGTCTAATGATTTGCGTTTGCAATTAAAATACAAGTATTCACGTTTTAGGAATATTGCTTGAATACGAAAAGACGCTATGTCCACCAGGTTCGCTTTTTTTGAAACTGTAATTTTATATGAGCTTTCAAGTGAAACTAAACACCTTAGAATTTTTTATTACAATAACTCAAAAACTTAATTTTGGTAAAAACCTGGATGAAAAAATTATGTCAAATAATTTTCTTTTCCAATTAATATGCAGAAGTATTCAAGTTTCAGGATAACTGCTTCAATGCTATATTGTTGCTTTTTTAATGAGGTATTTATGTTAATACGAATAAATATCACAATGATCACCACATGAAAGGACGCCATGTTCACCAGGTTCGCTTTTTCAAAACTTATAGTTTTATATGAACTTTCAAGTAATATTAAACACCTTAGAAATTTTTATAAAACTTATCTAGGTGATTTACGGAAATGCAAACCAAAACTAAAAGTAACCGGAAAGTGAATACGAGTCATTAGTATGACTTCATAATATGTGGTTAGGTTTTACCTGCATCTGAACAAATCTTGCTTGCTATTCATTTCGTGTTGTGTTTCGGATCAATCAATTTAGGATTTCAGCAGTGTTTTTAAATTGGTAAAAGTGTTAAAAAGAATAATAGTTATATTAATTTAAAGTAACACCAGATGGTCTCTACTTTTTCTCAGTAAATTCAAACTTAAATTGTTTCACTTCATTGTGTACATGGTGTACAATACTTACGTCTTAAAAAACTATAAAAAATGTTTTAAAAGCGAACGTTTCCTTCAAACTCATTGTGAATATCTGTTACCTCATAAGCGGCATAAAGCTTTAAACTTAAGCTCTGCAAAAAGTTAAATGGGTAACGTCTGCAAAGTGTATAAAAAAAAGCATTACATATTATTATTTCGTCAAAGGGAGAATGGAAAACAAAAACATTACTTAGCATTCCCAAGCGGTAATTCTCGTGGGGGATGCGCCCCAGTTCGAATATTTTCGAAAATTAAAGCTCGGTAATCCTTAAAGGGCCCGCACAATCAAATTAAACATTCATAAAACGGCTGCTCTGCGTAAGTGTAAAATGCACACAGCACGGATTAAACAGCGAGCAATGTTATAATCCCTTAAAACGCTCCCCCGTTATCTTAATGAAATTGCTAGGATTTAATAATTTAATCTGATTTCGTAGCTGCGTTTACATGCTCGTTAAGGGGTGTTGTTTCCGCAAAACTAGGTCGACCCCCAATTTTACCGGTGACGTTGTTTACGGGGACTTTAATAAATTAATTGATCGAAAAGAGAGTTCAAATATTTTAATCTGTAACAGACGTTTCACAACGATTAATTAACTAACCAAAACACAAGAAAGATATCTTAAAGGCAATCTAAAGTGTGTCTCAAAGTATACCGTTTTGGTACAGGATTCATTAAAGAGGCAACTTTAAAAGAAACATACGTAAAAGCAGTGGATTATCGAATAAAAAAAATGGTCAATCGCGTTCTACAAAAAGCACAACTTCCATAAAGTTCAAGAATATTTGCTACAAAATGAAGTTTGATTTGAGTCCAGTTACAAGGAATAACAACTTTTGGGAGTATTAGATTCAGGTGTACTGGTGGTGGACTCTGTCACGAGAAAAAAATCCCTTCTGTTTGTAGCTTGTAGTATGGAGCATTTATTTTTAAAATGCCGAATGAAAACTATTCTTCTTCCTTCTTCATAGTAGGCGAGTCGCCTGTTCCTTCATCGTCTTTGACCGTTAGACTGCCAAGTTGTCGCACCAACGTTTTCGAAGATGTGCTGATTTGTTCGTTCCAATCTTTCTTTCTACTGTGTACCCATTCATTTACATTTTCCAACTTGCATGCTTCTCTTATACTCTCATTTCTCTCTCTGTCTAACAGTGTTTTCCCAGCTATCCTGCGAAGTACTCTCATTTCGATTGTCTCTAGTAGTTGTTTGGTTTTTGCTCTATCACGTCGAGTTTCTGCAGGGCATGTGCATAATTGGCCTCACCGTTGCCTTATAAATTCTTGATTTATTGATTGATATTTTTATTTCGCCATATAGTGTTATTGTGGCATGCTGCTATTCTTGTTGCCTTTGCTGCTCGTTCTCTCACCTCCTCCTCAATATCATCATATCCTGAGATTTCTATGCCTAAATACTTAAATTTCATTTCCTGCTGTATAACATTTCCTTCAGCTTCCAGTTTGCATCTCAATGGTACTTTTGATGTCGCCATACATTTAGTTTCTGGGTTGATAAGTGATTTGACAGTGCAGTTAAATCGTCGTCGGCATAACACAGAATACTAATTTCCTGATCGCCCATTCCGTATCTCTTTAGTAAGCGTACATTTCTTATTATTTCATCCATCCAGGGAGTGATAGAACCCAGTTAATTTTGTTCGTTCTTATGGTTTCTATGGTTTTGATGAGGTTGTGTGGGATTTGTCTATTGTAGAGGAGCTGTAACTGCACACGGTCGAACGCTTTTCCTAAATCTAAAATTGTCTTATGACAAAAACGACGTTTGTGCTTGATATACCCGATCTGAATCCCTGTTGTTCGTCTGCTAAGGATGTTAAGTGGTTAATTTTGTTTGTTATCACTTTTGTTGTAAGCTTCAATGTGGTGGTGAGATTTATGCCTCCGTAGTTTGAAGGCAGTTTTTTATCTCCTCTTTTAAACATCAGTATAGTGGTGCTCATTCGCCATTCATCGCGTATATTGTGTTGGTAAAAAAAAATTGAATTTGGGATTTTAACTGCTGTGTGAGATATTGACCGCCATATTTAAGTAGTTCGTTTGGAATGTCATTTTGCCCTGGGCTCTTCCTGTTCTTAACCTTCTGAGAGCTGTATTTATGTCGCATGTCTCAATCTGTACGTGTCGTTTGTCACTATTTCACGTGTTTCGTTCAACCTCGAATATGTTAAAGGGGCGCTCTTTCATTTTAAATGAATAAAAATTTGGAATTTTTTCTTCATCTTTCTGTCACTAACAGTTAGATACATGAGTCACGAAAAATATTATTCGGTTATAGTGTTATCTTAAGTGTGACGGAGTTACATTGAGACTCTTGGAATGTTAGAGAGTGACAAGAAATGTACGCAATTCCTGCGCATAGCACAATTTTGCGCCCCTTAATTGACGAAAACAAATTTAAACTTTCCGTGCAATAGTATTTTGAAGAGAAATGCACGGTATTCTGTGAAGAAATGATTGAATATATATAAATATATATATATATATATATATATATATATATATATATATATATATATATATATATATATATATATATATATTCTCACGTATTGATTCACGGATGGAAAAATGTGATGACACTATATTCCGGGATATCATCCGTTCGCTCGTTGAACTCCGACTGGAATCCTGCATCCGACTGGAATCCTGCAAATCTTGCATCCGACTGGAATCCTGTAGACGTTTCGCCAAAATCTCACTTGGCATCTTCAATGCTCGCGCTCCGAAAATACTTCGAACACTGCAAAACGTCTGCAGGATTCCAGTCGGATGCAAGATTTGCAGGATTCCAGTCGGAGTTCAACGAGCGAACGGATGATATCCCGGAATATTGTGTCATCATATATATATATATATATATATATATATATATATATATATATATATATATATATATATATATATATATATATATATATATATATATATATATATATATATATATATATATATATATATATATATATATATATATATATATATATATATATATATATATATATATATATATATATATATATATATATATATATATATAAATATAATAAAATATAATCCGATGTTGGGTTTGTTCATTAAAGTAAATATAATATCTACATAAGGGTGGCACAAGAAAGTGGGAACATTCTTTTTTTAAACGGCTTGAGATAGCGAATTGAAATTTGGAAGGGTTAATATAGGCTGAATGTCCAATTTTTTGACAATATGTAGTCGCACTTCCGGTTTTAGCGGAAACGACAGTAACTTTCGAATTTTAAATGGCACAATCTATATTTTTTTGCATTTTCGGATTGCAGAGATACGTATAATCTGATGGTTTTTCTCCCCTTTTTGTTTTAATACATTTTTATTTAATAAAAAACCTTTATGAAAATGTATTTAGTTATCTGTTTTTTCCGTTCCTGTGAGCTACAATTTTTCCCATGATCAGGTGACCCAATAAAATGTATTTATGATGATCTCAGCCTCCTAAATGCAGTTTTCGAAAATTAAATAAGAATTTAAAAAACAAAAAAAAAGAAATACCGTCATATTATACGTAGAATGGTCCCCTGAATCCAAAAATACAAAAAAAAAATTGGTTGTGCCATTTAAAATTACAAAGTTACTGTCGTTTCCGCTCAAACCGGAAGTGCAATCATTGAGTGCATATTAATATTAATATTAATACTATATTAATCATTCCAAATTTCAAATCACTATCTCAAGCCGTTTAAAAGTTACAGTGTTCCTACTTTCATGTGTCACCCGGTATACACCCCTCATGCATCGTAAATTATTAAAAGTCTGCATACCTTTTTCGAAATTCAACGAAAGCTGTCTAAAAGCGTCGTGTTTTTCAAAAAATAATTAATAATTAAATATGAATATTTAATAAAGTTATTTTGCACAACCAAGTTCTCTGTAAAGAGGAAAATGTAAAACTTTATTGCATTTTTATTTTATCTATAATAAGTAACATAGTAAAATGTTTTAAGGCAAAAATTGCAGTAAGTTGATGATACGCTTCCACTTGATAAGTAATTTCCGATCGATCTGCCTACGAGGAGGAAGAGAGAGAGAGAGAGAGAGAGAGAGAGTGGAAGAAAATGACTACTTCGCTGCCATAAACGGAAGAAAACTTATCGAATCTACAATCAGTCTCGAACCTATAATTTCGACGAGCCCGCGCGTACCTCTTAAATTATTATTAAACCAAACAACGATAAAAACCAAGTGCCGTTTGCCCACTACCGTTAATAAACTGAAGTAATTAAGGGTCTTGAATTGGTGGGGGTGAGGGGGGTAGTGAAGTACACCATGTCATTACGGAAACAGGGTGGCCTGACCCTAGCTGCGAATTGTACGTCAAATTTGATTTATTACCCGATAAACTTCGACGAGGGTGTCTCCTTCGTCGCAGATTGAACGGCAATATATTCGAACGAAACTCGAATTAAGAATTTCCGCAACGTGGAGACCGATTGGACAAAATTCTTCGCAAAGATTGAAGAATTTTGCAAGCTCTCTTGCTTCTGCTTAATGCGGCGAAGTAATAAATCATTATCGAAATGTCAGTCTCTGCTGTGTTCCATAGGCGTAGTCCGATTATTCTTATCCTTCTTGGATCGATCGGTTTTAGAGATAATACCACAAATACCGTCTGTCACTTAAGAAAATCCTCAATATCATGAAGATATGAACGTTGATCTTTTGAAAGAGCACTATCAACAGATGCTGCATCTTATTTCACCAGTTCTCGCTTAGTCTTAGTCCACCTAGATCTGTTATAGTCATAATACCAACTGACACTTAGGAAAATCCTCAACATCATAAAGAATACTTTCAGCAAATGGTGCATCTTTGTTCACCTAAGTCTGTTGCAGTCATAGATAGAATCAACTCTCACTTAAAACAATCCTCAAAGTTATGACGATATGAAATTTGGTATTTTAAAAAATACTTTCAGAAAATGGTGCATCTTAGTTCACCTGGGTCTCTTATAGTCGTAATACTAACTGTCACTTAGGAAAATCATCAGAATCATAAAGATGTGAACTTTGATGTTTTAAAAGAATACTTTCATCGAATGGTGCATCTTAGTTTACCTGAATCTGTTACATAATACATAATCTCATAATCATAAAAACGTGCATGATAAAGATATTACAGAAGTATCCTCTCAAAAGAAGGGTGCATTTTAGTGCATTGGCGTCTGTTATAGATAATACCAACTATAACTCAGGAAAATCCTCAAAAGTCATGAAGACATAAACGTTGATATTTGAAAAGAATACTTTCAGCAAATGCTGCATCTTGGTCTGTTATAGTCATAATACCAACCATCACTTAGAACAATCCTCAATATAATAAAGATATGAACTTTGATGTTTTAAAAGAATTCTTTCAATAAATGGAGCATCTTAGTTCACCTGAGTCTGTTACATAATACCACTGTCACTCAGAACAATCCTCAAAATCATGAAGATATGAACTTTGATGTATTAAAGGAATACTTTCAGCAAATGGTGCATCTGGGTCGGTTATGGCCATAGATAATACCAATCACACAGGAAAATCCCAAGGTCATAAAGAAGTGAATGGTAAAGATATTTCAGAAGTATCCTTTCAACAAATGCTGCAACTTAGTCCACCTGTGTCTGTTATAGTCATAATACATATTGTTCATTATTAATTAAATTAATTATCACACAGGAAAATTTTGATTACGTGAATGATAAAGATATTTCAGAAGTTTCTTTTCAAAGAATGGTGCATCTTAGTTCATCTGGGTCGGGTTAGCCATATATTATAGAAGCTTTCATGCAGAAAAATCCTTAAAAGTCATTAAAAAATTAACGCCTGAGCGTCATGAAGTAATGAAGCAAATCCTCAAAAATTATGAACGTTGATGTTTTAAAAGAATGCTAATAATAATGATATTGTCATAAATAATACCTGGCAACACCCAGAAAATTTTCAAAAGTGTTGAAGATATAAACGTTGATATTTTCGAAGAATTCTTTCAGCATTTGCTGCATCTTCGTCCACCTGGGTCTATTATAATCCTAGATACTCAAGAAAATCATCAAAAATTGATCTTTTCGAAGAGAGCTAACAGCAAATATAATATACCATACCACCTGGATCTGTTATACGCAAAGGTTCAAAAATGATGATGTTCACATGATATTTTAGAAGAAGACACTTTTTATGAATTACACCCCGTGAAATTGATGTGATCAAAAGAATATGGAAGAATGAATCAATTCTTATTATTAATTAATTATTATTTAAACAAGTATAACAAACATGTCCTGAAATGCCATAAAAAAAAAGTTGATCCTCTTTGCAGCATACTTTTAAAAAATTACCATTAAATTAAAGCGTTTGGCGTTCCCAATTTTATAATTAATGCCCTTTAATAACTCGACAAAAAGCGGCCGTGTAATGCGTCCCATTTTAATATAATTTGATTTATGGCAATTTTGGGACGGACTTTAATACCTTTATCGCGTTAAACAGTCGATATAAATATTTCGGGCATATTTTCGCCCGTTGAAACTTTTAGTGCCCCCCGCGCTGCAGTATTTTTACTACACGCAGATGAAATACGGACGACGTATTTATCGCCGGTTCAGATTAACTTTTTTTTACTCGATAAATAACAGAAAATAATCCAGTTTTCGATTCTGGATCCTCGATACTGCTATGCTGTGGTGATTAAGGCGAGAAAATAATAAATTGTAAATTTTTCATTGACAGGACCGATTAAATGGTTAAAGAGGGTACGGAAATTTCTAGAACAATCTCGATAATATAAAGTAAATCGCACAAATTTTAATTTTATTTTTAAAAAATTATTTACGTAATAAAGATTTTATGAAATTCTAGATTTTTGTTAAATTGCACTTATATATTGTTATATATTTTTCTGGTAACATTATTTTTCTTTTAATACTTATAATCTATAAACGTATGCTACAAATGCAAAAATGTAATATTAATAAATACGATTTTGCTAATTATTCATATTAATCCTTTATAAAACTAATTTTTGGAATTATTTTCGAATCGGATATTTCATTATTTCATAAGCTACATATATAAATAATGATTAATTTAATTAGTTATAAATTATTTTTTTCTTGAGCACTTTTATAATGAATAACCCGAAAGCAACCCAGGGGAACATCTATTTAAATGCATTCAGCGGAACTTTTTCCGTCTCGCTGATAAGGATGTTACCGGTTTATTTTATTCCTCCCCCTCACAATTTCAGCGAGGTAATTGTCGGGCGACTTGTATTTTTAACGAGGGAAACACAAAGCGAAACTTTATTAAAAATATTTAGTTTTTTATTTCCGACGAACTTCAATTAGCCTTGAGTCAGCAGAGAATCCGGTATTCTGACTGAGAACTCAAAGAAAAATCTTTTTCATATAGTTTTTTTTTAATTTTTAACAAATATGTTGTATTTTATTTCATATTATACAGGCTTATAACAGACAGCATTTATGAAACTGGCAAAATACCTCAAGAATGGTTAGAATCAATTTTCGTACCATTCCCAAAGAAAACAAACCCCAAAGACTGCGGAGACTTTCGCCTAATTAGTTTAATGAGTCATGCGTTAAAAGTCCTACTGAAAATAATTCATAACCGCATCTCTAGTAAATGCGAAGCGAACATTGAGGATGACCAATTCGGCTTCAGGAGCGGAATGGGCACGAGAGAGGCTTTGTTTAGATTACTGGTGCTATGATCAACAACGAGACATCTTCATCTGCTTCATAGACTTCGAAAAAGCATTCGATAGAGTGAGACATGATGGATGGAACCAGAGCGCTAGAATCAGAATAGAGGGATCCAAGTCCGAGCAAATCGGGATTGGCAGGGGAGTTAGACAGGGATGCGTCTTGTCCCCTTTGCTGTTTAACCTTTATTCAGAATTTATATTTGACAGAGCATTAGATACGCTGACGATACTATTCTAATCGCCGACTCGGATGTGGGTTTGCAGCGACTCCTCGAGCGCGTTAGCAATACCTGCGAAGAGTTCGATATGAAAATAAACGTTAAGAAAACTAAGGTAATGGTAATTAAAAAATCAAAGAATGTCCCACAACCAATACAAATAAATGGAAAGATACCAGAAGAAGTGGGCAGGTTTCAATACTTGGGATGCTGGATAGATAACAAATTAGATCCAGACACAGAAATAAGATCGAGAATAGAACAATCCAGAAACTCTTTTGTACGGCTCAGAAAGCTCCTATACGTCTCACGAATCAAGACTCTCAAAATGTTATGTGTGGTCTACTCTCTTGTACGGAGTCGAAACATAGACACTAAAAACACAAACCATTAATAAACTAGAAGCTTTCGAGATGTGGACATATCGCAGAATACTTAAAATACCATGGACATCGCATACCACGAACGAAGAAGTTTTGCGCAGGCTGGGAACTGAACGAGAACTATTCAAGCTTGTGAAAGTCCGTAAGACTGCATACCTGGGTCACATCCTGAGAAACGACAAATACCGATACGCACAGCCCATCGTCAAGGGAAAGATCGAAGGCAAGCGGGGGCTGGGTCGGAAGAAACTGTCATGGCTGAGGAATATACGTCAGTGGACTGGCATGGACTTCGAAGAGCTCATAAGATCTGCTGAAGACAGAGAGAGATTTGCCACTGTGATATCCAACCTCCGCTGATGGAGATGGCACGTCAAGAAGAAGTAACAGACAGTAAAATTGTAGACCCCTTATGAAAAAGGAAAAAGATATTTCTTTTGAAAACTTTGTTTGTCAGCTTTCGTTTTCGATATAAAGAGAATTTAAAAAATAATCAGTGGCGTCGTTGTACGAAAACCCTTCAAAATTGAGGACAGTGTTTTGTTTATTACTTCCTCTATATCGAAAACCAAAACTGACAAAAAACAAGCATTTAAATGAAGTTTTCGTTTTTGTAATTGTTCAATCTGTTCATTGATAAGGAAGGCAAGGTAAATTTTCTATAATCAATTTTGTATTTATGTTAAACCACCCTGAAGACTCTGTGGAGTCATTTTTATTGAATGAATGATATGATGATACTAGATGTTAGTAATGAGGAGTTATGTTTTATCACTCCACAAAAATAGGCAATTTATTTTAAATATTGTTATATAATAATATATTAATGTATTGTATACACTAGACATACCTATTAATATTAATATAATTTATAGTTATCAATTTCTGTATATATCTATCTACACAAATAAAATGTTAAACAAACTTGGCGTAACAAGGTTAAAACAATAAATTATGAAACTTTGACTACAGATTGCTTAAACAAAGAATTACCATCCTGATATTCAATTGTAACGTAATGTAAGTAACGTTTCAACGTATACGACAAAATGTTAATAGTTAAAATTGATATTTAAAGAAAAAAAAAAGAAATAGAAAGATTCACACTGAGAAAAGAGAGAGAGATGGTCCAAGACCTGTTTCCTCAGGCATAGACGTGAGCCTCTCTCTTTTTCTTTCATTTTTCCTTTAAACCTTTCTATCTTCCTTTCTGAATCTCTAAAAATGTCTGTCTCTCTTTAAACGTGCGTGCTCAAATGTTTCCTACGAGAGGTCTAGAAAACTAATGATAAGCAATCCTGCACCACGACTCGCCTATCCCAACTAATAACAAATGTCGTAGGGAATAACATTCCTCCTCATTTTATTATTTGTACTGCCTGCTGTTGTAATTAAATAAAGCACAGTTTGATATCGTCGCTGTTCACTTTGTTTGATGATTATTTACATACCAGACGAAAAAAAACCAACAAAGTTCCAACCAAGAACGTAGCCATGGCAACAGAAAGCATTACCGACGGAACGTGTGTTCGAAATTCGGTAGTAGCGCACCGATGTCGTTTTCTGTTTATTCGGCGAAACTCTGTTTTCTTTCTAATTAAAACGGGACTTCTGTTTTTAAGGAGCTTTTAATAATCTACTTACTGGAATCGTCCTCGGGAAACACTAGAAACTCTTTCCTCGGCCTGGTAACTGAAAGTAAGATTTCGTCGAGGTTTCGTTTTTAGATAGTCGGATTACTTCGGATTCGCGGAAAACTTAATTAAAATATAACCAACGGTCGAAATATTACGAGGAATATTTTAGTGACTCAAAATTTCGACCACCAAACCGTCCACAAAACTTCGTTCAGTTTTAACCAATAAGTAAAAATCAAATAAGGTGCGAGAGAAAATTGACATAAATTTGAAAATTTCATCCCGTCTCATCAATTATCAAAAGTAAGTATAAGGCGGAATTGCATGTAGCTCTTAATCAAAGTGGCAGGCAGAAAAGAACATTCCAGGTCCAAGAGTCTCACCAAAATGAGACTAATACATATTACATATTAAGCAGAGCGCCACACCCAAGTATTCCGTTCAACATACATTTTGTTGATTAGAAGGAAGGTAAGTAATAATATAAAAAGAAGTACACTGATTTAAACCTCTCTTGAACCAGACGTTACTTTAGCGCCATTTTGTATCTATCTGGCTCTCTTTCTATCAATTATCCCAGAACCGCGTTAACTATACTACTTACGAAGTAATTTTCACGGTAGAAGGGAATATTTGAACTTATTAGTGATAAAACTCTATGCCTACCCACATTTTATACTTTTCTTCAAGTAAGATTTGGTTGATATTCACTTAAGGATGATGTTTTCGTAGATTGAAACTTTAATATAAAATATATGGGTAGGGAAACATGCTTTCATTCCAGCCAAAGGTTTTCCGAAAAAAAAAAAAAAAAAAACTTTCGAGGTCGAGCTTATCGCGACGTTAATTGAATCAACGTTGAAGAAGATATACGGCGGCATAAAACAAACGCGTTGAAAGAAAAACCGCGCCATTTTTCATGCCGCGAATATTACGATTCGTATAAATTAACATTAATTTGTTTAATATCCGTTTACAGCAGGCTGGAATAAAAGGAAACCGTTTTCGTTGGTAACCGCTCCCCTCGAAATTGATATAATCGGCTCATTGCTCAGCGGTGCGGTCAATATCAAAATTACTTCTACTAGTTTGGCAACCAAGTCGAATACTTTACTTATGGGTGCAGTGGTCCCGATAAAGATCATCTCTCGATGTAACGGACATAAATTTAAGTTCTGCTCTTTCCCTTTTTGATTATGAGGTTGGATATTTCTACGATTCTGTAAAGGAAACAATCCGTTGGGGTAAATCTTCTAGTGCTTGATAGTATAGCAGTAAATCTTGTGTTTCGTCAGTGAAGCATGAGGCGATGACCAAAACTTCTAGAGTTTGGCTTCATATTTCAATTGCTATTTAAAGTAATATTTTGCCATATTTTGTCTAGGATTAGATGAAAGATCACTTCGAATTTCGCTTCATTTCAGCACTACTTATTATTATCGAATTATCCTTCGTTTGGGTAAACCTACTCCCCAAAGAACAACATTATGAAAACAAATACAAATACAATATTTAACGGGAATTATGACACCACCAATAGAGTTATTTTTGATTTGATGGGTAAGTTATAATATTGCGTTTCTAGTTGAGCATGGTTTTGAAGTGACGCAGATGTTTTTGTAATTAAGTATTCCAAACTGCCGACAGCGGAAAGAAAATAATGCGGTTGAGGTTACACGATCGAATGTTGTCGATGTTGCGGAGATGAATAATAAATAAGTCGGTCCACGTTCGATAGGAAAACTTTAATTAGAAACGCGAAAGTAATTGAGGGAATCCGCTTCGCTGCAGTGTCCGCATGTAGCAAATTAGATCGGTGTCGGATTGAGCTATTGATTAAACATTACGCTGAAATTTCGAGTATATATACATCGGCGAGGGAGGAAAAACAAAAGAACCGAACACTGTTTAAACATTATCGTAGCTATCCAATTAGAATTCCGTTAACTAAAGCTCGGTTGCGAGGCAAAAAGTTTTACCGTTGTTCTATTGCCCTTTGTGTATACGAACGTATAGCCACGATTCCGGCGGAATTGGAAATAGTGAAAATGGGAAAGTCGAATATTATCGCCACAATGTGGAATACTGTTTCCGCAAAAGCCCACAACCGTGTGTGTTGTGCGACGTATTTCGACCTTAATTTGTTCTTGTCATACGAAATGGATGGAAAAGATATCATAGTGGAGCCCAGATATCATATCACATCAACTGAATTAAATACCACAACACGCGCCACAAATTGGTTATCACATAAATAATCTAAACTATTGTGATGTAATCGAACTAACCTATATAGGTTAGTTTATTAAGCAATTTAGGTTACACAATTTTCCCCTTCTCGATCTCAATAAGTAGATATTAAACCTACCTCACAACTTTTATTGCAATTTTATCGATAAATAGGCTCAAAAGGGCTTAAAGTGTAATTGAATACTGATATTCGTACTGCGTGCGTTTTCTCGTCGAAATGCCGCTTGAGGGCGTATTTTAAACTAATGGCTTCCTTGAAGATACAAATCGCACATTTATTTGCACGATTCTTGGGAGTTTGTACGGAAAATATTTTATATTAAGAGTATAAAGAAAATTTTCTTCATACGCGTAGGCAGCAAAACCTATATTCCTAAATTGAAATCTCAATCGAAGGTTAAGTGCATTGAGCTTTTTATACCCATTAGCGCGGAACGAAATAACAATAGATTTTATAAACTTCGAGATAATCATAAAGGAGGACGGAAAACATGAAAAGAAGCTTTCAGCTTTCAGTTTAGGAACTTCAAGGGTATTTATTTATTCATGTTTTACAGACCATTCAGCAGTCAGGCACAGCTAACCAATTACAGAATGGCACAATATAGGCTTATACTATTTAACAAAACCTACAATGAAAGCAAAGGTTGGATTTAAATGAATTACAACTACTAGCTAAAGAATTGTATATACATTTGTTTTAAATAAACTTATTCTTAAATCATTCATATCTAATCATCATCTTATTATAATAATAATTAAAGCCATCCCTTGGAGAATCACCGTACAGTGAAATTTCACTGACGTTTGCAGGTAATTTGATTAGTCCTACCCGAAGCATCAAAGGTCCCAGAACTTCGTTAGCTATACTACTTACGTATTAATTTTGACAGAAAAGCAATCCTACTTACAAAAACTCAGTATAGTGGTAAAGCACCTTTGGGAATTCTAGGATAGCAACTAGCACTAGCCAATCAAAGATTGCTATCTAAAACATGAATTTTTGGCTCGATTAGGATACTATATCCGGTAGCAAATTCCTGTTCCGAATTATTACCGAGCCGACATATCATGAGAGCCATTTCTGGTGTAGAGTTGCCGAGCCATTACATGGGAAACAATTCGAATGGGAAGATTAAAGCCAGGGCCATATTTTAGAATCTCGCGCGGCTTCGCGGTCGTGACGTTCGGCATGAATGCGTCGCGGGCGTCGCGACGCGAAGGGGACGCCGCTCGCGTGAACCTGACAAATTCTAGAAATTTACCAAGTTGAATTAACTATATAGCGCGGAGCGCATATAACGTTTTAAAGTTTCAGCTTAAATTGGGCGTTTGTCAACATAAATCACAATTATTGCCGCGTCACATTCCCGGATTTATAACTTCGGGCACACTGGCGATGCCTGCCTGGCTGGCTGCATTCGTCTAGTTCTGTTGACGACGGCGCTTTTGTGCCGAACGTCCCCAACTCTCCGGGGGGGTTTTGTGCAACCGGGAGATAAATCTGATCTCCAATTTTCATCGGTTATTTTTTTAATTGAATACGGCGTCTGGGTAATTCGTCGCGTAATAGATAGTGACGTAACGCGTCGAAGACTGTTACCGTTAGTATAGCCGGCTTACCAATAATTTTTCCTTGGTAATGAGGACAGTTCTGGAAATATAATAATAACGACAATAACAATAATAACAAAAGAAGAAGAACAATAACAATAACAAAAATAATAATAATAATAATAATAATAATAATAATAATAATAACACTGATGCAACCGCATATCAACAAAGACACGTCCCTGAATTTTCCTAAAACAAGGGTACTTGTTCCCCGAAACCGAGGCATTTGTAACAGCAATACAAGACCAGGTCATGGCAACAAGAAATTATAAAAAATACATAATTAAGGAAAATATTCCAACAGACAAATGTAGAATGTGCGCAGAACAAACTGAATCGATCGACCACATAATAAGCGGATGTCGAACGCTCGCCCCAAATCAAGACACCAAACGACATGACAACATCGGCAAAGTAATACCCCAAGAACTCTTGAAACTACACGACACAGAAACGAAGGGGACAATACCGTACTACAAAGACAATCCAAAAAGTGTAGTTGAAACGGAAAACTACAAAATGTATTGGAATAGAGAAATAATAACCGATCTACCTCTGCAACATAATAGGCCAGACTTGGTGTACCGAAAAAAAAAGTATACATAAAAACCTACTTACCTGACTGACTTCTCCGTCGCACTCGCCACAAACCTGCAAAAAAAGCACGACGAGAAAATTAGTAAGTACTTATCTCTTGCCAATGAAATAAAAGATATGTGGAACCAAGAAAGAGTCATTGTAGTACCAATTATTACAAGCGCAACCGGAAAAATACCATATACATTGATCGAAAACCTAAAAAAGCCCAACATTAGAGAACAGATATGCCACCAACTACAAAAAATAACTCTCATTAAAACCAGCGTAATTGTCAGACGCGTACTTAACGACCCCCACAACTAAACAACAAAACATGTTCAAAATTACCTAAAACTTACCCACCTGACTTTTTGCAGCCAATGCCAAAACAGGAAAGGAGCCACATCCAGCGATGACTGAGGAATCCATTAAATAATAATAATATTAATATTGGTCAGTTCCACAAACGAATTACCAGACCAACAGTAAAGAAGCAGCAAACATGGCGATGGTTAACCCATGGACGGATAAAAGGTGAAACTGAAGCACCAATAGCTGCTGCTCAGAATCAGGACGATGGAAAATGCAGACTGTATAACAAAAAATTGAAACGATCGACCACATTGTAGCTGGCCGTGAGATACTGACTAGATCTGAGTATATCCAACGACATGAGCAGATCTGCAAGTATATCCATTACGAACTTTTAAAATTGCTAGAGGAGGATCGCATTTACAAATGATATATGCACAACCCGGAGGGCATGGTAAAGGTGGACAATACTGTAATAATATATAATGAGCCTGTTCACAGAGATAGAACTATCCCAGCAAATAGGCCAGATATAATAATCAGGGATGACAAGAAAAGAACATGTAAGCTGATAGAAGTCTCTGTCCCTGCTGATAGCAACATCGAACTTAAAGAAACTGAAAAGTTCATAAAAAATAGAGACCTCTCCATCGAAATCTCCAGGATGTGGAACGTAAACGTAAAAGCCAGTAATAGTAAGCGACCTTGGAACATGTTCTAAAGAACTGCAAAAACATGTCCGCAAACTGCCGCAATCAACTATTAGTCAAGAAAACCTCCAAAGCATTGCTCTCTACGGAATTGCGCACATATAATGATAATATTAATAATATTAATAATAATAATAATCAAATTAACGATAATCAGAACCATAATAATGAAATTCAAGGCATATCTCCCTAAGGAGTATCGAAAGATTTGTCGCAGTTGTGAAAAACAAAGTAACAAAAACTCTCCACTCCTAATTGGCTATAAAACACAGTCTAATGAAGAACCCAGGATCTAGAAGATATACCTGAACCTACCAATTGAATACAAACATGTCCGACCTACAAAAAAAAAACTACTACTATTGGCTACGTGAAATTTCCAGCTTCAACTGTAAGTGTGTTAAAGGCAGTGCTGCAGTAATACATACTTCCAACTTAAACGGCGAAGTGTTAATCTTGAAATCTTGATCTCAGCTACTCAATATTACCTATTTTTGTGAATATTGCAGAGGAGGATCTATGATCCAGTACATGTTTCAGCCTCTTAAACTGTAATCTTCAACTACTTAAACTACTTTTAAAAACCGACTTAGAGGAGAACTGTAAATTTCATACTGAATCTCAAAACGAACGTTCATGTTCCTGAGTAAAGAATATTTCGCAATTTTAAATATACAAATTGCGAGTGAAAATTAAAATATTTTTTCCACCAAACGTTCTCAAATCATAAACGAATCTGATACAGCTGTTCTGGATTTTTTGTAACCTAGTTAAATCAGCAACTCTTAAGAATAGACAGTACAATGAAAGACTGTATCTTTTTTTTTGATACTGTTAAATTCAGTATAAGTTTACTTGCATATAACTTAAATTAAAAAAAAGAAAATTAAAACAAATATTCTTTCCACCAAACTTTCTCAAATCATAAACGAATCTGACACAGCTGTTCTGGATTTTTTGTAACCTAGTTAAATCAGCAACTCTTAAGAATAGACAGTACAATGAAAGACTGTATCTTCTTTTTTGATACTGTTAAATTCAGTATAAGTTTACTTGCATATAACTTAAATTAAAAAAAAGAAAATTAAAACAAATATTCTTTCCACCAAACTTTCTCAAATCATAAACGAATCTGACACAGCTGTTCTGTTATTAAACGAAATAAAAATTTTACTAAAAATCGTTAGTGAAGTAACCGAGCTTGTGGCAAGTCGATGGGACTAATGTCGACCAACTACAAATTTTCGAAAATAAAAATATTGAAATTTTTTTCGGTCTGGAACTCAGCTCAAAGGGGATACTTGACAGTAAATACATGAATAATCTAAAATTAAATTGAATAGGAATCTAGCAAAGACGAAGAGAGACCAAGAAAAATTAAACACTATCAAATGTCACCAAGGCTGATGGAATTTCTTTATAAAAGTTTAGGAAAAGTGTTTTAACGCAACTCAACTATTAAATCGCATTACATCAAACGTCATCCCTTAGATCCGAGGTAGTGATTTCTATCACAAGCATCGCGCGATCACATAAATCACCAAGAACGTTATTTAACATATTTAATAGGAAAACCTTTTAAAAATACACGAGTGCCAAATATATTTTCGTTTGCCCCGCCGTTCGTTGAGACGTTTTATCACTTACGTCCCGTGTTTTCCACCCCTGACAAGACGTACGGCTGGCCTTCCAGCCTCCCTCCCGACCCTTCGCCACCTCCGAAAAGTCCGACAACACTGAAATTTTTAAATTTATTTCCAGAATGGGGGTGCGAAAGATGGATTGGACATGAACTTGGCGCCGGCCTGGCAAAAGGGGTACACCGGCAAGGGGGTGGTCGTGTCGATTTTGGACGACGGCATCCAAACCAACCACCCTGACCTCGCTCAGAATTACGTAAGTACGAGTTTAGAGCCCAAAGCAAAATAATTAGGCTTAATTATCTCTCCGGATGACGGAGGACGCAGAAGTCATGAAAGAATTAACTTATGTCAAATTGATTATTATAGTTTAAATTTATTTTATCAGTGTATTTCCATACCAAAATATCGTTAGATTTCTATAATTAGAAGTATTTCAAAAAAATTCAACTACCGACTTCAGATTTTCAGAGAAGTAGAAGTCCACACTTACATTTAAACTAATGAAACTGGGCGCCATTAAATATCGCTAAGTATTAAAAAAAAAAGATTTTTTTTATGTCATTTTGGTTTTGAGAAAAAAAATTCTAGAAAACTATTAATCCGATCGGCAAAATTCTTTTACCAGAAGACGCAGGAGATACGGTACTATAAGTTTCATTTCAATCATTTTTTCGATTATGTACAGGGTTTTTTTTCAATTATAGACAAAAATCTAAAAGATCCTGAAAATTTTTTTTTCCAGAGTAAATTATAAAATTTGTAGAAAATATGGCTAATTGGTTAAAACAGAGCTACAATTTTTGTCTATCACGTACGCTGCTCGAGATATTAGAAAAAATCTGATTGTTGCAGCGTAATTTCTCGAAAGCCGTTTACTCTGTTGGAAAAAATCATATTCCAGGAAACGTGGGCGATTCAGGACTATAACTTTTATTTCGTACATTGTTTAAATTATATTCAGGGCGTGTCGTTTATGGGCAAAGAAAACTAAAATTTCCGTTTTTGTGGATAAATTATTAGGGATAAATGAAAAACTGTTTAATATGAGATTTGATATAAACACTATCGTAAAAAAAGAGAAATTTCCAGCTTTCGTCTATCCTACGGGTGCGCAAGATATTTGAAAAAATACCTTTGGGAATCGCTATTATTTGTAAAAAAATATAATATTTAGTATTTAATAAAGTGTGTGGTAACTTTGAAGTTCAGCGAGACGTGGAGGATGGTTTATACAGGGTGTATGCACAATAAAATTACTGCAAGAAATCTCGAAGCGCGTTCTTTTCAAAATACAATACAAAATACGATTTTTCGAAAGCTATCTTGTTTTTAGTCGTTTCCATTTATTTCAAGAGAAAATGTAAATTTTCGACATCCATCGCCTATAAGGCTTAATTTGACCAATAAATCGAGATGACCTAGAGAAATACATCCCAAGGAACCGCATAAGCTTCCAACGATGAACTAACCCCTTTATCGGCATCGAATCGTATAAAATTAGGTAAACAGGGACGCGTCTGTGTTGTCCAAATTGCATCTGCAACTCTATTTGGCGCGGTCTATCCCTGGGGACCAATAACGGGTTCTGGGCGCCCATCACATTCGCCATATTGCTAATTAAACTTGGTCGCTAACAATTACGCAAACTTTAAACTGGCAGAGTCGCTTTATTTAGTTTTCGCGGATGTGTGTGAGTGTGCGAGCACGTTATAACGAGATTACTACTTTGTAAGTCGGGTAGGCGTAATTGGGCATACATTTCAAAATCAAACTCTTGTGTAGGTCGCGCGAAATTTTGAAAATTGATATTTTCCGTTCTGCTAACCAGTCACAAACTCTACACTTTGTTTTATTTATCCTAATTAATTATTGTTGAATATCAATAGCAACTATTATCGCCAATAATACCGAACGAGCCACAGATTTTCCTCTATTCTTCATACACCTTGTGCAATAGGGATTTCGTCTATAGTGTGCGATAATCCGGATTACGGTTCGATGATTTCGAACCGCTATCCCTTATTGGTTTTCGCGTTAATTATCTGCGTAATTCCTCGATATAAAGGTACCACAAAGCCTTTTCAACTACGCACAATACCCGGTACGGAGTGATGCCCGAATTTCAGCGTTTGCCGTTCGAAATACAACGATCGTCTCGCGTATAGTCTTATAATCCAATTTCCCGGGCTTCGTCGTTTGTGTACGAACTTAAAAGCTGCGGTATGTTTCGGTTTAGCTCTGATGCACGTGTCTGTGTGTATGTCGGTTTTCCTTTTCGATCGATACGTAGGAGAGCTTTCGATGTGGTTCCGTTGAAATCCAGCTTTCGACTGCGACCAATCACAATGGAGAATTGGGCCACCGTTTAAAAAAACCAATACAAACGGATTCAATTCTTCTCCCTACTAAAGAGTATCCTACAGTCGTTCTTTGACACCTCCTTCTTGAGGACACATCCTGCTCCATCCACTTAATTGTTCTTCGATTTTATGGTATTTAAATGCAGTTAGATGTCGCCATAAAGTGTTCAGTTTTCGAGTTTGCATAAGAGCCTATCCTGTATCTTCTTCAAGTGTCCGAATACAACTTTAATCGGAGTAACTTGGCTACGATCGTCTGCAAAACCGCACTCCGACAGACATGTATACATTCTGTAAGTCCTCCTTCCCGGCCTCTCAAGTCATTCTAAACATGAAACTAATCCCGGACAACTTCAATAACTCATATAAGTTAAGCAATCTCCCCATAAAGCGGGGGTTATTTGCGACGGTCGACCCTCACGGACTCTCATACATATTCCTCGAGAATTATCAAATTAACCGGCCATTTCCTAGACTTCCTCGCAACGACTTAAGTTTATAATAACTGTTTAATCGCGTCTTAAATCGTATTAACACTTCTCGGCAGGATTCCCCATCGTTATAGGGATATTTGAGACAAATTAGCGACGAGGATACCGAGCCTCCCGGTTGGGAGAGGGTCCGAGGATACTTCAGATTTACATTTCGTAGGTCTGCGGAGTTGGATAGATTTAGGTCTTCCGGTCTTAGTTTAATCTGACTTGACTCCCGTTATTTAATGAACATCATTCCTTGCCAGATAAAAAAAAACACTCTAAATTTTATTAATCCATTATGCGCAAATAATCCGCCAATTTGAGAGTTAGAAATTACGTATTTGCCAAAGGATTTATACATATCGAAATTTTCCATTTTATTAATTATAAGTTTGTTATTTATTCGTTGTAAATTTATCGATTTAATAACATTGTTAAATGTTTAATTAACTTCGCATTTGATATTATTCCCTGTGCGCATTTATTTAAATCGTTGCACTGCGACCTTTTCATTATAGCGAATATTGATTTATTAATATTCTCGTAAAATATGTAATTCGACAACCGATACGCTTATTTACACAATAATACTGCTTTTGCCTCATTTCAAAACAAGCTTTTTCTTCGCTAAATTTTACCACATATTATTCCAAGACAAAGCTCAAAAAAGAGACGATGTATAATGTAATATAAAGTATGACGAGATGACTAGATACATAAGAGAAATCGTTTGCAGTATCTTTGTACGATACATAAGTATCGGCTTAATCCTTTCACTGGAGTGTAGATTTAAATTTCAAATTTTCTTCGCCTTCTGTCGCTATATAAATCCTACAATAACGAAGTTATTCCCTGTATAGTTTTTCCTATGTTCACCGGGAAATATAATTAATGATGCTTCTCACTTTAAGCAGATAACGTTACAAATTCGTGAAAATCTCGAATGATGGATCGTCTGCCGTTATTAAATGCAAATACATTTGCAACGCTCGGCATTTAGAACGGGCAACGTGAACGATTACCGGAAATTCTTCGAGCAACTGCGCCGTCTTTTTTGCGAACAATATTTTATTATTCTGTCGTATTGTACGAGACGTTTTGGTGTTTCAGGACCCGCTAGCCAGCACGGACATCAACGGCGACGACGACGACCCCATGCCCCAAGACAATGGGGACAACAAACATGGCACTAGATGTGCGGGAGAAGTGGCAGCTGTAGCGTATAACCAATTTTGCGGCATAGGAGTGGCCTATAACGCTAGTATCGGCGGTAAGCGACATGTTTTCCGTTATGCTCGCCATTTTTATGTCGTTTGCGTCACGTGACGTCGACGACATCGTGTCGCAGAACCCCCATACAATATCTACTAGCGGCCGATCGCTAAATCGATTAATGAAATGGTTTATGGATTTGTCAAATTGAATTTCGCCCTCTATCCCCCGTTTCACGACGAAATTAAGGGACAATAAAATTTTAATCGAAGGCGACAAACGGCAAATTATTATTCAAGATCAAATGAGCCGCTACCATTTGTTTTAACTAATTCGTTCGGAATCAACTGCGAACGTTTTTTCGTCCGCCATTGCTCCGTAAAAATCGCACTTTAATAAAATCAATTTATCAGCTTTTTGCGATAAAAAGACCCCGCCCCGGCCCCGAAATGTTTTCCATTAAATTAATTAATTTCAAACGAAACTTCGTTACGCCATGTTTTTTGTTACGAGTGAGAAAAATCGGATTTTAAACCCAATCATTGGCGCGTTTTTTTTTTGTTTTTTTTTATTCTCAAAAGAACTTTGAATATCCACTAATTCGCAGTGTCTGCAAATGGATTTAATTTTCGATTGAATTTGGTTCCCTTCTTCCGAAACTCTCTTAAGCATATCTCGTTATAAATGAAATTATTAGGCAAGTAAATATGAAGTTGATAGTGGTCGATTAGTGGTAAAAAACACGAAAGCAGCCAGTTGTTCTAAACCCTAACAGTCACTTGTTTCCCTCCTACAATACAAATCATCGACAAATACAAATCCAGGCCTTTTCGATCTGGATCGAGTTTACTGAATTAATCTGAAATCTAAAGGTTTTCTTTATTCTAATTATATTTTTTTACACTGTCAAGTACCCATAAATCAAATGACTCTTTCTTCTTCATTAATTCAAGAACTGGAAAGACATATATTACTTATTAGCAGCTAACTAGATTTGAAGCAGTCCCAGTTATGTCGTATCTACTGATAAACCCGATGACGTAACCGAATGTCGTTCTTACCGATTTCCTTCCTGATGTTCTTAAAACTGGTGCGAAAGGAAACATATGAGCACATTGAAAGATTAGAAACTCTGTCGCTTTCCAGTGAAAGTGCATTTTCCCATGCTAAATCCATGGTCCATAAAAGATTTCTAGTTATCAACGAACTACTTATACTGAACCCTCTATTACAATCTCATCTAGTGTGGAGATTTCTTTTTTTTTTAACTTTTACGTACGCCTATGACCAACACCGAAGTTGAGCGGAACTGGACGGAATTTCCCATTTTATGTCTTCCACACTTTAGTGAAATAGCCTATGACCAAATAATAATGTCAACAGTTTCGATCCAAAATAAAGGAACCGGTCAAGTTTCCTTGAGCAGTAATTTTGATAAAGTCTGTTCATAGATATAAGAAATACGAATTAAGGAAAGACACGGGCAAGCTGTAAGAATGAAATATGGCCGGACAGGTCGGTACTTTGTTTAGAATTTCATTATTTTGGGGTTTTATTAGGAAGATACTAAAAAATATTTATTTATTTTTATTTACTACTTAAATTACTTAAAATTATTCACATAATATATCAGTAACACTATCGCTATCATCGCCTTTTCTAATTATTATTTGTTCTACATTATTTGCAATATGGATATACGATTGTTCTGCTTTTTCTTTTACCTCTTTTTGATGGCGCGTTTGTTTTACACTCATCAGTTGAGTCAACCCAACCCTTTTCCGGGATATCATAAGTGTCGAACCAGGTTTCATCCAAGTAAATAATTGGCCTTTGTTGTTCTCTGTAAATCCTATTTTTTTTTCTAGATATTCCAGTCGCTATTTCCGAATTCTAAAAGATTCCATTAAAACTTGCCTTTTGTCAATTTTTTTAAATCTAAAACCCATGTGTTGAATACACTTCCATAAGGTAGTTCTGAGGTTTCATCTTTTTCAAGCTTCCTAATTAAGATATCTAATGTAGGCACGCTTTGTTCCTCGTATAACTGGTAAATTTTACGCAGTATTACATCTTCATCACTTTCATCTACACTCGAGAAAATGTCAGCATCGCTTCTTTTTTTCCTCTCTGAAATGGGATTATTCACAATTTTCCATACAGTTGATGTTGGAATTTTCGTCAATGTGGCCGTTTGTGTTGTGTGACCACAATTTTACCTGAATTTAAATTTCGAAGCTTTGGGTAATAATCTTGTTGCAATGTATGATAATGACCACCCTTGGCTAATCCCATTCAAAAGCAATTGGTCACTTTATTATATCTATGAACAGACCATACCTGACCAGCCTGAATATTCCAAATTGTGATTTGTATCAACCCCGAAATAGAGCGGTTGGTTTAGGATAACCAGAACGATTTACGATTGCGTTATATTAACCGTATCTTCGCGGTTCCGGCCCCACCCCTACACCCCCCCCCCCCCGCCGCCGTCGGGAGACCATAAAAGTAATTTATCGTGCGGACGAGAAATTTACTCTATTTTTTCCTTTCGACATTCTAAAAATGTGTATGCTCGAGTTTAGCGTCCGCAATAAACGCTATATCAACTCTGTTATCTCGTTTATGCCCTTTGTTTACGAATGTGTAGTTCTTTTACGAGCGAGAATGTGTTTTAAAAATTGAGATAGTTACCGTTTAATCGCCAAACGGCGGGAAATGATAGATAAACAGCTTGCGTCCCCCGCTTTTCTAGCGAAAATTCGTTTCGCATCGACCCCCCCCCCCTCTCCCCACCGGTTTTTTGAAAGTTATCAACTGTTTCTCTTTAATTGCTTCCTGTAATCGAATAACTGAAACTTGTAGGGAAAGAAGTAGTAGCAAAGTAGCGGAGGTTCTGAGCTAATTTTGACGGAAAAATTTGAATCGGCACGAATCTTCGAATATATTCGATACCAAGGTTATTTATATTCCTTAAGTTCTTTAATCTCAAATTGATTGGTGCACAGTCGTTATTAGTCCGATCTGACGGCAGCTACTAACTTAACCTAAATTGATCTTAAACCGGTGTCAAGAATACTTCACCAGAAATTATTTTTTTTAATAAATTATCTTAATTTGTAATAATAACAAACAAATCCCTGAGAGAGATATCCTTACGACGCAAGTTTTGCTGAGAAACACGGCTAATGTTGAAGGAAAAAACAATTTAAATAATGTGTTTCTTATTTTGCGAAGATGTTAACAAAAGCTAACTTAAACATGATATAAATATCAAAAACAAAATCTTGAAAAAGTTGCTAAACGATTGCAAACAATAATTTTCGATTTCAATGCCAACCAAAATGGCAACCCTGATCTGTTGTCGAAGCTTCCATTTTGTCCACGCATTGAGTTAGTTTCCTGTGCAAAATGACACAAGAACGATTTTAAGGTTGAAATCCATATAATCGAAAATCCGAAGCACATTGCACACATACGTTGTGGCTTCAAACAAATAACACGATAGGTAATCAAAATCAACGCCTTCTCTTGAATAACATACCAATTTCTGTTATTCCTGTTTGTCTTTGCAACCCGCAGGACTTTTCCTTATGGCACCCAATCGTGAACGAAACAAACTCTTTTTTATGCAATATCGTGTGAATCCAAACAGCACTGAAATTGTAAATTCCAAATTAATAACGTTCGGGTCGTTAGCCTGACCTTTTAATTATTAACCGACGAACGTCCGGGGAACGATTTGTCGTCAATAATTGGTTGGTCCATTATGTCCGTCGAACGTCTAGCAGAACGAAGCAGGTCTGTCATTTAACGTATCATTAATGTATAATTTAATATCGGGATGGGTAAAGGTGTGGTTGTAAATAAAAAAAAATCTACTTGGGTAGTTTTTCAGTAAAAATTGTTTAGCAGCTTCAGAAATTTAAATTTGTCCCTTTGCGAATACCACGTTTGTAATAAACATCGTATTTGATTCGTTTGTGACCGGTCGGATAAAGCGGGAAAGAGAATGAGTAATGCGCGAATTGCACGATCTGTGCAAACTACCATACGCTGACGTTAACTCTTTGACTTCGCATCGGAGCGTTTATTTGTATTCCAAGGTCTCTGAGGTAAACAAATGGTAGTGACGAAAAAAGATTGTATTATTCCTTTCCGATCCAGCCCTTTGTAGCGTATTTATTGAGTAGCGGTCAGTGTGTGACTCGCAGCACCTCTATTTATTAGAAAAAAAATTATATTGCCTAAAAAGTCGAAGTCAGTTGCCAGTTTTTAGGCATTTCGTTTGATAATGTATGCCACGCTTTTGCCTTCATTCCTTTTTTTCCAATATGCCTCGTATTCGAGCTTTGTTGACATTTTAATGTACAAAACTATACTATACTGCTCAACTGTCTTCTAAACATAGCACTGGTAAAGAAGATATGAAGATCTATATAAGAGCACAAAAGTACCAAAACCAATTCTTGAAACGCTACTATTGTAATACAATTTTGTTTAACGAATTTATTATAAGGTATGGAATCTTTTATAAAGTTAAGTAGGTCAGTGGATGATATCCTACGGCTGAGTAAAGTGGGTTCCTCAGCGCGACACTAGTTGAAGCGTTTTCCAGATGTTATTATATTATAATATTATTATTATCAAAACACTTTGTTTCCTATGTATGGATTTCGGTTGATATGTTGTTGTATCTTAGAGTATCGTAGGGTCGGTAGGTATCGTAGTACTTTTGAAAAATTTCATTAATTCAATTAACTTAGGTATGAACTCTATGGAGGGCGGCACAGCTAATAATTATATTGGTTTCATCTTCTTCTAGCTTATTTTTCAGTATATGCAAACCATGAACAATCTGACTTTGTAAAAGGGAATATATTTTGCTTATTATATCTTGTTCACTATTGTTCTGGCGGTGAGAAAATCACTACGTCTTTTTTTTTCATTTACTTTCATATCCTTTATGGATGATATTGGCCTTTTTGTAAGTTTCTTGATAATGGAAACTTTTGCGAAACGAACGGTAAAACAGGTTATTCAATACCGCCACTGATAATAGACACTAACTGCCTCGCCCCTGTCTTATCTTTTACCCAGTAACGATAGGTACGCAGATCGTAATTACTTTTTGGGGTCAAGAACCGAACCCTGACGAACTCATATGCATATGCACAACAATGCCGACAGCATTTCTAAAATCGACACGGTATTTATTGAGGGTTTATTGATTAAATGCGGAAAGTTTCCTTTGGTTAGTTCAACGATGATCGTTCTCGCGGATAATGCGGGACACGATTTGCATTTTCGATTGGGGGAATAATAATTCATTACCTATAACATCTGGACGTGAATGACAAGAATCACAACACGCCCCGGTGTTTGTTTGATTGATTGGATTTTCTCACATATCCAGTGTCGGGTCTGAAATTGAATTTTCAATTTATCGGTAATAGAGACGTATGGGATGGAATAAATCAAACGATTAAGGGAGGGTTTATCGACGAGAGAGAAACGTTGATTGTAATAAACCTCCGGCGACATATTCTTAGTAAACTTGGCTAATGAGTTTCGGCCGTGTATAAACTTTGAGTAGGGTCAACTCTGAATATTAAGCCAATCAGGTTAATTCGCGAGTATTCAATTGTCTGCAGAAGCGAAATTATCATTTTCGTCAGTTCTCTCTCTTGTCCGTTCTTCTTCTTCTTATGATTAACAACAGGTCTAGGAATTGTTTAATATCGAGCTTCCTTCCACCTCTTTCTTGGTCGAACACGACTTCGCATTCTCACATTCCATTCTTCTCTAAACCCGTGAGTTGATAAATTCATTCTCAATTCTGTCCATTCTTGCCTTACTCAGATTCATCTCAACGTTTCCGTTTCACAGAGCTCAACCATATCTGATGTTTTGTGGTTTCAGCTCTAAAGCCTTTGGAGATCGTTTTCGTTTTTCCGCAACTACGGTGCAATCCGGTGGATTCTTGCATCCCCGTTTTACCTATTTCCTATGACCCCAAACATTTCATAATATATCTATCCTGTATCTGTAAGTGGAGAAGTGTAGCCTTGACCATAGCACTGAAGCTCAAAGGAGAGGTTTAAATGATCATTTCAAAAAACCCACATTTGGCGCGCGGACATACATTGGTCCTTCGAGCCGGATCTATAAAAATGTTAGTTTTTTTATTACGAGGATCTAATGTTTCTTTTATACATAAATTTTACCAGATGTTATAGGAGAAGGGGATAGAGGATTGAGTTTAAGTTAAAAAGTAAATTAACATTCGGCGCGCGTCCATCCCCGAGACATAAACAAGTAGCGGCGTACCTGTGCGTGTTAATTATTTCCCCCCCGTTAACCGGTATTAAACGGGACAGGTAATTTTTTCAGGGCAGAAAAAAAATTGGGCCATTAAATACAAGGGCCGCTCGGCCTGTCCGACCGTTATTTCACTCAAGCTCGGGGTGGGAAGTTGGTGGAGCTACTTTGTTATGCATGACTTGTAGCGGCTCTTAGAAAACAATCGGGTCCCCGGAGGCCTCCGATATTAAACCGACGTGGTGTACGTTTCGTTTTGTACCCCCCACTCTTCCAACAATATAATTTTACGAGTTTAGTTTGGTTCGAATTAGACCTTTGATGTCGACAGTAATAAATCGATAACTCTCGCAACAGGAGCAATAACCTCCTCGTTACTCTCAAATCTTTGTCCACCAAGTCAATTTTTGAGGTTAGGGAACAAAGCGTAGTCGCTGGGCGCTAAATCAGGCGAATAATGTGGAGAACAGAGCAATTCGAACTGTTACTGACGTATCACCATGGTGAAATGTATTTTTTTTTCGCCAAATGTGTTTTCTTTATTTCTTTGCCCACTTGTTCTCGCCATTGATGATACCATTAAAATTATTCATTAAAAATTATTCCCCTTGCAACCTAAAAAACGCTACCTAAAACCTTGTTAGCTGACAAAATTGTCTCTGTCTCCTTTGACGCCGAAAAAAATTATATAGAGGCGCCATCTCTATGTTAGGATGGAGGTTTTATAACAACTAAAATGACCAGCGATATAATTCGGACCAAACTATACGAAGATTTTTACGGAGGGGTAACATGTATCTCGCCACCACACCCGCGGGGGTTGTTGTCGACGGTCTCGGAAAACCCGTCAGACAATAGAGAACAGAGGGAAACTCCCGCCCGACTTTATTCCCGAGGGATTTTCACGGACAATTAAGCCGGGAAGCTTTTATCCCGCGTATTTTCGTTTAAAAATACCACACCACCCACCCTTCTCCTTTCAGGTGTCAGGATGTTAGACGGAGTCGTGAACGATGCCGTGGAGGCTCGAGCGCTGGGTCTCAACCCCGAGCACATAGACATCTACAGCGCGTCGTGGGGCCCCGAAGACGATGGCAAAACTGTGGACGGGCCGGGACCTCTGGCCCGAAGGGCTTTCATTTATGGGGTAACGAGCGGGAGAAAAGGAAAGGGTTCGATATTCGTGTGGGCCTCGGGCAATGGAGGGCGCCACACGGATTCTTGCAATTGCGACGGCTACACCAACAGTATTTTCACGCTCAGCATCTCGAGCGCAACGCAAGGAGGGTAAGCAAAACGACGTGCCCACTTCTATCTATTGTTCTCTTTTAATTTTAAAAATGTTCTCGTAATTTTTTTATATTGCTCCTTACAGTTACAAGCCGTGGTACTTGGAGGAATGTTCGTCTACATTGGCCAGTACATATAGTTCCGGAACGCCCGGTCACGACAAGAGCGTCGCCACCGTCGACATGGACGCCAGACTTAGACCTGATCACATATGCACGGTGGAGCATACCGGAACATCAGCCTCGGCACCCTTGGCGGCGGGTATTTGCGCCCTCGCCCTCGAAGCGAACCCTACGCTGACCTGGCGCGACATGCAGTATCTAGTCGTATTGACCTCAAGGTCCGCCCCGTTAGAGAAGGAGAGCGGCTGGGTGACGAACGGGGTCAGCAGAAAAGTGTCGCACAAGTTCGGTTACGGGCTTATAGATGCCGGCGCCCTGGTCAATCTTGCTGAGAAATGGACCACCGTTCCTCCTCAACATATCTGCAAGAGTCAAGAAATCGTGGAAGACCGACAAATTAGTCCATCATATGGTAAGTTTTCTTCTCAGAAATACGGATCTCTTTTCAAATGTAATCTGTTAAGCCTAGTTTGTCTAGAAAGTTGTCATTTTTTGTCACTTGGTTCAAGCTTGAAAGTATCATTACAAGAGGAGAAGAGTCTTTCAACTTTTACTTATGTCGACATTATATCAATAAATTTGTTGCTCTGCTATGAGTATAATATCATATATTTTAGGGAGCACTTTGGACTTTTACATGACGGTCGACGCTTGTAGCAACTCCCTAAATGAAGTCCGCTTTTTGGAACACGTCCAGTGTAAAATTTCGCTCAGGTTCTTCCCCCGAGGCAACCTACGCATTTTGCTCACATCTCCGATGGGCACGACGTCCACTTTGTTATTCGAAAGACCGCGTGACGTGGTGAGCTCAAACTTCGATGACTGGCCGTTCTTGTCGGTGCACTACTGGGGTGAGAAGGCGGAAGGTCGATGGCACCTTCAAATCATCAATTCGGGCAATAGACACGTTAACCAACCCGGCCTCTTGAAAAAATGGCAGCTTATATTTTACGGCACGTCCGTAAACCCGGTCAGACTTCGTCCGTCGAACGGAATCCGATCGACCCCCTGGAAATCCCCCACCAACACGTTCACGTTTCCGTCTCAAGGTCAGGCCGTGACACCCGTCAACAATAACTTCTTCGATGCCGACGTGTTCAAAGGCTTCAATGATTTCCCCCACGTTTACTCGTTTTCCGGGTCAGATCCCGAACAAGCGGTCAGCTCGTTGGACGGCAAAAACACCAGGGTAAGGGAGAACAGCAATTCGATCGACTTCGACGAGGAAACAAAAGAGGGTTGCGACGAACAGTGCGATAATCAGGGTTGTTTCGGCGGAGGACCCACCAAGTGCATAGCGTGCAAGAATAAACGAATGGATAAGTGAGTAGAATGTATTTCGTTAAATGAATAGCTTGAACGTTTGGTCTTTTGAAGGAATTGCGTGAGCGCCTGCCCGCCGAGAAGCTACAGTGATTCTCAAGGGGTGTGTCAGCCGTGTCACGAGGCTTGCGAGACTTGCACCGGTCCGGATCAGAAGAGTTGTTTGTCGTGTTCGCCGGGACACGTACACGTCATCGACTTAGACATCTGCCTCCAACAGTGCCCTGAAGGATACTACGAGAGTGAGTCTCGGTTGTTTAATTAATTTACCGTTTCAGACGCTTAATTTTTGTCGTAGATTTTGCCGATAGGACTTGCATTCCTTGCCAGCCGAATTGTGCCGGTTGCCAAGACCGTCCCGACCATTGCACTAGCTGCGACCATCACCTCTTGTTGTATCAAAGCAAGTGTCTAGCTGCTTGTCCCATAAATACCCACGAAACGGAAGACTACAGGTTAGTTTACCTTGTTGCCTACAAGCAATGTAGTTCTGGAGGATATTTTTGATGACAAAAAAACAATTTTCAGGTGTGAGCCTTGCCACAAGTCCTGCGAAACATGCTCTGGCGCGAACAGTTCCCAGTGCGTTTCTTGTCCCTTTGGCAGACTGTGGCACGAAGGACGTTGCGGCAAAGATTGCCCCGCCCACCACTACGCCGACGTGCACCAAAGAGAATGCGTCGAGTGTCCGCCAGGATGCAGCGAATGTAACGTCACCACCTGCACTTCCTGCCTGGACGACTGGAAGGTCAACAGTAAAGGAAGATGTCAAACGCAGAACAGCGATAAATGCGACGTCGGTACGTTGTGACAATGTCGATAATTCCAGCAAAAACAGGCAACTTTTCTTTTCGTTACAGATCAGTATTACGACAGTGGACTGTGCAAACCCTGCCACTCGACTTGCGACTCGTGCGACGGACCCACAGAGAGGGCGTGTCTCTCCTGCGCTAGTCCCTTGATCCTCCAAGGCACCAAGTGCGTCGCACAGTGCGACAAAGGTTTTTACCAGGCGAAAGACAGCCAGATTTGCGAACCGTGCCTGCACACTTGCTCGAGATGCGCCGCCAGAACAAACTGCACCCAGTGCAAGGAAGGGCTGCAGCTTCAAAGCGGCGAGTGTCATTCAGCCTGCGCTACCGGATACTACAGCGACAAAGGGTTGTGTCTCAAGTGTTACATGAGCTGCAAGACTTGTAGCGGACCGGCTCAGGACCAGTGCGTCAGTTGTCCCAAAGCCTGGTTGTTATTGCACGGCGAATGCAGACCGGACTGTCCCGAAAACTACTACAAGACGGAATACGGTTGTCAAAAGTGTCATTACGCCTGCAGGAATTGTCCAGGTATTAAACCAAACTATACAAATGCTAGGTATCTATAAAAATAAATGATCCTGATAACTGTTACAAGTCCTTATAATTATCAAGTTATAATGCAGATTCTTCTGTTTGTGCTAAAAAAGGTGGGTTCAATTAGGCAGGAAACATGTTCATGTTGTCTACTTAAATCTAAAATTTTTAAAATTTTCAATTTGTAATGATTATAGAATGCAAAATAGTGGAGGACAAGCGGAAAATTAACGTCGAGGCTTTGTTGCTGTCGGCGCAGCCGGTGTCCACTTTGCAACTCGTCAACCCTTTCAATTTCATCACCGGTCTGGCTATTATAGCGTGCCTCTGCGTCATCATATTATTCATAGTGATTTTTCTGGTGTTGCAGGTAATATTTCGTTTGTATTTGGCACTATATCGTAAGTAGACTTGACAAGCCTCAATATTTTCGTCTTTCGCGCCCTAAACACTCATGATCACCAATTTTGCCCTATCAGATGTGTTCTGTGATCACAGATTTTTGTCCTCTCGCTCTTGTTACGTGGAATTAATTGATATGATCATCCTAACCTTCGTTTTATGTATTATTTGGTTGTCAGCTCTGCCCTTGATACTGTAATTCGTATTTTTTCGGACCTGAGATGTAAATTACTAGTTGGTCGCTTTTGATTCGCAGAGGAACAGCGTGCAGCCGCAGCAGAGGGGCTACAGTAGGGTGTCGATCAAAAAGCCGAAGGTGACGTGCAATTACAACGTGGTGTCGATAAGCGATGGGGAGACGAGTGATTCGGACAGTTCGGAGGGTCACAAGTTGATAAACCCCAAACCGGAAAGGACTGCCTGTTGAAATTTTTACGACCACGTGGTGTAAATAAGAATTGTATAAAAAAAAATGACGGTGGGTCGCGCCGGTTAAACGCGCGCGCAAATTTTTGGTTAACTCAATTCATTTTTTAAAGTTTTCGCGTTTAATCGGCCCGCGAAGAGCGCCACAAGAGCGTTCTGCGCATCGACCCGCCATTCTCTCACTTAATTTTATTTCTGTTTGCGGCACTTGTATCACATTCGAAGAATAAAATAAACGGCACAAATAAAATCGAGTGAATTGTGAGAGTCGCGCGATGAGTCCGCGGTTAGCGTAGATTTTATTAATGTCTCTTTTCTTTTAGTGGACATTCCTTGTAGGGCATCGAACGTGGAAGGTGCTTTCGCTTGAAGAATGGGGCGGCAGGTGTATTTTTTTTTACCACACTCGACTTAAATGAATGGACCAGTTTAACACTGACAATTTCTTCAAGCACCATTTTGATATCAAACACTGAAACAAATTCACGAAGTTCTTCATAAATTTATACACGAAATTATAGAACTTATTCTATTACGGCACCAATGGTTGAAATTAACAAAAAAGCAACGTTATGTTACCATACCACAAAACATAATTATAATCGAAGTCATAAAACAATAAAAATGTTTTTACTTTACAAAAACTTTTGAAATAATTGCAAAAATAGTATACTCTTGACCCTGACAAAATCTTAAAATGACAATAAGTTTATCATGTGCAATTATCTCATCTCGAAAATTTCTATCTCGTTTTTTTTTACAAAATTTCTGGATTCTTTCTGCGTCGGTTATTGTTGAATCGAATTTGTTAACGTTTCGCCAATCATCCCGTTTGCTTTTTCAAAGCTTTTATATTCTTTGAGGGGAGCCGGGTTTAATGGGCGACCATAAACACCGTCTCGGATGATTGGCGAAACGTTAGCAAGTTGGACGCAGCAGGAATCCAGAAGTTTTGTAAAAAGTGTTACAGCAGCCTGTGGGAGTTTGAAAAAAAAATTATTAACAAATTTTAACTCTCCTTCATTTCTATTTTCTAGCTAAAACCTGACCCACCATTTCCTTTCTATATTATATATAGACAGCAATCAATGAACAGCACCAAAGGGCAGCGCAGTTTTCTTCTTCTAATTCTTGTATATTTTTTATTAATCTACTATAAATAAGCACTATTCCAAAACAAGAAAAGTCTCCCATAACCTCTAAATACTGTGAGTTGGTTGCATTGTTAAATGACATTTGCGATGTCAAAATAAGTTGACGAGTCTAGCTTCCAGTATAAAGCAAGTTAGTCAAGAACTTCAGGAAGAAACTTATACTTAATGAAGTAATCATCAGTGTAAAACTATTATAAAGTAAACGTCAATATTATGGTGTCTCTTTATTTGACAGAACCTTGGTCAGTTGTCAAAATAATGTTTGGCTTTCCTTCAGCACCGCGTCAGTCAGTGAGCACCATTAATATCACCAAATTATTTCTAACCTTAAAGTATTTTTGTAATTTTAAGGTTTTGTTGTCCGTTTTGGCAGTAACTTTTATTAGCTCCAAGTTTTGTGATCTCAGATTCATTTTCGAGAGGCCAAATCATTTACGTTAGTGGGTTTTAGGGGTTCTATAGTTTACTAGGAATAATGTAAGGTACCATTTAAATTACTTTTCCATTGCACCAAGATTAAATTAAAAGGAAAAACCTTTTTATGGAATAAAGCAATGCCTACATGGGAAATAATTTGATATTTTTAAGCCCATCGCTCCGCATGTTATCCCAGAAATCACCTCTTCTTCCTCTATGGAGTGTCCATGAATTTGGCTTAAGCAAATTTTGTGATATTAATTGAAGAAAATATATGTGTTACCATATACGTGAACAAATATAAATTTTTATCTAGCTCAATCCATATTTAACGTAAAACCTAATGCTTGTCTCCCCGTTACCCTACTAAATAAACGTTTATATTTGTTTATCTCCTGTCTATATTTAAATAAAGTTTGTGACGGACTTTGTATTCAGGGTGGTGCGTCATTATTTTATTTAACCTCGAAAAATCAGCATGCCCGCCATAGTGGAATTTTTTGCTCTCCGGACGGCCCACTCTGTATATATATCCGTTAAACTGAAACTAGTTAGAAATGACCGATGTAAATAATGACGAGTCACAAAATGTTGTACCAAAAACGAAAGGAAACAAATATAGTCACTGTCGAGGAGCAGGGTTTTTTCGATACTGATAGTCACAGAGATCAAAAAAAATGTTTGTAAAGAAAAAAATATATATATATATAATATATACGGTTAAATATGATGAACTTAAGTGCTCTTGGTATTTTGTGTTGTAAAATAAATTTTTAAATGTATACTTGTATATAATCAATAGCAATTAAAAGTGATCCAGATTTGCAAACTTCTATGTAATAGTTAATTAACGAACAAAGTTATGGGCGAACAATTTTTTTTGTCGAACGGGATACGAAATGGATATTTAAATTGTCGTCGAAATTATATAATTTTTTCCTCAGCTTGACGATTTGGTTTTCGTTTAGCACCGTCGTTGTCCAGTGTAATATTTTTATAGGTTTTTATTTAAAATTTATTCCTGTTTATTATAATTTCTATAAAAAAATAAATATAGGTGTCTTTTTCATTGTAGCGTTTTATTTTCGTTGAAATTGCCCGTTACAAGAATGTACTTGTGTTGGGTTTAAACAGTAAAAATTAACAATAACATATTCATGGCAAAGAAAATGAAGAGCAGAAGACACAATGGCTTCCTGGCAATGGATTTTCTCATAAAAACTCGGAAAAACTAAAAAAGTGCCTTGACTAGATGATATCCCAGATTGAAAAGTCGGAAGATGGAGAAATATTAATCAACGACAGATCCAACTGAAACTTTTCTGTTATTATCAGGAGACAATGTGGATAGAAACCACTATGAGGCCAAAAAGGAAGGGCTTTTAATCATAGTGCCAATACTCATATAAGGCTAATATATTAAAGTACACAAGCCGATTCGCTCAAGAAGAAAGAGACAAAACATCCTTGGGTTGGAAAGAAACTGTGGAGTTACGAGATAATCACAAATACCACTCAAATTGCAAATAACTGATTGAAACCACGAATGCAAATCTATAGAAGACAAAATATAAATGAACACTGCGCATAAGTTCAGTTTCAGCTGTTGCTGTTGGCTTTATGCATTGTTCAGAAATAAGCAAGTGTTTGGTTAGTTTTCATTAGTTTCTGTTGTTATTGTTATGACGTACACAATACACAATATAACTTGGAAACAATGAACTACATTCCGATAGTTATTTAAATAAGCCTGTGTTGCTTTAATATATTGTTGTTATGTATTTAAAATTTACATAAAATGAAATTTCTTTTATCTGACATCAGTGCGTGTGTATAACCAACTTATTGTATGCAGTTCCGCGCAGCGCCTATCATCCCATTTCTTGCTCTCTTCTATCTCTGTATTCGGCCTACTGGGAGCCTCCTCTATGCCTTTAATTATACATCTATTAATAAAGGAAGAGGACAAAATGAGTGGAAAATGCAATTAACAACAGAGTCATAGAGAAAGAAGGATGGAGGTGAAAATGCGAGGGAGGCTGTAGGCCTTGTTCAATGAATATTATGTCTAGCGTTCAAATTTTTGCATACCTTTTTTTCCTATCCGGGGGTTGCTTTCGATACTTTATTATTTTCCCCCCGACTTGCCTCCACGGGCTTAAGTCCAAGTATTTTTGATTGTTTTGTGTTGCACGAGATATGTCTCGAGATATTCTTGTCTGGAGCTCTTCAGATCGTCACAATGACTATTTTTTCAAAGTAACATCTACAGTCTACTGTAATATTATTTAGAAAAATTCTGGATTCGTCCTGCGTTTCGCCAATCATTCTCTTGGCTTGGCTTGGCTTCTTCAGAGCAAAACTGAAACTGGTTCAGTTCAGATCAGCTGAAACGTCAGCAACCTCGATTCATCGACAGCCGAGGCAGGAGAAATGCACAAGTTTTGAAAATGACAATGGACAATCCTCCTCGTCAGATGCACAGAGTTCTCAACCATTGGAGTCTGGTGAAAATACGAGGGTCACTATAAAAGTTTCCGACCTCAACCTGAAGATGGCTAGTGATCGTAGTAGTGGACCTCTTGATTACCAAAGTTTAAGCCATTTTGGGCTCGTGGTTTTTAATTGAGAGTCGTTTGAGTATAGAGCTGTTACAAACTATTTGTTTTTGAACGGCAATACACCTACGCAAATTAAAGTTGAGTTGGACTCTAGACTGACAAGCTGAGGACAGAAATTGCGGAAAAACGGCCACATTTGCAAGAAAAACCTGTTTCATCAAGACAACGCGCCGTTTCTTACCTCAGCGGTTGCCATGGGGAACTGCTTGACCATCGGCCTTACCACATCTAGCCCCAAGAGACTTCTGTTTTCTCATCTAAAAACTGCGCTCGGAGAAGGACGGAGGACGGTAGATTTTCGTCAAATGTCAAAGAATAAAAAATATTCAAATTCAATTCAATTATGCGTTTCACAAAAAATGTTGGGCAAGACTGCTAGGATCATTCGCCCATTGCCGACTTCCGTCGAGGATTTTCGCTTCTGGTCAATGACCACCACGTACAAAGAAGAAAAATAACCAATAATTTGCTCAACTAGCAAAAAACGATTCTGACCGATACCAAAAAAATCGGCTTCCCCCCGCTTCCACCGCGGACCATCCGGGCCCATCCGGCCTCCATACCGGCGTGAACGGGGAAAAACGACGGGGCCGACGACGATTATCACTTTAAGACGTACACTGAACACTCAAAACACTAAATCCACACCGTGGAAACCGATATTAAACTTTTTGGGACGAATACATAGGATTCTGTCGGGAGCGAACAGAGGTTAAAGCGCCGTGTGCAATGCTCCACCACAGAATCCAATAAAAAATATTAGTATTGTAATTTCCCTGTACTGGTCAGGCTTCTTTTGGTCTTCTGGTTGGAGACTGTCGGGAGGTTAGCACAGTGCGACCAATGATGTTTGTCTAAGAGGCCACTGATATATTTTCCTGCTCATTTGCACATAATTCCCCCTCTTCGGATTCAGTTAGTATATAATTTACTGGCGAAATTATTTGCTAAAAGATCCGCCTTTCCATTGCCTTCTAAACGTTGATGTGCTCCCAGACAGTGTTAAATATACTTTCACAAATTAAACTTTCGAAAGTGCCCTCGTAATTTAAAAACTGTCATAACATCTCCTGAAATGAAGACCTGAAGATGATTTGATCTGAGTTCAAACCAAAATTTAATGATAGTACCATAAACATAATTCGGCAAGAGGTAGCTAAAATATCAGTACTGCTCTAGCTGGGAAGAACGGGTAATAAAAGAAGAAAATCTTTATAGAGGACGATTAGTGGCGGAGTCGATCATTGAACTAGATAGTGGCGATTTTTGAAGTAACTGATACATCGATATTATTATAATTAATGTTTTGTACATTAATAATGATACTACGTAGAAATGTAATGAAATAGAACGTAATAAATTGTTACTTTGTACTAATGTTTTTATGTACAAGTTTCAAGAATTGCTCGGCCAAAGAGATTAAAAACATACTTATATCCTGCTTGTTAGTGTACGTAGATAGATTCCTAGGACGGCCCTGGAATGCTTAGGGGTAAGGGTCTGCTCGGCAGGGTGTTCTATAAGGTGATGAGGTTTTGAAGTAATAAATAGTATGCAAAGTTAATCATGGGGGTCGGTTGTAAAAACACAATATTTCTGGTCATGGTATATGCCTGTAAATAATACCGAATACCGGCCTTTTGCACCAGGGTTAACCAAACACAAAACTGAGAACAAATTACCCGGATAGCAATAAGGAGCTGATGGAATTTCGATTAGGTATTTTACCTTCTGCGTTCAGCAATTACCACTTGCGGTTCTTTATCGTTTACAAAACGGAAACAATAGTTTCGCGATAATGACCAAAACGAGACGACACATATTACATCGACATAATAATAATTAAACAATACGCGAGATTCGATAGCGTATATAGTCGGTTTACGACATCCCAATAAAAATCATTAAACGTGTCGTAATCCGGCGGTTTTCGGGTACCCATTTTCCACGGGCAACGGATCGTATATCAGTATCAATCAAGATTACACCAATTGCCCGATTTCGGAGAATTTACGATATACTTTGGCAGCGGCAAAAACGTAGAGACACGACGCCGCTCACCATGTCTTTCCGAATCGCTGACATACTGAAAGAAGACAAAGTCGAAAAAAGGGAAAACGCGATACCGGACAGTACCAAAGACGAGAACCCGACCATAAGCGCGGAAGAAAACTCGCCCGCATTCGAAGGTAGCGCGGAAGACATTTTCTCGGGCAGGGATTGCATCGCCTATCCCTACTACGACGTGGCGCTGTCGAAGAACTCGATGGACGGTTTGCTGATACGAAGTATCCACCACGGTAGTGCCGCCGGGAGTTTTTGCAACGCTGTGTTCCCCGTGTCCGAAAACGGTAAGCGTTAGCGAATTCTGGTCGAAGTTTTATTACGTGGAACAAAATTAAAATTCGAACTAAGCGCATTAAAATATCTGCATGAAAATATAGCTAGCGAAAAAAAAAACCTTACCTTAATCAGCCGTGGTTAGTTTTATTTAATACATTTTTTATTTGTATTATATATATTTACTTACCCACTTAAGAACGTCCGTGCCATCCAAATACTTGTATTTCTTTAACCCATACAGCTAGTGGAAATATAGAGGCCCTGAATATGCCGATGAAAAAAATTTTGAGAACGACATGCGCATGCGCGAGAATTAAAGTCGTGTTTTTAACCAATTGCCTTGCGGAATTCAACAAACAACATGGCCGCTGACAGATCGTTCGGCATTTTTGTGGCAGTGTAGAAATTGCTGTTTACGTTGTATGAAAATATCTACAGTTGGCATATTACCTTTCTGAAATAAGGTCACACTGGTTTCGAATAACGTATTTCTTATATTATTTATATTTTAGCAATGATCCCTAACCTAAACGTATACAGTGCTATTTATGATTTTTGCATAGCTAAGTTGTGTTGTATTTGAAGCTGCCATTTTTAGCTTGATTTTTTTTGCAATTGAAAAAAAGCCAACATATTCAAAACTGAGAATATCTTCGCGGTGTCTTGCAAAAGTTAAAAGTTGTAAAGGGTCACAACAACTCAATATCAATTTTGACGAATATAATCTGAAAGACAAACGAGATTTTTTGTCTGTGTCAGTTGACAAATATTAAGGAAAAATAACGAAAAATGACGTCATTAAAGAAAGGTAATGCCTGTGGCGCATCAGTTTTTACCGTAGTAGGGCCACTATAATATTTAATTAATTAACTTTAGCCGAACTATGTTGTGTCACTATTTCCTATGTTTCCAAACCGACACACACAACAGTTTTCTTACTTATTTGAAAAGTTGGTTAGAATTTTCTAATTTCTGCAGTTTACCATATTTTGCGCAATTTCGAAAAATTTCAAATTTTATTTTATTTTCACAAAGAAAATACCTAATTAAAACGTGGATTTTTGGGCGAAAAATTGTTTTGTGATTTATATTACAGTAGATAAGAAAGAACAGATAGTAGAAAAAATATTGTTTTCTCTCTCTGATGCATACTCTAAATATGAGCACACAATTTTTTTGATATTAGTAACGTGTCCAACGCCTTATATTAAAAAAAAACCATCGCGTAACTTAGTGCAGCCCATATTTGATTAATACTTACAGGTACGCCATTATGAATATTAATCTTAAATTTTCTTTATCCAATACGACTGCAGAAATTCCAATAAAATTTGGCGGTTCAAAATTATTAAAACTTTTATTATTTTTATTTTATTATTATTTATATTTTACTATGAAATGAGCTTGGACAACTTGACCAGTAACGTGCGCATAGACTGCATGGGCTATCACTGCAACACATCATATTAGAGTTTTCGCGGATTAGGTTTTAATTAATAGTAATGAAAATCGACAAAGGATCAAGAGGTAGCTTGTAATACGCACTTCTTAATTTTGCTATCAAAGAAAAAAAGTCAGTGGCGCGCAGTTTCCTTTCAGAAAAGTATTGCCGCAATAGCCGATAGCCACGATAGTGGTCAAGTTGTCCAAACTCTTTTTTGCTGTAGTCGTCTTCGATAAATTTACAGTAAATCAAAAAAACACTCTGTAGGTGCGAAACGAGCAGAATCAAACACCAGTGTTGATATAAAAAAAAAAAGTCTTATTTTTACGTGATCAATATCCCATTCATTACTATGTTACGGATTTGCTCTCTTTAAACGAGAATGCGGCGCTATAAATTGTACACGAATTCAACTCAAACCACTCAGAAAATGACATCACTCACTTCTTTAAACAAAGTCACTAATTTTTGAGATGTTTGGAAGTTGCAATAAATAGAACTTCAGTGAGTAAATGCAATTATTAAAATGTCCAGCAGTCCGGTTTTTAGGCAGTCTATTGATTTAAAAAAAAAAAAAACATTTCTATGATGCATCTGCTTAATTGGAAAGTGTAAAATTGTCCACTCCTCGTTCTAAACATCTTAACATAACGATACGCATGCAGAGACCAAACAAATTCATATTAAAGTGGATGCTGTTGTTCAAAATAAGAACAATGGAACATACCCACACTTATTTTTTAATCCACCTGACGAGTTGGAAATTAATCGATGTAATCAATCCCTATAACAACATTTGAGCTAAAAGGAACCTACCCGAAACTGCGTATAGCTATATTTCTCACGGAATTGTTTTTGAAATCAATTTTCTAGTCAAAATTTCGGAATTGTTTACCGCAAAATTGACAGCAAACCCGACGAAAACAATCAAAGCCTACGTTACACCCATAGTTTGAGTTCAATGTTCTACGCCGCAAAATTTCTTAGATAGTTGTTTTCGAGCGATTTTTCAAATAAAAAGTCTTCCGTCTGTTTATTTAAAACCTGCGTTTGCTTACATCCGGTGTACATTCTTTGGTAACTACCATATCAATTAACAATAACAATCGTGCTAGTCGTGTTTGTTCCCTAATCCTATATCGTTTGATTATGATCCTAAATTACCTTTTAATAAGGTAAATGCGCGCTGTTTAAACCACCAATCGATCACCCAACAAGCGTGGTTGTTAGCCGATGCCAAAAATGCAATAAACCTGTCATGGTGCCGTTCCCCGTTTGATAAATATGTTTTCGCAATTAAATCCGTATTAAGCGTTATTATTTCAACAAAGGCCCAGATCAAAGAAACGTACGTGAACGGTCTCAAATTGCCACGATACGTTATTAATAGATTCCTTTTCATTTTTATTTCAAAATCGGATTATTTTGCTTTGTGAAAAATATGTTTTTGCTGTTATCGCGACGCATATGTAAAATCCAGGAATTTTTCCTACCGAATTGATTTTTGGGGTTAGGATTTTTAAATATTTAAACTGAAACCTAAGCTCTAAGAGTCCAAAGCAAAACTACATCCATTCTTCGTTATTTCCGATCACCTGTGTGTAACCTAACTTTACTTTAAAATTATGTGAATGCTTCTGCAATAACTAAACAAAAAACTGTCATAATTTTAGACCCACATTAGTAAACTTTCGTAGCGATTTCACCCCACGCCTTCACGGAGCCCTTCCTGTACCCGGACAAGATTTACCCCCACCCTTCATACGGCTGCGCCCTCTTTCAAAATTTCTCTGCCCACACGTACTACTCGAAACGGAGAAACCAGGTCCGGTTTTCCAACAGCCAGACGAAGGCGTTGGAGAACAAGTTCTCGTCTCAAAAGTATCTCAGCCCCGACGACAGGAAAGTTTTGGCGCACGCGCTCAAACTCACGGACAGACAGGTCAGTAAAGAGATCTACATGTTGATCATTTCGATAAAATACATGAAAGAAACAAGTGTGGCAACTGTTGTTGAAAAACACCAGGTAGTTTTCCGCTGAGTTGAGGTTAAACCTGCTTCTGTCAAATGCCACGGGCAATTAGCCAATCCAAGGTTCTGTCAACTGAAATTCAATATGACTGGGCTAACAAACGAAGTAAATAACGATAAATATAAATGCTTATTAAGTTTTGATATTTTGCTTTCCTTAACACTTGGTAGGTATTGTATAAAAACATTCTTTTTCATTAGTATAGTAATATATTATTTTAAATTTAATATTAATTTGATCGCGTAATTTTTTTGCGGTGCCAGCTATTCGAAAGCACAAACAACTAAGAAAAACTAAATCCATAAAGATCAACCTACTGGAAAACCTACTCAAGCGGAGTTAGCGATGGATGAGTTGACTCTAAAATTGGAACAGTTTAGTTTTGCAGTCAAAAAAATTAAAGATTTGAAACAAAAAATATTAAAACCGCCATATGCTTTAATGCTTTAATGCTTTAAATGGAAATATTATACTGGGTTTGAATATGGCATGGTTCATTTGTTAATATTTGAAAACATGATGTTCCTATTACGAGTACCGCAACATTAACCATTAGAAACCAATAAAGATTGAATTAACACTTTAAATATTTGGCATATCATTTCAAAATTTATACCATTAAAATGCCTATTTTAAAAAATTAATATTGTTTTCAAATTTGAACCATTACACATAGATTATAATTTTTAAAAATCTATTTTGAATCAGAACATTAGTTACAATACCAAGAAACATTGAAAACTTCAGCATGGTATTGAGTAGCATTTTTTTGGATTTTCATGCCCAAATTCTCAATTTGGATAAATTCCTTCTTTCAAGAATATTTTCCCCAACCATATAACAAAATCGCAATTCACAAATATTTGAATCTGCCCTTGATATGATCCATTTTCAAATATACTTGTCCCTCGTTTTTAAAAAAGCATTAACGTTTCAATTTATGATAATCGTCAATGTCCACAAAATGATTCGTTTTTAATAAAAATCATTTATTAAACAAAAAACAAATCCAGATTCAAAGTACACCCACATTGACTGTTGGAACTTCATTAATTGAATAGTCTTAACTATCCATGTCACAAATATATTGATCTAAACCATCTCCAGTTTTATCCGATATCTACAAAAGAAAATACATTTCATAAGGTGAACAACACCATCTATTTTACAGTTTTTTAATATTACCTTTCACTAATAATCTTATTTTCAGATAATTTCTTTAAATAATGACTCTGAATTTCTTCTTCTTTTGTAAAAATTGTACAATGTTGCCAAAGCCAATTCAAAGAAAACTCGCTCAAGCTCTTGCGTAGTTTTGACACAAACAGAATATGCAGTGCCTCATTTTTTTTTAATTCCAGGTGAAAACTTGGTTTCAAAATCGCAGGGCCAAATGGCGAAGGAACAACGGCTGTCCTAACAGCCTCGATTAACCGATCACCTAACCTCAAACGCCTTTGTAAATATGCATAAGTTTAGAAATAAAACGACTTTTATATTAAGAATCGTGGTTTTAATTTTCGCCTATGTCTCTGCTGCCCGTTATCAATATGGACCAGTACATGGCCGAAAACATGAAAAATAAAGACGGGAAAATTATCCTCGACACCCTGTCGATCTCCTTCCACATAATTTTCTCTTTTCCCTGCCTCTAGAACCGAAAAACCGTAGGTAGGCGAATAGAATTTGGTCATTTCTTTTACGACTTACAGTTTTCCAATAGACCGTTATCAACCCTTTCTTGCCGACTCTTGGGTACCCGACCATATTGCTCTTGCTTTTTCCATCAGCTCCGGTCCATGGCGTAACTGCCGTTTTCTTAAAAACAAATTTCTGCATCATTAGGATATAAAGCTTTGGAATATAGTGACAGTTTGAATGAAAAACTTGAATTTTAAAAATTAATTACACATGATTTGCCCATAACCCAACAAATCCATAGTCACCATTGCCAGTTGGGTTTCCTTTTCCTTGAGCTGTAGATACTTCCCACGCAGAACCTTGACGATGACGAACTCTCCGAGGGTAGCGAACACTGAGACCATGCATCCAGCCATCCACAGATCGAGGGCCTGCGCAAAAGCATGCCTAAAAGGTAAGCGCAAGCGCGCAGGTCTACGTCATCGCACCTTGACATAGGCGACGGCTGGAATATCCGACCTCAGGCCGGTGAACATGGTTACCAGGGTTAACAAACACGTCACTAGGAGCGTCACTCTGGCCGGAATCGCATCCAGGTCCAACCAAAAGCTAAACCAGGACAGCACGACGACTAGAGTCGACGGCGCAAACGTCTGGATCAGATGGTGACCTATTTGGCGCTCGAATCGGAAGTAGACCACCAATCTCGAGAAGTTACCTAAAAATAAAAGACAAGTAAGATGTGACAACTCTATCTGATAGTACCATTCTTTTCACTGGTATAGGAATGCGTTTCTTGGAGGTGGAGGGGCAAAATGTTGTACTGCAGAAGCTTCAGCTCGGGACTGATCGTCACCCCTGCCCCGGACCACCTGAGGATCATCTTCCGATTGCTGTAGGAGACTGAAAAGGGGACCAACACGGTATTTTTCGCTATTCCGAATGCCGAAACGTACTCACAACTTTCCACGCTGATGGGACAGATCTGGGTGTCCATCGGGTAGTGCTGGAACTCCATCTGGCAAGCCACTATGGCGTGCATCCTAGCGGAATACCTAATCGTTTTGTTCCGGTAGAGGGTGACGGAGGAAAATTTGTGCGTCAGCGTCGCAATTTCTGCGATTACGTTTTCGTAAATTGACGTCGCGGCGTCGCAGTCAACCTACAGTTTACCTACTACTTTAGAGTTGAGGAAATAGAGGTCTGGCTGCCAGAGGCTGTCGAAGAACTGAGACGGAAACGTGACCGAGTCGTCACCGTACTCAAACATCTCTTCCGGGATCCTTATGCGGGCGTCCGTCCATTGTTGTTTCAAAAACATGTCCATTCTTTTAAAAATACGATTTAGGAGCCATTTAACTATTAGCGAAACGAAAATATAGCTTTCCGATATAAAGACATATAACCAAATATAATAATAACAATAATAAACAGCTTTTTTTATTAGTCAAATAAAAAAAAAACATATACATGTTCACAATATAATACAATCGTCGAATTATTGCACAATGTTTTTTTTTAAATTATATGAGAAAATTTAAATATAATGTTGTAATATATATATATATATATATATATATATATATATATATATATATATATATATATATATATATATATATATATATATATATATATATATATATATATATATATATATATATATATATATATATATATATATATATATATATATATATATATATATATATATATATATATATATATATATATATATATATATATATATATATATATATATATATATATATATATATATATATATATATATATATATATATATATATATATATATATATATATATATATATATATATATATATATATATATATAATATTTAATATATAACTTAAGATAAATAAAAAAAAACAACTATATACACTGACAGAAACTGGGAGCTACAATATTATTCTTTCACAAGAATCTATATAGGAGAAAAAGAAAATTACATGTAACAAAAAAAAACAAGTAACTCATATATCTGTAACTCATATAACCTGGATGCATTTTCGTAATCAGAGTGATTAAAGTGAAAAGCTGTGTAATAATGAAAAACAGAGGCCCGAGGATAGAGCCCTGCGGAACACCTGACAAAATCTGAACTCGCTCTGAAACCACGCCGCTACACACAATTTTTTGAAATCTGTTAGAAAAGTAGGATGTTACCAGATCAATCGACTGTTGTGAAAGTCCATAATATTCAAGTTTTGCTAATAGAAGTGAATGATTAACGTCATCAAAAGCCCTTGAAAAATCCAATAGTATGAGCGTTGTGTGCATTCTTTTATCAATAGCGGAAATTATATCGTCTGTTAAACCAGCCGAAGTACTGAAATATTGCCTAAACCCACATTGACACTCGGGTATGACATTATTAACAATGCAATAGTTAAATAGCTGTTTGCATAAAATTTTTTCAAAAATTTTTGATATTTATACTGGGTCCTGCATTAGTGCAACAGACATTCAGATTCTTACTTACACGGTAGAAAAAAAGTGGAAGGATGTGGGTTAATGCATATCTTAAAATATACAGCGCGGTCCACAAAAGTGTGACGTCATAAATTTTATATTTGTAAATTTTAGGTTCGTTTTGGTGTTCTATCTTACGCGCCAAAATATTTTTGTTTGCTTTAACATCAGAAGCAATAAATAAAAAATATGAAAAGATCGTTTTGCACGCTTGGTAAAAATTTGATCTGTTTTGTTCCAGCTATTTGGTTACAAAGATGGCTACTTTTAAATCAGCTTTCATTAGTATTTTTAAGTGGCACACCAAATCAGCTTTCATTAGTATTTTTAAGTGGCACACCCTGTATTTTATTTCGTTCTTTAATGCATTTAATTACAAGCCTATTTTTATTAATACGAATGTATTAAAATTCTTAATGGTTCTAGAAATAATTACCAAATACCTTAAATATCCACTCTTGTTTTATATTTAGGTTTATCGCAAATTGTCGTATCAGATACTTCGACAGCTAACATTACCTAAAGTCCATGTCTTCCACGTTTATGGAGTTAATGTCGACAACTCTAATTGACAAAAATGGGCTCGCCTCTTAAAGTGGGTGGACGAATTTCTAGAAATGTAGTATGCTTAAAAGTGAATGCTTATAAGGACTAGCGTACCTCTGATGTAATCTTCCGGGATAATGTTCTTGGTCAGATTTTGATTATCCGGGTTCCTGGGTTTAGGAACCAGGGCCCCGCAGAACGCCACTGATCTAAAACGCGTTGTTGCCAGTAAAGACTGTTTCGTTATACCGAACAAATAAGCAGTTATTTTTGTTTCATTAGTGCAATACAGCATTTTGACTAAAATAAAGCTGGTTGTCACCCAGTCAATTGTTGCAAGCAATTTTTACGAACTGAATCTTCGTGTGAGTGTTTTGGTTACTTTTAATTTTGATGAATCTGCCAAAGACAGATTACTGATTAATGATTTCACTTCGAGAGGAAGTTCACCTTCGGGTTACACATTAGTTGCAATTTTTACCGGTCCAAGCCATTTTTCTTGACTGCAAGTTCCAATTCTGGGGAGAAATTTGGTGACTTTTGTGTGACCAACCCACTAAACGTCAACGTATTCAGTCAGGAAAGACAAGCTGAACAACGGCTGGTTTCATTCGTGTTTGTTTGATAATGGTAATCATGTTTTAATTGCATAGGGCTTGCACGGTGTCGAGAAAAATGCAATTTTTATTAGAATAAATAATGAATTTTAAATGTTTTTTTTTAGACAGGTGTGCTAAACACGTGCGATTTTATAAAAACATATGTTTTGCTGAGGCTTGACTTTCCTACTAGACTTAAGTTGGTTAAAACCACCACCAACGCATCTAAATCTTCGCCTCAAATTAAAAATCTCTCGAAATCCCAAAAATATTAACAAAATTCCAAAAAAAAGGGGTATGTTAAATGTTAGAATATAAGGACAAACTTGCGAGACAAAGCAAGGAAATATAGAGGCGTCGAACTGTTAGACAAAAAAGTAAATTTAATCTAAAATCTATTTCTGTTGGAATCCATTTCGAGGTTATGACGAGCTGAGTGAAATATAATTAATACACTTTTAACTAAAGTACGATCAACTTTTTTTCATGACTATCGAAATTTCATTTATTTGTTTAAAAATCGCAGTGATAGAATGTATTTTCAAAACCACCATTTCCCTTTGCCCTTGTATTTGCCCTTTCTTCCTAGCGTTAATTAATATTATGATTATGTTAATCAAACTTTTATGGGGAAATTATATCTTGCAATTTGAATAAAACGGGTATTTTCGTGCATGTTGGTATTAAAGGAATTTTTATTTTTATTTTTTTTCTTAATTATTATTATAATCTGTTTCGTTGGAAAGACTTACAAGACTTTCCATCAATACCATAAAATAATATTAATACTACCCCAATACTAATGCTTACAATTTTTAAATTTTTTATTTGTTAACAATATCTAATATTTATGGCACTTTAATATATTACTTTCTTATCGTAGATTCGATCATAACAATTCCTATACATAGCTTGTTAGTGAAATGGAAATAAATAAAATAATTAAATCATCACTAGTTTTATTTCAAACCTAGTGTTGCTCATAAGGAGGTGAAATTAGTATGATTTTTTCCTGTGCTTTTTTGAAGCGAGAACATTTTCCAATGAATTAATGAAGGAAAATAAACAAAATAAATAAAATGACAAATCGTATTTCAATTGCTTTGTTGTTAATGGCTGCGAGGAAAGAAAACTGAATGGTTGAATTCGTATGATTCTTCCTTTGCTTCGTTGCAGCGAAAACATTTTCGATTGAATGTTAAACTTTTCTGGTAAGTGAAATGGCAATAAATGAAATAAATAAATGATAACTAGTATTATTGCAAATTTGGGAAACTGGATGTGAAATTAGTGTGATTTTTCCTTTGCTTTGTATCTTACAAAACTTTAGAAATAAATAACTAGTATATAATGTTATTGCAAACTTGGTATTCTGAATAGTTAGCAATAAATTTTTAATTCAATTAAATTCAGTTTGTATTACGATGATGACGATGATGTTTTACTTGCTAATGTGAAATGGCCAGTTTTTTAAAAAGTCTGATATGACGATGCAATTTTTGATGAGTAAAAAATAATTTTCGAAAAAATATTAAAAATTAAAAAAATGCTAAAGCTAAGTCAAATGGAAATAAATAGAATACATAAATGATAAGTAGTATTATTGCCAAATTGGTGTTGTGAATAATTGTGAATGAAACAAAACTGGATGTGAAATTAGTATTTTGCCTTTGCTTCGTATCTTAAAAAATTTTGGAAATATATAAAATAAATAATTAGTATATAGTATGATTGCAAATTTGGTGTTCTGAATAGTCGTCAATAAATATTTCAGTAAATTATAAAAGATTCCTCGAAACTAGTAGCATTTGATGAATGAAACAGTTTCAGTTTGTAATATTTTTTATGACAATGATCTTACTTTACTTGCTAATGTGAAATACGTTGAAGTGTGTTTTTTAAAACGGCGAATTTAACGATGCAATTTTTGATAAGAAAAAACAATTTTTCTAAAAATATTAACAATAAAAAAAATGGCAATAAATGAAATAAATAAATGATAACTCGTATTATTGCCCATTTGGTGTTGAGAATAATTCTGAATGCAAAAGAAAACTATGTGAAATTAGTACGATTTTTCCTTTACTTCGTATCTTATAAAACTTTGGAAATATATAAAATAAATTAAATAAATAAATAAATATTCTGAATAGTTGTCAATAAATTTTTCATTAAATTAAAAGATTTCTCGAAACTTTTCAATTTGTAATATTTTAGACGATGATGATATTTTACGTGCTAATGTGAAATGGCCAGTTTTTTAAAACAGCGAATTTGACGATGCAATTTTTGATGAGAAAAAAACAATTAAAAAAAATATATATTAAAAATACAAAAAAATCGCTTGTGCTAAACGGTGAAGTAAAGCAAATTTGAAGACTTACAAGACCAGTACCGCCAATCTAGCCGACATTTCTGTTTTCGACTACGATTTCCAGAAAACGCGACGATTTCCACGTACCTTCGCGTGCGGTCGCGAACTTTTTCAAACCCGAAACGACCGGGTCGGAAATTGTCAACGAAAAATTTAAAAGGGAAGAGGGTAATTATCCGGCCATTAGGATTAGTCAATTGTTCGCGTAAACTCGCGTCTTAAATACGACGCGACTGTAGTATATACTTACCGGCAGAACCGTTGCTAACGAAAACTCATTTTAGATTACAAACGCATTATAATTATTATTAAACCCACAATAAATTGAGGAAGCGGTATTTTAAACGAAAGTTTCCGTCTTCCGATTATCGCGATTGTCGCGATTCTCTTTGTTCTCTTCGTCGTCTTCCAGTCTCACCCTCCGGAATCGACGGTTCATGTTCCTGAATTCTTTACCGATATACTCCTCGGCCTCGTCTCTCGTGTCGTCCTCTTTCCTGCCCAATATCGGTCTGGGAAACGGGAGTTTAGCCCCGAGAATCGGTCTCGGGGTCGAGGTAGCGTTCAGCGCCTGCTGCCTCGCAGATTTCCTAGAATATCTGCGAAACGAAGAACCGGATGAAAGAACCTAGTTAACGAACCGCGACTATACTAAACGCGAGTCGATAGTATGGATAAAATTGGCATAGGGGAGGCGGGCCACTTAAGCTTTTTACTATTTTTTGTGACTTTTAACCATTGAGTCGATTTATTTTTGACTAACTTTAACTAAACTTACCCAAATTTTGGCAAAGCTTCTAAAAAAAATTTTTTTGGGACAAGACGGGAAAAAAATTGTTTAACGTGAGCGTTATGAACTTTTAATTAGACGTCAATAATTTAACCACGTATTCTGGGACCCAACATAAGGATAAAAGGTCATATAAACTAGGGTCCAAAACGTTTTTGTTTTAAACATACAGGGTGTTAAATTTGAAGAGTCGATGGCGATTTTTTGTAAATACTTTCGAAACACGTAAATATGTTTAAATAAAATTTGGTACAGTTATTAAACTATTTATTTAACGATCTAAAACTTATTATTGGATTGTCTTCAGTGTTTTCAGGTAATTTTCGTAATTTGGACTGCAGAAATCTGAAGTTTCTTGATAGATAATCATTAGTAAGCCTTGGAAGTTAATGACGCGTTTCATTTGTTTGTGTTGCTGGGTAAATAAAAATTAAATGGCAATTATTCAACAGCGTTCGATTTTGTTTATTGTTGGTAAAAAATTGTTTTTACTTGGATTGTTCTTATAAATCCTTTTATTAACGAAAGACAAATGAAATTATCAACTGTAAAGCTAATTATTCTAATATAAACTATAATATTACATTTTAAAGAAGGTTGATTGTTGATGAAAAATAAGCTATTCAAATCTGATGGAGTTTCAAATAGAAAATTTGCAGATATTCGTTTTGTATACGGCTTTGGCAATGGCAGAGCCGTAGAGGTGGTACAAGAGTATCGTAAAAGGTTTCCTAATCGTCGTGTATCTGATGGTCGAGTGTTTATTAATACACATAGGCAGGAAAACTATAATTTGGAAGACGCACTTAATTTAACCCATATTATCCCAAGCATAAAAAAAATAAAAAAATCCTTCTTTGTTCTGAAATTATTTATTTTGTTGCACTTAACAATACATTACATGTGTCAAAAAAAAAAACTCGAAACATACAAAAAAATACTGATGCGTAAACGAACCATTGGGAAAAAACATTAAATAATGTTTTGGGCCACATAAGATGTAACATATAATTTATACATAAAAATTAAAAAGAAAGTTCAAATTCGACGGAAAAACCCTACAAGTAGATTGTTTTCCAAATAGATCCTAATTTGATATCAAAAAAAGGCATAATATTTTATGGTGAGTGAGCGCGCCACTGGTAACACCCGGTTTCATTTTTGGTCATATTTTAAAAAAGATGAAGTATGCACATTACACTTATTACAAACGTAAATTGTGTGGTTGTGGCAGATTCCACATCTCGTTCGGGCTTTATTAGCATGAATAATCATGAGGTAACCTTGATTATCATAACGCACTTCATGTATGGCAGGTGCAAGATTTCTCTGAGTTTTGGTTAGTTTTAAATTAGATTTAAAATCAAATCAATCACTTCGTCATTTCAAGCGGGGTTTTTCCAGAAAGCCTATTTTTTAGGAAATAGATGAATTGCGATGGAAAATTAGAACTGTTTTGGAGAGCAGAAGAATACGACCAAAGAGGAACAATCAGCCACCAAAGACATAAAACATCAAGATTCTAACAGAGAGCAAGGGCAACATCACAGTCATCATGGCTGTATAGGAATACTACCACGAAATCGACGAAACACTTTCTACAGGCGGGAAGAATCCATCGAGCACTGCATAAGTGCAGACGCCATATTCCGGAAAATATTAGAACATACGCATACTAAACCATACTAAACCACCACATCTTTATAGACTTCCAAAAATCCACAAAGATAATGTTCCACTCAAACCAGCCACTTCTGTAATGGAACCGATGGACAGTGAGGATTTGTTTCTCAACCACCTTAATCTTTACATCCATTAAATTAACGGTTTAGATAGAAGATGTCCTAGTAAGTAGAAATAATGGCTCTATCGGGAAATCTACACATATCAATCAGTATTTAAATTTTGAGTGTAACCATTCTGAAGCAACCAAACTAGGAATCATAATTAAGCAGTTTTTTTTTTCATAACGGCTACACTCAAAAATGTATCGACAAAATATTATCAAATTGTAAAAGGAAAGTAACAGAAATGGTGATCCCATAAGTGAAGGGAATCGCAAAAAAGATCAGTCGAATAGCTCAAAATTTAAGACTGTATACAAATCCGGGACGACATAAAGGTATCTACGAAATACAATGTGAATGTGCAGAGTAATATATTGGAGAAACAAAAATACCTTTGATCTGTCTCAAGCAAAGATTTTATGCGATATTGAGGTGTTCTCACCATACACTTAATAGAGGATACTCGGATAAGCACATCTACAGGGTGATTCGAAATAAATGCGGAAAAATAAAGAAAAAAAATAACGTATTTGTTTTCTATTTTAAGAACGAAAATAGATAAAAAATTAGTTATTATCAAATGTAATTGTTTAGAAGACAATTCATGAATATTAGTACAAGCAGACGAAAAAGTTTCTAATAAACCCATATATGGAAAAACCTTTTTTCCATATCATTGCGTAAGTTTTTCTATCAATTTCATTAAGAAGAATAAAGCGGGTAGTCTAATTAAATCATTTAAAAAATGTAGAGCTTGTGTTTTCGTAACATATTGTTGTTCTATGTTATTCGATTTTCGTGTTTAAGATATGGTTCGCTTTTTGCCAAACATATATATAACAAAACTTTATTTTTAACAAGGATGCACCACTTTAAGGTTTTCGAGTTTGTTTTGAAACACCCTGTATATTTCCAGGGGCTGTCAAATTTCTTACCCACGATTGCAACTTGTCTGCCGAGAAACATTGATCAAACTGGCAGATAGTAATTTTGTCAATCTCGGTACTGAGATGGCTGACAGACTGACCCGGGATGTGGCAGTAACGGAGGCAGTGTGAATTAGAACGATCTGAATAAATGACTAAATCTGAAATTCTTTCTGGATTTTGACAGTTTTTCAGAATTGAGGAAATCGAGGATTCTAGTTACGGCGGGATCATCTCCTGAGATACACTAGACTCGCACATATTTTTCATAGTTCGCACACGATTCAACACACGCTGTATTACACAGGAAATAGGAATAATTACTAATAAACTTAAACTAAGTAGTATACCAAACCAAAGAATATTAAACACAGGTAGGTATAAAATTATTTTCTATTACGGACCACAATTTAACCTGAATTTAAATTCCGAAACTTTAGGTAATAATCTTGTTGCATTTTATGTTAATGACCACCCTTGGATAATCCCATTCAAAAGCAATTGGTCACTTTCTTATATCTATGAACAGACCATACCTTGACAATTGCTCCTCATTTAAATATAACGTCATTTAATTTGACACGCGTCTGCGATTTGTAAAAACAACGTTTGTTTTTCTTTTCAATATGTTTCGCAGTCCTCTCACAAGCACTACTCGAACGAGCGGTCAAAAAAATAACCGCTAACTTACCTGGAACATTGCGGCTCCGGCGTCGACGAACTCGACGCTGACGACGGCGAAGAAAGTACACATTTGAGCAGGTTGCTTAAGTTTTTCGGAGGCGGGGTAAAAACTGGAGCGTTCGGGTCCAAATCGGACGTCATAGAAGTGGACGTTTCGCGTCTCGACGAATACACCCGTGCGAATCGCGTTCGACGGCCTGACGTTCGGTCTGATTTTGACGTTTCTCCGCCAGGCGTCTCACGGCTTGCTCGATATCAACTAGTTCTTTTAACAATTCGTATTACCAGAGAATTTTCGAATTTAAGCTGCTTTACGGCTATTTGACTTTTTACAAAATATATGCGCGAATATAGAAATTGGTTGAAGAATTGTTTAATCTATACTAAATAGCTATTCCTGAGTCTGCTAATGCTACGCCTTGTAACAGAGAAATGGCACCTTTTTCGGTGTCGTTTTGAAGTTTATTTCGCAATGTTGTCAAATTTCGTGTGTGAGATACTCGATATTTTTGAAAATCGCCTAAATTTATTTATTTGAATAATTCAAAAACTAGTGATTTTAAAGGTTTTTTCCCTCTACGTCTATATATTTTTTTTAAATAGTGCGCCGATTTTTTATTTCAGACAATGTAATGTGTTTTATTTTAAAGGGAATTTAGTGCTCCAATATAGGGTACCATGTTTTTGATTTGGCACGCGGTGTTGTATTCTAAGGCAACCTGTTTTTCATATATGTATCGTATACGGGGTGTTTCACGATTGAAGGTACCTTAGACGTTCACGGCGAACGGTATATCGAAATTTCTCTTCTAAAATGTCAATGTTGATGCTACTTTTTCGGAGAACCGGCAACACCGCAGGGTTAAAAATATTTTTAATAGATAGAGCATCGCCGCTTATGAAACTAACCAAATTTTCGGAACAATCCAATGTACCGTTCGCCGTGAACTTCTAAGGTACCATCAACCGTGTTCTTAGTGCTTCTCTAATTATAATAAATATTTTGAATCTAGTTGAAACCAAAATTAAGCTCCATTTGTTGGAATTACAAAAGTATCTGTCCTAAATAAATTATTGTTCTACCAATATTATTGTGATATTCGAAAAATGGTTCATGTTCAGTAACTGAGATCAAGATCTTAAGTTAGACTTCATCTGTTCAAATGTAAGTATGTAAATAATTTTGTTTACAATGTTGTGCAAGAATTAAAAATCACAATACATTAGTATTATTATTCTCTATCTGGGTTTTTTTTATTAATGTTGATATCTGCGTGATTAATTTCGGAGTTTCCTTTTCAGAGTATTTGTCTAATTACCCAAAGGAACCGCCAGAACGTTCCCGTTATTACAAGAACTGGTGGTCTAATCGCAGTAATGTAGAAAAGTCGCACCATTTGGCAACTGCGACCAAGAAACGCGAATCGTTGCTCCGATTAACGAATGAAGGTTTTCGAGTTTGATTTTTAAGACTAATAAATACGCAAATCTTATACAATATTTTATATTTATACGAAATGCTTCAATAAATACCTATAGACGAATATAGTTTACGAAATCACAGATAAAATCACGCAATGGTCAGCAAAAAAAAAATCACTTATACAAACTACGAGTCGGATGGAAATTGCCGAGCGACATCTTGAAAATCAAAAAAACGCTGTGATTCGTTAACTAATTGAATCTGCGATGTAAATAAAACCCCTGAAGTATCTGGCCAACGTTGCAATCTGAAGCTGAAGCTGGAATGAACTAGGTCGAGTGCGATATTGGACCGCTGACGAAAAGATGGCGTCCCATTCGCGTTAATAGTTGCCGAATTTGCTAAGAAAAGGGGCGATGGAAGCGATATCCTCACAGTCCGGTATGATTTTGCCCTTGAACTTGACGCAGGTGTCTGCGCATAGCTGTCCTTCGAAGTACGCGCCGAACATTTTCTTGCACTGCGCGCAGTTTCGTATACAGACACCTGTGAAAAAGAACGAGACAATATTGACTTTCAGTTACTAACGTGAGGAGAGTTTTGGCTGGTAGAATTTAACCGTCACAACCCGAACAAAAACGTATAATTAAAATCAATGTGTTTTACGGCCAAGACAACTGATAACTTTACCTACAAATGGTATAATATTCCTTACCTTTTCTGGCACTATATTACATCAACCCAGTCAGCTACTGTACAAAATGGGCCAAACAAGTCGTTTTCTTTGTTATCTTATTTGAAGAGTTTACAGTTTAATGAAATATTTTCAAAAAAGTCTCAAAGGATATGGATTTTTATTTTCATAAATAAGTTAAAGGAAAAAAATTAATACAGGGTATTCCAATTACGACGAGCACTCTGTATATTTCTGATATACTTTATGTATATTTCCAACAAGATGGCACATCATTGCACAATGGAAGAATTGTTCCTAATTTTTTAAACAAAAGATTTGAGGTGCTGGAAAGATGACCAGCAAAGGTTTTGCATATAGGGGGAATACAACCACTAAAGAGTTACTAGAAGTATCAATTCGAAGAGTTTCTCAAACTTTAACGCCATTAGAACCCAATGAAGTGGGTAGATTTTGCGTTTGGAACAAAATATAGGCAATTCAGACACAAGTACTCGACGCGCATTTCGAAAACCAAGTTCGCATCTTCAGGAGAAGATTGTTCTATTAAGTTTAGTTTTAATCTTCTCCTGAAGATGCCAACTTGGTTGGCGAAACGCGCGTTGAGTACGTAAAATTGAGTTTCGGTTTGTGGTAAAACGCGTTATTGTGTGTTAGTACAGTGCCGAAGGTTCCAGTCAAGAGTTTGATCCTGAACTTTAGTTTGATATTTTTTTTAGATGCAAAAGATAATAGTGGAGAATAATATAGGAGAAAGTAATTTCAGACTATTTTCAAATATGTAAAAATATACAACAACAAATATACAACCCGCTCAAACGGAAAGCCAACTCGCGTGACAGTTTCGAATTGCACATAAAAAGTTGTTTAGAACTTTTTTTCCAAATTTAACTTAGTTAAAAAAAAAAGTGACGTAGCAATTTTTGAAGCTTTCACAAACGCCCTCTAACGGCCAGCGTTTGCAGAGTTGTGCGAGTTTCTCATAAGAAAACAACTTGTTTGGTCCACCCTCTAGGTGCATAGACCTTCAAGTTTATCAAAATTATATATTTTGCATGACAATTGTTTCGACAACACCGTGTCTTTATCAAATGTAATATTTACAAACTACCTGCTACTATATACGAGGGGGTACCCAAAAAAAACCGCAATCATCACAGAACGACCTTAACTAATACATTTGTCCCAGCGGTGCTTCTACTGTTCGAAATATTTTTTATATTCATCTTTGGCTATAGCCGACAGCTCATCCCTCGTTTTTTTCTTGACCTCTTCAATGTTGTCAAATCGCTGTCCTTTCATGTCCCTTTTCATACGGGGAAATAAGAAGTCACACGGAGCGAGATCAGGCGAGTAAGGTGCATGGGGCAGAGGAACCATGGCATTTTTATCAAAAAAACTGCTTAACAGAAATGGGTGTGTATGCAGGTGCATTATCGTGGTGAAAGAACCAGTCCCCTGTCCGCCACAAATCGGGTCTTTTTTGTCGAATACTGTTGCGCAAACTTCCAGATAAAAAGCTTGATTAACGGTCTCACCTAGTGGAACGAACTCTGCATGAACTACGCCGTTGATGTCGAAAAAGCAAATCAGCATCGTTTTGATGTTTGATTTGAGCTGACGACATTTTTTGGAAGGGGAGACAGTGACGTCTTCCATTGGCTGGACTATTGCTTCGTTTCTGGATCGTAACCATAGCATCATGACTCGTCACCAGTAATGATCTTTGAAAGAAAATCTGGATTCGTTTCAAGCTGTTGATTCAAAGCACGACATGTTTCAACACGATGTTCTTTTTGCATGTCAGTCAGAACACGAGGAATAAACTTGGCAGCAACTCTTTTCATTCCCAAATCTTCGGTTAAAATTCGCTGAAACGTGCTCCAAGACAACCCACTAATCTTTGATAATTGTTCAATTGTCTGTCGACGGTCTGTGAGCACAAACTCTCGAATCTTTTCAATATTTTCGTCGATTCGAGCAGTTCACTTGAGTTTTTCCCATCGCATCGTCTTTATAAGCTGTTTTTAACATTGAAACAGTTTCAGAAGCACTTTTACCGAGCAGAAAACAAAATTTCACAGCTGCACGTTGTTCTTTTAAACTTTGGAAAAAACGAAATAACAAAAAAACAGCGTTAACAAAAAATGGCACTGCAAGTGAACAAAACAAGTTAAATTTAAAACGAAGGTGGCGTTGAACTCGCAATAAGTTGTACTACCCACAACCTAGCGGCAGAAAGGTGTACTATACAAGCTCTGCGAGCGGAAATTCAATTCCGGTTTTTTATGGGTACCCCCTCGTACACCGAAAAATGACCATAAAACCTTAATTAATGTTGCAGTGAGAATTTAAGTTCAATAAAGGAGAGGCATTTAAATCTAATTGATCGTTAAGCAATACATTTGAATGTCTCATTTTGTTAATCTCCATGGCTTCCAATAAATTTAATTTTCTACTTTTTGTGGCTGTATGTAAAATATCAAAATTGTCGTCAAAAATGTGTTTTTCTGTGTTTAAGTGTGTAGCATAATTAGAATCTAGACTGTTTTTAAACGCTCTTTTATGTTCGTTAATGCGTTTCTTAAAGGATCTACCTGTTTGTCCAATATAAATTTTAGGACAAAATCCGCATGTCCACCTGTAGTCACCTGATTTTTGAGATTTTGGACATTTCGATTTATTGTTTTTTAAAAAAATTTCTATTGTGCTGTTAGTTGTAAAAGCGATTTTTAAACCACATTTTGACAAATGTTTTGAAGGTTTTTCACTAGGTTCTCCTATGTATGTGTAATTGTTTTAAATTGTTCGTGTTCTGTATTAGGTTTCGGATAAATAGAGTTTACTGTTGTCTGGATTTGTTTTTTATTTATAATTTTTAATCCATAATGGACGGATTGTAGCCGTTATTCAGAGCAATTTGTTTAATGATATTAAGTTCTTTGTTGTAATTTTCTGTCGAGAGTAGCATAGGAGAACCTAGCGAAAGAGTTTCGAAACATTTGTCAAAATGTGGATTAAAAATAGCTTTCACAACTAACAACACAATAAGAAAATTTTTAAAAAACAATAAAACGAAGAGTCCAAAATCTCAAAAATCAGGTGTCTACAGGTTGAAATGCGGATCTTGTCGTAAAATTTATATTGGACAAACAGGTAGATCCTTCAAGAAACGCATTAACGAACATAAAAGAGCGTTTACAAACAATAGTCTAAATTCTAATTATGCTACACACTTAAACACAGAAAACCACATTTTTGACGACAATTTTGATATTTTACATACAGCTACAAAAAGTAGAAAATTAAATTTATTGGATGGCATGGAGATTATAAAAATGACACATTCAAATGTAATGCTTAACGATCAATTAAATGTAAATACCTCTCCTTTATTGAACTTAAATTCTCACAACATTAATTAAGATTTTAGGGTCATTTTTCGGTATATATAGTAGCAGGTAGTTTGTAAGATTTACATTTGATAAAGACATGGTGTTGTCCAAACAATTGTCATGTAAAAATATATAATTTCGTGAAAATCTGAACTTTTAGTTCTTATTTATTTTGATAAATGGATTTTCATCAAGTAAAAGCCACCCCAGTTCAATTCTTCAAATTTATCTGCCCTCGACTACCGTCGTAGTTGCTCAGGGTGTGATAGCCAGACTCTTAGTTTTTGGGCTTACCGACGTCGTTGGCGTTCGCGGCCAGCGCCGCGACGGAAACCATCAGAACTACGGATACGAGGAGGATAGTCCTGGCGCACACCATTTCTGTGCAAAAAAGAAACAAAGCGAGAATTTAAAAAAAATGCGCGCGCACCTATATTTTTGAATCCGCGATCCGATTGAGTAAAAAAAATAATTATGAATTGGGATCGGATCGGATTATAGGCGCGTTATCGCCGAGACACGTGCTAAATAACTAACTAACCACTCGCTAGCGAAAGTCAACTTTTTAAACCATTTTAAGACAAAGAAACGTTTTGGGACAGGTGCGGACTGGTCACGCCTAAACGCGACGGAAATTTTCCCGCCATTGATCCGGTTTGTCCGTTTTAAAAATGCCGGAACTGCGCTGACGTCACGCTAGCTTTTTAAACTACCGCTAGAGGCGCATGAGTTCGTGTAAATCGTAAATATATCGCAAATCTGAATAATTAGTGAATGTATGGGTGATTTTAAACGTTAGTGAATATTCCTGTGACGTAACTAATGTTATTAGTTAACAATATCACGCTAATGACGTCACACTCGGTTTAAATTTAATGAAATACTCACTTAAAACGACAAAACAAACAAATAAAATGACAAATGAAATGAATATGGACAAGTGTATTTATTATATTACTAACTATGGGGAATAAAATCCTATTTGCGGTTGTTAATCTTTGGATATAATCAATAACACAATCAAAACCCTAAAAGCAGCCGCCAAAAACTAAGAACCACAATTTCTACAATCTCAGAAAATATTGACAGTTTTTGCCTTGGTCATTACTATCCGAGTACTCTGCCGTCGTCGATTATTATTTGGGTGGATCCAACTATCAATTATGTCATCATATTATATAGTGTATCATGAATTCCATGATTATGGCAAATATAATTTGTTATGGTTGTGTATATTCGAATACCTTGAATTGTTTCATCAAATGTAGGTATCTCCAAGAAATATTATGTCTAAGTGCTACTCTATATATTATTCCTCAATATTTCTCCTTTTTAGGTTTTCGGAAGTAAATCTTCTGTTAGCGGATACTTTGTGAAACCATTTTATCATGTATCCTTCTTTGAGCTAGGTGGATGTGATGTATATGTTTTATAATAATCATAATAATATATATTGTAATAAACTGATAATTTGATTTTATCATGTGTATAACATGGTAATGTATATTTTTTCAAGAAATTAAAAAATGGTTAAATGTACTTAGGTAAATCCGTGTGTACATTAAGTTTTTTTTTAAATAATAGTCCTGACACAATAAATATTCTTACGTTCTAACCAATGAATTTTCTAATCATTAGGTTATCGTAAGAAAGATTTAAATTATTTAAAATTTGTATGTATGTCAGTTTGTATGCCTTTTCTTCGCTGATCTTTGAAAAGGTTTGATTAATAATAAGTTAACTAAGAATAGCTGTGTCAGTATTGAAAAAAACGAAACCCCATTCTCCCACTTATGTAGCAAGAGAAAGACAATCCCCATTCTATTATAGATTTGCCTCATTCTCTTATCACATAAATATTTGTTGTTATGATTGTTTATATTCGATTGCATTGACATCAATTGTCATAGAACAGAAAGCAAAAGAGTTTAAAACGATTGTGACGTCACCTTACCAATACTATTATAAAAATAATAGATCCGTGGTGCGATCGAGTTGTCCGCTCGCATAAATCGTGAACCTTACAATGCGGACGCTCGGTTAAGTGGAATCCGAAATAATTTGCTGTCAATTTTTTTACAATAGACTGGTTACCGAAGGCCGGTAATGCGAGATCCGGATGCCCGGTTTATTTCCGCGGTTCTATTCTTATCTCGCCAGTTTTGTTTCCGTATATAATGAACGCGCGACTTTCTTGCGCTAAAAAATAAGGGCGAACGCGGCGACTATCTGCAGATCAGGCTCAAGATTTTTGTGGTCCGTGTGAAATCAAATTTAGAATCTGCTTTTGAAAATTGAAGTTTTCATAATAATGATCTCTACTCTGCCAATTCATAATAGAAATAAGCATTTTTTCAGAAACTCTGTTTACTCCAAGTATTACAAATTAAGTTTATATACAAAAATATGCATATACAAAATTTGCAGATGCATCATGCGAAATAACAAAAACTAAATTGAAAATATGAATAATATATGCAACATTGTATAATTTTTTTCGGATTTTGTTTATTTAATTACATTAGGTGTAATTTACTGCAGGCGCAACATCATTATGCTACTGTCAATAAAACTATGTTTTCTGTGATTACATGGAACAGACATGTTGCTCATTTTGTACACATGCCTAAATAAAAGAAACCGGAAGTACCGTAGAAGGAAACGTGTGTCCGCACAAACTGGTTTTGTAGCACGCGATTATTCGGAAGTGATTTGCATTATAATTAAAATATAATACGCATTGCCAGTGATTCCCCTTTCTTACGGCCTTCGCGTCAAATGATTCGACTCCTTTTAATTTTGCTAATTAATAGTTTTAACGCGAACCGGTATCTTTTCTGTGTAATTAGGGTGGTTAAAATCAGTAAAAAGAAGCTGGTAGAATTAAACATGAACAGACATACATATACTATATAATTATAATTACTGAATTATGACGTCACATGTTCGCGGATTTTTACAAACACTCAATATTTGTTTGAGTGAAATAATTGGCAGAAATCATTTTTGAAATTGTTTCCAGGATCAATTAAAGAGCGTATGGACATAAAAGGTTACTTACCCAGCTTTGATCAATCGTTTGGACAGACGGTGGAGACAAAATAATAAAATGGGTCGGGAACTGAAGATTTTATACAGACATCCTTTTAGACTACCCGCTGGCAACTTGATGAGAAAATGGAATGGCAAAATTTGATTATAAGATAAGAAGGATACATTCATTTTAAGCAGAAAAGGCTCGTAGTGATGCAAAAAGCGTCGAACTGTGCCAGGATAAAGGTTTTTGTTTTATTGTTCATACATGTTAAAAGATGGAAAAAAGTAATATTTAAATGTATCGCCCGCTCCCTGTCTGCAGGACGGGTATGCAACCGTGTATACATCTCTCACCGCGGACTAGCTAACGATGGTTGTATCGAGGAGCACCGCAGTTTTTGTTAATATTTTACACCATTCTTAATAACGCATTTACTGCAATATCCTTGCAGCTTTTTCTTATCAGCAGGAATTTGAAAAAAAGTTGAAAACATATTCGCCACAATCAGACGCCCACATTAAGAAAGATTTATGTAATTAGAAAAGTTCCTTCTCAGATTTTTTACAGTAGTCTGTGATCTCTCGGCAACTCAATCTGGATATCAAATTAACGCAATTTAAAATAATCCGTTTCAATAACCATCGAACTGGTTCGTTCGGCTCGTTGCTCCTCGATCGCGGATCACATCTTTCACATTCCAGAACTGCGCGGAGCAGTGCCGGTGTGCTGGTGCAAGGTCAGTGCTCCTCCTTGGAGGGGGAACCGTGTTCGAATCTCGCGGATGTAATATGCCAGAAACATGTAAACGTGCTCGATAAAAGTGAACTGTCAAAATATGGCCGAGAATTTGGCGGCCGCAAATCGTGATTTTAGAGTTCAAAACAACAATATGAAATTGCCGTCTGGTCCCCGTGTGGTCACCATTAATAAAACCGACACTGGCTTCGGATTCAACGTTAGAGGCCAGGTTAGCGAGGGAGGCCAACTGAGGAGCATCAACGGCGAACTTTACGCCCCCCTGCAGCACGTAAGCGCCGTTTTGGACAGAGGAGCCGCCGAACAAGCAGGAATCAGAAAAGGGGATCGTATATTGGAAGTGTAAGTCGTGTTTTTCGGGGTGCAATACCTTTAAGAAGTATTGATTTTCGTTTACGATTGTGTGACAGCTGATTTTGTGGTTATGTTTACGTTTGAGGAGATCCGTTCGCATTTTTTAAAAACGAATATGTAAGGTAAATGCCAGGAATGTTCAAGGTAATTGAAACGCTATGCTGTTTATAGTGTATGCCGTTTTATTTTTATCCCCTTACATAAATATTGATTTCTAATATTGTAACGTTTACCTGCACTTTTTTAACGACGCGAGTTTTTTATAGGTTCTGGGAAAGTTTGCTATAAATAAAATGCTGTCGGTCGTCTCTATCTGTTTTATGACTGTTTTTCGAGGATATTTGAACAAGCCATGTACCATAGTGTATCTAACTTTTTGAGCAAAAACAGGTACTTATTAATAAGAAACAGTTAAATGTTAAAAATTATAGAGTGAAAGGGATATTTGCAATAGATAATAGGTTATGACAGTGTCTTAAATCATAAAAGAGCCTTCAATAAAGCCGACCACGTATATGTTGTTTATGATATTTAGTGTAGACAATTACTGAGTTTTTTCTGTTTACATCAAATTTATTACATTGTATATTAAATTTACTTAATATATATAATGTGTTGCCGATTTAAAAAGGATCTTATGAATTTATTTTCATGCTTTCCTCACGTCATAATTATTTCGAAATGGGCAAATATTATTTTTGCAAATGAATACAAAGTTTTGCATTCTGCATTTTTTGTGCGATAATCCAAGTTGGTTTAAACAATTTTGCCACCCAACCATAACAATCGTTTCAATTGGCGTTAAAAAGAAAAATACACTGTAGAAATTATGCAAAAATTATCGCTTGGTGCTTTTTTGAATTGTTTGACTATCGGATTTGCCAAAATGGAGCTGTTAAATTCCTGATTATTGATGCTTTCATTTTATGTCTTGAAATCGGTTCTGTAATCTACATAAAAAGTTTCTGTAACTGATTTTAAGCGCCGATTCTTAGAGAAGAATAAAGAAATTACCTACCTTAACGGGTCGGTTAACGTTGTTGAACCCATAGTTTGTCGGTTCAGTTCCTTAAACGTTGGTAATTATATAAAGTAGCCTGTTATTCCTATAAATAGCAGAGTAAACAGGCAATGAAAAAAAGCTCGCTTTTCTTGAAGTTCAAGATCGTGTTGTATACGCAAGGTTTATATTTGGAAATGGCAGATATTTGGTCTGGTGAGTTGTAGGTGGGTATAGAGCTGCAAGTTGTAGAAGATTAACTAATCGATTTTATCTTTTAAGTGCATACTTCTTATTAGATTTATCACAGAAATATGACCCCTTTATTTCGTCTCAGTTAAAACGCGCACACATACACACAAAACTTGTTTATCTTGGACAGACGTATTTTTTCATAGACTCGTTTTGCAAAGTGAAAGTAGCTGCTGGTCTAGCAGTATTCGTTTTGTCAACCGTGAATATTTTCCATTTAATTCGAAGAATATAGACAGAAATATTAATCGAAGCAATGTTGAGTTGCCATATTTTCACCCCCAGCGACAATGCGGGTCCCAAGTGAGTATTTTGAGTGAGTAATTGAAGAGGATAAGAAAGTATTGCGTCCTCACGATAAGATATTATTTGTTGTTATTTGATAATAGGTCATCATAATGGTAATGAAATTTGAACCGTCTCCGCCTCCATACTGGCTTTTGGCGCCATGCTTTTTGCATCGGGCATTGTCAATAAATTTATCCGTCTGGGTTATTAATAATCAGTTGTTTGCTACTGGTTCGGCGAATTGATCTTTGACGATTACTTTGACCCCCGTACAGATTCAAATCTTTATCGATATATTTTGACACCCAGAAACGAAATTTTGAGGGGTTGTTTGGTTCGCAGGAATGGGGTGAACGTTGAAGGTGCGACGCACAAGCAGGTGGTCGACCTCATCAAATCTGGCGGCGACGTGTTGAAACTAACTGTGATTTCGGTTTCCCCTCAAGTAAGTGCTAAGTGGTGGTGCGGCGAGTCGCGGTGGTGACAAGGTTTTTGCAGGAGGCGGAGCGTCTGGAACCTTCCGACGACAGCCAGGTCTATTACGACTACAGCGAAAAGCGATCTCTCCCAATCAGTATTCCCGACTATCATTACAATGAGCGAGGCGGAGAACGATACGTCACGTTCAATATATACATGGCCGGCAGGCACCTTTGTTCTAGAAGGTACCGCGAGTTCGCCAAACTACACAGTGATCTTAAAAAGGAGTTTATAGGTAAGATGGTAAAAATTTAAAAACAGATGTGAACATCAAAATCACACGTTCCAGACCGAGGGGCAAATTACAATCCAAAATTGGTATGATCTGTTCATAGATATAAGAAAGTGACCAATTGCTTTTGAACGGATTATCCAAGTGTGGTAATTAACATACAATGCAACAAGATTATTGTTATTAATTCAGGAAATTATTAATTAATTAAGGTAATAATCTTGTTGCATTGTATGTTAATGACGTCCCTTGGATAATCCGTTCAAAAGCAATTGGTCACTTATATCTATGAACAGACCATACACCAGATTTCCCAGAATTTTAAATGATTTTACCGATTTCGCGGGTTTAAAAAAATATATCTTTAGGTTATGTATAAAATTTATATAGCTATAATGACCCTAATACGTGAAAAATTAATACGCCTCGGGAAGCTATGATAGAAATGAGAAAGAACTTCCGCGCATGCCTCTAAATTTCATCCGTTAATCGGCATTTGTCGCCAGTTTCTTTCAAAACGGTGATCTCCAACTCAATTTTTTTAATAACATTTTGTTGTTATTGGTTGAGAACGAGATTCCATATTCATTTTTTTTCTCATCAAAATTGAAAATTGAAATTGAAAAATAGATACAAAATATACATATAAAATCTCTTTTCAAAGAGGAGGAAAGAGTATTGTCGGTAGCAATATTAAATTAAAATCTAAAATTAAAATAATATTTCCGAAATTTTCCTCAAAATATTGTTTCATAATTTTTTTCTTAGCTGCTAAGAATTTTAATTTTATATGAGTATACATAAGAAAATGGAAAAAGAGAATAGTTGCAAGAAGCCACAGTGACAGTTGAATTCATAATTGAATGAAATGCACAAAACAAGAAACTTAAACCAGAGCTGTTATCTCACTATATGAATGCCTAAATATAAAATTATAGCATAAATATTGTTCTAATGGAATTAACAGTTTTACACCAATAAGAGCTATATATTCTCTAAATATTTGTTTCTTATTTGAAAATGATTTAATGGAAAGTGTTCAAAACAGTAACAAAACTTTAGAAATGCGTTATACTTTCGCAACAAATATTTCACGGATTCCCCAGAATTAGTATACTAGATTTCACGCGTGACTTACACCTCGTTCTAGAAAAAGCACACAAGGGGACAGATTGGCAACACTGTAAGCGATTCTCGCATATCATAACATTGGAGTGTGAAACTCAGATATTATGAAATGGTAATAAAAATAAAAAAATAAAACAAAGTGTGTCAGCAAACACGATTTATTGACTATTAATATTCCAATAGTTGATTAATTATCAAACAAACAAAAATAAACTCACTTGGCTTGATGGCGTTCGATTACGCACAAAAACGTTAGGAGTGGTATGATAAACACGACATTGGACGCAAAATGTAGATTGAATATTTAAAACAATTCACTATGGTTTCGTTGGGTATGCCAAAATTTGACTGTAAAAATATGATGTTTCTGATAACTAGTCGCGATTTGTATTCATCTCATTTCCTTTGTAAATTTGTAGTTTATTTTTTACAGTCTCTTACCGACAAAGATTCGAACTCTTGTTGACGAATGACTTGAATATATTGTTTGGACGACTACACGTTGCCAAAGTTGAACGTAAAATAATCGATTAATTAAATTAATTAATCTTTGAGTTTGGATCATCACTGTCAATTAAAAAAGACGCCCGTAGCAAACCGTTCATGTCCCGTCAGTCCTTCGTGTCAGCGTATTATTCGTTACCAGAAACATTTTCTCAGGCTACACATTTCCAAAATTACCCGGCAAATGGCCATTTACGTTGAGCGAGCAGCAGTTAGATGCGCGTCGGCGCGGTTTGGAACAATACCTCGAGAGGGTCTGCGCAGTGCGGGTGATCGCGGAGTCGGAAATAATGCAGGAGTTCCTCACGGACCAGGACGACGACAATAACAGCAGCCCCGTGGATTTGAAAGTACGGCAAAAACCGCAAAAATTTGAACAAAAATAAACGGGAGTGTCGTCGTGTTTTAGGTACTTTTGCCCGACCGGGAGGTGGTCACGGTGTCCCTCAAGAAAAGCTCCAACGCCGACGAAGTTTACGACGCCATAGTGCGCAAAATCGGGATGAGCAAGGAGATCGCGCATTACTTTTATCTGTTCGAAATCGTCGAGTACAATTTCGGTACGTAAATCGCATGAAGAGGGGGAAAATCAAACCCCACGCCATTTTTTTTTTTTCAGAAAGGAAACTACAACCGAACGAGTACCCCCACAACCTGTACATACAGAACTACAGTACCGCGACGAGCACGTGCTTGTCGGTACGAAAATGGCTGTTTTCGGTGCAAAGGGAACTGACTCTCATGGCCGACGCCCAGGCAACCCTATACGTGTTTTGGCAGGCGAGTTATTTCAATAATTTCCTTTCGATTTCGGATGCAAAACAGTTATTTATTTATTTATTTTAAGTTATTGCCCGACCAAATAATTCTAATTACAGGTTAATAATGTCGAATGAAAATAAACAGTATAAATTAATTACAAGTACCAAAATATCTAAATCTATATCTTGTGATCTGACATTAATATTTTTAATACGAAGAGTAATTGTCAACACAGTACAGTACAGTAAAGTTGTCACATACCTCGTTCTTCAATATAGGATTTTAAAGTTTAATTTTGATAGCAAAAAAAGTCAGAAAATTAGGCAATTACTAACTTTTATTACTAATTACTAAAGATGAAGTGGCAATCTCTGTAACAGGACATTATTTGAGAATCCCATCGGAACTTTGAACAATAGATATTAGAAACATTTTCCAGCCTGGAACTAATCAGACCAAAATAAATTAATTTTAAAGCATCAATTGATGTAAAAGACCTTATATTTATATTTCGAATAATCAAACTCAATATTTTTCGCGGCTGAAGAAATTGGTATAGAACTCAAGAAGTTTGTAATTTGTTTAACTGTTGGGAATTTATAAAGGCAAAATTTGTGTTTTTTTTTAATAAGTTTCAGTCTTTGACCATGTCTTGAATAGAATTGCTACGATATGCTTAAAAATAACACCAATTTTCACGTTTTTACTTATTTTTCACGTCTTTTTGGAAAAACAATTTCATTATTTCTCAAGATTCGATCAAGGCGCAGAAAAAATTATTCATCTGGTGGAATGCGCTGTGGATATAGGTTTATGTATCATTCTCTTGGCATCCTAACACGTCACACTTTTCTTCATGTGTAAAAACCATTTTCGAATAAATGATATAGTAAAATTAATGTAAATAATAAATAACAATTTGTATAACAATACACATTAACACATAAAAACTAATTTTTTGACATCTAGGTTTCTATTTAGTAGGGCTGTCATTATTTTACAGAGCCTTCTTTGAAAAATTGATAGAAAATATATCAAAACAGTGCATGTAAAAGATCGTCTACAGTCGCATCATCCTAAAACTAATGAGACCACAAGATTAAATATTTTATCAGAAATTGAGGATAATCCCCTGGAGTGGCTTCATATAATAATGAATGAACAGTTTTCCCTGTATTAAAAGAAAAAAAGTATCATCCGCAAGAGTTACATTACTACAGAATGCTGAAGGAACATGATCCCGACCGCAGACTACAGTTTCGTTTTGAGCAACTTAAATCCATTTTTGCATCGTCAGATACTGTTTAGTGATGAAGGCACTTTTTTTTTTAATAATACAGTAAGTACACAAAATTGTATGTGTTGGAGTACACAATATTCCCGATGAGTGACTTCTTCAATCAAAATCTTACTGGAGCCTGATATTTATAATTTCTTTAAAATAACTTAATTCATACTCTCTGACGTGCTAGGTAGACAGATTTGGTTCCGATAGGATAGCGCTCCGGCCATCTGTATTTACCCGACAGTGGATTGGTAGAAAAGATCAATAGAATAGCCCGCCAGATCCCCGGATATTAATTACTCCACTGAATTTGTTGCTCTGAGATATTTAAAATGATAGTGTATAAGGAAAAATCACAAAATTTCGATGACTTATAATTTAGAATTAGATAGGAAGTAAGGCAAATTAATGAAAATATCCAGAGTAATGTTTAAAGTAGGCAACCCTTAATAAAATCATTTCTTTGACATGCACTGCTTTTACAAATTTCCTCTCAACTTTATTCACTTTACTCACTCATTCCAAAAGAATTGTAAAAAATAGACCGTGGTCGAGAATCCAAGCATGAACCAAACAGTTTGTTAAGTTGATTACTAAAACTTTTTTTCTCAAGCTTTGATAGAACGATATCAGCGTCTATCCAGTCAAAAGCCTTCGAGAAGTCGGATATACCATGGTCACATGCTTGATCCGCGATCTCCTTACTAAAATGCCAGAAACTTGCGAAATTTGATTTATTACTATTTACAAATAATCTTCTGGATTCCTTCTGCGTCGGTTGTTGATGAATTCTGTGAGGAGGGGCACCGTCTTGCTGCCATATAATCAGCTCCTGATATATTTAGGTGTAAATCTTCTATCTATTTCGTGCCCGGAGAAATGCTGCAAATAACGATCTCAACTTTTGATCTACAAATATCGGACCCAAAATATGTCCATCTATGACACCACACAATACATTAATTGGTTGGTACCCCTGGGATTTTATTTCATGTACTTGTCTAGGACTATTTATTGGGTACTTTGTCTATTACAACCCTTTCTTGTAGTGAACGAACTGTCCTCAGTCCATAAATTTTTTTTCAAAAAATTATTATTCTCATTATGTCTATTTAAAAAATATAAACATCCTTTTTTGACATCATTCTGTACTTAGTTTTTGAGTTTTACGAAATTATATTTTTTCGAAACTGAGTGGACTGATCCCCGGGAAATACGTGTCTCTTTATATGCTCTAGTAATAATAGAGGAAACTGGACATGCTTCAGAGAATCCTAACATGTTTGCCTTATTTTCTTCATTTAAAACATTATGATTCCGGCATACCTTGTTAGCATTTAATACGTTACCGTTTTCTGCAAATTTCTTTCCCAGCCTTGGAAAATCTGGTTTGAAGGAGCTCGGCGGTCTGGATAAAGTTTAATATACTAACGACGAGCTGCGGTTGCACTTTTATTATTCAGAAAGTATACTTGAAGCATATTACTCCTTTCAGGGATGCTAAATTGGCGAAAAACCATTTTAACAATATTGATTTGGACTATAATTCAACCATCAACGTTGTTTACTAATATGTCAAACAAAACATATTATTATTTGTCGCACTCTCTGAAATTATATAAAAATTTCCTATTTTTGCCGGTTTGTCAAAAACGAGTGGACTAAAATATAAAGTGTGTCACATCATTGTAATCGAAATAAGATATTCTATTAAACACATATATAATATACAGGGTGTTCCATTTAAAAATATAGGATATAAGCTTATGTATCACTTGGAAAGAAACTTGACTACTGAGCCTACATTTTGTTCATTTGTTTACCTTGAAATCTCAAAAAACAAAAAAGTTACAGCTAAATTAAAATGTTATCAAGATAAATTGAACTCCCGGTGCAAAGTAAAATGCGAGCCAATTTCAGAAGCAGCAAACAGGTTGTATTCATCAACAAATGACGCAGGAGGAATCCAGGAGATTTGTAAATAGTATTATAATAGCCAGTGGGAAATTTCTTCGAAAAGCTGATTTATTATCATTTCTTATGGTTCAAATGGTGAAAAAATAATTTTAATAAGTCGCTGCCGCCCATTCTCAGGCTATCGACGAGGTGAACAGGGGTCACATCAACGCCGGCGAACGTCTGTACCAACTGAAAGCCCTCCAGGACAACACCCGAGCGACGGAGTACCTGAAGTTGGCGCGCGAGTTGCCCGGCTACGGCGAGGTGGTTTTCCCGCACTGCGCGTGCGACTCGAGGAAGGACGGTCACGTGATCGTCTCGGTCGGTACGGCCGGGATCAAGCTTCACGCGTGCCACGAAGATGGCACCGCCGAGAGCCAGGTGGTCGCGCTCGAGTGGGACTCGGTCAGGCAGTGGGAGGTGGACGAGGAGGGGATGGCGTTTTGTCTGAAGTACAACAGGCCCGATAAGACACCCAGGTGGCTGAAAATATTCACACCATACGTAAGTAGTTTGACGCGTCCTTATCGTAACAGTAGACATTTATCTCTGCGTTTTCTTCTCGCGATCAGTACGTCTATCTGATGGACTGTTTCGAGCAAATCTTCGAGGAGAGCAAGTGGCTGGACAGCGGCGACTGACTGAGGGACGAACGCTAACCCGGACCGGGTCGTTTGTTGTTTTTGTAAATCTCTTCTATTCGTAGTATTAATTTATCGAAACGGGGGTGAAGCCCGCTTCAGTGGTGTTAACGAACGAGCGTGTCGTTACGCGTTGTGGAAACGCGTCGCGAACGTCTTTGGAACATTCCTGCGGGGTGTTTCGAAAAACGTTCCGTCAACTTCTAGGGCAAATAAAATTTTAACAAATAAGGTTAGACATGTGCCCGAAAAAAATTCTTTTTTTCTGAAAAGAAACGAAAGTTAGATTACACAGGGTGTTGCGAAATTAATGCACCAAATTTTTATGGCATATTGCAAGACGAAATTTAGAGCTGGATTCCGGATGTCCCGAAATGCTTCCTTTCCGAGATGCAAGCGTGGAAGCTTAAAAAAAACTATTTTTTTTATCATAATTTCATAATTAATTGAAATTTTGCGAAGTGTACATCTTTTGGTGCGAAATATTTTTTAAATTTATTAATCTTTTTATCATAATTTGGGCGGTATCGCCATGATTGAAATGCTTTTTTTGGGTTTGGGTAAAAATTTAATTTGGAAAATACAGTGGCGCACCATTTTTTTTTTTTGAAAATATTCCATGCAAATGTGGTACGGTAGGATAAAAATAATTTTGCTCTTTGAATTTCAACACCGTGTGTCTCAGAAAGGAAACGTGTCGAAATGTTTATATATGCTAGGTCCTATTTGCGTCGTAGAATGTAGATCGCTAAAACAAGCGTGTCACTTATTTTGTTCGCAATTTTTTTTATGGGGATTCGGACAAAAATGCTATTTTTAACATATAAATGGTACTCCTGTTTATTGCCAAAAATTACTGCTTTTTGAGTTACAGTACAACTTCAGCAATCCCAATCACTTGAAACTATTTATTTTTTTGTAAATGTAAATGTACATAAATATAAATTTCGCGGTCATACATATAAAAAAGTAAAAACTTAACAAAATCATTCCAATGTTTTGTTTTTAAAAGATCTGAAGGAGTAAGTGCATTGACAAATCGTTGCTGTAAAAACTAGTAACGTCCTCATGCTCCTTTACATCATAAATGGTGGATCTAGGGAGCCCACAATTTGCTAGCCTATGACGGAGACTTTTGGATTTATCTAGACTGTAATATTTTACATTTTTTCGAGATGACGGGGTCTCACATACGGCTAAATAAAATAATAAGAATGCAGCAATTTTTATGTCAAACTGATTAAGATAAAAAACGATTGATAGTTTTCTTATTTTCTAAATTTAATTCGGAACACCCTGTATGCCACTTATTTTGTTCCCATTTTTTTAGAGGGACATTGTCATTTGTTTAAGCACAAGTGATATTTTTTAAGTAAGAAAAAATTACTGGCCAACTTCAATTTAGTAGCCTAATTCAATTAATACCGACCGAACTAGGAAATTATTTGAAGTAATTTTAATGCGCAAATATTGCAAATTATTTTCCATTTGTGGTCTAAATTTTACTTAGATATCTTAAACCCTTTCAGAAATAAATTTTACGAGGTCCCTTTTACAGAAGCCCCCCTCTATCTTCTAAGGAGCAATTTTAGAATGTTTTTTTAATATTCTATTGACCCTATAAATTCGCGGAACATTTTTCAAAAACACCCTGTATATTAGTTTTTTACGTTCTTAGCAAAAACGTTTAAATTTTAAAATTCCAAATGAGAATTTACGCTCCCGGTCGGAAAAAAATACCGCGAACTAGTTGTAGACGTTAAACGAGAAAATATCAAAGTTTATATAAAAGAGGTTTAACAGTACCGTTAGCGTTACAGCATTTACACATTTAATGGGTTATTTTGCTATTACCGCCGTAGTCGATTGTTTTAAGAGCACATTACGAATTTCGACTTTCCTTTTAGCCCGTCGAATTTGAACAAATCACTATAGTCAATTAGAGAGAAACTCTTGGCAATAACTCCCGCCATTTTGCAATTTGATTTCATCGAGTGTGCTTTTAAAATGTCGACCCCTTACGTTACGTAACGAATTGTTTCGGGTTACCTAACCTAAAAGGCTAATATATCGTTAAAAGCGATTTGTACATATATTACGACTTTTCCGTTCCATTTTTAACGATTATTTTCACTGCGTTTTCGTTAACGTTTAAACAATATCGGAGCACTAGCGAGTTAGGCAAATTTAAAGTAGCTGAATTATATTTATAGTATTTATTAATTAAATTAAGAGGCACCCGACGTCCTTATACGGAGCACGTCCTCCGAGGTTAGGTTTAGTTGTAACGTTTCAAAAATTTCGCCCCTGTACTTTTTGAAAAACTGTACATCTAGAGGCTGCAGATTTTCCTCTGCCCCCTTGTAGTTAATTTAGTTCAAATCGATTGTCGTGCAATACGTATTAGTACGAGATAGAAGTCTCGTGTATCCGAAAACGGATCTTTGGGTTGTGGCGACTTTACTTTTTCATTTTCCGGAGTGCCATAGAAAGAAATTAGAAATTGGTCGGATGCGCGAGCCGCTGGACTACCTAGTGTAAAATGTGTCTTACTCGATTGAGGTTCGTTCGCCAAGAACAAAATTCTATAAAACAGTTCCTCGCGAAATTGTACATATTCTCCGTTTCCGTTGATACCTTGTAACTTAAAAATATTGTCAAAGAATAAATAAAGGTTAGTTGACCGTTTTGCTTGGGTTTCGATTTCCTTTCCCGCCAAATAAAACGCCGGATGTGATGTAAAAAGCGGTTTACAAATTATATTAAGGAAAAAAAGTACAATATTTACAATACCATTAATAATTGTTTCATAAATAGTTACACAAAATAATACTTCGCAACAGAACCGCACTAATTATCCTAAAACGGAAACGTACTCTCCACGATTGATCTCTAATGGACAATAAGGACAACCACAAACGCAAAAAAACTTAGGTTACCAATTTCGATTTAAAAACGGACAGTCTTAGTGTTTTTTTTTTTTTGGGAAGGGAGGGGTGGGGGAGGTTTAAACATTATACATAGCACTTTACAATATTCAGGTCCGAGAGAGGGAGGGAGTGAGGGAGATATATTTTTTTATAACTTACGCTATACAATAATTACAATTAGATTTCAAATATTTCATTTAAAGACAATGCAATTGTTACGATAATATTAAACACAGACTTAGTTTTAGGATTGGCCGTATGGTAAGGCCAAACCGCAAACGTCGCGTCTACTCTGGTTATTTTGTTTCGTTGATATTGTTGAATGGCATCCACGGACGACGTCGACATCGAGAAAAATTAATTTAAATCACATCACATTGATTATGAAAAAATTCACGGTAATTTGCATTATTCGACATTCTGTAACGAGACCCAAGTGCTCTAGCGCCGCCATTTTTGGCTTATCGTTTTAACCGAAATTCATTGTTATTTCTTATATCAATAAATTTTTATTAACCGGTATTTGCATTAAAAATATTCAAATACTGAAAAACCCACAACTATGTATTGCAAGAAAAATGGCACCATATCCAAAGAACCCCTATGGACAATTTTGATTCATTGGATCATTCATTGCAATATTCCGTTCACATACGCGGCAAGCCCTATTTTTAGATTTACGAAGCTCTAAACCCACAGAAATAATTTCGGTGTAAACCTAAAGCATGGTCTGCAATCATATAGCTACTTGATATATATAACACAGTGGAAAAAATTTTAAAGTTTTTTTTAGTTTATAACGGGGTTGTGTCAAATCAATTTTATCGTGCTTTTTTGGACTTCTATCCTCAATTGATGAATTTCTGGAACGGTTGCTAATTGTCACACACAAAAGAGAGTCATCTGCAGAAGCACTACTTTACTGTTCTTTAAAGGGAATACAATTTTTTTTTAATGACATGAACAATTTAAACAAATTATAAAGTTCCTGTTCATGCACTGAGACTCGCACATTAAAAGTTTCTACTTCAGAGATATATACTTTGTAACTTGGTTCGACTTCTGCTGTTTTCATGGACATTGTTATTACAATTTCTTATAAGTTTCTAGTTTTCTTAAACGTATCTTCTAGATTATTTTTTATTAAAAACTTCAGAACAGGTGTTGCATCATTTAATGTCATTTCAGTTCAGACAGTTCAGTTCGTAAAGTTCTTTATCGAGTGTGGAATAATATGAACATGCTGAAGTGAGTTTATGGTCAGGAAATTTGCTGCAATACGCTCCGAAATATTCCGCATGGAAGAGTGATGCAATTACTAGATGCTCTTTAAAATAAAATCGACCTTTTGCACAATTTAGAATAACGTCTAATAAAGCCGAAATTCGCTGATCAAATCTGCTGTTAGATGGATTTTTGATGATGTTATCAAAATTATTTCGAACCACCAGAGTGGGTTCAATTTTTCATTGGTGCAACGTCTGTGTTTTTCGTCCGCCATGATCGCCATTCGAATCGAATCGAATTTCTTCGGAATTGCATCGCATTGCATTGGTATCGCATTCAGCCAAAAAAGTCCCCAAAATATCACGGGATTCTCGGAAGTTTCGCTCTTATTATATCCTCGGAGAACCAATACAAAAGGTCCGAAAAATTTAGTACAATTAATAATTTTTGGATAAAATATATCTATTCTTTAACAAGGTTCCTTTTAGAATTGTCATGTCTTTCTATTATCAAACCTAAATGCTCCAGAGATCGGTGACCCCTATTTCCGTCAAAGCTTTATCGCCACCAAAAAGTAAGCAGGGAAAATAATACACAAATCCATTCATTTTTGATTAAATGTCGGTGTTAAATTTCCCTGTATAACTTTTTTCTCTACTTACACCAGTTTTTTCAATGGTAATTTTTTTATAGTACTACTTTTTTTTTATAGTAAGGCTACTATCTAATAGCTATATGTTTGCAGTTTAAAGACGTTATGTTCCAATTTGTTCTAATAAATCACTAGCGCCTCCTTAGCAAACAACCATACAGCATTGGGTCTGTTACGATGACATTAAAACTTGAACGACCCTTTTTTTTTTTCGGTTGTGGCCATCATGTGGCTTTTTTTTCCAGCTCGATATTCCGTAATTTTGCGGATGACATTAATTGCCGGTCCTCGTTATACACTCAAATCGAGTCACAGACCCCGCATTCGTTTTCCGTTTTACCAACCGTACAAAAATAAAAGTCGGCATGCGGGCGCTCAAAACTCGGTTTACTCTCCTGCACCGCAGAAGGAACTACTTAAAAATAAATCTATTTTGATTATACATAATAATATTTTTAATCGCTGAATCACATTTATCGGCCAACCTTCGCACCGACCACGTTTATCTCCGTGGTCAAAACGTCATCGCATCATGATCGTCATCGTCGTTCCGCGGTTAAAGCGGAACACGCGCGAGAGGGATGAAACGATATGCACGAAAAAAGAATTTAATTATTACAAGGTTCCCATCGACCTAAAAACCGAAGTCTGCAAATTTAGAGGTCGACCTAAATTATCCAGTAGCAACCAGTTAACTTTCTATTTAACCGAGCAAATACTTTTAGTTTGATTTTATTATACAACTATTTAGCTGATAATATGGGCATTTTTATACATCAAAAAATGTTGAGAAGGCGCGTGCGCCTCTCATTTCAACCAATAAAACCTGTCATTTCAAATCTCAGATAAATAGGGACTGCCATAAACACTTAGACACAAGATGTTATTAATGACAACAATGACACAAAAAGCGCCGATTCCCAACAATCATAGAAAACATCACGACGGTTATCTTTTTCTTCTTTTAAGTTCTGGATATGGTAAAGTGTTTTGGTTAGTTTCCGTTCTACCACTTTTCTTTGTTTTTAAATATTTTTCAACACCACTGAATGTTTTTTCTAGCGGAGACTTATTAATAGTTTTTGCATATGCATTACTACTTCGTCTCATAAATATAATTTTTTTAATGTTAGGAAGAATACCTGGGAATATTAGAAAATTTTCAGAACAGTTTCATCGACCCTCGCGCGCGCGCGCGAGCTTTTACCTTTCATACAATTCGTACCCATTACTGTTAATAATTTAAAAAAATACCTAACTAATCGGAATCCTCGTCGGCTCCCTGATCGAAACCTGTTAAATCGACGGACTGGAGGTGGCCCCGCATCAGGGCGTATTCGATTAACGCCAGATGGCAGAAAATGTACTGGTCCGGCATCTGGATGGAGTAAGCTCGTTGCGATCTGATCCTTTCGACCGTGCCCCGTATATCGGCCGTGCCCAAGTCTTCGAGTCGAGATATGCAAATGTCCAGGGTGCAAAACGTCCCTATAGAACGCGAAAAGTAAAAATTTAAATTCTTTTTTTTTTCATAAACACTTGTTTAACGGCGGTTCAAAAAAACAAAATACAAAAAGTGCAAAATTCTTGTCTTCGTCTGATATACGGAATCCGCAAATTTGGGCGAATATTATATGAACTTAAGGATCCCAATTGGTTGAATATAGAGTGTAGGAGAGACATGCATTTAGCTTGTTTTTATCATCGAATTTCGTTTTTTAAATCTCCGGCATATCTGCATAAAAAAATTATATTTAGATCCCATGTACATAATATAAATATTCGATTTAGAGGATTAATAACACGACCTCGCCACAGATCGTCCTTTTTTGAAAGAAGTTTTACTTACAACATAGCGAAGCTATATAGCTCACTCTCTAGTCATTTTAAATCTTTTTCTCCACCAAATTTTGAACGCCACATTTTTCAGTATTATTTTAAGAAATCCAACAATAATTAATGATTGGCATCACCTGTTGCAGAGTGAAAAAATCATATCTTAGTTTTTATGTTATATTTCCCATATTATGTTTGCGGTTGAATGGGGCGGGGTGGTCTGGTCACTTGTGGCCAGACCATCACTGAACTTCGCCGATTTCTGGATTGTATATGTATATATGTTCCGTTTGTTACTAGAATACATTGTTCTCATATTTCTGAGACAAAATGTATGATGTGCAAATAAAGACATTATTATTATTATTATTATAAAACAAAAATAATTGTTGATATAGGTATTCATTTTCATAAAACACTTCCTTCAGTCTTTTTAGCTTTAATTTTTTGAGAATGAGAACCTCTGAAACGCTACGAGGTACTTTTTCCATTTTAATTTTGACACTTCCAAGATATAACTCGGTATAATAATCCATGAAACCCCAAAGGCTAAAAAAATATTAATTCTCCAGATTGTACTAACCCGTCCGTCCTATCCCCGCGCTACAATGTACAACTATAGGTGGTCCCCTGGGATGCCCCGCCCACATATCCTCCAAAGCGTTCACCATACTGGCCTGTTTTCTCCGCACCCGATCTAGGAATTCCAACATGGCTTTGGCGGACGACGGCACCCCGTAGTCGGGCCACGAGGTGAATTGCCAGTGCGACACCTCCCGCACTTCTTCCGTCTGCGGACAAAACAACACGTCGCCACTCTAAAATGAGCTCCTACATTGGCGTCGACGCGTCTCCTACCTTTTTATTCGTTAATTGGATTGTGGTCACCGTGTAGTTGGGATCCGTTTCTACCGTCACAGTTTTGACGGCGAAGTACCCGTAAGAAGCTTCCGCGCCCTCCTCCGTCTCCCAGTACTGATGACACTTGGGCCGGCCCCTCTCCATCACCCTGGTAGTCATCACTATGACTAACGTGTGCTGCTCCCAAATCATTCGCCAAAAATCAGCGGTAGTTTTCGGTAACGGACCTGCGCAAACGACAACGCCCTTTTGAAATTATCGAATGAACGATAGAAACTTGGGTGGACCAAGTCTCTAGCCTGGTTCCCATTGGCGCTATCAACCAAATTCCTCTTTTCAGAGAAAAAATAACACGGCTGTAAGGAACTGAGCCGTTTTTCACAATTTAGGATGAGGAAGAGACAACTTTGGAAAATCTAAAAACTCCTCCCTCCACTTTTGAAGCAATTTTTGCCCAATATTACGCTGTAACCACCCTCGACTCAATCCTTTGAAGCTAACGATGCAATATACTCGGGCAACTTTTTTGAATTCCCTTTTATTAAATTAATGAATGCAGTCAACTGTTTAAAAAAACGCAACAAGTCAAGACGTTTTTTAATATTAATAGTAGAATAATAAAAGCACACTTCAGTGCATTTATTGTCACCTTTATTCAATGTTTCTTTAACCACTGCCACATTTTCATTTCATTTCATTTTCAGATCAGTTTAAATGCGCAAAACTGCTCCAATTATTCAAAATAGGGTAAAAGGTCGGATTTAGACAATTATCGACCTATTTCTATAGTCCCTATTTTTGGGAAAATTTTCGAAATAATCCTAAAACAATGATTATTAGATTATTTATTAAGTACCTCCTTTTTTTCTGAGGAACAGTGGGTATTCCTGCCTGGAAAATCTACTAAACATGCAGTTCGAAAGGAAGTGTCAGAGATCGTAAATGGTCTGGAAGATGGCGACTCTGTGTTACTGTCTCTTTACCATATTTCGAGGGCGTTTGATTGCGTCAGTCATGAAATTTTGATGAGGAAATTATTAACTATTGGCTTACCTCAATCTACACTGTTATTTTTTGAATCATATTTTAAAAATCGAACATAATAGGTTAGTCTAAACGCGAATGATTCATCCACTTTAAATCTAAAACAAGGAGTCCCTCGAGGATCTGCCCTAGGGCCACCTTTCTTCATTATTTACATAAACAGATTAGATGAACTGATTTCTGGGGTTGGGCTGAAGGCTCAGTCTTGATTTTCATATAACAATTTATAACCGTAACAACTGAGATTCACTATTTAAATTATACAATGTCATGTGTATTCCCCGTTAAAAATGAAACAATCACCCAAAGATGCGAGGCACTCACCTTGCGTGTTGATAAAAGCGTTCTTCTGTTTGTACCCGTCGACAAAGTTCGCATGAATATAATCACTGTCTTTATCACAATCGATTTCGGACAATATCACCCTGCTGTGGTCGTAGCACAGCACGTCCGTATAACGGTTCTTGGGCAAGTTGTTCTTCAATTTGGCCACATTGAAGGTACCGTCGGGCGGTCGAGACCTGATCTCCGCGTATTCCTGCATCAAACCGGACCTAAAAAAAAGGAAGGGCTAAACAGCAAATTTTAGAAATTTTTTGAAATACACCAACTAACTAATTACGTTTACAGTCATTCGCAAATTTGAATTAGCTGTGACGTCACTATGTAATATTAGCACGAGAATAGGATTAAAAGACCTCCCCTATAAACTAATATAGCGTACAAAACGTCTCCAACATGTAAATATTTATTACATATTTTTTTAAAAATAAGAACAAAGCGAAGCTGATTTTTTTTGCTTTTCTTAGAAGTGGCCCAAAAACGTTAACAACAAAACTATCGCAACAATACCATAGACCATAGGTTTAGATTAGTTTAACAACTCTCACCGGCTGACGTTTAGTGTATCGTAACGTCAAAAGGCGTTTTCCTGTGAACTTTAAACCACTACTTTTTAACAGAACAAATTTTTGTCCAAGAAAAATAATTGTCAAAAAAAAATGTCTTTCTTGTATCCCCGGTGGTTACATGACTTTGGTCACCACGTACCGGCCTCGATCCCTCACGTATTCGACCAGCTGGACCATCGTCATGGCGGCACCGTCGCCGTGCAACGAATCGTCATCGCTGAAACCGCTGGAAGCGCTCGACGGTGGGTTCAGGTTGGCTTCCTCGGAGGACCACGTGTCCGGAGGCGCGTCTTTGCCTCCAGTGATGTCGATATCGGCCGGTATGCCAATACGTTTCTGAGACACCGGAGTTTTGCCATCTGAAACGGAAAAATGCGGCTTATAATAACAGTGCCACCTATCGACTTAAAAGTAAAATTAATTCTTCGCTTAATTTTATTACCGAGTCCTCAACCCTCGTTACGTCATGCATACTACTATACTTCTGAGCTATTAACATAATTATAAGCACATGTTCTATACTAAATCTCCTATTCTGCTTCTGCGACGTTATTTTCGAATCATAAGTGGTCGCTATTTGTCAGTGGTGCGAAAATCACGTCAAATTGATTTGAAAAAAAAGATGTCTTATCAACATTACAAAAATGACCTCCGAGCGTCGTTATTGGTTAATTCCAGATATGGACTTAAACATAATAATTAATTTAAACTATTATCAAATTAAAACCATGATGTAGGAGAATATATCTGGAGGGTTTCCAAATAGTGTGTCAATGTAATATGTTTCGTTTATTATTTATTTTAGAAGAGAATGCAGAGTAAAAGAAACAATTTGAAATTATTTTTAAATACAAAAATATGTGGGAAATTAAACTTATATTTTTGAACACCCTGTATATTATGCCATTAATAATAATTCATAATTTTATACTCAATCAAAAAATGTAGGGTTGTTATGGTCTATACTGAGTGTCTTCGGATTTATGGCCATTTTTTCGTCAAAAAGGACCTGTGTTTAGTACCCTAGATTTTTGACGCCGTTTCGGACAGCTGTAATTTTATTACGCCAACAATTTTATAAAGTGGTAACACTTTTCTTAAAGTTAGTTCAAATCGTTTATACAAGGTGAGTCAAAATGGAAAATATTAATTTTAGCGAAAAAATCGAATTGAACACCCTGTATATTATATTTCCATATTTTTTTTTAAAGAAAGGCTCATAATTATTCATTACCTATAATTCTCCATTTTCCGCAACCGTGCGATTTACTTTCTATCTTTCCCATTGCAAAAAGAAAAGAACAAAAAACAGTGAAGACCAAAATCTGACTTGAAGTTGACGTAAGAAAGGTTTCACTTAAATGACAAAAAATGATTACACTAATTGACGTAAAAAAAGGCGTCACTTAAATGACATCATTCGTCAGAGACAGTAGGTCAAATTAACGTCCTGTGACGTCATATATAAGGTCATTTTTGTCAATTGGTGACTAGTTAATGACGTCATTTTGACGACACTCTGCTACCTGAGATAGTGTTATTATATGTTATTCAATTGTCTACAATCAATTCGGCTATAACGAGTAAATCAGCCAGATATATTTGTGCAGAAATGCCCCATAAGGTCACTTTTATATTGCTCTAGCCTGTAACAAACTGTCACAGAAAACTAAACGCTTTTTCACAGACAACAAAAGGATACCGTAATACCTTTTTTGTGCGTATCTTTTCTTCTGCGATTAAAATTAATTAATAAAATCCGTTAAAGCGCGTAGTCGTTACCGTAAAGGGGCACCGGTGACGAAACCGCCGACGTAGTCATGGAAGCGAGACAGTGCTCGAGCCAACCATCGTGGTCCAGGACAAGGGAGCCTCCTAGCTGCGCGGGCAGCGACTCTCTCGGTATGTGGGCCAGCAGCTGCGCCACCGACACCGTGTAGACGCGTTCGCGAAGCTTCTCGCGCACGAACAGTCGCAGAATCTTAAACGGCGCCTTGAACCACAGCGGCGCCGTCACGATCAGGACCTTTTTAAGCTTAGCCGGGTAACCGCCCTGCAAAACAAACCGATTTAGACCTGCACCGACCAATCTGCGATCTGTGATTTTCCAAATGTCGACTGACCGAATGTTAAAATAGAGTTAGAACTCGCCATCTTTAGTATACCATGCTACTGTCTGTACTCATGTACTGTCTAACGTGCATTTAGCTTAAAACTATGTGGGGAGAAAATAACCAACTTTTGTAGTCTGTGGTAAATACAAAATGTAATAATTGTTTCAGTTGGTGGTTATGTTTTTAAGAAACTTTATAATTTGTACTTCATATAACGCAGGGATTACTTCTAGTGCATTGCTTAAAGTTGCCGAACAATGGTGAGTCATTTTTGCGATCTCTTTGCAACCCCAACGCCGTATATCCTGTCGCTTATTAGGAAACCATACCCCCCTAATTGTATCCCTTCGCCTTTTCACGAAAGGATCGGGGAATAAAAGTGCTTTATTCTGCAAGAACCAATTGAAAAACATGGGCGAATCGTTTACATCGAACACGTTAGCAGCGGAATGAAAATGGGTTCAGATGCTCATATATTGACGCACGCACAAAACTAATATTAAACGGAAACTGTTAAACCATCACGATTAGTGTGCAATAACTTGCCGTTAAATTGCGGTCTTCGCGGAATTTTTAAGGCAATCGTTAGTTCGGAATAAACGATTAGGTTTCAAGCTTCAATAAACGTTCCAGGTAGTCGAGAGATTGCCCGCCTTCCAGAAACTTATTTTTCCGTTTATTTATATTACGCGTCTTCGAATGTCAGCCGAGGCAAAAGTTTCGCGGTTTTCCCGAAACAAGAGGCCACTTTAAAATAAACGCGTTTGAATTTAGCCGAGTAAAAAAAATTAAAAGTCGGTCAAACTTCAAAGGTTTCTGTAGAATCCGCGCAAAGCGTCTGAATCCTTGACAAATAAATAGGCTGCGTCTTAAAAGAAATACAGTTTACCGTCTGCATCGCAAATGTACAGGGTCTTGCCAAAGCTAACGGACAGCGTATGATAACTTTTTTGACACTCAATATCTATATGGGCGACTTTATAGTTAAAATTCTAAAACGAAAGTAGATGATAAGAACTTTTGCTGTCACTAACTAGTCAATTTTTAACTTAACCCAAGCAAAGTTGAAGTAACTTTTCCACTACTTATATAAACGCCATGATAATGCTTATAGTTATAAAAATATCTGCAAATTGAATGAGATTGTCAAGAAAAACACAAAACGCCAAATTAAATACGATTTTATTATCCGTTTCTGGCCTGTAAATGTATTTTTTTTTGCGGAAATCATTTGATATTCAAACAATTTCAAACGTTCTGACTAATTTTAGATAACGATTTTTAAATTTATTTGTGGAATTGTTAAAGTCGACAACTCGTATTGACGAAAACTATTTGTAAAACAAAAAAATTACACCATATGCGACGTCTTTCAAATCCAAGCCTCCATGGTCTTCTATCTTCCCAGTCAAGGTTTTGCATATGGCGATCTTCCATTGTCTGAAACACACCGTCTTTCCGCGAAAGTCGCGGTCTTCCCGTGGTTTCCAGTTCCAGATCTTCGGAGGCCATCGTTCATGTGCTCTCTAATGTGTTGGTTTCTCACTTTTTCCATTTTTGACAGGCTACAGCTGCGTAACCAGAAATCCGTTACCAAAGCTTTTAGTCGATCTTGATTCCTTATAGATATTTCCCACATTTCTGCACTACTATTGCCTTATATATTCTTCTTTTTACGTCATTTGTGATATTCTTATTAAACTTTATGGTTCTCAGGATACTTATAGGTATAGGTAGTTTTTTTAAAGATTATGCATAGCCCCCACTTTTCATACTGTTCGTTCAGCTTTCTCAACATCTTCAGTAAATATTACCTGGTCACACACTTCTTCCTCCAGGTCTCTGAGCTTCATTTAAGTCAATTTTGAAAATTGTGGGACCCAGACAATATCTCCTGCCTTAGGCGCTTATTTACGGTGAAGTGTCATGCTTAACACAGTTTGTGTTGTTTGTATATATATAGAGATGCACTATCATAAGCTCTTTTAAGATCTACAGAGATCAGATGAATTTGTAGACTATTGACAAGTCTCTTGTCCGTCCCTGTTTTATAACAAATATATTTTCAATGCATGATCTATGAGCTCGGAATGCACTTTGTTCTTCTTCAAGTATGTTCTTTATTTTTCCATTAACTTTTCCAATGGAGCTCAACACTGTTATCCCGCTTTAGGTTGTCAAATACTCTTTTTCCCCCCTGGTATATGATACTTATTATACCCTCTTTGAATAATCTACGACTGAAAGAAAATATAACAACGACCCAACTGCTAGAAGTCTCAAAAGGGTAGCTTAAAAGTTACTCAAAATAAAAATAATAGAAAAAAGAATGTACTTGTTTTAATCTGAAATTAAAATCGAAATAAATAAAAAGGGTAATGTTGAAATGATAAATAGTTTCAAAGAGGATACATTGGACGTTATTTTCTTTGTTCAATAAAATATTTTTATATAGACGGGCAAAACATGACAACTTAACTATTGAATTCATTATATGCTCTTACAACATTATATTATAAAATTGGAGTGACATCTGGACCTAGTAAATAATGATATTTGTTCATTATGAAATGTTAATTTTCAATAGCTTATATGGAAGAATCAAAAGGATATAAAACGACGGCAACAGCGCGATCACTTCTGATGACCTTGACTGAGACGCCCACTACTACGAAAACAACTTATTAAGTCACCCATTCATGCGGTTCCAAAAATCCTCCGCTGATGTGCAAATCACATCCTCGGACGCATCCGCACAATGGGCTCGTCTCTGCGATTTAGTCACGCCGAGATAAATTGCAGTGCAGCGTTTTTACTTATCGCCTAAACTCAAATTAAGCGTCCTACCTAATCGGGCAACGTTGGAAATGATTTTTTTCGTTTTCATCCATTACGGTGTTAAAGATTCTTTTTGGAAGTAAAATTTGTATCTCAGGTAAATTAAAAAAAAAAAAACAGGTTTTAAAAACAATATTCCTGCATACGATTTTATTATACCGTGATTAATTTTCGATGGTAGGAATTCTACGGAGAACGAACAAATATTGTTTTCAAAATTCGGATACTAGGCTCTCTCTTAGATATACTGCTTCCTCCTAATCAATATTGCTTGTTTTGAGAGGTTTTTGCAATTTTTAGCTGCAATTTTAGTTACTTTGTAAAAGCCCTGTTATTAGATTTACCTAGATGAATTTATTCTATATAATACAGGGTCGCTTAGAAGTACTTATTTCGACGTGACACAAAAACGGAACGCGCCGAATCTTATCGAAACGTTTGTAGCTAAATTAGGGTTTTAGTGCTGCCTCATGTTGGACAAAATAAAGGAAAAATTATTAACATTTCAAAAACCGCTGTAAATAGGTACAGGGAAGTATTAAGCAAAATTAATCAGAAGAATAAAATGTTGCCATATATTATATATAATGTTGCGTAGTTCAAAACAGTTTAGCTCGATAAAGTCAACTTAAATTAGGCCAGGGTCTTTCAAAAAACTTGTGTGTTTCCTTATTTCGTTCTATTGTTTATTACCTATCCAGTCAGGTTTCCCAGGAGATAAAGTTCCGCGTAAACGGAAAACCTACGACCCAGAAATGCATATTTGGGTTTGTCGTGCGACACGGAGCGAGCCTCAAAGGAAGTAAGCTTTTTAACTGTCAAAGGTATCCACGTACGCCCGGTAATAAACCCTTCTTTGATGCTAATTTACATTCAGACCTCAATCCCCACGTTTGCAAAGCGGTACCTAATAAATGGCACCGTTCGGTATAATACGTTCTCCTTGCGAGCATTAGTTTCACGCGATTATACATTTTTATAGGTAATACGTATTTGACTGTAGACGTTATAAATATTTTCCACGGATTTGGAATAAACAAAAAATAACTAAAATTCAATATAACAAATGTAATATGCAGACCATAAGTAAATGAATATAGTGGGTATATCTCAATCCTGAATCTTGATTATATAAAAGTACACATACGGAAACATAAAAAGAGAATAACTACAAGAAGCCATAATATTAATTAATAATTAAATGGAATGCGGACCTTACTAAACATTAATATGAAAAAGCACAAACTATGAACTAGAACTGTAAATTTGTAAATAAACAATCTTATTGGCCTAATAAGTTCTTCAATAAGCAATACAATCAACCAAAATAATAAAGTCTACTGCTTTATAGAAAAAATTGACAGTTAATCTTAGCGCTCGCGAACGTCATTCTTGGCATAAAATTTGAAATAATATTTCAAACGCTACTAAAAGCATAAATGAAAAAAAAATTAATTTATTATTTTTTTTATTTTTACCATAGCGTCGTTGCAGATGTTTTTTTGAATTGAATGAAAATACTTAATAAGAGTTCAAAAGTATTCCCCCAGAAATATTTTTGCCATAATGGAAATATTCACATCGTAGTTAATAATTAAAACGTCACGAGGTATGTTTTACTGTTATCTGCTTAACATTTTCGTGAGTCAGTTATTTTTGAGTTGACAATGGTTTATCGTTGTTGCATCGTGCCAGGCTGTAAAACTACAACCAATTCGGCTCCGGGAAAAAATATTTATTAAATTACCTATTCAAGCAAAAACACGAAAAATATGGTTAAAATCCATTAGTGAAGACCATTTTAACGTAAGTACTTTATTTATTAGTTATTTAAAAATGAAGGTACTTTAAAAAACTACTTTCTAATTCTTTTTTTTTTTTTCTCAAAGAAACTTCCACAGGCTACTGTAATGCTTTTTACAAAACTTCTGGATTCCTCCTGTTTCGGTTTTTGCTTAGTCGTTCAGTTTCAGTCAAGCTCTGAAGAAGCCAACAGGATGATTGGCGAAACGTTAGCAAGGTCAATTAAACTACAACTGCAGAAGAAATATTACACATAAAAAAAGTAGATAACAATATAAAATCTACGGCAACGATGCGTTGCTTTTCTCCGATATCTCGTGACGTCACTATCAATGGAGTGGCGTTTTTGGGAGTGGACGAGCTTTCTTTCTTTATTTCCTTTTGGGAGAAATATTCTGGGGTGTAACTAATAGTACATTAGAAGGTAAATTGAAAAGTTCTCGTGCAAAATTAAAAATGTGTGCAAGGGGCATTTTAGAATTTCGCATAATTAAGGTAGTAAAGTACGGGCAACCGTGTTAATTGTGATCAGCCTCTTAATTAAATTGAAGCATTCGTGTTGAATTGCCAAAATCTGATCGCAAACACAACTATGTATTTCGAATTTGGACATGGGTTTTGATTATTTTAAATCACACACACCTTGTAGTGTATTTTATTCCTAGAAAGAGCTATCTTATAGTATATTATTATAGTATATTTGAATCAAGAGCGGAGCGATTGCTTAATAAACAGGTTAGATAAAAAGTTACCAAACGTGTTGCACACTATACTGTTTCTACAACCGTCACGAAAAAATCACAATTTACCAAATTAAAAATAATAACAGATTATCGAATTACTAAATTTCGTATCATTCAAACAAAATCTTTATTAGTTACCAGTAAAACTATTCGTTTATCGTTCCGAACGGTTCTGCCATTGTGATCTCTTTTTAGCAGTGTACGTTAGACAGAGAGAAAGCTGTATTATTGGATATGCCATATAAATAACGGAATGAAAATCCATTTATCAGAATAAATAAGAACTAAAAGTTCAGATTTTCACGAAATTATATATTATGACATGACAATTGTTTCGGCAACACCGTGTCTTTATCAAATGTAATATTTACAAACTACCTGCTACGATATATACCGAAAAATGACCATAAAACCTTAATTAATGTGGTTGCGAGAATTTAAGTTCTATAAAGGAGAGGTATTTAAACATAATTAATCGTTAGGCAATACATTTGAATGTCTCATGGCTTCCAATAAATTTAATTTTCCACTTTTTGTGGCTGTTTGTAATATATCAAAATTGTTGTGAAAAATGTGTTTTTCTGTGTTTAAGTGTGTAGCATAATTAGAATCTAGACTATTGTTTTTAAACGCTCTTATATGTTCGTTAATGCGATTCTTGAAGGATCTACCTGTTTGTCCGATATAAATTTTAGGACAAGATCCACATTTCAACCTGTAGACACCTGATTTTTGGTATTTTGGACATTTCGATTTATTGTTTTTTAAATATTTTCCTATTGTGTTGTTAGTTCTGAAAGCTATTTTTAAACCACATTTTGACAAATGTTTAGAAACTTTTTCGCTAGGTTCTCCTATGTATGTAATTGTTTTAAATTGTTCGTGTTCTGTATTTGGTTTCGGATAAATAGAATTTACTGTTGTCTGTATTTGTTTTTAATTTATAATTTTATCTATAATGGACGGATTGTAGCCGTTGTTCAGTGCTATTTGTTTAATGATTTTAAGTTCTTTGTTGTAATTTTCTGTTGAGAGTGGCGTATTAAGAAGTCTGTGTATAACAGGGTTAAATGCAGCCATTTTGTGTGCATAAGGGTGATTTGAGTTGTTATGTATGACTCTGTCCGTGTGTGAAGGTTTATGATATATTGAAAAATCTAATTTGTTTTGCACTTTCGTAATAGTTAACTCTAAAAAATTAATAGAGTTATCCTGTTCAATCTCGATAGTTAATTTTATACGATTATGTATTGAGTTAATGTAATTTAAAAAAGAATTCAATTGTCTGTCCGTTCCAACAAAGCAAGCAAAGATATCGTCCACATATCTATACTACCATAAAAAACTTTTACTTAAAGGATGTTCTAGTATGATATTTTCCAAATTATCCATAAAAATCTCGGCTAACAAAGGACTAAGTGGGTTTCCCATAATCAAACCTTAAATTCAAAATAATTTTGGTCTAAAGATACTATTAAGCAATCTAATAAATCTTGTTTCTCCAAACTGTTAACCTGTTTCCGAGTTAGGATAAAATCTTTTTACGTTTTGACGTTTGACGTTGACGTTTATCAATTCTGACGGTCAGGTCAGTAAATGTATTCGTGTTTTATTGCGAAAACGTACCCAAAAACTAACAGTCGTAGAAAAAGTATAGAATGCAACACGTTCGGTAAACTTGAGTCAAATGCCGTTTACCGCAGTTGTTGCATAATATACTATATTGTATTAGTTTTTGTTAATATGCTTTCTAATTGCATGTTAATGTCTTAGTTCGTTCCAAAAAAAATTACTCTAACCCCAATTTTGATATGATCAATGACTTTCCCCGTACCTATTAGTTAAAAAATAGACGGAAATTGATAGTCCGGTTGGTATTTTTGCGGTAAACATTAACGCAGCTCCCCAAAAACACCGAACTCTAGCCAAAAAATAGCGTACTACGCAGCTGTCGGTGAATTTCATGCATGATTCATCGCGTCGGCGCAACGCAGTCGTTGGATTTTTGCGTCGTGCCGGTTATTTTTGAGTTTGCTATTACGGTCAAGGCGAATCGACGACCGATAATACGAAAATAAACGCGTTGTCACTTTAATAACCGATACAGATCACGGTAATAACCGAAATTTGTATATTCGGAATGCCCAAAACGAACTGTTTCTCCATGAATGCCACCTGACGTCATTCCGTTTATACCAAATAGACTAAAACATTAGGATATATGTATTATGAAGTTGGAACAAGGTTGTCATATATATAGTTGTCCAGGACATGGTTTGGGTGGCGATGTTTTATAAATCGCCATAGAATTAAAAAAAAAATACCTTGCTACTTAAAATGACATTTGAATATACCGTGCTTTTCTATTAACTGTACCTATTAATGCTTTTTTTCCCGCTTGCATATTTTAGACATAGATTTAAAGGCTAATTCTTTGCTGTGTGCATTTAAAGACAAGGTCCAAAAAGCAGGTAAATTGACCTTGGTGGAAAAAACGTCGTGATTTAATTGCTTCGGGATGATTGAACAGTATGTTTCTCTAAATATGAACTCTGGATTATGCTTTTTATTATTATTCTATTCCTCCTAGAATATTTAGGTAAACACCATTTTAAGAATATGTTTATCAGTTTCAATTACCGTTTCGTTTGATTTTAACATAAACTTTGGTTGTTTCAATTGTGGCTTTAAAAAATAAATAACTAAAGAATACCCACGGCGTCATACCTAAATCTTGGTGCCTAATCCAACCTAAGGTAGTATCTTTAGAACTTTCACTACCAACAGAAATAACGGAATTATTAACAGCGCCCTTATCAAATTCTGACTTTTTATTATGAGTGGGATTAAAATATTCCCAACGGGGTTCTAATAAATATTTACAATATTACTAACCAAAACTAACCTTAGTCTTCTCTAATACCTGCTCTTCCACTAATCACTTTACTTCAAATATTTTAATTTTACGTTATAATCTACAATTTAGTTTAAAAAAAAAATGTCTTTGTCTCAGAAAAATGAGGCGCATATGGCTAATACTGACCGAGAGTTGGGAAAAAAAAATTGCGCCTTTACAGAAGAAAGAACTGTGGTATGACGAAGTTCGATCAACTGCGCACCAGCGAACTGCATGACTATAATCGCGATAAAAGATAATGTCTACGGTTATTTAAAATATTAAATTACAGATAACTAAGCGAAGCTCCCATTGGTATGGTCAAACTTGTTTAAGTTGTAACTTAATCATCCAATGCAAAAGTTCTGGATCGTCTGCAAGCTTCTCCGCTCACGATGCACGATTGCAGGCCAATTAACCGGACTGCAATACATTAACGAAGAGATTCAGTATCGTCAAGTCGCAAAGCGTCATTAGAGAAAAATATTGGCACATATGTCGTAATTTGTAGTAGCAGTTTTCACGCGATTGAAATCCCATGTCTCGAAAAAAGCCCTAAATTTTTTATGCTGCTAGGTTAATAAAAGATATTTTTTAAAAAAATTATAAATTAAGTTGAGGGAAGTTGAGAGGTTTTTCCAAAGACACTAAGATTGGATTTCTTTTCATTCAAAACCAAGACCGAGAAAAATGAATTATTGTTTAAATCAGTATTTATTTTATGAGCGCTACTACAGCAAATTCATTTTATTATGTAAAAACGTAGGTCAGGAAATGGCCTGCCCATGTTACGAAAAAAGGCCTAAATTTTTCATGTTAATAAAAGATATTTGCTGTTCAATTGAATTTTAAAAATTAAGTTAAGCGAAGTTGAGAGGTTTTTCCAAAGACACTAAGATTGGATGCCTTTTCATTCAAAACCAAGAAGTGTGCGGCCGAGAACAATGAACAGTATTTATTTTATGCGCGCTACTACGGCAAATTCATTTTTTCGATTTTTTTTTTTTTTTGAAGATATCCGGATTTGTTCCTTACGGTGCATAAAGCGTTTTTAAAATACAGATCCAGAGCCTATTTTAATTTTTTTATATCGCTTTCAAATTTTGATCAAAAACTACAAGGAGTGATATTTCTTAGAGCAAGCATGTCCTGTTTTGACACATTTTCAAAAACACACCGATTTTTATGGAATTTCAAAAATGGGGTTTGACAGTTATTAATTACTTTGATGGTTCTTCCCGTTAAAAGCGCGTTTTACTGGAAGAACTGCCAATTCAAAATGAAAATAGATGCAGATTTCATGTACGGAAATAAAGATAGGTCCTGCAATGATTTCAGATTAACGAAGGCAACGGTTAAATTTGCGGGACGTTTTTCCGATCGAGCGCATTAGGCGACCAGGAACGGAAGTGGCGATTAATTTCGAAAACGAAATTAATGTTCCCCGTGGGCCAACGACCGTCAGACGTGTCGGTAAAATTCTGAGGGATTGCAATCGAGTTGATCGGCACGGTTAGTAAGCGATAAAATCATTTCGCGCGTGCCTTAACGTAAATTTTAACTCTAAACGCCTAAACCATCGGAATACCAGGTGATTCACGCTGTGTGTTTTGATAAATGTCGTACAGTCACAAATAATACGTCGGTAATCTGCGTTTTAGAAATAATGTTTTTAATGCCGCGTTGCCAAATCTTCCCGAACACATTTTTTAAAGTTATATTATATAATTTCATTTTTACATGTTGTCGATATTGTTCCAGACTTCTTCAACCAACACGCGTAAAAGTTGGAATTATTTTCAACAAAAAAAAAACTACCTAGTATAAGCCATTCACCCATTTTTAATATAATTGAGTACACCGTGTTTTTCTCATACGTAGCGACGTAAGTTTCCATAGTACGAAAATTTATATTAAACATAATACTAGTAGTGTTATAGTTATATATAGCGTGTTTCAAAACGCATGCACTGACACTTTCAAAAACAAATTCATGTAAACGTAGGTCAGAAAATGGCTTGTCTGCAATATTACAAAAAAAAAACAGTTTTCTACAATATGTTAAATATTTTTTTGAAATTTATAATGATGATTGTCTCTACTAGATTAAAACTGTGAAGTCTAGTGAATTCAGGGAGGTACCTTAACGAATAATATTGTTAAAAAGTTGAGGACCCTTAAACTTTTTGAATTTTTTATTATTTACATTGAATATGCCGCTAAATATAATATATTCTAGGCACTGCAAACAAAAGGCCTCTCTGCACTGAAGTACATTTTACAATTGATATTGGCATGACCTGACCCGATACAAATCTGGTTTTTACTGAACGGCTGATTGTTTCTTTACGAATTTTGTTAAGACTTAATAGTCTGGTGACTGTTTTAATGTAGATTTTGTTGATACTTGGTACTTTCGCACGAGTAAACACATGTTTACAAGTTTGAATAATGTTATATTTAAAACACGTTTCTAGCCAATTGCTAGCGGTTGAACGTAGGATAAAATTGATTCTACTAAAGATATTATGAGGGAACTCTTTCACGTAATATATAAAGTTTATGGAATAACGAATTTTCACAGCGATCTAAGAGCCATGGTCATTCCATTTAAGCCCCTCATTAAAACTACCCCTAAATATTATAACTTTTTGGTGGAATTTGTGTAAAGATCGCATCTACAATTCGGGTTATAGCTTGAGCAGTCAGAATTTGAAATTTTAATTCTTTCTTTTATTCTGGAGCCCCGGCCGTCGTCATAGAATAAGTAACGAATTGAGTTTCGTCTAAATCACGTGACAGTAGGCTATAATCTAGCCATATTTTTCCCAGACTTAGTTTTTTTTTTGGAGTGTAGAACTGTGGAATGGACAAAGATGATTTTTTTTTAAATTGACATGAAATTTACTTTATTCGAAAGATAATCTTATAACCGCCATGGCTGACTCGGACGTACGAAAGAGTCAGTAATCATAACGTTCTGGCTAGCTTCGTTTTTGAAAAAAGAAGGGATCAATTATAGCCTATAAAGCACACAGTCATTTTATCTGGATATAACGGTGACTCAAAATACATTTGCATTCCTTTGAATGGACCGTAAAATGGACGTAGTGGCGATACGCACTTCAAACAGAACCATGATTTCCAAAATCAATTTGCACAATTTGGAAGCTTTCTTCAGGAGTTGTTGTTGAAACGCCAAACTAAACTGAACATATAAATCACTTGGCAGCTCACCAAATAGCCGCCAGTTAAAAAAATGTTGCCAACTTAAAGTTCTATGCCTCTAAAAAACACCCTTTATATAATGTGACACCAGAAAAGTGCCCTGCGGCACACCATACCCCACCGGGAGAGAGAAACTCTGGGTGTCACTCACTTTAACTTTTCGCAATCTATCTTGTCAGTATGTTTTAATCTGTTTTTGTACTAGCCATCTAATATCAACGTCTCCTAGTCTTTCCAGCAAGATACTGTCGAGAAAAAACAGTAATACACTTTTTTCTATCTTTTCTTTTCTTTTCTTTTCCCTGCCCACTTTTTTCCTAAAACCAAATTCATCGCTGTTGGATACAGTATTTTTTTCCAGATTTTTTTTTAAATCTAAACTCAGTATACTTTTCAAGGGCTTTATCCACACTATGTATAATAGGACCAAAAATATACCTTAGCCGCAGCCCTTCGCAGGACCGTAACGAATATTTGTGGAAACTTGAAATTTTTATTTGCAACGCAAATGGACCGTTTTAAATTTCATTGATGCTACGGGGTATTTTCGACTAAATAGAAGCGTTTACTTTAACATCAGGTGATAACGTATGGTTCTTAAGGGTTTAATCTAAATTGCAATATGTTCATACATACTGCGAGGCTGTTTTCACTGGATGGTTCAAGAGGTAAGGTTAAGTACCTCAACTCTATTTATCTTACAGGTAAGTTTGAAAATAATCATTTTTGTGTTGTCTGCCTGTCGTATTTGTGTCTTCTACGTAGTTCTTCCATTTGTGAACAACAACATAATGGATTCCTTAAAAATGTCCGGGAAGACTCCCTTGGGAGGTTGACCAAATATAGTAGCGGAGTAATAAAATAATTATAGGTTTTTCGAATAAGAGCGTTGGAGATATACCATTCCCAAGATTTGAATCCGTTTTTTTCGGCGGTTTTATTATTTGTATTAATTCTTTTTCTTGTATTGGCGACAAAAATGTACTCAAATTACTTATTATTTATACGTATACGTTTATGTGAAATTTATTCTTTTTTTGGACGATGAATCTGCTGCAGAGCGCACTTTTTCTGAAACACCTAGTGTGTTTTACAATAATCCAGGGGTATGCAAAACCAATTACCACTTACGACAACTTTGCTCACTATTCCTTGCCGTATTCATACGCGTTCCTCAAGGTGCTATAAAAACATTAGAATAAATCACCTTCCTTGAACGAGAAAGCCCTACTATGGACTATGAATTCCACCCGGGAAACCAGTTAACCCCGCGGATGCCGTAAAGCGACGTCAACGTCACTGACAATTTGACAAATTCTCATCCACCTATTCATCGGATCGTAGGCGGCGTTAAATCCATATTCTAACCCCAAAATTGGTCCATCTCGGCCGAGCGAGTAACTTCCTTATCGATATACGTATTAGCTATCTGGGGCGCGTTGTGTGACAACGCATATATTAATTTTGATACGAATAAAGCGCGGTGACATTTAAACCGAAACCCCGTGACCCCGAATAACCGACCGGATACTGTAACGCTTTCGACGCAAACAAAAGCGCGGGCGCAGCGTTACAAAACCAAAAATTCTTCCCCCTAAGAATGCCGCAATCGGCACCATTACGTAAGCGTAAACTCGGGGGCAAAAAACAAGGAAGTAAATCGAATCAGTGCGGCGAAAAAAAAACACTCACCCAGCTATACAGTCGCCCTCAACCAGCGTCAATGATTATCAGCTATCGTTGATTATCACGCGGCAATCCGGAATTAAAAATGGACGCGGTCGAATCGTTCGTGATTTGTGTTATTTTTATATATATACACACGTTCGCCAACGCAACAGTCCCGCCGTTGCGGATAACTAAATCGATGGCGAACGACGCCGGGCATCGGGACGCCGCGACGACGACGCATGCGTCGCTGTCGTCTCCGGATGGGACCGAGTATCGATATCGGTCGTCGATATCGCGTAATTTGTCGCTTTGCGCGTGGAGCGATACGGTGACGGTTTAGAAGAAGAGATGCCCGACCAATTTGGGTTCTAAGATAATGTCGCATTTCCTTATGCTAAAGCCTGACAACTCGGAGCAGACCTACATCATTATTGTGGGGTGCGAAAAATCATCTCTTATTTCCGTAGTTTTCATTTTTATTAAATAGGTACGATTGGTTTCATAATTTTTGATTGTTCAAATTATACAAAACAGTAGAGATAATTTGTTTAATTCAAATAAATTTAAAAAAGGTTTTTTAGTGTTTTAATAGGAAAAACAAATTTCTGAACTAGATAGAGAGCATAATCGACTTACTTAAAACTGCACGGCGATATCTTCACTATCAACAATTCTATTCCATCTTACAATATAAGATCTTTTAATTTCCCCCATAAAAAAAATCTAGAGAGGTTAGATCAAACGATCTCGCAGCCCAGAGAATGAAACTTGAATGAAACTCTTCGTTTAAAAGCTGACTTACAACCTGTAAGCTGCGGATAATAAATACTCCTTTCAAGAATTAACGGCAAGTCTTCAGTTGTCAAATACCCATACATTGAATCCAGAGCGGCCTTGCCGATTTCTATACCCTACAACACGACGATTTTCGAGTTCCAGCGACAAGAATTTTATCTGTTAAATATTCCGACACAGTCAATTCTCGTTTTACCGCTCCAAACAATAGACAATGGAAAATTAATGTTCTCGTTGCATTTTCCGATAAACGAGTCCCCTTCATGTAATTGGTGGACTTTTCTGGTACGATAAAGAATAACTGACAAATGACAGGTATCTGCACAGCCTACTAATACATAAACAAAATAATCCTATTTTTCATCATGGATACTAACAAAAAAGCGCCAACTATAAAATAAGAAAGTTGTATTCATTTATCAGAAAACGGAGAACTGTATTAAAAAATCTGAGTACGCCACTGAATTTGCCTTAAAAAAAACCCTAATAATATTTTTATGCGAATCCAAAATTTTCGTAAATAAAAAAGTTATGGGCAATTTTCAAAAGCGTCGACGAAAATTGAAATATAACTTTAGTCAGCTGTATTTTCTTTTTGGCTGATGTTTTTTGGGATTATCGCCGAAATTGTTAACTAAATGGGTTAAACATACTCTTTTCAATGAGAGAAAACAAACTTATTGAAACCTTAAGAAATAATATTTTGAAAAAATAGATGTTTTGGAATTTTATGGAATTTGTAATTATAATACTCTCTCCCTTTTTTTGAAATAATGCGTATTTGTTATATATTATTTTTACTTTATAGTTTTTTAATTACGACGGAATACAAAAATTTTCCGAATAAAATCTGTGAAATCGGTGAAATGAAATGAAATTTGGTGTACCATTTTTCTTTCTGTTTCCTTATGTCCCGATTTATGAGAATACCTATACTGCAAATACCAACATAATGCAGCATTGGAAAAACTTTTAATTGAAAACGCTTGCGAAACAAAAATAAATCAACTTCCGCAAAGCAATAAATCAATCAATAAATCAATTATTTGAAGCTTCAATGAGAGATCAATACGAAAAATTTGTGCTTGTTGATCCAATTTTAAATTCCCTGTTTCGACTTCGTATCCTTAAAAAAAGATGTATTAAAAAAAATGCCTATTGCCAGTTTTGTTGCACTGAGTCTTCGGTTGTCCCTTTGAAGATTTTTTTTTTTATGGAGAATGATTTTCAGGATAAGAAAAGATGAAATACATCAAAACTTAGTGAGTCTAGTAGTCTCTTAAATCTGATATCTTAATTCCTTGGATATCAGAATATTTATGCATATTGTGTGACAAAATTTAATTTTGTACTGAAGTGGCTTTTACTTGATGAAAATCCATTTAAAATAGTTAAATAAGAACAGACGTTGTTCAGATTTTCACATAAATATATTTAAATGACAGCTGTTTCGGCAACACCGTGCCTTTATCCAAAAAAAAAATGCACGGTGTTGCCGAAACAGCTGTCATTTAAATATATTTATGTGAAAATCCGAACAACGTCTGTCCTTATTTAACCAACAAATTTAATTTTGGTTCGTTTTTGTCTTTTGCCGGGACGGGATTGCAAAAAGACACTACAAAAATTTTGTGGATATATTCTATATTAAAATGTCTATTCTAAATTCTATATAAAGTTATAAAAATATATTAAAATTTGCATTTTGCAATTATTTCAATTCGTAAACTTTAATATTTTTCAACCATTTTAACAGTTAATACTCTAATGTTTGTAAAGGCTTCTTAATAACGCTTGTATCTTATGCCAGTAGCGTTAATAAATTTGTCAAAATTAGGGCGCCAGGTCACAATCTACAGAAGTAAGTTATTTCCTAGAGTACGATCATAGTGATTACGCAGAAGCTATTGCTGTTGGTGTCGTTCCCGTGATCTAGACAATTGGATATTATAGGACTTGGATAATTAGTTATACTGATAATTTTGTATGGGAAATAATTTTGACTCGTTGAATATAAAAACAAAAATATATTCTCAAAACAATAACGGGCAAACGGGACCCAAATAACGGGGCGGTTCGTGGAATTTTCCGCTTATTCGCTTTGGACTACGACGACACCTTGTAGGGTAACCTTAATTTCCACCGAACAATCCGATTGCGTCTGAGGCAGTTCAACTTGAATAAATTACCGCTATCGCGGACACGCACTTCCTTTTCTGTTTCCTTTGCCGATTGAAATTTTAATAACAATGAAAAGATGTGTGTGATTCACCTTGCCGCACTTGGGTAACGAGAGATAACCTCACTTCTACCAATCCGCGCGCGACCAAAACAGCGGCAATGTAGTAAACACAATGTCGTATCGACGGTATCTAAATTAGCAATTAATAAAAATAATTTTTATGGTAAAATTATTACAATTACAACTAGTCAGTTGTGGGTGAAACTTGACTAGATTTGGTGATTTCTTAGCCCTAAATAGCCAAAACTAACCCACCATTTGGTGAAATGGAGAAAGGCCGCATTTCTGGGGACCTATTTATAAATTTTAATTTATTATACATGTATTATTATATTTAAATTATGTGTTTTCTTCTACATCAATAAAAATTTTATCATACATACCGGGTGTTATTTAATAAGTGACAATATTTCACATAGCGATTTACCAAGTACTCCGAACTTACTACGTATATAGGGCGCCAACATTTTATTTTTATTTTTGTTTTTTGCGTATAACCTCCGAAATAACACTTATTTTTTTGAAATGATAAATTTGAATTTAATATAATTTAGCTCTTTACTTATAGGGTACCCTCCTTACAAGTCTCATCATTTCTTGTACGACGCTGTATATATAATAGTTTGGTTTCAAGTTTTTCAAAAAGCGAAACATTTTCGTAAAATACATTTTTTTTTTAATCAACATAAATTATTTTTAAATCTGACGAAAATTAAATAAAAATGGGGTGAAAAAACCATACAAAATTCCAAATGACCACTTTCAAAAATGAACTAACCAAAACTTTCACACTCCGTATATCGAAAACGAAGCATTTTACACCAGACATTTTATTAAAATATTTTTTTCCAAATCACCCTGTGAAATATTAGGCAATTGACAGAAATAATTTTTAATTAAATTTCTTTTTTTTTTTTTAATTAAAATGAAATTTATGTCTATTTATTTATATTTATTTATATTGTGCCTAAACCCTAAATGGAGTCGATATTTTTATTGGGATTCCCCGAATCGCTAGGTATCGTATTCGGGTATTCCTTGGAGAGGGTTATAGGCAAATTGGACTTGATGTTATTTAAAACATTTTGATGGACTTTGACTAAGTTAATTAAGAAGTGGTCAATTGGTGATCAGTCCCAACACTAGGTGCTAAACAACACCCTGCGCGTAAGATTTTATAGTGATGGAGAATAAAACAGCTAACTTCGTTATGTTGCTTCACAACAAATGTGATTTGATTTGATAAAGACACGGTGTTGTCGAGACATTTGTCATTTCATAATATATAATTTCGTGAAAATCTGAACTTTTAGTTCTTATTTATTTTCAACACTGAAAGCGAGAAATAAATTAAGCTCCAAAATAGCGAGTGAAATTTTGTATACAGTAAAATATCGATCGGCCTGCCAAAACGATAACAGTCGTTTTAACTGTTCTAAAACTACAGTTTCATCTATTAATAATCACAATATTAGTGTATGTACCTACCAAGAAGTAATTTAATAAGTATTGATGACGTATTTCATTTTCTATTTTTTATACCAAACATTTTATTTTGTTTATTAGGTATTATTAAAGTTTTAAAACGTTATATTTTGATTGTTCTACGTATTTCACGCAAATAGACAGAGGACGCTAGGAATTTTAACTTTTTTGTTTCGAAACTTTTTTGGACTTTCTGACGGACCCCGTATAATTTGGCCCGGACGGTTTCGTCACTAGAATATGTCGTCCGGTCTGTTAACTAATTAAATCTAATTCGAATCGGAATATCCGCGAAACCTCGCTGAAGCAGGCGCCTCCCATTCACCGGGGAAACATCGTATAGAAAGGAAGAAAAAACTGCCGTTTAATTGTGAGTTTATGCAAATAGACCAAACAAATTATACGGATTGTAACCGGTTGCGAAATGTTGTTTTCGCTGTGGGAAAACGACGAATGTTAAATAATTCGATTTTTTTGCCGCTCTTCGGCCATAATGCGGATTAAAATCGGGCTTTTATGTTTTGCGCCGCACTTTCTATACTAAAACGCGACCGACTGGCGTAATTTATTTTTTTTATTCTAAAATGTCCCGATATTATAAGAATAATATAGTAATTAAAGAATAAACAGCATTTGTAGCTAGCTAGCTAGACGTCAATAGCAACCTATTATTTTTGACAGGTTGCAAGGCAGGTATAAAATTCATTCATATTGACAAAAAATACGGTCTCGTACTTTTTACTCACGCGGTTTTTTGTCATTTCACCTGATCGTTGTGGTTTCAAACGGCAAAAAAAAACTACACAGCTAATAGAATCTTAAATGAATGCTATAGTTTGATTCAAATTACATCGTCGACCTATTATACGTTGCCATAAATCAAGACGCAATAAATGGGCCCAGGGTCGGCTTAAACATATTTACAAACGGACGACACATTACAAGATTACATTTTACTCTTTACTCGAAATTTAGTTTTGCGTCACTATCACTATATTCATCTAAATTTATTATTAGGGGTCAACACGCACATATAAGATTTGGTTCTGGTTAATTACGTATTGTGTAAAGTTTTTCTTCCAGTTTGCCCCACTACTCGTTTCCTGACGAAACATCCACTGTATACATACTGGGCTTTGTGAATAAAACTATCTATCCACAGCAATGTATTGGATATTGCTTTTAAAAACATACGAGGGTCGTTCCAGAAGTCCTTAGAAAATCCAAGAGAGTCGGAAATAAATTGTTCCCACTAAGTAGTACTCCTAGCCACTCAGTTGTTAAAGTTCCAGCTGTATAAAATGATTGGCAAATTATACGTTGTTGGGGCCACAGGTTTATCGCAAGTTTAAAATTTGAGTGTGAAGAAAAGCTCGGGTGTCGCGTTTGCTCGCGGTATAGAGAAACTTAAACGCAATCGTGTGGTCGACTCTGAGGCTGTTTTGACTACACTCGAGAGACAAAAGAACAGTCAAAACAGTGGGTCTTTGAAGGCGAACGGGCCCCCAAGAAGGCGATACGGTCAAGTCGGCCGGTAAGGTTATGGTCACGGTCTTTTGGGAATCACCTACATTGATTATTTGGGAAAACGTCCTTTTCTGAAAAAGATCCTGTTTCGTCAAGGTGCACACCTGCTCGGTGGCAATGACCAAAATTATGAAATTAAATTTTATTCACCAGATTTGGCCCCCATTGACTATTTCTTGGTTTCAAACTTGCGGAAAAGGTTTACGTCTACAGACCAAGTAATAGCTCATAACAAATACCTATGCATTTTAAGGAACTTCTTCTTAGCTTGTTAGCTAATTTTTAGACGGCTTAAAAAAATCGAAAACGCTTTGACAAATTTATAGAGCTGAGAGGCGATTATGTAGTTGGACTTATTGAACGGCATTGGTTTAGAACATGGAGTGAAAATATGAACAACGCGATCCTCAGAGGGATCGATGACGTCAGAATCTCTCACTTCAGCGTGACTCACCTCCAGATCAAACCACACTTCCAAAGACCACTGTTCACGTAATAAGTGCCGGGAAAACGTCAAAACGCCGCGAAAAGAAAACAAACAGCAATCTCAGCTAAAGCGGGCGACTACATAAAAATATCTGCCGGTCGGACGATACGATACTGCGCCGGGATCCGTAATAACAATTAAATGCGACGCTAGTGTTCCCACTACTACGAGTACTGTGGTCGCGTGGTCGTCGCGGAAAAATTCAAAAAATTCGGCGACGAAAACGATGGCGACCCCCACCCAAATACCGTCGTCGTGTTTATTGCTATTTTTTAACCCTGTTCCTAGGACGTCCTAACCTCACTCTTCTTCGTCGATAAATAGTTATTTATGGTAATAGCAGAGTGGCTGACCAACCCGGATGTTTGTGAATGTTTGACTGAAGTCCGGTGTTGCCAAGTTGCACTTTCTCCCATGTACGTATTTTTAAAAATACGTGCATGCTCTATGCCAACAGAATCACAGAAACTAACCAAATACAACAGCAACATTGGACCACGGTCAAAGATTTATTATATATTATTTAATATGTATTTGGAATAGATACTTTATTAAAGGAGATCATTTAGTTGCAGTTTTTCAAAACTATCGGATACTAAATATAAAGGAAAAATCTAAACGGAAACAGTGTTCAAGAAGCCTTTGGCTTTGGCTTCTTTAGAAAAATCCAAGCATCCTAGACAGAAAGCTAATTCCATCTTCGCAAGTCTAGTGTTTGCAGATGAAAAATTTCGTCTCCACAATATTATTACTGGATTCAAGCAGGAAAATTAAAGAACAATCAAATAAACAAACAAACAAATAGAATTTCAATGAAACTTAGATTGGCCCTAAATGTACAATTGCAGAAAAAATAATTTTAGAGAATAAAAAAATTTATGTAATTAGTATATTGAATTTTATTCAGTACATCTCCATTTCTCTCGCTTTTAGTTATACACGCACAAGATATATGCGTAGGAAACACATTTTTGCGTTTACTTAAAACGTCTGAACATTAAAAACCATGTTTACATTAAATGTTCGAAAAATTGCAAATTTTTTTGGCTGATATAATTTTTATTAGCTGATATAAATACATGCAGAAATTACATTGTGACTACAGCATTGTACTCGCCCTGGCAACGTAGGTAATTTGCAAGATATATTTTTATATATCCAATACATTTCAACATTCAAAAGTAAAATCATATTCTAGAATTTATAATTTATATTTGGGTGTGAAGTAGGTCGTCACCAAAAAAAAAAAGTTTGTTTAGAACTGACATTCACCAGTTACAGAATTAGCAAAACCTACGTTCTTTTTATTATATTTTATTTTTCTGAAAGAGAAAAACAATTAATTTCGGAAAGGTGTCTTAAAGCAAACAAGAGGGCTAAATTGCCTCGTGTAATTAAACTAGCCAAAAATATGAGAACACTGGAATAAGAAAAATATAGTGATTAAGGAGTTTACTAAACGTTGAAGAACATCGCAATATTTCCGTAAGAAAAATATCGGAAAGCCTGAAAGGAGAGTTTTTAAAGATATAAGAAAATATTACTTTTATTTTTGAATGTTCATTTATATTAAAATCGCAGATTTCTCTCAAAAACTATTGGATTTGAGTATAGCAGATATTATACAAAAAATCTGCAGAATTTTTATGGGATTTTATTAAGCGTGTAATATACATGGTGTTCCATTAAAAAATATATGTGGGTGATTTCTGCAACAACCTGTATATATAAATTTTTGCATTTGAAATATGTCAGAAAATCTAAAATGTAGTGTACATGTAACATGTAATTTCTGGTGATCATTTATAGTGTCACCCACCCGATACAAGCTATAACACATAGACAGGATTCCCACAAAAAACGCTACCTTTGCATTTTGTACAGTACTTTAAAGTCGCAAAATACATTTTTTAACGTGAAATATATTTTTTTAAATTGATTTTAACTAAAATTTTTATTTTAAAAAGTTTAAAATTTTATCATAATGTTGAATAATTTCTTTTTACTTGAAAACGATATATCGCTAGAGGAAAAAAAGTCAATACAAATCTGGAACGGAGGTCGCTGGTAATTTTCTAAAAAATATCTCTCAATGAAAGCGGTGTCGGAGGGACGTTAATAAAAGAAGGCTCTTATTTATTTTCGATGATATTTGCGAAATTTGGACACCCTACACGCCCCCCTACGCATCCCGGAGAAATACTTCAGCTTTATTCGGTTGTTGCCGTGCAACGAAGTCCAAATGTGAGCCAAAGATTTCTCTAGTCGGCACGTGCTAATAATCAGGCAGATTTAACGCGATCGGGTCGGTACACGCGCGCTGTTCGAATGCAAATCGTTTTCGCACTGGCTAGACTCAAGGCCATAGCCGATCAGTCGTAAAACGACAGCTCAGAATGACGAAAACAAAAACAAATTAGTTCGCAATGTGTCATTGTCGGGCGAGGGGCGGGACACGCCCGTCGTCGTCCCCAATCACGATTCCCGAAACGTAATACAAGAAAAAAACACACCGATCCGCTTTGGATCGGATATCGACAAGGCACAAGCATCTGTGGCGACAATAAGGAAAATTGAACATTTTTTTTGTTTCTTTAATACATTTCTTTATTTACAGAAATAACGCATACCAAATATCAAATCTCAATACCCAATATTTACGTTGCAATTAATAATTCAAGTTGTGACAGCCGCTTATGCCTTTTAAACGACACTAAACGCGCGGGAATGATCGTGACGTCATACCGCTGCTTTCCAATCGATACGGCGACTGTAATAGTGTTATTCTCTGGTTATAGGCCGAGAATTATATTATTTACGTTTATTTTTGGCTCGTGTAAAATGTGTTTGTATTTGTGCTTAGTGTGCTTTATATAATAATAATGGAGGCAACACAAAAACAAGATTACAAATCGTGCCATCGGGTTGTGTAAAACGCCAGATAATTTTTTTTATTCGTCTACCAGAAAATAAAAGCCGCGATTTTTGTGGGATGTCCGCTTCCAAAAAGTTATAAATCGGTTAAAAATCTAATTTTCTGAATTATTGGTTGTTTTATCTGGATGTTTGTAGATTCGAACTGTGATTTAAAATTGGTTCTACTGTATATACTATATACTGTATACTAGAGAATGAAGGAATAGATCCTTTCTTTACGATGGCATTATTTAGAAAATTTAAATTATATTTACTAATATTTGTAAGCTGGCCGAATGATCTTTAGTAGTCCTATTAGAAAGAAAAGTAGTAGTAGTATGGTAGAAAAGAACGACCCTGTTACGGATCTACTCAGCATGCCGCCAGATGGCGCTACAAGTAAAATTCTAAAGCAGTGACTTTTATATAGTGGCTTGGTATACTCCAGTCAGAGCAGATATGCAGTTACATCAAGTAAAGTGACTTAATCAAAAATGATCGTTATTTCTTCACGGATTTCAAAACTGACAAACAAAATTCCTGTGTCAATTTACGACATCCAGTAATGAAGTAGATAAAGATGTCATGCTATGACGAAACTGGACAATTGCTCTGACTGGACTTTATTGATATCAGTCTAAATCTTATCTTTACCGTTGTCATTCGTTGTTTGGGTGTTTCTTAAAATTGTACTTTGTGATTTTTGGAAGTGTTGGATTTGCGCAAAACTATTTTAGTGTGACAGTGGCTATTTGGAAAACCCCGTACATTGTTTTGGTCAAGTATTTCGTTAAGTCCTGCGTATTTAGAAAAAAAATAGATCTCGCTTACTATGTTGTCGTGTTTTCCTTTAGTTAAGCATAACAAAAAATTTTTGTTTGAAGTATTAAAATATTTTATTTCCATTACTTAACATTTAAGAGAAAGATTTTTTTATATTAAATGATTTATTGAATAGTGGGTTTCACTTCCTGGAAAATTTAAATTAATTCAATTAAATTATATGGGAAATTTGTATTCCCCTGTACCTCAACGTTTAGGCCATGCGTTCGTATGAAGTTTTCTTCTTGGCATAAGGAAAAAAAATTATTTAGCTGCCTCCTTTTGTTTCGTCTCTGAGCGATCACCATTAACATTATTTCGTAAAATATCGATTACGATATCAATCCATAATATGTTTTTTTTATTTTCAATTTTTTTCTTAACTTATGATCAAGGATTTTTGAGGTCAAATTCACATCAATTAATTGGATAGTTCTTTCATCGTTTTTCCAGGTCCGCAATGGCAAAGATTATCCCAATAACCCCCATAAATTTCCGAACTTCTTAGGTAACGTACCTTTAACATGGTCAGAATCTTCTGCGACAGGTCGTAGTCGAAGTTGGAGTACTTCGAATTTGACATGTCGTATATGAAGACGATGCCGGACCTCTGCGTCAACGGGTTCTGAAGCGCCACGTCTAGCTGGTAAACCAAACCCTGCAACGTAGTCTGGTGAGTGCTACTGGCGGGCACGTGCTTGTGGGCGGTGAACACGGCGATGGCGGCCTCGGACGGGTCCCTGTTTGGCTGAAATCGCAATAATCGGAGTGAAAGTGAGGCTCGAGATCTTGAGATTCACCATTTTCATTTCAATTCTTTATTTATGATTTTAAAGGCGCCGCCGAAATATGTTAAAATACATATACTCCAAATTTAACGAATTTACATTTACCTCGGCCGGAAACCAGTGAACTCCAGTTAAACCGGAATGGCAGCAGCGTGATAGAAAGTGAGGCAAATTTTACAATGGCTCTTTCATGTCCTTTTATTTAATTTGTATTATTTGCCACATATGCATGGAATGCTGCGAACTGCTGGTATCTTAAACGGAATTTTGTCTTGGACGGATTGAAGATGTTGAGAGATTTTTGGACAACTTGTAAAACTGATTTTAACGTTACATCGCTTCAGAACTTATAATATGTGGTCAGTGATATTTTGAACGTAAGCAAGGATGACAGTGGCAATTGTGGGGTTGCTTTCGGACTCATTGTCTACGGAAGATAACAACTCTTAGAATGTCCACTGTTGTGACCTCGATTTTTGTCATTTTTAAGCCTACAAACGCGTCTTTCTCGTTTTTAATCCACTGCGCGTCCCCTCTGTACACTGCGTTGTCGGACCATACCGTCTTTCAAAATATTGCCATTTCCCCCGGATCGGGGTAGTGAGTTTTCTTAGAGCTGGGCGTCTCTTACTACAAACCCCTATAAAAAGTCTTTTCAGATCTAGAGAAGTCAACATTATCCATTTTTCTACGGTAACTCTTACAATATCTCTTGAGGCGTTTGGCGTACGCAGCCAAGCTTTGCTTTAAGGTGTCTAAATAGTCAGATATAAAGTTAAGTTCAAATCCTTTTTGTTGCTGGATATTTGAGGAAAACTTTTCCGGAAGTCTGACTATGATTTCTGCAGTTCTATGATCCTTCGTTGCAACCGGTGTTTCGTTTAATTGTCCCGTTAGGAACTGTTGTTGAGGCAGTTTTTGACCATTTCGAGTCACACATGTTAACGCTGCACAGTAGATCAGTCGTGGATGATCTGCAATGCTCGTTGACGTTAGAGACAATATTCTTCAAGTTAGGGTTGAACTTTAGCTTTGGTTTTTTGGGGAGAAGATTTGGACCCATTCCCCTGAACCTGGTACGAAAACTCTGGAAGTCATACCAGTTTTCGGGAGCGGTCCTCGTCCCCTCAATTTGGGTTTCAGCTTGGTCTAGTGTTGTCCGACCGGGGTCGGTACCCTGAATTTCCTCGGCAACTTGTTTAAGATTTCCAAGCGTCACCTTTGGTAGGAGATTTTTTACGAAAATCGATAGTCGTTCTTGACCATGATGCCAAATAACAAAAGTGTCATCGGCGTAACATTTCCATGGAAGGAAGAAAGCAACAACGCAGGAGGAATCTTAAATAGTATTACAGTAGTAATATTGACTTTACCGGTTATTTAGGATGTAACAAATGTTAAGTTCACGGACACCAGGATAAGCTAGCTTACCAAAACGGTGAATTTGCCGGTGAGTAGTTCGCCGTGAAGGGGTTCGTTCATGGGGTCGAAACGGTTTAGGCCCTCTCGTTGTCTGATCGCCTCGTGTTGCTCGAACAGGGCCAGAGCCCGATTCACGTCGAACTTGCGGGCGTACAAAAAACGCACCGCCGTCGACCACGGCAATGGCGAACCGAACAACTTCCGGCGGTAGCGCGCGTTGACGCGTTCGATGAATTCTTTCGTTGCCTGGAACGAGAGGACAATTCCAGAACTCGTCGGTTTTTTTCATTTTCGATCTCTGGAGTCGACCCGAACCGAAATGGTAACGGCGCGATAGAAAAGTGAGGCAAATTTACCGATAGAAAACGAAAGTTAGTGAATGGGTATTGCTGTCTTTCTCTCGCTTGTTTCTTTAAATGAGAACGTGGGGTGTTCTCGTTGTTCAATTGCTTTACTGACTGCATCTCATTATTTGATGATCGATTAATATTTTCTTTAAATATTTGTAAAAAATAAAATTTATATAAATCCAACATCTTACAAAATCTTCGAAAAAAGCGCACACAAAATGTTTTCCTTAAGAATTGTCAATATTTGAAAAAAAAATTACAATTATTATTTCAAATAGACTTAAAATACCTAAATTATGTACTTCAATTTGTAAATTTTGCCATTTGGCCATTATACACTAGGGGTCAAATTATTTATGGACATTTTTTGAGCTCATAAATATTTTGAAAATTATCCCGAATCGAAGACGAGCGATAATTTTGTAAAATTTTAATGAGCGAGAAAAAAATTCCGGAAATAATTGTTGTGTAGGAGGTTGACAATAGGAAAAATTGTAAATGAAACTTTTCTTTACTTGTCTAATTGCAAATAGCATTTAATGTAATGGAACTATTAATTTTTTAGGATAGCCTAGCTTTTCCAAATAGCACCCTAGTGCGAACAAAAACTATTTGAAACCGGTACTCTATTGCAACATTTTTTCACCAAAATTTTCAACATTCTTTAGAAAATTTGCTCACAGGAAGGAAACAACCAGATAAGTAAATAATTTCAGATCAGTATTTTAAAAAAAATAAAATTCAAGGGCGAGTTTCTTCAGAGATTCATCGACTAGAATTTTTTGTTGAAAGTGGTTTGTTATGGTAAAGGGTTGATATGCTTTTGGAATACGGGGATACAGTTAAAAAATAACGTAAGTATTGAATGTATACGTACGACATAAGCTACAACTTACAACTTACCACTTGTTAGGATAATTCAACACAATATCTTGAAAATCTGTTAGAAAATAAAACCTCAACAATTCGTTGACACAAAACATTACATTCATTTACTTTGGAACTAGAGATGAGGTAAATCATCTAACAAGTCTTGAATTTCATTTCTTAGGAATTCTAAATATCGTGCACCAGTTAAGGCACCATGGAAAAAAAAACAGGTCCACTAATTCCGTTCTTGAAACAGTCCGGGACGAATATTTCTTTGATTATTTAAAGACCAGTATCTGTTCTGTCCGTTAAACATAGCAATTATTTGAGAATCGTGACTCATCACTGAACAAAATTAAGTTAACGAAATTATCATTCTCGTCATGTTTATCTAACAGCCAATTACAATATCGAAGTATTCTTACAAACTCAGCTTCATGTTGATGAAGGTTATACTTAAAAAAATGATAACAGTGTTTTTTTTTTAATTCTCCTCAGATTCTCTTGAGATGTCTAATTCTAATGCAACTTTTCTTAGCGACGCAGCTGGATTTACATTGACGTATCCAACAACATTGATTTCAATTTCTTCACTTATAGTAAAATTATCATGTCGATTACTTTGTGGATTTATCAGTTTCAATTCCAGAATTCTAAAGAAAGAATGTACAGGAAGGCGACGTCCCGGATACAATGCACGGGCCTGTCGAGAGTTTTTTCTGCATTCCCCATATATCAGAAACATATCGATTCTTTCTCCTTTTGTAAATTGATTATTATTATGATAATCCAAATCTATAACACGACAAAATGGATAATCAGATTAAAATGTACAAACTGTCAAAATTTTCAATCATGTCGACTTGATGATGAATAGAAACAAAGCCACCTAAGTACTATTTTGTTTTTATAATGTACTCTTCTACTCCCGTTTGTAGAATACCGATCTAGCGTGCAGGAAGCGTCACTTTACCGCGTCAGTTTCGTTTCCTACGGATCCGAGCCGCTCCGGACATTTCCGGGATTTTTCGGAGATATCCCAACGCCTTGAATTTTGACGTTTGTCAATTCTGACGGCCATGTCAGTGAATGTATTCGTGTTGTTTCGCGGAAATGTACGCTCCGCTCGTGCCAAATAAACTCGTGAGTCAAATGCCATTTACCGCACTTGTTGCATAATATACTATTACTTATCTGGTTTTTTGCTTTCTGTGATCTTATTTTTTAACGGATTTTGAAAATTTTGATGTCAAAATGTTGCACAAAAAGTACCAGTTTTAAAAAGTTTTTGTTCCCACTAGGGTGCTATTTGAAAAATATAGGTTATCCCAAAAAATTAGTAGTTCATTGCATTAAATGCTGTTTGGCATTAGACAGGTAAAGAAAAGTTTCATTTACAAGTTTTCCTAAGATGAGGTGACCCGGTAAATAGTATTTATTGTCACAGCCTCGTAGACGCAATTTTCAAAAATTAAAAAAACAAAAAAAAAAAGAGAAAAACCATTCTAAAAAATATAGGTTGTGCCACTTAAAATTTGAAAGGTACTGTCTATTCGCTCAAACCGGAAGTGCAACCGTTGTAAATATATTGTCAAAAAATTGGACATTCAGCCTATATTAACCCTTCCAAATTTCAAATCGCTATCTCAAGCCATTTAAAAGTTATTAGAGTACTCCCACTTTCTTGTGTCTCAAATCTATAATAAATGATGGCCACTTCTTTTTCTTTAAAGTCCCTCATACGAGTAGAGTGAGTTAGTTGGAAAATCTTTCAGACGAAGGCGAACTCTTTTGAAAAAGTGGAAAAGGGTTTAGTTGTTTTGTTCTTTGAAAAAACATCGCACCTTAAGTGCAATCAACAAATATCCGAAAAATAGTTCCTTGGTTTGATTTGTTTTTAGTTTATTTTATTTATTATTAAAACGCCAATCAAATCTTAGAAATACGCAGTGTCTTTAGAAAGATTCTACAGATAACAAAGATTTCACGGAGGTCTGGGCAACGTTCACTCTTCAGGTCTGATGATGTATTATTTATACTCAATTTAATTTAAAAAAATCAAAATGCCAATAAAAGTCCATTCGATTTAATGTAAAAAACTGCTTTTGTTGAAAACCCTTTCCTGAAATTGCTCCGTCCAGTCTGCTGTCGAATGCGAATCGACTGTTTTTATCAGTTCTACCTTCGATTGGTTTTTTTAATTTCGTTAAACGGACAAGGAGGCTTTTCTCTGGCGCTGCAACGTGGCCTCGTAATGGCGTAAATAACTATTTCCGTTTTCGAGATGAACTTCCGCACGCCTTTGAGTCGTTCCCATCTCCGGACGGCGAGATGACTGCGTCGCACATCGAATATAGCCTCGAAACATCTGCTTCCGATGAAAGATTTCGGAAAACTTTTCCATGGAAAGTCGTTAATAAAATACCTATAAAAATTTGCAACCCATGTGGAGGAAGAACTATCGTCCTAACCAATTAAGTTATACCTACATAAATTTTAATACGTAACTGAAGGCGGTAACAAATGCAAGTAGGTACTTAGACAACAATAAACAAATATTTTATAACGCTTTTATATAAGTAAACATCGAATGTAAGTGGCTACAAATTTATTGAATCAAATTGAGTTACATATTTTGTAACATTAACCTTTTTAATTTAATGTTGGCAAGGTAATTCTTTATAAGAAAAAGAGTAAAAGCCCCTCGAAGAGTAACTTAATATTAAATTCTTTCTTACGTCATTTTAACCCTAGCTAAATTCTATTTTAAACTAGGTGTGTAAAATTCAAATTAAAAGCTCTTTTACTAACGCTTAAATATAATCACCTTCATATGATGAATCTTTAACATTCCTACCAAAATAAGTACAGTTAAATTATCTACGTGTTGCCTAAGAAAGCTATGCGAAGAACATAAGCGAGCATACAAGAATCCCCAAGGCCCGACAGTGACCCACAGCCATTTAAAACTCATTAATGACAATTGATAAAATATTAAAGGTTAGGATCCTGCAATTTAAATGCCCCACAAGGCCAACGATACGATACTTCTATTGTTTACGATGCAAAACGGAAAAAAATCGAGCCTCGGATCCGCCACGGGTGCACCTGCGTTAACTTCCGCGGATCTAAGCCAAAATATCAATCTCGGAAACCCGAAACGCGGATTATTTACGTGGGCAAACGGGAATTTGTCGGCCGCTGCTAAAAACGAAGCAACAATGCCACTTTTTGAATGAAAGCGAGACTTTCGGATCGCTACTCGAATTTGTACGGATGCGACTTAATTTTCAAACATAAAAATTCGGCATTAAGACGTAAAGTGGATTACGGTGGAAATGAATTACATACATTCTCTTGTTCCTGTGTCAGGGGAGCCGCCATTTTACAACCTCACGCACGTAATCACCACACGGCACTTCATAGCAAACTGAAGTAAACAGACTGGAAGTGAAGTAAATTCAGAACGGATGACGGTTGACAAGCGCGAAAGATGGCGGGGGGTTGGTAATGCCTCGAAATTCTGCGAAAAACAAATCGCTGATTAAAAATGCTTAGTTTAATTTCATAATATTACGCTTTGCTGCATCTGTGGCAACATTATTCCACATATAAATGCTTCCGTTACTTTTTCACTGAATAACCGCAGTAGTGATTAATTTTAGATGGAATGTTTTAAAGAAAATTGCCGCATTTTTTATTTCAGAAATTTTTAATTCGCTATGTATAGACTGCGTCGACTAGAGATTTAGCTAAGCACTTCTTAGCGTACGCGTTGTTTATTTGTCCACTTTCCTTTTCAATTTTGTTATAGCGAATTTAAATTAAGAAAATATTCCTTTAGAATCTCTCTTTTCTTTCTTATCGGCTATACCTTACATACACTGACATGATCTAAAGTTAGTAGCTTCACTTTGAACATTGAAGACAGTGCGCCTAATTGGTGGTCTGTGCTTCTGATACATAAACACGTGATCCACGATAGAAACATACAAAATGTCGGACTCCAATGTGGTTAGCGTCAATCGTCTCCAAAAACAAAAGTTAAGAAACAAAACGTAGCCATTTGACTAAATTTTTGATTTTCAAGTAAATAGTTGCATTCTGTGTTAAAGTCATGGATGAAGAAGATATCGAATTAAGAACGGTGGAGCACTCGATCCCTATTGATATTCTGAACGATCTTCTAACGTGAGTGCAAAGGAATAAAATGATATTTCAAAAAGGGCAAACATAAAATTATTCTGTAGGAGGTTTCTTATTTTCGTCCCGGAATCGGCAAAGCAGAATTTGATTCGCATTTGTTTCCAAATTGAAATGGCGCATTGGTTTTATTTGGATTTTTATGTCGGTAAAGATCAGCGTCTAAAAGCTTGCAGTATTTACGAGTTTGCAGCTCATGTCTTTCAGGTAATTAGCAAATACTTTTTATTCCAATTCCCAAACATTTTTTTACTACTGGAAATTAGGTATTCAATGGAATAACTGCCAACCCCACCTTTGTGTGACTCTTAAGTTGTGTGTACAAGAAACAACTTATTGCACTTTAGTTGTTTTTATCTTATTGTATACAGAGTGTTTTAAAATAAATGTGAAACCTTGAGCTTGCAATTCCTTGTTTAAAATTTGGAAAAAATAATGTCTAATAGATCCCCCTATCATCGAAATTTAATTTTTTCCATGTCATTGCATAATAAAATATGAACTTAACAGTAGTCAAAAAATGTTGTTTATCTGATAAGCGTTTTTAAACCGATTCCACATCTTTAGCATATTCCCGGTTTGAAAAGTGAAAGTCATAAGCTGACTCAAATCCTCAATGAATGGAAGGAGTACAAGCAGAGCGTTCCTACTTATGGGGCTATAATTTTATCGGAAGGCTTGACCCATGTGCTGTTGGTTCAGAGCTACTGGGCCAAATCTTCGTGGGGCTTTCCAAAGGGTAAGGTTAATGAAGAAGAAGATCCCGTCCATTGTGCCATTCGAGAGGTGTTGGAAGAAACCGGGTTTGACATTAGTCCGTTCATTAATCCAGAGGAGTACTTAGAGTCAATTGTAAACGACCAACTTGTCCGGCTGTATATTATTAAAAATATACCCTTAAATACGGAATTTAAACCGAAAACGCGGTGCGAAATTAAATCGTGCACATGGTTCGCCATTTCCGATTTGCCGATCAACAAGAAAGACACAACGCCGAAAACGAAAATCGGCGTTAGTCCTAATTCGTTTTTTATGGTTTTACCGTTTATCAAAAGGCTCAAGCAAATTTGCAGTGGGACTACTCGCCGATACCGAAAGAAATCGAGCAGCTTGAGCGAATCCGAAAACAGCGCCCAGAAGTTCATCAAATCCCGGAGCAACACGAAGATAGAAAACGACGAGGGTAAGCACAAAAAGAAACCAGATAAGAAGCACAGCAAGCGCCAACTATTCCCCGAATGCGACGACAATAATGTCGAATTTTGCGCCCCCTCTTGGCTCGATTTTAAATTTGATAAGATCGCCATCATGGATTGTATCCCATAGATCTTGTCTGGTTTGAAAATTTCGGTGACCCGTTAAGAATTGAAAAATTTATTTTTGATTCAATTTATTGATTTTGGTTAATTTGCTTTCCGAGCATAATTAGAAATAAAAGCTTTTTTTGTGGCTTATGACAGAACTATTGATTTTTTTTTATTTCACCCCAATTTCTTTTTATTTGCTTTGTTTGACATTATTTTTCATCTTTGTGATAGTAATGTAATTTTTGTTAGGTTTACATTGGGAATAAATTTCGTCAATTTTCTTGCTAACCGCTTCAATAATCAAGAAATTTTTGACGTTTGAAGGTCATCCGTTACAGAAAACGCTAAAATGTGAATAATTTTAAAAAAATGACCTTGACATAGCGAATTGATTGATGCACTTTTTCTCAGTGTAAATTAGACGTTATGAGTATGACTGCGCCGCAATACTTCTAGTCTCTTGCTATAAACTAAATTTACCTTCCTAGTGGAAGGAAAGTTTCATCTGAAAAAAAAAACGTCTCATATGGAGAAGATTATTTTCGTAAATTAGTTATATTAAATCGGTACCAAAAACTATGGACGACACTTTAAGTGTCCCAGAACTTTGTTATATTAGCTTTACGCCCAGTTTTTTCTTGTACTAGTTTGTGAAATAGCGATTGTCCAGTTCCGCCATTGATCGGCATAAATGGGTTTGTTTGAATATGTTTTTGACTGAATATGAAGTCTCGAATTTGTTTTAATTTAATAAATTCATTGTATAAAAAAGAGTTTTTGACATTTAAAACCTCAACCACTGTTAACTTGACACACCTCCACTATCCTGCTAAACACAATATAGCCTCAATGGATTTTTCACACTCCTCATTATTGTTGTTACTTAATTTAAGATCCCAGTCATCAAAATCGTCCAAGTCGCATTCTGATATCACGTCATCGACACCTATAATCCCATCCACTGCTAATTTGTTCCAATTAATAACAAATATTCACCTTTACAAAATTTCCATCCCCGTTTCGCCCTAGTTTCGACGTCTGCTGCGATTCTAATGGTTTTAACGTTGCGATAGTTTTCTCGAAACCATTTTATATCGGTTTTTCTTCTGACGTCGCTTATTATCCAAACTTCGTTTGGGGCGGCTGGGAATAGACACAGGCGCAGGTATTTAAAATTGTTCAATTATAGAGACCCTATACTGGAAACTTATAAGGCAACTATTAAAAAAAAAAAAATGGGAAGCTTCATTTAACAGGCGCATGCGCGAGTTTAAAGTGTCATTTCCAAGCAATAAGGGCATTCAATAACATGGCCGCTGACAGATGGCGAATAAATATAGGACACATTTTTTTTCTCAAAATATTTGCGAATTCCATTAACTCTTCAGGCATAAAGACTTTAAATATGAACATCGATGTTCAGAAAAAAAATGTACATCATGTATAGGCATGTGCGAAAGATCGTTTCCATCTCTACGCAATTATGGCCACCTGAGGCCTATCAATTTTATCATAGTAGGGTTCTCTATATTATATTTATTATGTACTAAATTAATAGCTATATGGTTCAACTGCACCTTCCTCGCACGCAGCCCTGCAAAAGTAACCGTAGTCTTTGTGTCTAACGTGGTCGCTCCAATTAATCATATCCAGACGATATTTCTCCTTGTAAGGGCCATCACTTAACAATTCATTGTAATCTAGTTGGTGGTGCTCTGCGTACAGTCGTTTCAGTGGGCCGGAAATTCTTATTACTTCGCACACTTTGTATCTGTAAAAAAAAAACTAAAAAATGGTGTCCAGATTTGTCAGGATTGTTACTTTTGTTTTATTTTGTCGCAAATATAATCTTTACCGCTCTTTCTTTTGCCACTGAGAAGGAGCACGATTCGTGGCATCTCCATTCAGGAATGGCAGCGGCAAACGCTTTTAAATAACAAAGGTCTTGCTTTGTAAAGAAGCATGACCTGGTTACACATTGGAATGGAAATTTGGGTGAAATTTATAACCTAAAATTGTTTACAATAGCGATTGTCCAGTTCCGCCATTGATTGCATAATGGGTTTGTTTGAATATATCTGACTGAATAAGAAGTCCCGAATTGGTTTTCATTAAATAAATTCATTGTATTAAAAAGAGTGACAAGTGACCGCGGTTATTTATGGTTTTTAATTTGCCACAGCACACGGAAAACAAAAGTAGATGACCCATTATACGCTTGGCGCTAAATGGTTGTCTAACATAAATCGTGAATCGTCAATAAATGTTTGGCTGGTGTACAAAGCAGCAGGTATTTGTATCGCCCACCTTCTCCGGTTTACCAAGTCAACGTCAGCAAAATGATAAAAACAAAGTGTATTCTAATGAGGCAAAGCACATGGAACTCATTTGCCGCATCGCATATTTTTTGAATCAGTGTTGAAAAGAAGTACAGTGAAAATGTGGGTGTTGGAAAACGAAATCGACTTCAACGATTATGCATTTAAGAGTTCGCCGGGATCATGCAGCGACAATTCGTGTTCGACAGGTATTTTAACGACAATCTGTGCGCGTTGAAGGTTAGTTTTTATTGAAACCCATGTTGTTTTTTCTAGAAATTATGGACATTGTATCAGAGGAGGATTTCATTACTCAATTGTCCAATGATTTAGATATACCCCTGTTTTTGAATCCCGGAGAGGATGAGTTGTCTGTATTGAATTCATTTTTAGATAAAAGTACAGAAGAAATTTTATCAGACATTGCGTCGCCTTCGAGAATGGACACCCTTTCAAACCAGTCTTCTGCATTAGATTTAGATTTTTTCAATTGGGATAAGAATTGCCCAGATTTGCATTCAGAAATCAAAGTTGAGGACCATTCTAACGATTCGAATTCTAATTTAAATTTGTGCGAACCTTTATCTCCCGTTTCTGTCAAGAACAGCCCATCACCAGTTAATTCAAAAAATGGGTTTAGTTCACCAGTGCATTCGCCGAAGTCACCATCAAGCGTCGAAACTAAATTACCAATTAAAAGAGTTCCTATCCAACCAAAAGTTCCAGTCATATCGCCTACATTAAACGAAAGCAGTGTAGTTCTTATTAAAAATGAGTTTCCTCAATTATTAGGTACAAATGTCCTTGGGGGTGCCTCCAAACTAGTTGTAGTGAACGGTGGTCCCGCGGTTCCAATAAATACCATAAATCGCGGCATTTCGCCCCCAAAGCAAGTGATCTCTCCCGTTACCATCATAAATAACGGGTACAACATGGGCCGGGACTCAAACATCGATCCAAAAATTTTAAAGAAACACGAAAGGAAAATAAAAAATCGCGAGTCCGCTTCGCTGTCCCGAAAGAGGAAAAAAGACTACCTCACGTCCCTGGAGGAAAAGGTTAAAGACTTGTCCGCCGCAAATGATAGACTTGTTGCGGTAAGAATTTCGGTTTAGCACCTATCCAACCTTATACCGATTTAACGGGTTTTTTCGTTTAAAAACTGCAGTTTATTTTTTCACGTCATTATTTATGTGTCGCGATAAGCTTTAAAGCCGATTGTGTGAAGTATCTGTTGATAAAGTGTGTTTTGCAAGGCAATTGTTTTGGCAATGTTTTAGAAATAGCCACTGCTACTTTTCGAAATGTGAAAAAACGTTTTATTGCTTTTTTGTTTTTGGTTAATGTCGATGTGTGCGAAGATGCCGCCTCGAGCGCCACCTGTCGAAAGATGCCGTGACATCTTCCAAAGAACTTTGAACGGTCTTGGATTTTTTTTACCGTTGTTGTGGTGCTTTGCATTGCTTTAATTAATTACAAGTTGGTTTACTAGAGGGGAGGTGCAACATTAAAACGTAATTTTTGCTAAAGGAAATTCAAAAACCTTTTTGAAGAATTTGATCTGAAAATACTGCGACGAAGTCTTCTCTGTCTCAGATTAATAATAAAAACCATGAAATTTTGATTTATATTTAGTCTATTTCCATGTTTTTTATGCACTTAAGATAAAGGTTTGTGTGGTCTTCGATTGAAGTGAATGCTACCGAAATTTCGATGGAATGTTCCGGCTTAATTTTCTTTCCTTAAAACCCTTTTCAGGAAAACGCGGCATTAAAGAAAAAACTAGCCGTTTACGAGAGCCGCTTTCCGAATATTCCCGGGAAAAACGCAAAACTGGCGCTGTGCGTGTTTTTGCTTGTAGTCGGATTAAATATCGACTTTCTCAGGTGAGAGCGATTTCCGCCTTTCTTTTAATTTGGATCAAATATGTATCCGTTATCAGGAATCCGTTTGCTCTCAAAAACGCCGTTGGCCCGGTACAAAAGGACCTGCCTAAATTGACAGACCACCACGGACGGACACTCCTCTGGACATCGGACGAGAATAGCAGCGAGGAGACCAGAAGCAACAGCACTCTTAACTTCTTACCGTTGACCATGTGCCCGGCCTACGTAAATCAAACGGAGAGTGCGAGACTAGTGTTAGAGTTGGAAAGGTTGATTGGTAGACCTGCCGAGCCACCCAGACCCGCCACACTTCAGACCAACTTAACCCAACGCAGGTATTTAATGGTGCTCTATACTTTACAAGAATTTTCTATATTTCATGGTTTGCAAAAAGATGTTATAGTTTACACATTCCTTAGTCAGAATAGTTATTTCCATTTCCATATTCCCGTAGTCTCGTGCTCTGCATTTTATGAGCAGTTTACAAATTGCAGAAGCATTTTGGTCTTTCACAATGGAAAAAATAATCAATCTATTTAACACGGAAACCGCTTTGTAGGCACGCCCTGTACGTATTAGTGTGTTGAAGAATAGACAATCATTTTGTATAGAAAAATCTTTTATCTTATAGAGATTGGAAATATATCCGAACTAAATTTTAATGTATAATGATTTTGTTTAAAAAAATACTTATTTTGACCACGTATTGCTTTTGGAGCAACATCATTTTTTAAAAGGAGTTTGTAAAACTTCAAACAACCTAAATTCCCGTTGCACCTTGTCATCATGGCTGATTTCAAAGTGCTCACACGAAGTTGACTTTTTTCGCCAATCCAAAAGTTGTTTATAATTGAAAATTTGCTCTGCATTAGTACCAGATAGCAGATGTTTTTAAACCCCAGTTGCTTTTTTCACAATTATGAGAAACTTCAAACCATTGGGCACACACAGTCTTCCTACTTTTCATTGGTTACACATTACAGATATTTCATCAAATAGTCCGTCTTCATTTATTAATGTTTTATTTTAAAATAAAATAGTTTTTGTTGCGGATTGAATTTCTGAGGAATGTGAAGTTGCCAATGATTTTTAAAAATTTGCTGGGGTTAAAATATAACTAACTATATTGAAAAATCCGAGACAATCCAAGGCGAGTAGATTTTCCGGAACATCGTCGGAAAAACCTGAACCTGTACGGGCCAATCCTATACAGTTGGTCAGCCCGTTTAAGTGATATCATTAACTCATTTTGTAAGTGGATCGAACGCCCACTATTATATCAGTCTTCTTAAACGCAGGCGCAATCCCAAAAAGAAGAAGAAGGTTCGCGTGGAACAGCGGTCGGTCGAACCGTTGGAGAAGGGCTACGGTCCGATGATGCCGAGGGCCAACGAAATCCAAGTGTTTTCGCCGAAACCGGAACATTTGTATTCCGATTTTTTCGAAGCCATTAACAGGAAAGATGACACGTTCTACGTGGTGTCGTTCAACGAGCACCACATGCTGCTACCCGCCCTGTACCATAACAAAACGCGCAGACCAAAGATGTCGCTACTGATGCCGTCTATGCTGCCCAACGGTGAGTGCAATGACGTCGTAATCTCAGAGTGCTATATGCCCTGTAATAAATATGATCAACTACACTACAATAATTTTATTTATTTAGAAATTGTCCTTGATCTGTAGATCTTTTTTTTTCTTCTTGCAATAAACTCGCGTGTTTCCAGGAGACCGTCCAATATTTTACTTTACTTGGTTAAGACTTTCGTGGTTATGGCTTAGTGGATTTTCAGGCACGAATGTGTGATCACCTACAGTGCATTCATTTTAATTATTTAGAAAATTGTATTTGGTTTGCTCTACCTGCAAAGAGGTCTAACAGGTCGTGGGATGCTAGGTTAGGACAGTGCTTTGATTTTAATAATTATGATTTGGTAGGTTTCTTGGCAAAAGCTCTACTTACGGTGTATTAATTTTATTTATTTGAAATTTGGTTTGTCGTTCTTCTTCTTGCATGTGTTTCCAGACTTTAGTGGGTTAGGACGATCCTTAAGTTGCAGCCTAGGACTTTGGTAGTTATGATTTGGTTCGCTCTCTTTCAGGCACCTCATCCCAAAATTACGTGCCGCTGATGCAAATCGATTGCGAGGTGTTGGACACCAAGCTGGTGAACGTCAAATATGGCGCGATTCCCAGACAGTACCGTAACCGTAGCAACGTAACGGAGAAGGAGGGGGAAACGACAGATGCCGATAACGTAACCTCCAATCGCTACGACAAAAAGCCATACAAGCCATATTTTTTGTACAACAAATTGGTGAAACGAGCTGGCGATCTCGCCCCCTAATCTTCCTTCCCATATAGCAAGGGTTTAATTGCACTTTTTCTTTTTTTTTTGTATTTCCAAACGTCGAAATTCGGGGTTAACCACTTTAAAAACACTCGGTGAAAATTATTGAGAAATCTCTCGGATCGATAAGAATATTAAAAAAGGATATTTGTTTTTATCCAGTCGGTTGCCGCGAAGTTGGCGTTGAATTTGACATGTCACACGTCATCAATGGCATGTGACACATCTCGGCTGCTGTCGAACTTTTCAGTAACGGCTTCGCGTGTTTTCAATGATGGTGACGTGTTTATTGCGTTGGAATATGAAATTTTCGAGAATCCCAGGTAGCAGAGGCTCGTCAGAGCGACGTCATTTTCGAGTCATAAGTGGGCGCTACACGTCAGTAGTCCGAAAAACAAGGGAAATTGACGTAAAAAATGTCTTACTAACATCACAAAAATGACCTCTGAATGTCGTCATAAAATGACTTGATGAATTCCAGATATGGACTTTAAACTAAATAATTAATTCAAACTATTATCAAATTCTTCTATTTAAATCCGTGATGTAGGAGAATATATTTAGAGGGTGTCCAAGGAGTGTGTTAAAGTAATATATCTTGTTTATTATACTTTTTTTGTTTAGAAAAATGTTAATATACAAAAATAATTTGTAATTATTTTCAATATTTCCAGGGCGATTAACAAATGTGCGGAAAATCAAAGTTAAATTTTTTAAATCGAACACCCTGTATATTATGCCATTAGTAGATACACTCTTTTATACTCGATCATTCAATGTAGGGTTCTTTTTTCGTATTTAATATTCTTTATTTTTGACACCCGTTTTCGACGTCTGTAATTTTATTATGCCTACAATTTTATAAAATGGTACAGTCTTGTCTTGAAGTTAGTTCGAATCGTTTATACAGGAGAAGTCAAAATGAAAATAATGCTTTTCGTGAAAAAATCCAATAGAAAACCCTGTATATAATACTTCCATTATTATTTTTTTTAAAAGAAAGGCTCAATTTTATTCATTAACTATAATTCTCAATTTCCCGCAAATGCAAAAGGCGTTCTATATAATTTAATTTACTTTACTTACTTACTTGCTTTAATTTACTTTCGACTTTCCCCACTTCAGAAACAAAAAAAAAACAATTTAAAGATCGTTATGTGTTTTGGCGATAATGACTCGTAAGTTGATGTAAAAAAGATGTCACTTAAATGATATTAGTAGGTCAAAATCACGTCCTGCCGTGCTACTGTAAGTTATTTTATTATTTTTGCCATTTGGTGACTAGTTAATGACGTCATTTTGACGACCCTCTGCTACCTGGACTACAATTTTACGAATGATGACAAAGTTAAAGAAAACAGGAAAGATAAGTTAACTTTTTGCGTAACGTACGTACGTACGTTTTAATCGACTTGCGCATGTCTGGTGTGACTTTATCTCTCTAATAAAAAAATCCCCCTGATTCCAACGCATTCCATAGATTTGGACAAAAGGTTAACAGTGGCGTAGCCATCGTCCAATATAAAAGCCAAAGCTAAGTAGTATTCTAGCATAAATTACAGGGTATGGAGTTCATATTAAAGGCATGAACTAACAATTATTGTCCCTCTCCAAAAACCTGAGGGCTGCGTTGAAAAAATGTAAGTTCTTCAATGGGCGACTCAATTGTTTTTTCACGACATTCTGGAATTCTAAAAGCGGGTCTATTACATACGCGACCTTAAAACGTAAACTTATTATTGATAATTAGAAAATTGGATAAAGACTGGTAAAGTTCTAGTTGGAAATTAATTTATTGTTTGGAATTTTATAAAAACGTGTTTATCTATAATGTGACGGTCAGCAGACTTTTGCTTTCCTGATAATGACTTGAACCATGATCTCGACGCGAAGCGCAGCAGATTTTTTTTTAGGTTCGTACGACCCAATCATAAATTCTTAAACTCTATACCTAATCAGCCGTTTTTTGAATTTGTTCCTATATTTTTACAATGGAATTTGTTTCAGTCTCGCCTTACATGAATTAAAAACCACATTTTTTATAGTACAAAATTGCGTGGTGTGAACCATAAAAACCCATTTTAGTGTTTTGCAATGGGATAAAAATAGATATAGAAACTTGTACATACTGTGATCAATAAAATTTTTATCGATTGAATTTTTGTTTAAATTTCTGAACACATTGTTTAAAATATATATTTTGTTGTCTTTTTTAAGGTTAGTTAGTTACTTTACTTCTAATGGCCACGACTGCGTTAGGTTCCTAAAGGATGCCTTTGTAATGAAAGGATCCTCCAGGATTGTTAACATATTCATGCAGTGGAACAACTTCTAAATAAATAGTCATAAAATGACGACCGATTCTTCTAACGGCCGCTGCAATTATCTCATACGGGATATCCGATCCCGTCTGGCCTGGTTACCAGCGTCAATATAAGACATCTGGAAACCGTGTTTACACATAATGGAATAACATCACAAATCCGCTTAAGACGAACACTTTCCCAAATTTATAGGCACTGCGCCTCTATCACTTCAGATAACAAATATACCAAACACTATTTTAGATCAAACGGCACTGATTTCCACTTTTTATGGAACCCGGTAGTAGCGACTTCCGCCATTTGCAATGGTTCCTCTCAACTCTCTTTTAGGTTATTTGGTTCATATACCTTCCAGATATAATGACCCAATCAATATTTTTATTCAAATTCGTTAATTCCTGTACCCTTCGACTACAACGCGACAACGAAATGGATCGACGAGAAAAAGTAAGAAAAACTTAAGGAATTAGAATGTCGCGCAGTCAACAAAACAAAGCGGCGGGTTTATTGTGTTGCTTCGTTTTCATTAATTTTTTATCTTCAAGGACGACGGCAACACGAGTGAAAATAAATATTTTACAGCTAAGGTGTCGTGCTGGGCTTAAATGCGATTGATACCTTCAATTTAGGCTGGAAAAAATTAGTTTATTGATCCACGTATTATAACAGTGAGGTTTGCTCGCAGATAATTGTGATTACTAGCACTTCCTAGACACCACAATAGTTTAGTAAAAAGGTAGGTAAGGTAGAAATTAATACAGGGATTAAATTCGTCGGTTTTCGTAGGTTCAAGATTATCTAAGGGGAACGTGCATATATAGTGTGTCTACGTAAAATTATTGTAAGTATCCGTTATTACTTTTGAATGATCAAACTTCAATCGTGTAGGTATACAAGTGTGTCCAAAAAATCGTATTTGTAAACTTAATCATCAATAACTATTACGGATCATGTTATTATCATCAGGATTTTTTTCCAAGTCGACGTTGCGGTAATGCAAATTTGAAATTGTTTGCAAATCTTTATTAATTTAAAAGTATAAACGGATATTCACTTTCGTACGATGTTTAATGCACTCGGAGGTTACTTCTAATGAGCACACGGCACACCGAAAGGTAAGCGAGACGTCGAAGCATACCTTTGACATTGTAAATACATATTGTAGGATCTGCTAATATGGCTAGTATACACTCGTCGGTTATAGAAGAAATCCACGAGATGCCGTTAGCGGCAATAATCCGCCCGATTCCGCCGGAACTTGACGAGAAGAAAGTGAGGTCGTTAATGAAGACCTTATCGAATCCCGAGACATCACACCAAGTACCCCCAGTAGATGTTCTCTGGATTATCGGCAGAGAAGGTGGCAACTACTACTACTCTTTCGGCGGTTGCCATAGATTTGCCGCACACCAGCGATTAAAGTCAGAATTTATTAGAGTCAAATTAGTCGAGTCCAACGTCAACGATTTGCGCGTTTATTTAGGATCCAGCACGCCCGATTTAAAATAATACATTTTTATTTAAATAAAGTACTATTGCAGTTGTTCAACAATTTTTGCCTTATAATAATACTTAATTGCAAGTAACACAAAACCATTCCATATATATAGTAGATATCACAATACTGTCTTAATTCCTAGACGAACCTAATTAATATAATACATAGGATTCCATGTCGGGGACGAAATGATCTTCCACATGCTGTTGGAATATACTAAAGTCAACCTCTCTTTGAAAATTTTTCGAACACAACGGGCAAATTTTTTCCAAGCTGGATGCGTGGTACTCCGGTTTCAACGTATCTGGCTTATCTATGACTTTTTCCGTTTCTGTGCTTTTGTCTTCGCAGTGTTTTTTGACGAGATCCACAGTAGAAGTGAATTTATCGCACAGCTCTGATTTAGACTGGCATGGTTCAGATTGTAATTTTTCTATAAGAAAACCCAAATTTAATGGAGGAAAACTAATATCAGTAAACTTTTTGCAAATGTTGTCAATTTAACTGACTGAGGAAAAATTATCATTCACCTTACCTTTTAGGTCAGTAATGGTTTTAATATTTTTCATCAAAACAAGTCTCTGACTTAAAACAATATCTTTCATGATTTTTAGATCATCACTAGCGTTCTTTACATCGTCGATGAGGCCGTCTTCAAGCTCATCATCATATAAAAACCCACAGTTCTCTTTCAAAATATCATTAGAACTCTGAGCCTCTTCCATGTCTCTACACATCATGTCAAGCTCTTTTTTTTGCTTAGAAAAACTGTCTGACAACTTCAAGGATATGTCTTCTAGTTCCAAACTGATTTTGTCGTTTTCCTCTAAATTCTTTTGCAAAACCTTTGTCTGCAATTCATTTTTTGTGAATGTCTTGGATCTTATAAGGGTGATCGGAGTTGCATTGGTACCGCCTGCATGCTGCACCAACGTATCGCTGATTTTATTTAATTGACTACCTAGACTCCTATTAACTTTTGTAATTTTACTGAGTTTATTCCACAAACCTTGGTTCTCACTGGTCACCATCTTAACCTTTTCACTCAGCTGTTCTTTTTGTTCTGTGAGTTGCGTCAACTAAAAAATGTGTATTGAATTTTTGCGCTACTATCAATTACGAAGCATTGTGATACCCTCTCTCTTAACTCGTCAACTTCATTCAGTGAATGTTCCTTATCCTCATATCTGTTACACTGAACTCTTAAACCCACATTTTCTTCTTCTAATAAAACAACCCGTTGTTGCAGAGCTTTGCATCTCTCTCTTAAAGTATGTACTGCAATCTGGAGGGCATATTGAGCGCCGTGAGGCTCCGTCATCGCGTTAAATAATCTGTGCGAACTTTCTAGTCACCATTTAATACTAGATTTGTATTATGTATATATTACGCCACAAAAATATATTTAAATTGTTTTGCAACAGATCTTTGTTATGGTTGGTTCATTATTTTTATACAATTATACCATCACACGTCACATATGAAAATAAACACGGTTAATCCCAATTTAACCTAAAATCAGTAAACCCACCACTGAACAAAAAATGACCCTAGGGAAACCTTTGATAAAAATGTTAACTTTAATTTTCAAATTTTGCATAAATAGATATATCATTTAGTATCCCTTGTAAACAAACAATTGAATTAACTTTTAACTTCAGTTAAAATGGGATTAACGTGATTTTTCGTATCTGACGGAAAACGTATATGTTTTCTGGTCGGTGGCGTGTTACCATTATTCTGTGATTTCTCCGATTTCAAAGATTTATATTTTTGTTTACATTTGGAATTTTATTTTGGAAATTTCGAAAATCACTTCCGGAATAAGCTGTACATGGACATGAACGATTTATGTCGATTATGTTTATCTGAGATTGTTCAAAATTCTGTTACATTAAGCACAAATCCAGAGATGTTTTATAAAATTAAAGAATGCGTCTCCATTGAAGTAAGTAAAAAAACTTGATTGGGGATGATTTAGTAAATTAAATATTTTAGATAACCGAAGAGGATTGTTATACAAAATCAGTTTGCGAAACGTGCCTTAACAAAGTGAATGGTTGGTTCGAATTTAAAGAGATGTGTTTAATTTCTGCACAAGTTTTGAAAAAAAGATTAAAATATGGTCTGGAAACCACAGATTGTAGTAATTTAACAAACGTTTCTAAAATTTGTGATGAAGGAAGCATTCCCGATTTGGAGAATGATAATTACAATCAAGTAAGTGTCTATTTATTTGAATCTTTTTTAATACAACAAAAAATTTTAGGTCGATAATTTTAAGGATAAAATTCAAGCATGTTATAAATGCGATTTCTGTGATAAAAATTTTGTTTATTATATGGATTATCTGGACCATCAGGATAAACATGAGGGACAACCTATTTTTAACTGTGTTAAATGCCAAGTGGTATTTATAAAACATTTTATGGGAGTCAAGATTTTAGTCCATAAGTAATTTGCAGGTGTTTAGCAGCAAAAAACAATTAATATATCATGAAAAGTCTCATAAAATCCCATGTAAACATTGCGGCCTTGAGCTGCACCAACAGAGTATGCGGGCCCATTTAAACAAGCACAGTGAAAAATTTAAGTGTCTGGTGTGTCTACAATGTTTTAACTCCCGCGCAATGTTGAATGATCATATGGCATCCATCCATACAAAAATGAAGAATCATGTCTGCGAAGTATGTGCTAAGGTGTTCTCCACAAAGAGCTCCTTAAGTATGCACTTAAAAACTCACAAAGACAACAAAGATTACAAATGCGGGAAGTGTCAATATGCTACAAGAACTTCAGCAGCTCTTTACATACACATGTCAACACATTCCAATGAAGTTCACATATGCGAGTATTGTTCAAAAATTTTCAAGAGCAATAGGAATTTGAGTGACCATTTAAAAAGGGTGCATTGTAAAATCAAACGCCACCATTGTACATATTGCAATAAAACATTTGCAATGCGGTAAGAAATATTATTTAATATGATTATATAACCCACTTTGTGTTTTAGTTACCAATTAGAGACCCATGTTAGGATTCATACAGGGGTTCACCCCTATCACTGCGGGAATTGTCCAAAGACCTTTGCAAGATCAGATAACTTAAAGGAACACATGAATACCCACCAGAGGAGCATTTTCTTTAATTGTTGCACATGTTCCAAAACATTTCTCACCCGAAGAGGATTAAAAAAACATAAATGTAAAGATTCATCAGGATAGTGCATTTTAATCCCCTTTCAAACTTTTTAGACGTCATGATCTCATATTTTTATTTCATTTTCACTTCAGTTATTTATTTTTGTAAAAATTATTAAAGAAATATTTTTGGTTCAGCTGGATCTTTTACTTTTCATGCGCATAGCGTCTAAAAAATCAAATATTTATTCAGGGGAATTTGGAAGCAACTAAAATGTCAAACGCGGTTGGTCAGCTTGCGTTGAAGTTTTCGTCGCGAGTTCGGTGTTGTGTTTTGCAAAAGCCTCGGAGTGGTTTTATTTGTATATATCAGTGTTATTTTCACCCTTCGAGAAGTAGATGAAGGTAAATATAGGCCGAGGGTTGGTTCCCGGTCGTAATTTTTTATTATCCGCCAACAGTTGGACAAAAGGATTTTGATGCTTGTATCTGCCAAATATCTGCGTCACATAAGTGGTAAACAAAACTTGAATCTTCATAATAATTTACTAAGGATATTATTTTTCGATTGCTTTGCCGTGCAGTGTTGGCTAGTGTAAAGAATATTTTCGGCTTAAGATAGCCTGAATGTTCGCGTGATGTTTATGGGGTCAGGTAGAGTTCTTTGAACTCTAAATTAAACATTTAAAATCAAACTTTTGGATACTTTGTTGCATATTAGAGTTCGTATATCCGCCAGTATACCGATCAAAACAAAATCTGCCCCTTAGTTAGGAGTAAGATCATAATATGCAGTAACCTCAAAAGCATCAGAGTCCTTTGTTCAGCTGAATGTTATCCCTTTGCAATGTACTAATGACTTCACTTGCCTTTTAGGATATATTATGCCCCGAAACCTTAAAGAGAAGTATGACCCAGCCACGGCGCATTCAGAGGCAAACAAAAAGAGTCAAACACTCGTGCCGCTGGAAGACCAAGCAAACATTAGAAAGTCGACCTGGGCCGAACTTGAGATAACAGGGACTATCAGGAATTTAAGTCCCAATCTGTTTCAAATGAGCCACTTGACAGCTCTACACTTAAAGAATAACTCTTTGCATCGATTGCCTCCCGATATATGCCACCTGGTCAACTTGCATAACCTAGATCTGAGTTATAACAAGTTACGATCACTGCCAGCGGAATTAGGCGAACTTATTCATTTAAGGTAAGTAAATTGCGGTTAAAACTTGCCAAGAACAATGGGAGACAAAAGTGTGTCTATTTGAATAGATCTAAAAATTTCTGAATGCATTTTAGGTGTTGGGCTTTTTATGAAGTGCTCTACTTTGATCCCTTCCAGATGTATCCCCATTATACCTCATATTTTTATCCTGACTTCCACAATTTCCTGTAAGTGTGACCAACATTTTATTTCAGGAGAAATATGCTGAAAGGGTAGCTAATTTACGCTTTTTTTTTTTTTAGAGAGTTACATCTAAGTCATAATCATTTGCGAATACTCCCCTATGAACTCGGCAAGCTGTTTAACTTAATGATTTTGGGGCTCGTCGGCAATCCCCTCAATAAAGACATTATGGCCATATATAGTGAACCTAACGGGACACAGAAGCTGCTCACCTTCATGCTGGACAATTTACAAGGTAAGGGAGTGAACACTTTGAGTTATATTTAAGTTGCACCGAGTTATCCAAATGATGGTTGGGTTTGCAAAACTCAAAAATTAAATCTCACACCAGGGAAGGTGGGAGAAAATAATGCCCCAGTGGGGCAATAAATCATTGGAATTTGGGATTATAATGTAACAGTATTAAGAATTTCATGAATGGTCAAATTCAAAAAATTAAGAAATGGACAAACCCAAGTTCTTTGCAAACTATTAGGCTAATAGCAATATCTAAAAACATAATTCCACATTCAAAAAGTCACTTTTCTCACAAAAAATAAGCTAAAGCAGACAGTTCAATCGAGGTTAAAAATTCTCCTACATTGGTGTAACCCTTTATTCCTTGTAACATTATCAAATTCAAAAAGAAACATTCTGAAAAACCATATTGCTATTGTAAAAAAAAGAAATGTTTGTTTTAGGGGTAATATTTAAGGAAATATTAGCACAGTATTTTGTTAAGGTAAATTCACCTGTGCCTTTGAATACTATCTAAGCAGTTGCAATAATGTCTCACACCACCCAAATATTTGCATCATGTTAAAACGAAAACAATGCTATCTCCTTTGATTATGTATATATCATTAAATCCCCATTAGTGTGTTTTTTGTGATTTTCAACATTCAATATTTCTTTCATTTATTAATAATAAGAATAAACGATATGCTTTGGATAATAATTATAGATCTCGCAGAACACATATCACCGATTTTGATTTGGCAGGTAAATACCTCCATTTTTAGCGATATCAGACCCTATTTTACGTGTACATGCTTGCGCTGGCTAATTTGCTTAAGGAACATAAATGACACCAAACAATCAATTGTTATTCCCGCGCTTGTTGACTTTTGGCCCTTCCGCTATTTCTACACTGAAATAGAAGTGTTGACAATGGTGATTTTCTCTTGACAAGTGGCAATTAATATGACTGAAAGATAACTATCTCAAAGTAAAAATTTCTTCTTGCATGTGACGCCTGCGGCGGGTAACGTTCAGAACTTGCTTTTGTCAATATACGCCCTGTATCCTGCTCAATATATAAAAACTATTACAAATTCATATGCTTTTCACATTTGCCACAGTTGTCTAGTTTACAGAAGGTGTTAGTTGTTTGACCCTGGTCCGATATTGTTAGTTTCAGTTAGTTCAGCATTATGATTACCTAGAAATAAGCAAGAATTTGGTTAGTTTCTGTTATTCTGTTGGGTCTTGTTACCATGGACTATGAAATGGCATGAAACGTTGATCACAAAATTCTATTCACCCAAGTCTTCAGATTTTTGTAGACGCATGTGTAATTTCTATTCAAATAGTAAAATTGGGCGAACATATTTGGTGAAGATTATTGTTAACATCGTGAGCAAGTACTACTGTTTAATATTAGTTTTACGTTTACATTAGTCTTGTTGACTGGCAGTCATTTCCCACATCGAGTTGTTTAATCTAAGAGAAAACTGGTGTAGTGTGTGACAGTTTTGCATATATAATTTGAATAGTGAAAATGATGAAATTAAAAAAAAATGTCGGCAATGGGCAAAGGTTTGTGTCCAATGTTTAAACTGTGCTTATTGTCAGCAACACGTGACGGAGGATATTTTTGATGTTTTGATGGTGCGCTGCGTTGACAGCGCTAGCGCGGTACCGTTGGCGTTCCTCGAAACTTTGCAAAAATCAAATGCCGAAACGTGCGCGCACGGTATTATGCGGTGAATTTATTGCCAGCGTAAAAGTCCTCCTTTGTCCGTCCGTTTAGATATGACGGGCACGTACGTCGATTAAATCTGACGTCTTGTCGTCTTCCATTCTCTCTCACGGCGGCAAAATTAATGTTCTGAACAAGCCATTACATGTCATTGAGTCATCAACGGTGAATGCACAAACCTCGTGGATCACACGGGGGAGTGGAGGAGAGCCTACTATCGCTCGGGCCATCTATTTTCGTGAGAAAAACAAACGAATTTTATCTACGACACTGGGAAGGTTAGAAATCGTTGATGACAACGTGGCGGATGCGCTAACAATATACGCACTTTTATGGTTATGTGGTCTGGGATAAAAAACGCATTTTTAAGTTGGTAAGGCGTTTGAGTTTTATTCCTTGTTACTTTCGAAAATCGATGAAATCGAATTTTTCCAAAGTATCCGCGCTCGTATAAAAATTTTATGTCTAGGGAACGGTAGGTTCTATGGGATCGCCGATGGTACAGAAATGATCACAGTCGAAAAAAATTTTTTTTTGTCTGTCCGTTCTCCGTTCTCGTCTTTTGGTTTTTCCTGAATAACTTTCGAACCGTTGGAGCTACAAAATTGAAATTTACCTCCTTTGTAACTCTCCTCTATACACTTTTATTCTTGACAGTTTTTCAAAAATATACAGGGTGCGCCGCAAATTCAACCTTGAAAAATGGGTCCCCCTATTGTTGAAAATTGGTTATAACTGAAAGACTATGATTCAGATCTCACTTTCTTTTATATTGCGATATAGCTTGCATAGACAGTAAAAACTTTTGTGTTTAAGGTTTTCACAGGGGTACAGGGTATTCCCGATATTCCGTGCTAAATGAGAAATGTGTTAAGTGTCCTAAATTTTCAGATATCAACTTCAAATTTTGCAGAGAAGTAAAAATCCATGGCCACATTTAAACGGTAGAAATTGGGCGCAATCAAATTGTACCTAGTATTTTTTAAAAATGTTTGATTTTTTTTTTTAATTTTAGCTTCCAGAAAAATATGTTTTTTTCCATAATCGTTCACCCGATCGTCAAAATTATTTAACCAGCAGACGCGAAAGATCCAGTGCAATAACACTTATTTCAGGCATTTTTTCGATTATATACAGGGTCTTCAAATTATAGGTAAAAATCTAAAACACCTAGAAAATTGTTCTTTTACAGAGTAAATTATTAGCCGCAAATCAAAAATCGTAAAAAATATGGCTAATTGGTTCAAACAGTGTCATAGGCCGCGTCAAGAGCTACAATTTTTGTATTTGCGGTTTTCGTCTATCGCATAAGCTGCTCGGGATATTTGAAAAAATCCATATTGAAATCGTTATTTCGGGGGCTGTCAAGACGCGATGACGTCATTGATTATTATGGCACACTGCATGGTTTCAGAAAAAACTTATTTTCTCGAAAACCAATTACTATTTTCAAAAAATTCTTGGACCAGGAAACGTGGAAGATCCAGAGTTATAACCTTTACTTCGAACATTGTTTGAGTCATATACAGGGTGTGTCGCATTGATTTCCTCGATCTTAAATTAGAGTAGTCGATGTCATGTCAGACGCTGAGGTTTGTAACGTTAAAGGTTTCTTTTGACAAGGACTGCGACTGCTCAGGTTCTGGTGTTAGTTCTGGTTAGTAATATTGGGGTTGTATAGTATTCGTCCGTGGAGGAGTACCTATAGACCATTCTTCCGCAAGTAAAATACCGAGTGTTCCTTTCACCGCGTGCAACAATTTCGCACGTTCTACTAACTGCCCGCGCGTCCGTCGTATACTTAGCCACACGCAGGCCCCCAAGTATAACGGCCCCACGGCCGGTGAAATTTTTGCCCATCGTACGGGCGATTACGTTACGTCTTATGGGTGTTTACGTGAATCGAAATGAAATAGTGTTTATATTAGGTACAGTTAAAGGTGAGAAAATGGCGAATTTGCATGTTGAACTCGCCGAAACACGCCCGTTGATCAAAATACAGTTTCCGGATGACCGCCGAAAGAGTTTCGTGTATATATATTTATATATACGTTCTCTCCGTCCTTTCTCCGCCAATCAATGCGGGCGAATAAAACGAAAAACCCCTAATAATTTCCCATCGCAGACAACAATGTTCTCCGCCGGTCTTTGCTAATGGTTACGAAATAATTGTGGTACTTTCCTGTCCCACTAAACCCGCGAGCGCTACTTGGGCAATTCTCCGAGTCATCGGTTTTAAACACTCGTTGTTTACGGGTCTAGTTCCCAGATCTTTTGTCCGATCGTAAGATTATGTTTCGCCATTTGTAAGTCGAGAAAAGGCGACGATATCAAGTTTTTTAATCGATGGTCCTACAAATTGAACATAACTTAACACATATAGCTACTAGACAGGTAGACTAATAATTCAGGAACTCGTGAAACGAACATGTAACCAAATTTTGAGAAAGTCCGTTCAATATGCGCATGCGCGTTATTTATAATTTCGTTTTTAGCCAATGGCAGCTCTAATTGCTCGACCCATAAGGCCTTGCGGCTTCCAACAACCAACGTGGCCGCTGGCAGTTCGTCAATGTTTTGGATGATGCATTTTTACGGCAAAATATGTCGAAATTCCATAAAATTTTTAGGCAAAAATGTTATGCGGTATTACAGCGATCGGCTTCCTTTGTAGAATTCTATAAGTAGTTTGGCGTTTTTGTTCTTTAAGGTCTTTATTTACATTTTTAATAGAGGTTAAACCTATAAAGTCGCAATTACGAAATGTGACTCTAAATATAACTTTGAGGTACTAAATATCGCACCGGAAACATCTTAATGGAAAAAAATGTTCAACAAGTAGCTCCTCTAGAGAGAACGCTCATTCCTTCATTGCAAATTGCAGAAAGTTTCGCCTTCCAAACATATTATTATGAAAAGTGGCTATGGAAAATTTGGTTAAAAAACTAGGTAAATTAAAAACTAGTATAAAGAAAGTCAAAAAACAATTAGCCCTAAAGGTAAGAGAATTGAACAGAAATTAGTTCTAGGGAATTAATAAATTAATACAATTAGTAAATATTGCATTTAATTCCGCACTTCAAACAAACATCCTCATTTCTCTTGTTCCTAGTGTCGGGGTTATGGATTTGTCTTATACACCTATAAGTTATTATGTATTATATACATATTAATCAACATATTTTTCGATTTCAGAGACGTATTTTGCGTTCTTATGAAAATTAGTCATTTTTCTCAGAAATATTACTGCAACTCAGAAAGTTCTAACATTGAGACTTAAGCAGCCTTTACGAAAAAGAACAACGAAATATGGTATAGTATTTCTAATATTTAAACGAAATATTAATCGCTCACGAATAGAGGTGTTAATAATTTTAATTAAAAAACAAGTAAAATGTGGAGCATCCATTCTCAGCCAATTTATATCGCTATATAGATCAGACGTATGATCAAATTTTCGGATCCTATAGACATAACGGGGACATGAGTCTTGAACTTATTGTATTCGGGTTCGACTCTAATGATTCAAGCAAAAACCTTAGATCAAATCACAATAATTAAAGTTAGACAAAACAAGTGACTCGCATAAGTTTCTCCTCAACCTTTTACCCACTATATGCCTGTTATTGTAAAGCAGTAGGTTTTTTTGAAAAACTGAGTATCCAATAGAACGCCCAGATTCTTTGCTGCAGTTACAAATTTTAATTAGTGTCGTTAATTTTAATGTTAAGTCTACCGATTAAAGGCATGGTTTTGTTTTTACTTCCGAAAATCATGACGAATGATTTCGTAGGGTTTAATTTGGGGTTGTGGCCACTGGTCACTTATAATACGTAATTCGCCAATTATATTAAACTCGGCCTCAACCTGATCGGAATATGTATTATTAGAGAATACTTTTTTTGTTTGATTGATATGATTTAATCTGGTCAACATGCGTTCAAAATTCAGTTGGATAGCAATGGTGAATGAATAGCAAAGGAAAATTTCGAAAAAGGGGGGTATGTATCAGCAAAGTCTTGGATGTATTGTTTCATAAATAACATTCTAAAATGGAATAATGCATTTGGGATTGGTCTCCTGGCTATCAGATGGCGTCGTTGTTTACATAATCGTAAAAAAGAACTCTGAAGAAAAAAGCTTCAATACGGCTTTTTTTTACTTCATTACTTAGTCAAATAGGAGTTCAACAACAATCAAACCGCCTCTCAATATCTTTATGAATTTGAAACTAATAAAAAAGTTTAATTTTCGCTTGCATTTCCACTTTTCGGGTTGTTATTATCGTCTAATTATCCCTAATTTATCAAGTAAAACGCTAGTTTGTTATTTAGGATGCCTAATAATATTTAAAAAACAAAAAAAAACGTATGTATTCATTCATTACAAATCTGATTTCGATGAGTGAACCAAACAAAACAGAAACAAAGCGAAAATGGTTTATGGTCGAGACGGGATCTTTTTTTTTTTGTTTATTTAATTAATAAAAATATAGCCCGCATTTTGCCACGAACCTCGGGACATTATTCGCGTTTTGGGCGTAACTACGCCTACGACTTGAAGCGGCCGGAATCCGCTACCCATTCCAGCGCAGTTTATCGTCAGATAAAGAGCAACCAACGGCCGTACCGACTCCGACGTGTGTATACAGGGTGGTCACTAAACTGTCAGTTATACGGGAAACGATAAATTAGAAGTAGCTTCTTTTTTTTACAGAGTAATTCTCGTTTATTTCCGTTGTCACGTAAAAAGTCAACGATTTTAAGATTTTTTTTGAAATTTTTAAAGGTTTCATTTGAACAAATGTAAAATTTGTTTTAAAGTACGTACTTTTTGGTAAATTTCGGTATCTATTTCTGGACTATAAACGAAATTGTCGTGAAAATACAAGAAATATGTGTAATTGTAATTTGATTTTTCATTATTTTGACATAATTTACCATATTGTGCTTTTAGTTGAAAAATAATTAATAATTACAAATGTATTAGTAAATAGAAGGTAAAGATATAAATTTACTTACATTTAAGAGAATATTCTTAAAATCTCTCTGTATTCAACTTTATAACCGCAATATTTTATTACATATTCCAAAATTATGGGGATAAATATACTGAAGGCAGTGTGGATAAAAAAAAATATTTTTTTGTTTTTTTTTTTAAATTTAATTTGTAATTTAATCGTCGGGGCGTCTTGCCGTTTCGTCAGTTATGCGTGGCCGCCCTGTATACGACGCGATGCGCACTTTTACAATTATACGGCTATACGTTACAAACGGTTAACCTCGTAAAACTTTTAAACGACCGATAATTATGTACCCGCGGACCGCCGCTGGTGCCGTTTTAAGAGATTAACGCACGCCACACAAAACAATTATTACGTTGTTCGCGCCGCCATTATTGCGCAACCGCGCCGCATAACCTGAATTCAGAAAATTCAAAATTCGTAAGTATTGGACGATTCGCATCAAATTTAATTTTCTCGCGAACCGCATTTTTAAATTGTACCTTAAAATCTTCAGAAAAGATGTCATCCAAAAAACAATTTTATTTAAATTTAAGATCTTTACTCAGTGGGAATTCTTGTCAACAATATTAGGTGTCATCAATGCATTGTCCCATCTTTTCTTAGAATTTAAATTAAATTAAAAATTAAAATTAAAATTAATTAAAAATTAAACGAACGAAAAGTTATTATGTCATTTGATCCAGTAAATGTTCTATTAAATACCTTATTTGATTTAATAACAGATAAAGTTCGTAGAAAAAACAAGATTGCTTTCGAAAAATCGTCGGTGGGCGGGGCGCAAGTTCGTAGCGCGTAGCGCGCAGCAGCATTTTATTTTAAAAGGAAGGCGTTTCGCGGTTTCTCGTCTTAGAGGGACGCATTGTTTTTCTATCGTACTCCAGCGGACCACTATGAAACTTTCGCAAAATCGGTGTAATTTAATTGTGCATGCACCCTGTATAAAGTGTCTTTCACATCTCGTCGAACTTCAAAGTCTCGCCGATATTTGAAATCATGGCACACTTTGCTAAATACAAAATTTGTTGTAAATAATACCGATTTCCAGTGATATTTTTTCAAATATATCGCGCACCCTGTATGATAGATGAAACTTGAAACTATCTCTCGACACAATTTACGATACTGTTTAGATCAAGTTATCAAATGTTTTACAGTTTTTCTTTTACCGCTAGTAATTTACCCACGAAAACGGCAGTTTTCAGAATCTTTTATATTTTTTGCCTAACACGGACATACCCTGTATATAATTGAAAAGTTGCCAAAAGTAGAGGTAGTAGAGGTCCTGGGTCTCCCACGTTTCCCGGTGCATGAATTTTTCCAATAGAGTAAATGGTTTTCGAGAAAAATAATTCTTTTCTGAAAGCATGCAGTACACCGTAATAGTAAATTACGTCAGCGTGTACAGACTCAGCCCGTGGAATAGTGATTTTCATATGGATTTTTTCAAATATCTCAAGAAGCGTGTGCGATAGACGAAAAAATGTTTGATTCGCCATATTTGTTACGAATTTTGATTGACGATTAATAATTTACTCCTGAATAGAACAATTTTCAAGGTCTTTTAGATTTGTGTCCATAACTAAAACCCCCTGTATACAATCGAAAATTGCATAAAATGAAAGTTATAGCGCCGGATCTCCCGTGTCTCACAGTTCCAAAATTTTGCCGATCCAGTGAATGGTTATGGAGGAAAACATATTTTTCTGACAGCCAAAATAACTAAAAAAAAAATATTTTTTTAAAAATACTTGTTGAAATTTGATCGCATCCAATTTCTGTTATTTAAATGTACGCACGGATATTTACTTCTCTGCTAAATTTGAAGTTGATATCTGCAAATTTAGGACACTTTTCTTATATTGCACGGAATATCGGAAACATTTTGTACAATAGGTGAAAACCTTAAAAAAGTTCTAGCTGTCTATACGGGTTATATCTTCATGTAAAAGATACTGATATCTTTCAGTTATAGCCAATTTTCAATATTGGCTGGACCTATTTTTCGAAAAATTGTCAGCAATGAAGGTTTGTGCAGCCAAATCTTCTGCGTCTTTTCGTTCAAGAATTTTTTTCTGTTTGGTAAACGGTTTTCAAACGCGTTTTTTATTTTTTTTAAATCCCACAGAATGTGACAAATGTTGAGTATAAACTGGGTTTCGTTTAATGACTGTACATTCCTAAAACTTAAGTTTAAATAAAATTGTTTCCCATAACAACATTTCTGAAGGTCGAAGCTACAATAAAAGAAAATATATATCCAGATCTAGGCACTAGTTCGCTTGAAAATTACCTTTGAAGTTGATCCAAAATTTAGTGGTGCAAAGTTTATTTGTTTTTTTTTTTCCTCGACCTTTGTTTTATATTTTACGCCGACGCCCGTTTGACCTTTTCTAAAAAAAACGTTTAGGTTCAACACACGCGGCAGAATGGCGCGAACGCCATTTCGCCTAGGCGTGTTGTTGGTCACCTTTCGCAATTTAGATTTACGGAACGCCACCCGTATCCGTACATGGATATATCAAACGAAGGCCGGTAAAACTGTCAAACGGCAATAATACTTTATTTATACGCAAATACCGTTCATCTCTCGTGCATAGTGGGACCCTCGCACACTCACGCATACGGCTTGTACCCAAATTCCGTTAACCGACTATTTAGCCATGTACGTCATCAAAATATAACGCCATTAGCGCCGCAGCGTGTCGATCCCTTTACCATCTGCCCCTGTACGATGTTAATTTTAATAAAAGTCTAATAAAAGTTAATAAAAGCCTTTAGTTCTTCACACAGTTACAATATACCGTGCGTTCAATTTATCTTGATAACATTTTAATTGTCTGCAACTTTTTTGCTTTTTGGGATATCAAGGTGCAAAGATAAAATGAAAGGTTGGCAGCCAATTTTTTTCCCAAGTGACGTATAAAACATAACACTATCAATTTTCTGACATATAAGCCTACATAATATTTTTTTAAATGGGACACCTTGTATATTATATATGTGTTTAATAGAACAACAATGACTATTTACAAATTAAAGTAGAACAAAAACACTAAAAATGACAAGACACATTAAAGAAAAAAATTCTTTTAACTATACTGCTGTATGCTGAAATCTTTTGCCGAAGTTCCACAACATTATTACAAGGAGTTCTGTGCACGTCATTTTTTATGTGTCCCCAAAAGAAAAAAATCCATTAAAGTTAAGTCGGGGCTGTTGGCTGTCCAATCGATAGTTCCGCCGTTCCCTATCCAATCCTTGGGATATTCCATGTTAAGAAAATTTTTAACTTGCACAACATTGTGAGGAGGGGCACCATCTTGCTGATATATTTAGGGGTAAGTCTTCTATATATTGTTCTATTGGGTGCTCTAAGAGTTGCAAACAATGATCTCCAGTTAACTTTTGATTTATAAATATCGGACACAAAATATGCTCACCTATGATACCACACCATACATTAATTGATTGGGACCCCTGGGTTTTTATTTCGTCTATTTGTCTAGGATGATTTAAAGACCAATGTCGCTTATTTTGTCGATTAAAACCCTTTCTAACGAACTTTCATCAGTCCATAAAATGTTTTTAAAAAAATTATTATTCTCATTATGTCTATTTAAAACATCCAAATCAAACTGCATCCTCCTTTGATATTGTTGTGCATTTAGTTTTTGAATTTTACGAAATTTAAATGCATTATATTTATATTCTTTCAAAACTGATACCTGTGTCTTCATATAGTCTAGTAATAGAGGAAGCTGGATGTGCTTCATAGAATCCCTAAAAGCCTTATTTTCTTCATTTAAAAAATTATGATTCCGGCAGACATTTTTAGTAGCATTTAATACGTTACTGTTTTCTGCAAATTTCTTTAGCAGCCTTGGAAATATCTGCTTTGAAGGAGTTCGGCACTAAATTTGCGAAAAACCATTTTAACAATAATTACTTGGACAATAATTCAAACATCAACGTTGTTTACTAATATGTCAAACATAAACATATTATTATTTGTCAGTCAGGGCACTCTTTGAAATTATAAAAAATTCCTATTTTTGCCGATTTTTCAAAAACGAGTAGACTAAAACATGAAGTGTGTTACATTATTGTAATCGGAATAGGATATTCTATTAAATACATATATAATATGTGTTCAATTTTAAAAATATTGTGCAGGCTTATATTGTTGTATACGTCACTTGAAAAAAAAGGTTACTAACCCTACATTTCGTTTTTTTGTTTACCTTGATATCTCTAAAAACAAAAATTCAGTCAATTAACATATACGATACAATACATTTCTCGATGACGAAAGTTGAAGTACCCAAATAAGTTGCCCTAATACATTTGGGTTCCTTTATACATAATTTACTTTTTGGCTTAAACGATGGCAAGTCAGTGAGCTTATGGGATTCAGAAAGACTGACGTTATTTAAATCCTAGCAACAGGGTGCGATGGTCTGAATAATTTGCATTTTTCTTCACATGTAGGTGAGTTGTACCAATTTTAAACACCTTTATGCTGGGGTCTCTCTCGAACAACTGATAACTGATAACCGATAACTTCTTTTATTCTACGATATCAGTTCTAGCTGTGCATTCTGGAAGAAGCGTTGTATAGGGCAGATTTTAGCTACTTCGCTCCCTACAGATTCTTTGGTAAACGTTTAAAAACATTTTTTATCGTTCTGTGGTTTGTGACCCACCGTAGCCGGTGCGTAGCCCGTTTTTTATTGACACCAGAATTGACTTGTAATAATACGCCTGGAGAATCAGAGAAATTGCCTCAGCTACAGAGTCATATAAACCAGGAAAAAAAATTAATAGTCTAGTCGCTTTTCGCTCAGGTTAACGAATAATACGCACGTTGCCGCCGATGAAGAAGAAAAGAAAGTCGGCGCCACTGGCGACGCAATGCAAAAGAGTCCGCCTGCAGCATCACCGTCGTCGCATCGGCAGACAGCCGCGATCGGTAACACACATTCGAAGCGAAATATGGGTTCCGTTTATATCTGTTTATTTTTTTCTTCATTTGCCAGCGCGTTACACGTGTGGGCACGGCGAACTGTACATTTTTATCGGCCCGATGTTTTCCTCGACCCATCGTCGCGTAGTCATAATATGACCCGGTTCCGCGATGGGCTGCTCCCATTTTAAGTTCGCCTCATTTGTACGACACCACCATCATCGTGCCGATTTTGGAATTTGGAACATTTGGAATTCGCGGATGGAACCAAGCTGCAACTAGAAGAACCGTGATCGTGAAGCAGACGTTAGGAGAAATTTTCTTTCCCAAGAAACGATTAAAAGACGATATGACGAAATGTTGAGGGATCTTTTGAATCCAAATATATCCAAATCACGTTATAGACTAAATAACAGTTTTTAGAAAAATATCGGGTCATATCTAGTATGGGAAGAATCAGATACGGCGCCATTTTCAGTTCGATGTAAATTGGTCGATTTTAGATGAGTTTCTGCCAGCATCAGCAGTCATAAAAAAAGTTACAACTTTAGATAAGGGGAACGTCTGCCTTTAGGCGGGATCTAACTGCAAAAATTAGTTTTGATTGATGGAAAATTTACTAGCGAAAAGGACAGAACGACTTGAGTTCGCTCGTTGGTTCGCATCTCTTGGAGATCGTCATCATTCTTTTTACCAAAAAGAAACTTGAGCGCACTTGAGGGATACTTCGAAAGTAGATAAACTCCACAGGATGTTAAACAAGCCAAGAAAGAAAAATCTACTGTTAGCCCATAGGAACACAAACAGACCAAATACACAACTACACCATACAAATACACACTATAACGTTGGATGATGTAGTAGTTCAGACAGATTTGGTTTCTAAGGATATTCTTATGTTATGTATAAAAGCTATTGTTCAGCACCATTTACAGCTCTTTGCTAGATCATTTCAATGAGAGTTTTGGGTTTTGTATCTTTATTCTTATTTTGTTATTTTAATGTTGAACAAGCTCGGAGGACCAGAGCTTAGTTTCCTGTTGAAGATATTGCTATGGGAGGGTTTCATTTGTACGAGGCTTATTCTCGTCTCTACTGAAAAAGCTGCTACAAGCAAGTGTCATCTGCTCCATTCCAGTGTGTCTTATTTTTGTTCTCTGAAGTTTAATATACACTCCGGTGATGGACAACTTCCGGCTCGAAGGACCAGAATTTAGAATGTGAAGATATCGCTAGGGGAGTGTTTCTTTTGTCTCCCTACAACGAACAAGTATATTCTTCTCCCTTCCATTCTGTCTATAATATATTCGGTCTCATTAAATTTTAATACACACTTTGATGTTGAACAAACTCCGTATGTGACAGAGCGGGTTTCTTTGGAATTTAATGAAGATATCGCTTAACTTTTGCGATGTTTTTTTTTTCGTTTCTGGCTAAGAAGCTACCATTCTGTCCATAATATTTTCATTAAATTTTAATATATACTTTGTCGTTGAACAAGCTCATGCTCGGAGGATCAGAGTTTAGAATGTGGATAGTCGAGGCGGGTTTTCTTTGGATTTAATGAAGTTATCGGTAGGGATACGTTTTACTTTTACGGGGGTTGTTTCCGTCACTGATGAAGAAGACGCAACGAACGAAAGTACTTTTCGCCATTCCATTCTGTCTATAATATTTTCGGAGTAGCGGTATCGATATTAACGAAACGCCCATAAAATTTTATTTCCGCGAATTCTTTCAACGGATCAGATACGGCCGGGCTTTTACGGCTCCAATCTCCTAACGCGTTGAATTATAAAAGGTAGCCGCGACGCGCACACGGAACGTCCACCACCATTATAACGTTTAATTCCAACGCCGAAACGCCATTTATTAAATAATAATTACTATTATTTATAAGTAACGCGGCGATTATTGCCCGTTATATACTCTGCGTTAGGGTATCCGCGCGTCCGTCGGTTCGAATATTGATATTAATATAAAGCGCGAGCGGCACCGTGTCGCCTCGGGGCGCTTCCCGGCTATCTCTCGCTCTTTCTCGTCGAAAACGACAACCTGTACACACGTTTTACCCTTCCAGGTGTTGCGCAACTGGAAACAATTACCATCTAAGTGCCGCGGCCGCAGGCGTGACGGGCCAGTTACTCTCTTAATCCGTTTCCGATCGCGGTCTGATAGGTTAGAATCGTGAGGAATGGCTTCATATTGTTCGGGCAAAGGTCGCCGGGGTATACCCGGTGGCCGAGTTAACTTCGTGTGAAGTTCCGACTCGAAGGACCAGATACGCGGCCACGGTGTAGACCAGAATTATAGTGCTTTTAGAACTGACCACGTCATTAACTTTATCTACTATTACCCGTAACTACTCCAAGACCGTCCTAGGAATTTATTTACCTACGCTAAGTAGGTTTTCAATCTTTTTCGCCGAGCAATTCGTGAAACGTATACATAAAAGAAGTAGTACAAAGTAATAATTTATTACGTTCTATGTCACTTGTTTTTATTGCTGCTCCCACTTCCTCTCCTGAATATCTTATAAAATTGTAACATTCAAAACAATTTGTTTAGCATCCGAACACAAATGGATCCGTTTTTTTTATGTGCTGAAGTATTTCGTCTTCTAAATTGTCATTAGATTCGATTACCATCTCCACTTCGTCTTCAAATTCTGCATTGTTTTCTATGTCTTCTTCTAACAGGGGAACATCTGCTTCATACCACGGTCTCCACATTTTAAAGTGTTAAAAAACAGGAACCTTCAAAAAAATGTTTAATTGTAATATTCTAATATATATTTATCTGTATTTTTATAACGTATCTTTATCTTATCTTAATTATTTTCTATTACAGACCACAATTTTACCTGAATTTAAATTCCGAAACTTTAGGTAACAATCTTGTTGCATTGTATGTTCTTATATCTATAAACAGACCATACCCTTTGAACTATCCAGTGCAAACAGCCTCGCAGGTTCAAAGCGCGAGAATCATACATTCTTACTGGAAGGATCACAGTCAAATACCGTAATATGTACGAACATTGCAATTTAGATTAAACTCTTGAGAACGATACTTACGAATACTTATTCGAAAATACCCCGCAGCATCAGTGCTTAATCAAATTTAAAACGGACCATTTCCGTTTCAAATTTCTACAAATATTCGTTACTATCCACCTCAAGCCATACCATACCTACTTAGTGCAGAATTTACCACGGTCCTGCGAAGGTCTTCTGTTAAAGTACTGTAAAATGCTTAAAACATCAAACCAATAAATGCACTATATTTTTGGTCGTTATGCGAATTTGTTAGACAAACTTGTGCCAGAATCAACTGAACCACTGTTTCTGTCCTTGTTATGTTTTTAGATTTGCTTTTGATATCTAAAAGTCCAATGCTGCCTGTAGCACTTCGTAAATCATTTTTGCCAGGAAGAAAGTTAGGTTGGCAATTTAATCACATAATTAGCCAGAATCAGCTAAACGCAGATGTAGGGAAGATGCGCGTAAATCACACAATCGCAGATTCTGTTTCTGTTCTCGTTATGTTTTAGGAGACTTGATCTTGATGTCGCAAAAATAATTCCAAAGGATAAGTACTGTCTTTATTTAACTCACTCACTCTGCTTTGCGAGGAAGAAAGTTATGTTGGCATTTGAGTCCTTAGTCTTTTCCCAGGCCCCTGGAATTGGAATCGCAGTTCGAAGAACATGTCGGTCTCGTTCCATAGCTAAACGTCGATGTTGAATAAGATCCGGGTCGAAGGACCAGTGTGTGTTACGTAATCTGCATGTAGGGTTTTGTCGGCTTGATTTAACATGAAGTTATTATTCTTTAGTCGCCCTAGTTGCACGGATTAAAGAGGTACATCCGCATCAGCTTGACCTCAAACGAAACGGATGACGTGTTGAAATAACACGTTCAAATATTGGTCACGGGTCACGAGACGCGATCACGGCTAATTTAATCGTCAAAATGAGCTCGATTCGGCGGTAAAATGGGGAATCGATTATCCGGCTCGCGGTGCCGCAACAACTAGATCGGAGAAGTGTGTCAACGGGATTCGAAGAAAGGAAATGATATGGCAACAGCATCGGTTCAAAGTTGGACCGCGGCAAAAATTACGCATTCGTCACGCGCCTTTGCGGTTCGGAGGTGGACATTTAAAATTACCCACTGTTGCCGGTCGATTCGGCCAAAATGGCAGTTATAACACGTGAATGGTGCCTCGGTGATGCTGTCGGGCAAACAACTTCAATACTCTTTGACCAAGTATGACAAAGTTGCTAGCCCAGTGTAATAGGTGAAAGAATGGGTAGGAACAGTGTCACCAAGCATTGTTGTAAATATGGGATCAGTAATTGGGAGTTTTGTAGGTTGAGAAATTAACCGATGTCTTATCTGGCGGGCTCCATGCAATCCAAACTAGGATAGTTGTTACTGAAATCGTAAACGTAACGGCGGAATAGATTCGAAAACGACTACGCCTGCAACAACGTATACTTGTAGAGGAAGCGCGGATGAACGCTGGCGACGAGTACACGCTGGGCAGCCGAGTGTATCTATCGCGTCGTCACACCCTATAGAACGGAATCCAATTTGTTCGAACTACGCGACGCTGTTCTTTCAGCGTGGCAACCGTTTTACTTCGCCCGCTCGTTATTAAGGAAAAACGGCCGTCCGGTACAGTTACGCTTTATTAGATTAGGACTGTGCCATTAAATAAACAAAACGTGCTATTAGAACACAGTTACTTGCTGATATAAACGCGCGATCGCTAATAGTTATGATGGGGCTCCGGCTTCAACACGGAGCGCGGGACCAAACGATACGGCCACGTCGAGGTTGTCCTGGGTCGACCGCGAACGATCTCTCGTAGCTTTCATAAGGTGGTGGTCCATCTATAATGGTCTACTTAAATATTCGTATCAGTCTTTTGATCTTTGGCCTGGGTACTTTAGTTTCGACTGGCGAACACTTGTTTCTGATTAATTTATTGCTGTGAATCAACAACGAACTTGTTATGTCGAGGTTCGTTCTTATTCATCATGCATTTCTAGAAATTCCCCGATTCAAATGTTATTTGACGACGAATCATCTCATCAGACACTATTAGCGATGTCGGTGATGTTGCACTCCTTTGGATGAAAACGTATGTTGTAAAATTGATTTAGGATCCGAACAAATAGAAAAGTAGAACTGACTGGCTTACTGAAATATTAGAATCGCGTCAATCGATATCGAATATCGATCGATCGGTACCCTCGCGATCATCGATGTCTGTCTCGCCGCCGCACAGTGGTCCCGTCATGAAATTCTCGCGTTAATGGGATATTTTAAATGTGGGATTTTTGTGCATATTTGAATTTTGCCAAGACAAATACATATTTTGTATCTTTAGTATAAATAAAAAAACTATTTATTTTTAAAAAGTAAAATTTTATTAACAGCAGGAAATATACCTTCAAAAAAAAAATCACATTGTTTTATAAAACACATAAAAGTGAAAACTAAGCTAATATGGTACAATTAAGTCTAAAGAAATTATGGCTCTGCCTGTGGCTAATGCTACTGTAGTATTTTCAGTGTGACGCATTACTTTAAACCGCCATGACAGTACTTTAGTACTTGGACACAAATATTAGATGGGATTCTTAACAGTATACGCGACCTTCCCCTCTCTCTTATACTCTTTGAAGCTAACCATGAAAGGATAAGAATATAACTGTTTTTGACACATCCGGTGACATTTGGTGACATCGCATCTTACTCGGTTTTAAAGTAGAGGTTCCAAGAATTTCATCAAGGTATATAACTTGCGAGTTATCGAGAGGGAAGACATTTAAAAGTTTACATGTATTAACGTTTAAAAAAAACTAAAAAAGGGGCAAGGTGGGCTGTTCAAAAAAATAATAAAAAAATATATATTAATTACATTAATAATTCTAAATATTTTAAAAATACATACCTTGGACAGCAATATCCATTATGGCACTGCTTGTTTTCATAATTTTTAGTGCGAAACCATATAAATCCAGGTAGCAACACACACGAAAACGTTCACTGACCTCCGTAATACAAAAGGTGCACAATAACGTTTGACAAAGTTCTCACTTTGACGAACGAACGAAGTCTTAGTGAGGGACTAGTTAATACCGAAACTTAACGAGTTTTCGGGGCAAAATAAAATTATGATCGCAGGCGGGACCACAGTGCGCCGTCCCGTCTCCCCGTGGTGCCCCTCTCATCGGTACCCGAAACAAACTAAACCCACTATTTGTCCGAGTGACCGCACTGCTATAATTGTCCTAAAACAGACACATTTGTTGCAAACCCAATGGTAGTATCCCTGAAATACAAGGAATTTAAATGGTATGGCTATACATATTTTACCCACATAAAAACAAATTACGTCAATTAAAAATAACTAACTAGACTAACTTCTAATCTAATCGCGGTCATACGCACTGCAGTTGCACATGACCCACCCTAGAAAACCGTCTAGCCCCTGGAAATGAGAGTTCTCCGGATCGCAGTGGCCAAACAATTAGTTCCGGTAATTACAACCTTACTTTTGTTAAAGCCCTGTCAGCTCTACTCAGACAGCGTCCCAGTGGCTGTCCATGTTTCTTACCGAAATATGACCCTTGCGCCATCTTCAGCTATCCAATGCTTACGGTACCCCAATTTAAAATTGGATCCATGGCTATTCCCAACTCAACTCAACTCTCAACTAGGGAGTAAAACCAGGATCCCAACTTTGAATGGCATTGATGCCGACGGTCCTGCGTCAAATTGTTCTTTTTGAGTAGACTGATAACTCGGGCATTTTTCCGTTATTTGAAAACCCAAATAAGTCACCTCCACTTCATTTTTTATGCTCGGGTAACGGACACTCGGTGATGTCGCTAGTGCTCTATTTATGGTGCCATTTAAGACGAATTAAATGTTGAGTACGTTACCATTCCACCTATCGTCTTCTCATTCCGCACACATAGTAGAAAGGGAGTATAAGATAGTACGATTGTACCTCTCCAATTGACCATTTGATCGGCGGAAGTATGTTGTTCTCAATGCTTCCTGCCTCAAACCATACATTGACTAACTACTTTCCTGCTTACTAAGCAACCTTATAGAGAGAGGAGGAGTTGAGCTTCTCTCAGGTTCCGCCCTTGGTAATGGAACAAGTTCCATTGTATTCTATGCGACCGTAAATATTATCGTCACGGATACATTGCGAAAAAACTAAAATCGGCAAAGCGCTGGATTTACTAATCCCACTTCTGATGAATTGATTCAGGATCCGAATAAATAGAAAAATAGAATTGGCTTCTTATTTTTATAAAAGTAAAATAGTACAATGGCGACAATTGGTATCGAATATCGATCGATCGGTACTCTCGGGAAGCTGGCAAATCGCCGTCTGTGCCCTCCCGTTTCCCGTAGTGCCCCTCTCATCGGTTCCCGCAATAATATTTCCTTGGGAATGCTGACAGAACGATTTATGAAGCGGCATTAAAAATCTTTTGCTAGGTCACATCGCGACATTGTTAAAATGTCTTACGACGGAACGAACGGTGATTACATATGATGTGATGTGATCGGATGCTCACAACCAGCATCTAGCATCCTGGAGCTTGAAAACCCCAAGGGTATAACATTAAATTTATTTTCTCTTATTTAACATATTCTCTGTCCCAAGTTACCCGCGATACTTGTGGTGCAGCTTATTGCGAGTTTTCGGCCACGTGTCCGCAGTCAAAGAAATGCGTGAATTTTTTGAATGATAAGTAAAACCTGCGGATTTCCTTCTTCTGGGGATGTGGAAACGCGAAAATACGAAAAAACAACGCAATTGCCTACGTAAACAATTACATATTAGGCGAAACGACCGACGGCCGTCGTCATAGTCGCCTCGTTCGCGACCTCTATCGCGAGTTCTCCGCGTTAATTGGATCGTTTTTTTTTTTTTTTTGCTCGAGTCGAACAAGGCGAAGCCCTTGAAAGACACCTGATGACCCGCGTCGGCCGCTTGTCTTTAGCCGCCGAACGAGGACACTCGCCACTTTATTTTTTTCGATCCGTATACGGAGAGAAAACTGCTTCGTCGATTTATTATACCCAATTCGTTTGGTCGGCCCGATTTGAAAACTGCGCGAAAATCGGTAGCGGCTGTTTTGCTAATGATTTTAATTTTATGTATGTGTCGCGAAACGAGGTGGAAAAATGTTCGGGATTAAAATTTCAAAGTGTCTCGATCGATCGTTTGGGTTTTTCGACCGGTTGATGGATGTGAGAAATGGTCGACCGATGGCAATTATTCGCGAAACGCGTGTTAATTAATCATCCGCCGAGACGGCGATGAATATGTGGAAGTTTACTGCCTCTAATGGATCGATGTGACTCTAATTGCTAGAGGTTTTACTGTGATAATTTGTAGTCTACAACGCTAATAACTATAATAATAATAGATTAATCAATATTTATACCATGTGTAGATTCTAGATCAGCCAGTACGCCTATGAACGAGAGTTTCATCTTCAGTTCATAAAAAAATATTAAAAAAATACTTTTTTGCTCTGAAATTATTTATTTTGTTGCACTTAAGAATACATTATATTTAAAAAAAAAAAACTCGAAACATACAAAAAAATACTGGTGCGAGTTATGTACAATGATTTCTACGTAATAAGGATAGGACACCGTGAGATCTACGATGTCAGCATTTGGCCACGATGGTACTATGAAGAGACCGTGAGATTCACATCGTCAGCTTTTCGGATACGAACCTATAAAGTCTTAGTTTTAAGTAATATGATTATTCTGGTTGTAACTGCTGCTGCAGAAAACTCTTAATTTTCGATTGTATTTTGAAAATAAAGTTTTTAAAAAGTCACCTCGTCTTCGCTTGAACATAATTTGCGTAGAACCACATTAAATAATGTTTTGGAGCACATAACATATAATTTATACATAAATATACAAAAGAAAGTTCAAATTCGACAGAAAACAACTAAAAGTATATTGTTTGCCAAATAGAATCTAATTTGATACAAAAAAACGCGTGAACGCATAACTGGTAACACCCGGTTTCATTTTTGGTGATATTTTACAAAGCATGAATTATGTAAATGCACATTACACTTATTACAAAGGTAAATTGTGTGGCTGTGGCAGGTTCTACATCTCCTTCGGGCTTTATTAGCATGGACAATCATGAGGTGACCTTGATTATCATAACGCACTTCATCTATGGCACATGCAAGATTTCTCTGAGTAATTGTTTTATAACCTTTTAAAAGTCGCAAAGCAATGTAAGATTTCAAATCAAATCAATCACTTCGTCATCAGAAAACATAAAAAATATTTCAAGCCGAGTTTTTCCAGAAAACCTATTTTTTAGTTCCTCACATGATCTAAATTCATCGGATGTAGGTGTGTGAGTGTACTCAGTATGACCTTTCTTCCATTTGACAGTAGAAGCAAGCCTGTCGTTTGCAGAAAGCATACATACATCTTCTTTTGAATTCCAGGGTTGCATCATCTGATGATTCCCATCCAGGTTCAGTAGTTGATGAATTAGAGGACTGTTGAAGGACAGCTGTATCATTCGGTGTATGTAACTCGAAATTTCCAACTATTTCAGTTGGTTCCCCAAACTCTTGTAGATTTATGTTATCGTTAATAGCTTGTTCGTTAGTCAAGGTATCCACGTCGGGTGGAATATAGACCGCGTCCATATGTTCTGTAAATATTTTTTCACGTTATTTTTAGCATAATGGAATGCTACAATACATAAGAATACGTAAATCCAAATAATACTTTTATTGTTATTGTCCTCACCCATCACGATCTCCTCCACAGCCGCCTCTAATTCCTTTTGAGTCAAATACTTCGGAAATTCCATATTTTACGAACTGTAACGTTCACTGCACAAGGCACAAACTAATGTTAAAGAACACGCTAGTTTATTCTACATGCACTGACTTGTCTAGACTTGCAATAACAAAGTTTTGTTTCACAGATAAAACCAGTGGTGCATTCACGCACCAGTAAATATTTTCAAAAAATAAAGCATAATCAATATAATATTTCCAATGTATGTTTTTTGCGATGTAATCTACATACTATAGACTTAACAATAATGGCAATACAAATCCAAAATATTTTCTTTTACTATTTTGGATTTACTTGAAAATGGATACAAATTTATGTACCGCTTTTGTCAACTTTTGGAGTCATATACAAGATCTTTCCTGTACACATAAATTAGCGATTTCTACGGTTTTATGTCCTTAAGTAGTGATAATAAAAAAATTTCTAAATGGTTGTACAAAAATATTTCCTGGATGTGACAAAAAATTCATGGAATAGGTGGTGCACCACTGAGACAAAATGGGTTAAGGGTGGAACTCATACGGTCGATACTTAAAGCTGCCTCGGCAAAAAAAGACATTAAAATCATTCATAACTTGACGAATACATGAATAGTCTATGTTTTACCTAGTTTAATTTTTTTAAGGCATTCTCCATACCGGATCAACGACTATAAGACCGGTTAGAGCTAGAATCGCGCGAGAAATGCCTAACAACTTTGAGCGTTTGAAACTTTTTAGAGGTTAATTCTGGTCTAATATGAATGCAGGGGTTTTTTGGTTGATCAAAAATAGCCAAGAGTAGGTCTTAGATGCAGACTGTGTATTTAAATGGTGTTGATGGTTTTTCCGAACCACTTCTAATGGGATTTGGCGACGAATAGGATCTAATCAAAGACTATTCCTTATGTGATGGTGATGTTGCACTCCTTATTGTGTGAATTACCAGGATTGGATGAAAAGATCGTATAGTGTTTTGGAATGTCTTCCGAAGGAACGAATTGAGTATGCGCCAATGTCCGGCTGTGGACCAGATACTCAAAACTAGGACCTAGCATCCTGGAGCTTGAAAACCCGAAGGGTATAACGTTAAATTTGATGGGGCAGGGTTAAAGTGAGCCATAATATACTGGTTTTATCGGTAAGCTGATATAGCGGCCTCCCACAATCCCCTAAATAAGATACGATTGATTTATTTGACATATCCTCATCAGTCATAGTTTTTAGGACATCTAACCTGATCAGTGATTATAAGACAAGGCCATGGGAATATGCCTTCCGGTTAGAGCAAGAATTGCGCGAGAAATACCTCATAACTTTGAGGGTTTAAAACTTTTTAGAGTGGCTTAATTCTGGTCTACTATGAATACAAGAGTTTTTTCGTTGGTCAAGAATAGCCAAGAGTAGGTCTTAGAAACGGACTCTGTATTAGAACGGCGTTGGTTATGTTACGTGGGATTGCAGATTGCGATGTATAAAATGCAGAGAGAAAAAATTCGATTATATGGCAGCCTTGCTATAGATAAGGTAGTCTAAGGTGAGGTAATTATCAAGAATTCGATTAAATTTGCTAGAGAGGAAGGAACTGAACGGTTTTCTCCCCTGTTTAGCCGACCTGCATAACATTATATCGGAGCACGCAGATTTCATAGTTTTGGTTAGCAACCGATCGATAACTGCAACTGCTTACTCAAAAGAGGTTCTAAAATATATTTGCGTAATATTTTTATTATCACATTTCTACCACTTCAGAGAAGAAATCTCTAATTAATATTAAATTCACGATGAGTTTGCATGCGGCGTGACAGCGTTTCAAAAAAAAACATAACTTTATGTGGATAGTTTGGTTTGAAGGTCGCATTTTCAAAAATAGCGCGAATTTAGCGGAATTTCGCTTACAGATGACATTGCAGAAGCCCACCAAAATCTCATACCCACCACATATTTCCGCGTAGCAAAGTTTAAAGTTCGTTTCTTGCCTTTTTACCGGTCCAGTTGTTTCGGCGTTTACAGTTTTGTCCGTTTTTTGGTCCGTTAATTGGGTGTTAGAAAGGTCCTAATTATAAAGCGGTCAAATTCACACGCCCGTAAAGAAGCGACGATGGGTTTTACGTGATACGCGACAAAACGGTTTCAATTATTTCTGTTGTTTTTTTTTTCGGTAAATTCTTTAGTTTCTAGTCTCGCAAATGGGGAGAAAATATTCAAAAAAATGCTTAAATGCTATCAAAGGTTGGCGGTAACGTTCGGATTTCCGCAAAATAAATCTAGACATCCGCGGCAATAAACATCTTCTCACAATGTAGCGGCAGAGTAATAGAAAGAGAATTGAAAGACCAATTCATTGCCAATGTCACGTAAAGATGTAGCGTTCTCTATTGTCGAGTAGGCTTTTGAATTTTGGTTTCTGCTGTTCATAAAAAAAAACATTCTGACAACTATTCGATTGAACAACTGTAGAGAAAAGGCACCCATGGTCTTTATGAAACGAAATATTTTGGACTTCCATGGTCTTTATTAATAACTTTTACTTATTAATTCACTTGAATAAATGATATGGAGAATTGAAGAATTGAAGAAAAGAAATAAACCTAGTGATTTGCAAACTCACAATAGTGATCAGGACCTAATAAGAAGGAAAATGTGTTGTCTCCATCAAAGCGAAGTAGTTCCTTTCTTGCATAAACTGAAAAAGAAGCTAGAATAAGATGAAACCAATATAAATGTTACACCCTCCATAGAGGCTGTAATATTTACATATAGATTAAGATATGGATTATACATATATAGATTATACAATAGATATAGATTAGACGATAGATTCGTAATTTACCTTGATGAAACTTGGTTCAGTACACACGACACAGTATCCAAAAGATGTGTTGATTCCACTCAAAACTGTCAGACGAAAGCACCTTCAAATAAAGGAAAACGCATCACCATAACACACGATGGGTCAAAAGACGGATTTGTTCCAAACTGCTTGCCGTTGTCTGCGAAGATTGTTGCTTGAATTATCATGCCGAACTCTTTGAAAATCCGTTTCAAAACAATCTTTTGAAAAATATTCCCAATAGCCGCCTGTTACGCAGAGCACCAGTCTCATCAAGTTCCAGAACTGAAATCCAGGAATATTGGTTAGAAAATTTTGAATTTAGTTACAAAATAGCGAAACTTTTGCAAATCCTACATTCATATGCAATTAAAAACCAGTATTTATACGATAATTTGACCGAACATACAGGGCATACTGTTTACGTGTGTGTTGTTACTGTTGCTTTAAGGGCCAGTAATATACATTTGATAAAAAATGAGAGCTGGGAAAATTCAGTACAGCACATTATAACATAAATCCTGTTATAATTAATATCAATGACTACTCTGATAGTGAAACAGAATTAGATTTAGATATTTAGAATAAAAGTGTAATTATAACTAGCTATTGTATATATTTAATGTCATGGTTTTTTCTTAATGTAATTTAACCCATATTATCCCAAGCATAAAAAAAAATAAAAAAATACTTTTTTGCTCTGAAATTATTTCTTTTGTTTCACATAACATTAAAACATTAAATAATGTTTTGAGGCACATAAGATGTAGCATATAATTTATACATAAATATACAAAACAAAGTTCAAATTCAAAATAGTAAATTGTGTGGCTGTGTCAGGTTCTACATCTCCTTCGGGCTTTGTTAGCATGAACAATCATGAGGTGACCTTGATTATCATAACGCACTTCATCTATGGCAGGTGCAAGATTACTTTGAGTAATTGCTTTATCAGTTTTTAAAAGGCGCAAGGCAATGTAAGATTTAAAATCAAATCAATCACTTCGTCATCAAAAAACATAAAAAATATTTCAAGCGGAGTTTTTCCACGAAGCCTATTTTTTAGTTCCTCGCATTATCTAAATTTATCGGATATAGGTGTGTGAGTGTACTCAGTATGACCTTTCTTCCATTTCACAGTAGAAGCAAGCCTGTCGTTTGCAGAAAACATACGTCTTCTTTTGAATTCCAGGGTTTCATCATCTGATGAATCTCATTCAGGTTCAGTAGTTGATGAATTAGAGGACTGTTGAAGGACAGCTGTATCATTCGGTGTATGTAACTCGAAATTTCCAACTATTTCAGTTGGCTCCCCAAACTCTTGTAGATTTATGTTATCGTTAATAGCTTCCTCGTTAGTCAAGGTATCCACGTCGGGTGAAATATACACCGCGTCCATATGTTCTGTAAATATTTTTTCACGTTATTTTTAGCATAATGGAATGCTACAATACAAAAGAATACGTAAATCCAAATAATACTTTTATTGTTATTGTTCTCACCCATCACGATCTCCTCCACAGCCGCCTCTAATTCCTTTTGAGTCAAATACTTCGGAAATTCCATATTTTACGAACTGTAACGTTCACTGCACAAGGCACAAACTAATATTAAAGAACACGCTAGTTGTTGGATGTTTATTCTACATGCGCTGACTTGTCTAGACTTGCAATAACAAAGTTTTTGTAAATATTTTCAAAAAATAAAGCATAATTAATATAGTATTTACAATGTATGTTTTCTGCGAATACTTTTTTGGATTTACTTGAAAATGTGAGAAAAATGTTTGTAATTTTTTTGTTAACTTTGTTAACTTGTTTGTTAACTATAAGATCTTTCCTTTACACATAAATTACCGATTTCTATGGTTTTATGTCATTTAGTAGTGATAGTAATAAAATTTCTAAATATTTCAAAAATATTTAGTGGATGTGACAAAAAGAAACATAAAATAGGTTTGCATTAACGCACCACTGGGACAAAATGAATTAATAAGATTATACCCACCTAAAATTTTTTTTTTAAATTATTACGGGCAAAAGGCAGCACTATGAAGATTGAGACAGACTATACTATCTGGAAGGATTCACCCAAAGAAACTAATACAGGAAAATTAGAAATGAACGTGCTAGTTGTAGTTAGAATTAATTCCCAACGTAAATTTATTTATCTTAAATGTGAATCCTATAGGTTTTTGGTCCTTTTTATTTTTATTTTTAAATCGAACGCAACAGAAAAGATTTGTCACTTTCCTCGATGTACTGACTGACTGACTGGCAGGTGCGGCCACACGCTTTTTTTCCTTATTCCCGACATCTATCTGCAAGCTTGCTGCCCGCCGGCTCTCATGGTCATTTGGCCGTTATTAATTTCGCCTTTTTTCTGTTTGCTTGTAATTTTGTCTTATATGGTGTCGGCCGGTGTCCAACGCACAAGAATGTGGCGGAAAATTTTGTATTCCATTTGCGACGCGGGCATGAAAGACGTCCGCCGTAACTTATTCAAACCGCTGCTGCGCCCCTATATAAAACGCGATACGCGCGCGCACACACACACACACACACACACACGAACAACGTTTGAGGGAATTATTATTATTCAGCGGTCGTCGAGTGGGATATAGTACGTGTGTAGATCGAGTTTGTTTTGTAAACATTCCTTTAATAGTTTTTACGGAAATGTATTTAATCGTGGCCCCCATATTGTATTAACCCTAAGAACTTTCACGTTTAACTGGTCAAAGTCAGGTCTTTTTTTTATTTACAACACGAATCAACGTATTTCGAATACTTTTTATCACAATCACTCCGAAGTGTCAGTTGTAAGAACACAACAGCACTTCAGAGTTACCGAAAATCGTATGAGAACACCACAAATGGTAGAAAATTCCGAATGTCGTTCGGTCCCGTTTCGGAAGATCTTGGCGAGTCTCGTTTCGCGAGGGATCTGGATGTAGCAGACGGTCGAATGTCGAATAGAAAAGGACAAATAGCTGTTTCGTTTGAATGAGGTGATTTTTGTATCGAAATAGGAAGACGTTGTAACTTGACAGTCGATAATAGATAGGTATAATCCGAATACGAAGTAGCAAAAGGTTGATTGTTTTAAAGATATAGGACGTACATCGGGTGCTAAGTTCGCACAGGACACATGAATTCCTATGCATACGATCACCATCATCATTGTTTCCACAAAAATATAGGTTATTTTTTGTCGAAGGGTACTTCAAAACCCGCATTCAAAAGAATATTTTTTATTAACCCGTGAGTATCTTTTTGAATATTTTATCGTCATTATCGCCCCCTATTTATTACAACCACCGTCTAAGGTAAAAGTTGACGTCTAGCAAATCGAATTTATAGAAATTTTATGAATGACAACATCGACAACAAAATTCATTTTTTAGCAAAATAAGAAGGGTATCCGCCTGATGATGGGAATAAAACTGATTATAAGCTGACTGGATTCACTCTGCAATTTGTCCTAGCCAGTTGCGAGTTAGCCTTGGGGTAACACACATCTACGGGCCTCTACCCCTAGCCTGCTTTACAAATAAGATGAGCATCACATAAAAAGGTACTTATGGTTATACGAAAGTACTTCTATAGCATGGTGAACCTGGCTTCTAGACTCACGGCCCCATAGCGCCCCGGACATTTCCCGCCCATAATGGCCTCACCAAATCTCTTGTTGTTGTAGCAGAAAATATTTGTACTGATTGTTCTCTTTTCTGGTGTAAAATTGTTCAAACGGTTAAAATGAATCAAAAATTTAATAAAGCATCTTAATAATTATTCCCAAAACATAGTATTTCCGCCATAACTTTCTTCCATCCACATTTCCTTGTATTTGACGTACAATCCACAGTACCTATTCGAAGTGAAAGCCTATAAGAATAATATTTTGTATTTTTATGTCTAAAGTAACCTTTACCTTGTAAACCTCACTAGGAGTTACCCCTAATTTTTTTAATAAACGTCAAATATATTTATTAAAAACTTCAAAAATTACCAAAAAAAAGTCGTATACTTACTGCCATTTATATTTATTATTATATTTATTGTATTTATTGGTGGTTTATATTAACTTGTACAAAGGTAGAGGTTACCTACCGAAAAAATATAAAATACTTGCTAATACCATAAAAAAATCAAAATTAATATCAGCGATGAAGGTAAAATTATTTTTTATCCCTGCCTGTCAAATTTAATTCCTTTCATACAGAGGGTTGCGAGAAAAATGGCTCATGAATGAATGAATTCCATTCCATTCGGTTGCCTCCAGCTCTGCGTACAGGTACATACTGAGTTGCCGAAGGTGCCTTCGGCACTTCTAAAATTACGTTAACATAATTAAAATGTATTCTATTTCTACAAATATGTTTAATACTAAACTTGTTTACCTTGTTGCAATTCTATTGCATATATTCTTTCCTTCTCCTTTCTTACAGATGCTTGTAACTCCTGTCTTGCATTTGATCCTTCAAGTGTTCATGATTATGTTGTCCCTTCCTTAAGATGAATACACCATTCGTTCTCTTCAACCTTTCCTGATGCTTGATATATTGTTTCTGTGCATCTGGAATATCTTTTTGCAATAACTTGAATAGACATATATTTATTAACCTATAAACCTATAAAGGGTTCAATAATGTTATAAAATACGAGGTTTTTGCACTAAACATCCAAAATGCCTTTTTTTGTGAGCTGCTATAAAATATTAATTCAATTTCACCTAGTTCCGTGGCACCTTCTGCGTGAACAATACAATACAATACAAGTCGTTGTGAAAAACTATTTAAGGGCTTCTGTTTCTGTTCTGCATTTTAAACCCTATGAATTTACTGCCCACAATTAACTGAATTCCTGTTTAAACAAGTAATAAAATGTTAACCTAGTAAGATAATTCATTGAAAATAAGTTTCAAATTTTATATCCCTATAAAAAACGCTGCAAAGCGAACGACCACGAAACCGGCCTAATCGACAACGGAGGATGCCGTATTGCGATCTCAGACTGTATTTGCTGACGTTTAAAATGTTAAAATAGTTTTTTTTTATTATTAGAGCCTTTAAAAAAAACCTTTGACGTTTGAATTTATTGTTGCTTTGTCGTAAACATTTGCAAATTGTTTTAAGTTTTCACAATTTCTTTTATAAAAATAGTCTCATGAATCAAGTCAATTAAACTCTATGTACAGTGAAAGACAATTTGTTATAATAAATTTAATTTTAATTTAAAGTTACGGATATGCCGCTTGGTCGCGAACTACATTCCTTTTGATTAAGACGGCAGGGCAGTTAGCAGAGAGTGTTCCATCTTGAGCTATAATTACTTACTGGCATGCCACTGATTAGCGCGTGGATATATTCTTGAGGCATTGCGTTCCACTTATCTTGTCCAGCAAAACGAATTTGTTATATTGTGCCTGGAACTTTTGGAGCAGCCAAATCATATTATGAGTAATTAGATAGAAATATCGAAATGGCTGACAATGGTTAATAACGGTGTTTCATTAAAAGCTATCAGGACTCGAACCTACACCGTCATACGGTACCGCATTGATCCACTGATTAATATACGACCAAACGTCCATTTTCTTCGAGACGATCAGCGGGTAATCATGTTCCGCTCAAAAACAACACGAAATGGGGTTGTAGATACATTACTAGAGTTTGATATATGACGTACATATGTATCTCCGGTCGGATCGGCTCCTAATGGAGTGCGACCAGGCTGCCTGGCCGGATTTCTGACAAAACTCGTCGGCTCTTAAATTTATAAAACGAGTCTCCCCTGCCGCCGCCAGTGGCGTCCGCAATTTCTCGTTTTTGCAAATCCTCGGGCCTCGTCAAGTCCAAGCGAGTGTTTTTGACTTCTGAAGTCGTTTCTGATCAACTTAAATTATGCCTTTCGTTTAATGGGAAATAGGCGATCTGAAATATTCTACATATCTTATTTGATATGTCGCGTTGTCTACATCACCTTATTCTTCGTCCTTAACTTTCTAAACAATTCTTTTTTATCTTTTATCAACATTATCTATTTTTTATTCCATAGGACTAAACTAAACTAAGATATTTACGGAAATTTGATTTTAAAATTTGAAAAATTACCGCACACTGTCTGCAAGGCAAATTTTTCGCCTGTAAGGAACATATAGTATGTATATTTTGACCGATAATATGTGTGAGTGTGAGTTTGAGTTTTTTCTGTATATTGCAATGTTAGAAAGCTTTATTAAGTTTATAAGCATGTTTCCGAAAACTAATATGTTAACGATTAGCATATTTTTTTAATTCAGAGGAACACATAGCGCATTAAAGGAAAAAAAAGAAACGAAAGCTGATACAACTCACAATTGAAGATATGTTAGCTGGACGAACAGCTCAGGATACGTTATGCAACTAAACCCCGCCTTTTTCTAAATTGAGTTGTTTTGTTTTTTGTTTCCTTGTTGATTATTGGAAATAAAGACCTTTATACATTTCTTTATTTATATGTCAATATGCTACCAAGAAAACTCCCTGAAGCCAAACGCGTCCAAAACTCAAGTCAGCACCTTCCATCTTCAGCCTCGACGGTTCATGTTTCTCGATTGCCACTATGCTGGAACACACGCGCTCTTTACGTGGACAGAATACTAACATTCAGACATTACTGTGATAGAACTAGCCGGAAAGTGGCTACTGGAAATAACATCCTACGAAAATTGGCAAACAGCAAGCGGAGAAGGGCCAAACCTACCACACAGGCACTCTGCTTTTCTACGACAGAATACGCCTGTCCAATTTGGTTCAAGTTGGACCATCTCATACACCATGATTACTAGGTGAAGTCCGATATATTTATTAAGCGGGCTGTGGTAAAACAAAAAATAATAATAATATGGTTGTCTAATAGTCAATTTAGCGTCTTAAATTAACCATACCTCAAGGTACAGTGAGGAACATTGTCACACTATTCAAAAATGATGGAAATCTCCAGACAAAAAAGAAAACCGGCCGTCGTTCTGAGATCACAGAAGGAGATAGCTCTTAAATGGTAACATACAATTGGTAGGCGAGTTTGAAAAGACACTTGTTTAAGAAGTTTGAAAGACATGGGATATGGATTCTGCAAAGTAGTTGGACTTGTTTTTTATTGTTCACACCGTTGGTACTGTAAAATACAAAGTTATTTTAGAAGAACAATTGCTGCCGGCCATTGAGGTAATTCAACTACCGGAAGGAGGATTTATATTTCAACAGGATGGCGCAATTGAATATACCTGTTTCACGATAACCTCCAAGTAGCCCGGACATCTCCAATTGAGACTTTAAGGCACCGATTTAAAAAAGTTCTCCGAAGTTCTCCACTCCTCAAACTAAGGCAAAAACTTCAGGAAATTATGGATAACTTTCAACCCGAATACTGTAAAACATTAATAAAAACTATGCAGAAGCGAATCGGTGCTCTTTTAAAACAAAAACGGTGGCTGCACTCAATGGTAATGCTATGGTAGCTTTTGATCCAATTAATATGCACCAGACCTGATGAAATATTTTTTGTTTTTTTTATTACTGTAATTAAAATAACCTACACATTGATTATTTGTTAATCTTAGTTGTTTTTGATAGAGTAACTTAAAAAAAAAACATAATGTGCAACATTATGTTAATATATCTTCTTGGTCCAATTCATACTCGACTGGGTTCTTATACTTAATAGTTCAATTGTTTTGACACTTTTTGGCAAACATTTGCTGATTTTCTTTTCATATTACCTTCAACTAACTTTCCAGAAAAATTTCCAAAAAGTCCGCGAAAACAGGCAAACTCGAGATGAAAACTCTTAAGATTCTCAGCACAAATTGCCATTTTTCGGTTGTTTGTTCGTTTTTATCCGTTTTTTCTCTGCGAAAAAGTTATTGCTTTGCATACCCGTATTGCGAATGTTGAAATTAAAGGGAAATAAAGGAAAATTTAGTCTTGGCGTGAACTCACATTTCTCGCCCCTTTAAATTTCGAGGTTAGTGCGTGTTTCATAATGGTGGTTAAACTAAAAATGGATTTCCCTGTACGACAAAGGCTCGCTTCAAACCGTAACAATTATATTACAAGCGCCATTTTAAATAATATACAGGAAAAGCAATTTCCTCGTCCTGCGAGACGCGGACGAAACGATATCTGGTCACGCCACCACTGCGTTTTAATTAATCGACAGCACACGCTCGTCGTCGGCGACAATTTATCTTCATTTATGCATTTAGCACAATATCGAAAGCAAATGAAGCAAATCGAAATCCTCCGTCAATGGCGCTTGAGCATCGGCAGCGTGCGTCGAGCGATTCGACTTTCTGATTTCACGATTGCGGCGGCATATTCATTGCCCATTTAGGCTATAAACACCGTCGTCGAATCGTAGGATCTCGCTCGTTTGAATGGAAAACGAGAAAATAATCCGATGTTAGAAAAAAAAGAAAAGAAAAAGGGTGACGGGACGTGCGAGCGAGCGAGACGGAGACGAAGTACGGCGGAATTACAACAAATGAATGGCTGAATAGAACACTATCGGTACCGTAAGATACGATCGGTTATGCCGAAATCAATTTGCATTTGGTAAAGAAGAAGGAAGAAGAAAAACGCTAAACGCGATTGGATGTTGTTTTGACAGGATTTAAGAGAAAGTCGCGTTAAAAATGATTTCCTGCTGATTTATACTTCATCAAATCGCCGAATAGAATGGAAGACGCCGGCCGTCTCAAAGCTTTATTGCGGTCCGATCAAAGCGTGGATTTTTTTTAAACTGCTGGTTACAATAGGGAAATTTCTTAACCAATTCTTCGAGTTTTTTTAAGAATAAAAAATTCTAGGGCAAGGGCTTCGTTTTTGTTCAAAATTCGAAGAATAGTGAAGACCAAAAAGAGAGATCAAACATTTTTTAATTATTGTTACCAATATCTCTAATGTTTAAAGGTAAGAGATAAAATTTACGCAATGTTGAAAGAAGAAATCTCCATATTATGGGGGTGAGCCACTACAGCACATGGTTTTAGAAGAATATAAATCTACCCAGTCCATTGGGACAACGTAGAAGAGGTACTGTACTTCCTCGAGAATACAGGGATTTTCTAGAGGAGGAAGTGGAGCTATGCTGTCATAATGGATTCATTGTTACCTTAAAGTTCGTTTCAGGTTTAGTTAGTATTACTCCAAAACCGCAGCCCCTCATAGAACTCCCTGCCGAGCAGACCCTTACCCGTAACCATTCCAGGACCATCCTAGGAATTTATCTACGTACATTAACAAGCGGGATATAAGTATGTTTTCAATCTTTCGCCGAGCAATTCTTGAGACATGTATATAACAAAAAATATTAAAAAGTAACAATTTATTACTTCTATTTCCCTTGTTTTTATTGCTGCTCCTACTCCCTCTTCTGAATTTATTTTAAAGTTGTGAACATTCAGAATAATTTGTTTAGCATTCAGATTGATCCGTTTTTTATTTGCTGAGTTCCTCTTTTAAATTCTCATTAGATTCGACTAGTATCTCCAGTTGGTCTTCAATATCTGCGTTGTTTTCCAAGTATTATCCTAACAGGGGAACATCTGCTTCATTCCACGGTCTCCACATTTTTAAGTGTTCAAAAAATGTTTACTTGTAAGATTCTAATAAATATTTATCTGTATTCTTATGACGTACGGGCCTATTCTTATCTACTGCGAATATAATTTATAGGCTTAAAAAAGACTGTTGTTGTTTAAAAATCGAAGAACTATGTAGAAGACACAAAAATACAAGAAGAAAAATGTTGTTAATCGACAGGCACACAAAACAAAAATAATTATTTTCAAACTTTTCTGTAAGATAAATAGAGTGCAGGTACTTACCCTTACCCTTTGAACTATGCACTGAAAGCAGCCTCGCAGGGTCAAAGCTCGAGAATCAGGTACATAAATAACTTAGTGGAAGGATCACATTCCTCCGTAATATATACGAAGATAGTGCAATTTAAATTGATACATATCACCTAATGTTAAAATAAACGCTTCTCTACCTATTCGAAAATACCAGCAGCATCAATGCTTAATTAAATTTAAAACGGTCCATTCACGTTTCAAATAAAAATTTCAGGTTTCTAGAAATATTCGTTACGGCCCATTTCGGGCAAGACCTACTTAACGCAGAATAAACATCTTGTTGGAGGGGTTTTACCACGCTCTTGTGAAGGTTGCGGTACTGTAAAATACTTAAAATGTCAAAGCAATAATTGCACTATATTTATGGTCGTGGTATACCATAACTGCGCGCAGCAATCAAAGTCATAAACTGACCATACCAAACGCTAATTTTACATACTATAATAGAAAGATTTTAGTCATTTTGGCATTATGAAAATGGTTTTCATTTTTTCATGTGAAAGCGGTGCATTATACTAAAAAAGTAACCGATAGATAAAAATTTCTTTTTTGGGGACATAATGTTTTCTTATTTTATTTTGCTCATTTAACACCAACAAATTTGATTTAAAAAAATCGAAAGCAATACTAAAATTAAAAAATACTTGTGGTAAATCCGACTCTCAATGCTCTCTGGCGAATCTGTTTAATATGCCTTGTATCGTCATGTGCCAAGGAAGAGTAGTCTCGGAAAATGAGCAAGAAAGAAAGCATTTAGTTAGTTGTCTTGTCCTTTTTATGTTCGGTGATTACCGATAAAAAGAGTGTACGAACAATAGATGCTATTGTTTAATTTTTTTAGACTTTGACTTTTGTTAACTGGCTATATACAAAACGCTTTGGTTTGTTAATCTACACTGGATATAAAAGAGTAAATGTTACAAATTGAAATTGTAGATTTGTTATGACGATAATTTAATAGTAACGAGGAGCGCAGCTAGTGAGAAGAAAATTGATAACATTTTTTTAATGAAGCTGTGCTACATTCCGGTCAGATGTTTTTATTTTTGTTTTATACAGTGCAATAACTTTTCTAAGGATAACCGAAAAATAGGAAATAATAATAATGATAATAATAATAATAATCTTTACTGTCTAACAGATTAACATCCATTTAGAACACAATTTCAACTTAACTATGGTAATTATAACTATAACTATAATAAGTAAGTACTTAACTAACTATATTCACTCCAGCAAAGTAATAGTGAAACACTCAATACATTGTAATATTTAAAATTTACTTTTAATTAATGTGGTAAATTGTGGGCGACTAAAACAAAAAACGTCAATGTCATTGCAGAAGTCATTGAATAAATTCGCCAAGTGATAGACAACGCCTTTAATCAAAACATTGGTTCTTGGTAGTCGTTGAAGGAACCTGAAAGTTCAGCTGGCTTAGCAACTCAGGGCAATGCACTAATGCACTGCAAAGTTTATATAAAAACCCTCTGTGGCAGTCCCCTAGCAAATTACATGAAAGCGAAGAAATTTCAGAAACGTTCTCTGTACGTTTTCAATTTGAATAATGTACTTGCAAAATATTGGTTGCCATACTGTTGAACTGTATAAAAGTTTTAAAGTATGTTCCTGTGCAAAATCTCTAGAATATGTTACTATGAATGAGTGCACCTCTACAGGCTTCATCGACGTGATTTCTGAAGGAGAGTTTTGCGTCAAACGTTACAACCAAGTCTTTAAAATTGTCACATTTTCTTAATAATACGTCATCCAGATTGTAATTAACAGTTATCGTATCAGTTTTGTTTGAAAAAAATCTGTATTCAGGGGTAGGTGCACACCAAGAACCAATAATCTCCAAATCATTCTGCAGAGACACACAGTCGACCAAACTGTCAATTATTCTAAACAATAAACCAACGATTTTAAAAGATATATTGAGTTTTAACTAAATTATCTGGTTGAGTTCTGTAATTGTACTTAAAAAGTCATTCATATTCACTCGCTTTTTTTTTATTAAACAATTCTATCTTTTGATTGTTGTCGCGCTACGAAGCTTGAAAAAATTACATATTTCAGGCAGTTTGGAAATTAGAAGAAAACCATTGTTTATTTTCTAGTTTTATTTAAAAAATATTTGCAATTATAGTTACACCATTATAATAGAAGAGAATACTTTATTCACAGATCCCAATACAATGGACATTTCGTCATAATATAATATGAGGTAAAATCATCTTATAGACGCTTATTATTTTTATTTACTTTAAAACCAAGTGCCGTCGAAAATTTGTATGTGCAAAACAAAAATGCGCCGTAAAACAGTATCTAGCAGTAGCCGTAGTAGCCTTGCATTTAGTCGTATAAATGGGCCCGTTAGCCGTTGTCATTCTTCGATACGGAAAAAAGTTTTTACGGCTCGGCGGGACGATGAATTATTTATGTAGAGACCTTTAAGAAAAATAATAATCGAAAAAAATACGCTGTCGGTGGCGGTCGGAGATTGCGTGAGTAAATTTCTTGAGCGTCGATCCTGCATAAACGTAAAACTTTAAAAGGCGATTATTTACGCCCGAGGACGATTATGCATAACACAGAAAGGTCATCGCCGGGTTCCGGGTGTGGAAGCCGCTGACGGCGACGCGGTCATTAAGACGTATTGCCGCGATAAAATTGAAAAAATCACCATTTTTTTTTTAAATTACTATGCCATTAGGCAAAAGCCGTTTAATTATTTTGTTTTGCCCACCGAATCATCGGCGTCCGCTGCATCCGGAAGGTGTTTTTTCATTTTTCTTATCACTGATCTGTTTGTTATATAGCTCTTTGGCCTTGGTTCTTGTCATGACCCCTGCAATGGCACTCCAAACATGGATCTTTCCTTTCTACAAATAACTTCCCATAGATCGGTAGTATACAGTCAGTCAAGAAAGTCTTTTGACATAATAAAAAAGTTTTTATTTTACACTTCATTATTGATTTCAACAATAACTACTGCATTTTTAAAATTTTTCTTTATTAACTCATGTTTAGTCATATATTAGCTAACAAATAACGACAACGCGAAAAACCAAAAAATTTAAGATTAAGAAATAATATCAAAAATCAAAAGGAAGTCTAGAATTTAATTGTCAAGAAAATGTTTTCACATACTAATATAAATTGCAAAATACGGGATGCATATTTGATTCTACGATGATCAATATTTTGTGTGACTGCCATTAGCATCGATCACGGCTTGAAGACGGCGTTTCATCGAATAAATTAATTTTTTCACATATTCTGCTGGTATTTTATTCCATTCCTCCAGAATTATAGCTTTCAACTCACATTGATTTTTCGGAAGTCTTTTGGCAATGTTTTTTTTTTCAAATAATTCCACAAATTTTCAATTGGGTTTAAGTCTGGACTTTGGGCAGGAGTATCCAGTACTTTACCACAGTTGTAAAGAAGCCATGTTCTCATTAAAAGAGCCTTATGTTTTGGGTCGTTATCCTGATAAAACTTAAAATTTGGTTTCTGATTAGAATAGAACCCAAACATGTTTGCACTACCAACAAGATGAGACTTCAAGATATGCAAGTATTGATTGGCATCCATGGTGTTTTCAATAAAACAAATATCTCCAACTCCTTTACTAGATATGCACCCCCAAACCATTACCGAAAGTTTTCCAAATTTTACGGTTGGAATTATGTTCCGACTTTCCAATGCAGTTAACGGTTTTCTCCACACTCTATTCGGTCCGTCATCATAAAAAAGCATAATTTTAGTCTCGTCACAAAATATAACGTCATCCCAGTATTCGTTAGGTTTTGAAATATGCTCCACAGCAAAAGACAATCGCCTCTCTTTATGTTGCATTGTAAGAAGAGGTTTTTTTCGAGGTATTCTAGATGAATATTCGTTCTTCTTCAAAACTTGTCTTACCGTTTCGTGAGAGACTGTAATGCCACATTCTTCTTCAAATTCATGTTCAAGCGTTCGAATGGATACCATGGGATTTTCATCTACTTTTCTTCTTAAAACACGTTCTGTTCTATCCGAAATCTTACGTGGACGGCCAGTTGGAAGCTTTAATGACAATCGTTTCTCGTTTTCAGCGCGATTTAAAATATTGTACACTGTCTGCCTTGTTATGGAGAACATTTCAGACAATTCTTGAACCGTTTTTCCTATCTGCCGGTTATAATAAACCAACTGGATGACGTCCATGGATGTTCTTTTGCCGGGCATTTTAAAATTTTGACAGTTTATTGTTTTTAGTAATAAAAAAAAGACACACATTGACTAAATAACTTTCAACGATTGCTTGACTAAGATAAATTGTATTTCAAAAATTAGAAACTGCCCAAGGTGGAAAATACGGATAAAAAATAAATTGTAAAAACATTTTCTTGACAATGAAATTCTAGACTTTCTTTTGATTTTTGATCTTATTTCCTAATAAAAATTTATAGGACTAAACATGAGTTAATAAAGGAAAATTTAAAAATGAAGTAGAAATTGTTCTCATCAATGATGAAATGCAGAATAAAAACTTTTTTTACTATGTCAAAACATTTCCTTGACTAACTGTATGCCCAAACTTCCTCTATGCACGGTCTACCAAGAAGTGCAAGGTGCAAGGTATAGGAAGCAGTCCTCCGTATTGAGAAAGTTGACACTCAAAAACAATAGTGTGCCCTTACTCTCACCGTCGATGGTTGGAATCCTAACAGGATACTCTACTCTAAGAAGACACCTTCATTTCATGGGCTTAGAGGATTGAAAACTATAATTCATCTCCTACCCAGCTGCGTACCACTAGGGAATAGCCATCTAGGACTACCACTAGTACTAGGAGATCAATTCATTGAGCCCGACGAACTCCAAACTGCCCAAGAATAAAAAAAATAAAAAATTTATTTTCTGCACTGAAATTATTTGTTTTGTTGCACCACTAGTACTAGGAGATCAATTCATTGAGCCCGACGAACTCCAAACTGCCAAAGAATAAAAAAAATAAAAAATTGATTTCCTGCACTGAAATTATTTGTTTTGTTGCACTTAGGAGTACATTACAAGTATCAAAAAAAAAATTAAAACTCGAAGCATACAAAAAAATACTGGTGCGTAAACGAATCACTGAGAAATAACATTAAATAATGTTTTGGGGCACAAGATGTAACATATAATTTATACATAAATATACAAAAGAAAGTTCAAATTCGACAGAAAACAACCAAAAGTAGATTGTCTTCCAAATAGAACCTGATTTGATACAAAAAAACGCATAATATTTTATGGTGCGTGAGCGCACCGCTGTTAACACCCGGTTTTATTTTTGGTGATATTTTACAAAGCATGCAGTATGTAAATGCATATTACACTTATTACAAACGTAAATTGTGTGGCTGTGGCAAATTCTACATCTCCTTCGGGCGTTATTAGCATGAACAATCATGAGGTGACCTTGATTATCATAACGCATTTCATCTATGGCAGGTGCAAGATTTCTTTGAGTAATTTTTAAGCTTTGAAAAGTTGCAAAGCAATGTAAGATTTAAAATCAAATCAATGACGTCGTCATCTAGAAACATAAAAAATATTTCAAGCGGAGTTTTTCCAGTAAGCCTATTTATTAGTTCCTCATATACTCTAAATTCATCGGATATAGTGTGAGTGTACTCAATCTGACCTTTCTTCCATTTGACAGTAGACGCAAGCCAGTCCTTTGCAGAAAGCATACGTCTTCTTTTAAATTCCAGGATTTCATCATCTGATGAATCTCATTCAGGTTCAGTAGTTGATGAATTACGGGACTGTTGAAGGACAGCTGTATCATTCGGTGTATGTAACTCGAAAGTTCCAACTATATCAGTTGCTTCCCCAAACTCTTGTAGATTTATGTTATCGTTCATATCTTCTTCGTCAATCAAGGTATGGTCTGTTCATAGATATAAGAAAGTGACCAATTGTTTTTGAATGGGATTATACAAGGGTGGTCATTAACATACAATGCAACAAGATTATTAACTAAAGGTTCGGAATTTAAATTCAGGTAAAATTGTGGTGCGTAGTAGAAAATAATTTTATACCTACCTGTGTTTAATATTCTTTGGTTTGGTATACTACTTCGTTTAGTAATCAATCTTATTTCGTGTGTAATACAGCGTGTGTTAAATCGTGTGCGAATTATGCAAAATATGTGCGAGTCTAGTGTATCTCAGGAGATGCTCCCGCCCAAATGCAGAAAACACTATTCTAATGAGACTAAGGAAGTTATAAACAATGTTTATTTGACTCTCATTGAACGTGGTGCCAGCAAGCAAGCATCTTTAGAAGAAACGACTAAATTGACGAAAATTCCAACATCAACTGTATGCAAAATTGTGAATAATCCCATTTCAGCGAGGAAAAAAAGAAGCGATGCTGACATTTTCTCGAGTGTAGATGAAAGTGATCAAGATAAAATACGAGTTATACGAGGATTTAAACATAAATACATACATAAATAAATAAATATTGTTTAGTATCTTTCCTAACAAAACCCTAAATAATTAAATTCTAAGCAAAGTACGGACCTGTTCGGCCATATTTCATTTTTACAGCTTGCCCGGGTCTTTCCTTAATTCGTATCAGTTAGTCACTTTCTTATATCTATGAACAGACTTTATCCACGTCGGCTGGAATATAGACCGCGTCAATATGTTCTGTAAATATTTTTGAATGCCGTAAATGCAAATAATACTTACGACTTTCATTGTTATTGGCCCTCCTCCATAGCCGCCTCTAATTCCTTTTGACTCAAATACCTACTTACGATTACGGTTTCATGTCCTTTAGTAGTGGTAATAATAAAATTTTCTAAATGGATGTGACAAAAAAAAAGTCATAGAATAGGTGGCGCATTAACGCAACACTGGGACAAAATGGGTTAAGGTTTAGATATAATAATTTGCAATTCTCTGATTCAAGTGAAGGTTTCTCAAATCTAGACCGAGCTAAAGCCGTTTTCTATCAGATGAACGAAACTGTAATTTAAGGTTGGAGTTTGCAATGTAGAAAAAAATACTGTCCCTAGAAGGTGAGTGAAAAATATAGCCCGACAACAATTTTCAGGCAGCATAATCGGAAATCTAACTCGAACAGAATAGATACCGATATTTGCTGGATAATTTATGGCTTTGTATTCGGTTGATTTATGATGGTGCGTTTTTTCCCCCATTTGCAAAGGAACCTTGGGCGAGCCTGATTGAATTACACCGCCCGAGGTCCGAGATCGTATGGTTTTGTGCAATTAATTTTGTGGTGCTTTAAACGTCGGGTTCTCTTTGCTAACCGAGCGAAAACTATTTCGTTCTTTATTATATTAACATTAATTATTAATGTCTTTATCATCGGTGTTGCGTAATTTGGTCCCGATGAAGCAACGAAAGTTGTTCTGCAAGGGGAAGGCGATTCTAATCTCAAACCGTTCGTATTTTTTTTGGCTAGTATTGAAAACGACTTGAATGAATAACTTTGAACAGGGAGACTTTTGAAATCATCTATTTATCCTTTTGCAAAATTCAGGTTGGTAATAGATAAGAAGCGATGGGTTTGCTTCGTAACTATGCAGGAACTGCGAACAAAAATAAGTATTTCATATTGCCTAGTGATAGTTAAGCCATTGCTCGTGACTCCATTAGCAGTTATTGTAGTGTGTTGTTGGTGGTGACGTTTGTGTCTAACTAACCAACTTGAATGGTACATTCAAAAGACTCATACAATGTTTCCAGTGACATTAATATTTGCTTAGCACACTGCATAGCTTAGATAAAACACTATTTTTAACATCAGAAAGGAGACACATGTTAACCTTCCAATATAGATTAAAAAACAACCTTACAACAAGAGACTCAGTAAAATCTCAATGCAATACAAAAACTATTCATAAAAAAATGTATATCCGGCAATAGATGTTCAAAATTATTTTCCGTGATGCATTTAAGACATGTTTATTGAAAGATTGCCTGATTTTTAATAATATTCTCAAGTGTGAACTATTTCTTCACACACTAGCGAGTTCATATATCCACAATCACAAAAATAAATAGGATTGAAATCTGGACTCCTAGGCGGCCAAGATGTTTGACATCCACGACCAGTCCAACGATAAGGAAATTAATTAACTTTTTTAACGTGTCTCGAAAAGTGCGCCAGAGCGCCATCTGGCATGAAAATAATTTTTCTTCGTAATTCTTAGGATTGATCATCCTGACAATCGGCGGATCGAGTTTGCAAGAAATTGTACAGCTCGCCGTTTAAATTAGGTGGTAGTTCGATGGGTCCTAACATGTAATTATCAATTATTCCGGACCAAACGTTTAGTTTAATTTCCTGTTGCAAATGACTTACACATCTGCGTGTAAATGTTGCTTCATCTGTAAACATTATCTTATGCAAAAACATTTCAATTTGGCTAGATAACCCTCTAAAAAATTTCGCGCAGGAGTAAAGTGATATTAATAAAGCCTTTCTTGGTGAAAAACTTTACAAGCTGTAGATCAAAGAGTATAAGATAGAGGGGAAGGCTCCCATTAGTGGCAAAGTTAAAAAGCGTACACGAATTTCAACGCCTCTAATGAGTGTGTCCAGTCATGAAAACGGAAAACGCGCGGGACGTACGGTTCAATTCAATTCAAAGTTTGAAAAGTTGACGAAATAGTTTAAATTTTTATTTTTATTAAAATATAAATGAAGTGATGTTATCTGTTACAAGCTACTGTAGTATTTTCAGTGTGACGCATTACTTTAAACCGCCATGACAGTACTTTAGTACTTGTACCCAAATAATAGATGGCATTCGTAACAGTATAAGCGACCCTCCCCTCTATCTTATACTCTTTGTTGTTGATTTGCTCACTCCGGTTCACACTGCCATTCGTCAACCAAAAGTACCATACGCAGCGCCCCCTACAATTTGCCCCAAAATTTTTCACAAAAATGGATTGCTCATGTCAAAAACCCCTGATTTACCAAATTTTGTACTAACAACTCGATCACTTCACGAATATTCGTAATATATAATATAATATTATTATTTATTTATTATGTTATTATTTATTTTTATTTTTTTGTTATTTTATTGATATTGTATTATATATTACGAAAAATTCGTAATATTTTTACCTTGACAACGCTTTATTATATCTTATATCAAGGTGTATGAAACTCAATTCTGAAACGATGGACTTAAAAAACATTTCCGCCCAAAGCCGACACGGTATAAATAAAACCAGAATGAGAGGCTGGGTGGAGAAGGGGGGCCTTCTTAATTCCAAAGATAAGATCCCCCGGAAAGGAAAATATATTGTCGTATTCATAGGTCTGCGCGCGCGCGCGCGCGTGCATGTACGCGCAAGGGAATTACAGTCGGGCGCGTACTTTACAGATCTTTATCTTTTAATTCTTCTTCTGTGTATATATATTACGTGGCGGTAAATGTTATCGCGGTGGCGGCCGGCCGAGCCTATCGCAACAAATTTTTCAGTATCCGGAATGCGAATACGAACTTTACCCGCTTCGGTCATTTTTTTGTTTCGTATCCAATGGCGATCCGCGTATTTTTATTGGCGGGGCGCGCTTTTCATAGAAAAAGTTAATGCCGGCAAGTATCGACCCTCCGCAAAATGCTTGAAAATGAAATAGTTTCTTTCTCTTAAAGAATATAATCGAAACAATACTTACAGACAAGAAGTAGCATATTGTAAGCTGATAGATGTGATCCATTTTTGCATCCTCGAAATGGTTGAATATGTTTAACGTAAATGGATACTCACGGTTCCACGCATTTTGTCCGCTTGCTGGAAGTATCCGTTTAAGGAAGAGGACTAAGGACTGGTGTGGTATGACTTAAGTATTTGGTTTTCATTGATACGGGATGTCTAGTAATTTCAGGCCAAGTAGAAACATTCGGAGAGTACGTTCCCTAACGAGTTCAACGATATATGATAGTGGAGGCCCGTGAGGCGACCTTTCGACTCCAAACGTTTTTCATTATTTTTTGACACAAACGACAACTGTCATAGCGAGAATGTGTCAAAACTTTCCTTTTTTTATGTACCTACAGAGGACTAAAGTTTGGGTTGCTTTATCCAAAGAAAGCAAATTTATTCCACACACCTTTTATAAATTTATTTTTTAAAAAATATTACCTTGCTAGTAAAAGACACATAGTAGTAGGAGTGTAATGTATCCTTTTTAGTTTAATAATAATAGCAATAATTTTTTCCTTATTGATAAAGTTATAAATTTGATAAAATTATGTTATATAAAGGGCGTTAAAAAAGTACGCTGCCAAACTTTAAGTAACGATTCCTTGCGTCATTTTAAGACAAAAATTTCATGTAAACATAGGCCCAAAAATGCATGATTTTCAGGGTGTTAAAATTTTCTAAAAAATTTGTTTTTCCTTTTATAACTTTTATATCACTTTTGATATTTTTTATCAAATTTGGCGTACATCTTTTAATTACTAAGAGGCGGTATTTGACACAAAATGGCACGCCACTGCTTTTTCCATGAGCCATTCCATACACGAAGGGCGTATCTGCCACTTCACGGTTTGTGAATCGAACTATTTTCACCAAAACAAACAAATAATTTTTAAATAAACTTTTAAAAACCATCAGCAAACAAACAAAGTGCAATTTTATTTAGTAATTTGACAACTGTCATGTTATTCTTATAAACAAATGAATTACTGTCGCCTGGCAAAGCCCACCTTGCTACTTAAGGTTTTTTTGACTAGTAAATGGTCGATTAAATTGCAGTTTGTTTCTTAAATTTTCACATTAAATTGCTAGTTTACTTTAAAAAAAGTACATTTAAAGTAGCAAGTTTAAATAAATAAATAAAAAACTAAAAAGGTCCGTGTGAATGAAAATTAGTACGGGAATTAAAAAAGGCATGATCGTGAAAAAAGAATCACTAAATTATTACAAATTATACTTATTTCTTTTTATGGGCACTAGTCATAGCATTACACGTGCCAACTTTCAAATAGTGCGGACTTTACATAAAAGTTAGGTTATAGTAGCTGCATTTAAATGGTTTTTATTTTTTTTTTAGCGAAAACCGCGCGTCGTACGAAAGCAAGTTCATGTACCAAATTTTCTCCAAATTGAATGGGGATTTTAAAACTAATTTTTGTTTTCAGAAAAAGCAGTGACGCGCCATTGTTTTCTTTAAAAATATTTACTTCAAACCCCGTACGGGTGCCGCTGGTAAAAATGAAAATAAAGCTTTTGTGTCAAACACCGCCTCTCAATAATTAAAAAACAATTTTTTTAGAAAATTTTGTTTTTGGACCTCTGCCAAATCACAAATTGAAATCCTTATCTAATAAATTGGCACTTTGGCTTTTTTCAGAAAATAACTAATAAAGGTGGTTTTAAAATGGAGAATTACCGAGTTTAATGCACGTTCTAATAATCAACCGAAAAAAACGTCCAGCTCAGTCAGAGTTTCGTTGTCCTCTTCTACTACATTTGTGGTCGAGGCGTGCCTCAAGGATCGGTGCTTTGTCCGTAGTGTTTCCTCGATGTATATAAACGAACGTGTCGCTGGGGTGTACTATTCCCTGTTCGATTACGTTTTTCTACGAGGGGGCGGTAACTAAAAACTGACTTCGCAACATTTGTTGTTTGCGTCAATCTTTACTGAACTTTTCTGGCCGCGTTACAACGATATTTTTTGATATAAATATAAACAAAGCAAGTGGAACGCTAGGGGACCAGCACCACATGTTATGTTATTTATTGTAAATAATTATAGGTATTAGAATATCGAACACAACTAATTACAAATCTTCTTTTCAGGTTAGTATATCTGCTTCGACGGCAACGCAATTGTTTTCTTCGGAAACACAAAGTAAGTCGACCCGTACATGTAATTCGATCGCTAATTATTATCCTGATACATATCTACCGAATTTTATTAGAATATTTAGGGTGATACTTGGATTTTTAATGTTGTCAAAAGTTGAGACATAGGAGGATACATGGAAAATTGGCCGGTGCAAATTAATGTCATCACAATTGTTGCAATTTGCCCAGATCTGTCTAATTATGATCCATCTAAAAAAATTAAGTCGAACCAATGGACTCCTGGGGAGCACCTGCTCCGGAGAAAGCCAAAAAAAGTTCTTTCTGTGGACGAAATTTTAGCTTCATTTTTTTGGTGTCTCAAAGGCGTCTAAATTTTAGCTTCAGTTTTTTGGTGTCTCAAAGGCGTCTTTCTTGATAAGCTGAAAAACATCTACAAAACGAAGAAAAAAAAATTCCACTTGTGCTTAATCATTACGCCTACCAAAATTCACTCATTTTCCAATCGAAAGGTACTTTCACGTACTTTTGCCTCAACGAAGATTCGAGTACAGCAAATCTGGTCTAGAAAGCTGGAATGTGATGAACTTCTTCCAATGGCCAATGGCCAAAATCGCCAAATATTACAATAATGTTCCTGAAAGTTCAAACGTTACTATTTCACTATGGTTATTTAATTCAATCTTAGTTTAGCGTTATAAACCGACCAAACTCAATCCTCCAATAGGTTATGTTCAAAATCTCCAGTTACCACATTCTTTGGCCTCGTAGGATTGAGTTATGTGGCACTACAAAGAAAGTATTTGTTTGGACGGACTGGAAAAATTCCACTAAACCTCCACGGACAACATTTGTTTCTGACGTTTTTGAGCTCACTTATACACTGTATTTTCATTAGTTTCAGAAATCGTTTAATCTAAATTATGGTGGCATGGTCCAGACCCTTATTTAATAATAGGCTTATGGGGATCCAGCAAGAGCCCTTGATCACTCGGCTTTGAATTGAGCATGGTTTTGTTTAGTTAAGTAGAGGCAGGAGAATTTTCAATTTATCCTTGTACGTTCATACATGTGAGGGAGAGGGTGGTACACGTGACAATTAGATTTTAATTCGAAAATGTAAATTTAATGTAAAATGTGTATGTATGTAAATCTGAGTTAAGTATTCTGGTCAAAATGAAAGGTGATCAGGCCATCAGCGAGGTGACACGGTTCGCATCTGAAACTAAAAGAAATATGCTGGGTACCAAAGATTATTAAGATTAATAAAACAAACTTAATATCTATAACTTAATATCACCAGAAAACACAGATAACAGATATATCTTATCATGGCATAGAATCTGGAAGTGAGTTTAAGAGCAGAACACACGTAGTACCAATTTCAATCACTAGTGCTGATTATTCCGATCCTGCAATGGATACTAAGGGCAGAGACACGCGAAGTATCCTGTCGCAAATAAGCACACCCGCACTGAAGGGCAGCAAGACGCGACAGTTCAACAAACAACAGGTCATAATATACTGAAGGGCAGAACTCACATAGTACCTATTTGTGCTGATTATTCCAATCGTGCAATAGATACTCAGGGCAGAGATACACGAAGTATCCTGTCGCAAATAACCACACCGGCACTGAAGTGCAGCAACAGGCGACAGTGCAATAAACAACAGATCATAATATACTGAAGGGCAAAACACACATCATTATACTGGTACTAAGGGCAGAACACTTATTTCAATCACTAGTGCTGTATAATAACCACACCGGCACTGAACAAGTCAAGCTATAATATTCTGAAGGGCAGAGACACGCGACAGTAGCCCCGACTTTCAACCAACAAAGTAAAAACGTTTAAAATAGTTCAAAGAGAGACCACACAAATATCTAACTAAATTCCTTTAGTAAATTTTATGAATTTACTTTGGTATTTTGGCCAATAAAACAAAACCATCATGAAATTCAATTACCGTACTCGTGAGAACACTCACCTTTAAGTTTTCGCAATTTCACCTAATGCAAACAATAGCCCGCACTACTCGAATGCACGGTTAATCGAGAAATGGCGGAAATATATTTCTTAAAATGTTACTCCACCCCAAAACTATGTTTATCATAAAATGACGCCCTTCTACTAATCGATATTTTGACAGAGCCAAGGGCGAGAATTGCGGTTTTAAGAAAACATCTGGTTCTCAAGTGGTTGCTTATTGCGTAGTACGTATAAAAATTTTATAGGGTAGCTTAAAAAAAAATGCGTCTTACACATATTAGCAAGGCTTCTTTTTAAAATGGACGTTATACCCGTTTTCTATAAAAAATATTGACGTTCGATTAGAAAACTCTCTGTGTGGATCACGACCGATCGACTATGTGTATAATTTCGAATCGTTTTACGATATCTTACGACCATCCCGAACCCGGTACCGGAAAAAAAAGGCAAACCGTATTCGGATTCGTTGGACTCGCGCCGCCTTCCGGTTAATGACGAAAATTTGGGACGCGGCAGCTGGCCGACCAAAAAACAAATTTCTTCGCCCCGCGGCACCGCTGACTTTCTTTTTTGGTCCGCGTCCGCACGGACGCGCCTGCGGGTATAAGGTTTTCATTTTTTTTGCTTTTATGATACGCTCGATATGAATTTTACATACAGGTCGCTACCGCGATCATATAATTGAGTTTATGATACTGACTAATGATATTTTGAAAGTTAGCAACTTCTTGTGTGGGCATCGTTGGCCCGTAGCCAAAATCGTTCGAGACGTCCAATCCTATCTTTTACAGTCTTAACAAGATTGGTTTCGAGAAATCATCACTGGTTGGGGCAAGTTCGTAGCGCGTAGCGGCGATGTAATTTAATTGTGCATCCACCCTGTATAAAGTGTCTTTCATATCTCGTCGAACTTCAAAGTTACGGCACACTTCGGTAAATATTAAAATTTGTACTGATAATTACGATTTAAAATAATATTTTTTCAAATATCTTGCGTCCCCTGTATTGTACACGAAACCTTAAACTCTTTCTCGACACAGTTTACGATACGGTTAATATCAAATTACCAAATCTTTAGTTTTTTATGTATCGCCAATAATTCACCCACAAAAGCGGAAATTTCTAGGATCTATTGGAATTTTTTGCCCACAAACGACGTACCCTGTATATAATTCCAACAATGTTCGAAATAGAGGATATAGCCTTGGATCTCCTTAGTTTTATGGTATCCGAATTTTTCCAATGGAGTTAATGGTTTTCAAAAAACTGTTTGTTTTCTGAAACCATGCAGTACGTGGTAATCGTAAATGACGTCATCGCGTCTAGATTGAGGGCGAGAAATGGTGATTTTCATTTGGATTTTTTGAAATATCTCGGATTAGCTATTGTTTGTACGAATTTTGATTTACGGTTAATAATTTACTCTCTAAAAGAACTATTTTCAGGGTCTTTTAGATATTTGTCCATAACTAAAACACCTTGTATATAATCAAAAAAATGCGTGAAACATAAGTTATAGCGCCGTATTGCGGATGTAAATTTTTTCCTATCAGATGAATGGCTTTTGGAGAAAAATATTTTTTTCTGGATGCCAAAATAACCACAAAAAAAATTCAAAAATTTAAAAAAAAAATACTTCGCGTTATTTTATTGCTTCGAATTTAAAGAGTCTAAATGCGGGTCCAGACTTCTACTTCTCTCCCAAGTCTGAAGTCGGTAGCTGCAAAGTTGGAGTACTTATTATGTTTTTTAATATTGCACGGAATATCGCGAACACCCTGTACAATACTTAAAAACCGTAACTACAAAAGTGTAAGCTGTCTATATGGGCTATATCGTCATGTAAAAGAAACTGACATCTTAAACACAGATTTGAAATTATTGCCATTTTTCGATAATAGGGGTGGCCCATTTTTCAGTTTTTTTGAATTTGCGGCGCACCCTGTATATTTTTGAAAAATTGTCAAGAATAAAAATTTATGGAGTCGTTTCCTCTTCCTTCCTCTGGTTCAAGAATTCGTTCGGTCTTATAAACCGAAAAACATATTTCTTCAAGTATTTTTTTTTAATTTTTGATTTTTTTTTTGTTTTTCTCCTTAATCATTCTCTCGAGCGGCAAAATTATTTAACCAGCAAACGCGAAACATTCATTTCGGGCATCTTTTTCGATTATATGCAGAGTTTTCAAATTACAGACAAAAATCTAAAAACCCCAGAAAATTGTTCTTTTCCAGAGTAAGTTATTAACCGCTAATCAAATGTCGTAGAAAATATGGCTAATCGATTCAAATGGTGTCATAGGCCGCATCAAGAGCTACAATTTTTGTTTTTGCCGTGTTCGTCTAGCGCATACGCTGTTCGAAATCTAGATGCGATGATGTCATTTACTGTTACAACGTACTGTGCGACTTCAGAAAACAAGTATTTTCTGGAAAACCGTTTACTCTATTGGAAAAATTTATATACCAGGAGACGTGGGAGATCCAGGAATATCACCTCTATTTTGTACATTGTTTGAATTATATACAGGGGCAAAAAAATCTAAAAGATCCTAAAAATTGCCGTTTTCGTGGGTAAATTATTACCCGTAAATGAAAAACTATAAAACATGGGATAATTTGATTTAAACAGTATCGTAAGTTCTGTCGAGAGAGAGTTTCAGGTTTCGCGTAGCATACAGGGTGCGCGAGATATTTGAGGAAATATCATTCGAATTCGAAAATTATTTGTACAGATTTTAACATCTATCAATGTTTGTCGTAACCTTGAAGTTCGGCGGGACGTGAAAGACACTTTATACAGGGTGTATGCACAATACAATTACATCTATTTTGCGAAAATTCCGTCACGATAGAAAAACAAAGCGTCCTTCTAGCAAAAAAGAACCGGGAAACGGCTTCCTTTTGAAATACGCGCTACAAGCTTGCCCAGCCTAGCGACGATTTTTCGAAAACATTCTTGTTAATTTTCGATGGTTTTGTTTTAAATAAATCTTCTTTTTTTCGTAACAAAGCGGACCTGGTTGGAGTGCCTGCCTACATTTTAGTCACATTTTGCAAAAGATACCAACGTTTAGTCTCGACGAATTAGAGCAGAAAAATTGCTTAATTGACTTTTTAATGGTAGATTTTGCTTAAATGCTACCCGAACGCTTTTGGGACACCATTTTCAGTGTTTGGGAATGATTAACTATAGGCAAAACTCACAACTAGACCTAAGCCCGGGTGGTATAGTCCGACACACAACGAATGGTATTAACGTTTTTTTTTTCTGGTCGAAGGAATTTTTGGGCCACCTGCCACCGACCCGGCCCACATTAAATAAAATTAGTCGTCAGAGCAGTTTGACAGAACCCTGACAGAACGAGCCCGAAGGATTTGCGAACCGGAGAGCCTCCAGATGGAACTTGAACACCTAAAAACTGCGTTCGAGGCAAATGGCTACAGCAAGAGGGAGATCGAGAGATCAATGAACTCAAGATCATCAAGATCACGGGATACCGAACAACGACCCTCCACCTCCCACGCATATCTGCCGTATATTCCGAGTGTCACCGACAGGATTGGCAGAGTATTGAAAAGACACGACATCAAAACAATCTTTAAGCCTACAAAGAAGATCCAGCAGACCATCAGGTCAGCGAAGGACAAGAGGGGCTCACTTTCAGCTGCAGGAGTCTACCGCATTCCGTGTTCATGCGGAAAGGTCTACATCGGGACTACCAAGAGATCAATGGGAACGAGACTTAAGGAGCATAAAGCAAGCTGCAGGCTAGGACATACAGAGAAGTCTGCAGTAGCTGAACACGCACTGAGCAGCGGGGAACACAGGATACACTTTGAGAGCTGTAAGTTACTAGCATCGGTCAACGGCTATCACAACAGACTAGTCAGGGAAGCCATTGAGATACAAAAACACCCACACAATTTCAACCGAAAGGAGGAGACCCTTAGACTCAACCAAATTTGGAACCCGATCCTTAGGAACGCCCGAGCAGTACCGATCGATATCCCGAGACCAACCGAAGCGGAACAAGCCCCGCCCACCACCAATCGGCATAAATACAACCTGCGCAGGAGAAATCGTCAGTCTACGTCCAACATCGGAGATGGAAGGACCTCTGAAGAAGCTCGCCACTCGTGCTAGCGAAACGTTAGGAAGTAATTCCAATCGACGACGGCCTTTAAACCCGAACCAAGATAATAGCTTATCAACGGGCCGCGAAAGCCTTAACCAATTTAGCAGTCTTTAATGTTCTTTTTACTGAAAGTAGCAAAGCGTTGGGCACCTAACATTCCCTCGAGCCACCATGCCAAATGGATATTTCTTTTCCTCTAAATGCAGTTCGATGGTGAATTCTGCCGTCCGTTCTTTATAGTGTGTCCAAACTAGTTTCGTCTAAATATGCTTCGCAAAATTGATAAATTTGAGTTAATTATTTTGGTCGCCATTCCACTCCTTCCAGGCTTGTGTAGACTGCCACGACTGCCAGTAAAAACCGGCAGTAAACCAAATAAACGTCTAGTCATGTCTTACGTGGAATTGAGTTTTCTCTCGTATCGTATCTCCTGGAGCTTCAATTTATGTCCCGAAAACATCTTTGATTATGTGAGTTCTCGGCAGGTAAAGTTAAATAAAGGTTGGTTATTGTAACCACGCTTTTATCAGTAGTTGATCAAATTTTTAATATTCCGTGGTTTGATACGTGCCAATATTGAATCCAGCCTATCCCAGATATCATTCACATTTCGACATTGATTTTATCTTTGGCCTGACGATAACAGGAGAAGTTCTATCAAGAAGGCGCTGTTGGAACTCTTTAATTTTCCACTCTTTAATTTGTCCATCGTGATATGTTGAGTTTATCTCGGGCAGTTTAAATCCACAGCGACCTGTCAGGCTGATTATTTTTGGCAATCGAGATTTTAGTCGAATTTCACTTGACAGAAACGACATCGCGGGTAAGCCTGCTACCATTTTCTGGTATTCTAAATTTGGCGAGGCTCTAAAGAATTCTTTACTCTAGGGTTTTTTTATTTTTCGTTTTCCTTGTTCCCCCTTTGTTGGACTTGACTTCCAAGTGGATGCATGTAGGAACCAGCCAATCTTCACACGGAAGGCACGGGACGGGTTGGACCAGAGGGTGAGATGGTGAAATATCCTTTTGTGATCTCCCGATTTGAATAAATTAACAAAATAGTACCATTCGTTCATTAAATCGACAACTTGTTGGAGCCGATACATGTTTTAATTAGTTGAAATAGGAAGTACCTGATTTAACTTACATATCTGTGATAATAAATAATACTATCTAGGCAAGACTGACTTCGAGGGTATTTTCATAATCGACTTGGTTAAAAGTATTCGATCTCACAAATTAGGAGTCTCATGTTCGAGCAACTCCTGAACTAGCACGTAGCAAGGCTTTAACTGTTTACATTGAAAATTGATTGTAGTTACAGGGACTCTTAGGCCAACACTTTAGATTTGTGCTAGTTAAAATTTGCTATTAAACAGTGGCAACTTGTGTTTTATGCGCCTTATTGCCGTCAATTTTGGTGCAATTTGAAACTGTAGATGTAATTTAGTGAAAGTGTACCCGTGACTGTGGCGCGTCCTCGATTTCCCGCGTCCTTTCTTTTATTCCTCTCAATTTGTGGGTCATCGCCAACGGAATCGTACAAATTAATATTCAACGGATAACGATCATTGTTGCCGCGTCATCGCGCCGGATAGACGATCAATCTTTTCGGGGAAGCAGAGAAGAGAAATAGAAAAAAAAGCGAAGTACTGTTTTCTCGCGGGACTATTAATTAGTATTATTCCGCGTGCAACTAACGTTGCACGGGTCTTGCATGCACGAGTACGGTAATTGTTATTAGTATGAATGCGCCCCGACTAATTACCGCTGTCGACTTTAGAAAGCGTAAAACAAATAAACGTGGTCCTATATTTGTCTGCGTTTGGTGGTAACACTGGGTTTATTCGGATACGTATTTCTTGATGGCTCGCAAACTTCCCTCGAATTGCGCAGAACTACTCGCTGTGTAGTGCTGATTGCATAAAGAATTGTTATTAAACAACAAAGTCCAAGAGGTGATTCGTTGCGTAATCGTCAAGTAAAGGGGAGTAACGGAATCACCATGTGCCTTAGAACATATGGATTCGTCAAGTTCGTTTCCTAAACTCCAAGATAATTATTTATTTATTAATAGACAAGACTTACTTGATGCCTTCTAGCCACCTAAAATGTTGACTTGTACTCATATCTTTTGGCTACGTAATTGTTGAGCCGGGGCTCATATTATCATACCTTCTGACTACGTAAAGATTCAACCTGGGCCTCATGTGATGCCTTCTGGCCTCCTGGCTACGTAAAGCTTGGGCTCATATAATGCCTGTTGACTACGTAAGGTGTTAGCTTGGGTCCATGTGATATCTTCTGGCTACTTAAAGTTTTAGCTTTTGCTACGTAAATCTTTGGTTGGGCTTGTATGGTGCCTTCTGACTACGTAAATTTTAAGCCAGGCTTCATTTATTGCCTTCTACGTAAAGTTTTAGCTCGGCCTCATGTGATGCTTTCAGATTGCGTAAAGTTTCCGGTGGAGCTCATCCGATGCCTTTTTGCTACGTAAAGGGTTTTCGTTGGCCTTCCGGCCTCCTGGCTACGTAAAGTTTTAGCTCGGGCTCATATAATGCCTTCTGACTACGTAGCTTGGGTTCATGTCATGCTTTCTGGTTACGTAAAGTTTTAGTTTTGGCTACGTAAATCTTGGGCTTTGGCTTAGATGGTGCCTTCTGACTACGTAAGGTTTAAGCCAGGCTTCATTTATTGCCTTCTACGTAAAGTTTTAATTTGGTGTCATGTGATGCCGTCCGTGAGTGAGCATTCTGGCTTCTTCAGAGCATAACTGAAACTGGGCCCTACTGCTGCGTTATATTATCTGTGGTAGCTTGGCTGATGTACTATTCATTGGAAATTGTAGAGTTTGCCGTTGTAGCTGTCATAGGGTCTAACTTATTTATAGTATTTTACTTTTTATTATCAAAAATTAAGAAACATTAGAATCAATAGGCGAAATGTCACTCAAAATCCATATTAGTATTGACAGAACGAATGGACATGTTTTATGAATCATAGTTGCATCCACGGCCCCATATGTTTTTCTTCAGTATTAAACTTTATAAACAAACAAAACTCATTTATTGCTAACTTCAGATGATTTTTTTACATCTTTAACCTTATTTTGTGGTACAAAAAATATGACCACTGACGTGTTGGTATTAAATTTTAGGTTCTGAACTGAATGGATAATGCATAATTTAGGTCCTCTTTAGTCTTTATCTGTGAATGGAGTAAATCGTCAGCATAATGATAAAGTTATATTTCAAAATAGAAAGAAAGTCATGCTGAGAAGAAGATCTAGAAAGTAATGACGACATTACTGCAATTTGTCAGACATCGTCAATCCACGATGTCATTCATTGTTGATCAGTAAAGCCAAAAAGTTTTGGAAAGGTTTTGAGCAATTTGAGCATAGAAACACCTGTAGGGGGAATTACTAGTAGATAAAGTTGCAGTTGATAGTGGTCAACCTTTTGCGTGAATGTGCAAATGTGGTGAAGAATTTGGAAAATCTTGTAAAGATCTTTATGATATGTGTGTGTATGTATAATGTTCTTCTTTGAGACAAAATAATCAGGTGAGAGGTTATTATTATTATTGTTATTAATATTATTTATTATTATTAATATCATTATTATTGTCGTTAAAACATTTATATATTGCCCAATAAAATTCTGGAAAGCTCCTAACAAAAACCTCAACATCTACGAAGTGGTTCCAGAACTGGTGAAAATTTTCGATCTCTCAACTTAATCCCAACTAATTTAAGTTGTTTCCGTTTACCCGCCTTCTAATTTAGATGGGTTTAAAGCGAGCGTCTTTAAGTGATCCGCGTCAATGATTAATTAACACTTATTACGGTCGAGATATTTTTGCAGGTGGACGTTAATCGAAACGCATTTTCTTTTGATTCTTATTTGCGCGAGTTAACTGGTTAAAACGCTATCGACGAAAGTCCGTATTTTTTAAATCAAGGGCACTTTCTCCGTTCGGCGAAAACAAAGAGGGAAAAACAAAATCGACCATCGCGGAGGAGAGCTCATTTACACGCCACCAAATTACTTTCTACTTATTGAAATTAGTCGTGTGAAACTTGTGCGTTCGGTACGCTTGCTTGGATGATAAAGGTAGACACGCACGTACAGTTTTTCTTCGACGTGTCCACGAAATTCTATTCGAAAGCGATCGCCACATGAATAATAAATTTTAGAGGATTTCTATATATAGCATTTTTTAGGATTGAAAAAAAATCTTAATACTTGTGTAAGCTTTTCACAGAAGTTACTATCTATTCTCAATTAGTTTTGGATTGAGGTTTGACACAGTTTGTCACCATTACCACCAAAAAGAATCAACGTCCGTATTGTGCCATTGCATATCTAGATTTAAGCCTCAGTGTGTCGTTTTGCATCGATTAAAAACTGTATCTACCTTAAGGCTCCGAGTTCAATGGCTCTCGATTAAAAATAAATAATTCGTTTCTCGTTGTCGACTATTTTCCCAGTTTGAAAAAAGATGAATCCGTAGCATCAGTTTATTCCGAAGCCGGTCCTGCGTCGCGTGCGGCCCACCAAATTAATAGCTATTTAGGCCACGCACAAATGCAATATCTATTAATACCTCGTAGCGAATGATTTCGCTTCGATTCACTTTCTAAAGACTTTTCTCTGTACGTGACACCAATAAACACCGTTTTGTTTTTCGGGCATCGATTTATTAATATTCCCGAGGAAACTTTTAATTAAGTGGTTAATTAACTTAACTATCTTGATATATTTTTTGGGAAAATTATTACCTTATATTGTACAGGGAGGATGTTTTTAGTCGCTTTAGTGGTTTCACACAAACCGAATTGGTTAGAAGTCTATGTCTTAGGTTAGTAAGTAGAAAAATCGAAACAAATCATTCATAAGAAAAGGGCCTTCTATGTTGGGAATATAGAACAATTTAATCGGAGTATGGTAGATGATGTCGACGTCAAATGATTCCAGTATCAAATAAATCATCTAAATACGGAACCAGAATCAAAATTGCTTTAAAACAGAGTTGACTAATACAAAACGGATAGTCTACAAATCTAAATAACTTATATACAAAATAGATATCAGCAAAAACTGTGCTACTTCTGACGCTTTTAAAGCCCGTTGCACACCAAGGCAACAGTTGGCAACGTATAGCATGCAACAGTCTTTTGGGAAACTCTGCAGTTGCACAAATAGGTTTCCATTGCCTGTTGCTGTCGATCCACAATAATACGTAATTTTGTGTATACATTTTTGAACCTTTTTGTTGTATAGAATTAATGAAATGCTTTACAGATACATTTATAACTTATACGAATCGCCATTTGCCAAAAACCTGAAAGTTATCTTTCTTGGCATAAACTATATTGTGTAAACAACGCCACTTTTGTTTTTTATGGACGCATTATAAAAGATCTAATAAAAGAAGACTACCAAAACTGCGAAGAACATGAAAAAAATGGCTTCAAGAGCCGGACGCTCATGTACAGACCACAATATTTGCATTGAAGTACAAGAAAAAATGTCCAATATAATAATTGTTGACTTAGTCAAACCTTACGACATTGTTCCAATACTTTGGGAAACAATGAGGCAACATTTGTATGAAAACCTGACGCTCCAAAAATATTTAAAAAAAAGTGCGACACTATGATTTTCAAATTGCAAATTATAACACTATACACAGTACAATTTATTGATGACGACATAGTAATTGCTCAATCAGAAGACTAGGAAACTATTGCAGTTAGCATTGAGAAAACTAAAGATATAATGATAATAATAATGATAATATTATAATAAACGGCTTTTTTTATGAGCAAAAAAAAAAACATATACATATTCACAATATAATACAAACACTTCCGACTGAATCAGGGCGCAATCTACCCGAACGGGCTACTCTACTGAACCCCAAATCGTCGGATTATTGCACATTGTTTTTTTTTAATTATATGAGAAAATTAAAATATAATGTTGTAAGATAGAGGTTTAAGGTAACTTAAGATTAATAAAAAAAAACAACTATATACACTGACAGAAACTGGGAGCTACAATACTATTCTTTCAAGAGAATCTGTATAGGAGAAAAATAAAATTACATGTAAATAACCAATTAAGCTCTTTAAATGTGTGCGAGATATGGTCATATTTTTTTAGTCCTAAAATAAGGCGTGAATATGTATTTTGCACTTTTTGAATTCTATTTTTGTCTGCATGTACACCACAATCATTAAAGTACACTCACATATAGCTCCGAACAATGACTGAAAGGGATTAAAAAAAATACTGGCCACGGAAATTAATCCATTGCGAAGATCGGTGAGAATGTCAAGAGTGAAACATAACAAACGAACGCGTGAGAATTATAGAGGAGATAGGGTAAAAAACGCTGATATGGTACGGGCATGTAAGTAGAATTAATGACAATAGACTAGCATAGCAAGTATTAGAATACAAGAAACGCTTCTACTTATTCGAAAATTTTTCGCAACCTCAATGCTTTGTCAAATTTAAAACGGTCCAGTTTCTACAAATATTCGTTATGGTCAAGCAAGACATACTTAATGCAGAAAAAATATATGTTGGGATGGGTTTTACCGCGCTTTTGCGAAGGTCTGCGGTTAAGATACTGTAAAACACTTAAAACGTCAAGGCAATAAATGCACAATATTGTTGGTCGTACAATTGATAAATTCCTAGAACGGTCCTGGAATGGTTACGGGTAAGGGTCTGCTCGGCAGGGTGTTCTATGAGGGGCCTGCGGTTTTGGAATAACAAACAGTAGGCAAAGTTAATCAAGGGGTAGGTTGTAAAATACTATATTTCTGGCTGAAGTATACGTAGGAGTGATTTTTTCTTGTTGTCAAGAGATCATCTTGAAGTCACGCTGCGCGCGCGTACCTATCCCACATCTGAATCCAGTGACCCAGTTGTGTGGGTGGTTGTAGTAGTCTCATTGTTCCGAGTCTCGCCTCGTCTCGAAGTAGGTTAGTGCAACGGGCGCGGTGGTGGGGCGGAGAACGCGCGACCACGCTACGACGGAGCTTTTCCAGGTTCCGCGGTTAGTCAGTTGGTCGTGCAGCCGACCAAGTCGCGGTCGTACTTCGGGCCTGTCCGCGCGCTATCTCTCTCGCTCTCTCTCGCTCGCCGCGCGTGTGAGTGCGTGCTTGTATGTGTCTATATGTGCGTCTCGATATAATATGCGAACGAAACGACACCTAATTATCGCATGAGCATGAGTCCAGCGTCGGCCGGGCCGCTCGAGGTGGAGCGGTACATCGGCGCCTGTCTAATTTCCCAACACCACCGTTCAAATAACAAGAACAACCCGCGCAACCTTTACCATCGCAACCCTTACGCCGCCGGTGGCGGCGGCGACGGTTGGGCCGGCGGTTTGCCCCTCATATCGTTCGCCAACCACCAGAGACGTGACAGCCCCCTGGCCCGATTGGCGGTTCACGCCCGCGGCGCCCCCCTCATCCTCGCCAAGAGCTACCAGCACCGGAAAAATAAACCGCAGCGGGCGGTCGGCAACGACGTCGCCGCCTCCCCCGCCGTGCAACACACCAAAGTGTTTGAGAACTCGAACAACAAGAAACTGAACGTGGACGCGATCAGTGTGGCGAGCGATGAAAGTTACGGCTCCCAAAATTCGGAAACGTGCCTCCCGCGCATAATAAAACCGCGCAAGCGGCGGAAAAAGGACCGCAAAGCGCCGCCGCCGCCGCAGCCGCCGCCTCCGATCAACGTCAATCACGCGCATCACCACCGCCACCACCATCATCGCGTGCCGTACGAGGGATTTTTGCCGCCTTTCGCGCTACCCTCGGTCGGATGTTACGACGACGTCTCCGACGACTCGTCGGAGACGCCCCAGCTGCACCACTCGTTCGAAGACGTCGTCGAAGCGAACGACCCGAACGGGAACCAACCGAGCAGCTCGTGCCAGTGCCGTTACTGTGATCCCTCCGGCCAGATCTGGGACGTCGACCGGAGCTGTTACTCGCCGTTGCTGACGTCGCCCAGGACGTTCCGGTTTCCGGGCGGCGTCGGCCCGCCCTCGCCGCCCGACGACTACTGTCTCGGGATGGCGTCGATCGTCCTGGACGACGACAAGTCTTCGCCGACGTACTCCAGATCGTGGTCGTCGTCCAGCAGCAGCTCGTTCGGTTCGGATCTGGAGGTGTCTACGGAGATCGTCACGTCGCTGAACGGACTCCGGGACCTGGAAATCAAGTTCTTCACGCCAGCCTCCGCCGCCAAGGAGAAGGAAACGAACAGATACTCGTAGTGCTGCGTATGGACGTGCCCAAATCGGTTGTTTTGCAATTTGCGACGGCAGAAAACATTGATCAAAATAATTTAAAGAGTCCAAGGTAGTTACGATGTGAGGTTCGTTCCAACGTCGTACCGAACCACGATCACGCGCACTAATTCAAAATCCCATCGACGGTCAAAACTTCAAGACGGTGTTTTAATCTTAAGAAATCTGAGTTGGCGAAGCACTACTTTCGTTGCTTGCACAATTTCAGTAAATAACAAAAGTCAACACGCGATGCTATCGTTTTTAGTATTGTTTAGGGTCTTATTACTAAAATTCGAGTTGGAACAAACCTAAATTGTTTGTTCTTTATCGATAATGTCTTCGCCGGGTTCATTTGCCAATTTCCACAGTTTGAGATAATCCGACCGGCCCGTCCTTTTGCGTAAGTGCCGTTTATTTTTGTTTCGAAATTCGTCTCGGAAAATCGCTAATTATTGTTATACGTCGACTGGGAAAATTATTGCTATTGTCCGCGTTACATTTCGCCGGTATCGTGCGGGTGCTCTGCAATCGTCCGTGAGAAAAAAAAAACCGTCGGCCACAGACACCTGTAAATTATTCGAAATCTGTTTTGGTATACGTTGTCGAACGAGTGAAAGGTATTCCGATGAGGTATTTAAAGGTCGCCCACCGCCTTGCGCAAAATCGCTGGCAACGTTTTCCGAAGGCGCGCTCGAACGGTAATCGTAGTAAAATACGGCCCCGCCCCCCGCCTTTAACCCCATCCGTTTTATCCTTCGGGTTCGAAGGAGAAAAAATTCGACTTTATTACGGGTTTGCAAAGGAGATTGAAGCGATTAAAAATAATCGGGGGTCTTAAGTTACTTGCAGAGCATGTACGAATGTGTAGATCATGGAGAAACTGACGATTATGTCAGGGAATATGTTTCAAGCAAAACTAGCCCACCCTCCAGCCTAGGCCACGAGAAAATATAAAGCTTGTTCCAACTTTAGTTTGCAAGTCCCCGGTACTAGTCCCGAAAGATGTTGTGACACTCAAAACATATTTAAGAAAAAATGTTTTTATATAAAAACAAACAAATTTTATAAGGTGATATAAAAAACTATTCTATTTAAGAAACGTACGACTAATATATATTATTTTTGAAAATATGCCGCACGAGGGTGGAGTGAAAAGTTTCCGGCTGACCAAGCAAAACGACGTTCTTATTATTATTATTTTTGCTTTATCTGTCAGCATAATTAACACTGATACAGTTCTCGTAACGGTGTTCTAACTTGTTTATGCCAGTTTTAAACGTAGATTCGTCAAGCTCCTCAAAATACCGATTTACAGCTTCGGTAGCTTCTTCCAACGCTATTTGATGGATTTTCTCATTCATTTCCGATATTGTGACCTCAACGGGCCGCCCTGAGGGGGCCCGTCAGAGGTGCTCACACGACCAGTTTTAAATTCAGAAACCCACAGCTTAATAGTTAAATATGATGCGGAGATAGCTCCCCTAGTGTTCTTTCATTTGTTTAAGTGTAAAACCTTTCAAACAGAAGTATTTGTTGGTAGCACATTTTTCCAATTTTTCCATTCTCACGAAAACAACGGAATGTGGAAGCGGAAACTTTTCATCCCATCCTCGTAAGTGACTAGGTTAAATGCCGGGACTGGAAAAGTTGGTTCCAACCGATTCTATAACGGACAGGGAACCACGCCAGAACCGGAAATTTTCAGTTTGCCAAAAATTTTTCAACGCATTAAAATTAATAAATAACTTGGTCGACTGGAAATTACCTTTCCGAAACAGTTCTCGTGGCCGGTCGGAACAAAGCTTTTGCGAACCAATACGTGGATGTTGATTGGTTTTCGTGGTTCTTATTTTGGTTATAAATGTATAGACTATCCCAGAAAAGCCCCAAATACATTTTGGAATGGACAAGAAACTTTCCATTTCCATCTTTTAAGTTTAATGCCTAATAACAGTATCCGAAATTGTTCCAACCACGCTTTGAAAACTATGCTGGAACAAACCTATAATATACTGGGTTCGCCATTTGTAACAAAACTTTTCGTTTTTTGTTTTTCTATAGAAAGCCGAAGTTTTGTATGTCCGTCAGTGGAGACGTAGCTTTACGGAGAACCCAGTAAATTTAGTCAGTCGGGCTCGAAATCTATTTCGCGTCGAAACTTTCTCTCCGCAAATTCGTCCCGGTCGTTTACACCAGATTCTTTCGGTTCAATTGGTGCATTTTCGCGTTTAAGGACCCCCCGTTCGATCTCTCGTTTTCTCGTATAGTTTGTTTTCATTTTTTATAAGTAGCGTGTACTAACTAACTTTCACCGTTTCGTATTCGAGAGTGTGATTTGATATGAAGTACTAAAAAATAGTGTATGGACGGATCCGCGAGCCCGTGGCTTTCGTTGAATTTATACAGGACGTTTCAAAAAACATGCGCCGATATGTCGTCATCCAAATTTACGAAGAATTAAAAAAGGAAGAAACAATATTATCATTATTCCCATATCGGGAGGTATGTTTTGTGTTATACTTTGAATAAGCCACTAACAATGCAACTTTTTTGTGTGGTTTTCGTATCTTGTCTCGTTTCCGAGCAAAGAAATAAAAATAATGAAAATTATCAACATGTATTTTCATAGACATTTATTTCAGGACCGCTTGATATCATAAGAAACTTAGTTTTAAAGAAAATAACCTTAAAAGAAGTGATCAGATCAGAACAGAGCGTTGGCTCACGATTTTTGAAACACCTTGTATTTTACCGGCATGACAGTGCACTTCGAGTGAAAAATCTGTTAACTTAAAAGATTAACAGCTGTTTGGGCTGGTTTAGGCTTGTACTTCGTTAAATATTCGATTTTTGTTTTCATTTTTATGATGAGGTGTGTTTCAAAAGAAAGAAAGATATTAATAAATAAATAAAAATAATAAAATAAAATAAAATAAATAAATAAATAAATAAAAATAAAATATTAAATAATAACGTTGTGATTAATAAACGTATTCAAAAATATATATAATTCGTAAGAAAATGGACCCCAAAAATCGTCTAAAATTACTGAAATTCAAATTTAGGCCGCAAATAGTTTTGCAAGGTTGCTATTGATAAAATCTACTTGCAAAATAATTTAAAACATTTTCGCACTATATAGTTGTTGTTGAAACCTCAAATAAATTCCGACAAATTAATTTTTAAAAAATTGTTTAAAGAAAATTTTAAATGTCCACTGTTTGGGAGTCAAATAAGTGTAATATATTATAACGATGACTTAGTTGTTTTTTAAATCATTTAAAGAATTTCGGAAATAAAATAAACATTTTTTTTTTCGGTTTTCGGAACGTTTTTTGAAGCACCGAGTTTATATTGTAAAGACTTATAAATGCGCAAAGTTTTATGTTAAAAAATAACTTCTTCATATCACCTCTTTATTTATAGCAGGTTCTTTTTAAAATTATGCACGCCACTGTCTCTGGGCCGTCCATCCGACATTATTTAAAAACCCAAAACCGAAATGCGTTTTGCCGGACCAGAGCGGACCGGCAGAATAGATGAAGACATCCTCGAATGCTAAGTGAATACCAAGCGGCCTCCTCGGGCATTCTCTCTTCAGGTAGTTAAAACGCGAGACGATATATATAAATGCCGCGACGTATAACCATGATAGGCTGTGGGAAACCCATTTTTTTCTCGTCGCGACCGAACCCATTTAATTGGTATACCGGAGGATAAATGAACGGCCGCCGGGCCGATTTGATTATTCAAAAATAAAATAGGAAGAAATTGGCGTTCGCGACATTCCGATTTCCTGCGTTAATTCGTCCGACCGCGTTCGTTTCCCGTTTTAGGACGTCGTATACCGGCCCCGTAATCATAACGGAGCAATAAAAACGTCAAATATAAGAGTGCGCCTATGTGTTAAATTAATTTGCCACAAACGTGCGGCGTTTTTCCGTTTTTTCTGTCCTAGACTTTTTGTGTTTGGCTCTCTTGCGAGTCGTTTTCGCGATACGTGTACGTTAATTTTCTTTATTAACCGTGACACTTTATTTTCGTTTGTTCTTTGTAACCTTTTCTTTTTTTTTATTTATTTGTGTTTCGCACGACGTTTTTGTTAATTCGGTGCGCCGTTTTAGGTTTACCTGTATATTGTATTGATCTGAATAAAAACGATACCCGCTTGAATTTTTGTTTTTTGTTCGACATTTATTATTCGTGTCGTGTGGAAATTTTATTTTATTTATTTATTATTATTTTTTTTGTTAATTTTTTTTAAAATCTATTAAAATTTATATTTAGGTTGTTTTCAAAATCCTATAAATAGATTGCAAAAAACTCCAAAATTAACGTACAATTGTACTTAATATTTTATGCCCTTTCAAAATTCTTCTTGTAGCTTTTCGTTTCAATTTTATAGATTATGGATAGATAGATATTTTATTCACACAAATACTGTTAACTGGCAACAAACGTTTCCTAAAGCGGACTAATTAAATCCGAAGTTTGGTGCTTTTTTAAATTAACAATAAAAGACATTTAAACATTATTTGTTATTTTGACATTTAAAATGAAAAAAAAAAAGCTCTCGGTATATTATGGTCTTTTATTTTTATTTGTATTGATTGAAGTGAAATGCAGTTCCTCTATCCACGTCCAGAGATAACATGAGCACGTTTTCTTTGCTAATTAAGACAGAGTGAAAATTGCAATGGCAATCTGTCTTGCGAGAGATTTCTTAATAAAAATAGTTGTCGGGATTGTTGTGAGGTGATTTTCCGAGGTTAACCCTGAATGCAAATAAATAAATGTAAAGGTAACCACCTGTGATTTTGAATTATTTAATGACAGTTGTTTATCCAAGAACCATTGTCGTGTGGTAATCAAGATTGACAATATTTGAAAGGTGATAACTTTGCTCGAAGGTGGTAGACGATGATTCAGTGGAAATACCAACATAAAATTAAATTTCAAATAAAAACTATTGAAATTCGACAGTCCCTTAGTAATTGCTGTTGCTAACAATCAGCAAATAGAACTGGGTACATGAGCTGTTGCTTTTTTGAATGACATACGTGCATTAATTGATTGGATGGAAAAATATTCAAGTGGCGTCAAGGTACTTTTCAAATTTTTCCAAAATATGACATGTGGTGTAGTTTATAGCTATAGTTCTAGTTTTATTCTTTCGAAGTACAAATTACTATTGATTCATTTTTAATTATTTGAATTGAAAATACGAATAATTAATAACTATTTTTTTAAAATATTTTTTATGTTTTTAAAGCAATTCTTCGGAACGTTCGTTTTTAGTGATTTTTTAAAATTTCAACTCATCTTTGTGTAACCCATGCTGTAATAATTATTCTAAAATACTTTAACGGTGAGCAGTTGGAATGTGACCACCTCGTATAGGGCCGTAACGATAAGGATTTCAATTATCGTTTATCTTTTATGTTAATTTCCGTTAAAAAAGCTTTTGTCGGGTCCGGGCGACTAGTAGATAAAAAGAAAGTTCCCAATCGTCATAAATAACTGTAAGTAACCGCAAAGAACCACAGTTAAGTATTTTAATGAATACTTTCACTTCCAGCCGACACAACGGAGCTTTATCGCTCCACTCCCCGCAACGTTATCTCGAACAGTAAATTTGTTTTTCAGTTGTTTTTAGTCGGTAACACCATTCGGGCCAGGTCCGTAATCGTATTTAAAAAAAAATAAAATTCTATTTAAAGTAAGTCGAATTGAAATAAAGTCTTTAGTGGATTTGCGTATGTGTATTTCTCAAGCAATCAAAACTTGCCTGTTATTGTTTTACTAATTTTATGAATATATTAAATATTTAATAAATCATTAATTAATATCAGGCAACTGAGAACTGCAAACTATACGAAGGATGCGTTGAAGCAATTAAAAATTGTACAATTTAAATGCTGTTTGAAACGCGCTGTCATTGGCTGTGACCGGCTGTGACGTCAATTCGCTGGTTAGACTACACGCCAACTGGACGGTAGCATAGAGAAGTCATTGGAGAACGACAACGCGTTCATCGTAGTCTTAATTTTAATTTTAGTCTTCATCCTGTCGCTTGCTCTTGTTATCTGGCGTTTAGTATAGAAAGTTTTGAAAATAACCGAAGGCGATTTTTTAAAAAGGTGTCAATCTGATAATTTACCTTTACTGGATATGCTTATGGTGACATCTTACAGGCAAAACACCCAAAAATTTTTCTTTTGCTAAGGTTCGCAGTGTAAAAGCTACAAGGTACGTTCATAAAAAATTTAGCCACCAATATAATATTGTAATCAGTTTTCTAGTTTTTAAAATTCAAATTGCATATCAAATAAAATTTAGTTTATTCAAGAAAAAAAATGAACTTAATAATAACTTAAAGTGTTCTTTATTTTATATAGGCAGGAAGCATATATGGAGACTGCAATAGGATGGGTGCAAGTTCGAAGAGTTAAAAATATTTGCACCGTTGACACCCGAAAATAATGTTACCAAAAATGACAGCTTTTATTTTCGAATAAAATAGCTTATCTGATCTTCTACGGGTTGTAATTTTGTGTTTGTGTTACTTCCGTTATTATCACGTCAAGCACGCTAAGCCCAAATACAAACTGGCGTAGATTAAATACAAAGATACTTTACGCGAGCCAAAAATAAACGTAAATAATATAATTCTCGGTCTATAACCTCAGAATAACATTGTAACATATCGCCGAATCGATCGAAAAGCAGCGGTATGACGTCACGATCATTCCCGCACGTTTAGTGTCGTTTAAAAGGAATAGTCGGATGTCACATCTTGAATTATTTATGGCATCTTAAAAACTGGGTTTGGAGTTTTGATATGGTATGCCTTATTTCTATACATAAGCGATGATGTATTAGCAAAACAAGTGCGACAAACGAGTGACTTAAAAAGTTTACTACGACCGTTAGTTTTTCGGTGCATTTTCGCAAAACAACACGAATCGTCAGAATTGATAAACGTCAAAATTCAAGACGTGGGAAATATCTCCGAAAACATCCGATGGCTCTCAAATCCGCGCGGAAATTCCAGAAGTGATGCTACCCACACGCTAGATCGGTGTGTAATTAGGTATTTTACAGACAGGAGTAGGAAAATGTATTAAAGAAATGAAAAATAAAAAAGGTTTAAGTTCTCTATTGCAAATGGATTTTTACATAATTTTTTCCATCACTATATAAAAACAAAATTGAGCGCATTTCAATTTAATTTATTCTCTTAATTTATTTAATGATAATGGTAGTGATTATGATGATGTTAGGTTTTGTTTGTGTTCCTCCATCGTCAAGATTTATTATTTTTGAAGCCATCACTTTTTATTTAGGGTTTTTCAAGTTTTTTTTTATTTAGTTATTTTTCATGTCATAATTTTAAATAATTATAAAATATTAAAAAAAAAAACATTTGTATAAGCGATTTCTTTTTAAATAAAAAAAATCCAATATAAAAAATCCGAGTAGACAGATAAATAGATAAAATAATAGCCCGAGCACAGTGTACTCTCGAAAGGACATACAGTTAGGCAAGGAAATGTTTTGACATAGTAAAAAAAGTTTTTATTCTGCATTTCATCATTGATGAGAACAATTTCTACTTCATTTTTAAATTTTCCTTTATTAACTCATGTTTAGTCACATATTTACTAACCAACAACGACAACGGAAACCCCCCTATAAATTTTTATTAGGAAATAAGATCAAAAATCAAAAGAAAGTCTAGAATTTCATTGTCAAGAAAATGTTTTTACAATTTATTTTTTATCCGTATTTTCCACCTTGGGCAGTTTCTACTTTTTGAAATACAATTTATCTTAGTCAAGCAATCGTTGAAAGTTATTTAGTAATGGTTATAGGTAATGGTTTGGGGGTGCATATCTAGTAAAGGAGTTGGAGATATTTGTTTTATTGAAAACACCATGGATGCCAATCAATACTTGCATATCTTGAAGTCTCATCTTGTTGGCAGTGCAAACATGTTTGGGTTCTATTCTAATCAGAAACCAAATTTTAAGTTTTATCAGGATAACGACCCAAAACATAAGGCTCTTTACAACTGTGGTAAAGTACTGGATACTCCTGCCCAGAGTCCAGACTTAAACCCAATTGAAAATTTGTGGAATTATTTGAAAAAAAAAACATTGCCAAAAGACTTCCGAAAAATCAATGTGAGTTGAAAGCTATAATTCTGGAGGAATGGAATAAAATACCAGCAGAATATGTGAAAAAATTAATTTATTCGATGAAACGCCGTCTTCAAGCCGTGATTGATGCTAATGGCAGTCACACAAAATATTGAAATCGTAGAATCAAATATGCATCCCGTATTTTGCAATTTATATTAGTATGTAAAAACATTTTCTTGACAATTAAATTCTAGACTTCCTTTTGATTTTTGATCTTCTGAATCTTAAATTTTTTGGTTTTTCGCGTTGTCGTTATTTGTTAGCTAATATATGACTAAACATGAGTTAATAAAGAAAAATTTTAAAAATGCAGTAGTTATTGTTGAAAACAATAATGAAGTGTAAAATAAAAACTTTTTTATTATGTCAAAAGACTTTCTTGACTGACTGTATATACGAGTGCAAAGGGTTAAAACACTGACCGCTTCGCGCGATTCTCGTGATCTGTTGTTTTTCCGCTGACGACGCTGATCGCATCTGCGTTACGGCGGGCTTTATATGTATAAATTTCTTAATCGCCAATCGCGTATTTATAATTGAGTCGTACAACCCGGAACGTTTGTAAAATTTACGCGCCTTCCGATAGATAATAATATAATAACGACGATCGCGAAGAGAGAGAGAGAAAAAAAATGCTCCCCGCGCCCGACTAACATCGTGCGTCTGCGTGTTGTAAAACTATGTTTACTTGCACGTGTACAAAATAAATATTTAGCGTTTGACGCTGATTGCCGCTAACGGTAGTGCACGGCGGAATTGCATAATGAAGTTTGCGTTATTAATTGCTACGCGTCAAAATGTCAAGCCGATTATTTAGCGATACGTTACACCATGGCGACGGCGGATCGGGAACTTTTGCGCACCCGTCGACGTCATACGGGACGCGGTACCCCACTTAAATCCCCGACGACTTACGTAGCTATTACAGGGTATTTTCTAATTGTATGTCAATAATTATGCTGGCGATTTGTGGGTCCATTTCAAAAAGAACACTTCATTTCCCATTTGGCACCCGTATACAGTGTGTCCAAGATAAGGATGCACAGCATGGGGATCTCGGAAACTATAAGAGATACAGTGTCGGTTAAATTAGACAAAAGTTGCGCATTTTGATACCGAACAAGATCCCGTTTTACAAATTTGAAAATTCCAAGCCGTTCCGGAAATATCCGAGAAAAACCGAAATATTGCGATTTCGTTTTTATTATTTTTCAAAGCTATTTGAAAAGATATGAAAAAACGGAAAACACTTTTCCATTGGCACTTTTTAATCTCTCCAAATTGACGTTAACAAATGTTCATTACAGCGTTTCGATTCCATGGAACCACCATCAACTTTGATTTTTCTTATGGGACGGAAAAAAAGTACACACAGTATTAGGTTGTGCTTTTCATTGCGAATTCAACGATGTACGATACAATACGGTTACTTATGTTTTTATCCAGAAAAATGGCTTTTTAATACATTTCAGCATTTAAATGGAGTAGGCCATGACAAAATGACATCCAGTCAATTTCAATGACACATTAATGTTATTTGTCTTTGTTATCAGTCGATCATAAGTTTATTCCTTTAGTTATTGTTTTTGTATTTTTATTGTTGTTGTCTTTTTCTAATTTATTTTGTTCTACAATGGAGGGAGGTAATTTTACAAACGAAGAAAAATGTGATATGCTGTCTTGCTACATCTGATGCCAAAGAAATTGTGTGGAAGCCGAGCGTATGTATTCTAACAAATACCCAGAGCGGAGACAACCTGACAAGATATTTTTCGGCGTTTGTTATTTAATCTGAAAGAATATGGATCATTTAAGAAGCCTGCATTATCCCGACAAAAACCTTCCAATGAAGAAAACCAATACATTGTTCTACAATCTGTTATCGAAAATCCACAAACTTCTACCAGAGAAATTGAAGACCAGAATGGGGTAGCTAAATCTACAGCTCAGTTTATTTTAAGGAAAAATGAATTTAAGCCTTACAAATTCAGAATATGTCAAGGATTAAGACCGGGTGACGACGAACGACGTAGACATTTTTGTGAGTGGTATACCAGGATGTGTGATGTGAGTTTTAATTTTCCATATAAAGTGATTTGGTCTGATGAAAGTATGGTGACCAATAACGGTATTTATAACAGGCGCAATACACACTATTGGTCGCAACAAAATCCACGTGTTAATAGACTATCCAGACATCAAGTTCGCTTTGGGTTTTATATTTGGTGTGGGATTTTTGGTAGCAAGATTATAGGCCCTATTTTCTATAATAATTCCTTAACTTCCGAGCGGTACCTTGACATCTTGAGGCACGATTTAGAAGATGCCTTAGATGATTTACCGCTAGGCGCTGTGCAAGGCTGCTGGTTCCAACAAGATGGTGCCCCAGCCCATAACTCCAGAGAAGTTCGCCAATATTTAACTGAACGGTTTGATGGAAAATACATTGGGACTTACAGTGAAACACCTTGGCCTCCAAGGTCGCCGGACTTAACTCCCTTGGACTTTTTCTTATGGGGCTACATAAAAAAATGAAGTATTCAAAGAATGTTTTGACAACGAGGAACAATTACGTCAATCAGTACGAGCAGCGTTTAATAAAATTACTCCTGAAATGTTAAGTCGTGTTTTGGAGTCTACCGTGAGACGGGCGTACTTATGCCTAGAAAATGGAGGTCATTTATTCGAACATTTGTTATAGAATTTGTTTTTCATTAACTTGTTGGATTTAGTTGTTATGTTAAATGAACAGTTAGAGTTAGTAAATAAATAAACACATTAACTCGAACTTGTCAACCATTTTCTTTTGCCTTTCATCGTTCGGATCTCATGGCCTACTACAATAAAATACTAGAAATGTATTAAAAAGCCATTTTTCTGGATAAAAACATAAGTAACCGTATTGTATCGTACATCGTTGAATTCGCAATGAAAAGCACAACCTAATACTGTGTGTACTTTTTTTCCGTCCCATAAGAAAAATCAAAGTTGATGGTGGTTCCATGGAATCGAAACGCTGTAATGAAAATTTGTTAACGTCAATTTGGAGAGATTAAAAAGTGCCAATGGAAAAGTGTTTTCCGTTTTTTCATATCTTTTCAAATAGCTTTAAAAAATAATAAAAACGAAATCGCAATATTTCGGTTTTTCTCGGATATTTCCGGAACGGCTTGGAATTTTCAAATTTGTAAAACGGGATCTTGTTCGGTATCAAAATGCGCAACTTTTGTCTAATTTAACCGACACTGTATCTCTTATAGTTTCCGAGATCCCCATGCTGTGCATCCTTATCTTGGACACACTGTATTATGTATCGGGAGGCATTATTCAGTGTATTACATTTTTTAAAAAATACACCACTGGCGAGCGTACGAAATTTTGCCTGTCTATTTTGGCAGACATTGATGGTACGCCACTGATTTCTCTTAAATTAAAAATTATTCCTATAATCTCTAATCATTTCTAAAGAAGTTTAATTTCTTTTTGAGAAATGATTTAAAAAATAAAAACCAGTTCTCCGCATGGTCATAGCGATATCGTTAATATGACAGCACGCAGAGTCATTAGTTTTTATTTTTAAATGAAAACCGTCCGACGAATTAAAAAAAAGAGACCAAATCTGCCCATAAATTAATGCCAATGTCAAACTATCTAACTAAGAACAAATAATATTTTGGTCAATTAGTTCGCCACTGCACTGTTTACCTTTTTTTTTTGTGAAAAATAATACATCTATCTAAAACAAAATATCTAGTTTTTAGTTATCAAATAGTGTCCTTCGGAAAAAAAAATTTAAAGAAGGTTCCTTTTACTTTTACAGTTTTAATGAAATAACGTAAACTAAACTTGTTGAAAGTTTGCTCCATCTTGAAGGATACACGCTTCAGCTCTTTTTATCAGCTCGTGTACAGACTTAACTGGGGTGCGATGAACCAGACTTTTAAGATACCTCATAAGAAAAACCGTAAACTATTTAAACCTGGGGACCTGGGGGACCATGGTTGAGGTCCGCCGCCACCTACCCATCCCTTATTAAATGTGTCATTTTACTCTTACTGCAACACTAAAATGACCAGGCGAACAGTCATGCATGAACCGCATTCTGTTCATAATAACATAATAACTTCTAGCGCAATTGGTAAATCCTCTACTAAAAACTGGCTATAATTATGTCAATTTAGCCTTTCTGATAGGAAAAAGGGTCGAAGTTAAGTAATTTACAACAATTCCAGCTCAAGCATTTATCATAAACTGTTTTTGGTATTTAAATTCTATAACTGCACGGAGGTTTTCATCGGCCCAAATAAGATTAATGTGGAAAATTTATGATTGCACTTTTTTTTTATCTGTAAATAAGTATTTCTTGGTCAGACAAGGTTTAATGCACAATTTTGTCCAAAAGCCAACAATTGACAAAAAATAATACGCAAGGGAAAATCTATGGGAAGTAAGGCTTAGACTCGTTGAATATGATATGGATACAATAGAAAATCGTACAAAATTTTCCAAATCAAGACTTGCGAAATATTCAGATTATTTCCAAAGTACTAAGTTCAGGATTTTCGTCAATAGAATTAGAAACTGCTTCTTCAATTTCTGGAGTTCTTACAGTACATTTATTTGCCTTCAAACTATGTGTATGAAAATGTTCTCCTATCTGGACTCTATTTGGAAAGTGCTTTTGATATAATAGCCTAGCTTCCCGCCTGGCTGTGTAAACTCGACAATTCTTTGTTAAAATAACAATGTTCGGATATTTTGTACACCAAATTAATAAGCCACGAAGAACTGAATTTAAAAACTGATGTCAAATTATTGTCAAACAACCGCCTTGATGCAGCCTACTCAAAAGTTAAAAATGGATGCAAAATTCGCCCCTTTAAAAGAAGACAATTCGAGTGCGGAGCAATGCGGGACTATTTTCTCATTGCCGACCGCTGGTTGTTAAGCTAGACTTATTGACACTTATATTTTTAAAATACCCACGTATGAACTAAAAATTGTTCTGATCTGCATGACTATGGTACCAGGTGGGTGGGAGCTATTGTTCTCGCCTTTTGAAGCACTAAAAGTCCCAAAGTCTCCCATTCCGGAAACTCTGAAACTTCTTGACCTCCATCGTTTTTTTCTGTGAATATTTTATTGCGATTTTTGGAGAATCTATAAAATAATTTTGGATCGCAATTTTTTTTTTCATTTAAATCAATAATACTTCTTTTTGTAACAGATGCAAACAAAATATGATTCTCGACTGCCTTGTTGCATCAAGGCACAAATCGGTAGTTTTGCAAAAGTGTTTTTGCGATAGAGATTGCGCATGTATCATCGGCTCTCTTTCAAGAGTAATTGGACGGAAGAGTTAGGTCGAAATGGAAGAAAGTGCTGATATTATTTGAAATGGAATGAATTAATACTAATTTCTTCTTATATATTTCTTATTTACTTTTATATCAAGTCACGATATAATTGTTCGTATTTGTAATCGTAATCTACCGAAAACATCCGAGCGCTTCCAAACTCATTACTTAAGTACCGCAAATATTCGATCCTTTTAAGCCAAATTCCTTCATGCTTTAAAATAACACTGTTTTGGTAATTTTGTCAGCATGGAATTGCCTGGCGTTGATAAAAGTGTAACACTCCTTATCACTTAGGTTAGTTCAAAAACTGCTGATATATTTCACGTGGTCGTTGACCTTTACCCGTGCCATTTTCAATTTTTTTTTTCGATCCCATGGTCGTTTTCCTTGTATATCAGGAAACCCGAAGTGAACGGGTTTAATTTGAAAAACGTTTAGAAACCTCGCGGAAATTGACTCACGTTTTTATCGTAGATTTAATTTTCCTTTGTTGCGACGTTTCTGGTTATGAATCACCTACGTACGCAACAAAATACATTAATAACAACAATGGTGAGCAAAATGCGTCTCGGGTACAAGGCGGACGCTTTATAGAAAACATTGACTAATCCTTTTGAGCTTGAAAGTGAGTCGCAGTTCACTTGTTTATATAAAACGAAGCCGGACCAGAACTGTCATTCGGCCTCTTCCTCAGAACAAGTACTACTTAGCTTACTCGTTGAATTTATTTTTTTTTGTAGATATTTTTTATATTTATAATATAGCATAGCAACTTCCTTTTTTAACTAATATTAATATATCTTAAAATTATAAAATTAGAATTTTTATCATTGATCAGATGGACAACGCTCTAGATTGATTCGAAATGGTTTCAAAAATCCTTGTATGTCGTCTCTGGTAATGATAATTTGTGGTTTATATTATCGAAACATGATCGCTTGAGAAGTTTTTTAAAACTTAAACGTCGACGATTGCGTTCCGCACATCAGGCGAATTTTATCAAATAACCTATAATCTACGCCCAAACTATCCTGAAGATTTGATTATAATATCAATGTGTTGCACAAACAAAAGTCGCGAATCGAAGGTCACGCCCAAATCTCTAATAGAACATTAGAACGAAATGAAGTTTTATTCAATTTGTTAAAAAATAAGCACGTTTGAAGTGCATCCATTTTTTTTTATTTAATTTTTCAAATGCGGAGATAAGACTTAAAGGAGGTGGCACATAAACACAACCCAAGACCAAAATTAAGTCGAAGAATATCCGGTTTTAAGGCTGTTTAGAGAAATTTCGCAAAAAAAAAAGAAAATGTCTAACCTCCACGAAGAAATGGTTTTTATATTTTCCAAAGCACTGTTTTTTTAAAGAGAGATACGAAAAAAATACGAGAGGCAAAGAAACTAACCAAACAAAAATATTTATCATAATATTCGCTAAGGCGCTTTTCAGACGCCACCGGACTTAATAATTTTGTTCTATTTGGGCTAAATTAGTCTCTTAATACCAAAAATAACATTTTATAATAATAATAATAATAATAATAATAATAATAATAATAATAATAATAATAATAATAATAATAATAATAATGATAATAATAAGGGACTTCAGTTCAGGCAGAAAAGGTCAGTTCATCAGTTCCCTGGTTTTCTGTCCAGTTAACCTAGGGGTCAACTTATAAACTAGACACTGATTTACAAACGAGAATAACAATAAATCATGTGAAATTAATATACTTATATTTTATACTTTATATACTATTTTAATATTCGTAAATGTAGACAAGGGAAAAATTATTGTGAACTTGGATGACGACGACATTGACAGTGAGAGTAAAACTGATTTAGTGCTATTTACAAGACTTCCGGATTCCTCCTGCGTCTCTTGCTGTTTAGTCAAACTTGCTAACGTTTCGCCAACGATCCTGTTGGCTTCTTCGGAGTTTAACTGAAATTGGCGCGCATTTTACTCTGTACCTGCATACATATTGTTTGAGGGGGGCAGAGCTAAACGAGGGGCAACATTGTCAAGGATGACTGATTCCCATATTGATAACAGGTAAAGGCCTGAGTCGCTGTTAAGATTATTACTATTGTTAGAAGAATTTTAGTTTTATCGATTAAAATTTTATGTCCCATTTCGTGATTGTGTTCGGCAACTGCTGATAAGTTTATTTGTCTTAGTCTTAAGGCTCTTTCATGTTCTTTGAGCCTAGCTGATATTTTTCGTCCGGCGTCTCGCATATACATATACTGTAAATTCCTGGCATCTCAAATGGAATTTTGTCTTTGACGGATCGAAGATGTTGAGAGAGATTTTTGGACAAGTGGCAAGTGTAGGATTGCTTTCGGGCTCGTTGCTATAGAAAGGTTGTGACGAAGTGTATTTTGTGATAAACCGCTTAATATCTTTAGTGTGTAAATTATTAGAGAGAGGGCAGAGGTGTGGTGTTTTAATTCTGGGTTCAGTCTGCCTGAGATAGTTATATGGCTCTGTAAAGAAGACCGAATGATTGTATCTGTCTGTGTTGCCTAGGTTTTCTGTTAACACAACGACCGAATGTTAGGTCTGATTTTCTATTGATAAGAATATCTAACAGTAGGAGGTAAAATGTCTGTTAGGGTGTATAGAGTTTAATTCTTGACCATGAGGCCAAATAACAAAAGTATCATTGATGCGTTTCCATAATTTTCGTTGTAGATTGAAGTTGTCGAGAGATTTCTTCTTCAAGGCTTCCATAAATAAATGTGCGTTGACTGGTGGTAGTGGAGAACCCATAGCTGTTCCCGACGTTTGTTTAATAATTTGACCGTTATTAAAAAAAAGTCTTCCAGACAAGCATTTGCGGTCTAATAATAACCTCCAATTCTTAGATATTCTTATTAATAGAAAATTTGAGATGCGAGGAATTTACATTGCATTGAATATGCGCTAAAGAATACATTGGAGAGACCGGACGTAAAATATCAACTAGGCTGAAAGAACATGAAAGAGCCGTAAGGCTAGGACAAATAAACTAATCAGCAGTTGCTGAACACAATCACATCAATCACGAAATTTAATTCTTCTACCATCGAAAAATCCGAAAGTCCATCTTAACCGCCACTCAGGCCTTTACCTGTCACTAATATGGAATCAGTCGTTCGAGACGATGGAGGAATCCAGAAGTGTTGTGAATGGTATTTGCAGTTGGAATTTGGAAATTTTTGTTAAAAGTTCATCTCTGGTGCGTTGGTTTTTTTTTTCTTTCCGTATAATTATTAAGCGGGTTTCTCGCTTCAAAGGGCGGAGGCACGGGGGTCGGGACACCTGTTGCGTTTCTCCGGTAAAGAAGGTCGTTCGCCCGTCTTCCGCGCGACATTTTTGCCGCCATATACACGCGGCAACTTCTTCCCGTAATACGAGGCACGCCAATACGCGAGATATTTATTGCGGCGATAATGGCGTTAATGTTTCTATCAGTTGAAATATGCGTCCGCGCTGAACCGCGGGCAATCCGACGGAAACAATACTGGAAACGATTTTACGCGCTGCCAAGGTCGACCACCCAGCGCTTTTTTCATCGTCGCACCCGAAGGGGTGTCAGCCGCGCGAAAGGCGCGACGGCACGGGAAGTTTTGAAAAACGTTCCGCTAATTTTTGCGGTAAATTTAATGTGGAATTTGGTCTCCTTTAACACAAACCACAAACTATACTCATATTATAAATCTCCTCCCTGTTTACGTAAAGAAGATTCCGCTTCGCACGGAAATTCTATACGTATTCACATGAACGGTCCATTTCTTACATTATAACAAAAAACATAAATGGTTTTCGTGAAAGTGTTATTATACTCGAACCAGAATTGTAGTGCTTTTACAACCGACCACGCGATCAACTTTGCCTACTGTTTATTACTCAAAACCGCAGTCCCTTATGAGAACATTGAAAATAATTTGTCTATCATCCGAATACAAATGAATCCGTTTTTTTTATTCTCTGAGGTAGTTCGTCTTCTAAATTGTGATTAGGTTCGACTAGCATCCCAATTTTGTCTTCAAAAAATAAATCTCATCCCTGTTTACGTAAAGAAGATTCCGCTTCGCACGGAAATTCTATACGTATTCACATGAACGGTCCATTTCTTACATTATAACAAAAAACATAAATGGTTTTCGTGAAAGTGTTGTTATACTCGAACCAGAATTGTAGTGCTTTTACAACCGACCACGCGATCAACTTTGCCTACTGTTTATTACTCAAAACCGCAGTCCCTTATGAGAACATTGAAAATAATTTGTCTATCATCCGAATACAAATGAATCCGTTTTTTTTATTCTCTGAGGTAGTTCGTCTTCTAAATTGTTATTAGGTTCGACTAGCATCCCCATTTTGTCTTCAAAAAATAAATCTCATCCCTGTTTACGTAAAGAAGATTCTGCTTCGCACGGAAATTCTATACGTATTCACATGAACGGTCCATTTCTTACATTATAACAAAAAACATAAATGGTTTTCGTGAAAGTGTTATTATACTCGAACCAGAATTGTAGTGCTTTTACAACCGACCACGCGATCAACTTTGCCTACTGTTTATTACTCAAAACCGCAGTCCCTTATGAGAACATTGAAAATTATTTGTCTATCATCCGAATACAAATGAATCCGTTTTTTTTATTCTCTGAGGTAGTTCGTCTTCTAAATTGTTATTAGGTTCGACTAGCATCCCCATTTTGTCTTCAAAAAATAAATCTCATCCCTGTTTACGTAAAGAAGATTCCGCTTCGCACGGAAATTCTATACGTATTCACATGAACGGTCCATTTCTTACATTATAACAAAAAACATAAATGGTTTTCGTGAAAGTGTTGTTATACTCGAACCAGAATTGTAGTGCTTTTACAACCGACCACGCGATCAACTTTGCCTACTGTTTATTACTCAAAACCGCAGTCCCTTATGAGAACATTGAAAATAATTTGTCTATCATCCGAATACAAATGAATCCGTTTTTTTTATTCTCTGAGGTAGTTCGTCTTCTAAATTGTTATTAGGTTCGACTAGCATCCCCATTTTGTCTTCAAAAAATAAATCTCATCCCTGTTTACGTAAAGAAGATTCCGCTTCGCACGGAAATTCTATACGTATTCACATGAACGGTCCATTTCTTACATTATAACAAAAAACATAAATGGTTTTCGTGAAAGTGTTATTATACTCGAACCAGAATTGTAGTGCTTTTACAACCGACCACGCGATCAACTTTGCCTACTGTTTATTACTCAAAACCGCAGTCCCTTATGAGAACATTGAAAATAATTTGTCTATCATCCGAATACAAATGAATCCGTTTTTTTTATTCTCTGAGGTAGTTCGTCTTCTAAATTGTTATTAGGTTCGACTAGCATCCCCATTTTGTCTTCAAAAAATAAATCTCATCCCTGTTTACGTAAAGAAGATTCCGCTTCGCACGGAAATTCTATACGTATTCACATGAACGGTCCATTTCTTACATTATAACAAAAAACATAAATGGTTTTCGTGAAAGTGTTGTTATACTCGAACCAGAATTGTAGTGCTTTTACAACCGACCACGCGATCAACTTTGCCTACTGTTTATTACTCAAAACCGCAGTCCCTTATGAGAACATTGAAAATAATTTGTCTATCATCCGAATACAAATGAATCCGTTTTTTTTATTCTCTGAGGTAGTTCGTCTTCTAAATTGTTATTAGGTTCGACTAGCATCCCCATTTTGTCTTCAAAAAATAAATCTCATCCCTGTTTACGTAAAGAAGATTCCGCTTCGCACGGAAATTCTATACGTATTCACATGAACGGTCCATTTCTTACATTATAACAAAAAACATAAATGGTTTTCGTGAAAGTGTTGTTATACTCGAACCAGAATTGTAGTGCTTTTACAACCGACCACGCGATCAACTTTGCCTACTGTTTATTACTCAAAACCGCAGTCCCTTATGAGAACATTGAAAATAATTTGTCTATCATCCGAATACAAATGAATCCGTTTTTTTTATTCTCTGAGGTAGTTCGTCTTCTAAATTGTTATTAGGTTCGACTAGCATCCCCATTTTGTCTTCAAAAAATAAATCTCATCCCTGTTTACGTAAAGAAGATTCCGCTTCGCACGGAAATTCTATACGTATTCACATGAACGGTCCATTTCTTACATTATAACAAAAAACATAAATGGTTTTCGTGAAAGTGTTGTTATACTCGAACCAAAATTGTAGTGCTTTTACAACCGACCACGCGATCAACTTTGCCTACTGTTTATTACTCAAAACCGCAGTCCCTTATGAGAACATTGAAAATAATTTGTCTATCATCCGAATACAAATGAATCCGTTTTTTTTATTCTCTGAGGTAGTTCGTCTTCTAAATTGTTATTAGGTTCGACTAGCATCCCCATTTTGTCTTCAAAAAATAAATCTCATCCCTGTTTACGTAAAGAAGATTCCGCTTCGCACGGAAATTCTATACGTATTCACATGAACGGTCCATTTCTTACATTATAACAAAAAACATAAATGGTTTTCGTGAAAGTGTTGTTATACTCGAACCAGAATTGTAGTGCTTTTACAACCGACCACGCGATCAACTTTGCCTACTGTTTATTACTCAAAACCGCAGTCCCTTATGAGAACATTGAAAATAATTTGTCTATCATCCGAATACAAATGAATCCGTTTTTTTTATTCTCTGAGGTAGTTCGTCTTCTAAATTGTTATTAGGTTCGACTAGCATCCCCATTTTGTCTTCAAAAAATAAATCTCATCCCTGTTTACGTAAAGAAGATTCCGCTTCGCACGGAAATTCTATACGTATTCACATGAACGGTCCATTTCTTACATTATAACAAAAAACATAAATGGTTTTCGTGAAAGTGTTGTTATACTCGAACCAGAATTGTAGTGCTTTTACAACCGACCACGCGATCAACTTTGCCTACTGTTTATTACTCAAAACCGCAGTCCCTTATGAGAACATTGAAAATTATTTGTCTATCATCCGAATACAAATGAATCCGTTTTTTTTATTCTCTGAGGTAGTTCGTCTTCTAAATTGTTATTAGGTTCGACTAGCATCCCCATTTTGTCTTCAAAAAATAAATCTCATCCCTGTTTACGTAAAGAAGATTCCGCTTCGCACGGAAATTCTATACGTATTCACATGAACGGTCCATTTCTTACATTATAACAAAAAACATAAATGGTTTTCGTGAAAGTGTTGTTATACTCGAACCAGAATTGTAGTGCTTTTACAACCGACCACGCGATCAACTTTGCCTACTGTTTATTACTCAAAACCGCAGTCCCTTATGAGAACATTGAAAATAATTTGTCTATCATCCGAATACAAATGAATCCGTTTTTTTTATTCTCTGAGGTAGTTCGTCTTCTAAATTGTTATTAGGTTCGACTAGCATCCCCATTTTGTCTTCAAAAAATAAATCTCATCCCTGTTTACGTAAAGAAGATTCCGCTTCGCACGGAAATTCTATACGTATTCACATGAACGGTCCATTTCTTACATTATAAGAAAAAACATAAATGGTTTTCGTGAAAGTGTTATTATACTCGAACCAGAATTGTAGTGCTTTTACAACCGACCACGCGATCAACTTTGCCTACTGTTTATTACTCAAAACCGCAGTCCCTTATGAGAACATTGAAAATAATTTGTCTATCATCCGAATACAAATGAATCCGTTTTTTTTATTCTCTGAGGTAGTTCGTCTTCTAAATTGTTATTAGGTTCGACTAGCATCCCCATTTTGTCTTCAAAAAATAAATCTCATCCCTGTTTACGTAAAGAAGATTCCGCTTCGCACGGAAATTCTATACGTATTCACATGAACGGTCCATTTCTTACATTATAACAAAAAACATAAATGGTTTTCGTGAAAGTGTTGTTATACTCGAACCAGAATTGTAGTGCTTTTACAACCGACCACGCGATCAACTTTGCCTACTGTTTATTACTCAAAACCGCAGTCCCTTATGAGAACATTGAAAATAATTTGTCTATCATCCGAATACAAATGAATCCGTTTTTTTTATTCTCTGAGGTAGTTCGTCTTCTAAATTGTTATTAGGTTCGACTAGCATCCCCATTTTGTCTTCAAAAAATAAATCTCATCCCTGTTTACGTAAAGAAGATTCCGCTTCGCACGGAAATTCTATACGTATTCACATGAACGGTCCATTTCTTACATTATAACAAAAAACATAAATGGTTTTCGTGAAAGTGTTGTTATACTCGAACCAGAATTGTAGTGCTTTTACAACCGACCACGCGATCAACTTTGCCTACTGTTTATTACTCAAAACCGCAGTCCCTTATGAGAACATTGAAAATAATTTGTCTATCATCCGAATACAAATGAATCCGTTTTTTTTATTCTCTGAGGTAGTTCGTCTTCTAAATTGTTATTAGGTTCGACTAGCATCCCCATTTTGTCTTCAAAAAATAAATCTCATCCCTGTTTACGTAAAGAAGATTCCGCTTCGCACGGAAATTCTATACGTATTCACATGAACGGTCCATTTCTTACATTATAACAAAAAACATAAATGGTTTTCGTGAAAGTGTTGTTATACTCGAACCAAAATTGTAGTGCTTTTACAACCGACCACGCGATCAACTTTGCCTACTGTTTATTACTCAAAACCGCAGTCCCTTATGAGAACATTGAAAATAATTTGTCTATCATCCGAATACAAATGAATCCGTTTTTTTTATTCTCTGAGGTAGTTCGTCTTCTAAATTGTTATTAGGTTCGACTAGCATCCCCATTTTGTCTTCAAAAAATAAATCTCATCCCTGTTTACGTAAAGAAGATTCCGCTTCGCACGGAAATTCTATACGTATTCACATGAACGGTCCATTTCTTACATTATAACAAAAAACATAAATGGTTTTCGTGAAAGTGTTGTTATACTCGAACCAGAATTGTAGTGCTTTTACAACCGACCACGCGATCAACTTTGCCTACTGTTTATTACTCAAAACCGCAGTCCCTTATGAGAACATTGAAAATAATTTGTCTATCATCCGAATACAAATGAATCCGTTTTTTTTATTCTCTGAGGTAGTTCGTCTTCTAAATTGTTATTAGGTTCGACTAGCATCCCCATTTTGTCTTCAAAAAATAAATCTCATCCCTGTTTACGTAAAGAAGATTCCGCTTCGCACGGAAATTCTATACGTATTCACATGAACGGTCCATTTCTTACATTATAACAAAAAACATAAATGGTTTTCGTGAAAGTGTTGTTATACTCGAACCAGAATTGTAGTGCTTTTACAACCGACCACGCGATCAACTTTGCCTACTGTTTATTACTCAAAACCGCAGTCCCTTATGAGAACATTGAAAATAATTTGTCTATCATCCGAATACAAATGAATCCGTTTTTTTTATTCTCTGAGGTAGTTCGTCTTCTAAATTGTTATTAGGTTCGACTAGCATCCCCATTTTGTCTTCAAAAAATAAATCTCATCCCTGTTTACGTAAAGAAGATTCCGCTTCGCACGGAAATTCTATACGTATTCACATGAACGGTCCATTTCTTACATTATAACAAAAAACATAAATGGTTTTCGTGAAAGTGTTGTTATACTCGAACCAGAATTGTAGTGCTTTTACAACCGACCACGTGGTCAACTTTGCCTACTGTTAATTACTCCAAAATCGCAGCCCCTTATAGAACATTCAAAACAATTTGTTGAGCATCCGAAGACAAATGGATCCATTTTTTTTTTATTTGCTGAGGTAATTCGTCTTCTAAATTGTCATTAGGTTCGACTAGCATCCCCACTTTGCCTTCAAATAATAAATCTCCTCCCTGTTTACTTAAAGAAAATTCCGTTTCTCCCGGAAATTCTATAACATCACATGAATGGTCCATTTCTTATATTATAGCAAAAAACATAAATGGTTTTCGTCAAAGTATTGTTATATTTGGACCAGAATTATAGTGCTCTTACAACCGACCCCGTGATCAACATTGCCTACTGTTAATTACTCCAAAACCGCAGCCCCTTATAGAACATTCAAAACAATTTGTTTAGCATCCGAAGACAAATGGATCCATTTTTTTTTTATTTGCTGAGGTAGTTCGTCTTCTAAATTGTCATCTGCATTTTGTCTTCAAAATTTTCAAACTTACCTGTAAGTTAAATCGGGCGTGGGCTTTGCTTACGTAATTTTTGGTCCTGAGATTATGCTCATGCTGAGATTGACCAAAAATGTATATTTTTTTTTAGGAAAATCAGTACTGGAGGATGCACACTCCCTTTCCATGATTGTGCCTACTCATAGAAACACAATCAAATTCCCGCAAAATCAAGCAGATATTAGTATTATTGGATTTTACATTTATATAATGTACAGATCAAGATAATAAGAAAAAAAAACTTTGAAATCTTGTTTGATAGGAATAGATAAGTTTCAATGAAATAAATATCCTTAATTGAAGATAATTAGCGTTATCAAATTGACCAGTCAATTTTTTTCTGTTATAGTAATTTATTATAAAATACATATTATTATTAAATAATGATAGACAACACTCTACAATTGGAAGATGTTATTTAAAACATTTTTATTGAATTTGGCTAGTCAGTAGACAAATGACAGTCAATTGACCAGCCCCAACACTAAAGATAATTCATAAGCTTCGTCGTTTTTATCTGTGAACGACTTTGTAAAAGGGACCCATAATGTATGTTATGGAACAATTGTGGTAAACGCCATTTTAGTCAAGAGCGGAGCGGAGCTATGTCAGTGATTCCACTATTCCTATCATTCTTCTCAAATATATTTAAAGAAATACTTCTTTTTGTCGACATGCAACGTCTCAAGTTTTTTTTCATGTCATCATGTCTGTGTAATCATGTTTGTGTAAACTAAGTTTTATTCTTAATAATCATCCTCTTAAGTTCGTCGCATTTGTTTTGAAACACATTTCGCAAGTCTTTTTCTCGATTTTATTTTATCTGGGAAATGAGTTCTAAAAATGATATCGTTACTTCAAAAAGAGCAAGATTTTCCAGTGCAGCTTTATTATCAACTTGTTGGCATTTGACATTCCCCAAAATGTTTTCGATACTTTTTTAAGCCATCTTGATTCCGCCATCTGCAAGGTTTATCAAAAGTTACATATTTAAAAAAAAATGGCGGAATTCTAAAACAAATGGACATCGGGAATTAGAAAATGTCGAATCATAAATCGTGTGAATTTTTAACAAGTGCCGCGATGAAATTTTACAGCTAGTCAACACAATTGGAGTGTCATTAATCGCGATTTTAACCGACCATAAAATTAACGCGGCCTCAATATCGAACGGCGGCAGTATCGTAAAATATCGAGGCTAGTCAAATATTGTCTGATCGAAGACCCGGGTGCTGCTGATAATTATCCGGAATAGGAGATATATTGTTCACTCCCTAAGTCCATTTGATTAATTTATTGCCAGTACAGAACATTTCAAATTGGGTTTCTATTAAACCATATTCGGTGTAATAAAGTGCATTCGCAAAATAAATAAGAACTAAAAGTTCAGATTTTCACGAAATTATATATTTTGACATCACAATTCACATGACGGTGTCGTCGAAACAATTGTCATGTAAAAATATATAATTTCGTGAAAATCAGAACTTTTAGTTCTTATTCATTTTGATAAATGGATTTTCATCAAGTAAAAGCCACCTCAGTTCAAGGCATTCGCACGATACCGGATTAAACTCTGCTATGCTTTATCGAACCAAACGCGTAGTTAGCAGATATTCGGTTCTATGGTCTAACTGGTCTATCAGCTCTCTTATTCACCCCTACGGTACTCTTGTAGCCATAGATTTCCAAAAGCTGCTTGACGTGATAAAACAGATGTTTTGAACTGGAGCTGATTGTTGGAATATCACTGAAGATCGAGGTGACCAAGTGCATCGAGAATGTCTGCCTACGAACACTAGTAGGAATCCTGTCATTGCGCCCCCCATCTAATATGGCACATCCATATCTTGAGTATGGTCGACGACAGTACATTTAGTTTAGAAGAGAAAGAAACTCCAATCGATCTCCTAATCAGCTGCGCAACATAAAGAGCAGGCGGTAAAGAGTATGGTATGATCGCCGATCTATCTAACTCATTAAATATGCAAATCCCTTATCGTGCCACCGCTTATGTTGAAGGTGTGAAATTCGGCTACCGTATCTCCAGGCCCGAATCAGGATGATTGTTCTTATTATCTCTATAAATGATTTTTGGTTTCAAAGTTTGTTTCATTTGGGACAAGATGTTATAGTTATTATAGCTATAGCTGCTAACTATGGCGGAAAAAACAAGACATACCATTGTCAAACTCCCTATATATCATTGGATATTCAATCGAATTGAGCATGTATGGTAGAGCTGAATGCGTCGTTACGAAGGAACAATGTTTCGTCTTGATCCTTGAATTCTTCTGTAGTAGCTTTAATCCAGCTTGGGATGCAAAATATTCCGAACAAGAGCTGAGAAATTTGCCTTCATATTCGAATAGTGGAACAGCCATAAGTGAATGTAGATCTGTTGCCAAGGGAAAAACTATTTTGAACTTGGATGACGACGACATTGACAGTGAGAATAAAACTGATTTAGTACTATTTACAAAACCTGTGGACTACCCCTGCGTTGATTCGAACTTAATAACGTTTCGCCAATGATCCTGTTGGCTTCTTCAGAACTTAACTGAGCTTAATTATTTCCATATTGGTGAAAGGTAAAGACGCGGTTAAGATTGTATGGTTGCTTACAGATTTGTATAGATTCTCCGATTTTTCGTTGGTAGAAGAATTGATTGCGTGCAAGAATTTTAGTTTTATTGAATTAAGTTTTATATCAAGTTTCGTGATTGTGTTCGGCAACTGCTCATGAGTTTATTTGTCTTACTTAAGGCTCTTTCATGTTCTTTGAGCCTAGTTGATATTTTTCGTCCGGTCTCTCCAATGTATTCTTTGGAGCATTTGCATGGAATGCTGTTCACTCATGACATCTCAAACGGAATTTTGTCTCTGACGAATTGAAGATGTTGAGAGATTTATGGACAAGTAGCAAATCGGGTTTTGACGTTATATTTTTTTGTGAATGTAAAGAAGGACAACCTGTGGCAGTTGTGGGATTGCTATTGAAAAGGTTGTGATGAAGTGTATTTTGTGTTGGAACGCTTAATATCTTTAATGTGGAAATTATTAGAGCAGAGGTAAGGTGTATTAATTCCGGGTTCAGTGACTCGGGCTGAGATAGTTTTACTGCTCTGTAAACAAAAGAAATGATAACTGATGATTTTTGAGTCGGATGGTGATGTGACAATGCACTATTCTGGAAACACAATGTTCGGCCTGATTTTCTATTGATAAGAAAATCTAAGAATGGTAAAACTTATGTTAGGGTGTATAGAGTATAAATATCTAAGAAAACCTAGTAGGGATTCTTGACCATGAGGCCAAATAAAAGGATCAACCACGTAGCGTTTCCACAATTTTGGTTTTAGATGGAAGGTATTGAGAGCTTTTTTCTCAAAGGGTCCCGTAAATATATGACTAGCGATGACTAGTGATAACTAACGGTAATGTAAATATAGTAAAATATTCCATACAATCCCTAGCTCGTGACAAGTCCGTTCCTGTCTTCATTCGGCCGCCGGCTGGGTTCTAATGGCAATAGATGTCTGGTCCTACTATACCGGCTCATTTCTAAAGAACCATCGAAAATGCGAGAAGTATCCGAACCGACCGGGAATGCAGGGCTCTTCTAGGGGAGGCCAGGAAGGAAGCCGGTACATTTTGTCACTAAGCATAACGAAGCGACGCGAGACGTTAAGTAATTTTCCCGATTAACGAGTGATTTAATTGAAACGGTGCTATGAAAAATTACTTTCCCAAGACGGGTGTGTTGAATCGGAGCCGGTTTGAAGCGAACTCATATCTCATATCGCCTAATTCGGGAGACATCCGTTCGACTTAATTACTTCCCGTTTTTCTCGTTCGGATTGGTCGAGTGTCGTCCCGATGAAATATTTGTCTATGCGGGTATTAACGTTGCGCTTCCTACGACGTCAAAGCGCCGAGGGAATTTGTTTATACATATAAGTAAATGTGGTACGGGGTTGCTTGCCGTAATCAATTTATTCAAACCAGGTATTTTTCTATATCCGTTAAGGATAGTACAAACTCCTTGTTGGTTATAATTCGCTACTAGCATCAACATTTACAGAATAATATACAGATTCAATTCATATTCTTTGATTTTTTATTTCTTGGAACATTTCTTGTTAAGTTCCTTCAGGTTTCAATAGTTCATTAGATATCTTGATTATTGTTGACTCGTAGTATTTGCCTGCATAATAAATAAAGCGGGTAAAAAAAACCTTTTTTAATGTGACGCACAAAAACTAATTGTTAGTTACCTCTAGAAAGTAGTTACGACGTATGAGCTCTTAATATTAATGGCAAGATTATCCTCATTACAGTTTTGCATTTTAGATTTAGTCTCATATATAAATAATCATATCTTATCACCAATAGATAATTAAGCAAATTTTATTAATAATTTTTTTTATACTTATTCGATAAATTGAAACGTTTCATCAAATTACTTTTTGTTCTGAATTTTGTTATTGAGTGAAAAAAAATAATTCTTATTGAAAATTTAATGCTCTACAGGTTGCTTGTGCTTTATCGATTACTCGAACAATTTTGAAGATATTTGCATGAATTTGTCATTATAAAGGAAACAAACAATATCGAGCACGTTTTTTCATTTCTTTAATATACCAATATTATACGCATACCAAATTTCAAAACTCAAAACCCAATATTTAAGTAGCAATAAATGATTCTTCGCATTTCTTTTAAATGACATTAAACGCGCGGGAATGATTATTACGTCATACCGCTGCTTTTCGATGGATACGGCGGCATGATATAGTGTTATTCGGAGGTTATAGGCAGAGAATTTTATTATTTACGTTTATTTTTGGCTCCTTTAAATTGTGTTTGTATTTAATCTACCCCAGTTTTTATTTGTGCTTAGCGTGCTTGAAGTAACAGTAAAAGGCTAGATAATTTTTTTTGTTCTTCTACCAGAAAATAAGAGCCGTGGTTTTTTGTTAACATTATGTTTAGGTGTCACTTAATCTATACAAAATAAATAACACTAAGTTATTAATACCAATATACTTTAAAACCAATATTTATTTTTCACTAGTTTAAAAAAAATCGTTTTTGTTGAATAATTTACATTATATTTTATATACCGTTTGAATTTTAATAACTTTAAACTGATTAACATATTATATGGGTTTAAAACTAGTTTCCAAATTTTCTATGACATACCTTTTAGCTTTAATATCGCGAACTTCAAATGAAAAATTTTTCGCATTTTGTATGTAACATGTCACCATAAAACAAACCTATCCTGATACTAAACATAAGATAACAAAAGTAAGCGAAATGCATAGTCAATAGTAAATGTAAATCAATTGTCAAATTGATAAGTGAAATTGTTGTGCTGTTCAGTGTTTAATTAATGGTTAAAGTCCTCCGTACTGAAATAATACATCATTTAAATTTTACGGCGCCTGTGCTCAAAATCGCAAGGCGTCAAATTAGGTCGTCTCGGTGGTCAGATTCTGCTATTTACCTGCCTGTTTCAAGATATTAATGGAATATGTGCTTATTCGTTTCATCATCTTACCATCATTACCAAAACCACAAAGATCAGCTGTCAAAAGTTATCCGCTAGTTTTTTAATTGTTTTTGTTTTTTAATTGGAGACAACCGTTTCATTTTAGCCGCCGCCGGAGGCGGTTCTACACGCGTCTCGCGTGTTTTATTTTGAGTTCGACCTGGCAGGTAGAGCGGGTCGAGGAGCGACGCGACGCGTTGAGAAGAACAAAAAAAATGTATCTCGCGACGGCCATTAACGAGAAAAACGGGATACAAATTAAGCACAAAGTGTATCTCGCCCGAGGATCGAACAAGACGTGTTCTTTGTACCATTTGATAACCGGGCGCGACGAGTTCCTTCTTCTTTCGCGGATTAACGACGTCGAAGACCATAGAGGCGAGAGATGAGCGGCGGCTGACGACACCCAGTGACTCGGTTTTTAAAGTAGAATCTAAGTCACCAGACATCATCGTTGTCATCTGGGTCTGGTGTCGTTATAACGGAGATCTTTTATATGACGCCGTTCTCCACGCGTTTCGCATAATCGATCGGGTCGATTCGGGTCCGTAATCGGTCGTAAATGACGGACGCGATTTTTTATATCGCTTCTTTTCGCTCGTTACGAGTAGTTTGGCGCTCGAGCGTTCATTAATGGTTTACTAGGTTGTAAACGAAGATGTTATCGAGGTTGGTTGTATTTATAAAAAGAAGCGCCTCGTTTATGTGCGGCAAAGTATGGCGCACGTGGCACTCTACGAATTCCGCAAAACTTTTGAAGAATCTTGCGTGAAATCCCCGTTGACTTCACAAAGGCCAACTGTTAGATAGAGCTAACGACAATGTGGTGTGTGTTTCAAAAGAAAATAAAATGCAGGATTTTCATTCATCTAAGAAGAGATTAGTACAATGTTATCGTGCACGTAATAGATGTGGCCTAAACTGAATTAATAATGATAATAGAAAGCGCAGATATAGTTCATTCCATGTTTAGGATCATAATTGCTAAAATAAAAACAACTAAATAAATACAAAGCGCAGTATATATAGAAATTTTCGTAAAAGCTTCTGGAGCTTAAACTACGTACGCAACAGATAAAATATTTATAATAAACTATACGCTCTTATTGTATAGTAGGAAGAAAAAGGAAATAACGTGGCAATCCAAAGTTTAAAAAAATGTATCACACTTCATCATCATTGGTTATTGGTGGTGGAATGATATGCAGGATGTGTTTTCGTAAAAAATATTGATTCAGCCAACCGGCATTCGCAACATCCCTTTCTGGTGAAATTTCCCATGTAATTGTATTTTATTTTTTTAATTTTCTTTTTAAAAGCTTGTAATGCTCAATCTCTTAGTGCATAAGCAACAAATAAAATATTTATGTTAAACGTATCATCTTTAAAAATGCTTTTGGTCTCCAAATTTTATACTCTTTTAGTTTTTTTTTAACCTCCAATTGCGTATGCAATAAATAAAATGTAATAAATTATATGCTCTTGTTGTATACTGCCGTCGTTAGTTAAAACGTTTTAAGTACCATTAAATCGGAACTAATCGCTTTTTGATAAAATATATTGTGCAGTCTTTGTTTTGCATGACAACTTTTTTTTTCTATAATACAAAACCGGAGGGCATATCCCGAATATGAAGAAAGTAGTACCTTTTCAAAAAAGTGCCAGTAAGATCGGTGCGTATAGTTCACAGAGGAGCCATTTTTAAAGTACTTTCTTGATAAAACGCAGCACTTCTAAACTCTCACTGTGTGTTCAGGATGTCACAGCGATTGTCGCCGTCATCCCACAATGTTCACAACATTTCAATCATAAATTAGTTCCGTAGAGTTAAATGGGTCCAAATCCAAATGTGCTGATATCATCTCCAGCGTACCATACCGCAGGGATCGATCGCACTATATAACCGCGTCCACTAGGTATAGCGTATAAAGCAAACCTTGACTTCTATACAATGTTGATTTTATCTCTTAGCCGAATGGTATGCAGTGGCAATTTTTGCATAATGTTGTTAATGACGGAGTAGACTGTCCAAAACTGCTAGAAAAATTATCTTTTAATCCTAGGGCGGTAATGACTAGACTGTGCGTCTAGATATTGGAGAAATTAAGCAAACAACTCACCAATATCTCTTTTGTAAATAAATTATAACAATTACTTTTTGCACATAGTTTTCTTTTGCTGTCACTCAATTCGTTGACTTTCTTTCTTGGTTTTTCTTTTGTTTAGAAATATTTTTGTTCGTTCTTCTGAATTAAGGTAATATAATTATTGAAATTTTCCTAAAAACTTCTGGAGCTTAATCTACGTACACAACAGATAAAATATTTATAATAAACTGTACGCTCTTATTGTCATCATGTCAGTGTACTTGCCCATAAAAAACAAATAAGTAATAACAACAATAGTAATAATATCGGCATATGCATTGGACGATTATCAGAAAGTTATGGTAGAAAACTGGTTGGCACGTCATCCAGAGCTAAAGGGCCCACTGAGTAAATATTTCCCTTAAAAGAATTTCGAGAACCTTTTCGGCGAATATTATTTTAAGAATGCGATTGAAAACGAGCGAGAAGAGAAATAAAATTCAAGAAAAATAATACGCGGAATAATATTATGAAAAAAAGTGGAAAAAAAAATTGAAGAAATTAAATTAAATAAACAGAGAAACATTTAAAATCTAAAATAAATGGAATTAATTAGAATTACATGCGAAGTCAGGTATTCAATTTCATTTACCTATCGGTTTTCAAAAAATATTTCAACCAAAATGGATGATTTCCATTTCGTCGCTTTATTTTATCATTTTTGTTGTCGAATGAATAATAGTTTATTCGTGTTTAGTATGCCTAGTATTTACATACGTCCATCATAATTTCTAATAGAAAAACAATTAAATAAATACAAAGCGCAGTAGTTGAACAATATAATAAATTAAAATAAAGGTTATAGAAATTTTCTTTTTATGCTTCTGGTGCTTAAACTACGTACACAACAGATAAAATATTCTTAATGAACTATGGGCTCTCATTGTATAGTAGGAAGTAAACGGATTTAAGGAGGCAATGCAAAATTTAAAAAATATATCAGACTTCATCCCTAAATGTTGTTCTCATATAATTGCGTGTTATTTTTTAAATTTTCTTTGCTTAGTCTCTTGGTGCATATACAACAGTTAAAATACTTATTAAACGTATCATCTTTAAAAATGTCGTCTGAGGTGAAAGTTTGCATATCCCAGCTGTAGCTCGCTTTGGTCTCCAAATTTTATACTGCTTTAGATTTTATTTGACCTCTAATTGCGTATGCAATAAATAAAATATAATAAATTATATGCTGTTGTTGAATAATTCGCTCGTTAGTTAAAACGTCCTAAAAAATCATAAAATTAAGAATAAATAAATAAAAACAAAAACAGTTTCTTTAAAAAATTGAGAAATTGTTAGATAGAACTTTTTTATTTAGTAATGCATAGGCAATAAACAAAAATTACTTATTATAACGTGTTTATCTAAATATTATTCGTTGAAAAACAATCAATTTCAAGCAATGAAAGCAATTTTAACATAACAATAACCCAAGTAAACTTAATTTAGGTAACTAATCTAAATCTACTTCAAAATTTGTATCAGCCACGCTTATTTTTTCCCAAAAAAGTCATAATTGGTCTTAGTTTTGAGATCAAATTATTTTTTCTTTCCAAATATATGATCCTACATTTATTTTTAGATGGAGGTTTTGATATCCCTTGTTTATACACTGAATCAGTTAAGAAGTTTAAAGCTTTAAATTAATATCTTCTGAAAAGGAATTTTTATAATATAATATATTTTCATTTCTTGTGAATTTTATATACACTATTTTCCGGAGATATGGCTTTGAAATTATTTTTTGTAATTTATATTTGGAAGCAAAATCATTATTTAAAAAAAAACTTATAAAAAGAAGAAACTAAGTCTTCCTTATTTCGTATTAGTAGGAGATATAGACAAATTTATGTCATATTTACATGGTGGAACTTTGATGTTGAAAGGTTGGAAAATCTCATCGATTCTTCAGTTGACGTGAAAGTGAATTAATGTCCCGTAACCTCGCTAGTTTAAAGTACCGCGTAGATCTCGTTATTTTTTTTTTGTTTAACGCAACAAGTTTTATTTTTTGTTACGAAATAATTTCTCCGGTTTGGTTATACGCGTGAAATTTACTGGAAAAAACGTCACACGCTTGCTCACCTCTCACTTTTACTCGCCCGTTGGGACGAAACGCGAAAATCCACTTTCTCGTTTTCACACGCTCGTATTGTTTCCGTTTTTTTTTTATCTATTCTATCGGTAGCGCCGAAACGTCCTGCGAGGGCATTTCGGAGTGTCGTCTTTATTGCCGTAATTGCCATCGCACTGTCCTTTGTTACCGTGCGTGCGAAACGGATAGGTTCTTTGTGTTTGCACTGGTTACCAAAAAGGGTATTACTGCTTGCTCTACTTCTCTCCGGCAACTCTTCACAGTAAAAAACTCGCTAACAAGTGTTTAGACTTAAATCTTCATTCTTGATCTTGATTAACGTCAGCGCTACGCACAGAGTTCCAGAAAGTCAGACTAATGGCCAAAAATGTAAAAATAATAAGAAATAGTAACATATTTTATGACTCAATCTTAATGTTATAGCATTTAATAATAATAATGATAATAATAATAATAATAATAATAATAATAATATATATATATATATATATATATATATATATATATATATATATATATATATATATATATATTATATATAATAATATAGTTTTCGATAAAGAGAGAAGTCGTAGGACAGCGGAGAAAGGAGGGGATAGGGTAAAAATCAGAGTAGTTTTCCGATACAGAAATTGTTGAGGTCCAAAAAGGTTTTTTTATAGCGGTTTTTAGAAGTTTTGGTTAGTTATAAGAAAATTTCTTAAATATTTTTTTTCGATGTTGTGGCGTTCTCAATTTAATTTTGTTTCTTAGATTCAAGTCATGAACATCTGTGATTTTTTTTAACAAAAGTTGAATTTAGAAGCAGTAGATGATCGGATGCAATTTTATAAAAGTTCTTTAAATCAGTGTTAATTTTAGTCTCAGCCTGTGTCATTCCATGATCTTGAAAAGTCAAGTAAATTTGAGTGCCTTCAGCATATAGTCGATAATTACAATATTTTAAAGCCTTTACAATGTTAAACGTATAGATTGTATACAACAAGGGACCCAGTATGCTACCTTGTGGTACACCTAACTCAACCAAGAGTGGTTCGGAATACACATTGTCGCAGAACACCTGTTGAACTCTTATCGGATAAAAATGAATTTAAAAACACGCGCGCTCTTTCACTAAACCCAATGTAGTGTAAAATTGAAATAAACAATTTATGATTGATCATGTTAAAAGCCTTGCTAAAGTCTAACAAAATTAGGGTGCCAATGCTGCCTTTATTCGATGTCTGCAATAAATCATTAGTAATATCGATCAAAGCACTACCGTAACTATAATATTTTCTAAACCCAGATTGTTTTGTAGGTAATAAATCAAAAAGAGCCTATCAATTATTTTGATGAACAAAACATGTATGTCGTACTGTATTTGTTAATTCTAGGTATGTTTCAGATTTATCATCTTCTCTAGCATACCAATGCTTCAAAGTTTTTCTTCTAGATATTGTTACTGGGAATTCTACAAAAACAAAACTAAATAAACCTGGATATCGTCATCTCATTTAAGCCTCAATAACTTTTACACCCGGTGTATAAAAGTTCAGAAACTTTACTATCTAGGCAGTCATGTGATGGAGCACCAGCCGATTTTCGAGTTTCAAATTTGACCAATCATATAGGAGTTAAAAATGAGTTTCGAAAAAGTCGAGGCATCTAACGTAAAGGGTTCATTGTGCAGTATGGGTGTTAAATGCGTCACAAGGGAAAGTATTAATATTGAGAAACATGCTTTAGTAAAATGACCCCCATTAGTGAGATGTAGTTAAATCGTAATAGTTATTGAAATTCATTTGAGCAAAACCCACTCCCACAAAAAATCGGTCACTAAAAAATCAAAATTGATTTCCTCCCGAATTATTTATTCAATTTTTTTGATCGATTCGTCTTTAACAATGCTATATCGTGTTCAGAATTTGATTTGGGCATATACGTTGTGCAACAATGAGTCATCCTGATACTTAATGAGCCACATTTTACTAATGCCTACATTTTTAAATATAAAATAACGTTATGTCAATTACTAATTCTCAGTCTCTCTGAGCTAGGGCCAAAACAAATTGTCATTTGTAAAAGTTGTTGCATATTGTCCTATTTGATGACAAAAATTGTTTCCTAAAACGTTTTCTCAACCACCCTTTCCGAAAATGCTGAAAAACCAACATATTTGTAAATCCGTAAAACATTGTTCAATAAAAATGGCAGATGATCGAAAAATCGGGCAATTAAATTTTGAGTTTGCCAGGCCGGGGTCTAAATTGTCGGCTTACAAGGTTTTTGAAGTTTTTCAAGTTTGAAGCAAAGTAGTCTTCTTGACCGAGACGAATTAAATTCTTTCCGCGGCGCGTTAGCTTTCGTAGACCGGCTGTCCTTGGCAATGAGCAAAATATTCGCGATTTGTTGTAGTCGCGCAACGGCAGTCACCTATGATAAAGAATCGACTCGCGAGATCATCATGCGAATAATTTTAAACCTGGAAGTTTTGCGCTCTTCTCTTTTTTACGGTTAAAATTCTGGCGCTGAATTTTTAGACACTCTGTATATATTGAACTAAATAAATGAATAAATTTTTAAATAGGTTTTTATTTTTCACAACGCAATTCAACAATATATAGAAAAAAATCTAAGTAGACTAGAGTGACAGAAAAACGCCAAAGGTCAGCATTTTACTAGTAAATTCTTTTTTCATCTTAAGCAGAGAAAATGAAAATTATTTCTTAAAATTCTAATAGCTTAAATAACTAATAGACTATATTAAAAGAAAAATATAATTATGAATTACATTTTATATTTTGTATGGTGGTTTTTTTAATACTAATTCCTGTTCTGCAGTTGATGAACACTGTTCTGTTCTGTTCGGTTTTTTTGAACTGGGACAAATTTTTTGGTCAAAGTTTCTTAATTGGTCAGGCAAAATCTTGTTCTACAGATAGGTTGGGTTTTTGTTTAACTCGATTTTGTGAATTTATCAGAAATGTGCTGATACCACAAATGAGACATAAATTCTCTGCATTCTCGTTAGGTCTGGGATTCATAATAACATCCCCGTAGTTAAATCTTGACGATACCAAAGATTCGCAGGCATTAAAAAAAATTGTATTCCGTTTTAACGCAATTGTTTATGTGTGGTTTACATGTCAGTGAGCTGTCAAATGTCAATCTGAGGTTTCTAGCTGGTGGGCGGGACGTGTACTTTCGTTATCAACTTTTGTGAAAGAGTTTTTTTTATATGTCTTTGCTCCCAATATATTAGTTTTTTTTGGCATTTCTCTTGAGAGATTAACCTAACCTACACGAACAAAAACTAAAACATCTTTGCATTCTGAAAAGAATACATTGAAAATACTAATTTTTTAAAAAAGCGTATGTCTTGGTTTTTTTAGTGAATATATCTTGGACATTAATAGATGAACGTTTTTTTTTAGTATGCATTTGACTTGAGTGGGGTGACCTTAACTGTTCCACTCGATTTCAGTGTGAATTTAGTGATTCCCCTTATAGCGGGTAGTTTTTTTTGCAACTTTTTGCAAGAAAGGAATATAGTACTTATTTTTTTGACAGTTTCGTCAAATTACACCATTTGAAGACATATTGCTTACTGTTACTTGGATAATTAAAGATAAACAAGCAAACAGATGAATAGAAAACATTATTATTGCTAGAAACTAAATTTAGTAGCATATCGATTAAGCTTAACAAGAAATTTTTTATTATAACTCATGTATTTCTATATTAAAATGAACTAAAATGAGTCTTAGATAAATTTAAAATTTAAAGAATTTAATTTAATTATATGATCAATTAGTTGCTGTAATTTTACCGTATCCGAAATTATGATAAAACTCCACTTGCTTTCAAAAGGATTTCACAATTTTTTTTGTTAATCTTGGATTGGTAGGCTTTTATATTTGTGTTGCCCGAGACGCCTCTGACTATTTTTTGATAAGTTTCTATTAGCTTCTTTTGCTCGTTCTCCTATTTTATTAAACGTTTGACGTGGGTGAGCGCTTTTGTTAGTTAAAGTTGGATTAGGTGAGGTCGCACCAATTTCCTTAGAAACTATTTTTCCAGTAAACCGCTCATTTTACTTTCCCCTATTAGTAGTGTTGGGACTAGTCGAAAGTCACTTCTTAGTGGACCAGTTAAATTCGATCAAAATATTTTAAATAGCAAGTGTAGAATGTTATCTATCATTATATAATAACAATATGTATTTTACAATAAATTATTATGCGTTTGTTATGTCAAATTTACCTATAACCCACTTCAAGGAATACCCGAATACGATACTTAGCAACTCGGGGCATCCCAATAAAAATATCCACTCAATTTAGTTCTGAAAACGACGAGATGGCGACAAAACGCAGACTATAAATAAATATGAATTTCATTGAATTTCAATATTTTAATATTTCAATTACATAATTTCGTGAAAAACTGAACTTTTAGTTCTTATTTATTTTGCAATATTTTTCATTCCAACATTCTGTGAAATTGACAATATATACTAATATTGCAGTTGCCTATTTTATTTGTCAATTGTAGTTAACTTACTATTACTAAACAATACCAAAACTATCAAGCAATACAGGGCTATAAACCACTGAATTAAGGCAATCTTATAATAATCTGCAAAGCCCTTAATTTCGGTTATTGGCTTTTAGTATCCCAATTATCCTAAATCCCAATTATTTCTTTGGAGATTATAGAAACAATCTCCATGTTAAATGCTCACTTTTCGCTGGTTCAACGAATGACTGCACACGCACACATACGACGGCGTTACTTTCACGGGAAATTGCTAATCGCTTAGGCGGGCGATGCAAATCTGTGTCGGCCAATACTTACACCGTAGGTACAGGAAATTATCGACGATGCGATGATAGACCCGCCCCGTTTGCGGATGACAGAGTCCGCGATTAGGTCATACGACGAGTTAAGCAATGCTGGTGGTGTCGCAACTTGCTGGAAACGACAACGGACAATAAGAACATTTTGCTTTCGAATTTACCAGATGAATCGGTTAGTTATCGGGTCGAAACTTAAAAAAAGTTGCATGTTATGCGACAAGTTTAATAAATTGTTGAAAGAAACTTTCCACAAACTGTGGCTTCTGAACTTCTGCTGAGTCGCGTGTTGTGTCAATACCCAGAGGATGTGTACCCTTAAGTTTAATAGTCACGAATATGATTTCGCACACCAACGTGTTGCATACTATATTTTTATTAGTTTTTGGGTACATGTTAGCCAAAAAACTACTTTCACTGATTGACCTGTGATGTGACCATCGCCATGGCTAACGATACTGACGCCTTGAAGCGACACTTAGTTATTTTAAAGTAGGATAAGAAATAAAGGTTTTTAATGACGTTATAGCCAATAGAGACCCGATAAATCGTTGGCTGACTATAGAATTCTGTAGCCAACATAAATAAAAGATTTTTTCTACTCCCGTCTGTAAAATACCTACACAACCTACACACCGTTCAAGCACGCGGGAAGCGTCTCTTTACCACGCCAATTCGGCACTTCCGGGATTTTACCGCACGAGTTTGGGAACAATCGGATGTTTTCGTTGTTCTGCGAAAATGTACCCAAAAACTAACGGTCGTCGAAAAAGTATAATATGCAACACGCTCATTAAACTTTTTAAGTCACTCGTTTATTAAACACTCGCACTCGTTCCATAAGATACTATTATTATGCACGAGCCACAAAGTTGTTTTCCCAATTTCGGTTAAATGTGGTTCAGACAAATAATGTTCTATTTGCTGTTGTGGGTGCTACTGCTTCACAAGAACTCGTGGACACGGTGGATAGTATCGTAGTGCCATTTATTATTTAACAAATTATATCTAGAGTATGCTTCCAAATATAGACAAAAGTACATTTTTAAATTGTTATATATATTCTATTTTTTATTTTAGCAAAATAACAGTAGTACTTCTTCGGAAAACTTAATGAAGCAACGCGTTGCCAAATCTGGAGCAGATTTTATATACAGGATGAATCATGGTTAGACGTTTATGGTGAACGAGGCGTAGGACTATCGATCTAATATTTTTTCGGCGATGCTACGTTGCCGCTTCTTCGCCAAAAATACCATCAACATTGAAGTTTTACGTGGTCCGCCCTGCATGTTATTACTATTTATAAAACTTTTAAAAAAAGAGTTGTTACTAATAGTACATTGAAAGTTTTCGAACAGCTCAAAATAGACGAACAGTGTGGCAAAATAATCACAAGAACTTGCAAAAAGTTTAGTCAAGAAAGGATAGGATGGGCTGATGTTAAGAACATGACATGCGGGCTCTGAAGCTGGTTGGGTAGATTACGCAAAGAAGCAAAGGTTGACTACCACGAAAACAGCACACAGCAGACATCTTTGATGGAATAATTTGTACCTCATGTAGTGCTTTTAAGAAGGCTTTCGATAGTGGTTCGTGCACAGCTGTGAAATATTTCATCCAGAAATTATGCATGCAATTTGTCGGGGCCTTGGTGTTTTTCAGTTATCGGTTATCATGATGGCACTTATAAGATCTTGTACTGTGAATTCTTGTATGTTCTGATGTTGAACATGTTGAAATATTTCTTTTTCTTAGCCTTTCTTCTTAGCCTGCGGCCTTTCCCTTTGGTTTTCTGTGTCAAGATATCTTTTAGTTCTAACAGCTTTTGAGAGCTTTCAGTTGACTTAATATTAATTCGGGCTTTGTTATAGATTTCAGTAACTTGTCGTTCAACTTTTCTTGACGGGGTGTATATTCATATTCTTATATGTTTTTCTCCAGTCTCACTTTCCACGCAGGTTTTGGTCTCGTTTGTGTTGTTCCATTTGGAATTTTTCGAATGTTTTTTGGCCATTGGATTTTATTACTGCGACACAGTATAATGATAATTCTATCTCTACCAGATATTCGCAGTTAAAAAGATGTTTTAATATCTCATTCATTTTCTGAAGTAGTGCCTATTGCCTTTCTGATGTTTTTTAGGTTTTTTAAGGTTTTTTAAGGTTTGTCGCAGCTGTTGTACTACTCCCATGATCTTCTATCTCATCTTCAGATTGCTTAACTAGTTCTTTTTGATGATGATCGTTTCCTGTTGAATACCACGAAAACATGACAGCGGACGTCTTTGATCTCATCGATGAAACTCTACACAAATCCGTCAGCTTTCAGCATTTGTATGCACGAAGTACCGAAGTATTTATTGAAGGGTACAAAGAGAAAACTAAGCTAGGTAGGCCTGCGGTAAAGACGGTATATCGTTTGGAGAACTCTAACAGTATGCAAAGTTTTCAAGAAATAAATGTTCAACGTCTGGTGCCATCAACCGTGAATCACCCTGTATATCTGCGGCGTCGACGACGATACGATCAAAGTCAGGCACGCCGTATATCATATACATAACAACGCGAACCGACTACTAGCGAATAGCGAAACTATTTTATCTTGTCCGGTACGATCTGCCGAAATATTTGTTGTTCCCGAAATTTCGCGGTCGTAAAACAAAACCAAAAAAAAAATCCACGCGCGATCGTCTCGCTCAATGACGGTCCAATGTCAAGGACTATGGCAACGAATTTCGCGTTACACACGGTGTGAAAGTCCTATCTCAATGTCGAAATTAAAATGCGACGCGCGCGAGCCCGATCCTTTTTTTTTTGCGTATTAATTGATACACCCGCCATTACGTTGCCGAATTTTGATTAGGCTTGACAAAAAAAAGGCTGCTCTTTTTTCTTGTGTCTTTCAATTTCACTACTCAGAGTGGTCAAAATAAATAAGAACTAAAAGTTCAGATTTTCAAGAAATTATGTATTTTTACATGACATTCGACAACACCGGGTCTTTATCAAATGTTATATTTACAAATTACCTGCTACTATATATACCGAAAAACGACAATAAAACCTTAATTAATGTTGTGAGAATTTAAGTTCAATAAAGGAGAGGTATTTAAATTTAATTGAACGTTAAGCATTACATTTGAATGCCTCATTTTGTTAATTTCCATGGCTTCCAATAAATTTATTTTCCTACTTTTTATGGCTGTATGTAAAATATCAAAATTGTCGTCAAAAATGTGTTTTTCTGTGTTTAAGTGTGTAGCATAATTATAATCTAGACTATTGTTTAAAAACTTCTTGCCCAAAAGGGTACCTAGCAACTTTATTCTAATAGTCATATAGGCATTAGAATTTTCTCACCTTAATTAAACCTAGTTTATAGTCCTGGCCTTCGGCAATATTGAATTTAAACCAGGAAAATCGGAGTATATGCTTTAGTTTAAACCCTTTTCTTGTTTTGGAAAGTACTAAAAATTAATTTAATCTGACCTCTGAAAGGCATAATAAATAAATTAAAACTGTTAATACCCCATCAAAAAATTGTTGATAATATTTAATCGCAGAAAAAATGCAAAGCTCTTTATAAAATATTTTGGCATGCCTTATACGTATTTTTATTTATTAAATTTTATGATTTGACACAAATAGATATATCTAGTAAGATATTTTTTTTACCAAGGTTTAGTTCGAATAGGCTCAGGCTAATCTTTTGTATGTATGTCTATATATATTTTCTTCCCTATTCTAGCTTAATTCCTTCTTAATTCAGATTTCAACATCAAAATAATTTAGGTTTTCAGTTGCCTTGAGATATCTGCGATGGACTGGAAGTAACGATCATGTCTCCTTTTTCAAGTTCCCAGTGCTCCTGTAACTGGCACTTTTTTAGTTTATATTTTCCACGTACTGCTAATTTTTTGTTCAATATCTTTGTATTTACAGTTTCTTTGAGTAGTTGATAAGTTTGAATCATCAGGAATTATTATTGTTTAAGGGTGTTGAATGACGAAATCATTCTCACCACAATAATGTAGTCCGATAAAAGCTTTATCGCCTTTAACCTGATAAACATGCTGGTAATTGTTCAATTTCTTCTAATTTATCTTATAAAAATAAGCTGGACAACCAAAAGAAACACAAAAATTGCTATTTTATCGGTAAGATGGTTGAACAAAGCTTCTATGTGAAAATATTAGGACTTTTATTATGCTATTTTTGATTTGCGCGTCCGGTTTCTGTAATTACGGAGGGTGAAACTTTATTTAAAAAATAAATGTTTATTTATAAATCTCACTGTTTTTCACATATTGGTTGAAATTCATGTAAGTTATTGCAAGGTTTAGGTTTTATTGATATAGGTCTGCATTTTTGTTCTTCCTCGTTTATTTTTGTAGACAATTCAATTCAATTGCAATTACTTTCATTGAATTTTAAACCCAGAACAAAGACAGTTTAGAATATCTACAAAAAAGACCTTGTTTCGCTTTTTTTGTTTTCGTTTTTAGTCAAAATATATTTTTTCGCCCATAAAAAGTCCTCAGACATTAAAAAAAAAAATAATAACGAAGAAAGTAAGCACATCACAAATTTATTTTTTATCTTCTGTTATTGGTTGTTCCATCTTTTTATATATATATATATATATATATATATATATATATATATATATATATATATAGACATTTTTAGGTTATTTTTTTACTCAAAAAAAAGCTTTGTTTTATTAACTGTTCTGCGAGCCATACTAATTTGTGCTGTAGATTTTTTATTCCATAATTATATTTTCAATAAATATTTATCTACTAAAATAAGGTCTGGCACATTGAAGAAAAAAATTTTACGAAACAGCAATAGTTGGGAATCACGTTTTACACTACGCGGAAATTATTGGAACGCTGTTCTACGAGGTTAGCGCCAAAATTTCTCGGCCTGACATAGATGCAGCTCCAGTATCACGATAAAACTATGTCTCCTTTTAAGTATATATCTTAGTAGGCTGCTAAAAAAAAATTGAAGTCTTGCGTTTTTAATTGACAGCATTTTAAACAAGACGTGTCTGAAAAAATGTCGCAAATACCGCAAATTGAGTACAGAGCAGTCATAAAGTTTTTAACAAAAGAAGGCTTGACACCTAAAATTATTAAAGAAAGGCTAGTTGATGTGTACGGCCAAAGTTCTCCTTCGTTTTCTGTAGTGAAAGAATGGGCAAAACGTTTTCGAATGGGGCAGGAGTTCCTTGAAGATGATCCAAGAACTGGTCGACCAGTGAAGGCCTTAACGGAAGATATTGTTGCGATTGTGGAAGAGGTGGTTTTGATCGACGTTTAAAGGTCAAGGGAATCTCAGAAATTACTAAGCTTTCTGATACAAGTGTTCGTCGAATCCTGCATGATCATTTAGGTATGCATAATGTTAGTGCAAGATTGGTTGCTAAAAATCTTTGGACTATTCAAAAACAACTCCGTGTCGAGTGTGCGCGGTCTTTTTTGGAACTCTGTGGATCGGAACTGTGGTTCTCCATTATGACCCTCTATCGAAAAAAGGATCAATGGAGTGGCGTCGTAAGGGTGAAGCACCTCTAAGAAAATTCAGAGTCTGCCAGTCAAAAAAAAGGTGATGGCTATGATCTTTTGGGATTGTGAAGGAATTCTTTTGATAGATGTTAAAGAAACTAATACCACTGTCAATGGTAAATGGTACGTAACATTATTACATAAATTGCGAGACTCCATACGTGTAAATCGTCGAAGAAAACTGACCAGAGGCGTGCGTCTTTTGCACGATAATGCACCTGTCCATACTGTTGGTGTTGCACAAGCTGCCATTTTTGAGTGTGGGTTCCAATAGATCCTCCCTATAGTCCAGATATGGCCCCCAGCGACTAATATTTGTTTGGATATTTGAAAAAGGACTTACTTGGACGGCGGTTTAACGACGAAGTTGAGTTAAAAGAGGCTGTTTTAGCTCATTTTACAGACAAACTAAAACAATATTTTCTAAAGATTTAGAGATGTAATATGTATATTGAAGTTAAGGGGGATTATATTGAAAAATAATAAACAATTGTTACTTTACTTTGTTTCTTTCATATTCAGGCCGGGAAATTTTGGCGCTGCCCTCGTATATGTTACGTTTCGCGTGGAATTCTCAAACTTTCGTTTAAACGCGTCAAAATGTTTTCCGAATTTCCAGTCGCGCGGTATTTTACCGGTTGTTCAGAACTGGTTTTTGTTTTGCCGGGCGTTCAAATTTGACACGGTCCGGTATTATTCAATTCGCGTATCGTCCGTCGGCTTGCGGTCGAACGTAATGCAATTTTTTGTTCGGCATACGTAACACGTAATACGTATAGCGTACGCCTCAATCCTTTTTGCCAGACCGTTTTTGATTTGGTATATAAAGTCATAGTGATTTTATTGATTTCACTTGTTTTATTTTTATATTTTAGTTTTTTTTTATATAAAAGTATCGCAAAATAAACAATTTCTCGTACATCGAACGGATATTTGTTTGTTTTTATAAAGATTGTCAGAAAATATCAATTTGAAATTTAGAACAGATGAGTGCATCAACCCAATAAGTTTCTTTTAAAGATTGCCAGAAAGTTAAAATAAATAAAAATTTAAAGCAGAACATGGAAGAATATTTGTTTCTTTTAAAGATTGTCAAAAAAAGAAAAGATAATTTGAAGTAGATAAGAATCTCGTAAATATAGTTGTTTCCTTAAAGGCTGTCAAGAAAATTAAAGAAATTAATTGTAAAACGGATGTTTGTTTCTTTTAAAGATTGTCAAAAAAATTATTAAATATTCAAAACAGGTAACTGCATTAAACGGATATTTGTTTCTTTTAAAAATTGTCAAAAAAAAGTTGAAACTTTTAAGTAGATAACAGGATCGAACAGACATTTATTCCCCCCAAAGATTGTCAAAAAAAGTTAAATATTTATCGGATAACAGGATCGAATGGATATTTTCTTCTTGTAAAGATTGTCAAAAATTACTTCATAATTTAAAGTATGTAAAGGCATCCAACGGATATCGGTTTCCTTTAAAGTTTGACCAAATAAATTTACTAAAAATTGAAAGCAGATAAGAGCTATGTTCAAAAATTTCATATAAATCGAGCCTACTAGTGGTTAAAAATGACTTTTCACCGACTTTTCTGCATCTAAACTCCAATCTTCTGCTAAGTGTTAAGTGCTAAGTATGAGGGAATTGTCAAAAATTGTTAAAAAAAACATTTATTTTTGAAAGCGTAAACGCTTTTGGCGACGCTCATCTCAAATTTTCGGTTAAAATAGATCCAAAGGCGACTTCGTTTCTGTTGAAGATTGTCAAAAAAAAGTTATAAAATAAAAGCTGTATGTGTGAGTAACCGGAATGAAAAATTGCGGGCCATGCGAAATGCTTTTGTCAGTTTGAAACATGGAAGTTCCATATATACGGTTAGTGTTAATGATAATTTAATGATCCCTAGTTTAATAATCGGCCGATTAAAACAATATATCATATTTAATTGGACTTAAGACCGTGACGTCTTACGGGAAGCGATTTACGGCTTATGGACGATACAAACGAATGTTATATTTCAAGAGCGTGATAGGTGGTACCGAGATTCAGAAATTTTAAGCGGAGAGCGGACGTTTAATTTACTCTCACTCGCGGGTCGACCATATGGTTCGAAATACAGAGTGTTCGGTTTAAAAAATATTTTTTCCCCTGTCGAATCCTTCATTGGGAAGGTCAATGCTAATGGTTCGTTAGCAAATTTAGTATCGATGACGCTGAAAATTTTTAAATAAAAAAGTCTCCGAAAATGAAACCGCGCAATCTCTGGTGAACTTTAGGGGGAGTCTGTCCGAATCACCCTGTGTATTCAAATTCTTATTTTCAGTTTCTTTTGGTAGGATATTGAAAGTATTCATTGGTTAAGAACTTAATGCCATTAATAAATTTACTACCGGATTCTTCATCCATTTCGTTTATTTAGTAGATCTTCTAATATACACTGATGAAAGCAAGAGTAATTTTTTTTTTAAATATCACTTTTTCAACTTTTTGCAACGACTGCAATATGAAAATTCAAATTAAATGTGATTATACGACCAACTTGGTAAATTCTATGAATCACATTAACGAATAAGGTGAGCTGTGGGGTGCTAGCCATTTCTTGTGTCCTTTATGGTGATTAAGATGATACGTAACTATTCTGCTTGTCGAATTAATTAATATGTGTAGCGATACACAGAATACTAAAAGTTAATGGACACAAAGTAGATTTTTTTTTATATAAACAAAGCTCTTTAATAGCGGTTATGAGAATGATGTCTGTTTCATCAACCAATTAGCAGTCAATAGGTTCATGGATATGATATATCGGTTTTCGCGTGTTAAATAGAGAACTCTATAGTAAGGGCTTAAGTTTAAAAGAATTTCGATTTTAATTGTACTCTTTTCAAAATTTATGAATTACTTATACCATATTAAATCAAAATTGATATTTTTTCAAAATATTATTACCTGGCAAACAATACTAAATTATGAATAAGTTCTCCATAAATTTCATTCAATATAATCATTATGAAATTATGTGTACTCTTTATAAAGACATAATTAATGCACTTTTTTTTTATCAGTTTACTTTGAAACAAATTAATTGACAGAAACGTAAAGTGTGTCTCAAAATATGCCGTCTTAGCTTTTCACGAACATTTCTTCGAAGTCTAGAAGAAACATCGATTACAAGACCTAAGGTTGCCTACAAGAAAAAGCAAGAAAAACGTAAATTGCCAAAGTACATATATATCTAAATCTTAACCACAGAAAGTAGAAGTTAAAAGAAAACAAAACTCCTTTCATATGTTTGAAATGTTTTTTTTTTCATATAGTGCAATTCTTTTTTCTTGCATTATTTTGTAAGCAACTTTCTTGTAATGGAGGTTTCTCCTAGATGCAATAAGCCAATTAACCATCCACCATGTCATGCTATCGGCATCGAAAAAATTAAATATTACATACAAAATAACATAGCCAATTTTAATTAAATCTGAATGGCGACTCTGAAAGTGAAAGCGAATTTTGAATAAAAACGAAACGAACGCAAAATATTTATTCTTGAAGAAGAAGAAGAAGAATTTCATTAACCACATATTGTACAGTAATAATACAATTGCAGCCTGTCAATATAAGGTAAAATATAAGAACAAAACGTAAAATGGGTAAAGCTGTAAAAAAAAACGTATAGTGAACAACAAATGTAAAGGTCAACAACACTAACACGGAGTATAAAAATCGTGCAGAAAGTGCAAGATAGTATGCTAAGATCTTCACACATTTCAGTAAGCCAAGGATTTTAATTTAGTTTTTTTTATTTTGTTGGAGTACTCGTCCACACTATAGAAACAATTTTCAATAAGCAAAACTTTAATATTAGTTTTGAACACCTCCAAAGCCATTATATTTTGGTCCTATAATACCAATATTGCCGTCTTCAGGTTATTTCGATAGTCGCCGTCGAAAGACAAGGCGATGATATACTTCGAGACACACCATACCTTGAAGTAGAAAAGTATGAATGAAATAGTTTTCGTTGCGAAACGTTGATTTAGATTCAGAACGCGTCAAACTGTTACCGTTTTTTTTCTCTCCCGGGGGCGTAAACTATGCGTTTCGCTTCCATTTCACGTGGGCAGATTTATTCAAAACGGACCTATAAATATGCGTTTCTATACGTGTCGTAGGAGCCGTACCGTTCGAACTGGTCCAATTTGCGTTGCGCAACTTCGATGTAGTCGATTGTCGCCCGTCAAAAATGTATCGAATTTATTTATTTGTTTGCGGACCGGGCGAAGCCCTACCTCGCAACGGTACCTCGGAGGTAGGAAACGAAAAAATAAAACGCTATGATAACGGACTCCAGATGGGAGTGATAACGATTTATCTCGCATCTCTTGTGAAGTACAATGCCGGAGATTCGTATCGAGATTCCCCTTTGCGTAACACAATGTTGCATTTTGAAATTTATTCTTCCCAGGCCCTTAAGGCCACTTTTTAGTCCTGTAGAAACAGAGAGAGAGGGCGCAATTTATTGACGGTTTTACTTGCTCGCACGCGGACCATCTCTGGACACCTGCGGCGTCATCTTCTTGGCTCGATACCCAAATCTACTTTTAGTGACAGACATTAACAATTTTGTTTTCTCTGGTTCTATCCGAGTGTATTGGGAATTGTGGTCGAAAGCTGCCAGTAATTGGGCAAATTTCTCATCAAAACCTGATTTAAGCTACTTAAAAATTTTGTGACGGTTTCATATTTCAATGGTAAAATTTAGCATTTTTAAAGTACCAGTGCTGGCACATTTGCGAAGTAACGGGTTTATTTTATTAGTACCTTGTAGAATTAATTGTACTGTCCATTTCCTTCACCTTTTGCTGTTTGGCGAGTGCTTCTTAACAATTAAAATTCCTGTTTATTAGGTTCATATCGATTTTGCGATTTGAACACATGTTCTTTTGTAGACTCGGTTCCTTTAGTTTCGGAATTGTACTCCCCGGCCGATTGTGTTGCCGAACCATAAATATTTTATGCTGCAACGGCTGTGTGCGTGGCCCCTTGTTCGCTTGGTTTTCTCTTAAGTGACACCGGTTTACTGAGAGATACTAATGCAAAAAACAGAGTATTAGTTGCGCATTAGAAGGAGTCATAACCATTACCATCTGTCACCCTATGAGACTAGGGACCACATTTGCTTTTTATTGCTTCGGTATTCCTCGGAGAGCCTAGTAAACATTGTTATGTTTCTTAACCTATTCTTCCTCGATTTTCTGTGACTGGCCGTCCGGTCGCCACCATAGATAGCGTTCGGGTAGTTTGATCTCGTTGACGCAATCTCGATTCTTTGACACGGGCCATACGGCCATCACCACAGATATAGTTCGGTTGTTCATTCTACTGGCGGCGTACCGTCGACTAGGTTGGCAAGAGTGGCGTTTTCCCTCTAATTTTTTGTGCCCGTTTAGCCTTTTAATAAAACTGGTTGTCTGAATCGTCCGGAATTTTGTACGCTAGCTTTTGAAGCTTGGGGTTGTGGCAGGTTTTCTTTTGTGTGACCGATTTCTTTTTGAGCCGGTAGTGCTACCCCAATAAGAGGGGGATATGTAAATTGGTCACTAATTTATGATTTCCCATACTTTTGGATCTATTTGGAGTTTGGAATGGGAATCTTCCTCAACGAGGGATTTTGAAAAGAATTGTCATTGCCCCACATTTCCAGAAAACCCTCGAATCGAGGTAAGTTACCTTTTGGAACCATTTCGCCACCTAATCAGTGTTCCTCAATTTATGCCGATTTTATTTTAGGGTTTTTTTTTTTAAATTAGTATTGTACGTATTGTTGCTCCGTTTCCCGCAAACCTTCCACGTGGTTTCTTCTTTCACCGGAATACCAGAGCAGACTTGGTGTCTTGCAGTGTATGCTGTCTTTTGGGTACATGTTTAGTTGTGGAGTTTCCCCTATCGAGCAGCCGGCTTTCCGGACGGACTTTGCTGGGTTAACTGGGACTGCCCACCTGCGGCTGTCCCATTGAGCCACCATTCCATCTTGGCTTGGTTCCCGGGATAGTGACATACAGCTGTGTAACGTTCGGGACATCTTGAGGTTTGGGTAGCTTAAGTGGCCTGTTCTCTTCAAGAACGGTTTGCGGAACTTATAGCCTTAAATTATAGTGTCTTACATTCTTTTGCACCGCCAAAACTTGAAGGTGAGATTTGACACTCACACCTACCACCAGGTTGAAGGAAATAAATTATTGTTCGTGATTCACTTGTTTATTTCCTTTACGGGTTGGAACCTCGGGTTGATAAGTCTACCTTTTTCGAATCACGTGGCGCCTACCTACCACCTTCCGGGACTGACCGAGGTGCCCTTCACCGCCTTCCAACTTGGCTTTGGTTTAGTATTTTTTTTTTCCTACTTTATTAATTTTTCTCGGTTGTTAATGAGCTAGCCTAGGCATTGTCTTACCTCACTATTAAATTACGAATTTAATTAATTAATGCGTTTCTTTTTCACGACCCTGAGATGGAGAGGTAAGAATTTTGAAGACACTCAAAATATATCGTAATCATATAAACAGTTACATCGTTTCTAAAACACATTTCAATGTAGTTTTACTTATGTACGCAATAAACACAAATTAGTTTAGGCATCTGTTTTTTTGGATGGTTGGCGTACTCTTCACATTCTGCGTACTCTTGCGCTGGCACTTCTATCAAGTTGATTGTTACACTGTATTATTACATTTTATAACTTTTTCTTTAAATTTTTTGACATTATAATCAAATCATGAAATTTTTTCTTTGAATCTTGAAAAATATCGTCGTTATGTAATATACCTTTACTTATAATATAATATTTCCCATAATTTTTATAAAGAAAAAGGAAGTCATATTAATTGCTGCCATGAAAGAAATGCATAGATGCCTTCCACATATGCGCACAGATTTATTTTTGTAATTAAAAAACAAATTGGGGTGCTTTTTTTTGTTAACGTTAATTTTTTAACAATTAATAAAATGTGTTTAAAGGTTAAGAACTTCTTCTCGTTCTATAATACACCTGAAATGTTCGTTTATAACTCAGCTCAAAAACGAAATCATTGCCAAGTAAATTTTGTGTATCAAACAGTTCAATGTTTGCACTTGCAAATTCACAAATTTCACAAAAACAAAACTTGTTGGTAATTGTACCTTCTTTTCTTTCTTTTATGGCATATACAGAAGGTTAAAGGAAAATTTCAATTCACAATTACTAATCAGGTTACAATTGAGCGTATTACATCGTAGTTCAAACGTTCACCGAGTGTTGCGCTGCGATCTTAATTTGAAATCCCAACAGAAATAATTTTTTGACCCTTTCGGATATGATCAATATGCATGGCCTCCAAGTGTAAAGTCTGTTCATAGATATAAGAAAGTGATTGATACGATTTAAGGAAAAACCCGGGCAAGCTGTAAGAATGAAATATGGCCGAACAGGTCTGTACTTTGCTTAGAATTTAATTATTTGGGGTTTTGTGAGGAAAGGTACCGAACAATATTTATTTATTTATGTATGTATTTATGTTTAAATCTAAAATAAAATTACAGATTATTTTTATTACCTACTTAAATTACTTAAAATTATTCACATAATATATCAGTATCACTATCGCTATCATCCCCTGTTCTAATTATTATTTGTTCCATGTTATTTGCAATATGGATATACGATTGTTCTGCTTTTTCTATATGTTTAACAGATCTTGCCCAACTTTGTGGAGGGATGTTAAAAATTTCGGTTTCTATAAGTTTGAGGACATTGGATTTAACACGGTGAAACACATTGTTACAACGAATGGCAGATTTCAGTTGGTGCCAAACATGTTCAATGGGATTAAATATACAGTGGTGAGGTGGAAGCCTTAAAACTGTATGCGCTAGATTGTGGCTGTTTCTTCTAAAGATGCTTGCTTGCTGGCACCACGTTCAATGAGAGTCAAATAAACATTGTTTATAACTTCCTTAGTCTCAATAGAATAGTGTTTTCTACATTTGGGCGGGAGCATCTTCTGAGATACACTGACTCGCACATATTTTGCATAATTCGCACACGATTCAACACACGCTGTATTACACATGAAATAAGAATGATTACTAATAAACTCAAACTAAGTAGTATACCAAACCAAAGAATATTAAACACACGAAACTTTAGGTAATAACCTTGTTGCATTGTATGTTAATGACCACCCTTGGATTCAAAAGCAATTGGTCACTTTCTTATATTTATGAACAGACCATACCAATGACTGAAAGAAATCCTTTATGTGCTTTACCTCAACTTCATGATTTTAATGGCTGAAGAAATACGTACTCCATTGATATCAAGCTGTGGTTCTACAACTCCACAGTTTAAAATTTAACTAATTACCAGCAGCCGATTTCAGAGAGATATTAAAAATGAATTAGGTTTTGTATTTTGTTTTTCTTCCTTTACTTTGTGGACACGTCCTAATAATGATTGTGATCATGGGTTTTACTTAATATGTTCCTAATCGCGAAAATTTTCCCAACGAACGTAACGCCATTTTAAAGTTTTCGTTTGAAATCCGACCTTGTTATTATTTTTTGTGGTCTGTCGAAATTTTCCTGTGGTTGCGTCGACACGTTACGATTCAATAAGCCGCGGAACAAAAAATTTGAGGTCACGCGACCGTCGTGAATAAAATAAAAAAAAAAAACGATTATCCTTTCCAAGTCGTCCTCGGATAATTTTTAGACCAAAACGAAAAAAATTACTTAAGTCACTACGCGACTGTTTACCATAACCCAGTTTCAGCTATAGAACGAAGCATTCCACTTTTCATTATATAGCCAATTTTTATTGTTCTCGCGCCTTTTTATATATACGGGCAGTTCTGCTATATCGAAAAAACAACGAAAAAAAGGGAATCGTTTTATTAAGCGGCTAAATAGGCGCGTAAGTCGATTACCCGTGATTGTGGGCATTCCGCGAACTCAGTTACGAATTATTACGTTATTATAATGTGGATACGCCCATTATAAAAACATTATTAAATTTATATCTATTTTTAAAAAAGGTTAATTGCGAAAGTTCGTAAGATTCGTTATCGTTTACCGATACTGGTGGAAAGGTGACCCCAGAGAGCACAAACTATATTCATCATTTAATAAAAAAAAACTGCGTTGTCGTATCGAATAAGTTAGCTGGCGCAGTCGGTAGGATCGTCGAAATAGTCGATCTATCGTTGATAGACTGACTCAGTTGGCGATCGGGTCATCGAGTGAATATCGGTTTTTCGTGTTGGAAGTTGAAAAATTGTCTATTCGTGATTGTTTATTCCGAATAACTGAATATCCGTGCTGCTTTGGAAAGGACAAAAAAATGTTGGAGTAGGAAATATGTTAATTTTGGTTGATTTCGAAGGCACATTTCCGTATAAGAAACTAATTGCTATCCAATGCTCTATTTTGAGTTATAAAATAACGTATTTGTTAGATGTTCCAATGCCTTTATTAGAAAGCTTTGAACTTTTTCATCCCTATTCCATAGCAATACATTCACAGGGTCGATTCAAGGTTGTATTGCCGCCTTGTAAATTTGTCTTAGAAAATAACTTACACTACGTATACCTAGATCAGACCTGCCAAGAAGTGAAACTAGAAAATTATTTTTGTAAGAAACAAGCTTTAAATCAATTCAAAGTAAACAACCATGTGCAGTAAGACCTTTAATCCTCCTTACAAAACGTAATGACGTGTGAGCAAATCGAAACTATATTAACCAATTAACCCGTTCCAATCAGTGGGTGATGGTACTTCCCAAGAAAGAAATTGTTAATATTCGGAGAGCGTGGGGCAAGAGGGCCCACTTTAGCTTTTTGTTATTTTTTGTAGCTTTTAACCATCAAGTCTATTTATTTTTGACTAACGTTAACGAAGCTTCTGGCCGCCGTGTTCCACTCACCCCTTTTTATAATAATATATATAATAATTATAATTATTTATTAAAAAGTATTTAGTAACCATTTTTGTATCAATTAAAATTTTTTTTTATAGGTATTTATAAGATTTTCGACAGCTCTGGCTTTAGGCTAAATCCATAGAATTGTTAATTATGATTCGGTTATAATAATATGGAATAGCTTGTTTTAGAATTTTTAGGTGGTCCATTTTATCCCTGCTATTACGCAAAAAGCTATAAATTTACAAATAACCAGAACTTATAATTATAATAACGAAAAAAAAATTTGGTTTATATTTGTACAAATTTGCAAATTTTTCCGTAATGAGAAAAAACTGAAAACTAACCAAATTAAGTAAACAATGATCCAATATCAAAGTTTTTGTATAAATTTTCAAATTTCAACGTAATGAGAAAGAAATTGTCAAATTTTTAGCTATCCAAAACTAAGCTTCGTCGAAACACTCATTCCGTCTAGCATTATACAAACATTATGTGCGCTTCGCTCATACCAAATAAACACGTGACTTGGAGCTTTACCATACGTGTTGCATACTCTACATTTCTTACGTTCATTAGTTTTTGGGTGCATTTTTGCAAAATAACACGTCAAGCCGTGGGAAATATCTCCGAAGATATCCGATTACTTCCGAAGTGGCTCGGAACCGTGGGCATCGAAACTGACGTGGTAAAATGACACTTCGCACGAAAGATCGGGGCATATTTCGGTATTTTAGAGAAAGGAGTAGAAAAGAATATGTTTTGTTATCATGTGTTGGTCATCAGAAGCCTGAAATTACAGTAATATGAATTCTATTCGACTCTTATAATTGATCGTGAATCGTTAATAATTTTGACGTTTCTGATTCTGATTTTACCTCTGAGCCGTATTAAAACCTTACTTGCTGTGAGGTTTGTTAAATTAACTTTTGTCTTTTAATTCTTAATTCACGTATTATTTTTTCATCTTCAACATTCCTTGATAAAAATCGTGAGTCAAATGCCGTTTACCGCACTTGTTGCATAATATACTGTTACAATAGCGTATTCCAGCACAAATTTCTCAAATCTTACTAGCTCTGACCACGAAAGTAACAAAAATAAATGCAATATAGTCAACGTCATAGGTCAACAACTACTAACTTGTGTAAGTTTCAGCATCAATTGAAATTATGATATTTCTAGTTTTCTCGAATAATTGTTTAATAAAAAAAATGCATATAAATAAATAAATAAGGTCAACATCATAATGACTAGTGTTTGGAGTTACGTGATCGCGTAAGTTTTCGCATCAATTAAAATTATGATATTTATATATTCAAATACATATAAATAAATAAATTTTGATATTTTTTCTACAACTCGGGAACAGGGTGAATTTGAAAAGAATAAAAATTACCGTCTCTGGCGTCACTTTAAAATAGTCATAAAAACGATTTTATGATTTAAGGTGTAAACGGCCTATTAAATCCACCGCAAAGGATTAACCTCGCCGGGATAGACAATACAAAACTTGGACTGTAAAGATCGTATGGTCGCATGTGAACTGTTCGCCGCAAATCATCATTTTCAGCGTTTTTTATAAGACGTCCCTCCCGACAATGGTGGTTTAGGCGGGAAGGTCCAACAAAGGCGACCACAAACCTCTCGAGACGGGATTGTGTGAGAAAATGTCTACCGAAACATCGGTTATTCCCCAGCGCGGTCTTAGGTGTATAGTCCCTTCCAATATAAACCTATTCGACATTAACATATACCACCAAATTGTCTTTTTTATCTTTGTGGTCGAATTGTATTTTGAAGTAGGGAAATAATATTTTTTTCATGTATGTGCAGGAACTTTTGAAATTGTCACATACAACAAAAAATATGTTATTTTTAATATTAGCTTTATGTTTTACTGTAGCTAAAGTATAGGGAAAATTATTTTTCGATGGTTTAAATTATATTAATTTTAACAAAATATTATTATTGTTTTACCTGTCAACATATGCGCTAAAATAATTTAATGATAAATTTTATATCAATGTTTTATTATTAAAAAACACAAAGTTTTTTTAATTGCATGAATATAATGTTTTATTATTTAAAACCAGTATAAATTCACGGTGCACAAAACTTATGAATTGCATATAATTAAATTATTAAGTGTATTATTACTTTTTGGCAGTAAAAGTATGCTGTAAAAATTAATTTTTATGAGAACCGATTTTTTTAAAATTTATATTAGTTTTCAAAATATATTATCAATGTTTTGTTTGTTTGAAATTTTATTAATTACTATGCTTTGCCAGGTTGAAATATATTTTTATGATATATTATGCAACAAACGTGTTGCATACTATACATTTTTTATAACTGTACAAATACAATAACAGGTTATTGCATTACTAAATTTCGTTCCATTCAAACAAAATATTTACTAGTTACCATCAAACCTCTTCATTTATCGTTCCGATCGGTTCTGCTATTGTTGTCTCTTTTTAACTGTGTACGTTAGACAGAGAGATGTACTTATTTATTTATTTATCTCACCGGCCAAGCCAATTTACAAAGAAAAAATAACAATATAAATATAATATAAATAGCAACATGACTAAATAGCAACTTAGATAACAAGCTTTTTAAATAACCATATAAAACATATAAAAACACAAAAACAGTATAAGAAACAGTAAACAAACAGTATCACACTAGTTACAACTACAATCAACCACCTGTTTTAACTTTGTCTTAAATAGCCATAGTTGGGCGTGATGAAATGGAATACAAAACATTGGGGAGCTCTGATAGATGTTAAAATCAACTGGAGGAGAGCCGGACAGTTATATACACCGTTCAAAATTTTATAAAGCGGCAAGATATCGGAGTAGGTTCTTCTAATTTCCAGAGTATCTATCCCAAAAGGCTCACATACCAGAACATAATTAATGTGAAAGTCATTGTAGATATGCATACCCGCTCTATATGCTAGGGACCTCAGAAATGCCCTCTGAACAGTCTCCAATCTATCAATGTGACATCTGTAATGTGGAGACCACACTACTGATCCATACTCCAGTGTAGATCTAACTAAGGAGCAATAAAGGGTTTTAAAACAGTCGGATGAGAGCAGTGTACTATTACGGGTAATAGAACCCAGATCTCTCATGCCCTTGTTAACAATATGCTTGACCTGATCCAAAAAGATCAGTTTAATGTCAAAGATGACTCCACGGTCCCTAACCTTAATAATTTAAATTGTCTGATAGATTGCATAACATTTTTCTGTGTGTTAGTTTTTGGGTACATTTTTGCAAAACAACACGAATACCTTCACTGACATGACCGTCAGAATCGACAAGTGCCAAAATTGAAACCGTGCGGTAAAATCTCCGAAAACAGTTGCTCCCAAACCCGTGCGGTAAAATCCCGGAAATGTCCGAAGTGGCTCGAATCCGTGGGAAACGAAACTGACGTGGTCAAGTGACGCTTCCCGCACGCTAGATCGGTGTTTAAACTGGGCATTTTGCAGACGGGAGGATATATATATTTTTTTAATTACATTAATTTTCAAAATGTATTATTACGATATTTCATTATTAAAAGAAATTTATTATAAATCACAAAACATATTTTTTTAATCACTTATGGCCCGCAAAGGCAGTGTTTAAAATTTTTGCTTTATGATTTTACCTGTTAATAAGTAATAATGGATAAGTAGGCGGGCGTATAATCATTTTAGGCCTTGAGCTGGAATTTCTTCACATAATCGAAACGACTTCCTGGAAGAACGTTTTTCGTCCCGAGCGCATATATCGTAAAATAATCGATTATTTTCCGCGGCACTCTATGTCGGAAGCTGCCGTTGACGTAGGTGTTCGAGTACGACGATGGATCCAGGTATCTTTCTTCGAGATCACATTATAATGTGCCGTTCTTCGATCCTTTCTTGGGTATAATTATTATTAACCGCGTCACAGTGTCGTCATACTTTTCTTCGACGCCGCGTTAAAAGAGAGATACTATATAGAGAGAAAGACAGATCTACGCACTTCCCTCAATAAAATTTTGTTTGACATTTACTGAACTTTAATGAACTCATCACATAAGAACAGTTGTCGTTTTTAAATTCGCGTTTTTCACATGGTTTAGTAACATCGTAAAAAAAATATGTTTAGTGTTATCAAATTTAAAAAAATTAGCAATTTTCTACGTTATAAGTAAAGATATTGTCGGCGAGTGCATAATTTATTTTATGATTGTTAACGAAATATGTATTATTATTATTCTTTTAATTAATGGTTAATTTGGTCAGGCCGTTTCTTTTAATAACTAGATACATCAAGTTAAATTAGAACCAACAAATTATTCATTGGTGCACGGCAAGCTTTTTCGGCAACACTTGATTTTAAAACTGATAACACCCTAGAAAAATATTTCGAAAAACACTAAAGTCACAAAAACTCAAAAATCAGGTTAAAATCTCGATCATGTCCTAAAATTTATATCGGCCAAACAGTAATACATAATTTTGATAATAATTTTTTTAAAGTTTACATATTGCATAAAAAAAACTACTATGGAGATTAATAAAGTGAGATATTCCAATTTATTGCTTAAAAAAACTAAGTTTAAAAACCTTATAATAACGGTAATTATGAATTCGTTACTACTCTTTTATATTTATAGACTTCCAAAAATTGGGATATTCTATATTGTATATTTGATAAACGCCCGGTGTTGCCGGAGCAACTATTATACAATAGATAGAACAATAGATCGCAGTTGGACGAAATCAACGGAACTAGGAGCGACTTCCCGTCAGGTATGATGTTCCGCAAGGCTCTATCCTCGGCCCCCTACTTTTCGTTATATACATTAATGATCTCCCCTTAAACATCCCCTATCATGTTACACCCTACAGCAGTTTTAGTACTGCCCTGCACTGACCCACGTGCACGTGACCTTCTGACAGACATGCACACAATACCAGACAGACCTCATCATACCATACTATTCCAGACTGTCGACCTCGGCAAGGAATAAGCCTCGCACCGACTTTATCCACAACCACAAGTTGTCAGCGTAAATCTTTCTTTTTTCTTTTGTACTACTGACTCGCTATTTGTTGTAAAGACTTTTTATGTAAAAAATGGCTAAATAAATCTATCTATCTATGTATACAACAATTAATTTGTGATTTTCTGGATGCATTTGACAGAGAGAGGTATAATATTGGACCATCATGCGAATAAACATTTTCGTTTATTATGTTGGTTACCTGTAGCGGGAATTGCTGTGTTGTGAAGTTGTTTTGGCTTGAATAAATAAATAATTATAGGTAAACAGTCAAATATAAAGATATTTTATTGCTGCTAGAGAAGCGAGTTTTAATCAGTTCATGGAAGATAAATCTTCTGGATTTTTTTTCTGAAGACCAGCTTTTTAAAAATATTTATGGACTTGGTTAGAATATTTGACTTCATCCGTTTTTGATAAAATGTTGTTCAGTATCCGCCCATTATAATAGAAATTTAAGTTTTGCATGATTCCTTGGTTGACACAACACCGATGTGGACGCGGATTAAAAAGTAAGCTTGCCTTAGGTCCGCCGTTCTACTGTAGGCGAGGGTGGGGCAAGGAAGCCCACCTCAAAAATTAACCAAACTTTTTTTTTTGTTTTTTCTTCTAATATATATAAATTCTGATTATTTGTACATTTTAGTGCTTTGCGTAATACCAGGAGTAGAATTGACCGAATCATAATTAATTTATTGAATATTATTATTTTATATTATATATTGAAGAACAAATTAGCGAAACGCAGTAACGTAATAACATTGGAACCAGAAAAGCACTGTTTTGTGTCCAAGTTCTAGTTCAGACGTGCAGAGATGTCAACCATCCCGTTTATATGTGTTTTTTTTTTACTTTGAGAAGGCTTTCGACAAGTTCAGACACGACAAGCTGATGGATGGATTGATCAAAACATCTCTGAGACAATTCGCCGGGGTGTAAGACAGTGATGCATTATGTCGCCATTGATTTTTAACCTGTTCTCTGAGTACATCTTCAGCTAAGCTCTTGATGAATTCGATGGATGGATTAAAATAAACGGAGTTAGCATCAATAACTTAAGATATGCCAATACTCCGGAAGAACTACAAATGCTTTGCGATAGACTCACCGATGTATGTAACGAATATGGACTTAAACCGAACACCTCAAAGACAAATTGTATGATTGTAAGTAAACAACCGGTAGACGCGTATGTGATTGCAGCGTATGGAGTCCCGCTTGAGCAGGTAGACAATATTACGTACCTGGGTTCTAACATAAACAACAACTGGGATATGAGCAAAGAAATCAAAATGCGTATAGAAAGAGCTAGAGCTGCTTTTTTTTGCGGATGAAGAAAGTGCTATGCAACAGAAACCTCGAACTTAGGTTGAGGCTTATAATATGTTATATATTCTCGACTTTGCTCTATGGGATGGAAAGCTGGACGCTGACGGAAATACTGCTGAAAAGACTGCAAGTATTTGAGATGTGGGTGTACCGCAGATTGCTACGTGTAAGCTGGGTTGACAGAATCCGCAACGAACTACATAAACAACATGAAATAATTAAATTGATTAAGACCAGAAGACTAGAATATTTTGCGCATGTCATAATGCGACATCATGATGGCTATAATGTTCTCCACTTAATTATGCAGGGCAAGATTGAAGGAAGAAGACGGCCAGGTCGCAGTACAGCATCAAGTACATCCTTATTTAGAGCTGCCGCGAATAAAGTTTTGATAGCCAATATGATAGCCAACGTTCGATGGCGGACACGGCATATGAACAAGAAGAAGATATTATATATTATTAATATAATTTTTAGGATAATTCTATGGATAAATACTAATAACAATTTTTTTAATCGATAGAAAATTAGTTACTAATCAATAACATTTTTTTATTAAATACTCCTTAATAAATAATTATAAATATTATATACATAACATGCACCACTCATCTTTTCTTGTGTCTAACTTTTTGGCCAAAAACCAAACCATAATCATTCCTCAGCCACCATATTCACCAGATACGGCCCCTGCAACTTTTTATTTACATGGGGGGAGGGGGTATTATTTTGAACTGGACAACGTTAATTTCGATAAAACTAAAAAGTCACGTTATTTTTTGAACACACTTCGTATTTGCGATGTCAGATGTTCGCGTCCGATTAAGGGAAGTTCCAGATATTTTGAATAAAAAAAAATTGTCGGCGTCCTTGTTATTCATTTAAAGAAATAGGCAAAAGTTGGATTCCAAAAAATTTGAACGCCTAAAGGACGCTTACTAGAAGTGTCCGCAAAAAGAGAGAATAATACAAATCAATGTATAATTATAAAGACATATCACTATAAATTTTGTTATAAGTAGGATAGTTGATTATGTTATCTCAATATTTCAGTTTTTATTTTATTTAACTATCATTTCGTGGATGTGCCACTATTGCACCTATCAAAAGAAATTTAATTTTCTTTTTGATTCTAGATGTTATCGGTGTTGCCTTCATAGCCGTTCACAGTTGATGAGTTTTACGCGCACCGTATAAATTGCACGTAGTCATATCGCGATGTGACGGAGAGGGACTGACTGACACCGCGTACGTTTCGCCATTTTACAATATATATCCTCGTTTCGAATTCTCACGCAACGCATGGGAAATCTCTCCGACTAATTTAAACCGACCGGGGAGAACAAAACGACACGACGGGCACAGATTCGAGATTAAGAAATCATGCCTATCAAAACTTAAACGCCACGCTTTATAATTAACGATCCGCCGGCCCGCGGAGTTGATTAATTCCTACGGGATTACCCTAATTGGCGGGTAATTATGTTGTTACAATTTCGGTCAACATGCGCGCAAAAACTCTCGAAGCGTGCAATTATTGCTATAACCGATAGAACGTCCAATAGAACTCTGGGGGGGGGGCTGGTGGAGAGGCAGACGGACAGGACGGAGATCGGGAATTAAATCGAATTAAACGTTAATTGACGTTTAATTTAGCGGCGTCCGAGGATGTGTACGTCGCACACACAAAAATTTATTTAAGTCAAATATGATGTTTTTTTTTTTTAATAGAACACTTACTTTACTTAATTAAAAAATTTAAAATTAAATTTAAATTTAAATAATTTCAACTAACATGAAATATAAAATTAGAAATGGTATGTTTTTGCAGGTTTTGTTTATTATTTAATCCTCTTTCGTTGTACTTTAGGGTAAGCAATATATGAAATACTTTTCACAAAACTTCTGGATTCCTGCTGCGTCGGTTTTTGCTGAATCGAAATTGCTGACGTTTCGCCAATCATCCTGTTGGCTTCTTCAGAGCTTGACTGAAACCGGCTCGTATTTTACTTTGTACCTGTCAGTCATCCGAGACGGCGTTTATGAGTCTCATTAGCGCCCCCCTCAATACATACAGGTACAGAGTAAAATACGAGCCGGTTTCAGTCAAGCTCTGAAGAAGCCAACAGGATGATTGGCGAAACGTCAGCAATTTCGACTCGGCAAAAACCGACGCAGGCGGAATCCAGAAGTTTTGTAATAATAATAAAATATTCAAATTTTAACAAGTAAAAATTAAGTAATATAATCACAACCAGGAAATAAAAATAATAACAACGTATTAAAATAACAAGACATATCTCTAATTTATGTTCAGGCTTTGTCAATATTTCTATCTTAATAGTTGTAATTTAGTTGGAATCATTAGAATCGGAGGAGCTTAATTCACTTAGTGATCATCGGTTTGGGAATCTGAAGATTCTTGGATTTTAATGTGAGCTGGAATAACTGAAACTAAAGCGCATTTAATCTAAATGTTTCTCTTGGAGGATATAAGAGGATCGGAAGTGGAAGCCGCGTGTCTTATGAAATCTGTATTTGTGTTTACGCGGGATGACTTCCGAGTGTGTTCTAAACGATCTTGTCTTCCGAAAATCGCAAAATGTTCTATAATTTCGCACCCGTGAAGTAGCACTTTATGGACGCCAGTCATACAAATTGAAGTATAGCTCTCGTATTTCTCTAAGTAAGATTTTTAATGTGGCCACATTAATTTTAAAACCGCTAGATATCACCTTTAAAATATTATGAAAATTATTGTTTATTATTATTGTTATTATTACATTTTCATTGATTTTCGTAATAAAAATCTTGTTTTGGCATGTCAACCAAAATGCCCATCTTAGATTTCTGCCTCTATGTATTTTTTAGTATTTTGAAAAACGATTTTCTGTTCGGCGCTCCTTACTTGCACTTCAATGGTATACTTGAACCAGAAATATAGTGTTTTTACAACCGACCCTGCTTTGCCTACTAACCAAAACCGCAGCCCTTTATGCAACACCCTGCCGAGCAGACTCTTGCAACCATTCCATGACCGTCCTAGGAATTTATCTACCTACACTAACAAGCGGGATATAAGTATGTTTTCAATGTTTTTCGGCCGAGCAGTTCTTGAAACATGTACATAAAAAAGTTAGTACAAAGTAACAATTTATTATGTTTTATGTCACTTGTTTTTATAGCTACTTCCCCTTCTGAATTTCCTATAAAATTGTAAACATTCAAAACAATTTGTTTAGCATCCGAAGACAAGTTGTCATTAAATTCTACTACCATCTCCACTTCGACTTCAAATTCTCTCTTCTTCTAACAGGTGAACATCTGCTTCATTCCACGCTCTCCACATTTTAGTGTTAAAAAATGTTTAATTGTAAGATTCTAATAAATATTTATCTGTATTCCTATGACGTACCTGCATCTACCGCGAATATAATCTATCTAAAGTTTCTACAAATATCCTGCAAAGTTCTGCTGTTAAGGTACTGTGAAATACTGAAAACGTCAAAGCAATAAATGCACCATATTTTTGGTCGTACAATACTAAATTGTTATAAAACTTTAATGATCCTCATGATTGGTTTTGGATGTTTGGATGTTTGGACATTAAGTTAAGTTAAAACTGTGACTGTCAATTGAAACAAGGTGACTTGATCGCAGTTGAAGATTCCATCGGGTTTTACAATTTCAGACAGTCCCTTATCAGGACTTTCAAAAAAAAGTGAACATTACTAATTTTGTCCATGACGTGGACCACTGTGCCTCGTGGAAAAATATGGTGTATAGGTTTTTTCGCTGCCTGTGTGCACAAACTATGAAAAATGTAAACAACGTTCACAACAAAATTTCGATGCGAACTATACATTCAGCTATAGTTTCAATTATATATGGGTATATAAAGTGCAAATAGCAACCCTCGTAAGATTAAAGTTCTTAATAATATTTTTTAAAAATGAATGAATGAAATGAAATGAATGAATGAAATGAAAATATTATGGACGTTTTCAGTCTTGGCAGCATTTCGTGTTGTTGTCAATTAACGCAAAAGTATGTCGACGAACAATAAAGTTTTCCGTTTTAATGAAAAAGTGGTTTATTAATTAACCAGTATTTCTAGAATTATCCGTTCGCTTGTAATAAAAATCAACAAGATATCTATCAACGTTACGTGAGCGAACGATATACGGGCGCTTTTTCTTATTTCAAGTGGAAAATTAGCAATGAATTTAATAGACTAGAATTAAATATTATTTTTCCACGAGTTTGTTTCATCTCTTTTGTAAATACGCGTACATAAAGTATATAGATAACAACAATCGATTTTTTTTCCTTTTTCCAGTATTAATTGATTTTTTCTGTCTAGTTGCACATTCATGCAATAAAAAACAATCAGGATTATTCTTTTGGTTGCTGATTTCCAATTTTATTACATTACATACATAATAAAAGTAAAAATAATATCTAGAAAAGAAAAGTTCTGGAAATGTACATAGTCTCTATTCTAGAGAATTCTGAATGTTGGCCACCTGTATTGATTCGACAGACCTGAATTGGACCAATTAAAGGGTGATTCAATAAGGGTTTCAGTCGTATATTGCTCCATGACTAATTTTGTTTATGTTTTTTTTTCCTGTAGCGTCACAACCCTTCGTGGGTCTTAGCTGCATCTACGACTCGTCTCCATCTGTCCCTGTCCAACACAACCTCCTTCCAGTTCCGTACTCCAAAGATTTTTACATCCTCTTCGATATTGTCCCTCCATCTGAGCCTTGATCTTCCTAAGGGTCTCTTTCCTGCTGGGTTTTCTTCCCATATCCTCTTTACAAGACGTTCATTCGGCGATCTCTGCACGTGTCCAGCCCACCTGAGCCTTTGTGCTTTTATTTCGTTTACTAAACTCGGTCTTTTGTACATGTCGTTAAGCTCCGCATTCGTTCTTATTCGATATTGACCCGTTCTCTCATCTATTGTTGGTCCAAAGATTTTCCGCAACATCCTTCGTTCAAAGCGTCTTAACACTAGTTCGTTCTGCTTTGTCATTGTCCATGTTTCCGAGCCATACATTACGATTGGCTTGATTACTGCCGAATATATCCGTAGTTTTGAGTTCCTAGATATCAGTCGGGACTTAAACAGGTTCTGCAAGGCGAAAAAACATTTATTGCCCTTTTGTATTCTTGCTTTTATTTCGCTGGTGATATCGTTATCCGAAGTTATAACTGCTCCTAGGTACTGAAATTGGTTTACGCATTCAAAATTGTGGGTGTCCATGGTTATGTTCTGTCCTATTCTGCCCCTTCCTGCTCTCCGTCCGGCCCACATATATTTGGTCTTGTCCTCGTTGATCATGAGTCCTACCTTCTTGGTCTCCTTCTCTATGTTCATGTTTGTTTATGTTTTGAGGTTAGAAATCTCATATGATAATAAACAAATACAGTGGCGTTTCAAAAATATTTCAGATTGTAATGTGGAAACTCTTATTGAATCACCCGTTAAATGTTTCCTCGACCACTGTTAAAGGAGTTACTAGAATAAATTCCTACCATTCGGGAAGATTCCATCCAATATAGTAATGATTAAACTTTTGCAAAAAAACGATAATAATAATAATAATAATAATAATAATAATAATAAGTTTTATTTGCATAAAATAAAATAAATCATATCGGTTACACCAGGGAGTCTATCCGCAAAATGGCAATGGCAAAACCAAATTAAACCTGATCAAAATTCAAATTATAGATAAAAAAAGGTGTTCAGACTGAAACCATTGAGACGTATTATTCCAAGTGTTCATCAAATAATTTTTGATGAGACTACAAGAAGGAATGTGCAAAATGAATAACGTAGAAGCAGGGATTATGGCTTAATGGTCAGTAATAAGGAGTAATAGCAAAAGTAAGAGCATAACAATGCACAGCAGCTATAGTGTATCATATCGTTTATAATTTTTTTGAAGGAATTTGCATTTAAGTAGTGAGGTATGGACCGCAAAGGAGGTGGGATATAACCAAGTAACTCCAATGTTAATGAACATCAGTTCTAAATTTGGTCTTGCTAGGGCTAGGGCTTGTGCTTTCAGAATGTCTGCCTGAACAAAACTAACCAAAATTAATCAAAATGTTAATTTGCGTCTTGACTCTAGTTCAAATGACGTATTTGTCAAAATTACGCGCTGATTTCCTCCGAAGGAGCGGTACATTTTCCTGTAAGAAGTGCGAAGTTGTATTTATTTTTAACTGCCATGGAAATAGGTTGGGGGTTCGAGCGAGGAACAAACTGGTTTTTTAAATGATGGGCCGGCCGCATCTATGGAGTAGAAAAATTCGCCCGATAACACACATACGCGTTTATATCCGTAAAAATGCAAAAACGAAGTCACGTTCTCCGTTTACGTCGCTCGTAATTACATCAAGTTCTAATCAATGACCGGACAATACGAGGTTCGTTCAATAAGTGCTTCGAACTAGCACTCCTAACTGGTCAACTGGTAAAGTTTTAGGCGTATCTAGTTTAATTGTTGTTGCCGATTGAGACTTTCTTCTATTCGCGCTCTTTCAAGTAGTGATTAAAGACTCGTATTTAAAAGGGTTGACTCCGAACGAAATCAAAGGTGAGTTGGAGGAAGTTCACGGCACATTTGGTCTATGTCTCCGAAACGATTTTAATTCAAAGTTACTACGGAAGGAATGGTGACTTCAATTTTTCAAGAAAAAACATCTAGGCAAAATGGGTGTTGCATCTGGTTACAGTGGAGAATAGACACCACTCGTGTGGTAGGTGATTTTGGCGCTTTTTCTTCGCAATTCTGATGAGTTTCTGCGTCGATAGATAACGGTCGATAAAAAATATATACACTACTACACTCCAGACACAACAGAACGGTCAAGTCTTTGGTAAGGTGTCGATCTTTTGGAATGCTCTCTGAACCATTACATGGGAACGGGAACAACGATAACAGAATTGTATTTGAGCCCTTTATTTTGAAAGTGACTTAGGTCTATTTTCCATCTTTTATAAGGTATCATCCGATTTTTCTCCAAGTGGCTATGTTTCCAACATGGGATGGTGTGATGGACCCAAATCTACCCTTAGAATAGCAGATATGTACTTAAAACCCCCCTTTTTGGGGCAAATAAATGGTTTTCGCTTTTGATTTCGAATAGATTATAGTCAAAACCAGCATTTTCATAACTTATCGGACTGAAATCCACTTTAAAACTGCAGATAACTACTTAAAAACCCACTTTCTTGGATTATTAGTAGTTTTTGTTTTCATTTTTCAAACAGATTCCAGTCAAAATGCTCCTACGACACATATCGAACCTAAAACCGCATCAAAACTGCAGATATCAGGGTAGAGTAATGTATATAGAGCTGAAACGAGATTATTTTGAAAATTTTGCCAAAGACTTATTGACCTGGCCTTGTAACTTCGTCGCCGTCGATGTGGAAGAAGATATGAGTCCTCGGCGCGCGTTCGAAGAAAAGAAGAAGAAAGAAGTCGACGGGACGCGATCACGCCCCAACACGCAGTCCGGCCGCGTACTACGTGTGTCCGATATCATTATTTTCTTTTCCACGCGGCGTATATCTCATTTTCGCCGGTGCTCTCCGTCTCTCTCCCTCATTTTCTATTAATAGAGAGAAGATAATATCGATGCGTTTCTTTCATTTCGGTTACAAAGTCTGCGAGCAATGTTCTTTTTTTTTCTAAACAAAAGAGGAAACTTCTTCCTCTATAATCAAGGGAGACACAACATGCGCGCAATATGAGCGTAATGATAAGCAACGGGGCACGCACGATCAGCGAGATTGACAATTTTAGAGATTGCGGATGTCGAGTCTCGGGAAGCGAGATATATTATATAAAACGCTGCCGGGTTTGAGGCGCGCGACGCGCATGCGCGAACGGGGACGCGGTTCCGACGCCCGCCGCTTTAAAATAGCCAATCAGGCTTGCGGAAAATGTTAGAATAAGATTTGGGCTTCATTATACACTGTCACGTGCCACTTCTGGCGTTTCCGGTAGTTTAGTTGCTGGTTTGAGAGCGAACTATCGTCTATCACCCCGAAACTTATTGCATTTTCTTTGGACAATTACTATGACGTGGCACGAAATATTTGCGCCGTTTTGAATTTTTTCTACTCCCGTCTGTAAAATACCCAATTACATACCGATCTAGCGTGCGGGAAGCGTCACTTTACCACCTTGGTTTCGTTTCCCATGAATCCGAGCCACTTCGGACATTTCCGGGATTTTACCGCAATCGGATGATTCGGAGATATTACCGCACGGCTTGAATTTTGACGTTTTTTAATTCTGACGACGGTTATGTCTTTGAATGTATTGTTTTGCAAAAGAGCACCCAAAATGACGGTCGAGAAAAAGTATAGAATGCAACACGTGTGGTCAACTGTTGAAGTCGCACCGTTCACCACACTTGTTGCATAATATACCATTATATATTTGCGGTTCGCTTTTATTTTCGAAAATAGAATTTTGAACTTTCCGTGTCCATTTATTGAATCGAGAAACACCTATATTTCTTGCTGAATATATCATGCCGACCAGGAACGACAAATTTCCTATAACCTTCTCGATAAGCCTCCGTTATATTGTCAGCACAAAACTAAACTAAACATCTAAACATATTCAAAATAACCTAAAACTTACCCACCTGTCTTCTTGTAGCCAATGCCGAAACAGGGAAGGAGCCGCATCCAGCGATGACTGAGGAATCCATTAAATAATAATAATAATAATAATAATAATACTTTAGACTTTAGACTTTATTGGCCATTAAATACATTACAAGAACAACAAATGGCAAGTCACAATATCAAACACATTCTAATAACATTCATAGAGAGCAACATAATTATCAGATAGACAAACACCAAACATTGAAACAAAAATTAGGTAAAAAAAAAAATAAGTAAATAAATAAATAAATAAATTCCCAATTAGTATTATGGAGACACTCGTGACGCAACACGGATGTACTCATCTGCAGTATAGAATGCGTTCTCCAATAGAAATTGTTTTATTATATTACAAAATTTAGTGAATGGCAGATCCTTGACAACGGTTGGTAGAACATTGTAGTAATTAATGTACAATTTATTTAACTCGGATGTGCGCAGCCTAGAATGGCCCTGGACAATTAATTCAGATCCCCTAGTGTAGTGATTGTGGCGATCACAGTGCTTAGGCATATCGTTCTTTAGCTCATGTATGAGAGTGACTGTATAGTAAATAAATAGTGATGGTAAGGTCAAAATATTAAGCTTTGAGAAGAGCGGGCGGCAGTGATCACGAGGCTTTGCATTCGCAATCACACGTATCGCTCTTTTTTGCATAAGAAAAGCCTTGCGGGCATGCACGGAACCACCCCACAAAACAATAGCGTACGCTAAATGAGAATGGAACAATCCGAAATAAGCAAGTCTTGACATGATAGGAATGAGTGACTTGTTTGAGTATCTAATTAGAAACAATTGACTTGACAGTTTGTGGCAAAGGTGTTCAATGTGATCCTTCCAAGAAAGAGTACGATCGATCCAGACTCCAAGTACCTTAACCGGAGTATTGTTTAAATTGTGCACCTTGCTACAAGAGAAAATAAGATTGTTCGTTTTATTTTCGTTTAACTGTAAGGAGTTCGACCCGAACCATTCACGCGCTCTAGTCTTATTGGTCACACTGTCAATACTAAGTTCATATGGGTTTCTAGATCGGGATAAAAGAATTGTATCATCCGCGTAAAGCGTAGTTCTACATGGCATGTGAGAAGGCAAATCGTTGATGTAAACTATAAACAGCAGGGGCCCGAGCACCGAGCCCTGCGGCACTCCAAACGATACCGGCAAGCTAGAACTACTGAATTTTCCATTCACCTCGGCACATTGAAGTCTACCGCTAAGGTAAGAGCGCAATAATCTGTGAGGCATGCCCCTGATGCCATACCACTCGAGCTTCTGCATCAGCAGTCCATGATTCACACAATCAAAAGCCTTCGTGAGATCGCAAAAGGTGGCCTCCGCTATCTCACAAGCGTCAAAACCTTCGACAATGCTCCCCACAAGACTTAGCAAAGAATGCGTGGTGGACCTTCCGCCCCTAAACCCGAACTGTTCTTTGCACAAAAGTTTGTGTTTTTCAAAATAGTTCAGCAAACGATCTTTTAAGATTATTTCAACGATCTTCCCCATTATAGGTATGATTGCAATAGGTCTATAGTTTGAGGGGACGTTGGTATATCTCCCTTCTTGTGTAGTGGCACAACCCTGCTTATTTTTAACTGTTCTGGAAGTATTCCAGTTTCAAAGATCTGGTTAATTAGATGAGCTATGGGGTCAGCTAAAAAAGTTGCGGTATGTTTAAGAATTTTTGAATTTAGGTTGTAGACGTCTAAAGAATTAGAATTACTCAAATGCAGAATTGTGCTATAGACTAATTCACTGGAAACCGGATCCAGGAAAAACGACCTCGTGGGACTTGATTGCCTGCTCATATAGAGCATTGGATCATTTATTTTTTTTATTTCGGCAGTAATGCTCGATGCCACCTGAGAAAAATATAAGTTGAAATCATTGAGAGTAATACTACAATTGGTATAACCGCGATTATGGTTTTTCTCACTGTTAATAAGTTTCCAGCAGCTCCGACCAAGATTGTCAGAGTTGTTTACAAACTGACCATAAGCTGCAGCTTTTGTCGACTGAACTTCTTTTTTATAGCGTTTATTTAAATTTCATCATAATAATAATAATAATAATAATATTAAACGGCTTTTTTTTATTAGTCAAACCAAAAAAAAACATATACATATTCACAATATAATACAAACAGTTCCGACTGAATCAGGGCGCAGTCTAGCGTCGGATTATTTTTCTTCCAATTACAGTCTTTAAATAAACTATGATCAATTATAAAAATTAAATAAACAATATAACGTTTTAAAATTGTGGTTATTCCGTGTTTATAGGACATCTCTCTCTGGCTTACGTACACAGTTAAAAAGAGAGTTTGGTAAACGCAAATGCCGTATATAGTATTAGAGTATCTAAAACTGTAGCCTCTTGGTTTACATCCAACGTTAAGCTCTATATGAAACAGAGAAACCGCGCTTTGCCAGGATTTTAAAAGAACTCGTTTGCCTAATGATTGGGAGAACTATAAACGTTAAAAAAAATTTCAGCGTGTCTGTGTTACGAAAGGAAAAGCCGAATTATTTAAAGACTATCTGTGGATAAAAAAATCCAAAAAAGACTTGGAATTGTTTAAGATCATTCAACACGTGTTCTAGTAAGATATTTGATATTCGGTAAAATTCTACAAAGTATCTCTGACTGTGGTACCAAAGTTCATTTTTATAAAAATAATAGTTATTTGACTGATAATGCTCGATTTTCTTTTCATATGGCGGAAATATCGGATATTCACAAAATAATTCAAGACATACGCACTGATGCCGCATTGTTAATAATGTCATACCCGAGTGTCAACGTGGGTTTAGGCAAGATTTCAGTACTTCGGTTGATTTGGTTGGTTTAACAGACGATATAATTTCCGCTATTGATAAAAGAATGCATACTCCACTCATACTCTTGGATTTTTCAAGGGCTTTTGATACCGCACTTCTATTAGCAAAACTTGAATATAATGGACTTTCACAACAGTCGATCGATCTACTTTTCCAACAGATTTCAAAAAATTGTGTGTAGCGGTGCGGTTTCATAGCGAGTTCAGATTTTGTCAGGTGTTCCGCAGGGCTTTATCCTCGGGCCTCTGTTTTTTATCATTTACACAGCTGATATTTTGAGGGCCTTGCGGCACTGTGAAGTCCAGGCCCGTGCCGATGATACGCAGATTTATTTTCATCCAGGTTAATAAACGAGGACCTGAATATATTAAAACAACTTTCCTCAGAACATAACCTTAAACTTAATCCTCTTAAATCTAATTTAATGCTTTTCGGTCCAAAAATTAATAAGCAGTTTCTAAATGATAATGTGCAGCAGACACGCCTTATTTTAGGACCAAGAAAATATGACCATATCTCGCACACATTTAAAGAGCTTAACTGGTTGAAAATGAAGAATCGCGGAGCACTTCATTTGGGTGATTTTGCGATGAAGGTCCTGACGAACCCTTTATCTTTAAGTAATAGGTTTGTTTTTAGGGAGATGGTACATGATGATCACTGTGCCACGTCACCATACTGCCATCTTCCAGAGGTCGTTTACTTATAACGGTATTAAATTTTATAACTCTTTACCACTTCCCTTGAAGAAAAAATATTAAAAAAACAATATAAGAGTTGCCTATTTAGTGTGCAATGCCAATGTCCATAAATATGCCTTTTTTTGTTTTACATGTAATTTTCTTTTTCTCCTATACAGATTTTCTTGAAAGAATAGTATTGTAGCTCCCAGTTTCTGTCAGTGTATATAGTTGTTTTTTTTTTGTTAATTTTAAGTTACGTTATATCTCTATCTTACAACATTATATTTTAATTTTCTCATATTATTTTGAAGAAACATTCTGCAATAATCCGACGATTTGGAGTTCAGTAGAGTAGCCCGTTCGGCTAGACTGCGCCCTGACGTGGTAAAGTGTCGCTTGCCGGACGCTTTTTTTTTACTGCCAACTATAAAGTAGCAGGGACCAAAACAAGTTTGACTTTTTGCTTAGAGAAAAAGTTGTTACTTCTGCCCATTGCTTCCACACTATTGGGTTGTTCGGAAAGTCATTTCGTTTTTTTTGGGGAACATGAAAGACAGTTTTCGTATAATGAATAAATAATTTATTAAATTATATATTGGCCATTCTGGTCCAACACCTTTTGCCATCTTTCTGGCAGTAACATAATTCCCCTCTCATAAAAGTTTTGGTCCTTGCTGACAAAAAACTGGTTCAGGTGGTTTTTGACATCTTCATTTGAGGTAAAGGTTTTGCCATCCAAAAAATTTTGCAGGGACCGGAACAAATAGTAGTCGGAAGGCGCCAGATCTGGAGAATATGGTGGATGTTGCAGTACGTCCCATTCAAGCTGTAAAAGTTTTTGGCGAGTGACCAAACTTGTGTGAGGTCTCGCATTATCCTGGTGGAACACTACACCCTTCCTGTTGATTAATTCGGGCCTCTTCTCTTTAAGTGAATCATTCAATTTGTCCAGTTGATGACAATAAACTTCTGAATTAATCGTTGTATTGTCCGGCAATAGCTCAAAAAAAACGATTCCTTTGACATCCCACCAAACGGAGAGCATCACCTTTTTTTGGTGAATATTGGCTTTTGACACGCTTTGAGCCGGTTCATCTTTTCTGCTCCATGACCTCTTGCGTTTAACATTGTTGTATACAACCCATTTTTCGTCCCCGGTAATAATCCGCTTCAAAAATGGATCATTTTCTTGACGTTTGAGGAGCGAATCACATAGGTCAACGCGACGACACAAATTTCGCTCCGTAAGGACATGGGGCACCCACACATCGAGCTTCGAGGTTAAGCCCATGCCTTTCAAATGGCCATAAACAGTCGAATTCTACAAATTTAATCTCTCACCGATCTCTCGCGTGGTTATTCGCCGATTTGCATCAACTAGTGCCTTTATCGCATCTTTGTCAGCTTCGGCCGGCCTTCCAGACCGTGGTGCATCTTCGACATCAAAATTGCCGGATCGAAATTTTGCAAACCAGTTCTGGCACTGGCGTACTGTTAACACGCCTTCTCCATACACATCCGTCAATTTTTTTCTCGCTTGGACAGCATTTTTACCTTTTCTGAAGTAAAAAAGTAAAATATGACGAAAATGATGCTTATTGCTCTCCATATTTAAAAGGGCACCAACCAAAAACTACTGCGTAGAATTAATAGAACTTTTTCACACACAAGCCTTGCAATATCAGCTCTCAAGACATATAATGGTTATGCGGCTTAGGTGTGAAGTTGGTTTCGAAAAAACGTAACTTTCCGAACAACCTTATATATTAGTACTTTTATTTAAGGAATTCCAAAAAGTGTTAGATTAAGAAATCCAGGGGTAATTTGTTGTCTTGCTTGAAATATGTGGATACGGTAAAGAAATCAGCATTTTTTTGTACTGTTACTAGAACACCTCACAAATTTTGCATAATAAGAAAAGTTTTGAAAACATCTAAATGGCGGAAAATTTTTGTGATTTATTTTTTAAAGATTCGTGTGTCCTATTCGATGGACCAAAGCCTGGATCAAGTAATTCCGTTAGGCGTTTTTTTGCAAATTCGGATAATTCTGCAATTTTGCGAACCATTTCCACTGGCTTCGACCTAAACACAAAGTTTTTCAAAAAAATCTGTCGTGCAAAAGCTAAAAAATATGTTGAATTCTGTTTAAGTTCATTCATCACACACACGCGACTAAAGCGTCGTTCAGCAAACTTGTGCATAATATACTTTTTTTTTTCGTATAAGATTCCAAAATAAATGCCGGTAGCCGTGAAATCTGCAAACAATCCTGAGAAATTCCTTCAATCTTCTATCTGTGTCTTAATGTGTTAATTGCGATTCCAGTTGCAGTTGGCCTCATGGCATTAGAAAACAAACAAAGGAATTCTTCGAAATCTTCGTCTTATACCTGATAACATTAGACGTTTCAGAGGGCCGTATATTTTAGTCATTAACGTGAGAGCTGTTAATTTCATTTATCTTGAATTACAAAAAGTGTGTTAGACAAAACTCTTTACTTATACATTTCGAACATGATTGAAATAATGAGCTACTAGTTTGATACTGTTTACCGAAAACATTCAATCTCTCCCAAATACGTGACTAAAGTACCAAAAAAAGATATGGTCTGCTCCAGTTGATACTACAGGGGAAAATCGTAGTCGGATGAGAACTTGGAAAATGCAAACTCTCCTGGTTGAAAAACCTTATTTCTTGGTTTTCTCTGTCTACACGAGGATTATTTACAGCACCAGCCAGTTCAAATCGCTGAAGTGAACCCAAATTATGGTTAAGGAGGTGGCACAATTGAACATTTCTAAACTTTTTTTGTATTTATTTATCTATTTTGATAACACGAGGATTGTCACAAGATCCCAACACGATCCGATTTTTTCAGATTTTTTTTTGGTATCTTTTTACCCTCTTGTAATATTTTGCTTATCGAAGCCTGTCAACTCCATAGTAAAACAAATAAATTAAATTCTTAAAAGATCGATGTTTTGCAGTTTTCCTATCTTTTCTTTCCTATCAATATATCCATTCATATAGGCAATAAAATATAACTAACATTGTTCGGTTGTTCATCTTCATAATTATAACAATAATAATAGTAATAATAATAATAATAATAAATAGCCTTTATTATAATAATAAAAAAACAATATTAATATTTTTCAAAACAAAGTAAACAGATAGCTCAAAATTAATAAATTGCGCACTATTTATTGAACTAAAAAATGGACGAACAGCAAATAAAATATGAAAAATACCTGCAAAATCGGAAGAACAACATAACTCTACTACACGCTACAGAAAATGCAATTGAAGATAAAGAATGTGATTACTCAATATAAACCCTTGCTAATAACATAAATAGTAACACATTATTAGGAAAACTGTACTTGTAACAATTGATCTTTGTACCTTTTTTTAAATGAATATAAATTTAAGTTACTGAATTCATGTGACAAAGGATTATAAACACGAATTGCGTTGAATGTGAATGATCTACGAAACAAGGCGCTCTGATGATGTGGCATCGTTAGTCTGTACCTGTATGTTACATTCACAGAATGGATAGTACTCCTAGGAGTAAGCCGCTCTCTCAGCAAAGTGGGTGAATCGAGGTTATGGATAATAAAATATGCATTTTACTATATAAAATTTTTAGTGAGAAATACGCCTTTTGAAAGATATTTTCTAAAAATTCACGAAATTTTAGATCACAATCTATGATCACCCCCAATTTTTTTGCGGAATCGACAACGGAAAGTTTAATATTATCTAACGTTATATTAATATTTTGTTTAAGTAGCTTAACTTTAATTTTATTTATTTAATTATCTGCTAGAGAAAGAAGAGAAATTATTAAATTAAACCACCTTGAATTTGTATGTTCAAAAATCACTAGATTTAATCTATGCATCGTTAGCTTTGCTAAAATTTCAAACACGTTCGATTTTAACGACACATTGCTTTAACCTTTTTTTTTCAAAATATTCGTATTTGGAAATAAAGTCAGAAACGAATGTCGCTAACCTCAGAAGTGGGATGGTCAAACTCATCGGCCGTCATCGCGGCGAAGTTTCGTACGGAGAGAAAAAAATCATCAGACAATGTCTTACAAAATGAACCTCGTTCCACTTTCTTGCGGCCCATTTGATACTACGATCCGCGCGGATTCTATGCAATCAAACCCCGCCATCTTTTGCGTCTCTCGCAATAATATTATTCACTTTTAAATAATAATAATCCTTTGTGCGTTGTTGTGTGCGTGTGACGAAACTTTTTTTTTATTAATTGCCTGCATGCGTTTTTTCTTTTCAGGTAAGTGATGAGGACGGCAACGCGCCTTAATCGCGAGCGAACCCAGTTCCCGCGTCGACCCGAATTCGCCGGTGGTACGCGCGAGGTGAGGAAAAGATTATTGAATTTAAATAACGTCTGCGAGAGTGATGATTATCGTTATTTTAAAGGCTTTTAAGTAGGCACCTCTCTGTTTAACCTCTTGAACTATGCCGATCGTGCATTTAAAGCGTTCGTTTCGTTTTGGCGTAGCACATGCATACTGCGGTGTCCTCGATTAATGTTCTCAGTTCGTACAAAAATGTCTAATATTAACCTTAAAGCTAAGAAAAATTCTTTTTTTTTTGTTAAATGCTCCCAAGAATCGTAAACCTAATAGGATTGCCTAATCCGCCAAATCTGTCCGCAATTGGCGCGTTTACTATGTAAAGGCATGGAAATAATCTGAAACTGACCCGAGTTTTGATGGACTTTGAGTATTTTGTTTGGATAATCACTCGTTATTTTCATTTAATGTCAACATTGAATCGTTTTGGTACTTATTTAATAATTATTGGGAAGTAGCGTAGAGTAGTAGGGTCTCATGTATTATCTTGAAATACATATATTAATTAAATATTGTTACACATAAATACATAAATCTAGCGAACAAACCGATTTACTGGTAAAACTTTGTGTTTTACGGCATTCTACCATTTTAAATATACAAAAATCAATAAATACTTATAAACTAGAAATCCCTATTTTTGGATATATTAAAGAACATTAAAAAACAAAAAATATATTAGGCATACATAACAACTATGTGTAGGTGGTAGGTAAATAATAATATGGATTTATATGCACCCTCGTATGTACATAATATAAAAAATACATATTACTACATATACTTAAATCTTTATTTTACAATTTTACCATACTTTTTAATTTTTTTTATGCGGGTATCATACTTTGCTTTATAATTTACTAGTTGGGGTTCGGAGACGGGTTCTGGCCGGGGTTCTGGAGATGGATTTTTGTCTAGAATTTCACTTGTGGCTTTCGATGTTGTTGCCAAAAGCTCAGACAGTACCTGCTGAGCTTCTTTTTTGGCATTTTTGGAATTAAGTCTTTTTGATCTAGATAATCATGCTTCTGTTGGTGGCTTCTGGTTAAATAATAATAGGGTGGGAACAGCAGTTTTTTTTCAGAATCTTTTTTAAAGGCAAACCTAAAATTTAAATTTGGTGGTGAATTTAATGTGTTACTCAAGACAAAAAAAAATACCTAATAACTCACACAGAAACCGTTAGAGGACTTCGCTTACGTCACAAGCGACCATGTGCGATCGATAATTTTGGCGAACGTATGTCTTAAGGGATTGGGCAGTCCTATTACGATTCTTGAAATGCTCTTTGCAAGGAAAGTGTGAGGAGTGTGTAATAACTCCAAGAAGGGTTTGAATAACATGGAGTCGTTAAAAGGGCTTTCCCTAGACTATCATTCTTGATATAAGTGACACGTTTGTGATTGCCCCTATGTGGAGTTTTCTGAGATAATAATAATAATAATAATAATAAATCCCACGGTATGACTTCTTGTGGTCAATAGATAGTCAAATAAGGGTACAACAACGCAGTGACTGCCGCATCCAAATATTTTAATTCTAGCCTAAAATATGAAAAAAAAAACAACAAAAAAATTTATTTTTTTTAAATAAATGGCCTCTTTATTATTTAGGAAGCCAAATGATTCTTAAAAATTGAGGTAGAACTTTGTTATTTGTTTTATTAATGTTTTTACAATACCTACCGACAAAAAAATCGAGTAGCTGAGATGACCACTATTCTGCTTTGAAGTAATTTATTATTGTCATTTTTTTTTTCATTTTTTCATTAAAAATTAAGTTTAGTCAACTAATCGAAACTAATATTTGTTCAATTTGTTAAAGACAATTGAAAGATTGAGATTATTGAAATAAAAATAATTGCGATTAATTCATCCGGTTTAAAGTAGCAATAAGCATTTAACAAAGTTTTGTAACAATTTTTAATGAAAAAATAAGCGACAGTGCTAAATATTTGAAATGAATTACAAAAAAATTATTAAAGGCAAATGGTAACATTTTATTTTGATTTTAAATATCATTTGTTATCGTAAATATTAAATTAGAGTGTTAACAATAACCCGTTAAGCGGAAATGTTTCCAAAAATGCAACTTTGTTTTGAGTGTAAGTTCTTTTATTTATATTTTATGCTGGGATAAAGGTATTGCGATGTGATTTTTACTGGTTTGTTGGTTCGAATGACGTATCGACTTTGACAGAAAACGCCACCTGGTGGGAGTTTATAAAAAATATATCCTCTTTCGAATTAACTGTTATGTTTGACAATGAAATCTTTTGCCGTTTGTTTTGCTATTCGTGCGGATTAGTTTTTTTTATATTTTTCGCTCCTTTTCATCACAATTACAAAATATTATTTTGTTATCATAAGACTAGATCGTCAAGGGGTTCCTGCCTGTAGAAATATGTTGTGAAATTATATAAGAAAAGCTTATCGTTAAAAGCATTGACTCTACATCTTCTACGGCAAGATATCATTACTAGAAGTTCCCACGACAAAGATGCACACGTCGTTTCGTCATAACTAACTAAACAACAGAAACGGCACCACAGATAAACTGAACTTCACTTTCGTTGTAAATAACACTGCGAAATACTTAAGTCAATATGGCGATTACATTTTATTTTGACGAATCGAATATTGTTTTGTCATTTTCATTAGGGTCTCTATAATTTTTGTATAATTTTGTATTCATAAAAAATATTGTTTTGACCGTCTCTATGAATGACGTTGATTTGATTTTTATTTAAGGTACTAATTACAAAGAAGATCGTTTTATAGCGTTCTTTTAATATTATCCGCTTATCGGCTCTCGATGATCATGACTTTTCACGAGAACGCCTTTCAATGACGCCGTAATTTTTCGCATTGCGGCTACGTATAGAAAAAGGGGAAACCTCTAAATGTCAATCGTTATTTTATACCCCGGACAGTTTTATATAGTATTATAACCTTTCTTCCGTCAGATGGTAAAGTACGGCAAATCACGATCGCCTGATTGGTGTCTCCGCTTCGGGGAACCGAGATCAGATCCGATTGGAATTAACGCGCGCTTCATTCGGCAAGAAGGATCGAGAGAAAAAGGGTTTCTAACAGTTTTCGGATCGGATACGTTCAAGTTCAAAGCGTTGGAGTGTTTGACGTTTGAGTTTTTGCCTCTCATTCATTTAAAAACTTTTTTTTTTATTGTGTCTGCCACATTCGAATTAATGTTAAGTTCTTTTTCTTGAAGAGCAAGAGGCTTTGCAATTAATAATTTTTTGTTCTAATAAAAATTTAGCTCATTTGAAAAATAAGTTGCAAACATTCAAATCCAGGCTTCTCATTTTTAGACTATGCAGTTTTAGAGTGTGCTTTTAAGTTTTTATCGATTGACATGGGCTCAAAGACACCAAAATATGATTCAGCTTCACATAATATTTTGGTAGTAGGACATTCAAAGTTTTCATTTTATTCTAAATTTCTTTTTTCTTTTATTTTAGATTTTTTTTTATAGTATAATAAAAATTTGCAGTTTTGGTGAGTTGTCTTTTTTTTATCTGTTGAGGTTGTGATTGATTAAAATCTGAAAGAATGTTCATGTTTTCTTAGAGAAGGTAGTCTCTTAAGGCCGTCGTTTTTTCACTTATTTTCATTTAAAGAGTTCTAGGTGTTTTTTTTCTGATAAATACTTCAAATATGAAGAGCTACGGGGAGCAATAAAAAAACAATATTTTTAACAATTTGGGAAATAATTTTTAAAGAACTTCAAATCAAATGATGGAATTGTTCCTTATTTGTCTCAGTATATTTTACGATAAAATTTCTTCATTAAATGTCTTTGAATATTAAACAAAACTTCTCTTATTTCTCTTTCTCTGCCCTGCCAAGAATTAATTTCTTCAGCGTATACCAAATTCTTCCAGTATATAGTGAGACATTCAGGGGGTTCAAGATCGGGACTCCTTGGTGGCCAATCAAATTCACTTCCACCGCTAAATTTGGGTTTCTGGTTTCCAAATTTTGTAAACAATTTTGTATTGCCAATTTTTGTTATTATTATGTATTTTTTACTTAATTACTTTATTATTTAGTACTATGAAAACTTTCTCATTTAGAAAAAAAATCAGAATAATATTTAAATCTTGTATCTCCGCAACCAAAGACATTGTGACTTTTTTTCCGCCCTAAATTAAGTTAATCCAAAAGTCCTTTATGATCTCGAAATTAATTTATGATGTCATATAATAATAATAATAATTTCAAAAATTGTTAATATGAAAATATGCTAATTAACATTCAGTGTTCCGAATCTCTATTTTTTTTATTTTGCATGTTTGTACTACACAAAAATTAACGTGTTGAGTTTAAGTTAATTTAATTTAATTTAATTAACAAAACTATTGAAATATATTTTATGTTGATAAAGTGTATTGCCATAAAAATGTGAAAAATAAAGCTTTATCGAAAGGCCAATCATTCATGTTACATCTTGTACCCAATCGTCCGATCCTTTGCATACAATAATAATTGACCGTGTCACAAAACAAAACTAACCAATCGCAGCTGACAAATCTTAAAAATCGGCAAAGAGTACAAAGGCGCTTACAGAACCTACAACTTTTTCCGTAGAATTGAGCTCAGAATAAACCCAAACTTTAATATCAGTATCGAAAACGCGATATCCGTTGAACTAGAAGATTCTGTAGCGATTTGTGAATCGTTTGTAATTCTGTGTTAATAATAACATTGAAAAATTTATGAAAAACTTTTACCAGAAGCACTTATAAAATACAAACTTGTACAAACGAATGTAGTGAAACTTATTTTGTAATTTTTATTTATAACTTTTAACTTTTAACCTTTTTTTTTATTGTTTTAGTTTCAGCTGCAATAGTAACTCGATTTGCTTGGCCCTTGTATTGTTTTCTGATGGTCATTAGAAGAATCGCTATGTATATCATTTATCTCGTCATTTGCTTCAGCTAGTACGTCGTCATATTCTGAAGTTGTATTTGGCAGGACTTTTCAAAATAAATCGCTTTTGTCAGCAGTATAAAATTGCAATGTCGTATTTTGGTATTGGTATTAAATGGGGGCGCCCTCGCGGGCGTCCAAGCACTTAGGCAATCTGATGGGCCCGTTGTGCCCCCAGGCCGCTCTAGAGGGCGTCAGAATGCCGCCCCTCCTATAGAAGGTCAGCAACTCCTTTAGCCCAATATCAGATCGATCAGGCCCGTTCCGAAGACTCCCAATCTTGCCCATGTCAAGGCAGGCCACTCAGTGAGCAGATGATACGGGGTCTCCTCCCCTTCCATGCACCACCTACACTCCGGGTCGTCTCCAATGCCTAGCAAGCAAAGATGCCTCCTAAGCCTGCAAAGTCCTGTGTGGCCCCTGTTAGTGCTCTACACTCCCTTCTGGTCAGTCTAAGCAGCTCCCTGGTCCGAGGAAGGGCGGGCCCATCCATCATAAGCCTCGCTTGCCTCATTCCCGGAGCAACTCTCCAGCCCCCGCGGCCCGGTCTCTCGCCCAGGCTTCGAGAGCTCCCCGCCTCACACACGGGGCGATCCCCAAGCGGGGCTCTGGCCCTATATGCCTAGTCTATGCGAGGAGCCCTCTCTGGCTAAGGCTGACTGTAATGTCGTATTGGAGACCCATTTCTCTGATTTTTGAGTGGAAATTTTCTTCAATTGTTCAACTACGTCAATATTGTTTGAAAGAATTGCGTCGGTAATAGCCAATTGCCTTTATACCAAAAATTTAGATCCTGACAAAAAAGACTGAAAAAAGAAATACGTTTTCGAAAACTAAATTGACTAGGTGTTGTTTTCGTATTTACCTCTAGCACTTTCAAAGTGTACAAGGCTTTTTACATTTTAATTCTTAAATATAACCTAGAGGCAAGTTTTCCAACGCTTAAATTTAATTTCAACTTTCCCAGTAATCGACCAATTTCATTATTTCACGCTTTTGTTGCCAATTTAGTGTTGTTTTCTTTTTTTTTTTCAACATTTATTTAATGCCAATGTAAACGACTACGTAAGACGACTTAAGGCAAAATAAACTCACTGCCAAAGACGCTCTGACAGGTTTAAATCAGACTTGTAAGAATTACGACCCGCATTATAGAGCCCACACTGTATTTATATTTTTATCGGGCGTTAATTAGTCCCGTGGATTAATGGACGTGCCCATATGCGTCGAGTTTGGTGAAATTTCCGATGTGCGCCGTCACTTTTTCGGGTCGCGACCGTCTCCCTCCCCCTGCCCCGGAGTCCGGCTGGTACCGGTAAAACGCGCAAGTTCAACTCCTCACTTCCGGGGTACGGCACCGGCCACTCAGTCGACTCTTTTACAGTTCACCGCGGGATTAAAGTCGACCTTTGACGGCAGCTCGATCGTCCGTTCGCCGCCGATCAGTGGCGGTACCGAAAACATAAAAAAAAAACGTCGCCTTAAACTTCCCTTTATTTAATATTTTCAAGAGATTGATGTTTAAGTTGGAAACTTTTGCGAAAGAAAAATAAAACTACATGTACAGGGTATTCGGAAATTGAGTTCGGAAAGTTGGAGGAAAAATTGAACGTGGTAAAATAATGCTAGTAAGTATTTTACACACAGCCCTTATTTAGTAAAAGTCATCGTTACAAAATAAGTGTTTCAGAAATCTGACACTAGAGGGCACTGTATTTTATTTATTTAGACTGATATTGCAAAATAGAACAGATTGCCTTAAGCAGAATCGCAAATCCTCAAAATTTGTTACTCTTGTTTTAGGTCGATGAGTGTTATCGTCTAGCCATAAATCGACTTTTTTATTCTCGACCCCGCACTTTTAATTTACAAAATGGTGCTCCTGGATATCGCGATATGCATTTCTGTTACGGAAAAACAAGTGGAAATGCAAGCCAGCATTATTAACCTGCAAACGGCTTGCGGAGGGGTGGAGGGCCATCTTGCATTAACCACATGTTTTGTCACCACTGCAAGGGTACGTGTTCCAGCAAAGGTGGTAGTTCCTCTTGGAGAAATTGCAAATACATTTCCCCATTAAGCGTTCCGTTAAAGAAATGAGCTCCTATAAGATTATCACCTATAATGCCTGCCCATACATTTAAAGGAAACTGCGTATTTCGAAAATTTACAATGCCACCGCTGTTGAAAGCAGCCTCGACAGTGAACAAAATGATATTTAAGAATTGCGGTAATTTTGAATTTTTCCTAAAATTTGATTGCATACTATACATATATACATATACATACATTACTCTCAATTGCTCATCACCCTCATACAGTGCTCGAACCCTTTGAAAATGAAAGGGCCGAAGGTCATTTTCATGTAAAACTTCAAAAACTGTAGAGCAAGCAATTCACATTTTGAAGTATTCTTTGTTCTCTTGCAGCGGTTATTTTATATCTTGGTCTCCATTGATTCATATTATCAGATATCAAGTCTTCTGTGTATGCGGATGGATGTCTTAGCAGATGAAACGTTTCTATTGAGATAAACCTCGATATAAAGCCGTCGAGCATTTCCATTTGCTCTTTCGTAGCAAAAATGCATATCGCGATAAAAAATAATTACGATTTCGAATTTTTCTTACATGTTTTACTACCATTATTTTATCACGTCGAGTCTTTCCTCCTAGTTTCCGAACACCCTGTATATTTGACCGAACTAAGTACAGTACAACCTCGTTTATCCGATAATCAATGTAAATCACATAATATATCTTTTCAAAAGTGCTAGACAAAAACTATGTACGTAGATTGTACTGTACTAAGTACAGTACAACCTCGTTTATCCGATAATCAATGTAAATCACATAATATATCTTTTCAAAAGTGCTAGACAAAAACTATGTACTATGTACGTAGGTTGTACTGTACTAAGTACGCAGTAATGCAGAAATTCTAAAAGTGACGAGAAAAAAAAAAGGGAGGACTACTTCCTCTTTTGACCTGTATTGGAGTGGCTAGGGGATATCCAACAATGTAAAACCAAAAAGAAGAACGCCCAAGAAAAAGATAGTTGAGATGAAGAATAATATAAAATTAATTTATTCTAAAAATATAAATATCACGTATAATATATATGGTATGATTGTTGTTCACTGAGAAGTTTTAGTTTTATATGTTCGGAAAATTTCTTGTCTTTGCAATTTTTTAACTTATTGTATTATATTATATAATATAAGAATTTTGTTAATCCAAAAGCTGCGCAATCCGAGTCCATTCAGATATTACTGTACATCAAACTCATTAGAAAAAAATACATTCAATTAGTCATAAATAAGTTTGTTTCAATGTCCATTGGACAAATTTGTGGACCAATCAATGACGACCGCCTCTTGTTTTATTTTTTCGGTGTTCAATATTCAGACAAAAGGGGAAACCATAATGGGAGAGCAAACAGTTTTTAATAATGAACTCCAAGAAAACTTTTTTTAGAACTTCAATGCTCGAAACGAAGTCAAATAATGCCCAGAAAATATTTTATCTTATAGCATTCAAGCTGCTCTCGTTCTATACTAACCATGTGGTGTGACATCAATCTCAATTGTGAGTCTTTTTGAATTTCAGGATTTTGAAAATTCGTTCCGTTAGTTCTGGTTAGTTTTTACTGGCTGTCTGAATTTTTTTTAGACCGTATTAAAAGGTTTCATGATTACAATCATGATGACATCTGAGTAAATTCCATCAGGACTCCGATCATTTCTGTTTTTTGACAATTAAACTGACTAGATTACTTTTAGTTTTAAGTCCAACGAAGCCGCCGGTTCTTTGTCTCTCATCTAAACGGAAATGTTTTATTCCCAATACTCTCGACTGGCCTGTGACATTATCCTTTTTCGGCCAAGAAAACACCCTCCATTTCCACCTATGGCACCTTTATCTGTTCATTTAGTTTTATATTACGTTCCGGCGCGTTGCCGACATAAAATTATAAACCGATTACCTTTTACGCGCCTCTATATTACCCATCGTATTAACGTTAATTTATTAAATAAATTATTCAAAGGCGTGTGCGATAGTACGTAAGTAATAATGGCTTCGTCCTGTTCCTGCGACGGGCGCATGAACGGGTCGCCCTCGGTTTGATTATGCTGAGTGTTTATAATCGTTGGGATGGGAAACGTTACTCAGATAAAAATCACTTCGTAATAGAGTATATGATGTTATGTCTACTGTTGGGTATAAAATTATTTTCTATTACGGACCACAATTTTACCTGAATTTAAATTCCGAAGCTTTATATAATAATTTTGTTGCATTGTATGTTAATGACGACCACCCTTGGATAATCCCATTCAAAAGCAATTGGTCACTTTCTTATATCGATATTAAGCGAGAAAAAAATTGACGGATGTGTATGGAGAAGGCGTGTTAACAGTACGCCAGTGCCAGAACTGGTTTGCAAAATTTCGATCCTTCAATTTTGATGTCGAAGATGCACCACGATCTGGAAGGCCGGTCGAAGCTGACAAAGATGCGATAAAGGCATTAGTTGATGCAAATCGGCGAATAACCACACGAGAGATCGGTGAGAGATTAAATTTGTCGAATTCGACTGTTTATGGCCATTTGAAAGGCATGAGCTTAACCTCGAAGCTCGATGTGTGGGTGCCCCATGTCCTTACGGAGCGAAATTTGTGTCGTCGCGTTGACGTGTGTGATTCGCTCCTCAAACGTCAAGAAAATGATCCATTTTTGAAGCGGATTATTACTGGGGACGAAAAATGGGTTGTATACAACAATGTTAAACGCAAGAGGTCATGGAGCAGAAAAGATGAACCGGCTCAAAGCGTGTCAAAAGCCAACATTCACCAAAAAAAGGTGATGCTCTCCGTTTGGTGGGATGTCAAAGGAATCTTTTTTTTTGAGCTTTTGCCGGACAATACAACGATTAATTCAGAAGTCTATTGTCATCAACTGGGCAAATTGAATGATTCACTTAAAGAGAAGAGGCCCGAATTAATCAACAGGAAGGGTGTAGTGTTCCACCAGGATAATGCGAGACCTCACACAAGTTTGGTCACTCGCCAAAAACTTTTACAGCTTGAATGGGACGTACTGCAACATCCACCATATTCTCCAGATCTGGCGCCTTCCGACTACTATTTGTTCCGGTCCCTGCAAAATTTTTTGGATGGCAAAACCTTTACCTCAAATGAAGATGTCAAAAACCACCTGAACCAGTTTTTTGCCAGCAAGGACCAACACTTTTATGAGAGGGGAATTATGTTACTGCCAGAAAGATGGCAAAATTACCAGAATGGCCAATATATAATTTAATAAAGTATTTATTCATTATACGAAAACTGTCTTTTATGTTCCCCAAAAAAAAAACGAAATGACTTTCCGAACAACCCAATATATATGCTGAAAATTGACAATCAAACCTTAATTAATGTTGTTGTGAGAATCTAAGTTCAATAAAGGAGAGGTATAATATAATTGATCGTTAAACAATACATTTAAATGTTTCATTTTGTTAATATCCATGGCTTCCAATAAATTTAATTTTCTACTTTCTGTGGCAGTATGTAAAATATCAAAATTGTCATGTAATGGACGGATTGTAGCCGTTGTTGAGTGCAATTTGTTTAATGATATTAAGTTCTTTGTTGTAAGAGTGAAATGAAGCCATTTTGTGTGTATAAGGGTGATTTGAGCTGTTATGTATGACTGTGTCCGTCTGTGAAGGTTTATGATAAATGGAAAAATCTAATTTGTTTTGCGTTTTCGTAATAGTCAAGTCTAAAAAATTAAGTGTTGAATTTGAATTTTAATACGATTTTGTAAAGAGTTAATGTAATTTAAAAAAGAATTCAATTGTCTATCCATTCCAACACAGCAAGCAAAGACATCATCCACGGATCTATCCACCATAGAAAACTTTTACTTAAAGGATGTTCTAGTGTCATATCAACCTTTATACACAGACTTCTTAATACGCCACTCTCAACAGAAAATTACAACAAAGAACTTAATATAATTAAACAAATTGCACTGAACAACGGCTACAATCTGTCCATTATCGATAAAATTATAAATAAAAAACAAATCCAGACAACAGTAAACTCTATTTATCCGAAACATAAAACAGAACACGAACAATTTAAAACAATTACATACATAGGAGAACCCAGTGAACGACATTTGTCAAAAAGTTTGATAAATACACGGTGTTGTCGAAACAATTGCCATTTCAAAAAAATATATAATTTCGTGAAAATCTGAACTGTTCTATTTTATTCTGATAAAGGGATATTCATCAAGTAAAAGCCACCTCAGTTCAATGTTTGAGACTTGTCGATAATTAGTCGTTACATTTGCTACGACTTTTGCAGATACCATACAAAATGTAGCAAGTTTTTAATGACTGAAATAGTAAAGTATCTGAAGTAAGCGATCTGCGTTTAATACTTATATATTATGTATGCATAACATTTTTATAGATTTTCTTGTGTGATTATGCAGTTTTTGGAATTCTTGTGATATTCTTCGCAATTTTTCCCTACTATCTCCATGAATTGAGTGCTTGCTCTGACGTAATCGTCTCTATGGATCAAGTTTTGGGTTTATAGTTTCCTGTGTCAAGAGCACTTCCTTATCAAGAACCAACACGGTCAACTCATCCCTTTTCACTGTTGATTCCGGTAAATGTCTTGGTTTAGACGAATCGGCAACTGTCCACTATTTTTGCAAAATCATAAAGATTTTTTTAATTAAGGGATGTTTAGCAAGTCGAACCTCGGCTTCAAGATAGTGCTGCATATATTATCATATTCTTGTATTCATTTGTGTGTAATGTTTTTGTTGTATTTTATTCCGTTCAAATGATATTTTCATGACTAGCTCTGAATTATATTGTTCTTTATATGAAAATCACCACAATTTTAAAAATGGCGAAGAGTGAGAGGAGGTTAGAAAAGAAATTAATTTTAATTTAAACCATAGATGGTGTTTCTGTTCGGTTCAATCTATATTCTATGCAAGTGATTGTGATAAATACTATAACTATAACAACTATAAAGCAGGTAATTTTAAAAGATAGCCGTGGTAACGGTAATGAAAATATCGGATTTTCTATATATGAAATTTAAAATCAAATGAAGAATTATGGATTACTTAGTCCTGAAATTATTTTTTTGACATTGGATAGTTTTTGCAGTGTGATTCATTTAAGATGAAGGCTTCTCTATATTTTTGTTATCTAAATAAATATAAATTTGAACTTTTGCATTCATACATGATAAAATTAGCATTTTTAGTTTTTTTTTCTTTTTTTTATTTAATGAATCATTAAATGCTATTCGATGGGGAATTACGGGATGTTGTAGGAAATCTTCCTCTCAATGTGCGTCACTATATGTCTGGTGCATTCATTCAGTGTTCAAGGATTATTTGTCAGTGGTTAAATTAAAAATGTCTTCTGTTTTAATTATTTTCTTAAATTTAATCAGTTACCTACTAAAAATTATTTTGTAAATTATTGGAAATAAATTAACTTTTAGTAATTTTGTGTATTGCTCAAAAATAATGGAAAAAAACTAAAAATGCGAATTTTGTTATGAAATTTAGTATGTGGGGTTAGAATAATATTGTTAACATTTTTAAATAATTTTTTCGGATATATCTCTAACACGAAACAAAATATCGAAAATTGACCCTTTTTGTGGATTCGCGTTAAAAATTTAAATTTTAGTTGAGTATTTCAAAAAATATGAACCTTTGTGTGGAAAACTTCAAATCTGTATTTATTTAGATCTTTATGTTAATTGCGACACACTATATATGAAGAAACGAGTTCAAACGCTTAAATTTAAAGTTTTTGTAAAATTAGTATGCAACAAAATTGTTCATTTATTTATATCTAGAATATGTCTTTGGACCAAAACTAATTATTGTTTTGTTTTATCTTAGAGCAAGATAATGAATCTTTCCCGTGGCTTAGGGCTTAAAGTATAGTATAATATAGTATAGCATTTGTGGGCAAGAAGCAAGGACTAAATTAAAAGAGAGTTTATCTCGAAAACTAATAAAATATAAGTGTTAACGATATTGTTCATTCTATTGAACAAGTGAATACAAGTAGACAAAAACTTCAGGTGGGACATTCACATCACATACCTTGTAACATTTTACTTATTAGGGGAATTTTTTACAAAAATATTAATCCTGTTATCTGTCCAGATATGGAACTTTATTAAAACAATCTTAAAAATCTCAAAATAATGCAAAATATCATTATAAATATAATATTTAAAAAACAAACAAATTGTACAAATAAGAAATAAGTTATTTAAACATTTTTACTTTTGGATCAAAAAACCTTTTGATATCAAACTAAATAAAGTTACTCTAAAGAAATTGAACGCACTTGCTCTAAATTTTATAATAAGCAAAGAATAATATATTATGCAACAAGTGCAGTAAACGGCATTTGACTCGCGAGTTTATTTGACACGAGCGGAGCGAGTTTTTAATAAACGAGTGAGTTAAAAATTTTACCGAGCGTGTTTCATGCTATACTTTTTCTACGACTTTTAGTTTTTGGGAACAATTTCGCAAAACAACACGAATACATTCTGACATGGCCGTCAGAATCGACAAACGTCAAAATTCAAGGCGTGGGAAATATCTCCGAAAACATCCGATTGCTCCCAAATCCGTGCGGTAAAATCCCGGAAATGTTCGAAGTGGCTCGGATTCATGGGAAACGAAACTGACTTGGTAAAGTGACGCTTCCCGCAAGCTAGATCGGTGGGTAATTAGGTATTTTAGAGACGGGAGTAGAAAAATATGTTTTCTTTAGATTAATAATTTCATCTGCCTAGACAGTATATTATTTTATTGAAATACATTTCACTTAGATATTCTCACAAAAACTTTCTTCATTTTTAATAATAGTATTGAGTCTCATATTGCAAAAGACATTTTTTTGCACTAGCTCGGAGATAATATTTTTTGCCTAATCCTTGTGTAGGGTTTACCAAAAGATATTAAAGAATGGATTATTTGATTTTTGCTTTGGTTTGATATCCTTGGAAATAGAAAATATTGACATAATAAAACCAAGGATTTGTTAGATTTTGATTCAAAAAGTCATTTGGCGAAATCCAAGGACAATAGCGGCCTTAGTTCCATAAAAAGTTTTCACACACCGACGACAAAAGAAACAAAAGAAAATTAAACGAGCCAGTCCGTGGACTTTCTTTTGTACGAAACTAAACTCAAAATACATTATCGGAACTATCCATTTGGGCACATAAAAGACGCGGGTCCGGATTAACCAACGACGTTTAGCGATGCCCTGGTTACCACGCCAATGTAAAATATGACCGATTTCGATTGCCGTTTTAATCTCTCTCGATTATATCATGGCATAGAGCGGGGAACAACGGTAGTTTGTTTGCACTTTTTCAAGTCGCCTTATCGCGCCTGAGTTCTTGACACGTGGCCACACCTACCGGCACAGGAAGCGAAAGGGTTAGTTAAATCGTGTAAACGGCACATTAGTTGCTGGTCCGTGTATTAGGTAACTGTACACGCCGTTTATTAGCCGCCATTTTCCCAATAGGAACCGCTCCGCGGGTCGCTTATATTCACCCGACCTTGAATCGAATTTATGGGGACTAAATCGGGCCTGCTGACATTTTTTTTTTTTAATAAAGTCTATTTAAAAAATATATCATAAATTTAATGTCAATGTAGGTTTTTCTATCAAACTTCATCAATTTTTTGGTTACTTTGATTGTTTGCCGTTTGTTCGAAGCAAGGTCAAAGTTCAGTCTTAAACTTATCTTGTTGAAATTTTGCTGCATTATTCATTACGATAAAACTATAATTATAACCTTTTGGACTCTTGATATTTTACCGCCTCTTGTTTTATTTTTATTTTTTTTTTCTATTGGTTTCTTTAATCTTTATAATTTTAACACACAATAACGCGTTTTACCACAAACCGGAACCCGATTCTACGTACTCGACGCGCGTTTCGCCAACCAAGTTGGCATCTTCAGGAGAAGATTAAGAAGAAGAAGATCAGTTTTAATCTTCTCCTGAAGATGCCAACTTGGTTGGCGAAACGCGCGTCGAATACGTAAAATTGAGTTTCGGAGTTACAGTCAAGAGTTTGATTTATAATTTTATTTAAAGTAAAAAAAATAGAATAGAAAACTCGTTCATGTCAAGTAAATATTGCTGCCTTTTTTGCATTCTTACAATTTTTGGTTAAAGTTTTTTCACTACTTCGACCCAATAAGTATGAAATTTTATAAAACACGTCTGCTTATTTGCAGCAGGTTTAAAAAAAAAAACTGCGAAATCGATTTTCCCCCGATTTCTGTTTCTTGTAATCCAGCAAATTGACCTATTGTCGATGTCGATCTACTTTATCGATCACGATCCGCCTACATTTCGCTCTCTCCCAATCACGAGCGGAATCCAAAATCGACATATCGTTAAAATTTAGCAGTACATTATAGGTTTCAAATATTTTACCGACTGCCATGGCGCACATAAATTTGCGTATTTAATTACTCATACGTTAGTGGCTTATCAATTATCCATTTCCTTTTGGATCGCGTGTGTGCTCAAATTAATTTAAAAATTTTTTGAATTCGAGATACATTGACATGAGAAATTTTTTAATCTTGAGTCATCTAATAGTAATTTTCAACCTCATTATAGTTCTGGACACCCGTAATTGCGTGAATATTGAACATACCGAATAGATTTTATAATTAACAAACTAGGAATTTGGTAACTTATTAATACAACGCCTACAGGAATGAAAGGCAAAGGGGCCTACAGACAGACTGAGCCCTAAAGCATCCCAGTGCGCCTCAAAGACGGTAAGAAACTGCCAAGAGGCCCTATTCAGAAGTCGAGGAAAGGAGTAGAAACTTTACCAATAGGTCCTTAGCTGATACACTATATTACGCCAATCGACAAAGAAAGACAAGCCACAGGAGGATCTGAACAAGAAAAAACGATCTTTATACGAGTGCTGAAATCATCAGGTGGCAGCAAACTCGATCCTAAATCCTAGTCTTAACTAAAGCATTCGGCATAACGCTCATTTTGTTATGCTGCCCTCTAGTTGTCCCGTACATAACCTATTAATGAGTGCATACTGACATGTTAATTAACCAACATAAAAGAGTGTTTAAAAACAATAGTCTAGATTCTAATTATACTACACACTTAAACACGGAAATACACATTTTTGACGGCAATTTTGATATTTTACATACAGCCACAAAAAGTAGAAAATTAAATTTATTGGAAGCCATGGAAATTAAGAAAATGAGACATTCAAATGTATTGCTTATCGATCAATTAGATTTAAATGCCTCTCTTTTATTGAACTTAAATGGTCACAACAATATTGATTAACGTTTTATGGTCATTTTTCAGTATAAATAGTAGCAGGTAGTTTGAAAATATTACATTTGATAAAGACGCGGTGTTTTCGAAACAATTGTCATGTAAAATTATATAATTTCCTGAAAATCTGAACTTCTTATTTATTTTATTAAAATTACCTTTAGAGCAAACATACATGGGCTTAGTTGACTTGCCCGAACACAGGGAAAAAGGTCATATTCTTACAATGTTACTTCTCTAGTTAATTCCTCTCTGAACTGGTCCGGTTTCGGTGGTGCCTACATTTAGAGCTAAGTTTAAATTTAGTCTTCTTCAACGTCAACAGTAGTGTCTTGCAATTCTTCAATTTTGTTCAACTTTTCTTATTCTTCTTCTTTTGTTCCTACCGTTTCCTTCCCTCTTGAATATTTATTGTTTATTTACTTAGGCTTAGGCTTTGCTATCTGGAACAATTACTTTCCTTTTTAAATGTGGCTTTAGCAGTACTTGGATTTTGTCTGGATGGCTGCGATTTACATCAAGCCTTTGCGGCATGTTTTCCTAAATTACTTACACTCATATATATATATATATATATATATATATATATATATATATATATATATATATATATATATATATATATATATATATATATATATATATATATATATATATATATATATATATATATATATATATATATATATATATATATATATATATATATATATATATATATATATCTGTTGTAATTTTTCATGCTGCAAATGTGAAGAATACACACGACAAATGGATTTTCCTGTCCTTAAAATAAAAGTATCCTTGGTTTAGTCGATGGAACGAACCTCAAAAATAAAACAGGAGCCGAACAAAATGACTCACTGCAGCGGAATTGCTGCAAAACGATTTCACTTATCTTGTCTCCCATAATTATGTTGCCGGCTCGTTTCAATATTACCGCGAAACAAAAAAAAAGCGTTTTAATAATAAACAATGGAGGTCTATTTTCCGTCGAACTTTCCTTTTACAAAGACGCCGATTTCTAACCAACTCCTACGTAGATTTGGATCCCACGTTCGCCCGAGTGATAGTCTTATATACCGGATGTCCCATTGATTTTTCCACCGGGGCGGCGCTTTCTCTTGATTAATCGTCGTAATTATCGTTTTTTTATTTTTTTTTTCATTAATTAATGTAGAAACTGGTTTTAAATGCAAATTTCTACAATGCTGACATCTATTCGAGATTGCTATATGGTATTCTCTTTTGATGAATTGTAATAAGCAATATATTGAGTACCCCCTTTGGATTGACTTGACGAAATATAATAATATGATCTTTATTAACTGCGACAAAAAAAAGAGGAATTCATAAAGACGGTAATATTCATCGGTAGCCATTTAATACTGCATTTGGACCAAAGTACACTAATACGATTCATTTTCTTGAACTATCATCCACCTTTTATTTATATTAAAGCCTACCTACTCCCTTCTGTGAAATACCTAATTACCCACCGATCTAACGTGCGGGAAGCGTCACTTTTCCACGTCAGTTTCGTTTCCCATGAATCCGAGCCACTTCGGACATTTCCGGGGTTTTACCGCACGGATTTGGGAGCAATCGGATGTTTTCGGAGATATTTCCCACGCTTTGAATTTTGACGTTTGTCAATTCTGACGGTCATGTAGTGTATGTATTCGTGTTGTTTTGCGAAAATGTACCCAAAAACTAACGGTCGTAGAAAAAGTACAGTATGCAACACGTTCGGTAAACTTTTTAACTCACTCGTTTATTAAAAACTCGCTCCGCTCGTGTCAAACAAACTCGTGAGTCAATTGGCGTTTACCGCTCTTGTTGCATAATATACTATTAGATCATATCATAAGGTTCTTAATGTACTATTATCGGACTCGTTGACTATCGAAATGTTATTCATTATTGGGAACTGGCAAGAGTTAGTTATAGGATGGCCTAATATCGCTCAAAGGGTAATTAAAAATTCTGTGCTGGAAACTTTGCACCTAGTCCGCTTCCTACAAAATCCGTTGTAATCACTTAAATATACTTGTTATCATTATGTTTTATGTTTATGATTGCTCTGTTTTCGTCACTGGAGTAGTTCAAATGTGTCATCTGTCGGGCCAGAGCGTCCCCATACTAGTGTAGACCACCCTGTGCGTAGAGGTAAGCAATACAGGAACACCATTGCAATAAATCGCGTTTACCGCTGAATCGAATTAATTTACGTGGTTCACTCGCGGGAAGATACCATCAGATTCCGCGTCCGCCCGAGAGGCACCCGACGACGACACGCGGGACGGTCTATTTCAAATTGAAATTTATCGAAATAATATTCCAAATATAAACGATCGGACGTTTAAGCTGTCAGTCGGCCGTCTAATCCGACAATTTATGTTATTAAGTTTATTATCCGAGTGTCGGTCGGAATCGCTTAAAAATCTTTTTATGTGGAGTAAACAGGAAGAGTTGTCGATCGCAACGGTATCACGGGCGTGCCCCAGAGGACAATGTCGGAGGGAATGGCATCGGAAGAAGAAAAAAAGGCCTCGAATGTTTGTCATACCTATCGGACGGTAGTTCGAACTTCTGACCTCAGTCTGGACCTTAAAAGTATACGAGCGATATACGCCACTAGGCTTGTGGAATTGACCTGTCAATTTTTTTGTATCAATCGACTGGTCAATTGACGGAAATAATTTTAGAAATACCATGAAATTTAAATTTGCATATTGATATTATTAATGGGATTCGCTGAACCGCTATAGAGTGAAACCTGTCAATACGGACACCTCTATTAGGCGGACACTCCTATTTAAACGGACATGTTTTGTGGAACGAAATATTTGCCTATCCTTTTAAAATGGCATCTACTAAAAAACTTTTTACTTTGCGAGGAAAAATGGAAATTGTTAACGTTTCGGAAAGGAAAATTTGTCAATGCGGAAGCTCGCGAAAAAAAATTAAAATCGGGAAAACTTAAACCGCGGAAATTGTGCGAAATAGGGGCAACGTTCGTGTACAGTGGGAGTAGGGAAGCAATATTGATCAAAAAAGAAATGTTGTAGACTTCAAATTGACAAAGTGTGTTTTGATTGGTTTTCTCGGTTGCGAGGTCAAAACATTCCAATTCCATAGTAAAGGCCAAGGGACAAGAAATAGCCGAAAACTTATTGTTCGAAATTTTAAAGCTTCCAATGGATTGGATGGCTCGAAAAGTGGGTCAAGAGATATGCGATAAGTTTTAAGTGTATCTCTGGAGAATCAGCAGATATGAGTCAAGAAGACGTAAACCAGTTTAAAGATAAGTGGCGGATATCAGCCACACGATGTTTGCAAGGCCAATGAGACTGTCCTATTATTTCGAGTCTTACATAACAAAATATTTGCTCTTAGGTACGGCATTTAAAAATTTACCCGTTATTAGGGAAATTTAACAAGAAAGCATGGATGACACGACACATTATGAATGAATTTGATAGAAATATGGCCATACAAAAGCGAAAATAAAAAAATATATATTCTTGGATAACGCAGCATCGCACCCCCATGAGGTAAAATTACAAGACATAAAATTATCTTCTTGCCTCCAAATACGACATCAGGATGTCAACCTCTAGATCAGGGTATCATACAAAATGTTAAATTCTATTATCGTAGACTTATAAATATTTTAGAAGCACTTTAGTTTTCGTTAGAAACCATACAAAATTGGGATCCAAAAGATAATATCCCACTATCTACGATACTGGAGAGTCTAATATTTTGTAGGTACAATGCCACTTAAAACAAGCTTTCTTGTAACTTCTCGCGATATGTTTTCCCACTCTTCTCTTATCCTATTTTTGAGGTCTTCTTTACTCGTAACTTGATGTTTTTTCACTCGTCGCTTTAATTGTTCCCACGGCTGCTCTATGGGATTAACATAACATAACATGTGGTGGTGTATGACGTTGTTGGCAGACACTATGGATCATCTAGTGACGTACAAGCGTAGCAGTGTGTTTAAGATGGTTATCTTGCCCCTCAAGGTTAAGTTTTTCAACACTTTGGTTTAAATTATTTTTTAAGATGTTCAAATAGCCATGTTGGTATATTTTTTATACCACTGACTTAAAAGTGGCGTCAAAAATAAACAAGTATGACTCATTTGATAAAAGCTGACTTGATAAAATATTGATCATTGACGGTTCTGATAGTTTCTTGTTTCTAAAACTGCCTTATTTTTTATCTTTCAACTAAAGTATCTCAGATGATTTTATATAGTTATATAGTTAATAATTATGGCTGTTTATCATTAATCGAGATTTTGATCGGTTTCTGATTTTTCTCGGGAACCTCGAGATTCGTGCGTCGCTGAAACCTTAAAGCGGTTAGAAGGAAGGAAACGGCTCGAATCGAAGGTAAAATTTAGCATTTTTAAAGTACCAGTGCTGGCACATTTGCGAAGTAACGGGTTTATTTTATTAGTACCTTGTAGAATTAATTGTACTGTCCATTTCCTTCACCTTTTGCTGTTTGGCGAGTGCTTCTCAACAATTAAAATTCTTGTTTATTAGGTTCATATCGATTTTGCGATTTGAACACACGTTCTTTTGTAGACTCGGTTTCTTTAGTTTCGGAATTGTACTCCCCGGCCGATTGTGTTGCCGAATCATAAATATTTTATGCTGCAACGGTTGTATGCGTGGCCCCTTGTTCGCTTGGTTTTCTCTTAAGTGACACCGGTTTACTGAGAGATACTAATGCACAAAAAAACAGAGTATTAGTTGCGCATTAGAAGGAGTCATAACCATTACCATCTGTCACCCTATGAGACTAGGGACCACATTTGCTTCTCATTGCTTCGGTATTCCTTGGAGAGCCTAGTAAACATTGTTTTGTTTCTTAACCTATTCTTCCTCGATTTTCTATGACTGGCCGTCCGGTCGCCACCATAGATAGCGTTCGGGTAATTCGATCTCGTTGACGCAACCTCGATTCTTTGGCACTGGCCATACGGCCATCACCACAGATATAGTTCGGTTGTTCACTCTACTGGCGGCGTACCGTCGACTAGGTTGGCAAGAGTGGCGTTTTTCCTCTAATTTTTTGTGCCCGTTTAGCCTTTTAATAAAACTGGTTGTCTGAATCGTCCGGCATTTTGTACGCTAGCTTTCGAAGCTTGGGGTTGTGGCAGGTTTTCTTTTGTGTGACCGATTTCTTTTTGAGCCGGTAGTGCTACCCCAATAAGAGGGGGATATGTAAATTGGTCACTAATTTATGATTTCCCATACTTTTGGATCTATTTGGAGTTTGGAATGGGAATCTTCCTCAACGAGGGATTTTGAAAAGAATTGTCATTGCCCCACATTTCCAGAAAACCCTCGAATCGAGGTAAGTTACCTTTTGGAACCATTTCGCCACCTAATCAGTGTTCCTCAATTTATGTCGATTTTATTTTAGGGTTTTTTTTTAATTAGTATTGTACGTATTGTTGCTCCGTTTCCCGCAAACCTTCCACGTGGTTTCTTCTTTCACCGGAATACCAGACCACACTTGGTGTCTTGCAGTGTATGCTGTCTTTTGGGTACATGTTTAGTTGTGGAGTTTCCCCTATCGAGCAGCCGGCTTTCCGGACGGACTTTGCTGGGTTAACTGGGACTGCCCACCTCCGGCTGTCCCATTGAGCCACCATTCCATCTTGGCTTGGTTCCCGGGATAGTGACAGACAGCTGTGTAACGTTCGGGACAGCTTGAGGTTTGGGTAGCTTAAGTGGCCTGTTCTCTTCAAGAACGGTTTGCGGAACTTATAGTCTTGAATTATAGTGTCTTACATTCTTTTGCACCGCCAAAACTTGAAGGTGAGATTTGACAGTCACACCTACCACCAGGTTGGAGGAAATAAATTATTGTTCGTGATTCACTTGTTTATTTCCTTTACGGGTTGGAACCTCGGGTTGATAAGTCTACCTTTTTCGAATCACGTGGCGCCTACCTACCTTCCGGGACTGACCGAGGTGCCCTTCACCGCCTTCCAACTTGGCTTTGATTTAGTATTTTTTTTTCTACTTTATTAAATGAGCTAGCCTAGGCATTGTCTTACCTCACTATTAAATTTCGAATTTAATTAATTAATGCGTTTCTTTTTCACGACCCTGAGATTGAGAGGTAAGACGCTTTATTTTCCACTGATATACACTGAATTACATAAAAGAAAAGAAAACAATAAACCAATAAAAAGCAGGGCACCAATTACACCCTCTACCTGCCCAAAAATGGTATTCATAGCAATAGTAATAAAAAAAACGCACAAAGGGGAGGTGAGAACAAAGAAAAGCGGAAATTTATTTAGGTTTATAGGAACAACAGTGGGTCAAAATTAATATCGACACATTTGATATATCGGTGATCTCTGAACATCACATTGGTCTACCATTGAAATTATGAATGAGATTAGCACTGCGCGAATTATAATGTGGAATTTAAATAGGTATTCTCTCCAGTATAAATAGATGAACAAGTCCGTCTAAGCTTAAGAGATTCAATGTCAAATGTTGGAGTAACGAAAATTGATCAAACGCACATTTTCCAGACTGGAAGCGTGATTTTCATAGATATGTCACCATATTACAGATGAATGGTAATAGTATATTATACAACAAGTGTGGTAAACGGCATTTGAGTCACGAGTGTTTAATAAAGAAGTGACTTACCAAATGTGTTTTTCTGCGACTGTAAGTTTTCGCTCCCAAACCCTGGTCATATCCTGGAAATGTCCGAAGTGGCTGGATCCTGTGAGAAATGAAACTGACATGGTAGGACAGCACTTTCCGCACGTTTGCCGTTATTCTAGATATGTGCTCGACGAAAGTAGGGTTAGTATCAAATACAAAAACTAGATCTGGTGTGCCTCTCCAGTGGCACACCAGATCTGTATTTTCCATTATTAGGCTTCAGAGTGTTCGGAGATCAAAATCTGATTTATCATGACCAAGGTGTTTTGCAACTCCTCTAGATTTTTAGGTCATCCGCAAACAACAACTGAGGTATGATTAGCGTAATAGATAAATCGATGATAAAAATCAAAAAAAGAGACTCCTGGCGTAGCAACAAAAACTCTAGACTTGTAGCTTCAATATTCAATAACGACTTGCGGGATAGAAGTCCATCAAGATCAACGAAAGCTCAACTTTTTGAAATTTACCTAGTAATATTTGGTACTCAATTTGGCAAAAGCTTTTCGGATATACAGCATGAACTTGATTTTTGGCCAAAACTTCTGCGATATGCTGAGTAATATAGACGAATAACTCAACTCAATAAACATCCCGTGATGTGCTTGCGTATTGGGCGTGTGGTCTACGCGGAACGTAAATCGCTCTGATGTGTCACGCATTTCAATAACGAAGAAGAAAAAATGAAGATAACCTCGCCTCTTGTGTTCGAAGATAATGAGTATCGTTTATAGAAACGCCGCCATAAGGCATCGCGGTTCTAAGAAATCGACGGCACCGAGACCCGGCCGTATACCCGTATGCAGATAATTAGATAAATAATCGATAAATCTACGATATATTCGATAATTATACAAGTGCCAGGATGCATAATCGCGCACTATTGTGCGTCGTAGGCGTTAATGGCAAGAATAGAAAATCTAGTAACGCGCAACGCAACGCAACGTAGAACGAAAGTGAGTCTAAAAATTACGAAATCAACCTATTTGGGATCATCTGTAGACCCTTGGAACCGATAACGCATAGTTGAATTGGATTCTTGAGTAATTTATTCTCTGCCGACAAAGAACTAGAACGTTCGACAGTCATCGCGAGATGGCGCTCTCGGTCTGTAAAAGCGCAAGACGGTTGCGTGGAGAGCAGAGTTAAGGTGTCATCGCGAATAGCTGTCGACACCTTTCATCTAAAACCAAAATTATGGAAACGCGTTGTCGATTTTCTTAAACATTTAAACTCTATACACCCTAAGATACGTTTTACCATTGAGTTGGAAACTAATAATAACCTTCCATTTTTAGATATTCTTATCAATAGAAAATCAGATCTAACATTGGGTCATTGTATTTACAGAAAACCTACGCACACAGACCGATACCTTAATGCATCGGTCACATCACCATCCGGCCCAAAAATCATCGGTTATCAACTATCTTGTTTACAGATCCGTAATACTATCTCAGCCCGAGTCACTGAAAACAGAATTAAAACACCTTACCTCTGCTCTTCTCTCTAATAACTTCCACATTAAAGATATTAAGCGTTCCATCAAAAAATACACTTCACCACAACCTACCAATAGCAATGAGGCCGAAGGCAATCCTACACTGGCCACTGTGGTGGCCAATTTTCTATTGGTTGATTGGTGGGGGTTGGTGAAATTGGAGTATGCTTTCAGTTTTAAGCTTTGGAGTTATTTTTATTCCGTCTTGCGATGAGATGGTGGTGGATAACGTAATAATCATTGATCATGAACATCCGTCAAATTCAAATGGATCAAAGACTCGGACAGATTTGCCGAATTTATTATTAATATGGGAGACGAGTCCAGTGACTAAAGTGATTATTCTGATGCGGAATAACTTGTTTTTATAAATATTCAAACATTTTATAGCTATATTATACTCCTTCATTTATATTTATAATACACATTTTAAGGTAAGAATGGGTTTTTCACTGCATGTACTAATAATAATCGAAGAATCTCACCGATGAAACTCTACACAAATCCGTCAGTCTGCAGCATTTGTATACACAAAATACCTTAGTACGGTTCTGGAACGTTATGGTGGAGTTCGAATCTATTTATTGAAGGTTGCAAAGCGAAACCCAAGCGAGGTAGGCCTGTGGTTAGACCTTCATAAAAATTTACCAAGGTTAAATACCGAATCATATCGTAAAAACGGTATATCGTCGGGCGAACTTTACTTGGACGATGAAAAATAAATATACCATCGGTATAAATAATTGGCTTTATAAAAATGATTAATAGTGTTTGATGACTTGAATTGGAATCAAATTTGAGTTCGATTTAGATTTGTCGCTGACTGACTTATAGAGGACGCTTTGGTCAGATCACATCTGTGGTTAAAAACCATTTCTTTTAACCCAAATCACATTTTGCACATTCTGCTAATAGTCATAATAATAAAGCGTTTTTATTGGGCAAACAAAAGTACAAAAACAAATAACTACAGCATTGTATTAATATGACTAAAAGGCGATGTTTATATCTTGCTCGTTGGAACTTAACGACAAGCTATTATATCAATAAACCTGGTCCGAATGGAAAAGAAAATAAACAATACATTATATATATAATGTGACGGTGAGAACAATAGAAAACCCTTATTCGAAGGAGGGTTTGAGCCATTTTTTTGCATACTACACTGAAATTGTTAATATAATTACCACGGGTTTTCCTTATCCTTTTTTTTGAATGATAATTTGGAACAAAAGAACCAACTCTAAGACAACCAGAAGGATAAATCTCACGTGCGCGCGTATCTCTGCCTAACCTAAAAATAAAGATAAAAACTACAACATAACAATTAATACGGATCTGCTTTAAATAGAATGGCGATTTGTGAAACACCAAGGTTGTTTGTTTATTCTGTGCCATGGGTACCAAAATGTATTAGTCCAGTTATCTCACGCAATGGCTTTTTGGTTCTCGTAAAATTTGTGGTAATAATAGTAGTACCAACCATTGAAGAAAAACACTAAACCTGCAGTTTTGTTTTTTTTTATATTTTCTTTTCTATTTGATGTTGTGCCTTTGGCTTTAAAATTTTTTAATAAATCTAAAGAGACTCCTTCAGACAACATCTTTACAAAGACGGGATAAAATTTTGTTTAAAACTTGTTTCTTTTCTCTAAATGCGGTGATAATTTTTGGTTAGATTATGACATAAAGTATACTTTAAAATTTGTTTAAAACCGTTTTTTCTTGTACTTCTCATGCAGTGAAGTTTTTATATATATAAATATACAAAATAATAGAAAAAAGGAATATTGCGGAAAACTTTGAACCGATATTTATGGTCGTGTTTCAATTAAAAAATCGGATGAAAGTAAGTTCATCAAGTTGGCAATACTTTCGAAAAAAACCTGTACGATATAATTACATAGGCTCTCTTGGTGAGTTTGAGATCTTTTGGAAGAAGATTTCACGCCCGATACGATTTTTCCAAATTGTGATAAACAGGGGAGATATAAATTATTGTTGTCCGACGTTTGCTCACTTTGCTACTTTTGCTCCGATTCAAATGGTATCTTTCATCGTGCAAATCAAAACCCAAGATAGAGTTCCCAAGGATAGATATTGAAATGGCTAGCTGTCAATGTGGCACTCGCTTATCTCAATTTCAGCTGATAATAAAACAGCCCACATGACGTCCTTTGACCCCGATAACCGTTTTTGGCGAGGCGATCCGCGTTCTACTTCATGGGCGCGAAATTTTTCGTTTATCTCGTCGGTGCGATCGGTGCGAGTCCCATTTATATTTCCGCAAGTGCGTAAAAGTGCCCGCATAAATAAGCGATTTAATTCGAACTTACGAATGAGATAAAATAAAATGAAGTATACGACGTCCGCGGTAGTTCCACATATACCGAGAACTTACGGTTCAGCGGACGCCAAATTGCTAATACGGATTTATGTTGAAACGCAGCTGCGTTGTATTTCAAAAAGGAAGGACCTTATTATATACAGGGCGATTCTTCTAATTGCGTTGATCTAATGCACGAGAAAACATCTTCCTCTTTATTATACGAAGCGAAAGGTGATAAAAGAAGTGGCGAAGCCATGAATTTTTCAAGGAACATTTCCGAAGCATTGCCCCAAAAGTTTGGTAAATATTTGGAAAGGAGAAAGTTGCCGTGTCGTCGAAATGATCGGAAGAATAGCTTTCTCAAATAATGAAAGTAGCGACGAAGAAAAACCAGGGAAATGAAAAGTTTATGAAGACAGAGTAAATTCTGCTAATGGTGGTGATGTTTTTTAGAGAAGCGCTGCTAGTGCAAAACAGCGCTCCATTGGATGGGAACCGGAACTGAATGATATGTCAGCCATGCACGGTGAAGATAAAGTAGAGATGGGTAATGGTAATTTGGGTGCCGGATTATTACATTTATGCTGACCGAGAAGCGTGCACATTTATTTCATTTAGAAAGCAGCAGTGTTTAATCGTTTTGAAGGCAAAACAAAAAACTGCTTTCCCTAATACATTGACCATTGATTTTCGATCATTTAATTTTGCAAAGTGCAAGGTGAAAATTACAGCCACGCAACGCATTTCTCCTTTTTCTCCTTTTCAAATAAGGGGTAATGTGCAAAGCGTAAGCAATAGACCCCATGTCTATGCTCTATGCTGATACTCATTGAGTATAGGAACAAAATGAACTATTAAAGATCCAGTACGCCGCTGCCATTTCATTTGTTAGTTTCAACCGGGAAACTGGGAACAGGCGAACGAATTGGTTTTAAATCTGCTCACAATACGCTTTCCCAACATGATGGTTTCTTGTTCGAATAGACGCCCAGCCTTTTGAACACCTACCACCATGGAGCAGCGATTTAACACGGTCTTCATTATAATATTCAATCTTATTTCCATAATGGCGCTTTGTTCTGCGACAGAATACGGTTCAGGTCGCTAATCATATCAAACGGACCAGGTGGTTGACGTTTCGATGTCGCGCGGGCAACTGGAAAAGGTCCTCGAGATGTATGTATATTTTATGCGTCGCGTAGGCGTCCCGTAATGAAGAGGTCTCTCGTCTAGCTTCTCGGTACACTGGGAAACCCTATTTCTTTCCTTTGATATTACAGATATCTGAGCAACGATTATTTTGCGTGCATAGGGTGGGCCGTTAATCTTGGGACATTACTTTATCTTAGAAACTATGGGGGATGGGGCCAAAAGTTAAATAATACAAAAGTTACTTGAGGTATTTTTTAAACCTTTTATTTATTTTAATTTTGTGTATATAAGGTGTTTATGTTTTCGTGGGCGAATATCAACTCTCTTATTTTAAGTGGAACACCTAGTATGTTCCTTCATTTTTGAATTCTATACAAAATTGTAGACATATTGTGTGTATAATGTCCTACACCTAAGTCTAACCGTTTTTATATCTGCCAATAGTAAAAATGAAATGAAAAACACTCCAAAAAACTTTTTTTTAAATCTAAACTACCTATTCCTATAATCTTGTTATATTTAGCATTAAAAATTAAGGCAATTGTATATAAAGTTGTATATACCCAATAGTTTTACTTTTTGAAATATTTCCTTTTAAACATAAATGCATAATTTATACAGAATAGGCCAAGCAAACAAGTAGTATAAAAGATTTCTAAATACATAATGGAATATCCGATAACTTCTCTTATTTGACGTTTAAGTTCCTCGGCAGTTGGACGGTTTGTGTTTGTAAACCAAATCTTTAAGTGTACTCCATTGATAAAAATCTAGAACCGTTAAGTCGGGGCTCATTGGAGGCCAGGCATCCGTTCTCTTATAGTATGCATTTAAATAGGTGCTAATTTCTTGATTTCTGTGATAAGGAGTGCCACCATGCTGCCAAATTAAATTTCGTCGTTCCCTTTCAGGCACTTTCAACAAAGGGATGGATAATATTTATAAATTTATTTTTAGTTATAAATTCTTATCAAAAAATAGTGAACCTATTATTCTGAACCTCCAAATTGCGCATCATACTTTGACAAAAGTTCTACCTGATCCTGTAACTTCCATGTGTTTTATTATTCTTGTTGCTCCAGTAATGGGTATGATTAAAAATTTTAATTGAGGTTATAAATATAGACTCATCCGTCCAAATAATGTGGTAAACGTGATGCGCAAGCAAGCGAATAAATTTAATTCATAAACGAAAAATAAATAAATCAATATTTTGCCAAAAAATATTTACACTAACTGAACTTATACGGCAACAGCATATTATTTCCGATAGAAAACGTTTAAAAGAAATTATTTCAAACAGTAAAAATATTAAATAAAATTGCCTTAATTTTTAATGGTAAATATGAAGAGTTTATAAAAATAGGTAGTTTCCCTTTCAGAAAAAGTTTTTTGGATTTTTTTTTATTTAATCTGTATTAATATATATATATATATATATATATATATATATATATATATATATATATATATATATATATATATATATATATATATATATATATATATATATATATATATATATATATATATATATATATATATATATATATATATATATATATATATATATATATATATATATATATATATATATATATATATATATATATATATATATATATATATATATATATATATATATATATATATATATATATATATCGAAATTTCTTACGAAATCCGTTATTCGAGTTCTTTGTCTACAACAAAACTTACTCACATGAAATAATAAATACTTCCGAATGAAGTTTACGTTTTGCGAACTTGTGGGTTAGACTTAATTATACGATATTATACACAAAATATGTCTAGAATTTTGATTAAAATTCAAAAATGGAGTGCTATACCAGGTGCTCCATTTAAAATAAGAAAGTTGATACTCGTCCACGAAAAATGAAATACCGTGTATATACGAGGGGATACCCAAAAAAAAACGGAATCACAGAACGACCTTATCCCCTTCAAAATACTCTCCATTACAACTAACAGCGCTGGTTCCACTGTTCGAAACATTTTTTATATTCATCTTTGGCTATAGCCGACAGTTCATCCCTCGTTTTTTTCTTGACCTCTTCAATGTTGTCAAATCGCTGTCCTTTCATGTCCCTTTTCATACGTGGAAATAAGAAGAAGTCACACGGAGCGGATCAGGCGAGTAAGGTGCATGGGGCAGAGGAACCATGCCATTTTTAGCCAAAAACTGCTTAACAGAAATGGCTGTGTGTGCAGGTGCATTATCGTGGTGAAAGAACCAGACCCCTGTCCGCCACAAATCGGGTCTTTTTTGTCGAATACTGTTGCGCAATCTTCTTAAAACTTCCAGATAAAAAGCTTGATTAACGGTCTCACCACAAACTAGCTGCAGAAAGGTGTACTATCCAAGCTCTGCGCGCGGCAATTCAATTCCGGTTTTTTATGGGTACCCCCTCGTACATTAAAAACAACATTAAAAAATATATAAATTTTGTAATATCTCAATTAACATTTGTATTTTGTTTCTGAAGTAAGGTAGTGTTCTAAGATAAACGGTCCACTCTATACAACCTTTCTGAGTTTTACTCCTTACCTCTTAAACCAATGGGTGTGTATCTTTTTCCTGAACCTAAGTCGTTGTGTGACTCTGATCTTCAGGTACTCTTCCATTATAACTCACTGAGATTTTCTGCTTTTTTTTTCATTGCTTTGCACCATCTTGGAGAATTATTTGCCCTGTGGAGCGTTTCAGCTAGACAGCTTCAAGAGTTTTTGATCCTTGTTTTAAGTTCATTTCCGCTGAGGAGATGAAAGATTACTCTCGCGGTGCCATTTTATCCTCCTCTCTCTTTCTCTGTCCATCATTTCTGTGATTCTCTTTCAGTCCATTTTGCAGCGGCCATTTCCAAATGTGTTTTGGTTTGTTTTTACTTCAGTATCTTAGTGTACGTACTGACTGGCGTCCTGGTTCGTTAAAAATGCTCGTTAATGCTCCCCTCCCCCTCGTGTGGGCGCGTTTTTGTGTCTGCGCGAGATCGCGGGGCGCATCCATTGTTGCCATTGTTATTTATGATAAGCGATCGGGCTTTCGACGCCCACCGTGTGTGTTTGTTTGTGTGTGTATGTGTGCATTATGTGGCCGAGCCCAGGCCTCATAATATTCAACCCGCGGAACGCATCAGTGTCGGCGATCGAGGTGACACCCGGCATTTTAAGTTCCAGACCGGGAGTGAGTGAACGCGGCGTAACAAACTCACATTTTATATTACGCAGATGTAAATCGGCATCGGGCTGTAACCTTGAATATCAACGGGGCTCGGTAATTTTATCTAAATCGTCGCAGGTGAATGCAAACAATATACGAGGGGAGACTTTTTATATGCTCTAACTGAATGGTCACCAAAGGGGCGGGTGGCAATTATGTCTAAAGTTATGTCTATAGTATATTCGTTTTCTTCATACGTAACTAACGTGGTTCATAAAATTTCAAGGCGTTGAGCAACTTTTGCTTTTGAATGTATTTTTGTACGAACAGAAATACATACAAGAACATTGAAACATTCCCATAAAATATAAGTAAAGGAGAAATATATCTTAACATTTGATAGGCCTAGCCTTGGAAATATAAAAAAAATAATTGCAGTGGAAAGACAGTGAACAAAAAAAAAAACAAAAAGTGCAGAGTGCAAAGTGAAAAAAAGTCAGCCCAGGCTTTATATACACGTACTATTTCTTGTACAATGCATTTGGAACCTCATGAATGTTTTTTTTTTACTCCAAAGCATAAAGTTAATACGAAGCCGATTGTTGTTCATTTTAGTTGCTTTTTTTTTCAATAGAAGATTTTTTTATGATTCCTTCGACCAATAGGGCCACTTCGTATAGTAATGTAATTTACCTTTTATTTCAAATATCAGCACACAACTCCTTTACTCGGTAGTATTTATGACTGATTATCACTTGATAAGAGCATAGATCAAAAACTCAAAAAAAAGAGTTTTACAATCATTTGAAAATCGTTACTTAAGTGTAAATGTCTATTTTTGTAAATTCTTGAAAATATTTCAATATTATATCTTTAACTATTCGACTTCTATGTTTAAGCGTGTAGAACAAAATGGCCCCTTTAGTTATATATCAATATATTATCATATACAATATATTAATCAGTTGCACTTTTTCTGATGAGCTAAAGATTCCGAGAGTCTGTCTGTTATAAATCTAGACCTAAAACGTATGTATCTAATTATAGACCAATATCGTCTTCTCGAAGATAATTGAACACCTTGTAAAACATAGAATGGTTTCTGTAATACAGTAGGCAACTCATTTAGACAAAGGTATCGTTCTGCAACTAATTAGATCGTATTTGTGCGTTAGGCTTTTTTAAAAATGGGTATTTACATCATCCTGGATGAAAATCGCAATCCAAATAGAAAATATCTAAAGCCGCTAATAGGGGCTACCTTCAGATGTAGAAAATGGTTAGAAAATAATTCCTAATATAAAATTTTCTATGTATATATTTAATCTGAAGTAATGTATGTTACCCATTTGGTGTACTTGCTGGAATCTCAGCTTCAATAAAATACAAGTCTTCCAGAATAAGACCCTAAAGACTCTCCTTTTTATTTAGATATTCAGACTCACACACAGGATCTCTTCAGTATACTAACTTCTAATGTGCTTAAAAGTTGTTCGCATTAACACCGTTCTCTATTCTTCTAGGCATGATAAAAAGCTAAGTATCCTTCAGATGTAGAAAATTGTTAACAAGTAATTCCTAATATAAAATTTACTATGTATATATTTAATCTGAAGTATTGTATGTTACCCATTTGGTGTACTTGCTGGAACCTCAGCTTCAATAAAATACAAGTTTTTGTTTTTGTTTTAGTTCGATTACAAATTAGTGTAAAAAATAAAACAATGTAACTGACAATATATAAAAATATTGTACCTAAATAAATAAGCAGAAAAAGAAACAGAATTAAATATAATCTCTTCCTATACATAGAACAGCTGTGTTTACGCAAGCTTTTTTATTCTTATTATTTATAGCGTAAATTGTACTTTATTAATTTCCATGTGATTTATTTGTTTAAATATTTAAAAGGCAACTTATTATTAATTATGTATTATTATTATTATTTTCCCCTAATCTCAGATTACTGCGGTCAATATATTCAACGGTCCTTAGACAAGATGGCTGAACTTGGGCAACCACTTTCGGTTTCAGATACCTCCAAGGATGCTGCGCACTATTCTACATGTGTCCAGAAGCACTGCCTTTTGCATAGGGATAAAAAGCCTTTGGTTTCCAAAACTCAGGGTTTGAAGTCCTTCGTGTAAGCTTTTCGGGATCTCGCCCGTCACCCCGACATCAATGAGTATTATTCGCACTGACTGTAGCCTCCACATTTTTTTTATTTCATCCGCTAGCGGCAAGTATTTATTGATTTTCTCAGTATACTTCCTCGATATGTTGCTTTTTTGTTATCTTTTAATTCCAAAACTTTTACTTTGACGGTCTCGTTTTCGCAAAGGATTGGGGGCTCATACGGGTAGTACGGTACCGTATCTTTTAGTCCCATGTACTGCAATCTGATCTCTCGGTGGACTATTTTAAATATTATTATTATTATTATTTTCATTAATATTATTATTATTTTTATTATTATTATTATACCTATACGGTTTTCTTTTATCTGATTCGACCAGACCAGGGCTATGCTTCCTAAGTGTCCCGATCCAAATCCCGTGTATTTTATTAGCCGGTCTTATCGGCCGATCGGTCGGGTTTCAACCCTTCAGAAAAATCGTGACACCAACACACTTTATACGGCCTTAATTCCCCCCATAAAGTGTCACGAAAGAATTCCGCGGGAACGGGAGCCGTAAAGTGTCCCTTACGTTTCGTGTCTGTCGACAGTTCGTGATGATCTGCCGCACATTTAAACAGTAGGGTCGTTTCGTATAAATTTATCGCGAGATGTTTTTCGGAAGATAGTTGGCCGTTTTGTGCGTCCCATTGCGTGCGATTCGCGCAACGAAAACAAAAAAAAAATGTTCTTTACTTTTAGATTCGCATATGGCCATATAAGTACCGTAGAAATTTGGTCCTTGGAAATTACTTCCTTATTACGTTGTATTCAAAAGCGGCCGCTTCTATAAAAAAAATGTTCAAGGAAGTCGAACACTGTCCATCTACCTAATAAACACATTGTTACAGACTATATATATATACCTTGCTGGTTGCAACATCCAGTATACGCTTAGCTGAATATTTACAACTAACTCTTTGCTTGGGGTATTAGAAATATCGTTTAAAGTCTGTTCATAGATATAAGAAACTGATACGAATTAAGGAAAGACCCGGGCAAGCCGTAAGAATGAAATATGGCCGAACAGGTTACTTTGCTTAGAATTTAATTATTTGGGGTTTTGTTAGGAAAGATACTAAACAATATTTATTTATTTATGTATGTATTTATGTTTAAATCTAAAATAAAATTAGAAATTATTTTTATTACCTACTTCAATTACTTAAAATTATTCCCATATTATATCAGTATTACTATCGTTATCATCACCTGTTGTAATTATAATTTGTTTTATATTATTTGCAATATGGATATACGATTGTTCTGCTTTTTGTATATGTTTATCAGAATTTGCCCAACTTTGTGGAGGCATGTTAAAAACTTCGGTTTCTATAAGTTTGAAGACATTGGAGTTAACACGGGGAAAAACATTGTTACGACGAATGGTTCAATGGGATTAAATATACAGTGGTAAGGAAACCTTAAAACTTTATGCCCTAGATTTTTTGCATAGTTATCATAGACGTATTCCTTTTGTAGGTTCAAGCTTTGTAGAACCTCAATTAATTGCTTTTTGGTAGAATCTTCGTGAAAATAAATGTCGTTATTATACATGTTGTTTTGGATTGTTGCTTTTGTGTCACATGAGGAAGGGGTTTTAGTCAAGTCTCTACTGTGATAACTTGCATTGTCCATTACAATGACGCTATTAGGGGAAATGTTTGGAACTAGTTTGTTTTTAAACCAACTTTCAAATAAATCAGCGGTGGTGTCTTCATGGTAATCCAGAGAAGAATCTGTAATATTTTTCGCAGACACAGAAAGACCATTTGGAATCCAACCATCTTTAGAGCCAGCATGCAAAACAGTTATGCTTTTACCTCTTTTTGATGGCGCGTTTGTTTTACACTTATCAGTTGAGTCAACCCAACCCTTTTTCGGAGTATCATAAGTGTCGAACCAGGTTTCATCCAAGTAAATAATTGGCCTTTGTTATTCTCTGTAAACCCCAATTTTTTCTAGATATTCCAGTCGCCATTTCCGAATACTAAAATATTTCGTTAAAACTTGCCTTTTGTCATTTTTTTTTTAATCTAAAACCCTTGTGTTGAATTCACTTCCATAAGATAGTTCTGTTACATTTAACACCCGTTTCATCTTTTTTAAGCCTCCTAATTAAGATATCTAATGTAGGCACCCCTGATAATATAAAATGAGCAATCTTCACTCCAGTTTTTTAGGGTGAAACGATATGAGTGAGTGACTTATCTTCGTTCCAGGGTTAGAATCGCATCGATTCGCTATGTTTTTACCCCCGAACCACAGTACCGTTGTTAATTTTTGATATTTCGCAGCATCTAGCGGTATCATAGACCGCAAAGCGCGTCTTCTTTTGCCAGTGACTGAAGCTTCCTACCCAATTTGCCTCCTCTCTATGTAATTTATAGTATTTATACAGCGGATCGGGCAGTTATCGGGTAGTGTTGTTCATTCGAAATTAATATCTACACTCTATCGTTAAGTGGATAAAGTATCGTATTAAACGAAAATCGTGCGGCGACTCCCATTAAATTGATTCTAACTACGTTTACCAATCACATTTGTTCCGGTCCGGATTTGTGTACACTGAGAAAAAAATCGATGAAAAATACTTCGCCAAGATTTTCTTCCGACGACGATAGCAGTTATTCACGTCACGTCGTTCTCTTTCCTATATCAGCAAAACTGTTTCAGGGATAGGGAAAAATGTTTGTAATTTTGAAAATTTGAATTTGTTCTCTCAGGGTTGTACAATATAGGGTTAAGTTTAAAGGTTCATTCACTCAAAGATTGAAAAATTGAAAAAATAGGTAATAAAAATATAAATAAATCGTAATTAAATAAGACGATTTGATTAAATAGAATGTGTTATAAAACATTCTTCATTATAATTGACAGAAAACTTTAATAATATCGATTTAAAGCGTTTAAATATATAAAACATATATTTCCGTATATATATCATATAATTTTGTTGACTGTATCTGAATGGTGAATATCTTATATTTACATTTACGTCCGATCTGTTTGCTAACTTCTGTTTTCTAATATTCAACAGAAGTATAAGAATTAATGAATTTCCAAAAGAAAGTTGAAGAAGATATCAGTTTCATGTGTTACAAAGTCATTACGCAACTTTGTATTTTGTACTAGAGGAACGCATTGTTTTTCTGTCGTGCTCCTGTGGATCACTATGGAACTTTGGCAAAATCAATGTAATTTTATTGTACATGCACCCTATATAAAGTACAAACTTTGTTAGATATTAAAATTTATACTGTGAATCGCCATCTTTAGCAGTTTTTCATTTTTCGCCAATAAAACGGAAATTTATAAGATATTTTAGATTTTTTGCCTATAAAAGACCCATCCTGTATATAATGCAAAGAATGTTCGGTATTGAGGTTATAACCCTGGATCTCCCACATTTCCTGGTATATGAATTTTTCCAATAGAGTAAATGGTTTTCGAGAAAATACTTCTTTTTTGAAACCACGAAGTACGTCGTAATAGCAAATCAGGGCGAGAAATATACCGAACAGCGTATGTGATAGACGAATACCGTGAATACAAAAATTGTAGCTATTGATGCGGTCTATAATACCATCTAAACCAATTCCTCATACTTTTTAGGAATGGACTTCTATATTCCTGCCAAATCTAAAGTCGATTCCTGCACATTTAAGACACCTACTGTATTTAATATTCCGAACATCCTGTACAATATGTAAAAACACTAAATACGAAAGATTTAGCTGTCCATGTGTACTATATATTTGTATATAAAAGAAACTGACAACTGAAATAGAGCCTCCTAGTTATAGCCAATTATCCATAAAAGAAGAACCCATTTTATAGTTTTTTACAAATGGCCGACGCACCCTGTAAATTTTTAAAAAATCGTATTCTTTTTGAACCGGATCTCGTACGTCTTTTCGTTCATAATTTTTTCCAATATTTGCGTTCTTATTGTAGAAATTATTTTTTTCGCGGACCGTTGCAAACGCAATTTTTAACTCTTTTAAAATACTTAAAATCTTTTTTTTGCGTGTTGTAGGGAGTAACTTTTTAAAATTTACTGTACTATATATTACAGATGTTTTGATACGTATGGCGTTGAATTTTTAAATGAAGTTTTATTGCTAATTACTAAATTGAGCGTGAATGTCGCTTTGAATGTTGCCTACGTAAGCAAATAGAGATATCGCGAATCTTTTCTCAGTGTACCTGTAGAGTGTAGAGAGTTTTTCCATGCTAAAATCTGCAAACTCCGCGGGTGTCCATATGAATCAATGAACGTTCATCACCAAATGTAAATTACATCGAACAAAAGCGACGTCATAGATCGCCCCGTGTCATTGAATGTGTTTACCGAAAAGTTCACTAACACCGACGATGATTGATCGTTTTCCAATGGCGAAAAACAAAAAAATGATTTTGCATTGTAAATATATGGTTCGGTATGAAATAATACACGCGATGAAAATGTGACTCACGTTTTCTGCGACGATTCGCTGGTTTTTTTTGGTCGATGATTCGATTCCCGTTTTGGTGAACCAGCGACGACAGAAGCTTCACAAAAAAATGTATTGTTTGCCCACACTCTTCAAAAATTTCTTGGAAGCAGCGTTTGGTAGGGAAAAACAACTAGTAAAAAGAAGGCTTTCAACTTCGGAGCCTTTCGCAAGATCTCTTAAAAATCTAGAATAAATAAATAAATGTTAATTAAGTATTCTGTATTTATATTTGGTGTTTGACTCGAAGTTATAACTGACTAATCTTCGCCATTGTATCGCCCGCCCATGAAGATGTTCCGATGGTGCGTAGAACCTTTTTTTAACTTAACTAAATTTCATTGATTCGGATTTCGAAAATATTTATATGTACCTTAAGATCCGAGAAGTGGTGGATTGTAGTTTTTCATAACTTTTGTCAGACATGGCAATATGTGGCTAGTTGAACTTTTTTTACGGGACACTCTATATGTTTGATGTTTGATAATATAGGGTCGAAAAAAAAAATATATATATATATATATATATATATATATATATATATATATATATATATATATATATATATATATATATATATATATATATATATATATATATATATATATATATATATATATATATATATATATATATATATATATATATATATATATATATATATATATATATATATATATATATATATATATATATATATATGATGACACTATATTCCGGGATATCATCCGTTCGCTCGTTGAACTCCGACTGGAATCCTGCAAATCCTGCATCCGACTGGAATCCTGCAGACGTTTCGCCAAAATCTCACTTGGCATCTTCAATGCTCGCGCTCCGAAAACACTTCGAACACTTTTTTTACTGTTTTCGGAGCGCGAGCATTGAAGATGCCAAGTGAGATTTTGGCGAAACGTCTGCAGGATTCCAGTCGGATGCAGGATTTCCAGGATTCCAGTCGGATGCAGGATTCCAGTCGGAGTTCAACGAGCGAACGGATGATATCCCGGAATATAGTGTCATCACATTTTTCCATCCGTGAATCAATACGTGAGAATATATATATATATATATATATATATATATATATATATATATATATATATATATATATATATATATATATATATATATATATATATATATATAAATAATAATAAAAAAATACATTCTTATCTTTTTTTTGCAATAGATAAGATTAGATTTTATTTCATGTCATCAGCAATAAAGTTTTGCAAAATGGCTAAAAACTGAAATCGATTAGTTTTTTACAATTTCATAGGGACCAAATCACCTATTCGAAATCAGGGGTGCTAGTTCGACGTTCGAGGGCGCAAATAATTGAGAAATTCTTTTATTTTAACAAAAATGTTATATATTGTCGTACAAAAAGTCACTAGGCCGTGAAAGTGAGAAAAGACATTCATATAAGAGCTAAATTCCAAAAGACATTCAAATTTGTCATGTCCAAAAATCTTCAGCTATGGTCTGTTCATAGATATAAGAAAGTGACCAATTGCTTTTGAACGGATTATCCTAGGGGTCATTAACATACGATGCAACAAAATTATTATTATTAATTAAGGTAATTATTAATTCAGGTAATAATCTTGTTGCATTGTATGTTAATGACCACCCTTGGATAATCTGTCAAAAAAGCAATTGGTCACTTTCTCATATCTATGAACAGACCATACCAGTTTTAGTTCATAAATCGGCATTATGTATGAAATTATGCAGAAAAAAAAACTAAAATTAAAATAAAACGTCAACCCCATTTATCTCGAAATCGAAGCACACATTTGTGGTCACTTTTTAATTGAATGATATGTGAAATTGCTCAAAGAAGGCAATGACCGTTTGACTTTTGGGTTATCATCTAATTTGTCGTTCGAACGCATAAATTGGTTAGTTTCGAGTCGGTAGGTGTGTAGCGGTAGCTGCCCCACGTTTCGAATCGTTCGCGGAAATCGTGTTATTTTTCCCCCCGTGAAAACGTTATAGGAGCGAGCGCGGCCATTTTTTTTTGTATCCGAGATAACGCCCGTAGTTACATTAAAACGTCGAACAATGGAGTTTGAACCGCGAGTTATAATAATACAAAGTTACATAACGTGATATTATTGTATAGAGTTATACGGGTTCAGTCGGTTGTCGTTTGCGGCTATTACTGTATAAATTTCGCTCGAGAATTTCCGCGATGTCGGCGAGATATGCGAGAGCGAATTTGAATGCCCTGGCAGTGGAAAAAGAACGGTTAATTTTAAAATCGACAATAGCAAAAAACAAAGTCGAATAAACTCTAACTTTTTTTGTATAATACAGGGTGTTTTATAATTGAATGTCAATAATTATGGGGACGATTTTTGAGTCCATTTTAAAAAGAAAACTTCATATGCCCTATACAGGGTGGTTAAATTTTCATAAATAAAATATATATCTTTTTTAATATCTGCATTGCCACTTTAGACATTTTAATGAAATTTGGCACACGTGTATTATGTATCAAGAGGCATTATTTAATCTACCACAATTTTTTTAAAAGACGCCAGTGACGGGCGTGCGGAATTTCACCTCTATATTTACGCCACTGATTTCTCTTAAAATAAAAATTATTCTTACAATCTATGATCATTTCTAAAGACATTTAATATCTTGATTTTTTTAAATTCGATGTACGGTTTTCGTTAAAAAAAAAATAAAAACCTCTGGTCATAACAATATCGTTAATATAATAATAAAAAGATATCAAATCTGCTCATAAGTGAATGCAAATGTCATTATTTTGCTTGATTGTCTATGATCAAATAATATTTTGGTTAATTAGGTCGTTACTGCAGTGATTAAATCAAGAATCTAAGAATCTAAAACAAAATATTTAGGTTTTAGCTACCAACTAATGTCCTTCAAGAAAAAACAATTAGAAGACTGTTCTTTTTATTTCTACAGTTTTAATGAAATAACATAACAACCTAACAACAATTTATTTTATTTATTTAAGTTTACGCACTTCGTATTCGCAGTTTTTGAAGTATATAAATAAAACACGTAGACAATTATTTAGTTAATAAATAAAAATGATAATTATTCTCCACATGCTGTCATGTTAAAAATATTGGTATGGCTATGCAGATAAAAGGTTTTTATTTTTTTGAAGCGAAAACCGTACATCGGATTAAAAAAAAAAACAAATTAAATTTCATTAGAAATGTGTGATGGTTTCATATTTCAATGGTAACATTTAGCATTTTTAAAGTAAATGGGTTTATTTGTTTGGATCTAGTAACAATTTTCTAGCTTTTTACAAAACTTCTGGATTCCCCCTGCGTCGGTTTTTGCTTAGTCGAAATTGCTGACGTTTCGCCAATCATCCTGTTGGCTTCTTCAGAGCTTGACTGAAACTGGCTCGTATTTTACTCTGTACCTGCTTATATATTGTTTGAGGGAGACGCTAATGAGAGGTATAAACACCGTCTTGGATGACTAATTCCCAAATTGGTGACAGGTAGAGAGCTGAGTCGCGGTTAAGATTGTTAGGTTGATTACATGCAAGAATTTTAGTTTTATCAAATAAAATTTTATGCCCGGTTTCATGAGTGTGTTCGGCAACAACTGATGAGTTTGTTTGTCTTTTTCCATTTTTACCATCGTTTTACCATTGACTTGCAAGAATATTTTTCAATGCGGGAGTTAAAAATGAAACAAAAAAACATTATTATTATTATTATTATTATTATTATTATTATTATTATTATGAAAAATACCAAATCAGAAAATCTTTGTTGGCTTATGTTATTTGTGGGTCTCGATAAATGTACCATAGTTCCCTTTTCATTTTTGTTCCAATATTAAACAAGAAAAACTCAAGGAGGATAGAAAAAAACTAGACGGAATTCCAAAATAGATTCTACGACTTGAAAAATTTTAAATCGTTTCTTGATTTCTTTATCTGAATCCATTTGAAAGTAACAATTTCAAGGTGACTTTTCCCTTTCCAATATAAAAAATGACCCAAAAATCCACCTGGAGAATTAAAATTTAGAGAAATACGACAAGATCAACCTCTACAAGTCAAGTTTTCAGAAATAATTTCACAGGCTACTTTACAAATTTTCTGGATTGTTAATGAATCGAACTTGCTGACGTTTCGATAAATCATCCTGTTGGCTTCTTCAGAGTCAACTGGAACGGGAGAAGTCAATAGAAAAGGCAACTGTTTAAACCAGAAAGTGAGATTTTATACTGATATCCTATTAGCAGATTTAATGCCGTTTCCATTACAACATGTTACGATTTTGGCTGTTGGAAATCAAGAAGAAAGAGCTAATGTTTGTCCCAGAATAATAGCAGAAAAGTTGATTTTATCCGGAATTTTATCAAAATGGGCAAACTCTTCGACCCAGAAAGTGGGGTTCGAAGCTGATATCTGCAGGTTTCCCATGCCTTAAACGAACGACATTAATTTGCTATACGTTATCCTTTCTGGTTTATGAAATTATTTTTAAAATCATTATTTTTGGTGGTTAGCCAGAGAGACGTTAGCTTCTTGTTTTCTCCAAGATGAAGTTGGGGTCCTCCCTATGCGTCGTGAATGATTCCTTTTCAAAATAAAAAAAATTGAACTTTTCTCCTCATTACATTTTTGGACTTTCGCTGATCCACCTTGACTTTTCTTGGGAGATTCCACTTGTTGTGCTATGTTTCTGTCCTAAAAAACGGAAAACTTCAGTGTCGTCTTGTCAAAAAAATAACTATTTCACTAACTGGTCTTATAATACTGCGGATAACCATCCAAAAAACTGATGATTTAAACTAAACAGATATACTTACAAAAGTGCTACCGCACGTATGTTTTGATTGATCTGTTGGAGGTCATTTATTTCCATGCCTCCTCCGTCATAAACGAAAAAAAAGAGGGGCAATGTATCATGTAATATGGTAAGATGGTAAATAACGTAGATTTTGTTCTATTTACAATGGAGGTTATAAATAATTTTGTTTCTCGAAGTTATTGAATTGTTGAGGTTTAAAGTCTACAAATTTATTAATATCATTTATAATATTATATCGCCATTTGGAACCTAGCCAAAATGCAATGATATTGCGTCTCTAATACTGCCTACTACACCAACTATGGCAGAATAAATATCGTTTTGTTGATACTGTGATATAATTGTTAATCTTTAGGTGAATATAAAATATTAAAAGTATAAAAAGTCCATAGATAAATGCGGTACCTCGTTGTGAGTTGTTTTTTTAATTATTACTAAAATACACATAAAGTTCAGTTTTGTGTGGTCACATAAACTTATTTTTTTTATTGTTAGGATTTTCTCGTTATTTAAATGAGTTTCCTAATTCAATTGCTTTTACTATTTAATTTTTTTTCTTAATGAATTAATCTCTTGAAGCAAAAAAATTGTTCGCATTTTTTTAAAAATTGTAAACCTGTAATTTTTCGATAAGAATAGGAAAAACTTTTGAAGCCGGTGTTAAAATACCTCACGCCATAGTCTGGCACGATTTAGTTTACTATGAGTTTTCGTAAACTTGAGAGTGATAAATATCACTTCAGAGTGACACGGAATAAAAACCGGACCAGATCGGAGATCGTAACCCACATCAAGGCCAGACAATAATACGTCATCTCTTTCATTTTTCCCCTGCGCAGAGTATTAATTTACTTAGCGGCGATGACTGTGAGCATTTCGTATTTCAATCAGCGGTTATTCCGTGGCACATTAACACATTAATGCTCGTCTCCGAGTAAAACGAATAATAAGAGATAAGCGAAATCTTCGGTGATTCTGGTTTCGTAAAAACGATTCATTTAATATAATTACAGACCTAGGATTGATGAAGGATTACTGGTAATTACTTGGGGTCCTGAAATAACTTCAGTGTTAAAAATTCCTATCTAATGACGTCTGCTGTGGATGCCGATTGAGAAACTATGCAAGTTTAACATGATTTTTACTCACGGTTTTATACTGACTGTATTTTCACGTGACTATAATCGTGCTGCCTTGCAAAAAAAAATGGTTGTATTGTATTCAACACTTTGATAAGCATCTTGGCTCTCTGGCCGTGGTTAAAATGTGGTTTATAAGATAAGCGAAATCTTCGGTGATTCTGGTTTCGTAAAAACGATTCATTTAATATAATTACAGACCTAGGATTGATGAAGGATTACTGGTAATTACTTTGAGTGCTGAAATAACTTGAGTGTTAAAAATTCCTATCTGATGACGTCTGCTGTGGATGCCGATTGAGAAACTATGCAAGTTTAACATGATTTTTACTCACAGTTTTATACTGACTGTATTTTCACGTGACTATAATCGTGCTGCCTTGCAATAAAAAATGGTTGTATTGTATTCAACACTTTGATAAGCATCTTGGCTCTCTGGCCGTGGAACATTGAACATTTTTAAACAAATTGCTATTGTGCAGAAAGATATTGATAATTATTTTTAAACTGAAATATGTCAAAAACGACTATATTAAATGTCAATAAACTGTATGTTTTTGGAATCAGCTAGTATTATATAGGGCGTTCCCTTTAAAAAAACGATGTTGCTGTAATTTTGACAGCTTGCGATCGTCGTTGGTTTTTCTGGCATTGTCATAAGATTAGTATTTACGCTTTATTTTCTATCTTGCAAAAAGGTGGGTATCAAAATATTATGAATAGCCCTGTATATAACTAACGCATTTCTTTTTTTGAGAAAATAATTTTATTTTTCTGCTTTGTCGAAGGAGAGTCGTTCGTATGCGGATCACGCAAAATTGTGTTCCGTCATCTCGCGTTGGTCGTCGTGAGTGTCGAAAGACGGCGCGGGACTTCTTCGTGACTCTTTTGACCCTGATTTTTTTCCCGGCCGCCCCGTTTCCCGATTAATTTTTCACGAATCGTCTGCGAATATAACGCGCGCCGTGAGATAACATCTCAAATGCATGATCCTGCCGATACAGCCTGCCCGCTCACCGTGACAAATGAACACGGACGTATTGCGAATTCGAAAAATCCGATTATACGATTCGTTCACGTGCCGTTCGCTGAGTTAAAGCTCGATCTACGTCGTGCATCCGCGGTCACCGACGTACGCAAGTTTTTTCCTTATAATTTTGCGCCCTATCTTCAGAATTACCCATTAGAACCACAAAAAAATGGCAAATATACGGAAGTTTCACGATTCTGACTGATTTTTAAGAATTTTTGGGCGAGCGTGTCAAATTTTGACATTCCTTCAATTGTTTTTTAAATATGAGGGTTCAAAATATCTTTAAAATCTTTTGAATCGTAATAGTGAATCATACCATCATACAGTAAAAGTAATGTAAAAAAATATAGTGCCATTTCTGCTTTTTGTAAACCAGACATTAAAACGCTTCATAAGAAAGCTTTTAAATTTTTCGTGCCTTAACACAGGCACTCGTGAAGCAACTATGAAAAAAATTTGAGAAGGCCCATTCAACATGCGCATGCGCGAGATTTAAAGTCTCGTTTTTAAGCCTTGCGGCAATTAACAGCCAACATGGCCGCGGACAGATCGTCAATAAGTTTGGATGCAGTATTTTCACGGAATATGTTTAAATATCGTCGAATATTCTGGGAAAGTGAGTAAGTCTGTGGTTAGTGAGTGAAAATAGCAATGCTTTGTCAATTTTTACCGTAGTAGAGTTACCATATTATCTAATAGTTATATGAGTGGACCCATCGTTATTAGCGACGGCTCCAGAACAAAACCTGAACTCTTAGCGAGAAATGTAAAATATTAAATGGTCTTGATAAATCCGGAAATGTCCGTTAGACGATCTTTGCTATAGAGAAAAAGAAAGGCAAAATAAGAAACTTTGTGTCAAACTTTTTGTTATTATACAAATGCATAGTTAATATATTTTTATTTATATTATCCGTTGAAGGTGCTTTATTCCAGTAAGAGCGATTATTTTTTTCTTCAAATCTTTTTTTTATATTTATTTTTTATTAATATTATATATAGTCCAGATTATTGAAATTGTTTTGTAATATTTTATTACATTTTTGTGGTGCTATTTTGTTAAAAAAAAGGAGATGAAATCTTCATTTTTCGTTTTCTACCTATCCTTTTTGGTGTAAGATAGACTTTTGAATATCCGTTAAAGATTTTGTATCGCGGATGTAGTGATGTACGAGGGCAGCGCCAAAATTTCCAGGCCTGAATATGAAAGAAACAAAGTAGAGTAACAATTTTTTATTATTTTTCAATATAATCCCCCTTAACTTCAATACTCTTACAACTCAATCCCTTTAAAAAAATATTCTTTTGGTTTGTGTGCAAAATGAGTTAAAACAACCTCTTTTAACTCAACTTCGTCGTTAAACCGCCGTCCACGTAAGTCCTTTTTCAAATATCTAAACAAATAATAGTCGCTGGGGGCCATATCTGGACTATAGGGAGCATGATCTATCTGTTGAAACCCACACTCTAAAATGGCAGCTTTTGCAACACCAGCAGTATGGACAGGGGCATTATCGTGCAAAAGACGCACGCCTTTGGTCAGTTTTCCTCGACGTTTTACACGTATGCAGTCTCGCAATTTATGTAATAATGTAATGTATTAGTTTCTTTAAAATCTATCAAAAGAATTCCTTTACAATCCCAAAAGATCGTGGCCATCACCTTTTTTGTTGACTGGCAGACTCTGAATTTTCTTTGAGGTGCTTCACCCTTACGACGCCACTCCATTGATTCTTTTTTTGATAGAGAGATATATAGAAAACCATAGTTTCATCTCTCATCACAATAGTTATCACAGGCTTCGGTCCCGACCCACAGAGTACCAAAAAAGACCGCGCACACTCGCGTTGTTTTTGGATAGCCGAAAGGTTTTTAGGAACCCATCTTGCACTAACCTTATGCATACCTAAATGATCATCCAGGATTCGACGAACACTGGTATCAAAAAGCTTAGTAATTTCTGAGATTTCCTTGAACTTTAAACGTCTATCACTCAATACCACCTCTTCCACAATCGCAACAATATCTTCCGTTATGACCTCCACAGGTAGACCAGTTCATTCGAAAACGTTTTGCCCATTCTTTCACTACAGAATACGAAGGAGAACTTTGGCCGTACAGACCATCCAGCCTTTCATTAAGAATTTTAGTTCCTAACCCTTCTTTTGTCAAAAACTTTATGACTGCTCTATACTCAATGTGCGTTATTTGCGACATTTTTTCGGACACATCTTTTGTTTAAAATACGGTCAATAAAAAACTATTTGACGCAAGACTTAATTTTTTTTCGCAGCCTACTAAGATATAGATTTAAAAGAAGACAATGGAGCTGCATCTATGGTAGGCCGGAAAATTTAGGCGCTAACCTCGTATTTATGCTTCTCAGGTGTGGATTATTCTTAGCCTTTATATAATATTTCAATGGTAATTTTTTTTTTAATTAAAAATACTTTTCTTTTGTAGAATCGGTTTCCTTGGTTTGGGACTTGTACGCCCCACCCGATTGTGTTGCCGAACCATAAATATTTTACCCTGCAACGGTTTTGTGCGTGCCCCCTTGTTCGCTTGGTTTTCTTTTAGGTTTACTAAGAGAGTATTAGTTACCCGTTAGAGGGAGTCGTAACCATTACCATCCGCCACACTATGAGAGTGGGGACCACATTTGCTTTCCATTGCTTTGGTATTCGTCATCTAGTCTTAACGAAGCCTAATAAACATTGTTTTGTTTTCTTAACTTTTTCTTGCCCAATTTTCTGGTACTGGTCGTCCGATCGCCACCATGGATAGCGTTCAGGTAGTCGATCTCGTTGACGCAACCTCGATTTTTTGGCACAGGCCATACGGCCACCACCAAGATAGAATTCGGTCGACTAGGGTGGCAAGAGTGGCGTTTTGCCTCTAATTTTTTTGTGTCCGTTTAGCCTTTTTAATAAAACTGGTTGTCCGACCGTCCGGCATTTTGTACGCTCGCTAATGGAACTTGGGGCTGTGGCAGGTTTTCTCCAGGTAGAGACCTTTTTGCTCATTTTACACTATTTATGCCGTAACCGTTGCCCAAGCAGGAATTTGGAGGACATAAATTATTGTTCGTGATTCATTTGTTTATTTCCTTTTCGGGTTGGAACCTTGTGTTTTGAATCACGTGGCGCCGACCGACCTTCCGGGACTGACCGAGGTGCCCTTCACCGTCTTCCTACTTGCACTTCTATTTGGTAATGTTTTTTTACTTTACTTTTTACTAATAAATTTCAAATTTGATTCATTAATGCATTAATTGTATGTGGTTATCGAACTAAACATGACTTTCTGCATGCGTGTTTTCTCTTCACGAAAAAGGCATGTTTTTCCTTTTTGGTGTTAAAAGTTGATTGGTCAGTAAAACTTCTGTTCGATGTATTTAACTGGTTTGCAGTCAATCATTCATGTATTTCATGACAATGTTACTGACATGCAACTGATAGGGTGAATCGGAAAATTCAAGATTTCCCCGAAAACTTCATTAATATTATTAGAAAGGCTGGACTATTTCACAAATGTTTTACGTGAGCCCCAATGGCGTTCTGAGCGAGCGGAGAAAGCTCCTGAGTTTCTGATTAATTAAGTCACTGAACGAATTGTCCGATTTACTTTGAAGTTTGACATAAAACTGCTATAAAGGTCGCAATCGGCTATCACAACAGTATTTTTGAGTCTGTGCCCTTCTCCACAAAGAAACTTGAATTCTTTGGGAGGTGGATATACAGGCGTGAATTGACGAGGTACCCAACAAATATACACATTAAGGAATCAAAAAAGATATGGTCTTCTTCAGATGACAGATGGCAATGTAAAGATCTTAGGAAGAATAACCTTAGAACTTGGTTTATCTTGTCTACATGATGATTACTTAAAACAGCAGAGAGCTTCAAATCGCCTCGTTTATCACCAACATCCGGAACGGGTGAACACACTCAGAGGGAGAAGATAAATTTTGCAGAGTTTTAACTGTAAATAATTCCTTTTAACCGACTGTTATAGCCAAAAAAATCAACTCTCCGCGTTTTCGTAACAGAAAGTCTTTGCCCAAGATGGTGTTAAGTGATTTTAACGGCCTTATTTTGTCGACGGAAATCATCAACAACGCTGCGCTCGTTTTTCTATTCTTTTTTATCGCTTCATGAGTTTCTTTAGTCACGGTTCGGCATTTGCATACCATAATTAATAACTCGCGTTCACCAAATCGCATTTGCTCGCGGCACCTACCAATTAACGAAAGACTTCGGAAAAATCCCACTTCTTTCCCTTCGTTAATGACTCCGTGCGGGTATTTTAATTCTCTCTCGTTTCGCTAAACGTCGCCGCTCGAAGAGAAAGGAAAATTTGACACAGTTCGCGCTACAGGCCGTAACTAGTCTCTATATCCTTGCTTGTAAAACGGTTTTACCAATATTTATATATTTACAAGGAATGGAATGCTGCAACACATAAGAATACGTAAATCCAAATAATAGTTACGACTTTCATTGTTATTGTCCTCATCCATCACGATCTCCTCTATAGCCGCCTCTAATTCCTTTTGAGTCAAATTCCTCGGAAATGCAATATTTTATGTACTGTAACGTTCACTGCCCAAGGCACAAACTAACACTAAAGAACACTCTTATTGTTGGATGTTTATTCTACATGCGCTGACTTGTCTAGACTTGCAATAACAAAGTTTTGTTTCACAGATAAAACCAGTGGTGCATTCACGCACCAGTAAATATTTCCAATAAAATAAAGCATAATCAATATAATATTTCCAATGTATTTTTTCTGCGATGTAATCTACATGCTATGGACTTAATAAAAATGGCAATACAAATCCAAAATATTTTTTTTTACTATTTTGGTTAGCTTTACTTGAAAATGTGATAAAAATTTATGTATCGCTTTTGTTAACTTTTGAAGTCATATATAGGATCTTTCCTTTACACATAAATTAGCGATTTCTACGATTTTATGTTCTGTAGCAGTGATAATAAAATTTCTAAATGGATGTGCAAAAATATTTCCTGGATGTGACAAAAAAGGTCATAGAGGTGGTGCAATCGGTTTAAAATATACTTGCGTTTTGTGAGAGAAAACCGTTAATTACGAAATGCAATTCTTTTACTTCGCCGTTAGATTAAGAAGAATATAGGTTCTACAATATTTGTGGTAGGAGAAAGCGGCTTATACAAGAATGCACTTTTCTATGTGTCAGGTTTAAAATGTACCTACTTATAAATAATACTAAAAAAAAGGTTTTCTTCACAACAATATTGTAAAATATACTGGATTGTATATTTATTCTGCAATATTTGATGTAGAAAAACACCATTTCTACAAGATTGCTATTGGACTGAGGTGGCTTTTACTTGATGAAAATCCATTTATCAAAATAAATAAGAACTAAAAGTTCAGATTTTCACGAAATTATATATTATGACATGACAATTGACGAAACAATTGTCATGTCATAATATATAATTTCGTGAAAATCTGAACTTTTATTTCTTATTTATTTTCAAGATTGCTATGTTTATACTTGACAATAGGTTTTAAATATCCTGACATATGATTCTACAATATTTAGTATAGAATGCAATTTTTATATAAGGCAAGAACTTCTTATTCTTATAAACAGTTCTGCAATATTTAGTGTAGGTAAAAAGAATGTAGCTTTTTCTGTACTGCTTTGTATAGATATCCTACCATATTTGCTGTAAAAAAAAAATCAGTCATAAAAGAATGCCATTTTTATACGTCACGTTACAATATGTAGAATAGAATGAAACCGCGTATAAAAGATTCGACTTCTTATACGTGACAATACTTGCTTTAAATACAATTGCACAAGAACGCAATTTTTATACGTGGCAACAACTTGCAAATATTCTTATAAGTAGTTATGCAAAAGGAATGTAGGTTTTCCTATACTGGATTGTATAGATATTCTACCATATTTGCCGTGGGAAGAAAATTATTCATAATAGTGCTATATTTATACTTTACAATCGGTTTTATTTGTCCTGCAATATTTAGTATGCTTATACAAGATTCGACTTTTTATACGTGACAAATAGTTGCGTGAAGTACACAATTTTTATACGTGGCAATAAGTTTCACATATTCTTATAAATAGTTCTATAATATTTGGCGTACGTAAAAAAAGAATGTGCGTTTCCTATACTGGATTATATTTTCTACAATACTTTAAAATATGCGCATTATTCGTGATACATGTTTCTACAATTGCTTTTTACAAAACTTCTGGATTCCTCCTGCGGGGCCAGTTCCAGTCAAGCTCTGAAGAAACCAGCAGGATATTTGGCGAAACGTCAGCAATTTCGACTCAACAAAAACCGACGCGGGAGGAATCTAGAAGTTTGTAAAAGCATTACAGTAGCCTGGGAAGTTTCTTTGAAAAATGTTTCTACAATTGTATAGTATTCAATTAAATCACTCATGCAAAAGACGATTGACAACAATGTAGGGTTAATCACATGTTGTATAAATACTTCTTCAATAATTTAGTATAGGAGTAAAGCGATTTACAAAAAAAAGGACTTTGTTTTCGTCGTTTAAAATATACTGTGCTTGATAACTGGGGGGGGGGGGGGGTTGTAGGCGAGTATTGTATCGAAAGAGGTTGAAAGAAATGCGTCGACTGCGGAAGAAAACGCTCTCGTTATCGCCACTTATCACACCTGCGGTACTCGAAATCAAATACCGACGTTTCGGTTAATAAAATTTGCAATTCAAAACCTTATTCGACGTAACCGAACGCGATCGGCCCGTGTTTAATCGGACGTAACGTACGTTGGGATAGAGCACGGCACGTGATTCCCGGCATACTTTACCGATCTGCACACTAGCGCGTACATAGCGGTTTTACTTTTAATCGATTTTAATTGATACGTTCGACTAACAAAAGCCGCACGTCGAAGCGTCTATCGAACGATTAAAACCGAACGTTTAAGTTCATTGTACAGTTTTTCGTTGTAAGGAGAAGGAGGGAAACAGGCAAAAAAACAAAATAGTATATTATGTAACAAGTGCGGTAAACGGCATTTGACTCACGAGTTTATTTGACACGAGCGGAGCGCAGCGGAGTGGCTCGGATTCGTGGGAAAGGAAACTGAGGTGGTAAAGTGACGCTTCCCGCACGCTAGATCGATGGGTAATTAGGTATTTTACAGAGGGGAGTTTCGGACAAACGTTGTGTAAGTTAAAAATAAAGACAATCGAAGTTCGACATCCTATTAGTATTTCTACTGAATCAGTGTTTACCACCTTAAAAAAAACACATCTTTAAATTCGTCAGTGTATATTTGTGCAGCTGAAGCTTATAAAATAATACTTCTTACAAAACTACAGAGCTTGCCTGAAACTGGCTCCCATTTTACTCTTATGTATTGTTTGAGGGGGGCGGAGGTAAATGAGGGACATAAACACCGTCTCGGATAAGTGATTCCCATATTGGTGACAGGCGAAGACCTGAGTCGCGGTTAAGATTGTTAGGTTACTTATAGATTTCTATAGACCCTCGGATTTTTCGTTCATAGAAACAATTGAGTTTTATCGAATAAAATTTTATGTCCGGTTTCGTGATTGTGTTCGTCAACTGCTGATGAGTTTATTTGTCTTAGTCTTAAGGCTCTTTCATGTTCTTCGAACCTAGTTAATATTTTTCGTCCGGTCTCTCCAATGTATTCTTTACCGCATATGCATGGAAACTCCTGGCATCTCAAATGGAATTTTGTCTTTGACGGATCGTAGATGTTGAGAGATTTTTGGACAATGAACCTAGGAAAATTTGTACTATCCACTATTACTCGTCAATGATAGAAATGGAAAAAAGCAAGATAATAATTATTCTATATAGTCACAATATCGCAATATAACTGCAGAGAACCTTAACCAATTTTCTTACTATTCAACTCTTTATATTAACAAAACATTTTGTTCAACAAATTGTATGCGTGACCACTAATATTAAGGCTTTTTTGATCGGCGCTTTTATTAGAGTTGGTAGCAAATACGACGTTTCTTCTTTTTTTTTGCTTTTAAAGTCTACTCAGGACATTCGCCCATTGCCGATATTCGTCGATGATTTTTGACTTCGGTCATCGATACTAGAAAAAAACAGGGGCGTAGGACAGTAATACTTTATCTACTAGGTATGATCTGTTCATAGATATAAGAAAGTGACCAATTGCTTTTGACTGGGATTATCCAAGGGTGGTCATTAACATACAATGCAACAAGATTATTACCTATTATTATTACTGGTCGGTAATAGACTATAATTTTATACCTACCTGTGTTTAATATTGTTTGGTTTGGTATACTATTTAGTTTAAGTTTATTAGTAATCATTATTAGTTAGTGTTTAATACAGCGTGTGTTGAATCGTGTGCGAATTATGCAAAAAAATGTGCGAGTCTAGTGTATCTCAGGAGATGCTCCCGCCCAAATGTAAAAAACACTATTCTATTGAGACTAAGGAAGCAATGTTTATTTGACTCTCATGGAACGTGGTGCGAGCAAGCAAGTATCTTTAGAAGAAACGGCCACATTAACCAAAAAGCCAACATCAACTGTATGGAAAATTGTGAAACCGGTGTCAAATGTGGCAGAACTACCTTATGGAAGTGTATTCGACACATGGGTTTTAGATTTAAAAAAATTGACGAAAGGCAAGTTTTAATGGAATCTTTTAGAATTGAGAAATGGCGACTGTAATATCTAGAAAAAATGAAGATTTACAGAGATCAACAAAGGCCAATTATTTACTTGGATGAAACCTGGTTCGACACTTATGATACCCCGGAAAAGGGTTGGATTGACTCAACTGATAAGTGTAAAACAAACGCGCCATCAAAAAGAGGTAAAAGAATAACTATTTTGCATGCTGGCTCTAAAGATGGTTGGATTCTAAATGGACTTTCTCTGTCTACGAAAAATATTAAAGATTCTTCTCTGGATTACCATGAAGACACCACCGCTGATTTATTTGAAAGTTGGTTTAAAAACAAACAAGTTACAAACATTCCTCCTAATAGCGTAATTGTAATGGACAATATAAGTTATCACAGTTGACAGTTGACTAAAACTCCTTCCTCATGTGACACAAAAGCAACAATGCAAAACTACATGTATAATAACGACATTTATTTTCACGAAGATTATACCAAAAAGCAATTAATTGGGGTTCTACAAAGCTTGAACCTACAACAGGAATACGTCTCTGATAATTATGCACAAAATGTAGGTCATACAGTTGTAAGGCATCCACCTTACCACTGTATATTTAATTCTATTGAACATGTTTGACACCAGCTGAAATCTGCCATTCGTCGTATTAATGTTTTTCCCCGTGTTAACTCCAACGTCCTCAAACTTATAGAAACCGAAGTTTTTAACATCCCTCCACAAAGTTGGGCAAATTCTGTTAAACGTATAGAACACTACAGAACAATCGTATATCCATATTGCAAAGAATATAGAACAATTAATAATTAGAACAGGCGATGATAGCGATAGTGATACTGATATGTTATGTGAATAATTTTAAGTGATTTAAGTGGGCAATAAAAATAATTTATAATTTTATTTTAGATTTAAATCTTTCCTAATAAAGCCCCAAATAATTAAATTCTAAGCAAAGTACGAACCTGTTCGGCCATATTCCTTCCTTAATTCGTATCAGTTAGTCACTTTCTTATATCTATGAACAGACTTTATCTTCAAAATGAAACGTGATGGTAGCAGTAGTTGTCGGAGCACTATTCCCTGCTGTAATTATATTAATACCATACACTTTTTTTTTGGGAATAAAGGTTTTTGGTTTCCAGACAAATGTTTAATGTTTAAAAATTTTGCTGAAAAATGTTTCCTCTTTTCAAGCATATCAACGCGGAATAGAGGACCAAAAGTAACCATTCACCGAAGCGGCTCTAATGATGGGCCGTATTTGGGTTGAACGAATGTCGAACGATGGTTCGGCTTCGTTAACCAAAGACGGTTTCAAAATACGCAAACAAACTTTTTCGTCGAAATTCGCTCGCAAATTAGCCCAGTTAGATCGTATACCCAAGAACGTTCACATGGCTAATGCCTATACTACGATTTGTGTATGTGTGTGAGTGTAGAATGTAGTCGACCTCGTCGTGGTGTAGATGATTTTAATTGCCTAGAATGTACTGTAATAATAGACTATCAGCCGCATACATCAGACGCCGATGTATAAAGTAACAGCGGACTGAACGCTTTACGACTTCTTCAAATGCCATTCCGTGGAAAAAAATGCGCGTTGTTTATTTCGTTGAAACTGGAGCCACCTTCTCCGGGTGACGTACGCACCATACGAGGTGGTTCGGAAAAATCACACGAACGTGGCCGTTCTGAAAATTTGGCGTTCAATTTTCGGCGACGCGACGTTGCCGCTTCTTCAAAAAAGTGGCATCTTGTTTGGGTTTCTAATGAGAATTATATAGGTTGTTTTGTAAATCAATTAAAAACTCTCTTTTATACTCCCCATTCTTAAATGTTCAAATTAACTTACGCGTATAGTTTGGTAATTAAGTTTCTGAAGTTACCATTAAAACAAAAAAAAATTAAAGTAGGCAAATGGTTGTAATGTGTTATAGGCACAACACCTGTACTGACTAGGAATTTTCTTCTCAAAATCAAGTCTTAATATATGTTTCAATATGTGTACGTAGGTTAGAAATCCGAAATAAAACGCCCGAAAAACTAAACTTCTCTGACGAAAGCACTTAATGTTCAGCCTACTACGAGGGCAGCGCCAAAATTTCCCGACCTGAATATGAAAGAAACAAAGTAGAGTAACAATGTTTTATTATTTTTCAATATAATACGCCTTAACTTCAATACACTTATTACATCTCTTAAAAAATATATTCTTTTGGTTTGTCTGCAAAATGAGCTAAAACAGCCTCTTTTAACTCAACTTCGTCGTTAAACCGCCGTCCACGTAAATCCGTTTTCAAATATCTAAACAAATAATAGTCGCTGGGGGCCATATCTGGACTATAGGGAGGATGATCTATCTGTTGAAACCCACACTCTAAAATAGTAACTTGTGCAACACCAGCAGTATGGACAGGTGCAAAAGACGCACGCCTCTGGTCAGTTTTCCTCGACGTTTTACACGTATGCAGTCTCCCAGTTTATGTAATAATGTAATGTATTAGTTTCTTTAAAATCTATCAAAAGAATTCTTTCACAATCCCAAAAGATCATAGCCATCACCTTTTTTGTTGACTGACAGACTCTGAATTTTCTTTGAGGTGCTTCACCCTTACGACGTCACTCCATTGATTATTTTTTCGATAGAGAGTCACAATAGAAAACCATAGTTTCATCTCTCGTCACAATAGTTTCTATCACAGGCTTCGGTTCCGACCCACAAAAGACCGCGCACACTCGACACGGCGTTGTTTTTGGATAGCCGAAGGGTTTTTAGGAACCCATCTTGCACTAACCTTATGCATACCTAAATGATCATCCAGGTTTCGATGAACACTTGTATCAGAAAGGTTAATATTTTCTAAGATTTCCTTGACGTTTCAACGTCGATCACTCAATGCCACCTCTTCCACAATCGCAACAATATCTTCCGTTAAGACCTCCACTGGTCGACCAGTTCTTGAATCATCGTCAAGGCACTCCTGTTCCATTCGTAAACGTTTTGCCCATTCTTTCACCACAGAATACGAAGAACTTTGGCCGTACACACCATCCAGCCTTTCTTTAATAATTTTAGATGCTAACCCTTCTTTTGTCAAAAACTTTATGACCGCTCTATACTCAATAAAAAACTATTTGATGCGAGACTTCAATTTTTTTTTGCAGCCTACTAAGATGTATATTTAAAAGAAGACAAAGTTTTATCGTGATACTGCATCTGCATCTATGTCAGGCTGGGAAATTTTGGTGTTAACCTCGTAAATGCCGTCAAGATTCTGAAAGAGAAACTACATTTTTTGGTTAGAACAGGGCGATAAACCAACCATTTTTTGCTGCTTCCTATGTTGGTTATTGTATTGTTCGGTTATGTCCACTATTCGTCCTTTCGCGCTGACTACAGGAGAAAGGACATTCCCGTGGAATCTTTCTCAAGAAGTGAACTTGAAAAATAAGTACCTAAAATTCAAATTTATTATAAAGGTAGAGTTAGAAATTTTAAAAATTCACTTTCACTTGGTCCATTCAGCTCGCCAATGGCGGACTTTTATAGGTAAAAAGTTTTGGTTAGTTAGGTTTCTAGTGTCTAATTGTTTTGTCTAATTGGTTTCTATCTACACCTATTTTTAAGTTGTCTGTAATCTCTCCTAATGTAATGTATGTTTTTAACTCGCCGGGTCTTCATTTTTGATTAGTTATTTTGTACTTGGTTTAGCTGTATTGCTTTAGCTACGTTCGGACCTGTTGTTCTATACCTACGGAAGAATCGAATCTTCCTTTGGATGGAGTGAAGGTAGGTGATTCTCAGGACGATATTTTTTTTTATCGCTGGTAATATCTGAGATTCCAAGTACTGCATATTTACCTAGCTACCTATTTATCTATTATCTATTGTGATTTAATTTAATTGGGATATGGATTGTTTATTTTGTGTTATTTTAAACCCATTGTGACAAAACTTTTTTGAGTTTCGTCATTAAAAAGACGTTTCTTCAGACTTCTTAGTATCAGTTGCTCTTGTCGTCTTCATCAAAACATTAAATGTTTATCCTTCCCATTTGTTTTAATGGGGTTTGATGTTATTTTCGCAGAAGTCAATGGTATCTTAGCCAAATCAAACAATTCATTTGCTCTAGCGTTAAATCCTTTATTAAGTGAATAACTATAAACAGTTTTTACAATTTGTTTCAACAACGCCCTAATACCGTTCACTTCCCGTGACAAATGAAAACTAAATTTAAAAAAATATTAAACCCGTAATTTATTTGTGAAAGCACTTTACCAGTATGAATAAAATTGTTGTATATATAATTATCGGTTATGGACGTTCCTTAAATCGCCTTAATGTCGCTCTTTATTTGTCCTATACACTTCAGGAAGGAAGAAACAAATTTATGACCGCAGAAATACCGACGATCGAGACAAAGAACGCGGCGCATTCACTCTACCCTCTCCCTCTAATAGCGAGTGAAAAGTAGGTCGATTGCAACGAAAGAAGATGCGGAAGAAAAAAACAAAAGTCGACGGTTTTTCGTTTCGCTCCGGAGGAGCACTTTCTCTTTTTCATGCCAAATTAACAGCGCTCGACTGTTGTTCTCTCTACGCTGGCGCTTTGCCGCTCGCCTCCGGTGTGCACTTTCTAACAGTGTTGCCGTTGCCGCGCAGTTGTACGCATGTACAGGAAGTCCTAAGTAGAGCATAGAGATCAGTGCCGTTGTGTCCGAAAGTCACCTGATAAGTCGTTGACGAATTGCCTAGAAACCTGTACTTGTCACTATTGAGGACGAGAAAAATCTGTAAATCCAATCACGTTCCATCTTGGGTCTAACCAACGCTATGCACAGTCCACCCGACTACTACACCAAAAATTCCAAATCAAAAATATTTTTATAAAAATTTATTATATTCATTATTAATGTCTGTAAAATAAATATCTTTAATTGAACCTTGTCTGCACTTTTTACGTGATCTATCAGGTTAGTTTATCCCATAGTGTAATGATGACGAAACATGCAATTTTATTTTTTTATTAGTAATAAAATTGTCAATTTACAAACAACAAATAGCATTATTCGGATTTCACCGGGTGTCAACACTAACTAGTACAATTTTCTACTCGGTACGATAATAGAGCAATCAGTCGTATTCATTTACTCGTTCCACCGACTTTCTTTGGGTTTGACTAAGACTGACATTTCACAGTGATAGATGTTTCGGCTAACTAGATTTCCTTCAAGTTTGAAACCTTTTCTTCACTTATGGTAAACATAACCTATATTCCGCTGTGAACTATATAATTCCGTTTTATTTAAATTTACCTTCGAACACGGTAATCAGCTTAGCTTATAGTAAAAACGTTTGCTTCTCGAATAACCTTGGAATTCCGATCTTATAAACTGTGCTCATGTCTCAAAGGCTTAGCGGAACGTTTAGTTGCCGACGTTCATGGAACGGACCATTATTGGTGTTGTGCCATTGCTTGGAGACGGTTATATTTTCAACTTTACTTCCGGTGAAGAAGCTGAAGTGGTTGGTGCTCTTTTAGAGCACCACTTGATATCCTATTAATCTTCTCACAGAAGTCACCCCACCGTCCATAGAAACCGTCTTTTGATGTTTAATTTAATGGTTATTTTGTATTTGGTACGATTCTTTTGTCGCGTACCCAGTTGAATTAGCCCGTTGTGCGCTGAATATTTTTTTTCAATATCATTTGCAATTTTTGTTTAACGCCAGTCTCAACATTAGTGGGATTGCAAATTTAATTTTTGTTTGTTTTTTTTTTGGATTTTTGAGCTGCGATACTCGCCAAGAGAAAATCTTTGAGTTTGGGTCACTCACAGTATCGGATTCCTGTCAAGGCAAGGCTGGTATAAACTTTGTAAAATCTTTCGCTTCGAATTTAAATTAAACTTTTCTTTTTAAAATTTTCAATTTTAAAATACTAGTATTGCTAAACATTTAAAGCTATCTTGGCAAACTTTTTCAAATTAACACACATAGGAAACACATTCAATTATCTAACTGTTTGTAAATACGCTAAGTAAATTTTAACTCATTAACATTCATCTCAAATCTTAAAATTATACTCTTTTACCATACTAGTAGTTGTTCTACTGGAACATTCCTCTGAAGCTCCCTAATAATTTCTTAGTCAAAACATCAGGCCAAGTGGCGCCCTCACGGAGCGCGAACAATAAAAAAAAGATACCACGATCTATAGCTCTCCGAAAATCAGTTGCCCTACGCTGCCCTCCAGAGTAAGTATATTTTCTATTGTGTTCCCATATATTTTGATATGCGCCACAAACACAATAGGATTGGTGCTTGTAACGTTACGTAGCTGGAAGTTGAAAAAATTAACGTAACCCAAAAATCTCAACCTTTTTGGAAGCATTACTTTAAGCGTTAAGAGTTTAATAAAAGGTCATACAAACAAAAGATAGAAAATTAAAAATATACAAAAAAATATATAAAATAATACGTTTCTGCAGTGGCATTAATAAAATTCATTTTATATAAAAAAATCTTAGAGGTTTTAGTTTTAAAAACGGACAAATTTTGGATCTTTTAATACGACTTATACTGATTAAAATACAGACGCTACCGATACAGTGTTATAATAAACAAAAATTTATTTTTATTTCCTTTTTTTAAGCTTTATTTGTCTCCTGCTACGTATTTATATTATTTTAAACTTTTATACTAATAATGCATCGAAACCGCCATGGATGAGAAGCCCCAACATTCGAAGTGTACTTAACACAAATAAGTAGACGTCCACAAAATTCCTTCAAGAGGACGTAAACATTTATAGTGCAAACACTTGGTCACCTGTCAATTATTAAACGAGCAGAAGCCAGGTTCGCCATTCTTTCTCGATTTCAATAAAGTTAACGTCAGCGAGTGACGAAGAAGAGCCAGTTTCTTGTCTGTAATGGCCGAGCGCCCCTAGTAGTGTTTTCCCACCATGCGCATGTCCTTATCGTGAACACAACCGTGATGCCAACCTGTCAAGTGGCGTGCGAAATTTAAATTTTGAATTTGCACGCACCTTCAAGGAACAATATATTGTCCATCTTTTTGCGTATTTTTAGCAATAATGCGTATTACTGCTTCAATTGCTCGTTGCTTGTGGATTGAAAATATCCGTTACACTTTGGCAATGCTGGAACTGCAGCCGAACGGTTACCGGCGACTGCATTTGGGTCATCCGACACATCAGTGCACGCGAGCGACAAAAGGAAAGTTATGGTTTCGAATACGATCCGGGATTTGATGGATGCGATTGCGAACAATGCATCATTTTCAGGCTCGGTAAATACAGACCCGCGGATCACTTTGATTCGTATGTCGCCTTTTTTTCTTAATACGGAGGCCCAAATAAAATGGAACCTCTATCAAATTAATTGCCTTACAGCAAAGCCAAACCCAAATAAGAAGAAGAATATGAATTTGTGATCCATGACAACATTCATTTTAACCCTCTACTAAAATTGGTACGTTTCTAGATGACACAAGCGGTGGGTTATAAGTTTTGTCTTGTGTTGTTAGAACGATCGGTGCAAACTAGAATAACGCCATGCGGAACGCGTAAAAATGTCATTGAAGATTGTGGTCTGCTTGCAACAATGTTCCACGTTCATTTTTCATTCCGGGAACAAGGCCACTGAGCCACTCCAATAAGTCTTGTAATTATACCAGACGTACCTAACGACCCGATTAATTAACGTTTTTTTTTAATGTACGTCGTTAGTGGTACAAGTAAAAGGCGGTTTTTCGTTTAACAACTAATCGATTAAGGTGTATTTATCTAACGCTCGGATTGCTTTGTTTCAGTTACTACCCCCACCCCGCCGCCCAGGCCCTGGATCCCATTAGCCAGGCCGACGACCAACAGGGCGACATGTAAGTTTTTTTTTATAATCTTATAATATGTGTATTGTTTCGAACTGAATAAACTGATTCTACTGGAACTGGTTGTGCAGCGTTATTTCGTTTTTTCAATCACATTGGGGCCAAATGCTGCACTCACTTTGATAAGTTCAGATAACCTAACCTCAAATCATGTGATGTGCTTGAAGTGAGCAAAATTAAGTGTGCATTTTGCACATAAAAATGCTTCTTGTTTGTGGTTAAATGTTAAGGATTTTATTATCGTAAAATTAGGTATCTTCACGGTGATGTGTTACAACGTATTGTGCGACAAGTACGCCACGCGTCAGATGTACAGCTACTGTCCGTCGTGGGCGTTGAACTGGGACTACCGCAAGAAGGGCATCCTCGAGGAGATCCAGCACTACGGCGCGGACATCATCAACCTGCAAGAGGTGGAGATGGACCAGTTCTACAATTACTTTCTGCCGGAGTTGAAGGTTCACGGTTACCACGGGATCTACTCGCCGAAATCGAGGGCGAAACACATGGCCGAGAGCGAGAGAAAATACGTCGACGGGTGCGCCATCTTCTATAGAACTTCGAAGTATGTGCCATCTCACCAACACATTTTTTTTTTCTATAAAAAGTCTTACAAAGATCGTCAGGGTGTTTTCCGTTATGCCTTCTATTTTATTCATCTTGCCTCGGTAAAAAAAAGCTCTGCATACTTTTCTGAACCGTAAACCAAACGTAAAAACTCCCTTTTTAAAATTAACAAAGTAACCTTGTTGCCTGTTTTTATTTCCGCCATTTTTAGTTACTCGAGCAGGACAGATAATTGAAAATCATCATCATTCACTCTCTTTTCAATTAAGTGAAACGTCACCTTTAAGAAACATGCGCTAGGTGCGTCACCTAGCGGCAATTTTTGGATCAAATACGAAAAATATAAAAATTTGTATCAATTTTTTTCAAATATCTTATATACTAGAGACACAAAGTGTAAATTTATTAAAATTGGACTGGATATTTATTTTGCCATATTTCCCGCGCGCGCTGTACAACAGACAGAAAATGGCCATAGTAAAAATTTTAGCCGCAGATGTGTCGCGCGTTTTGAGGTTCGGGCTTTTGGATCGGGTGAACGGTTTTCGGAAAAATAATTTTTTTTCTTGAACCCTTAATAACCCAAAATACATTTTTTCAAAATAAAAAAGGTGTTTTAAACCTATCGGAAACGTTTGATCGTTTCTGTGCCGTTGCTAAAGTAGTGGAAGGGAAGTTCGATTCCTAACATTGACCCGTATATTTCTTGATAAATATGGTAAATCCTTTTCCGATTACAGCGCCATCTAATGAGAATTCAAAAGAACACTGCATCCAAATCTGTAATAAATTACCTTCTCCCGCCGCCAGTACGTTTGTGCCAAGGTGGTGGGGTGGGGGATCATGATTGGTGTTATTGGACAATTTTATTATTAAATATTTAAAGTTTTTTTTGGTTTTATATACTCTTTAGGCATGTGGTATATCAATTTCATCCATTTTTAGAAAATAGTTCAATGAATCGCGCTGAATTGCTTATAAAAAAATATGACACTTGATTTTCAGATTTACTTTGCTCAAAGAGCACCTAGTTGAGTTCAATCAGCTGGCGATGGCGAATGCGGACGGTTTGGAACACATGCTGAACAGGGTGATGCCGAAGGACAATATCGGGTTGGCGGCCCTGCTTCAGACCACGGAACAGGCGTGGGACAACGGTAGGTTTTATCGACGCACCTGGTGCGATACCATGGGGCACAGTTCGTTTTTCTTTTTCAGCTCAGCCCGACACGCCGTGCGTGCAGCAACCGATCCTGGTGTGCACCGCGCACATACACTGGGATCCCGAGTTCTGCGACGTCAAATTGATCCAGACGATGATGCTGAGCAATGAGTTAAAGTCGATCCTCGAAGAGTCCGCCCAATATTTGAAGACGCAAAACATCAACGTTTTGGATCCGAGCAATATTCAGCTGGTAAGAGACCACCACCCTCACGACCCTAAGGATTTTCGGAAATTTTTTCTGTTTGTATAGGGATGGAGTGTTCAGTTGATTCTAATTTATGATTAAAACGGTGCTTTTCGTATATTTTAGTAAGAATTCTTTTTGTGGCTTCCTAAATATATTTTTTCAGATATTTGTCTTAAAGGATGTTGCAAAATTGTGCAACTTTCCACCCCTGAGTAACTGAACTCGTCCTACTAACGGTCATTATATTAAATTTTTATTAAATTCCCAGAGGACGAATTTTAGGCCATGTTATTTTTTGCGATTTTCCATATTTGTTATCTGCATTTATGAATGAAAGAGGCGCAAAAATGTTTTCGTCCTTTAATGGCGTTAGAAGACGGTACAAATATCAAACACTTGAGGAATGAGTCGTGGTAGTGTATAGTATCATTTACAATGCCCCTTTGAATCAGTTAATCAATTGAATCAAAAATCCAGCCTAGCCAGAAAGAAGATAACGAAAGAGATGACTATAAAGATTTAAGGACTTTGCTCTCGAAAATTAAGGATTAAGGACAAAATTAATTCCCAGACATAAAAAAAAGAGTTGTTTTGCCATACAATGTTGGAAAAATTAACGGGAATTATGCTTATTTAAATAATGTTCTTTGGAACGACGTTTCAGCGTTTTCAACTATCTGCTATTTTAAACAACCTCATTTCTTCGAAGTTGGTTTAAACAGTAGTGGTTATCTAAATTTTCTTCAGAACGAATTTGAAAACTATATGGATCCATTGGAACAACTAAGGAACACCTCGTATTTCAACAAGATGGCGCTCTCCCGCATTGTGTAGCATTTGTTAAAGAATATTTAAATCAATCAGAGGTTTAATGAATGGATTGGAAAAGATGGAACAATAAAATGGCAACCCAGCAGTGTTGACCTGATGCCGATGGATGCATTTTTATGGGGAACTCTGAAAGATCCGACTAGAACAGAAATTCAAATTCTATATATCTGCAATTTTACTGTAATTTATTATCATATTCATATACCGGATAATCACCCCCTTGAACTTTTTTATTTAACGTATGGGAAAAAAGTCACAGTTCTAAGAATAGTAAGCTATGTGCGATATATTATATATATATATATATATATATATATATATATATATATATATATATATATATATATATATATATATATATATATATATATATATATATATATATATATATATATATATATATATATATATATATATATATATATATATATATATATATATATATATACAGTGTGTCCAAGATAAGGATGCACAGCATGGGGATCTCGGAAACTATAAGAGATACAGTGTCGGTTAAATTAGACAAAAGTTGCGCATTTTGATACCGAACAAGATCCCGTTTTACAAATTTGAAAATTCCAAGCCGTTCCGGAAATATCCGAGAAAAACCGATATATTGCGATTTCGTTTTTATTATTTTTTAAAGCTATTTGAAAAGATATGAAAAAACGGAAAACACTTTTCCATTGGCACTTTTTAATCTCTCCAAATTGACGTTAACAAATTTTCATTACAGCGTTTCGATTCCATGGAACCACCATCAACTTTGATTTTTCTTATGGGACGGAAAAAAAGTACACACAGTATTAGGTTGTGCTTTTCATTGCGAATTCAACGATGTACGATACAATACGGTTACTTATGTTTTTATCCAGAAAAATGGATTTTTAATACATTTCAGCATTTAAATGGAGTAGGCCATGACAAAATGACATCCAGTCAATTTCAATGACACATTAATGTTATTTGTCTTTGTTATCAGTCGATCATAAGTTTATTCCTTTAGTTATTGTTTTTGTATTTTTATTGTTGTTGTCTTTTTCTAATTTATTTTGTTCTACAATGGAGGGAGGTAATTTTACAAACGAAGAAAAATGTGATATGCTGTCTTGCTACATCTGATGCCAAAGAAATTGTGTGGAAGCCGAGCGTATGTATTCTAACAAATACCCAGAGCGGAGACAACCTGACAAGAGTATTTTTCGGCGTTTGTTATTTAATCTGAAAGAATATGGATCATTTAAGAAGCCTGCATTATCCCGACAAAAACCTTCCAATGAAGAAAACCAATACATTGTTCTACAATCTGTTATCGAAAATCCACAAACTTCTACCGGAGAAATTGAAGACCAGAATGGGGTAGCTAAATCTACAGCTCAGTTTATTTTAAGGAAAAATGAATTTAAGCCTTACAAATTCAGAATATGTCAAGGATTAAAACCGGGTGACGACGAACGACGTAGACATTTTTGTGAGTGGTATACCAGGATGTGTGATGAGAGTTTTAATTTTCCATATAAAGTGATTTGGTCTGATGAAAGTATGGTGACCAATAACGGTATTTATAACAGGCGCAATACACACTATTGGTCGCAACAAAATCCACGTGTTAATAGACTATCCAGACATCAAGTTCGCTTTGGGTTTAATATTTGGTGTGGGATTTTTGGTAGCAAGATTATAGGCCCTATTTTCTATAATAATTCCTTAACTTCCGAGCGGTACCTTGACACCTTGAGGCACGATTTAGAAGATACCTTAGATGATTTACCGCTAGGCGCTGTGCAAGGCTGCTGGTTCCGACAAGATGGTGCCCCAGCCCATAACTCCAGAGAAGTTCGCCAATATTTAACTGAACGGTTTGATGGAAAATACATTGGGACTTACAGTGAAACACCTTGGCCTCCAAGGTCCCCGGACTTAACTCCCTTGGACTTTTTCTTATGGGGCTACATAAAAAATGAGGTATTCAAAGAATGTTTTGACAACGAGGAACAATTACGTCAATCAGTACGAGCAGCGTTTAATAAAATTACTCCTGAAATGTTAAGTCGTGTTTTGGAGTCTACCGTGAGACGGGCGTACTTATGCCTAGAAAATGGAGGTCATTTATTCGAACATTTGTTATAGAATTTGTTTTTCATTAACTTGTTGGATTTAGTTGTTATGTTAAATGAACAGTTAGAGTTAGTAAATAAATAAACACATTAACTCGAACTTGTCAACCATTTTCTTTTGCCTTTCATCGTTCGGATCTCATGGCCTACTACAATAAAATACTAGAAATGTATTAAAAAGCCATTTTTCTGGATAAAAACCTAAGTAACCGTATTGTATCGTACATCGTTGAATTCGCAATGAAAAGCACAACCTAATACTGTGTGTACTTTTTTTCCGTCCCATAAGAAAAATCAAAGTTGATGGTGGTTCCATGGAATCGAAACGCTGTAATGAAAATTTGTTAACGTCAATTTGGAGAGATTAAAAAGTGCCAATGGAAAAGTGTTTTCCGTTTTTTCATATCTTTTCAAATAGCTTTAAAAAATAATAAAAACGAAATCGCAATATTTCGGTTTTTCTCGGATATTTCCGGAACGGCTTGGAATTTTCAAATTTGTAAAACGGGATCTTGTTCGGTATCAAAATGCGCAACTTTTGTCTAATTTAACCGACACTGTATCTCTTATAGTTTCCGAGATCCCCATGCTGTGCATCCTTATCTTGGACACACTGTATATATATATATATATTCACGGATGGAAAAATGTAATGACACTATATTCCGGGATATCATCCGTTCGCTTGTTGAACTCCGACTGGAATCCTGCAGACGTTTCGCCAAAATCTCACTTGGCATCTTCAATGCTCGCAGTCCGAAAACACTTCGAACACAGAACACACCAGTGACCCCCACAGATAACACACATGGTGAGCGAAACTTTTGTTGCAGGTTCTATGCGGAGATTTTAACTCACTGCCCGATTCGGGTGTCATAGAATTTTTGGGTACGGGACGGGTGTCGCAAGACCACAAAGACTTCAAGGCGTTGTGTTACAAGACCTGCCTGGAGAAGATTCTAGCCTGTGATAAACCAAATGAATTTACGCATTCCTTCAAGCTGGCCTCCGCCTACAATGACGAAATCATGCCCTTCACCAATTACACGTAAGCGCCACCCACATTTTTTTCTCAAATAAAAAAGAGCCGCTATATTTGGCCAATCTCAGCGTGGTTTCTTAGTTTTTTTACCGTCGAGTATCGGCCATATTGTCGACAGATGAGATACGATACGATATGATATCAAATAATGTCAGCATTTTTCGAAAAATTTAAACTTTGAAATTTTTGAAATTTTAAACTTCAACTTCTAAAATTTTTGTCATTTAAAAATGTCTGATTAAACTGTCTCTTTTTTCTTTGTTACTTTTTTATTATTCAATAGGTTATTCACATTGAATGCTACTAAAGAAAATTGCGCGTATCAGTTCAGATTTTATTTTTTCAGCCTCTTTTTGCCACTTGTCAATGTAGAATTAAAATGTTTCGCATGTCTTGTCTTTTTTTATTGAATCGGAAAATTTCGATGGTCCCATTCTAGTTTCTTTTTTTTACATAAACAAATGTGTCTGATTTGATAATTTCAGATTCGAGTTCAAGGGCATAATAGACTACATATTTTACGCGAAACAAACAATGACCCCCCTGGGTCTGCTGGGTCCGTTGTCGCAGGAGTGGCTGACGCAGAACAAGGTGATCGGCTGTCCGCACCCGCACATCCACTCCGACCATTTTCCGCTGTTGGTTGAGCTCGAAATGGTGCCGACGATATCCGCCCCGATCAACGGCATCATCAGGTAAAGTCGCCGCTTCATATATACTCGAAAATTTCTCACGTTCAACATCTATCATCTTACATTTTTTATAGTTTTTTCATCCATTGGACTCTTTGATTGAGCTACTACTCTTATATTCAAAAAAAGTTTGTATTTTCAGCCATTTGAACTGTTTTGTTGTGTTAGTACTAGAAGCTGTACCATTCTGCCATATTCAAGAAATTTTTTGTAATAACATGCGCACTGTAAAAATTTCTATTTAGAAAAATCTGCTTTTCAGGATTCTCACCTTGTTCCCAAGAAAACTTCTTTTTTTATATAAAGGATAGAAAAATTCTACAAATCAGAGATATTTTTCATAATTCTTTTAGCAGCTTTGAAACATTTGAACAATATTTTGTGTTATTGTGCCAGAGCCAAGAAAAATTCTTCTAGTAACATTTCCAATATAAAAATTTATATATAGAAAAAACTGTTTTGTAGCAGTTTTCATCTAATCCCCAAGTATAAAATTCTGCCTTTTTTTGGAATGACACTGTATGCGTTTCAAAATTTATCAAAATTTGAATTAGCTAGCTATATGATGAGCTGTGTGTACCTCATGATTACTTAGAGGTCCCCCGATTATCTTGGCTTTTGTATTTTTAATTACCTGGCCCTTGAAATTAAGACATGAGAACTGAAAATGCTTTTGGTGCACTTTGTAGTTTGGATCTCAGATTATGTATATCCAAAAAGGTGCATAACATAGAGTAGGACAACATGCGCAACACTTATCTTAATTTGATTCGATTACCGCAGTGTCCCATTGGTTGCCTCAATCAAGTGATGTCGATCACATTACCAAAACAACAGGGATGTGCTAGAACTGGTAATGGTCTTTCGAAATTTTTCGCAGTTTTTCAATGTTCATAAGTGAAAGTTTGCAGGGGCCTAAACATAATAAAACAATCTGGAAAAAAAATGTTCAATATGTAATATGCAAGGTGTTTTTTCTAATTTTTTTCTAATAAACTTCATATGAACATATGTTCTAAAAATCTTTTTTTTTTTATACAAAAATAAAATATATATATTTTTTAATGTCTGCATTACCACTATTTATGTTATTTCATTAAAACCGTGAAAGTTAAAACGACCGTCTAGAGGTTTTTCTCTTAGATATTTTATTTTTCACAAAAAAAGTTCTCGATTTAACCAGTTCAGTGGCTACCTAATTAACCAAAATATTATTTGTTCATTGGCAGTTAGTTGAACGTCACTGCTTTCTTAAAAAAAAAAAAAAGACATTTGCATTCATTTATGAGCAGATTTGATTTCTTAATTCCTCTGCACGTTGTCACATTAACGGCATTGTTATGACCATGCAGAGAAGAGAGAGTGGTTTTATTTTCTTAAGCGAACATCGTACATCGCATTGAAAAAAATCCATAACTTAAATCTATTTGGAATTGTAAAAATAATTTTTATTTTAAGAGAAATCTGTGGCGTATGTCTGCCAAAATAGAGAGGTGAAATTCCGCACGCCCGCCACCGGTACATTTTATAAACATTGTAGTACACGTGGGCCCAAAAATCACCCCCTTGATTATTGACATTCAGTTAAAAAACACTCTGTATAAAAATATATATAATCTAAGGTTTGGGTTTTTTTTCACATGAGAATCTTTAGGAAAAAGAATAATAATAATTTGGGGGAATCTGCGATATGTGATTATATGAACCTTTATCGATAGGTAGCAACCGGCGCTGTGATGTTAGTAAATAGCCGTCGTCGCCTTTGCATTTGCTGTACCTGTTGGACGAGACTCGAAACCACATCAGTCAGTCAGTCGCCGGCAAGAAAAATGCATCGTCACCACACACCCACACACATTGTATCTCACGCGCGTACATTACGTAATGTACATATATTTCTATTTGTATAAAAAAAAATCTAAAAAAAAAAAGAAAGGTACCTGACGGCCTCACTCTCGAACTAATAGAAATGGGAAATTTTTTTCAAACCTGTCAGACCGTCGCGATAGGTCAACAAAACTCCTTCGTACAAGCGCACACAACACACCCACCCCGTATATATTTTTAAAACCTTTTACCTTCTTTTTTTGTCGCGATCGATCGTATTCATTGAGGTTGCTGTGATTTTTTTTACATTTTAATTTATTTCTTAATTTTTAATTGTGATTTACGCCGTATCCTTGGAGCGACGCGACGCGACCTTCCGGCACGCACGTACGCCGCTGTCGCGTCGCGTCGCGCGTCCTCCTAATAATGTAAAAACAAACGAAACGAAAAGAAATCTAGTGAAGCTTTAAGTCTGACGTCATACAAAATCGGTCGATACCGTCGACATATTTTTTAAATCAGAAACGGCTCCTCCTCACTTTGTCTCTAGGTAAACGTATACATAGTGCATTGTTTTTTTTTTACTCGTATATATGTATACTCACGGTAAGTGATAATTTTGTGATCGGACAGGCGATTTCAATTTTTTAAACTTTGTTTAATCCCTTGTAACACGCGCGTCTCTTATTTTTTTGATCTCATCTGGGGGCACAAAGTTACGTCACAGGCCGGTCGATTAGGGAGTAGAAACGGGGTACCGATAATTTCATCTTGTCATTCTAGAGTTGATATGACTCGATCGGAAATTTGGAACAAGGAAAAAATTGTCTGTTTTTTTTTTTTAAAAATCTATATTATGTTGCTCATTTATAGTTTAAATTTTTCAACCAAGTTTTGCTTGAAAAATTCAAATCATAATCAATTGTGCAAAAAAACGTCATACCTAATTCATTTTCTGTTCAGTTTATCATCCTTTTCAGCATTTAAAATGCTCGCGCGCCGCATCATCGGTACCCAATAGCATTTTTGTGACACAAAGGTCCCCATCGATCGGTCTAACCGACCGTTTACGAATTTTGGCAACTATAATGGCGCGAGCTTTTAGCGGCGAGTTAATTGCATCGTCAAACGCGATGTGTCTACAAGAACCCGAAAGATTTAATGTTTAAACCGATCAGAATTAAAATCGCCGTCAAAAGTACCTGCCCGATGCCTATTTTATTTTTCTTTTTGGAAATTAAGACATTGTGCATAACATTTACGAATCAGTCTAGACAAGTAATTCGAATGTCCGCGAGCGCTTATACCCAACGGAGCCGCCTCTTAGCGGTAACTCAACCAAAGAGTGGTCCACTTAAGTAAAACTTTTCCTCATTCCGGGCGCGGTATTCACGAAAATATGGGCAACCTAGCGATTTTACATAAAACACAAGAAAAACAATTAATAAAATTAAAAGAAGCTAAGAGATACCGAATTCATCCTGTAGGAGGCACGTTATGAGGGTAGGAAAATGTTTTGTATGAATTTTTTCCGTTCCATCAAAAAATATGAGAAATTAACCGCATTTTCCGGGACACTCTGTACTTAAAAAAAAACTCACGCCTGCTCGGATCCGAGTGAGACGGATTTTTTTTTGTCGAAAAACCGACGGGCATTCGAACGTACCATTTATTTTTATACGTGTGTAGAAAAATATTAAAGACATTTTGTAAATGTACATAGTTAGGAAGAGAAAGAGAGAGAGCACTTTTTCTACCGCAGTAAATCTGCATATCTGCATGATGATGGCTCGATGGAAAAAACAAATCTGACTTTTTGAGTGTTACGCTGGAATAAACGTTTTACCTATTTCAATGTTAGGAAATTTTAAACTGTAGAATTTCTGTTAATTTAACCGTCCCCTTTTCGGCACTAACTAATTTCGTCATTCGCATTTTGAGTTGGTAAATATATTCCATTATCGTTAAAATGGGAATTGTTGATCTTCGCTCTCTACCTTGGTCCCGAATTATTCAAAAACCTTAAACTACACTTTGTTTTAAATTCCAATTTACGGCGGAGAAACTTAATGCCAATATGTTTACTGCAACTCGAAAGTCGATAAAAAAGAAACCATGTTGCTTTGATAATTTAATTCGATCGAAATCAACGGTGCAATACATCTTTTCTTTTAGTCAATTCTCTAGGTGGTTCAATTGTTGTTAATGGGCGAAAAATTTTTCTGTATCTATTTGGAAAGGTGTGAAATTTCACAGGGGCGAGTATTTAAAAAACCCTATTAAACGTTTGCATTTTTTTTGTCCTGCACGGAACACAACTCTGATGTGTAACTCTTTGGTATATTATGTGTTACTACTAAAGTATTAGCTCCGATAGTTTACAGACTAGCTGGATAGGATACGAACTATGGCTGTTGTAGAAATTTTTTTTTTTTTTAACTAAAATTGCCACGAATTATTGTTTGGTTTGTATACTATCCAGATAATTTACAAACTAATCACAAAAAAATACTTGCCCGCAAATATATTTTAATTTATATAAATATTATATATATAATATAATATAAATATATAAATATTTTTTCCCCGATCTTTTATGTAATATAGTTTCCATATTTTCTTTATACCAAAGCAAAAATTCATTGTAATGACTGTCATACATTAATTTTAAATTTTCCTCGCAAACGCAAAAAACAAGCGTAATAATACGGGCAACACTAAAACAGATAACCAAACCGAATTGGTTAGTACAGTTTGTAAAGTAGTCAAAAACAATTGACAATTTGTTTACTAGTGTGGTTTATACTGGGCCAGGAAATCTTGTACATGATATTGATATTATACAAACCAAGCAATATTCGTAGCTATTTCCATAGAGGTTTGGTCAACATTACCAGAAATCTTGATAGTTTGTATGTTATTCAACTTATTTGTAAACCAGCCAAGTTAACACTAACCACCACCATAGCGGATTTTATTTCAAGCTCTAAAAAAAGTAGGTGCCTTCGTTCCGACCGTACACGGCGTCAGAAGCGCCCTATACGATCGGCCTACGATTTTTGATAAAATTTCTTTGCCCCGAACCTACCCTTCCTTTTCAAATAGCTAGCGATATATCGGGTCGAGACGGAAGTCCAAGTTCCTGTACTTACCGAACCAACGCAGGACCGCAGGACGCGCCCCGTGGCGAAAAGCGAGAACTTCACACGTTTTAGGTATACATAAAATTTTTTGTTGCGTATTAAGGTTTTAAATTTTTTGAGGCCCAAACAATGTATGTGTAAGTCTATAAATCTAGTTAATAAAAATGATTTTAGTAAAGCGCGGGTGTTTTTGGTGTGCCCAACCAAAAAAAAAAAAAAATTAAATCCAAATAAAAATGTTTATTAATTACCCTAACAGTATATATAAATGAATAAGTAGTCACTGCGGACTGTCCGGTATCATTAAATGCGCCGGAAAAGTTGCAACCGATATGTAGTGGTATAACAACAACAAAAACTATCAACTGAAATGCTTGCTCCGATGAATGACGTGAAAAGGGAAAACGCACAACATAAAAAAGATTGGCAAAAACTAGTGCTCGTTATGTATAATATAACAAACTTATCATCTAGCATACCAAATATAGGTATAATTATACAAAAACGACAAAATCTTAGAGGGGAAAGTTCCTTAAACAGTAAGAAGGCAACTCGGCTCGGTACAAATAATTTTATATATATATTTACACATTTTTTAAAGATTACAAAAAATATTTCGACCCGTGGCGGTCACCTTTTCGAAAGCTGAATTATTTACAAAACGTTTTAGCACTACCGAAGAGCCCCATGCTGTATTATACGGAAGCACCATACCGGTTTTATAGCGAATGGACGTAGTGTAAAATTGACGTATTTGGTCGGGTATAGTATATATAGTATAATAGTATTTTTACTCTTCAAGAAGGAACTATCGATTGCAAGCGGACATGCGATCTTATTACCAGGTGGTAAAGTTAAACAGCTTTGTTGGGTGACTATTTAGAATGTAGCAGGAATTTTCTGTGAGTACTTCTCGTACAGTGGCGCGGGTAATTTTTCTTGTCGTCTTGGGAAAGGTATTAAGGTATTCCGACCTTGCCCCAGTTCCTTTTACATATTTCATTTAATACAAAGTACTTTAAGTAATATTCATTGGCAAAAAACATTCCCAAAACCACAACGCCATCAAATAGTAACCAGATGAGCAACAAAGTTTCCTATTCTCACGTAAAGACCACTCGGTGGAAATACTCAACGCCTCTTTTATCAAATAGCTATAAAGGTAGCACCTCCCTTATCAAAACTTCCTGCCACATTCCACTAGCCACCAGCAAACTAATAATCCGTGAAATCCGCTTCAAATCGACGACTTAGGCGTACAGCAGAGGATAAAGTTCGAAAATACAAACACTGTCGGATCGGGGACAATTGCGAATGAATAAATACATCTAATCCCAATCCGAAACTAAATAGACGACTTTTTACCGAATGGCACTACAATTAAGTGAAACCTACCGTTAATTAAATGGAATGCGTTTACGCTAGGCAATGAGGGACAAGAAGGAGAAGGAGGAAGAAGGATTCGGAACCTTCAGAAGCGGGAACAGATCTAAACTTTGCAAGGTGTCGCACGTCGCATCTCTTTCTCTCTCGCACTCTCTAAATATATATAAAATATATAAAAAGCAGTAAATATGTCTAAACGGGAAAGCGAAAAATACTAAGGCCACTTATTCGAGCGGAAAGCTCTATATGTTACAGCGCGAATACTAGAAGGAAATATGCTTAAAAAATATTATTTATAAACACCGATTCGGATCATAAAAAATTGCTGTTTCCTTAATCAATCAATCGTTGAGCATTTGGATAAGGCATTGAACCTTTCAATTTCATCAGTTACTGGTTTGTTTGTGTTTACTTCTTTTTTAAATCGGGAATTATCGTTTTTTTTTTTTCATTTTCGAAAGCGTTATTTTGCATTACTTAACTGGTTTCGACACTTAAGATTTTACATGTTCTCGAACTGGTCGACTCGGCGCTTGGTGTTGCCCTTGCGGATCTCGCGCAACGTCTTGTATTTGTCGCGGCCTTGGCGCACGTTCTCCCTATGGATCTTATCCATCGCAGTTTCCTTCGTTTCGTCTCGCGACTGTGCGAGGTCCTTCTTCAGCGCCTGTAACGTAAAGTGTATAAACGTTACGCCCAACCTTGTTCTAAGGTACGTTCTACTAGGGTTACTTTCTCATACATCAATTGTTTTCAAATAAAGGAAAGACACATTGATATTTTCCGAAAAGTTCCGAAATAAAAATCTTTCAGGCAAACTGACATGCTGCGAGACGTCAGAGGGGTTGGACCGATCGTCTCCGTTTTTTTAGGAGCGGAGCTTTCAGAGGAGCTTCTAGAAGCCCAGCAAACATTATGGCGTCCGAACTTTTAGAGGCACTTTCGGAGCTCGAATTTTTAGAGCAGTTTTTTAAAAAAAAGTTTTAGAATGCGAACTTTTGAAATAGAACTTTTAGAGGATCTTGTAGAGCTTTTGAAGGAGTTTGTAGAGCTCGAGTTGTAAGTCTTACAACTTTCAAAGCTCAAAGAGCTTGAGTAGCTTTTCAAATCAAAGTTTTAAAAAGCAGTTTTAGAATTTCGCTTTTTGAGATAGAATTTTTAGAGGATCTTGTAGAGCTTGTAGAACTCAATCTTTCAGACCTTACAACTTTCAAAGCTCAAGGAGCTTTTTAGAACTAGAGCGTTTTAGAAGCACTTTTAAGATTAGACCTTTTGAGGTAGAACTTGTAAAGCTTGTAGAGCTCGAGTTTTAAGACCTTACTACTTTTAAAGCTCAAAGAGCTTTCGGAGAAGTTTTTAAGACTAGAGCTTTCAGGGAAGCCTTTAAAAAGCCAACTTTTGTTTGCAGTTTGTAGAGGGTGGATATTTTGGAGCTCGATTTGCAGAAAACTTTTACAGGAGTTTTGGTTTTAGAGTTGCTGTTGCAGGAGCTTCTAGAGTTATAGAAAGGAGCCAGCCCAAGCTGAAAATGCAAAATTTTCACACTCTCCCCGTAAATGCTAAATCAATTTCATAAACTTTCTTTGTCAAATTGTACATTTTTTTTGCTGTAATTATGACCCACTGCAGCCAGACTTGTTGGATTAAATTTTAAACTGTATGCTCAGGTATGTTTATAGAAAAAAAAAGATGGATATCCGAGATAACTCGAACCATATCTCCTCTGACAAAACTTAAATAATAAATAAGAAAATTGTTAACTATTTGGCACACTTTTGAAGTCCATTTTCAAAATTTCAGTTTTTTACGCCTACTCCGAAGCGTTACTTAAAAAGTAGAAATGCCCACCGACCAATCGAGCGTTTTTTCCTATTCTTTTTTTTTTTTTAAACTTACAATAAGCACAAGCGCATGACATTTGTGAGTAGGCGACAAAAACACCGTACATAACATGCCAAAAATTATTAGTTCCGCGCGCGACTATTTTTGCGACACGAAAAATACAGTCTTTGGATAATTGGTGCCTCCAACAAGACCACATCAAAGATCACAAAACCGTCCGGTACCTCGTATCGCAGTTTCTTATCTTTGCATAGTCTGCAACAGATCGGAACCTGCAAAATCACATTCGCCTCTAAACCTCTCCGCCGATCTCAAAAGCCCAAGCCCCGCCCACACGGTGCGTGCGTCTCATCCAGTCTCTCACCTGCAACTGATCCTGCAGACGCTCGTTCCTCTCGGCGTGCGTGCGCCTGTCCTCGATCGGGTCGACGATGTTCTCGTCGGTGCTGAGGTCCTTGCTGACGTCACCGTTCACCATTTCGTCGTCGTCGTCGTGGTTGTTCTCCTCGAGGTGACCTTTGGTAGCGTTTGCCAACTGCTGCGCCTTGAGCTCCTCTTCCTTGCGCCGAGCAGCCTCCACCTCGTCCTGGAGGCGTTTCGTTTCCGAATCCTTCGCTTCGACCTCCTCGCGGATGCGCTGTACCTCCGCCTGCTTCGCCTGGATCTCGTCCTCCAATTTTTGCCGTTCCGCCGCCTCCATGTTCTTGCTCTCCTCCAAACGTTCCATCATCGTTTGCAGCTCGTTTTGGCGCTTCTCGAGCTCGTCCTTGGCCGCCTGGAGCTGCTTCAGCTGTTCCTCCAGTCGTCGGATCATCTCCTGCGCCTCGTGCAGGTTCTGTTGGCTCCGTTCCATCTCCTCTTGCATCGCCTTGAGTCGGTCCTCGTACTCCTGCTGTTTCTTTTCGGCGCGTTCGCGGGCCGCGATCTCGAATTGCAGTTTTTCGCGCTGCTGCTGCTTGGCGAGCTTCTCCTCGCGCGCCTGCGCCTTCATTTGCTGCACGTCGATGGTGTCCGGTTTCCGACGTCGCATGTACAACTCGTGGTTGCCCATGCAGAGGGCGAGGATGCGCTTGTTGATTCGCACGCGTGGCGCGAAGAACACGAAATCGGGCGCCTTCTTGTCGATCGGTTTGATGATGAACTTGCGATCGTTGAACGAGATGTTCCGGATCTCGGACCACGGGAAACCGATCTTCGGCGTCAACCTGGGATGGACAAAAATGAAGCACTTAAGTTTTCATTCATTTCAGTAACGAAATTTTATAGAAAACCTTAGCCTAATTGTAAAATTACAAAAACCATTGGCGTTGCAAGTTTTGTAAAGTTCGATGACACATTTTCGTTATTTCATTTATTAAAATTTGGTCCCTTCGGATTTTTAAAAAAGGTTTTATAGCGTTCCCAACTGTTTGGATCGAAAGATAATAGTTTAAGCTGAAATCTGCAGTTTTGATGCGGTTTTAGGTTAGATATGTGTCGGAGAAGCCAAATTTGAATGGAATCTGTTCGAATAAAGGAAGAAAAACCTACTGTCAATCTAAGAAAACGGGTTTTTAAGCAGTCATTTGCAGTTTTAATGTATATTTCACTCTGTTAAGTTATGAAAATGCAGGTTTTGACTATAATCTACTCGAAATCAAGAGCGATAACCATTAATTTGTCCCAAAAAGAGGGGTTTTAAGTACATATCTGCTATTCTAAGGGTAGATTTTAGTTAGATTTCGGTGCAATAAGGGGCGAAAAGGCAGATTCTGACTGGGATTTTATCGAAATCGACAACTATTTGACTCAGAAAGGGAGTTTTACTATAATACTCGCTCGAAGACGCCGATTTTAACTAGTATTTGAAAGATGAATATGTAACTGTTTGGATCAAAAAATGATAGACAAGCTAACCAAAAACTTTTGCTCTTAGACCCTTAATAAATATTCTACAGGCGTTTTGAAACGTAACGTATTCGGGATTTTTAAAAAAGTTTTTTATTAACATTCTGAAAAGCCCGAAGACAAAACGTTTGCTCTTCAATCACATAATAAACATTCTGCAGCTAATATGAAACGTTAAAACTTTTTAAAAAATTCTGGTATTTAATAGCTGCTTTCTTAAAGATGTCCAATCTAATAAAAATTCGTAAAAAATAAAAATCAATATTAAAAATTAAATGCATCTGCTTTTATAGAGCGGGTGCCAAAACTAGTCAAAATGTTTTCTTTCCGGCGATAAATCATCTAAATAGAACTAGAGACAATCCAAAAGAAATAGACCAAACATTTCCTTCAGAACTACATATTTGCAAATATAGAAATGTGTGGATTATTAACAATGAGCAAAGTTTTGCGGTGATTATTAATAGCCGCAGTACCAATACTGGATTATATTGTAATACGTGCAGATTCGGCCGATTCATATAAAATAAAATTATCTCTTTTGTTTATAAAATCGTATTGTTTCCAATCAGCGAGTTTGGATCCCAGATTAACTAATTTCCGTTTTTAACTCTTTCACTGGACCAAAATAGCAAAGACGGTTCCATTTTCCCAACTTAATTAAGTCTTAGGTTTAAGGCTCCAATATCAGTTTTATAAATGCCTTTTTGCAAAGTTATAGAACTATAATAAGTTTCTCAATAACATCATCTATTGTAAGAGCAAAGGACACCCAGATAAGTTTTTTAAAAGTTATCAAACATTTGTAAGAAAATGGCAAACTTTCGCAATTTAAGCAATATTTTGTAACTTGAAGACCTATTTCCTCAAAAATATCCGATAAAAAAAGTTCAGCATTTTAATAGTAAACTAAAATTAAGAGACACAATTTTAACTTTTTCAAATTTACGTTCTAAAGTTGTAGTAAATTTTCAGGGTTTTTTTAGTTTTAATATTTTATAAGGCCCTTTCATAATAATGTCGAAGTAAAAATCCCTGGTTGACAAGTAAAGAAGCAAAATACAACGGCGTTTTTTGTTTTTTTTTTTTTTCGATTAACACTATCGGTAGCTTTAATAACAGTTATAAAATGTTATAAAAACTTACTAGTGGTTTCTAAAGGTAACAGGAGCTTTACAGTTACAAAGCATTGCAACGGTTTTACAGGTGTAACGCGAACAATCGATAGGTTCTCAGGTTTTATAAAATAGGTAACCGATACGGAACCCTAACAATTATACTTACTGGTCGTCCTTTTCGTATATGTTTAGGCCCAGAGCGTCCACACCCAGATACAGTTCGGTGCCCTTTTTGTTCCTGATTTCGAAATAGTTAACGCCGTACATCTCGAGATCCTGCGCGATCTTTAGGTACTCCATCATCGCGTCTTCCCTGAGCATGCCCCGGTGCTCCTTCCACCACGTCATTATGCTATTTTCCCACTCCTCCTTCGACATCTTGTGTTGGTCCATCACCCTGGAACAATCCGACAAGTTGACCGTCAACTCGATCTACTGGTCGCGTATTCGTGGAACCCATAGATCTAACGACTGACAGATGGAGTGTCGAGAGAGACACGGCGTTGGCACAAAAGAGATAGCGGGAATAAGCTATTAGTCAGCTACAATTATTGTAACTTGTGTTTTTGAATACTGCGAAAGTCGTAAAAATCCGTAAGGTAACTCTTAAATTGAAATTCAGGATGTGATTTGCCTATTTTATTTGTAAAAAATTAAAGGGACGGGAAGCGGTATATCCATTCCCAGGTATTACTTCGCGGTTTGATCACTGGAACACATTTGGAACACATTTGGCCAATTCATAAAGAAAATTTTCAGCACTTAGATTATGACAATAAGTTTGGTCACATAAGGGTGGAGCTTTTTCTTTTTGGTTCTTCAAAAACATCTTCAAAAAAAAAAAAAAAACAAAGAAGTCTCCTAGGAATAGACCTCGGAAAAAATGGAAAGTGATGAATCAAGATCATGAGATGACTATGTACTGGACATCGAGATGTTATGAATTTACTTTCTTATAAGACTTCAAATCAGAAGGCCAGTTGATTTTGAAGAATAGTGGCTGATTCAGAAAGAAAATTGTCAGCACTTAGCTTAGGCTTTTAATTTGCACCTAAAGATTATGCCAATAAGTTTGGTCACATAAGGGTGGAGCCTTTTTTTTTGGTTTTTCAAAAACATCTTTAAAAAAAAAAACAGAGAAGTCTAATAGGAATAGATCTTAGAAAAAATGAAAAGTGATGGATCAGGATCATGAGATGACTATGTACTAGACATTTAGATGTTATGAATTTATTTTCTTTTAGACTTCAAATCACAAGACAAGTCGATTTTGAAGAATAGTGGCTGATTCAGAAAGAAAATTTTCAGCACTCAGCTTAGGCTCTTAATTTGCACCTAAATATTATGACAATAAGTTTATTCACATAAGAGTATAGCCTTTTTTTTGGTTTTTCGAAAAAAATCTTCAAAAAAAAAACAGAAAAGTCTCCTAAGAATAGACCTAAGAAAAAATGGAAAGTTTAAAATCATGAGATGACTATATACTGGACAATTAGATACTATGAATTTATTTTCTTTTAAGACTTCAAATCAGAAGACCAGTCGATTTTGAAGAATATGAAAAAGGTGAAATTGTGAATTCAGTTAGTGCTAAAAATGTGGCGCATGTCTATATAATTTGATCAAATCTAATTTGTAAAATACAATAATAAAAAAAATATTTAAAAAAAAGGATAGGAATTTGATCATTTTTCTTTTTTTTTTACCGATGCCGTAAACGCCAAGAAATACGTTGTCGGCATAGTTTCCTTATGTACATTTTGTTCCGCATTAAAGCATTTTAAATGAAATACTGCGGATTTTTGCCCATAGTCACGTGATAAAAATATTTTTTGTCCTTGTCGAATGTACACGTTGAATGGCGCTTTGCTTTGCCGCTGGTATAGGATAAACTCCGTCTATGTATTTAAAGGTCTTTGGTTCATTTGAACTACCGGGGATGGTTTTAGCGAGCCAACGGCCAGTTAAGTAATTTTGATTAAGTTTAATTGCTTTCCTCCGAAGGCGTGACTAAGTCGCTAGTTTGAATACGTATAATCAGCGCATTCCAGAGGAAACAGACAGTTTTAGGTTGGAGCGCCTTATCTATAGCGGCGCGATGCTTAATTAGCCTCGAAAAACGTTATCTCAAAACCCACATACGCTACATATTGTTATTTCGGTCGATTGTCAAATTTTGTACCGGGCCTATTAGAGGATACAGTAGATGACAGAGAAACGTTTCGATCAAGGTCGAAAATGTACCTTCAAGCTTATTATTACGATGACAACAATTACAATAAAAGAAAGGCAGCACCATCGGGATAATTAATTAAAACCAGTCGTGTCGAAACGATCTATCCGATAGTTAAGCGTGAAGCAAAACCGTACGTTCCGGCGATCTGATTTAATGACAAAAAAACAATATTCCCAAATGTTTTCTATTTTTTAATAAACATCTAGAACTTTTGCAACACCAGACAAAATTATAGGGCCCTCAAGGTCGCAAGAAAACATTAAAAAGGGATAACAAATACATTTTAAGAATTCCGATAGTATAGGCGACATGTTTTTTTTTTCTTTGTAATACGCAGGGCGTCTATGAACTAAATTTCTATTCTAAACACACACTTTTGTAGAAAAAAATGGCGGCCACTGGTTTTTACAACAATAAAATTCTTTCTGGAGCAAAAACCAACATTATTTTTGGTATTGATATTTTGTTGAAATATAGTACTCTCGTACCATGTTCAGAAAGATACATTTTTGATAAAAATTAATTTTTCTGCACTCAAAAATAATTACGACATACAATTACATTTTCTTATTAGAATTACCAAGCGATGCAGAGAGGGAAATGTAAATGCGTTTCTGGTGTATTTATGTTTGTGTTGGCGTAGTTCCAAAATATCAGGCACAAATTGAAAAATAAATGAACTGTTTATTACATACCTAATCATTTCACAAAGTTATAACAGTTTTATTCATTATACAGGGCGTTATTGAAATGGCGTCAAATAATACGACTGGGTCTCAGAGTTTAGAAGAACCAAACATTGTCTCAATTCCGTTCTACTTTTTTCATTGAAGGCAATTTTTTCCGAAGTTACGTTAGCAGGGGCAGCTACATACCATGTCTTTTCTCAATTTTTCGATCCTCTATCATATTTTTGGAGAAAAAGTTTAAAAGCCGCTATAATTGTTCAATAATGCGACAGTAAATAGTAGGTAATCAATATAGCGTTTTTTTTTAATATAAATTTTACCAACTTATAAGCCTTCGAAAGTAAGAAAAGACACGTAGGTGGCACTCTTTACAAGAGGCAAATTAACAATAAATGTTCTTTCAAAAGACGGCATTGTTTTACGAAACTGTGCGGAAAAAACTAAAATAAAATAAATAAAATAAAACTTTAAAATACTTGAAAGCGGCTCTTGTGGCCTCTGATTTTTGAAGTATTTTATTACCCGGCGGTAATTATTGTACGACTAAAAATATAGTGCGTTTATTGTTTTGACGTTTAAAGTATTTTACAGTACCCCAGTACAGTACGATTAGTGGCGGAGTTGATCATTGTGGTGACAACAGTAACGGGTAGTGACGATTTCTTAAGTGACTGATACTTTATTACTACTATTATATTTAATATTTTGGGTATTAATAATGATACTATCTTGAAATGTAATGAAATAGAATGTAATAAATTGTTACTTTTTACTCATTTTTTTATGTACATGTTTCAAGAATTGCTCGGCCGAAAAAGATCGAAAACATACGCATATCCCGTTTCTTAGTATAGCAAGATAAATTCCTAGAACGGGTAAGGGCCGGTCAGGGTGTTCTATAACGGGCGCTGCAGTTATTCACGGGGTAGGTTGTAAAAACACAATATTTCTGGTCATGGTATACTAACCTCTGAGGTAGAAGCCGGTCGTTTGACAAAAATCCCGGCTGATGCGAGGACTTGTTGTAATCGCCGTGGCGTGCCTGGACGGCGTAGGAAGCGAGCAGGACGGATGTTTCGGGTGGGCAGTATATCTCGTCCGACAGGATGGCGTTCTTCACCTGGAGGTAGAACAGACGCAGCGTGATATCCTGGATCAGCTCCTCGGCGACGTCCTCGGGATAGAATTTTGCGCGGAATTTGAACTGCAAAGGGTTCTCCTTTTTCACGTCCTGCGCCATAACCTAACAAAAAAAAACACGTATAGCAAGGTTTATTCGGGTTCCTGCTGTCACAATTCTAGAACTATCAGGATTGTGCTCAGTCAACATTAACAAGTTCGGGTTTTTCTTGAACCTGTCTTGAACTGTCTGATTGGAGTTCGGGTTAGTTACGAAACAGTTTCCTAAACAGTCCCGATTTGTCGATTATTGAGGTTATGTGAAATAATCATCGAAATTTAGAGACAATACAAATTTAACAAAAAAAAAAGAAAAAAGCTTAGCGATTGTCGGATTCTAATAAAACACACAATAAGTATCCTCAAGCAGAGGGTTAGACAAGTGTATTACTTAAAGGCTCACGAAATGACATTTATTTTCCATTTTATTCAAGTCTGTATTGTTATAACAAATTGTGATGTAAAGATGACAAAGTCATGACAGTTAAGTAGTTGCGTTCGAGTTTCGCAAATTCGAAAACAATTCACAAATAATTCAAGGACCAAGTATGCGGCGCTTCTCGTTCTACGCAGTTCAAAATCATCCCCAAAATAATAAAACGTGTAAAACTGCAGAGACAATTCTAAAAAAAAGCGTCCAACGGACGCGCAAGCGCATCGTGGCTGTGATATAATAAATGACGTACGCGCCTGTCTATTCTTTTCTTTGTGCTGGTATAAAAAACTTTCGTGAAAATATCCGTCCTAAAATAATATTTTTCTACAATTTTAAATGTTATGCACTTAGAATTATATCAGAGTATATCTTAAAGGACGTAAGTATACCTTTAGCACAAATTTCCAATAGCAGTGCCTTGCAACTCTTGATTTCTTTGGCGTTAATGATTTTTACATTATCACACCATTTTTAAGGTTCACAAGGGTTTTCGTTATAACATTTTAATGCTTTGAAAGAGCAATTTCGTTGTTTAGAAGTTTAATAAAACCACTTCTTTAATAATCGAAACGTTGTAAAGGTTCCGCTTAATTTCGATCGCCAGTAAAAATGTCACCGGCTCGTTACGACGTTAATTGCAAAGCAACTGCAACTATAAAGATAACTTTGCAATTAAAATCGGAGCTTAGACAATTATTTAACATTCCGATAACGAAAACGCTCTTAAATAGCGGCGGTACCGCGAACTATTGCCTAACAAGCTTTAAACGGCACTTAAAATGTCACTAATACCCCTGTCGGCCAAGAAACAATTTCCTCGAAATACAATAATCGGAAAAAATCGGTTCGGGATTAAAAATTGTTAGTTAAACTAACCTAAAGTTGAAAAAAAAAGGATGTTACGTTTATTTACTTGCACCGCCAGCCACGTCGTCCGTAATTTTTGTTACATTTTACGATATCCGTATTTACAGTCATGCGGCTCCCACGCCTTGGCGATCACGATTTAAATATCCGCGAAGTTGGTAAACAGACATATCTCGTGTTTTCAATTATCCTAAATTATTCAAAAATAGCCCATGGTAGATCATCGACTAATGCCGGTAATGAGCGACTGTCCTTAGGTATGGTCTGTTCATAGATATAAGAAAGTGACCAATTGCTTTTGAATGGGATTATCCAAGGGTGGTCATTAACATACAATGCAACAAGATTATTACCTAAAATTTCGGAATTTAAATTCAGGTAAAATTGGGGTGCGTAATAGAAAATAATTTTATAATTACCTGTGTTTAATATTCTTTGGTTTGGTATACTACTTAGTTTAAGTTTATTAGTAATCTTATTTGCGTGTGTTAAATCGTGTGCGAATTATGCAAAATATGTGGGAGTCTAGTGTATCTCCCGCCCAAATGTAGAAAACACTATTCTATTGAGACTAAGAAAGTTATAAACAATGTTTATTTGACTCTTTAGAAGAAACGGCTATAGTGATATTATGTGAATAATTTTAAGTAATTTAAGTAGGTAATAAAAATAATTTGTAATTTTATTTTACATTTAAACATAAATACATACTACATAAATAAATAAATATTGTTTAGTATCTATCCTAACAAAACCCCAAATAATTAAATTCTAAGCAAAGTACGGACACGTTCGGCCATATTTCATTCTTACAGCTTGCCCGGGTCTTTCATTAATTTGTACCAGTTAGTCACTTTTTTATATCTATGAACAGACCTTAATATGCCCAACATAGTAAAATTGAGCGAATATATGCGAGACGTATTCAAAAAGTAAGGTGACTTTCGATCTTCGATATCTTTTGTTGTTATGTTGGCACTCATGTTCCTAACATAAGTTCACAGTTTCAGCCAGTTTACACGCTTATTTTTTTTTTGTAATAAAGGAGCATTAGGCGTGTTTTGTATACTCGGCGATTTTCTGCTGTTAAAGAAAATGGAACAAGAAATTTTCATTTTTTTTCCTCGTAAAAAATGGAATACAGCGCTGCAAAACACTTAAAATGTTGACAACGGTATATATTTTGAGCAAAAAAAAAATATTTGTAAGTGGTTCAAGCTCGCTCTGGACGCCCCAGCACATCAATAACTGATGAAAGCGTTAAAGAAGTGAAACAAATGGTGTGGAAGAATCGTCGAATCACTATTAGAGAAGTGGATTAAGACGTCGGCATCTCACTGGCTCCTGCAATGCAATTTTTTCCGAAGTTTTAGACAACGCACCGCTCAATGATGATCCTGATATGCCGCCGAAACCAAAGCCTAGTCGTCCCACTGGAAGAACCAGAATCGCCAAAACCAAAAAAAGCACGTCAAGTTCGATCAAGGGGATAATATCGTTGCTTGTATCTAATGTTTTGACCAAAAACAAAACAACATACATGCCTCAGCCACCATATTCACCGGATATGGTCGTGTGCGAAACTAACCAAAACTTAAAAGTCCTTACTTTTTGAACACACCTCATTATGCTATGATTAAATATCAACCGCCGTTGTAGTCTATAACTGCTTCATTAACTTTAAGATTTCGAAACACCCAGGACCTCTTTAATATCAATTACATAGCAGTTACCTGTGGTCTGTGCCTTGGGTGTTGTAAAATAGGAGTGACGAATTTAAAGAGGAAATTCTGGTTGCCAGTGCATGTAGCGCAACTCAAGACGTCCCAAAGTTGAATAAATTGAGTTACGACTTGTGTATGCTTTTCGGTCTTTATCTGTATCCGCTGAGCTAGTTGAAAAAATACAAATGGATATTTATTAATAAGAATGAATTCGCAATTGCAAACTACAAAACTACCCAAACAAAATACCCACACAAAACAAAAGTAAACCGATAATTATTTTTATTATTTTTTTGTTTAGTTCCGTTTGAAAATATTTCTTTCTATTTACAAATCTTCTGGATTCCTCTACCGGAAGAGGTTGTCGACAAAACGTTTTGTCAATCATCTATCTATCGGTGAAAGGTGAAGACCTGAGCCGCCGTTAACATTGGTTGTTTTTTGCTAGAAGAATTGATTACATGCAAAAATTTTGGTTGAATAAAATTTCATGTCCGGTCTCATGGTTCAACAACTGCTGATCGGTTTACTTGTTGTGGTCTTAAGACTCTTTCATGTCCTTTGAGCCTCGTTGATATTTTTCGTGGTATGCTCTTGGTATCTCAAACGAATTTTTTTCTTTGACGCATCGAATATATTGAGAGAGTGGTAAATCTGGTTTTAACATTATATAGCAAGTATTGAGTTGCTTTCGGACTCATTTCCTTTAAGAAGTCGTGGTGAAGTACATTTTCCTTAGATGGAATGCTTAATATCTCTAATGTGGAAATTATTAGAGAGAAGAGAATATGGAGGGGTTTTAATTCTAGGTTTAGTGACTCTAGTTGAGGTAGTTATGAAAACTAGCTCCGTAAACAAGCGATGCATTAAGGTATCCGTTTGTGTGCGAAGATTGACAAAGTGCTACATCTGATTTTACATTACCAAGAGTATCCAAGAATGGGAGATTTATTATCGTTTCTTATTGCGGAACGTATGTTAGAGTAAATCGAGTTTTGGCTAAACAAATAACCAAAATAACAACACCAAAGTATCATGATTTTGGATTTAGATTGAAGGTGTCGAGAACTTTCTTTTCAAAATCTTTTATAAAAATATTTGCGACCAAAAGACAAGCATTTTTCAATTAAGATGGAGTCGTCGAACGTCGAAACTAATCAGAATATTGTTTCGATATAATGTAATCGCTTTAATTGTTGAATGAAGTGAAATGAGAGGGTTTTAATATAGAAGCTAGATATTTTGCTAGAGAATATATTGGACAACAATAAGTCCAAGGTCGAGAGTTTCAGTTTAGTTCTGAAGAAGCCAAACCGAGGCAGGACGAATCCAGAAGATTTGTAACTAGTATTACAGTAACCTGAGGGAGTTTCTTAGGAAAATAATGTTTCCTAATTTTGTAATAAAACGTATTTTCAAATTGGAACATAACTAACTGTTCTGGTTCAAATTTCCCGCCCCATAAGAAAATTAGTTCGTTTTATAGCACACGGCGGCTCATCAGTACGGTTTCGATATTTACTACCAATTTTTCATTAGCGGTCTTCATGCGTCTTCGGCAACAACTTTGATGCAGCACTAAAAGAAGAAGAAAACGAATAAAATGAAAAGAGCAGACCAGTCGCTTTAATAACGTTGCATTTAATTACGGACGTTTTTCTTTTCACTCGAAAGCGCACCGGCAACAAAGGCGACAGTTATCGCGATTGGCCGGGCGTAAAAAGTCTACAGCGGCAACAAATCGCGATTATGTATAATGAAAATCGTTCGCCGCTTGTTGCCATGGCGGGATTTGCAGCGAATCTTATTTTGTGGCGATAAAGAGTTGATTTTTTTCCATGGAGAAACGATCTTCACTAGAATTTCAGTTGTTTGATTTTGCTAAGTAGTCATGATCGTGACACAAAAGATGTCTAATAGACTAAATTGAGACAATCGAATCGTAATGCATGCAATTTGTTCAGTTGGTAATTAATATACTGGTATTCGAACGTGAATTATGTCACGACCCATCCCTACACCCATAGGAAGAAGATGCTCAGCCAGATTTTGCCGCGTCAGCTTTTAATCATATAAAACTGTCGTTGCGCTTATTTGTTAGTCAGTCAGTTGAATACGCTCTTGCGGTAAACAATTAATTTTGTAGTTTTGAAAAATAAAGTTTTTTTAAAAAGCGACTTTCGGTTTCCTGTTAGAAAAGTGGCGCAGTCGGTAGGATATTCCGAAGTTTGTCGAATCGATCGGTAGACTTTTCGTATCTACGATTTATCGGAATATTGGAACTTGTTGAGTGACTGGTGTAGGTGTTTAAGAAGATTTATCGAAAACCTGTCGGAGACATTTCATCAGCAGCTCATCGGAAATTGGTTCTCAAATCGTTCCGGTTTCGCAAGGAGGCAGAAATTTGGTAGGACCACATCGCCAACCTGAGAGACTGTCCCTTATAGAAAATGACCAGAGTCGCATTGTTTTTTATGTAAGTGCAATTTTTAATGTCCGTAGAAGACTTAGCCGATATTTTATCTGATTTAAAAATCGTTTCAACTGACTCACATAGTAGTAGTAATCAAAATATTTCTATCGAAAACAGTATAAGAAATAATTTATATACAGATATGGCTAATAATTTTAAACCAGAATATTTAAACTGTGTACCTACTTTTGATGGGAACGCTAATGATTTAAATAGATATCTTGCTACTTGTGATAGCCTTATAACTGCTTTTTACGATCAAACTAATCCAAATAAATTTGAAAATATTTACTTAATTAATTGCCTTATTGGAAAATTAGTTGGCACAGCCAAAGTAGTAGTAAATATACAGAATGTTTCGACTTGGGAAGATCTAAAAGTCACTCTTGTAAGAAATTTCGCGGATCAACGTGATGAGGCTTGCCTCAACCGTGATTTAGTTATGCTACGGCAGCAACCTAACGAATCACCCAACCAATTTTATGATAAAGTATTATATATTCTAAATCTTCTTTGTTCGTACGTTGATAACCATGAACAGACGAACGCTGCGAAAGTTCTTAAAAGAAAGTTATATACAGACCTTGCCTTAAAAACATTTTTATCAGCGCTTAAAGAGCCTCTAGGTACGAATATACGTTGTATGCGTCCATCAAGTCTTGCTGAAGCTTTGCAGTTCGTCAATGACGAATACAACAATCAATACTTCCAAAATTACTCTAAAACACCTAAACCGCCGATACAAAATGTAAGACCTTCAAACCAAATACTACAAGACTCTTTTGTAATACCAAATTTTAAGCCAAACGTTCTATATAATTTTAATAGTCAAACGCCAAATAATCTCTTTAGAAGTCAACATTATTTTCCCTCGCAACCGATAAACATACAACCAAGACCTAACCCGCAACAACCGAAGTACTTTACAAACTCACAAGTTTTCGGGAAACCCCAAAATCAAAATGTTTTCCGCCCTAATCAAAATAAACTGTTGCCAAAACCTACTCCAATGAGTATCACCACAAAAAATACTAGCAATAGTTTTAGAAACCCGTCAAATAACTTTAACCAACCCTCTAATTCAAGAACAGACTATTTTAAATCTTTTCCACAACAACCTAGGAACTTCACCTTTGAAGAATTGCATAACACCGAACAATATGGCGAAAACCCTGAAAAATTTTGCGAATATGTACAACAAGAAACCGAAAACAATGACCCACCTTACACATTTGACCAAGACCACAATTTTCAAATTGAACAAGAAACAGAACAAAATTTTTCGAAACCGCCTCTACAAGACGACAATCCATAGACGATCGTGTATTTTGCCTTAACAATATAAACATTAGTAAATTACCTTATATCGTACTACCCGAACATAACCTTAAGTTTCTCATTGACTGTGGCTCATCAAGATCTTTTATCTCACCTGAATTAGCATTTAAGTATTACTCGAAAAATATAAAAGAAGATCCATTTATAGTGGCAAGAGGAAATCAGGTTTCAGCACATAAATATAGCACATTGTTACCCTCTTCCAAAATATTTAAATTGCCTAAGCAAAATAATTTAAAATTCTTTTTATTTAAATTTCATGACGTATTTGATGGATTAATTGGTGTAGATAATCTCCAATTTTTAAAAATAAATCTAGACTTTGCTAATGGTTATTTATACACCCCATATACTAAAATTAAACTACTCTATCGAAACACAAACAAAAATCTTAATCAAATCAATATCAGCCCTCGATGCGAACAAATTATCAAAATTGAAACATCTATAAAAAACGGTGAAATTATTATTCCCTATCAAAAAATTGGAAATTGTGAAATCCCCGAAAGTTTATCTATTTCGAAAAATGGTATAGCCTTAACCAGTATTTTAAATAACTCGACAGAAGAAGTTACCATCGATTTTTCTGAACCGTTAGTTGTAGAAAAATTTAACAGGGAATTCTTACAACAAATCGACCTAAATAATATTTGCGAATTTTCCTATAATCACGAACCAAAATTTGATATCTCTGAAACAATCCGTAGTGAGCATATGAATAATGAAGAAAAGTCGGAAATATTGAAACTCTGTAAAGAATACTCTGATATTTTCTACAATGAAAACACACCTTTAACTTTCACAAATGAAATAAAGCACGACATTCGAACATCAGATGAAACACCTATATACACAAAAACCTATAGATATCCGTACATACATAAAGCAGAAGTTGCGCGTCAAATTAAAAAAATGCTCGATCAAAAAATAATAAGGCCCAGTAATTCTCCTTGGTCATCCCCTATTTGGATTGTGCCTAAAAAATTGGACGCGAGTGGAACCAGAAAATGGCGTATATGTGTGGACTATCGCAAACTTAATGAAAAAACTATTGACGATAAGTATCCTTTGCCAAATATAACCGATTTGTTGGACAAATTGGGTAAATGTCAATATTTTTCTACATTAGATCTCGCCAGCGGATTTCACCAAATCCAAATGAGTGAAAAAGATGTGCCAAAAACAGCTTTTAATTGCGATCAAGGGCATTATGAATATCTGAGAATGCCTTTCGGGCTCAAAAATGCACCTGCAACCTTCCAGCGCGTAATGGACAACGTATTGCGCGGGCTCCAAAACGAACGGTGTACGGTTTATTTAGACGACATTATTATTTATTCGACATCATTACAAGAACATGTAGAAAAATTACGCGATGTTTTCCAAAGACTCCGAGAAGCGAATTTTAAAATACAGTTGGACAAGTCCGAGTTTTTGCGTAAGGAAGTGGCCTATCTCGGTCATGTAGTTACCCCCTCAGGCGTTCAACCAAATCCCGACAAAATAAAAGCTATTAAGAACTATCCTATTCCTAAAACAACAAAAGAAATTAAAGGTTTTCTAGGTCTCCTAGGTTACTACCGCAGATTTATTAATAATTTCGCTAAGTTAACTAAACCGTTAACAAAATGCTTAAAAAAGGGTGCAAATATTGATCATAATAATGAATTCATTAAGTGTTTCGAAACTTGTAAAAATCTTCTAATAAACCAACCAATTTTACAGTATCCTGATTTCTCGAAGCCGTTTAATTTAACAACCGATGCGAGTAATGTCGCTTTAGGCGCTGTACTTTCACAGGGTCCAATCGGAGCTGATTTACCCGTAGCTTACGCCTCACGCACATTAAACGATAGCGAAACCAATTATTCAACTATCGAAAAAGAGCTTCTGTGTATAGTTTGGGCAACCAAATATTTTCGGTCCTATCTTTTTGGCAGACAGTTTAATATCATTACGGATCACAAGCCCCTCCAATGGCTATTTTCACTAAAAGATCCTAATTCAAAATTATTGCGCTGGCGTATAAAACTAGAAGAATTCAATTATAAAATATTTTATAAGAAGGGTAAGCTCAACACAAATGCGGACGCGTTATCGCGTATCGAAATACATACTAACGAAACAAACGACAGTTTTAATCTAAATCAGTACATGGACGATTTTAATAAAAGCCTCAAAAATAATCAAGTTCCGTCGGACATTAACGACGTTCCAAATAATAATGCTGAAACGTCTTATACAGAAACGAATAAAAATGACCTTGACCTAGACAACATCTCTATGGTTGCGCTGCCTGACACCGACAACGCTACCAATGTCCCAGACGATGACAATATTACTATACATACGAACGCAGATCAACATCCCGCTGTAGGTATCACGATAACAGAAAGCCCAGTTAATTGCGGCGCACATCAAATCATAATTAAGTCGGTATTACATTCCCCAATGAAACCTAAAACGATAATATTATTCGGGAAGAAAAAACGCCTTACAATTCAAATATCTCAAAATAATTTCGAAAAAGATATCTTAGAGTTCGTCAAAGACTACATCATACCCGACGTTCAATACCATCTCTATTTTGAAAATCCCGAAATATACGAACCTTTTACAGAAGTAGTTCGTAAATATTTTAAATGGCCATCTTTAAAATTAAAACGCTGTACATCAAAACTTGTCGACATTACCAATAAAGACGACATACAAGACATAATTAAAAACTACCACGAAGGAAAATCGAACCACAGAGGTATCGAGGAAACGGAACAAAAAATTAAAAGTAAATATTATTGGCCATATTTAAAAAACTCAATACAAACATATATCAACAGTTGCGAAATCTGCCAACAAAGTAAGTATGAGCGGCACCCAGTCAAGGTAAAAATGAATGTTACCCCTACCGCGAGTAGACCTTTCGAAATTATTCATATGGACGTTTTTACTGTCGAAAAATCAAAATTTATAACCATCATTGATAGCTTTTCAAAATACGCGCAAGCCTATCCTATCGAATCCGCAGAATCTGTCGAAGTTGCAGATTGTTTATTAAAATTCTTTTCCCATCACTCAGTCCCTAAACAGGTAATTGTCGATAACGGTCGTGAATTTAGAAATTTGTTAATAACGGAATTGCTTAACTTGCATAAGATAAAACTCCATTTTATAAGCCCTCATCATCCTGATTCAAATGGTATAGTCGAAAGGTTACATTCAACATTACTAGAACATTTTCGCCTCTTAAATACCCAAGGATTCTTAAAATCACCGGCACACTTAAAAATGATATATGCTATTTTAGCATATAACCACTCCATACATTCAGTAACAAAACTTAAGCCAATTGACATAATTAACGGGCATATTTCCGACGATAGTCCCTTCGATATTAATATTGATCAAATATTGATTAATAATTATGTCAATGACCATAAAGAAAGGACCAAAATTTTGTATTCAAATTTAAACAAAAAAATAATCCAAAATAAAGAAATTGTAATAGAAAACTTGAATAAAAATCGCGACAATCCTGAAATATTTCAACCACAGCAAATGGTGTATGTGAAAAAACACATAAGACAAAAAACTGCGAACGAATTTCAAAAACCTACTGTCATCACTAAATTAGATTCCGCTCATAAAACAGTTTCCACGGGAACGGAAGAAAAGATTCATATGAATAACTTAAAACGTCCCAGAAAGAAAAATTACACCTTTAGTAATTAAATACTTTATTATTTTAGATTCCCAGCGATTGTCACGTGCTTCCAAGAAAGCAGCCACATTGCAGTAAGAAACTTGAATACGAACCCCGGCATGATTCTTTTGAAACTAGGGTCTGCAAAAATTCAAGATTCGGCTTTTAATTTTATATATTATTACGATCTTAATCAAATAGTTTTAGAAGTAGATAAGTTAAAAATTAAGTCAACCATTTTAGCGAAAACTATAGAATCCAATCCTGAATATAAAAATGCAAGTATTAATTATTTTAAACTCCTTTTTCTAATAAAAGAAAAAGTAGAAATAAAATTAAAAGAACTAGTTCCCGATATTCAAAGGTCCAAAAGAGGTTTGATTAACGGTCTAGGTTCAATATTTAAATCAATTAGTGGCAATTTAGATTCTTCTGACGGCGAACGTTATGACGCCATTATTAAAATCCTTGAGCAGAATCAAGAAAAATTGGCAAACAGCATAGCTCAGCAAAACTCGGTTTCTATTAATTTGATAACACAATTTAACACAACAATTCGCAAAATAGCTACTAACGAAAAAATCTTAGAAAATAAAATTAATGAAATAATAATTTTTATTAAGGGTACAGAAGGTCATTCACTCTTTATCGTAGATTACTTGAATCAATTAATAAGCCTTTATGAAATAATATACTCAGTGTTACAGGACATTGAAAATTCAATCTCTTTTGCCAGGCTAAATACAGTACATCCAAGTATAATAAAAGCAAGCGATCTATTTGAAGAACTCCTTAGAGTAGAAAAGTACTTAAATAAAAGACAGTTTCCATTAACAGTAACTCCGGAAAATATCCTTAAATTTCAAAATTTAATCGATATCGAATGTTACATTAACCATAAGAAAATAACATATATTTTAAAGGTCCCGACTACTCAAATCGACATTTTTGATTATTTTCATCTATATTCAATACCTATTTTTAATGGGAGTCAGTTTAAAGCGATAGTTCCGCGAAATAAATTCTTGTTAAAAAACAAATTGCACTACACATTTAAAAGCGACCCCTGCAAAAAGATTCTACCACAATATTATATCTGCGGAGAAGCCAACCTACAAGAAATCGCTAGAAATAATCCCTGCGAAGTTCAGCTACTTGAAGCTGGTAACACCTCTACATGTCAACAAACTCAAATTACAGTCACTAAGCCAAAATTCCAACGTATGGCAGGTTCCAATCAGTTTATTGGTATCTTCCCTCGCAAAGAAGAAATCAAGTTGGTCTGCAATTATAAAGAAGAGACTCTCATCCTGACTGGTACATATTTGTTTGACGTACCAATCGACTGTAAGGTATCGTCTAGCCAAGGAGTATTCGTAAGCGAAAAATCAACCAGTACTAGCCAGTCGATACTTCTATCCAAATTTGGTGATGTCATTAACCAATTACCAGTTCAGCCAGATGTTAACATTGAGCTCCACGACGTCAAGTTGGACGAGCTGCATACAATAAGGGCCCAAATCCTGCAGAAACAACCAGAAATCTCCGCTATAAGTCCTTTCGTCGAGTCTCCAAACTTATGGACCTTATCGATTTACGGGATAATAATTATCGCCTGCTGCTACGCTTGCTATAAGAAGTTCCTCAACATTAGGAATATCAAAAAAGCCGAAAGAAGACCAGAACCAGTTATCGAGCTAGCCAATGTTCAACTTCCACGCTAACCCTTGAAGTTGAATCTAAGGAGGGAGGAATTATGTCACGACCCATCCCTACACCCATAGGAAGAAGATGCTCAGCCAGATTTTGCCGCGTCAGCTTTTAATCATATAAAACTGTCGTTGCGCTTATTTGTTAGTCAGTCAGTTGAATACGCTCTTGCGGTAAACAATTAATTTTGTAGTTTTGAAAAATAAAGTTTTTTTAAAAAGCGACTTTCGGTTTCCTGTTAGAAAAGTCGTGCAGTCCGTCGCAATATTCATCGTGCTGGCTTTTATGGAAGTTACCTGCCGACGGCAATAGAACTCGGGTCCGATAGGTATTAAAGGAGAGAACGGTAGGGGCGGACCCTCAAAAGTTTTGGTAATAACATATTCTTTTTTGTTTATTTAGGTGGATAAAATCTTATTAAATTACATTACGAAAAAACAATGACATTAAATGTATACAATAAGCTAGGATATACTGTTTCACTATCAGAGTCTTCATTGAGATTAATCATAATAGGATTTATGTTGTTTTGTATAGAACTGTAAGTTTCCAATTTTTATTATTTGCTGAACTTAATTTTTCCAGCAATCAATTGGTATGTTATTAATTACATTTTTTTGGTTCCATAAATGCTCTACGAGGTTAAACATGCAACTATAAGGAGGAAGGCGTAAAACAGTATGCCCAGCCTGCCCAACCAAATTATGGCATTCATATTGTTTTCTAATTCCAAAAGTTGAGATTTTTGTAACATAATTCAAAATAAATATAATTTTCTAACAAAAATTTCTGGATTTCTGCTTTTGACTTGATGACAATAAGACTGTTATTGGGAATATTTTCAAATAGTTCGGCATTTGCATTCTCATGATAATCCAAACTAGAACCCTTAAATTCTTTGCAGATAACAGCAAGCAGTTGGGATAAATCCGTCTTCTGACTCAGCGTGTATTGTGGTGATGCGTTTTCCTTTATTTTGGAATCAGCCCATCCTTTGGATACAGTGTCGTGTGTATCGAACCATGTTTCATCAAGGTAAATTATGGATCTGTTGTCTAATCTAAATCTTTTAATTTCTTCTGTGTGATTCCATTGCTACTTGCCTTGCTTACTCCATGGCTTATATTTATATTGACTTCATCTTCTTCTAGCTTTTTTTTCAGTTTATCCATGGTAGGCACAACTTCGCTTTGACAAAGACAATATATTTTCCTTCTTATTAGGTTCTCATAACTATTGTCTATACTGTGAGTTTGAAAATCAATACGTTTATTCATTTTCTTCAATTCTCCACTATTACTAATATACCTTATCGAATGCCATTGGCGTTTTTGTAAGTAAACACGTTTCTTTTAAAGCTTCTTGTTTAATAAGACCTTTACTGATTAAAGTTTCATACACATTTTTCACAACCTGTTTTACATCAAGCGACAAATGGTAGAACAAATTTGATAAACCCCACTCTAGTCACGAGTGATAAAAAAACGAGTAACTGAAGAAGTTTCACCAAGGAAAACAAAAAAATCATTTATTAGCTGTTTTTTTTTATGAATCAAAGGTACGAACTTCGTCAGTTCTGAATGTCACACGTCACTAAATGCAACAAACCTTCAACGCGTTGAAAAACTTTTTTAATCATTGGTTGCCAAATAAAACTGGTGACTAAACTGATGTTTATCAAACTTGTTGCATAATACATTATAGGTCAACTAGTTGTCCTACATTATAAGGTATTATCAACATTTGATATTTGGAATCTCTACCTCTTTTTAAGTTATCAACTTGATCACCTATTACAAAAAATACATATATTTGTTGTTTCTAGGACAGAACGTTTTCAAATGTATTGTGTTGTTTTGCGAAAATGTATTCAAAAACTCTCCGCTCCGCTGCGATTCGCTCGTGTCAAACTCGTGAGTCAAATGCCGTTTACCGCACTTGCTGCATAATTTACTATTACTTCTTTTTTAATTTCAATTAAGTTTAAAGCTATTTTTATTTTCATTTTATTTTAATTATATTAATGTTTTGGTTTTGGTTCCAATCATTTTGCAGCATATTTTTTGATGAAACGAACAAGAGTTAGCTGTGAACTTCAGCAACCTGTTACCTGTACTTCTAACTTTTTTGCGACCAGTAGTTTTTACGAATATATTTTCAATACAACTAATATGAAAATACCATTAGTGACCAAAATCTACCGAAAACATTCGATCGCTTCCGAAACCGTGACTGAAGTACCTGAAAATGACTCGTGATAATGTTTTAGGAAACTGAATCCGTGAATAATTTCAGAGTAGGGAGTAGAAAAGAGTATTTTTCGCGTTTGCGTGTGGAATCTTCCGAGACAATCCTCGCTTAATTACCATCGCATGTCGAGTTCGGTAAACGGCTAAGTTAATAATGCAAAAATATTATGTATACGAGATGCACGTGACTGTTACTCATCGAGCGATTACGTTAACAATAAATTCAAGGTAGCGAGCACATCGAACGTCCTCTCCGCCGCTTACGCAACACCGCGTTGAAGTCAGAGTCCATCACGAAGATATTACGTCGGTATATCTCGCCGTGTTCATTACAATTACAATGAAAAATATTTTCCTATTTTCGAAAAGAATCTATTAAAGTATCAAAGTAAAAAGTAACGTCGCATCTGAACTTGATGGACAACACAACCGAAGGAAATGGAAAAATAAATATAAAAATATAAATATAAATGAAGCAAACTGGGAAAACATCCATTATAAATCAATTCCTAGGAAAATATTTTTGAGTCATTATGTGAAACCCTTAAATTGGAAATCAGTTTAGGCTTTCTATGTGTTTTTAATATAGGAGATCGACCTATTTAATGGGAAAATTCAATTTGAAATCGAGCTACCTCAAGTAGGGAATGTTTTAGGAAGATTTATAAACAACACACTAATATGAATTAATATAACAGTTTAATCAAAGATTCCGCACGGCACAGTTCTTGTAGGCTAACATCTTAAATACGGCCCTGGCTTGTGGTACACGTTCCGAAAAGAATGATCCCTTCCACTTCACAACCGGCGGGTGTTAAACTCATTACGAAGTCAAAACCATAAAAGGTTGTAAAAACGGTATCTCGTTCGGAGAACTCTATCTTTGCGCCTCACATATCATTGTCACTTTTTTAAAGAGGGCGTATTAATTCCAAATCCGCTATCCAACATTTCGCAACCAATTTTTAAACTGATATAAAAGTCTAATACGATACTATCTTCGAGCGTGTGTATGTGGGGCGTGGCCCATTGTGATTGTTACGGGTCGGGCCGGCGATGCATCTACTCTCTATTTCTAGGTCACCTGGCCCCGCAAATTCTCGAGCGCACAGACAAAAAAAAGAAACTCGAGTTCTTGGCACCGCGTCTGCATATCAATAGCGTATTTTTTTCCTTTTGCGACCGTCCAAAAATATATCACGCACAAAGAAATTGGAGGGTACGGGCAAGACGCATCGAATTCCTCACCATATTTTACCCTGTTCTACGTTTTTTCTTACTTATGAACGAAAGGCATTTAAGAAACGTTTACGGAAAGGCAAAAACCTCACCTTTGTTTACCTGCTTTTTATGTTTTCGTGTTACTGCGTTTTAACGGATGTTGAGATTAGTTTGTATCGATTGGCAGATGCCATTCAGAAAGACAAAGATAATTTTCGAACAAATAAGAATTCCAAGACCCATAAAAAGTTTTCGAATGAAAATTGGCACCACTTGTGGTTATAGATTCCAATGCGGTGCCTTTTCATTCGAACGCGTTTGTTTACTTTAACCCATTTTTATTTTAGTAATTCCAATTCACGTTATTTCGTGCTCTCACATTTATTTATATTCGAGCATATTGGGTTCTACCAAATGGACATTTTATAGTTTTTCATTTACGGCTAATAATTTATTCGCTAAAACGGCAATTTTCTGGGTCTTTTAGATATTTTTACCGACACACCCTGTACATAATTGAAAAAATTCCGCAAATGGAGTTTATAGTCCTGGATCTCTCACGTTTTCTGGTCCAAGAATATTTGCAAAATAGTAAATGGTTTTCGAGAAAATAAGTTTTTTCTGAAACCATGCAGTGCGCCGTAATAATCAATGCCAAAGTAACCAAAAATTTTTTAAAAAATTCGTGGTGATTTCCACTGTTTATATTTGGGTTTACATTTACTTCTCTGCTAAATTTGAAGTCGATATATGCAAATTTAGGACACGTAACACATTTCTTATATAGCAGTCTTTTAGTTATAGCCAATTTTCACTATCAGGGGTACCATTTTCCAGCTTTATTGACTTTGCGGCCCAGCCTGTATATTCTTCTTGAAAAAATATCAAGAATAAAAGTTTTCGGAGACAAATCTTGTGCGTCTTCGTTCAAGAATTTTTGCGGTTGCATAAACGGTTTTCGAGAAATGATTTTTTTCTTAGACCTTTGAAAACGCGATAGCAACGTCCATAAAAACAGAAAAATCGAAAAAAAAAAAAAAGATGGACGTCGATGCTTGAACGCAACCATTTTTACATGTCTCTTGCACCCCGTGGACGGTTAAAAATGATCAAAATTTGAAGCGTGTCGCTCAAACCGTTCGGAAGTTATCGTCGAAAAACCCTGGTACAGAGAACGGAGAACGGACAGCCAAAAAAATTTTTTTTTTCGACGGAGATCATTTCTGTATCAATGGCGGTCCCGTAGGACGTACCGTTACAGAGATCTCGAGATTTTTCGAAAGTAACAAGAAAAGCCACAGTATGGTCAGAATTTCAACTAAGTCTCTGACCAAGCTTGTATTAACGGCCGCGTCTGATTTTAAAATTAAAACGAAAGTTTTAAACGGTTTTTACCAGTTGGCAGCTCGGATTAGTTTCCATATGGGTCAGGTGACGTCACGCCTTCGCCTTAACCTAAATCAACTTCCTAATTTGTGCATTTAACTTGTAGACGCCTTGGTACGGCCTTAAGACCCATTTTGACAATCCAATTGATTATCGATTATAGATATTAAATTAGCGCTTGTTCCAATTTCACGCTAAAAGTTATAGTGAAGTTGGTAGTAACTTTAGTTGGAGGTGATAATCCCTGATTATCAGGATAACCAGCACAGAGTGAGGTTAGGCAATGTTGAAATGTATTTTAGTAACCGGCTAAGTTATTTTGGTCATTATAACCTTAGTTTCATTTGTGGTGAATCTCAGCGTGGCAACAAATTGCAGCAACTTTTCGTGACGCAAAAAAAAATGGGGCTTAAGTCTTACGGATTTAAAGTGCTGGACCGCAAAAAACCGACACTCGGAGACTTACCAGATCGTTGTCGCTGTCCTCGCCGTCCTCGCTATCGACAGAAGACGAATAGTGCTTTTTAACGGATTTGAAACATTTCACGAATATCGTTTTAACAGTGTCCGGCTGCATGCAACACACATTTAAACGGAAGACAAAAAAAAATGGAAAGTCAATGTACGAAAACGCAAGCATACATACTAATTGATATTTAGAAAACTATATCTACCCGTAAATACTACTACAACTAACCAAAACTATATCTACGCATAAGTACTCGCCATCAATCTAATGATTGATAGCGAGTATTCCGTATGGTGTATCTCAAAGTATATTGTGTTATGTACCCTACCCCAATAAACAATAAGATTACTTATTGTTTTTCGGTAATCTTTTCTTAAGTCTGTTCTTAACGTTCTTTAATACCTTTCGGTTCAACGGCAGCGACTGCGATAAATACAGCCAACATGACATACATTGGCACGAACTATAAAATATATTTCGAGCTGAATTTTGAATGTGTCATTGTCGTCGACAGCTGACCTCGATAAATACAGCCAAAAGTCAACGCGATATATTTTGAGACAAACTATACAATATCGTGCTAAATTCTGATGCACACCGGTTGGTCAAAGTTTTTAAGCCCATATGCAAAATAAAAATTACTTAAGTGTCACGCTTTTAAAAATAATTTTTTGAATGGTTTGTGGTGTGCATGTGTACTATTTTTTGAACTATGGAAAAAGAGAACCGTCACTGGAGTATCCCTTGCGGCATTGTCGAGCTTGGTACATAGTATGAAAGTGATACGAAAATTTGCCGAGTTGTCACATCTAAGAAAATTCCCTAACCAACGAGAACGCAACATTTTTCTACAAAAAAATAGTTTTCTAGATATAATTTTTGAAAAACAATGGAACAAAAAGAAGAATTTAAAAACCAACTAGAACAGATTGTATCACAAAAAAACAAAAAAAAATATTTAAAAAAAGGGGTTAGCATAAAATAATTTCCAGCAATTGAAGAAACTTATGGAATTATACACGATGCTCATTTGGCAACTGGCTATGGTGGCCGAAACAGATTAGTGTAAGAAAATAATAACAAATACAACAACATTACTACTGACACAGTTATGTTGTATTAATCTTTATATGAAGCATGTCAAAAAGACGCAAAGGGCAAGAAAAAGGAATTGTGATAAAACCAATTTTGACGAGTGAAATGAATTCTAGGTGTCAACTGGATCTCATAGATTTATAGACACAACCAGATAATGAATTTAAATTTACCAAAGCTGCATCAGAAGTAGCAAAACAACTTATGAACGTTTTCACTCTTTTGGAAGCCGCATCCATTCTTCAATGTGATAATGGTAGGGGGGAGTTTGCAAATAAAATTATCCAAGAATTAGCAAATATGAAAATAATACACGGAAAACGACAGAGCTCGATAGAGATGTTCAAAATATGCTTACAACCGGCTTATTAATTACTAACCAAACAACCAAGTGGTGAGAAAGTTTGAAATATGTTCAACTGATGAAAAATATAGCTTTTTATGAGAGTATGAAACAAACTCCCTATAAAGTTTTATTCGGAACAATAATGAAATTGGGTTCGAAAACAACAAATTTACCTATGGAATCTGTTGAAGAGCTGGAAACAAAAGAAGAGCTAGAGCGATTACTAGAAGGAGTGGAAACGTTAGACATAATTTAGGATGATGGTTTATTACGCAACCAAATTGAAGATAAAGACGTAAGTTTTGAGTTCAATTCTGTTTAAAAAAGAAGAAAATTTTAGTTCATAATGCTAGAAAGAAAGCATTAAAGAAATTAGAAAATCCAAAAATTTTGATTTGCATTGTTTTGTCTAGAGATGACGATAAAAATTTATATAAAGTAGGAACTAAACAGGCATTCGCCATTTGGGAACAAAAGTTCACACGAAGATATTTCTCAAGATGTTGAGAAGTCAGTAAGAGAAATAATAGGAATGCAGTCCCTTACTGGTGGACAAGGTTTTAAAAGATGCATCTGCAACATGTTCCTCAAAAAAAATGCAGTTGTAAAAATGGAATATTATGCAATTCTAAGTGCCACAATAGCAATTCCTGCTCAAATAAATAAAAGTTTTTTCAATATGAAATTTTTATATGATCTTTTATAGTTTTATAAAATTTAACTGTTATAATAAGGAAAAGTATGTTATTATTATTATTATTATTATTTGTTTGATTCCCATCGTATTAGTTATAAAAAAGTAGGACGAAAATTGAATGAATGAATATTGGGATCATAACCTACGACATATTATATAATTTGCAAAGAAAAGCATGTTTTGTTTGTCATTTACATTTTTTAATTAAAATAATTTTCGTTATCAAAGCCTTTTGTATTACGTTTACTTAAATAAATATCTTTTTACAGTATTCCAAGTATTCCAACTTTTCTTAAAACATGAAGGTAAGGGTATACATTTACCAAAACGTAAAGGCAAGAGTACACATTTGCAGTAAAATGTATATATGCATTATATTCATTTCACATATACCTAACTTTTTGGGAAATGTACACATTTCACGACAAAAATGTACATTTACCGAAACATAAACAACAAAACACGCGATTCGCAATTGGTAACAAAGGACAACAAAATTCACACGTCTGGAAAGGCGAGTCAGATTGTTTCAGCCGGGAACTTAACCTCCGGCTTCTGAAACGCCATTGTATATACCGACGACGACGAGTTTGAAATATTTCGAGTTTATTTTTTTATCCACATGCAAAATTCCAATCGGCGAAATCGAACGCAAAATAATATGCCATCCACACGCACATAAAACATGCATATATCGATATGCATATTAGGCAAGCGGAGAATGCTAAAAATGCTGCAAATATCGAACGCTGGCCGCGCGCTAGCAATTCGATAAAATTACGACACCTGACGCCGATATTTTGACGTTCTTTTTTTTCAAGTAGATTGCTAATTTGAAAGTCAATCGAAGCCGATCGAACACGGAGCCCCCTTCAGAAATATCGACAAAATTCTTCATCGTTTTTGATTATTTTTGCCTGTTGTCTGTCATGTATAAAGTATTTATAAAAATAATAACAGAAAGATTGACCAACAAACTTGACAGTTACCAGCCTAAAGAGCAAGCCGGATTTAGAAGAGGTTTCAGCACACTAGATCATCTGCAAGTAGTAAGAACAGTTATAGAAAAGACAAATGAATACAATATCCCAATCTGGGTCGCTTTTATTGACTATGAAAAAGCTTTTGACTCTGTAGAGATATGGGCTGTATTGAAGGCATTAAGCAACAGCAGAGTCGACTATCGATGCACAACCTTAATCCAAAATATATATAGCAACGCAACCCTCCAAGTTATGTTGAAAGATTTCACAGATAAGATTGATATAGGCAGAGGAGTTAGACAAGGAGAGTCCATCTCACCGAAGCTGTTCACGCTTGCGTTGGAGGATATGTTCAAGAATATCGGATGGGAAACTAAGGGCATTAAAATAAATGGAGAATACTTAAGTCACCTACGGTTTGCTGACGATATTGTTCTCTTCGCGGATAATCAACAAGATTTGCAAGACATGCTATTGGAACTAGATCAAAACTCTAAAAAGATAGGCCTCAAGATGAATATAGGAAAAACCAAATATATGACGAACGATAATATCACACAAGAAACGAGAATCGAAATAGATAACAAAAAAATAGAACACACAGAATCCTATGTTTATCTAGGTCAGAAAATAGAAGTTTCAAAAAACAACTTAAAAGCAGAACTACCGCGAAGGATATCGTTGGCATGGACAGCCTTTGGAAGACTCAGGGAGGTTTTTTGTTCAGGCCTCCCAAACACCCTCAAAGCGCAAATCTTCGATCAATATGTACTTCCAACACTAACATACGGTACAGAAACATGGGCAATTAATAAAGAAATCATTTGCAAGCTACAAACAACACAACGAGCTATGGAAAGGAGGATGATAGGTGTAACCCTCCGGGACCGAATAAACAATAATATAATCCGGGAAAGATCAAAAGTGACAGATGTCATAGAGAGATTATGTAGACTGCGATGGAGCTGGGCAGGACATATAGCCAGGAGCAAAGATGATCGTTGGACACGCAGAGTGATGGAGTGGAGACCATGGAGCAGTAAGAGGAGCAGAGGACGCCCCCAGACTAGGTGGACAGATGATATAAAGAGACTGGTGGGAGACAATTGGATGTGGCATGCGCAGGATAGAAAGGAGTGGCAATGCTTAGGGGAGGCGTACGTCCGACGATGGATGGATAGTTGAGGATGATGATGATGATGATGATTAATAAAAACAAATATTATAGAAAAAAATGAATCGATAGTCGTTGCCCCTCTACCACTATCGATTCACACGATAAAGTGGTCAGATATAATGTGTTGCCTGGATTAAAAAAAATATTAAAAAAAAAATGGTTACAAGTTCCTAAGGTTTTGGAAAACCAGTATGGAACTAGCACTTCGTAATGCGATTAATTATAATAGAATAAAATTTTAATATCGTTTTTGACGATATTAAGGAATTGATGGGCTTTAGGCTGAGTCTATGAAAAATCGCTGTCTTATGTGATCAACGTTTCGGCAAATTTACTAATAAAGATAATTTTTAGTGTTAATATACAGGGTAGTACGAAATTTAGTGCAGAAAATTCAACAAGTTTATCAATGATATAAATTTGTTTTTAAGTGGCCGTAATACATACTAAGTTTGCTTGCAAAATCTACTTTACGCTATTAAAATTTCTCCATTATAATTCGGTAAAATCGCGTTCTATTAATTAAATCACACATCACGCAGAAGGCAACAAACATCCTTATTACTCCTGAAGAAGGCAATAAAATTGCCGAAACGTCGACCACATAAGAATTTGATTTTTCACAAACTTTTAATATATTTTATTTTTGTACTGCCAAGCTTTAATAAAATATTTTTAAAAAATCTGACATTTAGTTTTACGGAAAACTATGTAAAATTGTGAAAAATAAGTGATATATAATCCTTTCCATGACTATTATTGCCTCAATTTTAACTCTTTAATGTTTTTCTCGCGACCAATTATGGATCTGATTTTTTTTTCAATGTGTTTCACGTCGCCTAATCGCGGCACGTAGAAAAATAATTGTTAACCGACGCGTGTTGTTTTAAATACGCCCATTCCCACGCATTTACTTTGGAGACCGTTTGGCTCAAATTAACACAAAGTTTTTTACCAAGCGTGACGGGTACAATATATCGTGTGACGACATTTTGCAGATATTAAATTTTCGTCGAGAACGATTTCATTAGTTACGAGAATTCCCACGCGAAGAAATTTCGTCTGGCGTTTCGCGTTTGAAAATAACCCAAACGGGAAACCACCAATTTTATTTTCCCCAGAATAATAACCGTATCGGACATTTTTATTTCACAAAAATCAAAAATTCATCTATTAGGTTTTGGAACACTTTCCACCACGTTATATAAAAAAAAATGCGTTTAAAGTCAAATGCAACAGAGAGCAATTAAACTTTTCAAACTAATTTTCTTGATGGGCAACGTGTGTTGTTTTGCAAAATTATTACTGAGCGTCTCTCGCATATAACAAATAAAATTCGATATTAGACGGTTGTGCACCAGAGACTTATTTTTTTTGCTTAACAATAAATTTAAAAATATTGTAAGCGGAGGCATTTAAATGACAATATAGACAATGGATATTGACTGTTACGGATTGTTATGAATCACTTTCTATTTAATTATTATATTAAACAGTTTTCTGGCTGTACTAGATAGTGTTCTAAATGGAATTTCAGCCTCCTTTTTGCTTGTAACATTAATTATTGGATATACTGTTATAATACGACCAAAAATATAGTGCATTTATTGCTTTGACGAAGCATTTTGCAGTACCATAACCGCAGACCTTCGCAGGACCGTGGTAAAACCCATCCCAACAGATGTTTATTCTACATTAAGTGGATTTTGCCTGAGATGGACCGTAACGAATATTTCTAGAAACTTGAAATCGATTTTCAGTTCCAAACAATTCATAAAGGTCAAGTGCTAATGGAATCTCAAAGAATTTTGCAATGGGGGTGGATTATTTAAATGCAATTGTAAAATTTCAAGAGCAAAATAGATCAATTTAGACGAAACGAGGCTCGACACTCACGATATAGTAAAAAAAGATGGTGTGGTAACAGTAACAAGTGTGTACTAATGTACTAAATTTTTATTTGAAACGTAAATGGACCGTTTTAATTTTTTTAAGTGACTGATACTTTATTATTATTATATTTAATATTTTGTATATTAATAATGATACTATAAAGAAATGTAATCGAACGGAAGGTACTAAGTTGTTACTTTATACTATTTTTTTTATGTTTCAAGAATTGCTGGGCGAAAATGATTGAAAACATAATTATATCCTGCTTGTTAATGTACGTAGATAAATTCCTCGGCAGGATGTTCTAATAAGGAGCTGCGGTTTTGGAGTACTAAACAGTAGGCACAGTTAACCACGGGGTCGGTTGTAAAAGTACTATATTTCTGGTCCAAATATACTGATTAATTCAAACCCTTACTGGCAATAAACTAATAAGATTATAATTATAAGTTTCGCAACAGGATGTATTTTTCTTCATCCCTATTTATTATAAACGTTAAAATTGGGGTGAAAAGAAAGCGTCGCACATCCACGTTCCGCGCAACCTTGACCTTACAACCCACGGATGCCTCCCGTATCCAACGCATACACACACACACAAAGGGTCCAAACGTCAAAACGCTAGTGCGTTTCGGACCTGGGTCGGTTTACCGAAACCGGTTTGACGTCCCTGAATCATAAAACTACGAAAAAGGCCTCGCGAGCATCTCTGAGGGTCTATTTATTATTCTCCTGGTCACAGACTACTATACGATATAGAACGAATGTTTGACAGTTCCAAATTTTAGACAGCCGCGGGCGTCGCTTAACGTTTGTAATATTTTAATTAATTAATATTATTACATTTATTTTGGGTTTTATACTATTTTGATCTATCCATAAGTCGGAAGACTTCCCGAATAGCTTCTGATTCTTCCTCTTAATGCTCTAAAAAGAAAAAATATAGGAAAAAATTATTTTGCGTTTCCAAAAACCATTTAGTGTAATATGTATTTATGTTTTTATAGGGTTGTATTTGAAATAATAAAATTAAAAATTTTAACTAGATATTTTTTTAACTATTCACGTTTTTTTCATAGTTAACGATTGGGAAAGAGCTTGGAAAAGATTTATTATATCAAAGTGTTGATAAGTCATGCATTCTGCAAAAAACATTTGGAAGAAAAGTGCCCGAACCTTTGACTATTTTTATTTACTACAAAAAAAATATATATAAGTATATATAAGTATTACATTTTTAATAAAATCCCCAATGTAACTATTTTCTTCTTTGTATAACTTAAACTTTTTTTTATTATTAAATTTAGCAGTGAGATATTTTGTTAAGAATTATTATATAATATAATGTGTCCACTACATCACCACTAGTATTATATCTCAATTGTTTTAGTGTATATAGTATTTAGTGTATATATAGTGTATTTGGCCTAACAAAACAACATAGATCAGTCGACTATCAAAATCATAATATATTATGGAGGGTAGCATAATGGTGGAAATACCGTTGAGAAATTTGGCAACATAGAATCCTTCCTTCCTGTTTCCTTTTTATTAATTAATTAGAAATTTTTAGGGAATAGATAGGTATCTAAAAAGCTGCCTGCGGAATAAAATTTTTGAAAAATAGCTACACAAAATTGTTACTAACCCACATTCGAACAGCGTATACCATCGTCGTCGTCGGCCTTGGTCGGGTTTTCCTCCGCCATACCGTCGGGACAACAATAAATTATAGAGATTTACTCACGCGTGTGAATCTCGTTTATTTTTCAATTAAAAGTCGACGCGACAAAAGCGAAACATGATGTCAACGCTTCTGTGAGATTTCGATAAAAATAACAATTACAACGAGCGAACGCAAATATTTAAAAATACGTTGGTTCATTTAGGTACCGGCTCGACAGACATCGTCCAAAATCAAAACAAACGTTTTCGATCGAACGGTCGACGTTAGACAGACCAAACAAAACACACCGGTTGAAAATTTCGTCAGAAATTAGCGGCTTTAGGGTAATACGGCACAATTTGGCAACTACGCGCGACCAATTCCTATCGCAAAAAAGTCTTTTAACAATTTTTCAAGTAGATAGAGCAAAATTTACTGACATGTTAAGGGCTCGATTTTTGTGAAACATTTTATGGTTAAAACCGCATGGCGATATCTTCACTACTAACCGAGATTAATTTTCATAACTTTTTTTTATTTATTAACATTTTGGATTCGGATAAAAACATAATTAATTAAGGCCTACTTAGATTTTTTTCTACAGTTCCGTTTTTTCGTAAATGAATACAACTTTCCTATTTTTTGTCAATCATAGTTGGCTATGTTCTTAATTAAATGCCTTTTCAGCCATATAGATATTTGTTGGTATCTGTGGTGAAAAAAAGGGAGAATATAGGGTATTTTTTGTTTATGTAGGCCGTGTATAATATGTTCAAAAAGACGTCACAGAAACCTTTAAAATAATATAATAAACAGTGAAACTTTAAAAAAGACTACTGTCCAATTTAAAATAATTTAAGTGACAAACACAAATCCTAAGAACAATTTAATATTTTAATTTGAATTTTAGATATTATTTTTAATATTTTTGATTATTTAGAAAACAAAATTATAATTATTTTAACCTAATAATCAAAACACAATAAATATTATAATACAAAATATTAAATATTTTAAGAATTAATGTTCGAATTTGCCAACTATTTACTAACTATAGGATTTATGGAAGCAAACGCTTCTCGAGTCGCTTCCTCTATCTCTGCGTTGGTTTGGAAAATTCTATATTTAAATGCAAGATTTTTTTATCTTTCCCATAAAAAAAAATCTAAACGAATTAGATCATACATACAATTATCTCGCAGGTCACTCATGGGCCCTCAATTCCAATCAACAACTCTTCACTTAAAAGACAGAATGGGGGGCCTCAGTTCCAATCAACAACTCTTCACTTAAAAGTTTAGTTATAATCCGTGCGTTGTGAGCGGTTCAACCATATTGCTGGTAATAAAAATATGGATAATTTTACATTACTTTTTTTACTCATATCCATGTAAAAATTATCAATCAATCGTAGGATATCGGGTATTTTTCTGCCTATTCTGCCTGCTAAGTTAAACATATTATATAGTTAATTAATATATAGTTATAATAAAAGTTGACATGACATGAGTAAGATGTTTTTAATAAACAAACACTAAAACTCTCAAAAAAAATTATCAATAATTATCAAACACTTAACAGTCAAAATGAATGTGTTAAATAAAGAACGCAACATCATAAGCTAAAAAGAATTTCCAAATTAATTGTTTTTCTTATGACATTGTGTTTCTTTTTCCGCACATGACAACGCGATAGCCATATCGCATGAGAAGTTGGTATTGTTATAAAATATTCCTACTGTAATAATTCTTAACAAAAAGGCATATATGTCATAGAAGACAAAAGACACTTTACGTATATGAATTATGTCCAAATATTCCAAACACTTAGGAGATTGCACGTAACTTATGTTTGGCTTAATGGTGTAATTACATTATTATAAGACTATGTTAACATTATTATGATTACATATTTAATGTAATGATCCACTAATAATTGCCTTCTAAATGTGGAATATTTCAGTCAAGATGCACTAAATAATGAAAATAAATTCGCAATTTTCCAAACTTTTTATTACGAAAACACGTCCATTTGAAACTACCAACTGGGAATATGGGAAACCATTATGACAATATCAATTATCAATATCTTCGAATATCCTGTAGAAAAAGGTCACCACGGAAAACATCATTACCTTCGTTTTCTGTATATGCGACAAACGACCAAGGCCCGCCGCTGGCTAATTATTGTGGATATGAAGCGGTTTGCAGTAACTAACAAGGTTATGACGTCTAACGGGCCATCAAATTAAAACATAGTCTATATAAAATATGTGTAATGTGAGAAGTCGGACATCGGATTTAATCCGTACAAAAACAAAAATGCAATACCAAAAAGCCGATGGGTAGCTTAATGAAAATTGAAACTTTTGCTTCATTGTTTATTGTCTGTTGCCTATTTTTAGCTTGCAAAAAGACCAATTAATTTTTTCAAAAATGTAGGTATACCATTAAAAAGTGAAATTTTAACCGCGCACAAAGTTGTGATACTCGTTTTTACCTATTTGACCAGTTTCCCGAAATATATTTCCTACAAACAGGGCTACTTAGATACAGACCTGTACTTCAGTCAAACAGCAATACAAAACACAAAAAAATGTTGAAAAATACAGAAAAGGATATTTTACAAGTATCGATAGCCAGAAACAGTGCACAGTGTCTATACTTAATGGTGGACCAAAGAAGACGTGCAACAAATTTAAGAAACACTTAAAAAGCAGAGATTAAAATTTCTTCTATAAACACAATGTAAATATTCATTGCCGTGATATACCTACAAAAAATTTAGTCAGTTTTTTTTTTATTTCTTTTTTTTTTCTCCTTTTTTCATACTAGGCTTTGGTGCTGGTATTTGTACTGATTTCAGGTATGGAATAAAACAGTAAAAAAAAGATATCCTTTTCAAAAAGCGAATTGATAATTTTCCAGTGTATTTAGGAAATACAATAATTTGGTATAGTTAAAGGTTGAAAAGTTTTCGCTGCTTTTAGCGCACCAACAAAATGTCCATTAATATCCATAAAATATCCATTACGTATTAGTTAATTTTTAATATATACCATGGAGCAGCAATTTCTTTTTCAATATTTCGTGTGTTGATGACAAATAAAGTTTAATCAGACACAATTGAGTTCGTCCTATCTAGCGGCGCCGTCAAATAATAAAATTATCGACATAACCTTATCGGCCGTACCGTTGAACGCGCTTATCTTAATTAGAGTTTTAACTACACATTCTTTGATTTCTTTGGATTACCGCGGGATTAGCGAAATAAAGCATCCGGTAAGTACTGATAATTCGATAAGATACAATCGGGTCGAGTATTGATGTATCGATACTACACTGTAGTGCGGAATTCGCAAATGCTAGGCACTTTAAATAAAAAAGTAAATTCTCGCGAAAGTACCTTAAAGTCTAGCAAACGAGCTTGTACGACCTAGCCGATTGGACCGAACCTAGAAACCTACCTTTCTGTAAAGCTTGACCCAAGTGAGGTCACCTTTCGAGTCCGTATACTGCAGACCGAAGAACCAGACCTCCCTGAGGCCGATCGTTTTGACGACCTGATCGAAGAGCTGTTTCCCGGACGTCGACTGCTGGATCGCGAATTCCAGCTCCGCGTCCATAGTCGTCACCCGTACGTTCATCTGCAACCAAAAACATTCGAACTTGCCTCAAGAGATCATTAATCTGTCGATCGTTTTAAGTCGTCTATCACATCAGTACATAAATCAATTTCTATGATTATGCAACTGAAAGTCGATTTTCATAAGATAACGGCAACATTGTCGCTCAACATCCGGTTAGAAAACCATTCACAATCTGCATATTCCCATGGATGAGTCACAAAATAGTTGAATATGTTAAATACGTGTTAAATCCTTTCGCTAATTTTAATTAATTTAAACGAGCAAAACAAATTTACTTCCTCTCTATTTTATTATATATAAATTCCAAAAATGCAAAATTTTAAAAACTCGCAACATAAATCGCTTAAATCGCTCTCCACGAATCATCATGATTAGTCTTTATGGTTAAATATTTGTAAGTTTTAAAGGCTACAAATACTTGGATATTTTTCTGCAATTTAAAAAAAACTTTTTTCTCTGCATGCTTATGGTGAATTTCATGTCCTGTCGGACAATTAAACCCAATTTCGTTCAAGGTTGCGGTTTTATAACGGTCTTTAAATAACTAAAGGTGCACTTTTCCAACAAAACATAATTATGGCGACAGGCGTCATTAACAAAGTAAAACTCTCGGAATCATCATGCGAGGCAGTTTGCGGCAACAAGCGTCAAAATCGAGAACCGCTGCAGTCGATGTAACGGTAACTGAAGCCCTTACCATTTTGCTGGAAGATACCATCTTGTTTTCCCGAAGCGATCGGCAAACAACAAAATATCAAATCAACACGAGTCGCGGTCGCGCCACAAAATTAACCGCAACAGTTTTTCGAAAGATTTTCCGCACCGCAAAAACAAATTCACTTTTATTCTCGCAATAAACGCCCTTACGCTGAGCTCGCGGTGATTCGAACTTTGAAATTAAACGAAACAATCGACTCGCAAGCCGGCAAACATCTACCCAAGTCCGGCCAATGGTAACACGCCATTCAAAATTCCGAACCACAGAATAGCAACGAACACTCGCGGCGTTCGTCGACGTTGCCGGGTTCCCGAAACAGTCCCACGCCTAGCGAAATCGAAAATTCGGCTTGAGAGCTGCATTTTCGGTTACGTCCTATTTTTTATTTCCGCACGATGCTGGGCAATAACACATTTACGTCTTTTATAAATCCATTCCATATGACTGAAGCAGCCGATAACGTGAGACAATTATCTGCGCAAAGGCGACCCGGCAACGCCGCAAATACGTTCGTCCTTTCCCATGGCCCATGACCCGTAAAAACGATAGGTCTGATCACCTGTCGGTGGGTTTCGCGGTTGTATCAATTCAACAGGTGATGTAAAAATAGATCATGACGTCGGTTCAAGTCCATATTTACGTGTTTTTCATCGCATTTTTGGTCGTGACTCATCTGGTGTCTTCGGCGAAATAAGAAGCAACGCCTACGGTGGCTGAACGTGGCTGACAACTTCTGGCACATCACTTGAGTATATACTTTGGAAACGTTCAAAACACAGACCAGAGAGATGTTAGCGCAAACCGTGAAATGATGTTCTACCGTCTCAATGTCAAGGTCATTATCGATTTATTTTTTCCGTTGTAGGCGTCAAGACGTCACCAAATTTCAGCTTTTAATTGATGATAAACGGTTGGTATTACGACCGCAGTGTGAAACGATAGAACCTCTTAAGATACCGATAGGATTTAATCCCGAAGAGAGAAATATCCAAGATAAAAATATTTTGAAATCCTTTTATATTGATCGACGTGTCACATTCGGAAGCGACACATAATTCCAATTTTCTTGTAGCCGAGAACTGTGTAAATCGATTGAAAATAGACTCGTTAGATAATTTTTTACCGATGAAGTATGAAAACTCGTTGGTAAGGTGTATGTAGGTCAGTGCGTTTCTCGTAAATCTTAATTGATAGGTCCAAGGCTCCGTGACCAATTACCGTAATTTGTCGTATCAAATAAAGGGGGGTTTTATTTTCCATGTTTGTTCTAAATTGACCGTCATGGTAGTTCGGTATTATTTAATCCGGCCATCTGGGAGACGCAAATCTCTGTGTCGGTCCGACATCGAGTTGACAAAAGTTGCCCACGCAGCCGGCGATAAATATAGAAAGTTATTGTGAAAGCGGGATGTGTTATAATACGCGATTTATCTGGTAATTCGAGTATTTACGGAGATAATAATGCTTCCTAGTTTTCGCCGGGGTTCATTGCGATAATTTTATGCAAGTTTGGTCGATTTTTTACATGTAGATTTTTTTTGCCGCTTGATTGACATTAAACGGGAGAAAGTGACGCCCGATTTTGTCGGTTAACTGGCCGTCTCTAAAATAATATGGACAGACCAATATTGCACACTAAGGGGATCGTTGACCTCCGGCGTCGAAGACATTTTTTTAAGCGCAAAGCTACGATCTGTGTAAGTGGCTTACTTACATCCGACATTCCGAATACGAACATTTAAATAGTGAAGGTGAGGAGGTCTCGGGGAAAATCTTCAGAAACAGTTTTTTTCCGTGCCCACAAATATTCACGTCCGCGGAATAGCAAGCAGGTTTCTCTTCGGAGAACGTAACCCTGGTTTTTCCTTCCCCAATTAAACAGTTTCTCGGTGAACTCATGAAGTCATTCGACATGCGCATGACCTTGCGACATTCAACAACCAATATGGCCGCTGACGTCTATAAGTTTAGATGCGACATTTTTACGGCAGTATTTTCTCAAAATACCCCCCGTTGAATGTTTTAGGAAAACGAGTTAAGTGTATGTAAATCGCTGTTGAGAAAGAAATTCAATTTTTAGCCTAGTAAGGCTACTATATTATCTCAGCTATTTGACAATGATTTTTGACAGACCGCCATGTTCGTTTTAACTGCTACACCGCTTACCTTTCTCGTCGTCTTGGATTCGTTCGCACCACCGATTTTGTACTTTGCCCTCAACATACTTTGCTCGCACGACTCGCTACATATTTTGGCGAAAACTCTTATATACGCTTTTTTTTTTAAATCGGATTCAAACGAAACTACGCGTGCTTTGTTGATAGCGCGTGTTTGTCTAGGCAATATTTCTTGCGTAATCTGTTGGAATAATAAAGCCCCATGTTTGCTTTTCGTTTATTTATTATCAAACATCCCTGTATTAATCCCGTGGTCTAAATACGCGACCCAACTGCATATCGCGCAAGAATGTCAAGAATGTTGCGATAAGAATACCGCAAAGTGGTTTTAGCACTGCCTACTTGTGGCACTTATCGTCCGTGAACAGCGATCAAAACATACAACAAGCTGGTCAACTTTCACCTCGCACAACATCCATTCATTCAACAGGTGTTAGGAAGACATTTTCCTTCCTAAGCGGCCGTGTTAATTCTTACACTTATACCGAAAACGACAAAATTAACCGGGTCGGACTTACCTGTTTAGGCATCTCGGCTGTATAAAATAACCTCTACCTGAAAAGAAAAAAGAAAACCTTTAAGCTTACGCAAAGGTACATTTTATTTAAAGACTGCGTTAACCTTTTTACAAAAAAGTAAAATGTACTTCAGCCGCGCGATAGCTAGAAAAGCGGCGAGCGAAACAGGTTTTTCGTATTAGTGTTGACAAATTAAATATTACCGACATTTAACAGTAAAGTTATTAGCACATCTCGGATCTCCAATGTAAATTTTAGTCTAAGAACCCAAAATCGGTAGGAATACATTACGTGACGTAATCTAACTACGTACCATTTGCCTTTTTGAAAAACAAGCGCGGTGGGGAGGGGGTAATTTTACAACCCCAACAATTTTTAGGCATGAAAAATTTTGCTTTCAATTATTAACGCACAGGTCATTTACACTTCGAAACGAACGCGTTGTTACGTGCAGAAAATGTTGATATTTCAACGAGCTGCTCAAATTGCAAAGGTAGGCCATGAAAGACTGCCACCGGTAGTTGTTTAATGGCAATGGCGCTAAACTGGACAACAATCGCCACATGACGATGTACAAACGATACTTACTTGGAAAAAAACAATAAATCAAGGGGTGAAATACGTTCCGCACCACAACATCAATCGGGCACGCGTGATTTTATCGGGCACACACCCTTCGCGCACTAGAAAACAATTTAACGTGACAAAATTGTCAAGAATCAGCAAATTAACTAAGCCGTAGTTGAAATTGCCAACACCAGAGCCGAAATCTCGTTCGGACTTCGCACACGGTGCCATCTGGTGAGCACGTTGGGAACTTGTGTATTTTATTAAATGTGTTTCTTTGCGTATTAATTTATTACCATATTATACGTTATAATGCTCGAAAATTAAGGATGCAATTAAAACAGAAAAAAATAACCTGTTCGCGCCATCCATCAACAAAATTATTTGATACCGATTTTTTTTCCGTGTTAAACGCAATCTAAACTTACCCATACATATGGTATGGTAATGTCGATTATTTTTTGTCCAAAAGCAAAAATGTAGAAAGTATTTGTTTTTGTTAAATATTTGGAAACAAAACTATGATTAAGTGCTGCACTTCCAGCATGGATTTTAGGGCAGTTTTTATCATTTCTGGAATATTTTTTAAATTGTGATTTCTTATTTAAAAGATGGTAGGAAATAAGAGACTGGGACATTTTGTTACCAACTTTTAATAACAATTTCGTACAAAATTCGTTTAAATATACACAAAATCACAGCAATAATGCTTTTAATATACTTTCAATGCAATATTTACAAAACAATAAGATAACCTAAAAATAAATATAGAGAAAAATTACGACTGATGCCCTGATTGCAATAGGTGCCTCCTCAAGGAACTTTTGTCGGTAAAAGGCTTGTCGCACTCCCTGCACTTAAATGTTTTACCAGTATGGGTGACGAGGTGACGACTTAACCCAGAGGCGTGGCAGAAAACCTTCGGACATAAGCTGCAATAGTGCAATTGAATATCCGATGGGCTATTTCCCATATGTGTTTTCATATGCACCCGTAACTGCTCTTTTTGACTAAAACCCTTCGGGCAGTGCGGACAAGCATATGGACGCTGTCCAGTATGGGTCATCAAGTGGCGAAACAATATTTCCTTCTGAGCGAAACTCTTGGTGCAAACTTCACACTGAAAAGGTCGCTCACCAGTGTGAATTCGTTCGTGACGTATTAAAGCGGATCGTGTAGGGAACCATTTTTCGCATATGCCACAGCTGAAGCCTTTCTGTTGCATGTGAACCGAAGCGTGACGTCTCAACTGAATCCTTCGCGAGAACGATTTGGGACAGTCGGGACATTTAAATATCTTCAATTCTCCGTCCTCGCTGACATCTTCGGTCGGCATTGGCGGTTCCGGAGTTTCGGTTTGATCTTCCGTCAAGATTTCCATAACAATGACGTCCCCGTCTTCCGTGGTAACTTCCACCTGGGTGGATTTGCCATTGGGCTGGTTTACAGTGAGTTGGAGCTGACCGCTTAAGTTGAGTCCTGCAAATAAGTAATTTGTTGGTTCCAAAACATCATATTTATAGAGTGTGTCCACTGTACACCCTTGTAAAATCTGTGTTTATGGTTCGATTTTGATTTTTTTTTTGTTGGATAGGTCTCTGAAAGATGCACTAAAACCTTGTTTTGCTTATTGCTTCAACTTAAAGTCATGACTCACTGAGACGATTTAACAAAAGCGAGATTAAAAAAAAGTAAATTGGATACGAATTCTTATTCGGGCTTACTTAGAACCCAACTAAACCAATTTTTATAATGTTTTAATACAGGGAGTTTATATCCCACTTAAGGGTGTACATCGTTGTAAAATCTTTGATTACGGTTTGATTTTGATAATTTTTTTGTTGTTCAATAGATCCCTCTAAGTATACTAATTTCAGTGAAGTTGTTTATGGCTCAATTTTGATAATTCTTTTTTTTTGTTAGATATATTTCACTGAGAGAACGATTAGATATGAACTAAACAGACTTTACAAGGCCGTATTTTTTTAATTAAACAGGATTTTTAATTCTCATCTAATAATGAAAATAACAGAAATATCAAAATCGATTGACGTCCGCATACTGTTTCCTTTGTAAAACCAAGTTTGGCATGGAGAAGCTAATATTCGACTGTCAAATTCACTCGCCAATTTATATTTTAATTTTGTTTACATTATATCTTTCGAATACTCAGACTTACTAATACTGTTGTTTTAAGATGATACTAAAAAAATAAGTGTCCCTTAAAAAATCTTTTTTATCATTATTTTTAAAATTTGTATAATTAAAATTTATAATATATTAAAATCACACATAAAATAGTCGCTATTTAAAAGGTTTGGAATATCTATTTTTTTAAAACAATAAAAACTTTGGTCATTGGTCTAGTTACTTTTAGGCAGTCCCTGAATAAGGATCTGTTGTCATTTTCAATATGAAAAAATCTCTATAAGTACTTCTTGATTTTCCGCTTCAGAAAACTGTGTCAGTTTGCCATGACTTTAGTCAATGCTATATGAAGAAAACGTTTCAGTTCTCTTTATCTATCTAGCAGAAAAGAATTATCAAAATTGAGCCATAAACAAACATTCTACAGGAGTAATGCTTAAGCAACTTCGTGGAAAATAGTATAGTTAGGTTTTATATAATTCTGAATAAGAATTCGTTGATTGGTCCCAGTGAGAAGTGACTTTAGGTAAATCTATCCAACAAATAAATGTTATGAAAATGAGACCAGGATCATAGATTTTACAAAGATGTGCAGCCTTAATCGGGACGTAAATACCTTGTATTGAAACACTACAGAAATGGATACAGTTGAGTTGTAAGTACTCTTGAATAAGAATTCATTGCCAATTCATTTTTTTGAAAATTCCTAATAGTATTTATTTTTTATCTCACATCTCTCTTTTGTTAAATAGTCTCAGTTGGCCATGACTTTAAGTTGAAGCAATAAGCAAAACAAGGTTTTAGTGAATTTTTCAGAGATCTACCCAACAAAAAAATCATCAAAATCGACCCATAAACAAAGATTTCACAAGGGTGTACAGTTCTCAAGTGGGACACACTGTATAAGAAGCGAGGTTGCTTTTTGGACCTCATTAATGAGCCGAGAACATTTTAAACAATCAGATCAAATACTGCTTAGAAGAATATAAATAGTACTGTTAATTTTTAGCCAATTACCAAAGAAGAAATAGTAAAAGCTTCAAGGGCCTGATTTTTCTAAACCATTGCTTGTTATACTTAATCTAGCGTTTTCTTCTGCAGCTTATCCGTAAGAATTCGCATAAGCAATTATAGATCAATTACAATCTTATGTAATTTTTCATAACATAACATAAAAATCACACCTGGTTGGGAAGCTAAAGTGGCCTTCACAGCTCCAGCGATGGCGTCAATGCTAGCATCATCCATGCTCGGATCGGGTTCTTCAATAATAAATACATTGCCCTCAGGCTCATCTTCTTCAGAAGCAATTTCTGTTTTCAATTCACTGCCTTTTAATGTGCACGCATCTTTATTTTCTAAATCAACTTCTGATGACAGAGTTATACTGTTTGGAATATCTTCAGGTTCTGGATCACGTTGAATGTAAGTAACTTTAGTAATCCCTGAAAAAAAACATCTTCAAACATGTTAAAATGAATAGAAATTGCAGTTTTACCTAGTAAATCTTCTTCCGTGCTAACCGCCAAGTCCTTATCCTGGTTTGAAGAGCTCTCACCCACTTCTTTGCTTTGATCAATTTCCATTTCATTTTCTTGTGTTTCATTATCGCCCGACACGATATTCACTGTTTCTATGTGACCAAATTTTTCTCTCAGTTCTCTAAGGTGCTGCCTCAGTTTCATATCCGATTGTTCACATTTCTTTCGAAAATGGTATGATTTTTCGAGTTGAAATTTACACGGGTGACAAATTTTTTCCGGCAATCCGTCCCCTTCAAAAACCTGAAGAATCAAAAACCGCCTTACAAACGGCTTCCCTACAAAAACATACAACCAATACCTCGAGCGCAACACAAGCCATAATTTTAAGTGTGAGAGGTACAAGCTCGTCGTTATTATAAATCGAAATCAATTCCTCTTCCTTTCCCATGCATAATCGGCAAAGTTCTTCCACATCTGCAATGACTTCTTGACCCAGCTCGCCAGACTTTTTCCGACTGTAAGTTTTCATCTCGAGGATAAATTAGAAAACTATTTTATTACCGACGCTCGCTACTTTACCTTGCGTTTTGCAAAATGGCGTCCTTGTCGCAGCATTGGTGACGCAACTGTGCGACACAGCGCAGGTTCCTCTTTTATCGATCCAAACCCGTAAGAGTTCCTTAATATTGAAAATACCATATTTTTTTAATAATTGCGTGTTTTCGAAACGTGTCAACTTTTAGCCAAACTTTACGTTGCGAAGGAAATTCTGGTGGAATGGCGGAAATGACTTTTTTGAGGAACAGAAACAAACACTCGCCAATAGGTGGCAACTGTGTTGTGGAATGGTCGTTCTCGCTGCTGTTAACGGACTTTCTCTGCGCGTGGCGTGTGAAATAAGCCGCATTTTTAGTTAAAATGTTTGTGATTCGAGTATAGCGTCGGAATAAAACTAAATACATTTTTAAATTGTAATTAAGTGGATTGGATCTTGTCGAGTGGGTGCGATTCTCGTTTTTTCGCAAATACGTAAACTTTGGAATATATCATGCTTCGCTTATTTTTAGAAACGTTTCTATGAATATACCTACCCACCCGTTGCTTGTTATGCTGCTAGGGCAACAAAATTTTGGCAAAGTGTTCCAAAATCTCTCCAAAATTAACGAAAGCAAAAATGCTAGAGCGCGTTGAAACGCGCCTCCAATCAAAATCCCAAACGGAAATTCAAATCGAAATGCCGAATAGTCGAGAAAACGAACATGTTAGCAGGGCCTTAAAATATGTGATCCACCTGCCCCTATTCTTTGCGGGAACGCGAGTACTGCATACGGGGCGGAGATATTCCTTGGAATTTTCGAATGTTAGAATGGCCGTATATATGTCCGGCCGTACTACGTCGCGACGACGCCCACGACGCTTCGGCAGTCGGTGGTTCGCGACGCGGAGCGTATCAGTATATCCCAGCGATCGCGAGAAAGGCGGCGTCGAACGCACAGGTAAAAAAAAGCTTCCAGCAGCTATACCGCGATGTGCGCTTTGATTTCGCGGCGGAAACACGATACCACAGCATGAGTCACCTATCCGTGGTCGCACGTTGACGTTTTGTGCTTTTTTTGTTCGTAGGCGGCTAATAATCTGCAAACGGCTACGTTTAGGGCGTCTGTCCCCTCCCACCCACCGATGCATCAAGCACAAGAGTTTAAGATAATGCGTGATTTTGTGCTTTTGTGCACTGTTACTTGAAGTTTTACCACGATTTATTACATTACCTAACTACTTTAACAACAACTACTACTACTTTTAAAGTGGAGTAAAATACCATATTTATCAATATTTTTACACAATTATTCCCCAAAATTATTGACAAAATAACTTAAAAGAGTAATTTGTTTTAGAATGTAAAAGTACTTTATAAAACATTTAGTGTTGGTATTTCTCAGAGTTTCCATTAAACCTATATCGCTTTGCATAACACTTGAGAGAAACGTTTTAAAAGATCATACTAATTTGTTCATGTCTACATAATAGTTTTGGAGATTAAATATCTTGCATAGCCTACTAGCCTAAGGTGATCATTAACTCTTTTATGGCATCATTAACGATATGTTTATGGCCCGTAGTTAAGAATGCACGCTGCTCCAGGTGCGCAACAATCGAAACAAATTCGCTGAATCAGGTTACAGTCTGCGTATAAAGAAATGCGCGAGCTCTTTTAAAAATACACACGGGATCTATTAAAAAATATTTTTTAAATGTTTTTTTTTGTTGATTTACGTTGTTTATGTTCTCGGCGCGGCCATTTGAGCGAGTGCCAGTTGGTAGTAATGCGATACGGATAGGTTCGAAAAAAATCTCGAAAAGTGTGCGGAAGTTTCCGCAGACAGACGTGTCAAATATTGAGTAAATTGCGTGGGACAAGTCTGCTTCGTGCAATTACCAACCAAAACTTGCAATGCCCGGATAAATCTGGATTTATCTAAGCACAGAACAATGAAACAACGAGATAACCAACTGGTAAACAGTGCTTTACTGGTTGTATTCGTGTTCACTGACGTATCAGGGCTGACTTTAATTGAATTGGGACTTTGCAGCATCCATTTATTTTTTATTTGTTATAAAAATGTAAAATGTGGAAAAGATTAACGCGAAAATGAGAATAAAAAATCAGGGTCGCCTGCGAGTTCTTGACATTTGGCGGCATTTAGACATTTTACATATCGTTGAAAATCTGTAACAGATGTTTCGCACAGATTTGTATCCGAAACAGATTGAAGATTATTTTAGGTACGGCGAAGTTTAAGTTTCAAAGTAGTTTTGCAGCCAAGTGTTTCGCGTGTAATGCTAATTTAATTTTTGGAAAACGTATGGATGCGATGTTTTTGGCAAGACAAATTCGAGAAAACAAAGCCAATGTGTAACCCCCACTTTGCAGCCTTTAAAAATAATAATACATATTTTTATGTATCGATTTGCGAAATGTGTAATTTTTTTTATAAACAAGGGCGTTCTCCAATATGATGCGCTTTTTAAAGTAGAGATTCAAATAGACATCAACAGAAAAATGCATTTGCGGGAAGTGTTTTTTTCAAAATGTTAATAAATAATAAGAAGTAGTTACTATTATTTCCATAAAATCCTTGCTGTTTATATACAACAGCCAAAGATCTTTTCCTTTTAACTATTCGCGTCTTGTCTAGGGCGTTCTAGAATTTTGATTTGATTTTTATTTGGGATGGCTATCGATTCTATGGGATGTGCATGAAATTTGATAACAGAGTGTCTCATAAGGGAAGGTTTAATAAAAAACAAGATATATATATACATTTTGGACTGCGACGAATCGGAATACATAAATGTTATAGGGATATTTTGATCAAAAATGACCTCCTCTATTACCTTTCTGAGTTTTTATCAGAGTTTATGAGACACTCTGTACAAGAGCCCAGAAAGATGCGTAGGTCCTAGAACCGTCTTTTTTCGTCCCAGGTAGCGTAGAATCGAAACAAAATAGAAAATGGCGAACCAACCACGACTGGTGAACAAGCAGTTCAATTCGCCGATCGGCTTGTACTCGGAACAGAGCATCAGAGATGTCATCGAACGAGAAAAACAGATCCTGGCCAACGGTGCCGTCGGGTAAGTGAGAAATAGCGACTCCATTCTTTTACAGGGCATCCCAATTTTAAGGACGTTAAGGGCGTTCGAAAGGAATGAAGTTTAAACAAAATTTACACCAAGAAGTGAAAATGAATCGTCGTTTAGGTGCCAGGCTATCAATTTTCGAATTATTTCACACAAAAATTGTTTCGCCTTTGCAAAATAAAAAAATTTGGGGGATTTTCAGCGTTTGGCCCACTCTATTTGCTACGTCATTGGATTTCACCTGTGTATGTGTAAAAAGTTTAAAACGCATGCAAAACTTTATTGCAACAATTTTATTTTTTCAGAATTTATTAAAGAAAATCCCTTTTTTCTTTAATTTTCAGCTGTACTTGAAAGTTTGGCCGCTGAGACGTCCTGTATAATAATAATTCTTGGAGATTTACGCGCGATTTCGTTTACACTGGCGCTGCTAAAAATACACTTTTCCTCGCAGAAAATAGCATACTTATACAAAGTATGGCGGTAACATTTATATTGACAAGTGCACTCTGTGGATCACCGAAAATTAAATTGGATACGGCATCGAAAAATAAACGGCTCTCGTTTCCGTCGACGCCCCGTATATAACGGGACAGGTTGGGAATTTTAATTAGTAACGGGAGGGTCCAAAATAAACACCGAGCCGCTTTGTTTTTGGAAATTATAAATAAATAGTCCGCGTGTCCGAATCGGTCCGATTGCGCAAAAGGTGACAAAAATAAACGCCATAAGAAGAAACGCTGCGCGTTTTTAAATTTACACGACTTCCCATTTCCGTTTGTGCGCGTGCTCGAAAGCGTACGTTAATTTTCCAACCGTGCCGAGCCAATCAGAGGGCAGTATCATCAATCTGAATTCACATTGGATATAATTGTACGAAAGCGCTCAACTTTTTGTTGAATTTCTAAAAAACTAGTTAAGATTTATGGAACATAAGTCGAAATTTTAGAGATAACTCGGAAATTCTGGAAAATTATTTGAAATTTCTTAAAAAAGTCATAATTTCTAGAAAATTGGCCGAAATTTCTGGGAAATAAGTCAAAATTTCTGGAAAACAAAACAAAATAATGGCGGACTACTAAATATTATGATTGTGGTCAAATGGTTTCGGGGGATACACAGCGTGCAAAGTTTAAATTTTATTTTGATATTTTTCATGATTTGAGAAATTGTTTATAGTATAATAATAAATATCCACTCCCTCCTAGAGGTCGCCGTATTATTGAGATAAATTGAATCATATTTTAACACGATGAAAGAATATTTAATTTTTCATAGAAGGGGTACTGGACCATCTAACTGGATTTTTGATTTATTTACATTTCAAAAGTTCAAGGCATGTTTTCTGCCAAACCCAATATTTCGCAAACTTCAAATAAAATTTTGTAAATTTATTTTATTTTCGTATCTTCATTTTAGAGACTTACCATTCTCCATCCCAAGTAACATAGAGTCGTCAGAATGACGTCATTAATTAGTCACCAAATGACAAAAATGACTTTATATATTACGTCAACAGGGCGCGAACTTGACCTACTAATGTTTCAGAAGAATGATGTGACTTAAGTGACGTCTTTTTAACGTAAAAAAAAATGTATCGATTTTTAAAATGGTTCTTTTTTTTTGGGGTAGGGAAAATCAAAAGTAAATTAAAGTATGTAATGTAAATTAAATTTCATGGAACGTCTGTTGCGGATGCGGAAACTGGAGAATTATAGTTATTGAATAAAGATGAGCTTTTTAAAAAAAATTAATAATGGAAGTATAATTTAAAGGATCTTCTATTTGATTTTCTAACGAAAATTATTATTTTTCATTTTGACTCACCCTCAATAAACTATTCGAACTAACTTCAACACTGTACCATTTTATAAAATTGTAGGCATAATAAAATTACTGCTGGCGGAAACGTCATCAAAAATATATGGTATTAAACACATTGGGTGTTTGGATATAAAAGGGAGTAGATTATACATTTTTCCACATTTATTAACCACCCTGTATATTAGGAAATAATTATAAATTGTTTCTCTTCTATAGTTTTTGCACTAACGAGTAGCGACTGCTTGTGACTCGAAAATGACGTCACTTTGACGGGCCTCTGCTACCTTGTGTAGCTAATGTTTCGTGTCGCACTATTGCTTCCGACAGACTCATTTTAGAAATTCTCAGAAAGACCCAAAAAATATCAAAGGCTGAACCAGAGACAATTGTTCGAAAACTAACGGCAGGAATTCCGAACCAAAGGATCGTTGAAGATTTATGAAAAATTGTAAATGATCAATTGTAGAGAAGGAACCTTCTTTCCTTCCACTGTTAGAAAATGAACATACGCTTCCACAGTCCGTCAAGCTTTTTACAATTTTCAAATTGCTCCTGTGCACAGACCAAGCTCAATATGCAGCCTCATTAATCTAACATAATAAAGAAGAAAAGCGACTGATTCTTTTTCGATTATCTTTTTTGGCTGTTACTTGAAGGTTTTTTTTTAAGCTTGAGACTGGAGACAGGGTTATCTAAGTAAAGCAATTTATTATTGGAACTGAAAACTACAAAAATACACTAGAAACCAAAAACGACGCTAATAGTTCGCCATGTTGTAGAACCACAGACTATTAAGTGGCTCCACCTATTGGCATACATTTGTATATCATTCATGCTTGTGATTTCATATGTTCAATAGTTCTGGAATAATAAGTTGTCATTAAAGAGTTAGGAATTTACACATTATATCATGCTGAACTTAAAAGCGTGCTTATAAATCTCATCATGTTAGTTTTGGTTAGTTAGTTAGTTGTGTACATTCTCATAAATTAATTTGTATAGCTCAAGAAAAATTTAATGATTCTTGGATACATTCAGTTTTATTAAACTGGGCAAAGTTTCTTCCAAAAATCCCGGGTTCTTTTAACCTTATTATTTCTTACGCAATAATTTTCAAATCGGATTGAGAGAAGATTTGCCGCTAAACATTCCAAACAAGCTCCAAACCAATGTGAAAGCAAACGGAATTGTGGTTTATATATTGTCCATTGAACAACCAATAAAAACAATAGGCGTTCTTAAACAAGCAACATGGCCACCGACAAGATGTCGTTAAAATGTTCTAGAAAATGGGTGAAGTGCGTGGATATCGGTGCTTGGAAAGAAACTGCCTCATCTCTTTGAAGATACGTCATCAATAAATCCTATTCTTTTCTATCTGTTTGGTATATTGCTAGACAAAATCATTCTTCCGAGATATCGTATGAGGTAACGAGAAATGGGCGCCAAAAAGCGTTCGAAAATAAACAGATGACAATAAGTAACCAAACAAAATGCCAGTTCGACAAAAAAAAGTATTTCTGGTTGGGTGATTCAGTCGCAACTCGAAAATAACTCGTCAATGGACAGATATTTGCCGATCGCAATTTGTTTTACGCTCAAAGTAGTAATTATTGCGACTCCGACTGGGACAGAGTTACCCGCGTTCCCAAACTATTTCGAACTCCATTTTAATTGTTATCCGATTTCGCGAGGTGTTCAAAGTATATCGGCATGAGTCCGATCACCAACGAAAGGTTATTTTCCTAAAACGACAATTTTGTTTATTTGTTTATTTATTTTTTGCCGTTTCAGGATTGATTTTCACAATCCGGCTGTCGGCAAACCGACCAACTTGCAGAACTCGGCCGTTCTGCGAATGCTGGAGGAGGAGGAACACAGACAGAAAAGCGGCCGAGCCGGTACGTCTTTTACTTTATCCGCGGTTACGTCATATACGCGTTGACGGTTAATTCTTGTTTGACGCGAAACTGAACTGTCAATTTTCACTTTGTCACGTCGGTCTTGAATCGTTTCGGACGTTAGTAGCGATTGATTTTGGGTAGAATATTTCCCATGATTTCCAGATCCAAAATTAACCTCGCTTTTCAATTGCCCTGTGATGATAATATCGCTTTTGCAGCGCCTATTCTACGGAAACGCCAAATATTTTGCCTGTAATGGGGCAAAAACAATTGAAAAAAAGAAATAAAATTAAGAATAGCAATAAGTATATTTACGTAACACGCCTCAATACTTGAATATTAATTATTAATATAATATAATATATTATAATATTACTTAGGAATCAATATTTTTTTTTGCAATCAATCAAATTGATCTCCAATTTGATAAGTAATTAGGTAACACCACATTGGTTTATGTGATTTGCTGACCAAATAAGCGTCGAGGGTAAACCATAATTTAAATATCTGTTATCGGTGATCAATCCTCGTGACAAATTGAAAAAAGCTGTCGTGCGACGCCCCGTACCTCAAATAAAAAAAATATTCGTAAAGTGAGGTTAGAATTGCCAAATTATCAGGTCATGACGATTACATTCCAAAACCGCTGCGAGACGTAGTGTGGCCACCGACAGAGCACGATCATACTAATCACCTTAGGTCTTCGTTTAGAGACGTGGTGACTCCAGGTAAAAAAAAGTAGAGGTCAAAATGCCGAGTGTGCGCATAAACATATACGTTTCATCACTAATTTTTTTTGCCACTACATATCTACGTATCGAATCATACGCGGGCTTTTCCGATACGCGTGAGCAGTGCAAAAAGTGTTACGTGCTAACGAGGTTGGGATACGGTTTTGGTGTGACTTCTTTGTAGACCCGTATACCTACGTCACCGGCGGTGCACCTGACACTGTAGGTATATGGGACGCGTTTATTTTTAGCCGTTGTTTTCGCCTTTTGGTTTTTTGACAAATGTGTTTTCCTTCGCCGACGTGGAATGCGGAAAGTCGCGCATTCTTCGTCTCCGTTTGATGCCGCAATTTTACTATTTCTGTTTGCGACATAAAAAAAAACACGACTCATTTTCCTTAGCGAAATATAAGTAGAAATAATTGTTGTAAAATGAAAACAACACTGTTTTCCATCATAATTTTTGTCTGTTTTGTTTTTTGACCCATTTTTTGCATGCTTTGGTTGTTTTTTTTTTGTTTTTTTGTAACGTCCGCTGACGCCAAAACCAAAGACGTAAATTTATATTTTTGATGGAGCGTTTTTGAAACGATCGACGCAGTACGGGATTTTTTTTTATTAAGTGTTGATTTGGGCTTGAAATTAAAATGACAGATGTCAAAATTGTCATTTTTTTCATATACGTTAAAAAATTCAATTCAAAAGAATCTAGAAAAAATTACATTTTTGTGTTCTACTTCATTTTTATGGCTTAAAAATTATTGATTGCTGTTTTTTTTATTCGGTAGAACTTATGAAAAAATCAACTTTTTCGTGTTTTCTCACTATCTCTGATAGGTAAAGGTTTGCATTTAAGTTGTGATTCTTATGATAAGCGACTAGTAAAAAATTCCAGTCTGGTAGATTTTACCTAAATGCCGCATAAAAAATGGGCAAGCTCTTTTAATGTTTTTGTAATTTTATGGAAGTTTTATTTCTTCGAAAATTTAAAACTTGTCACCGAATATATCTAATATTATATCTGATCGATTTGTTATATATTTATATTTATATGAAAACTATTATGCATTGGTATTATAGGTCTTCATCCAGATTTTAAACTCTCTTCCTAAAATTCAGCTTTGTTAATATCTAGTAGTAGTTAAATAAAAACTTTATTCATTTTTAAATTTTGCAATTGTCAAATACAAAAAATATAAATTTAAATGGTATTTTGGGCCCATAAAATATTTTATAATGATGATTGTCGTGAAAAAATTTAGCAGCACAGACACTGTGAATGTGTTCTTCTTGCTTGATCTATTTCTGCAACATTTAATGTTGTTCATTTCTAACCCGTTGAAAATAAAGTTTTCAGCTGTCATTTTGGTTTTAAAATATGAAAATATCGAAAATTACGGTCGACAATTCATAATCAAGACGACAATAATGGCAGATCTTTTTGAGGTCTGCAGCCTTCCTTTTGGTTTTAAAATAAGAAATTATCCATAAAAAAATCTGCTATTGCATTTTGAATAGAAGCAATTTTCGAGAAATCCCGTATAGTCGCTTTACAAACAACAATAAAATTTATGAGTCACCAGGCGAGAGCCAAACCGCTGACGGTGCCTTTGCGATTTTTTTGAAATTTCGCCAGCGACGCCCGTCATTCGGTACGGAGTTTATAAATACAAGGTGAAACTACAAATTAATATCACCTTTCGTCCGAATTTTTATTTCGAGCGACGGCTATTTTCGTCGTCGAAAAATAACCCGCCCAGATGACGTCGGCCGTATGTGATTAAATTCTTTCCCCTCCCTCTAGGAGTTAAACGAGTGGCGTGGCCGCCCCCACAAGAGGGTATTCTAGATCCCTTGGAAGCGCAAGCCGCCGCGCAGGCCGCTGGACAACCACAGGTAAGACCGAACCGATAGCCGATTAGTGGGGTGCACTAAAAAAGACATTTTTTTCAATTTTTTAATCGGATCAAAATTTACCGGTGATTTTTTTTCTGATTTTTTCCCGTAGGGTGGATATCAGTATCCCAACCAGTCTCCCAACTTCAACCAGAACCAGAATAACTACCCCGTTCAGCAGCAACCCTCCCAACCACCTTACCGGCCCCTCAAGCCCTTGGACGTGTCTTCCGTCGGTTCCGGATCGCCCCTGGCCTCTCCCCACGTAAACCAGAGCCCGCAAGGCTTCCGCCCCGCAACTCCCAGCAAGGGTTGGGCTCCCGTCCACTCACCCGCGTCCACTCCCCAATATCAGTCGCCGCAGCAGCAATTCGGCGCCCCTAATCAACGGTACCAGTCCCAACCCCAGTACCAACCCGTATCACAACCTTATCAGCAGCCCGGTCAGCAATATCAATCTCAACAGTACCAGGTCCAGCAAACCCAACAGTACCAGTCCACCCAGTACCAACAGGAGTACCAAACCCCTTCCCAACAGCAGTACCAGGTTTCCTCTCAGCACTACCAGACTTCTTCCCAACAGCAATACCAACCCCAATCCTTTGCTCAACCGCCTCAACAACCTCAACCGGTGGCTGCTCAGGCACAGGTACGAAAGGTTTTCGTGAATGCCGCTAGGGGAGTTGACGTAACCGGCGGTTACGTCAAATCTTCGGCTGGGTAATTCTAAAAAGCGACGCAGTTCTACTAACACATTCCCCAAGTCCCCGACGTCCTCAAAACAGACCGTATACGTTGATTGGCTCAGGAATTGATCGTTACCTCGAAAGGCTTAGCTTTGAGTATCGAAATTTGATTGGTTCGGTGATGGAGCGTAAAAATTGTAGGCAGCACCTAGGCCGCAAGCGAAGCACGTAGAACCTCCACCGTCCACCATCACACTCCGTCAGCAGGCTCCGGTGAGCCAGCCTTCTCCACCAGTCTATTCGGCGCAGCCAGCGACGGCGTCCCTTAAAGGTTTGATACATTCCATTCGCAATCGTATTTTATGCTTCGAATATGTCGCCGGAAGTCCAAATTTATGACCGATCTTGGAAATAAAATAGAGGATACATCACTCAATGGTGGAGAAAGGCCGAAGGATTTGTTATTATTTTGTTATTGTTTAAAAGTTTGGCCAGAGGTTTTAGCTATTCCACCTAAACCAAACCTAATTGATGTGTGGAAAAGTCGTAGGATCGGCTGTTAGTTTGGACGCTCAAATCGTGAATCGTTTCAATTATTTAACTTACGAATAACTTCGCATCGAGTTCCAAAAAATGGATGAAATTTTGATTGAAACATTGTCGTAACACACGTTTTTTTTACCCGTTCTCATTCGCACGTTTTGTATGTCGGTTAACACCAAAGACCAGGCAATAGATGTTCACGAGCCACACATCGCGTTATACTCTGTTCGTTGGGGAGAAGGAGTTTTAAAATATTTAAGGGTGGAATCGAATGTATTCTTTACATTTTCTATATTAAGGGTTTTGACTAATGTGTATTTGAACGCTCAGACCCACAATTGCGGTATTTTGGTTAATAAACTACAAACAAATCTTTTTTTAACGGTTTCCAAAACCGTTTAAGATACCTAAATGACATTTGCACCAGCACCTTTAATAGATAAGCTACTGTGGGTATAATTTCTTAATTCGGCCAATATTATTTCAAATAGCTCTGAAAACAGTGACTGTCTGACTTTAAACAAGAGTGCCTTTTTCTTAGAAATTGTCTAAACAAAACTAGATTTTCCAAAAACACAACGTCTTAAGAATTTTGCAGCAGTAACTTTTGTGATCCGATCAAATGTGACTGTGGTCTAAATTTTATTTAAGAGACTTAAACCCTTTCCTCTTCTTTCTCTTCTTAGTGCACGGTAGATTTCTGCTTAGGGGCCTCTCGCGAATAGTGCGAAGTCAAGACAATCTTTTGCTTCCTATTGCTTATCTTCCGCCATAGATGGTGCGCCAGGAATTGTAGAAAAACACCGATTTCTGAAGGTTTTTAAGGTCGATGAAAATGCCAATACCGCCAATGGTTTCTGTCTGCAATAAAAGACCTTGCCTTGCCTTACCCCAAGAATATCTCTTAACATTATAGTTATATAACGAGTATTAAAAGGTGACTGGAAAATTCAACAATATTATATAAACAATAATATATAAATATTGCAAACAATTTGTTAAGAAATTCTGAATGTTTCTAAAGGGGAAATTTTTAGACATATGATTATATTAACGAAACCAACGCTATTTTTTAACAGTCCATTTACTCTGTAACGTTTTTTCAAGCACCCGGTACATTTATGTAAACAAAATTTAGTGAGTGAATTTCACAGCGTTCTCAGTAGATTACAATCATGTGTCGAATCCATAAAAGTCTCCTCCCATCTCTCTCTCTCCAACGAACAGACTTAACATAACCAGAGCATCCCATAGGAAAGCGGAGTGCTATAGCTAACAACGCCACCACACTCATCATCGGAGTTCGATCAAAATTTTGCGACTTTTTGGGGCGAGACACGCATCTAAAGCCAGTTGTACCGGAACAGTTGTTGTAGGAGGAAGGAACCTCCGGGGCGACCTAAAATGGCCGCCCGAGAACGTCAAGTTCCAAATCGAGGAGGAAAACAGGCAGCGCATCGAACTGGCGAAAGGACCGGCGTTTAGACCGAAACGGAAAGACAAAGACTACACCAGGTTCTTCGAGGAGCACGCTCTGAACAGCTCGTACCCGGGATATAAAATTCCGCCCGGTACCCAGTTCTACAGGCCGTTGTAGAGCTAGGACCATGTGATATCTTTCGAGGCTTATAACTGTTTTTTTTTTCGTTGTCAAGTCCCCCCATATGTGAAACAGATGGAATCGGCTGGGGGACTGTACAACTCACTTTACGTAATAGTGTAACTTTTCGCTTAAATCGCCGCGTTATTTTTTTAGTTTTTAACTACGATGCTGTTTTACTAACGTTACCGTAGACTCCCTAACCCCCCCCCCCCTCCCCAAAAAAAAAGTCAAAATTAGTTTTAGGAACGAGTTACCGCCGCTTTTCGAACTTACCGTTACGTATGGAAATCACGAGACGAGCTTTTGCTGTTTTTCGCAAAGTGTATATTACTATATATATTGGTTAAATACGCAATATAATCGATATTTGTACCGTGTACTTTCGTTTAAATAAAAAAGTCTTTCAAGAAAATAAAACTGAAGTTTTGTTTTTTTTAGCGGAACATAGGAAATCCCATGTAAATTTTTAGGTGCCCAAATATTTTCTCTTCTGTACATTTGTACAGTTGTATTATAACTTTTTAAAGAGGCCGTTTGAATAAATTTTAACATTATTTTTTAAGTAAATGTTCAAACAACCCTACATTAACAGTTAAAAATTCTAAACAACTGGTTAATATTTTCAAACTTAACATTTTTATAGATAACACTTTTCAAGTGACCCCACAGAAATAAGTCGTTCGACGAGAGGTCGGCTGACCTGGGTGGCCAAAGGATTCGGCACCTTGGGCCCCTAATATTCCCGTTAGAAATATTTAAATTATAAGTTCAAATAGGTTTCACTCGATAAATAATAATAATAATAATACATTTATTCTGCAATATTCAATTTACAATACAATAAAGTACCAATAAACCATATAAATTGCAAAAAAGGAGATGAAAGCAATTAAAATTGTTCCAAGTTCCAAGCCCTATGGTGGGTTTTAACGTAGGTCCACGTTATTTGCTGCGCTGATTCTTGTTCGATTGAGTGGACTGTATTTTTCAATTAACTTTATTTTTTAACTTTTACAACTTAACAAACTTTTACAACTAACAAACTTTTACAAGAAAAAAAAACATGAAAAAGAATAACGAAGCTTAACGTTTGCTAGCACGGGTTGTAATGTCGAGACCCAGCGTCCCGCGGTCTCTCTTAAGTGTCGGCAGCGCCGATCCCTTTTTTGCAGGCAACCTTTTTTTTTACGGTGTTCGCGATGTTGCCGTTGGGGCAGTTTTGAAGATTGACCACCCTATAAAAATTAAAAATTACATAGAAAAATTCAGGACTGAACTTACTCAAAAATCACTTGCAATTTGCTTGTTGGCTGAACATTTCTTGTCTTTTTTTTTTGAAGTTTAATGGTAAAGAGAGAGAAACGGTATTGTAAAGGTTGTAAATGTTATAGCAGAAGCTTCTTTGAAAAAGAGACGTCCTGTGTGGTGGCGGAGAGATAAGACCCCTAAATCCAATGTTCAGTCTGTCCGATATGTTATTTGTGAAGTAAGGAAGACAGTTCTTAAAAATAAAATAGTGTAGTCTACGCCTATTCTGCATATTCAACCACTTAATTGTAAATAAAAGTGGCTCTAACAGTTTCTCTAGCTGATTGACCTAAACTTGTTTCAACATTCTGCATTCGATCATCAAGATAACTTTTTATGAGCTTTATCGCACCACCCGAACACCCGACATAATTTAAAAGAGCTAACAGGAGTTCGTGACATATAGCCTTCGAATAGTCCAAAAGCACCAAAACGGATGACTGACCCGATTCTGTTGATTTTATAATGTCATCTGTAATACTCAAAAGCGCCGTTTCCAAAAAAAAATCGTATTTGATTATTCATAATCTTTTCTAGGAGTTTAGATAGGCAAGGCAAAGTACTGATGCGTCTTAATTCCCATCATAACATTTATTTTTTGATCATATTGGCCTCGAGAATGAACAAAACGATATCCATTGTGTGGGCACCAATACCGACAGTTTTAAACATTTAGTTCGTTCCTGAGTGCGAAGGCACATACATCAGTGAAACAAATATATTTTCTTTTCTTTCTTCGTCGCCTTTCCGGAACTCTTGGTGCTTTTCGTATTTATGGGAAACATTCTTCTTCTCTTAATGTGCGTAATCCTTTAATCATTTTGCTTTCCTCCACATACAGTAAGATCTTCAAATCTCTACTGCCTGGACTGTTTTCTGCATAATACCAGTTAATTATGAATACTTATTCTTCAATTGAATAACACATATTTAGCCTTAATTGAAGCGCCTTTAATAACGTATAACAATCACAAATAAAAACATTGTTACTGTCACGAATTTTCGTGTGTCATTGTCAAAATATACTAAACTGGTGTTTGATTTATTACCCAAGCCATAAAATTTTTCAAATTTTGCCATCATAATTAATTCGATACATGAAGATTGGCTTATTAAAATTGTATAGTTATATTACAACTTGGCTATAAAATGTAGGGGCCAATATTTGACTACCTAAAAATTTACATGGAACTTCCTTTGATCTGTTCGGCAATACATCACCCTGTATAGGAATCTGCAATTTTAATACTTCCACGAGACAAAGGATGCGAACTTGGTATCCCTACTAGTGATACTTTTTTGAACACGTGTGCCTTATAATTAAAAAAAAATAATTGGGAAACAATGCGTATTTAAAAATTTGACCAACTAGCCAGTTTTTTGAAAAAAATGTTTTTTACCTACATAATGTTAAATAAGGTTGTCCCAAAAATGCCCCCTCCCTCCGACATTGCATATTTCGCAATTTTTGGAGTCCTAAAATAAAGGCCACTTTCTTAAAAAATTACTATTCGTTTGTTTCTTTAAATAAGAATTCTGAAGTTTTATTAAATCTGTATTAGCAATGGGTTTTATTCGTATAGATCTGGAGTATTATCTTTAAGAAGAGTTATCAAGTCTTTGCTATTTAAAAAATACCTAATATTGCCAACAAGTATTTATACCAGTGGTATCTTAAACCTCGAATATCTCAAAGATTAAGTAAAATTTCAATATGAGACAAATTACAAACTTTTTTTTGTCTTGGGATTGATATCTGAATAAAAATATAGGGTGTTCTATTTGAAAAGCTTGAGATTTTTTTAATTGAATGCGTCAAAACGACACCACCTGTTTAGGACACGCTGTATAAGCTGAGGCGCATCTGACAAACTGATTGAGTAGTACATTATTTCCTTAGTGCGTGGTTAAAGTTTTGTTGCAATACATGAATCAGTATGGGGCAATCAAAACACATACCACTATTTGTGCATAAACTATGCAAAATCCCAATAGGAATTTCTCAAGAAAGTGACCTTTATTTTAACCAAGGATTCAGAAAATGTCGAAATATACGAGGTGGTCCATATAAAATTACAAAGATGTCGGCTAGGGGCCCTGTGTCAACAAAATTATAATATTTAGAATCTTCAGTACAGTCCAAGAGACTTTTGTACTAAACTTTTTTTCTTATCTTCAGATCTTATAGCGGATCGTTTTATTTGGCACACAGTGTACAAATTATTAATAAATTTTAATAGGAATGAACATGTTGGACTAAATTTTTCAGAAAATAGTTTGCGTTTGAGATATAACGAAATATGTTTTTTTTTTGGTAATACGTCATGTTCTGTCAATATCAAAATTAGGCAGGGTTTGCTTTGAAGTTCGGATGCTATCCTAGATATTAATAACGTTCAAGTTGGAAGTAAATATGACAATCAAACATCAAATTTTTAGGTGAGAAATTTAAAACAAGCAAATAATAGTTCAAACTACCGTATACTTATCTTTACGTTAGAGTTTTTAAAAAGAAAATAAATGTAACGCTTTTATATTTGAAATATATTTCCCAAATGAAACGTTACAAACGATTGATGTAGTCTAAAAAAATCTCTACGTTTTCCTTATAACTCGAATAGTCGTCTTGGCCGTAATTGTCGTTCAGCAGGTGCAGGAAAAGGCTGCCTTCCTCCGTTCCAATGACCTTGAAACAAACATCGATGCCGTTACTACAATTTATTAATCCCAACAAAAGCATTTAGATCTAGCTTTAACTCATTTATTATTTTATTTTTTTGAAAAAAAAAATGCCCAAAAATTTTAAACAAAAATTTCCTTTTTTTAGAGTCAATTCTTTCTTTAATGTTTTAAGTATTTCTATGGTTATCTGCGCATGCGCAGGCCTATAAAAACTTACCGCGTAAGACATCTCGCGGTCTTCGACATTCAATACGGGGGACAATCTGAAACAGGTGACGGTTTCCGGAAAGGGCAGAGATAGTTCAGGATATATGTCGCTCTTGCTCAAATCCCAAACGTGAATCGTGTTGCTAGAGTCTTTGGCGTAGAGAACGAAAGGTTTCGTCGTCGACCATTGCACCAATTGAATCGCGTCATTTCCCGGACTCGAGAGCGTCATCAATGGTCTACGGGGCTCCGTCGATAAGAGACTCAGATCACCGCTGGAAAACCCGGCCACGAAGACTGATCTGGAGAACGGGCAACCGTCCAGACACGTCGCTTCGCATTGCTGACCCATTTCGAACTGCTTCGTTTTGTTTCTGGCACCGTTGGTGACGTAATAGAAGACGGAGCCCTGGTCTGTGGTTACGTAAACGTCTTGCCCGACCAAAATGAAATCCGTGCATCGCAGATTAGGCGAATCGACTAGTAGATCCACGGTAGACGTTTTTATGAGTGTGACGTCGTCTACTGTGGATTCTTCGTTCTGGGTCTTCGCGAATAGAGTCCACATCATAAAGACCCCTTCTTCGTCTAAGCTGCATACCTAAACTCACGAGGCTTTAAAGACCGTTCTGAGAATTATCCGTTATCGTGGTCTTAACAGAGTAACTCTACCTCCATTGTATCGGCTCCCGTAAAGTAACACTCGCTCGCTGACTGCTCGTGTTCGATATACCGCACGGAGACGACCTTCGCGCCGTGTCCCTGTCCGATCGGCGTCCTGCAGGTGGGAGTTCTGTTCGAAACGTCGTAAGTTTTGCTCTTTTCTTTGACGTTCCACACGAGTATCGAGCTAAAATTAAATGGTCAGCCCAGAAACACCACGCGGTTTTGATTACCCGTCACTTTCTCCCCCAAACACGAAGTCGAATGTTTCGTAAGCGAACGTCGCGCAGCATACTTCTCCAAACGAGGTAAACTCCATCTGAGGTATGTCGTAGTTCGATATGTCCCATAAACAAAGGACGGTGCGGACGTCTCCTTCGTCTGGGTGCGTTTTGACGTGGACTGTCAACACTTTGGTCCAGCTCTTCGGGTATATGGACACGTGTTGCACTTGACTATCCTTCAACAGGTCGTTGTTCGTGTTGAACTTCACGTAGCCGTCGCTAAAAGGTAGCGTTGGCTCTCCTCGGTTCAGCTTGTCGAGATTACCGAGATTGTCTTCCGCCATCAGTTCTAGCACTAAGTCTGAAGAAATTTTCAAGAAAATTTCCAGCCCCGCATCGTCCGTCTCCTGGACTTCTTCCGCCGCCACCGCTTCATCACTTCCTACGCCGCGATACTCGCACTTGTACGTCGTCCAGAACTCATCGGTTGATGGTCGGAGCTTAGAAAACTTCGCCGGGAACTGGGTCCATTTCGTATTCACCTCAATAAACTCCGTCTGCGTCTCTTCGGAGACGTCATCCTCCCCCGTCTGGGTTGACATTTGGATCCCATCCCTGCTGCCGTAGTTCCTTATAAAAGTTTCATACGGCATAGAGGGCAACTCGAAAATTGTAAAATTTACACAGTCCATTCGTATCATGCTCAAGATCTCTTCTCCCCTCTTCCTCCTCAATTCGCTGGCCTTCATCCGTTCGCACTTTTTCCGCGCCTCCAAGAAGTTGATGAATTGAAGAGACTTTTGCTCTTCGAAGCCTTCGTCGGACCACGACGGCGTAGCTTCCGTCTTAGCGTTCTCCTTGGCGATCGACTCCTGGATATTCTGCAAGAGCTGCCGGTGTTTGAAGTCTCGTAGTTCGAAAGTACCCGAATCCAGCTTCTTCTCCAGCTCTGCCGATCGCACCCCTTCAGTAGTCGCTGGAGGAGCTTGCACCAAATCGTCGCCGCTGCTGATGGAGCTCGTTTCAGCACTAGGAGTAGGCGGTAACTCGCTCGAGTTCTCGCTACTCGACGAGCATTTCTCGAAGTCGGATTCGTATGAGTCGAAATCGTCTTCGTAGTCGTTGGGAGGGGACTTTACCACCAAGGGAGGAGCTTCCGGTCCTACTATATTTTCATTGACCATGCTCCCTTTCCTCAGAGTCGCGGTCCCTGGTCTTTCCGATACCGACCAAGACGTATCGGGAGAAGACACGCTAGACGCCCCTTTCGTCATCGTTTTAGGGCTATCTGAGGCGACACGATGTTTTACACTCGAAGTCTTGAGAGGTACTCTTTTGGATTTGGTGCCGTCGGTTTTGAAAGCCGATTGCTTCAACGCTTCAACGCTCGCAGTCTTGGGTACTGTTTTGGACTTGGTAGCGTCTGCTGTCAAAGGCGAGTGCTTCAACGATCCATGGCTCGAAGTCTTGGGTACCGCGTTGGACTTGTTAACGTCAGCTATCAATGTCGAATGTTTCAACGCGTTGGAATACAAGTCCTTGCTGGGGAAATACTGAGTTTTTGTAACCCTAGTGCTAGATTTGCTGAGCGAGTTTGAAGAAACTTTTTCCTTGCTGGCACCGCCTGTAATTTTCTTCTTCTCGACGGTGTTAGTTCTGGAACTGTCTCTCGGTGTCACGGTCGGTTGCGAAGTCGATTGTTTCGCATCGACCGCGGCTTTGAACCTCGATCTAGAGGGTGCTTTCTTGTTTAGAGCGTATCGGTCCGTACTAGAGTCTCTGGCGGTTCTGGTGGACGATGCTTTCTGTGAGTCCGTGACCTTTTTCTTCGTCGATGATGTTTTGGTGGCATCCTGCAACGTTCACAGCTATTAAAGATGTAGAGAACCTGCCTCATTGATAACACAGGAAGTTCAACATGAGCATGCGCCAGATTTAACCAATGACCTTGCAGAATGCGACAACCAACATGGCTGCTGACAAGCCGTCAACAAATTTTTATGCGGTATTTTTGCGGCAGTATTTTTCCAAAATATTAAATCTTCAGACAAAGTGTCTAAAGTGCATGTGAAATTTAAGAGGCGTCTTGTTATTATCAACTTTACTTTGATTAATAATTGATCAGCTAAACGGATCAAAAGGAAAACCGAAACCTGGCAACGTCGGCCAAGTGAATAAAACGTTATGATCTCGTCAATACAAACAAACGCCAGGCGACTGGATTTTTATTGCCTGGCGTCAAATTGAGAAAATTAGGAAAACGGCTTACCTTACGAGTAGACATGAAACCGAAAGGAGCTGGAGGAAAGTAGCAGGACGGGCGCGTGCATGCGTGCTATTTTGACGGAGAAAACTGTGTCATTTTCCGTTGACAACCGCGAACGGTGCAGAAATAATCGATAGACGCGTCGACGACTCCCTCTAGCGGCGTAGAAATTTATGTTGGATTGTTCGATATTGTATTCGTTTGCATGTCATTATTTTTTTATAATGCACGGTAACAAAACAAGCAACGTTTTGCATTTTTTTTTAAATATCTACTTTTGTCGAGGGGGATTTCACTAACTTACGACCAGAATTAGCACTAAGTACCACATAAATTACCGTCAATTTACACCAATTGCAATGATCTTACTTTTATTCAATAAATAACTACATGTAATTAAAGTAAAATTTATTGACCTACATTTCGATGCCAAAAACAAAAATAACATAAACAAGACGAAAAATATCACATAAAAACTTTAATCTAAGCAAATTTTTATACAAATTTTAAGACAAATTAATATAATAGTCCAGCAGCCAAAATATCGCTCATCTTGAAATACGATATTGAGAACCCATATTTAACCAAAATTATTGTATCCGAGTATGATTTTTCAGATTTAATAATAAAATAACAAGAAAATAATCATTCCATATAGATAGGTAGGTGCAAGAATAGGACATTGTACATATGAATATTAAACTAAATTGATAAAAAAATAATTATTTTTATTAATTTCTACTTAAGGAAGTCACAAAATAAGTAATACATTTTTATCAATTCTTTACATGGATTCTTCTAGAATTTTATAGATTTTGCCTACGTCCATAAAAAACTAATCGTAATTTAATTTAGCCACGTCACTTGTAATAAGAGATATTTCATTATTAATTTAGTTATGATTGTTCCTGAGCTTACAGTACAGCATATTTTTCAATTTATGCAAAATCGAATTTCCGAATATATTTTGATTAGCAATAATTACCATTAATTTTCCCTAGTTACCACGACTGGGTGTACTAAATTACCACATTGAATTCCAGCCCAACTTTTCTGCATCCAAGGATCGAAATCTAAATTTTGCACCAATATATAAGCACTAAAACGCAGATCTCAAAATAAAAATTAAAAAAAAAAAATCAAATCGACTTTACAGGTGAAGTCTATCACGGCTGCTACTTACACTCAACTACAAAACTGATTTCCAATACACTCATAAAGAAGATAAAAAATTACCAGTTGAAAATGAAATTTGAGTGCCAAAAATACAAAATCTGGAAAAGGATAAAATGATACATTTAAATATACAAACTCTTATTAAGTAAAGTGAAAAGAAATGTTTTAATTTTTATTTGAATTTATTAGTACCATGTACTTTTCAATAATAAGAAATTAACAAAGTTCTTTGAAACAAAGCCTTATGATGTGTGCTAAACTGACTAAAAATTTTGATTTAAGACTCCTATTGGTGTTGGAAAAGTGAAGAAGCTTACGCGCCGAAACACCTAAATTGAGTGTATTCAGCCAACCATACTTCATGACATCGTAAAAATATGATCTTTTATGTGAATGTAAGTTATTTAATTATAAAACAATCCACTCAACGGTAGTAATTGAATACTAATAAATTGATTTTATTTCATTCTTTACATCGTAGATGTAATGTTGCGAAGTGAACCTATAATGATGAGCAACAAGTTTCTGCCAGTAAATATATACAAAATTTCTCTAACTTTTCCTTAAAATTTCCAGGAGATCGTGAAATAAAACCCATTATGCATGGATATATTTTATTAATAAAGAAACAGTCGCTTTTTATGTTCTAAATATCACAGATTACCACGTAATTATTCTATGGCAACATATGTAGGAAACCATCTACCGTCGGTAAGGTACACTTTTAAAAAGAGAAAACCAACGTCGCGCACAACATGACCGCGCCCAGCAACGCTACGCCTCTTTCAGACCCCGAACGACACACCGGCGCTTGCCTCAGCAATTCTTCGTACGGCAGCGCCATCTGGTCCGTATTTTTTGCCGTCGGAACCTCCCTTAACCTCAAAGTGGCGTCGTGGAACAAGACGTTCGAATGCCATTCGTATTTGCCGAACATCTCGAAAGAGGGCGTGAGATCGCGGTAGTTTTTCCCGAACAAACTATCTAGCAGGAGAAACACGTCGAGGGTGTCCTTCATCCAGAGTTCCGTGCTGTTGGACCTCACCATCGCTTGACCTAATGGCGCCCAACTCATATGGCAGGGGTAGTGATTCGATGGACAGACCACCACGAAGTCATCGGTGGATTCGTTACTCGAAGGATAGTCGGGGGACTGGCCCGAACCTGAAAGCGACAGTGGTTCGCGTATTGAAGACAGCAAAAAAAAATAAGAACATGTGTTTTATAAATTTTGTAATGGATATTGTTAATTTTATATTTAACAGAAATAAAAAAAGATGTCTACTTAATGTAACAACAATTTTAGGAAAAATTTGCTGAAATTTAATAAAATAAGCAACCTCGATGGCTTCTTAGAAGTTTATGGGGAATACAAAAAGGCATTTATAAAATATTTCAGACATTGCAGCGTTGCCACATCAATTAGAACCAAACACCAACTACATTTTTTTAATAGGATGCCCTGTATATTTATACACTTCTAGATTCTGCGAAGAGTTTTGAAACTTTCCATGTAACGTACGTGTTGTCCTCTCAGAATATTGGCGATCAGTCTGCGCTTGTTCTTGTTGTTCGGCGAATTCGCTGAATATTTATATCGAGCAATTCATATTTCGCATTTATTATTGCATGGTCAAAATACTCCAGCTCTCTTCTTTTTATCGTATCTATTTTTTGTTGTTAATAATCGCTTCATTGGTAGCTCTGATATCCATTGCAAGCTCACATTGCAAAAGCTTCAATCTTCTTGCACATTGTTTCAGAGAAAGTCCATTAGTAACTTAATAAGTGTATTCTTACATCTCTGTTGGTTAAAACATTTTGGATGTTCTTAAATTATGTTAGCGTGCGGGAAGCGCCACTTTACCACGTCAGTTTCGTTTTCTACTGATCCGAGCCACTTCTGACGTTTCCGGGATTCTACCGCACAAGTGTGGGAGCAATCGGATGTTTTCAGAGAGTCAATTCTGACAGTGATATCAGTGAATGTATTAGTGTTGTTTTGCGAAAATGTACCCAAAAACTAACAGTCGTGGAAAAATTATAGTATGCACCAAGTGCGGTTAACGGTATTTGACTCACGAGTTTATTTGACACCGAGCGGAGCGACCGTTGCATACACTTGTTGCATAATGTACTATTAAGAACATGCAAAGTGTCTTAACCAACAAAGATGTAAGGATACACTTATTGAGTATACTATAATATATACTATTTTGCTTGCTGCTTTTGATTTCTTGAGTTAGGTTCAGCGGTTCAGAGATTTCTTGGTATCCGCTCCACAATTTCTTCATTTATTTATTTATCTGTTAAGCTATTACTTATATTTTTGGTTTTAATTGTTTTGCTTTATATTTAATCGTAGACCCATTTGTTGGCTCTGATAAAAGTGCCTATTTTTTAGAAAAATTGGCAACAATCGCGCAAACAAAACTATTTTCAATAATTTTAAGTAAAACTTTGAATTTTTTGTTGCGGTTCCCAATAGGCTCCTGTATAACATGATATGAGATTTTAGTTATCGCATAAAAATGTTTATAAATTTCTAACCTAAAAAAAATGTAGTACAGGAGGTACGATACACTCTGGTATATTTAAAAAAATAATATTTCAAATCTAATATCATGAGTAGGTAGGTACAATAGAAACAAACATTCTTGCTGTAGTCTTCCCATTATCAAAATAACGAAAAGAATTTCGAGATAAATTGTTTGCCAAATGCAATCTAATTCAAGTTTTGAGATATATCGCCATGACGTACTGCTAAAATAAGAAAGCGGTGAGCATATTGAAAATAAATAACCAAAATTTCAGATTTTTACCTAAAGCCGTTGAAAGATAATTAATTATTTTCATGATAGATATTTAATGTCAAATTCAGTTAATTCAGACCTTTCTTTGAAGAAGCCAATAGGATGATTGTACCTGTCCTTTGAAAATTGAGAAACGAAATATAACATATATATGTAAACGTAAAAACTTTCAGAACTTTCATTCTATTCAAGTGGTGTGGCAACGTTGAACAGACCTAAATATTGTAAATATTCAATAACCATCTTTTTCCATTCGCAATTCGTGGATTTCTGTATATAAATAAAAAAAAGAACCTAATACTCTAGACCTCACCGGAAACAAATGCCTTTATGGAATTCCTGGACACGAAGGCGACGTCTCCGATGCCGCTGCTCAAACAGTGCAAAGCCCCTAAGTCGCCATCGAACCCGTCCTGGCAAGTTTTCCACAGATTTTCCAAAGATTCGTTCTTCGGTATGCCCGGTACACAAGAAGGTCCGAAATATTTGGCCAACGCCTCATTGACCGAACAGTTACCAATCAGACCGAGCTTTTGTAGAGTGCGAATGGTAGAATGCCAAGCTACCCCGTCGTAGGTAGCGAAGCACGCCTTCGCACCCCGGAGGTCTTTGAAACCGTCGAATTTGGTGCCCTTCCTGGTGACAGCAACGCTGACGTACTTGTCCTCGTCCTTGGCGGTTTCGTAAAACAACGTCTTCAATTTAAAGTCCCTAAAAATCACCGGTACGTTTTTTTAGCACAAAATCCCCCAAAAAAATGGTAATTCGTTGACTAAAACAATTAAATGGTAAACGTGGGTTAGAATAAGAAGAAAATTCTGGAATTGAGGACAGCCAAGTAGTTAGGAAAATTGATGAACATTCTCATCAAGAGAGGATAAAGAGAAGAGAGAGAATGTAGAAGGAAGAAGAAGAGAAATAATTAAAATTTTACTTCAATTTCCTATAGTAATTGTAAAAATTGAAACATCCTAAAAAAAAATAAATAAAAATAAATCTTATTAGTTATATAAAAGGAGTACAGAGTGATCCAACGAATATATTTAAGCCCTTTTTATTGTGGCACTGGCTGCATTCCAAAACACTTTCTGTTTGTCGAGTGCAGGTTTGGTGGGTTTGGGTCAATTTATGGGTTGCTGAATAAGTTCCTGTATTATCCTCTATAACTCTAGTAGTTTTATGGTTTTGTCTATCCATTCTAAAACCTACATCCCATCCATGCCTATCCATTCTAGAACACTGAGAATTGTATGCCAAAGGTTTATGGTAGGAGATTCGTAAAGAAAAATAGACTAGACTAGTCGGATTGATTTTGCTTGCATCGTTGGGGGCGTTTTGCGACATCACTGCAAATAAAATCTATTTTATCAGAAAAGTTAAATGCAACATCACTTTTATTGTAAATATAGTCAGATAAGGCCTAACAAGTTACCGCATGTCTTTGTCTTAACCCATAATATTTGTTTGAATATTTGTTTGTAAAATTTTCACAAAAAAAAAACAACGCTATGGTGATATTATACAGTGATACATAAAAGTGCTTATTGTATCAAAATATAGCCAAATAAAACCTAACACGATAGTGGAATAGTCTATTATGCAACAAGTTCGGTAAACGGCATTTGACTCACGAGTTTATTTGACACATGCGGAGCGCAGCGGAGCGAGTGTTTAATAAACGAGTGACTTAAAAACTTTACCGAAAGTGTTGCATACTGTACTTTCTCTACGACCATTTGGGTACATTTTCGCAAAACAATCGGAATACATTCAATGACGCGACCGTCAGAATTGACAAACGTCAAAATTCAAGGCGTAGGAAATATCTCCGAAAACAAACCCGTGCAGTAAAATCCCGGAAATGTCCCAAGTGGCTCAGATTCGTGGGAAACGAAACTGATGTGGTAAAGTGACGCTTCCCCCATGCTATATCGGTGTGTGTAATTAGGTATTTTACAGACGCAAGTAGAAAAACTTTTTTTCGATATCTAGTTCCTAAAATATAATATCAGTAAAAGAAATAAACACTCGAAATAATGTGGCATCTTAGGGAATATTTTCCATTTTCCACTATTAAGTTTTAATATCCGTTGTTTGTAGCAAAATCTTATGCAAATGTACTCATTCCCTTATGACTGAATATTACAATACAAAATATGACCATAATGAAACACAATAACGAACATAAAACACTAAATCCTTGTGTTTTAATGCAGGTAACGCGATCCCATAGATTCTAATAGAAGCATATCGATGTGGAAAAGGCATTTTTCATTAACCAAAATGCGCTATGAATAGCTACAATTTTAATGTTTATTGACCCCATTATAATTTTTGCTACTTTGTTTTCCAAAGCACACTCGGATTTTAAAAATTTTGAATTTCTTGTCGACAGGTGGAAACTGTTATTGACATTTTAAATATATATATATATTTTTTAAAACAACGAAAATTATGATTTAATAATGCAGGTATACTAACAATATTTCATTTCTTTTACTGATATTATACGTTGAACTTTTACTTTTCTATATGTATTTTTTAGCATTTAATTTCATTTATAGTGATAATAGCAAAACGCCATCTAGCGGTCAGCGTCGATAACCTAAAAAGGAACCCTTTTCAACATCTCCAAGTTTGACAGAGAGTTCAGAATTGTTGTTTTTCTGCAATATCTTCGGCGTATTTCATAAAACGATTTTTTTGGTAAATTTGCTATACATATAAGTGCCTTTTTAATCAAATTATTTTCAAATTCAATATTCATGGGCATCAAAATCTCGATAATTTCTTTCTCAAAAGGGTTATCCATAACTACTACTGAATCAGCCAGAAGATATTTTATCACTTTAACTATAGTCTTCAAAATCATCCTAACTCAAATTCTCATGGAAATCTCTTGTTTACTACAAGTTAAAGCGACATTTAAAAAGACCTTTTCACTTCCAATATTCTTCATTTTTTCCGAAGGGACCTTAATACCTGCTGACGGGCCTTCCATCAATGCTTGACGAGGGTTGATTTAATAATTTTGTATTATATGTTTATTTTGTATATTTATGTATACATATTATAGTGTTACCTTCATTAAATAGCGTCTTATCGAGAGAAAATATTTCTTTTGCTCTTTTCGGGACTTCTCAACTAATTTTCATAGCTAGCAAAGAATCAAAATTCATGTTTTTCAAAGTTGAAAGTTTTATAGTTATCAATAGAATGCTGCCATGATGGCCAAGCTAAAATTTAATCTTGTCGTTGGTGCGTATTTTTTTTTTTTTATAAAAAGAGTGAACTCGAATTGCACATCGCAATTGCAATTGGACAGCGTGGATTTTTGTATTGAAATGGCCTATAGCATATCAAACTTTTTTATACTCTGTGGTACGAACAAACAGAGTAGAATTTACCTCAATCCCGAGTGCACCAGGTCCGGTGGAACTACGGCGACGTCAGCCGCGTTGACGTTCAGGGCGAGCATACAGTGAGTGACGTTATCGGCTTTTATGCAGTCAAGGTCGGGCTCGACTCCGTAAACGGCAGCCGATTCCCTCAGCCAGGCGCATTTGGCGTTCTCCAGGTTGGACGTGGTGCAGATGCGGATCGTCCTCGGAGGGTGACATCCTGAGAAGCTGTTAGCGCTGAGGAAGCCCTTCGCCTTGTGGAAGTAAGACTCTATCGACTCGACGGGATCGAGGGTTTGGACGGTGACGTAAGCGGTCTCGAGGAGGTACAGCAAACTCGACTTCCACGGGCTGACGTCCGAGTGGTTCAGGCTGGAGATGATCGCTTGAATTTCCTGGGCTTTGGTCCTGAAACAGGGCGTCATCTTTGCCTTTACTTTTTATTTATTTTGAAAGAAAATTATTCAAATAGGCTCACCTTCTGGTAGCTATGACCGACCACGGCTTAACTACCCAAACGCAGGGGTCGGTGCTGTTCAGAGGCATCACCGAGTCGTCGGGACACAGCAAGCTGTAGAACTCCGGGCTATCTTCCTTTCCGCCGGATGTAAGCCCAAAATGTTGCCTGACGTCATCTAGTCGAGCCCAGCTGATGTCTCCCGCTCCGTCGGTGAGGCAAAGCAGGGATCCTCTCCTACCCCAATACTTATCTTGCTTGGAACACCTTGCCGGGTTGTCGCAGAGCCGACAAAGGTTGGGATATTTTTGTTCTGCAAATCAATTGCTGTTTATTATATATCATTTATATACAGGGTGTTTTCGAAACGAATCTTAATAAATAAGTGAAAAATAAAATATGTTTTTTTTTATATCTATAATACCACTTTAGATATTTTAATGATATTTGGTACACATGTACTACGTATCAAGAGGCCTTATTTAGTGTACCACATTTTTTTTTAAATACACCAGTGGCGGGCGTGCGGAATTTCACATGTCTATTTTGGCAGACATTGATGGTACACCACTGAAAAATTATTCTTACAATCTTCAATCACTTCTAAAAAAAATTAATTTCCTTAATTTCCTGATTCTCTGCATGGTGATAACAATATCGTTAATATGACAGCATGCAGAGAATTATTCTCATTATTATTTAAGTAAATGTCTTGTTTTTTATTTTTATTAAAATACTTTAAAAAATCGAAGTAGGGATTCGAAGCACGTAAACTTAGACAAATAAAATAAATTTTATTATTTATCTTGTTAAGATGTTATGTTATTTCATTAAAATTGTAAAAGTAAAAAGAATAGTCTTCTAATATTTCTTTATGAAGGACACTAGTTGGTAACCAAAAACTAGATATTTTGTTTTAGATAGATACTTTAATTTCACAAAAAAGTTCTCGATTTATATAAAAGAAAATATTACCAACTAGTGTGCTTCAGAAAAAAGAAATTAGAGGACTGTTCTTTTCACTTTTAGAGTTTTAATAAAATAACATAACATACTAACAACAAGATAAATAATAATTGATTTTTATTTAAATTTATTTTATTTATTTAAGTTTACGTACTTCGTCTTCGTAATTGAAATATTTTAATAAAACAGACATGATGTCATATTAACGATATTGTTATGAGAAGTCAGTGGCGTGCCTTCAATGTTTGCCAAAATAGCCAGGTGTACGTCCGCCATTGGTATATTTAAAAAAAATGTTGTACATTAAATAATGCCTTTTGATACATAGTACATATATATGTTCCAAATTTGATTAAAATATCTAAAGTGGTATTAGAGATATTAAAAAAATATATTTTATTTTTGAAAACTCTCAAAAGTTGAGACTTTTAGGACATATGTTCATATGAAGTTTTCTTTTAAAAATTTATTAATTTAATTAGAAAACACCCTGTATTGCTTCCAGAAAAGATAGTCGCGAAGAAGAGAGGAAACAATAGCTTAGCTTTTTGAGTGCTAAGTAGAGACGATTTAAAGGTTGCCGGTTGTTTTTGTTTTGAGATCTGCTTTGAGCAATGACAACGATGCATTCGAATGGTTTCATTTCCGGTGGATGTTTAAATTGTTGATTTAATTAAGTTTTAGGCAGTCGTGAGTTTTCTACTTTTAATAAGGGACTATTTAGAATGCAACAAAAGATAAATGCCTCGAGTCCAACAAAAGTTGGTCTCGCCAAAAAAAAGTTTGCTTAAATTTGTTCTATAACGTCGACATATCAAAGAGTATTGGGCAACCACCATTTTGGTTTAAGACATTGTTTAGTTTCATTACTACTGAATCACTATATATCTAAAAAGAGAGGTGGAAATGAAATAAGTATATTAAGATACTATTTCAACAGTAAAATCGTGAAGTTCGCAAGGAAAAGCTTATACAATGCTCCAAAATAGTTAAGATTTCGTTAAGACTAGGTAATTAACACATTTAAGGTACTCTAACCACAGAGCCACATCGCATCGGCTCGAATGTTCCATCTGTTTCGCTAGCAGGCGTTGCGTTCTAGAAAAGCGGAGCGCCGCATTCGCTAGGAGTCAGTCGAAAAGTGAAGCCGGGACGCCCAAATATAAATAATCGACAGATATAAATAGAGACTTTATGAAAATTATTAGTTGTGTACAATGCGATTTTATTATTTCAGACGATATAAATTTTAAATCCCCGAACAACTTTTGTCATATCGGCTGATATCGATAGTGATCGATTGTTGGCGATTTAAAAAATAGGTATCTAGATACTCACTCAGTTCTCTATCCAAGACAGCGTTCCTTACCCACGGACCAGCCTTGCAAGCACTCAGGAAAATTTCCGAAGAAGCTCTCACGCGATTTTCGGTAATAGTCAGCTGAGGGTCGCACTGGGGTGGTACCGTGCTGGCTTCGAAGTACTGAAAAACATGTGTCCCGAAGCAGTATTAGCATAAGGACGCAATCCTAATAAATTAAAATTGCCAAAATTAAAATTTCTATAAATTCATTTAAAAAAAAAATGATAACGATATTTATCTGCGTTTAGAATGTGATTGAATTAGTCGTCCAGTTCCATTGAGAGAAGTTTAAAAAAAATATTTTGTACCATTTTTAATAAATCGTTTCATTGATGGATATCATACTTTACTATAATTAACTTAATCAGAATTTATAGTCAATGTTACAAGTGGTGTTTATGCATGTGCCTAGTGCAATATTGTTCAGTCTGATTGAGTTGTTCGAATAGAAACTCCATAGGTATGGAACTTGTAGTCAACTTCAAATGTTGTTATGCCTGTTATGGTGATGAATTTCATCAACGAATAGCAACCGCGGTTTTTTCAATCCTGAGACCAAAAGTCAATCCAAAGAATGGCCTCCCTTCAAGTCGCTTGAATTTCCGTCTCTTAGAAAGGTAATACTTACTGTATTCTGGAATTGCGAAGGGATTTTTATGGATTATCTAACGAAAAGTACAACAATTAACGTAGAATAGTGGAAATTTGTGGTTGGGCGACATGCACTTTTCAAAAAAGGACCTGGAATGTTGCACAAGCGCCCGGATATTTCAGGAGCATACGACAAAAGAAAAACGAACAATGTTTTGGTACTTACGATGGGAATGGATTGATTTCCAGATTTAAAAAATCCTTACGGAGTATTCGATTTGATGGTTTAAGACGTGCAGTAAATCGATGGATAAATAGTTGAGAACTATTTAAACTGAGATTATGTTGAAAAACTATTTTATAATGTGTACAAAAATTAACAAAATAATAAAAATTTTATCTAAATTATTATAGCTAAGTTTGGAAACATCCCTCGTACTTTTAGCGATAATAATTGCTTCAAGACACTGTAATTTGGAAGATGTTGCTGATTTGAATTAGCTGATGTTAAAGCATATACGATTTTTGTTATTTTTTAATATTTTCTTAAACTCGGATTTAATCGCTACTTACGTTCGATAATATTCTGGTCCAGTCAGTTTCGTAGCCGTAACCGGGATGACAGAACCTCTTGTTCCTCAAATCGTGCCTGCTTCTGATGTTCGCGTGGTTGCCTACTACCGCAACGACCTCGTATTCGAACTCTTTCTCTGCGAAACGATAACATCACTCGAAAAATCCCCTTCGCTACGCGGCAATTAATAATTTACCTCTTTCGTAGCGCAATTCGTTGGTAATCAGCACTTCTAGCTCCAAATTCGACGCCGCTACGAGATCCTCGGGCGTGAAAACCGCAAAATCCGCTTGGTGCTTGTTGATACGTCTCAGGCAATCCATCCTAGGAAAATTAAATTAGATCAGATCGTGATACGTAACGTTTGCGGCAAATTTTAAGGTCGGTTTACCTACGCATACTTATTCGCTGGCAAGTACAAGTTAACTTGGTGTTAAATTGAAAAGAAAGTTTTATTTGGTGATGTTATAATGTAATAGAAAATATCAGTCGAAGTTGAATAAATAAAAGGAAGTACGTTTTAGTGAGAAGAATAAAGAATATCAACAAAAACGTTCAATGTTTGAATAATTTAAAAGGTTCTAAATGAAAAATAAGAAATTTTTTCATATCAACCTGTTCTCAGCTTCGAGAATACAGGGTGTCAAGCTTAAAAAAAAGGGTTTTTGATAAGTATATCGAATATTCCTTAACCGATTTTGCTGAAATTTGCTTCTTCTTCTTTTTATGGTGCTGAGTTCATGTGTAGTGATAGGATGCTGACTCGTTCACCCTAACTAGATTAATTTCCTGGGCATGTAATAAAATTTTTTTTTTCGAAAACGAAGAAATATTTTTAAAATAGTTTGCCACCCTCCATCCTAAACCCATGTTTATATTAAAAAAAAAAACATGTATATGCTTTCTTTAATCTCGCTAATAATCTTCTTTTTTACGTTTATATAGCAGGAGTTTAATAAAGCTTCTTTTCTCTTTTAGTTACTTTCTTATCTATCAAAGTGGATAATTATAGTTGTTAAATAGTAATTTATCTTATCTAGGATGACGATATTTAACGAAAATAGAGACAGATAAATTACCGATTAGTAATAACAAATTTGTAAATTTTCGGTTTTGATTTAAATATTAATTATAATTATAATTAATTAAAATAAGAAAAAAATAAAAGAAAAATGAAAAAATTCGGGAAACAAATAGGAAAAGACAACAATTCTAAACCTTTCTGTTTTTGCTTTTTTGTCTGTCGAACCTTGACCGATTTCATACGCGATAAGTTAAAGATTCTCCCGGCCTCTTAAGTATCGTTTCCTGCATTTTTTCGACTCGAAAAATGTATTAAAAATCTTACCTGTCCAAGGCGACTACGCACTCTACTGTGCTCTCCGCCGCATCAAGCTGCGGGCAATACCTGGTGGATTTTTTATAGCCTTCTTTCCCGTCGACTACGCATAGTTTATCTGGAAAGCATTTTTTAAATTCGAGCCCAATAACAAACATAATTGGAAGTTGTTTATTCCAATTGAAATCGTTTATCTAATTAGTACTTGAAATTAAAAAACCAATAGAATAAACCAAGTGAAGTGCACATGGGAAAAATGATCCGAAATATCGAAAGTCAAAATTATTACACCAAAGTTTTGAGTCCCTTAGATTCGCATTTAAATACAAGCGTACAATGAAAGAGCGACCCACGTCCTCTCAATTTACGAATAACCCATCCAAATCCAATAGCCAATCAAAAAGCTGAGAAGCATCAACATTACTACTTGACGTTGCAACAACAATTAGAGTGGAAATGAATTTGACGTTCAAAAAGTAAAACAGGAACTATAAATTCAGTAATGAGAAACCTCTGGCGCATATGTTAATAATAGCTTGTCATTTTGAAAGTTTTACTAAATTTAAATTTAATATGGTACGAACAAACGAGCAAGGCCCCGGTGGTTATTTTTGTTACCTAATAGGAAATTTTAGATCGTTTTTCCATATTTTTTAGGGGAGTTAGCTAGATTTTTTAGTTTTTTTTCCTAATATTTTGGGTAATAATTTTTATTAGCTATTTTTTCTCTAAAAATTAATAAACCTTCTAGTAAAACTTACTTTAAAACTGCCCGAAGTGACTTAAACTTTTTTTAGACTTTTAGAGTTAAACTTTTCTGTAACTATTTTTTTTAAAAAACGACCAAAATAAACAATTAGCTTTTAATTACGCAAATCTACTTTTAACCGAAACAAAACTTTCATTTCCCTCAAAGCATTGAATAGTCATTTTAGGCGAGTGGAAATATTTTTTTATTTCAAAAATTTGACTGAAAAAAAAATTTCCTTCATGCACCTGCCTCACTCTTTGGTTACAAATCTTTTTTTTTTTAAATATCTACCTAGGAATCTACTTTACCAGTTTAGCGCATAGTGTTAACTAAGTTTCAGATTACAAGCGAAATAAAAGGAAATTAATCGTCAAATACTGGGCGTATCGCTTTATCTTCTATAAATAACCGCACAACATGCAACCGCATTGGCGTTGATATAAACAACAACACAAATTACATATTTTTTTACGTTTCTTTTACTTACATTTTTCGCAGCAGATTGCCGGAAGCCAAAAAAACAGCACGAAGAGCGCGACGAAACACCTGCATGTCTTGTTCATGGTACCGCCAAAACTTAAATTTTGTACCGCAATTGTTTACCGACGACGGGACCCCAGCAGCTCCGTGCGATCGGTTTTCAATGTTACCAGATACGATCTGTGGTCTCATTCACCAGCGGCGTTCTCTTCTACGCACATTATATTATTAGTTATTAGCCTATGTAATTAATTTGAAATTATTGTTTTCCTTTCGGTGATAAGTGTATGAGCCGATGGTATCGAATACGAGGGCTGTTTAACGAATTCGTTTAGTTCAGTTGGAAGAGCATGAAAAGTTAATATGGACTTAGTTTCCGGTTCCCTTACTGACTGCTCTTAAATGGGCATTTCTTGAAAGAACTTTATTTACAGAGAACAAGAAGCTATAATTACCAAGACACCTTCGAGAAAGATTATATTATTTTGAAGATAAAATTGCTTCTAGGTTCACTCTATCTGGATGTCTCCTGCGTTGGCCATGGACTCTGTCTGGCTGACGTTTCGCCAAACATGCTCTTTCAGAGCCCTGTCTGAACCTGTTTTTCTGACTAAGACTAGCTGAAACTCAATTTGAGGCAGCCCTGAAGAAGCCAGAAGCATATCATCAAGGAGAAATCCAGAAGGAGTTGTTCCTAAAACTTACACAGTCTGCGGATGCTTCTTTGGAAAAAAAAAGGTGAAATTGATGTGTGGGCCAGCAATATAAATAGAATATATTTATATTGCTTTTATATAAATATAAAGTCAATTTTTATCATCAAATAATAAAAGTAAATGAATAAGTAACAGCTACTGAAAAAGGTTATTTTGATATACAACAGCGCATTATTTATTATACAGTTTGATTTTTATAAGCGAATGAATGAAGAAGTTTATACTATGCTCTTCCTAACTTCCAAACTCAGAAAATAAACTATGGAAAACTAGCCAAGACTAGCCAAAATTAAGGAAAGCTAACCAAGAGAAGACTAACCAAAAGTGAGTGACGAAAGAGCTCCTATCCTATCCTATGTTCCTAAACTAAACAAAACTAACCAAAACTAAGTCGCTGCGCTCTGCCAACAGCTCCTACCTGACTTGAGACGCGAAAGTGTGAGTTAACACATTAAGGAAGCAATATATCTGATTGCATGAGGTTCGCAATATCAAAAAAAGGATTAAAAAAAAACGTCTTAATTGTTTTATATTATTTGGTAATTGGTAAAAATGGTCTACATATAAAGGGGCGATCCATCATGTGAAGAACATATGGCAACGCCAGGCCTTCTTGAATGTGGCATTGTTTTCATACTTTTATCATTATGTTCTGTAATATAATTATATTATTAGCACTGAATAAAAAAATTAATAGATAAAAACTAGTTTTGATCAAACGGGGTGTTTTTAAATTAGCTGTTAGTACTTCTTATGGCATTTCAATAGTGCAGCTTGCAATGCTTTCAATTTCTCTTATTTTTTAATTCAAATGCCTTAACATATTAGTTTAATGAGATTTTTTAAATAATTTAGGTTTTTGATAGTACCGGTTTGTCATTGGGATATATCAGTATTTTTTCTAAACACCCCGTATACTTTTAAAACGCGTTTATATTTTCGAACGATCTCCTCAACTCTTGTGACGCCATTGGCAAATCCTTTCAACAAATGGTTTTTGAAGGCTACGAAGGACGCCCCTTTTCTGAACTAGTTTGGATTTGCCCGATCTTTCCTCACGTGGAATTTCCTTTACTATAAGCGATCAATTCTGACACGCGCAGAATTATGCGCCGTTGCCGGCTCTCGCAAAACTTCCTGCCGTTTGCGAAAAAATGTATTAGAACCTCTGCTCAAGTTGTTAATCGTTTTTAATCAGCAAACCGACAACGCTGCAAATATATGCTTCGTCTGGGAATACGTTACTTTATGTTAATGTGGATAATTGGCTATACTCGGTAAGTAAAAGGACCTTGGTGACTTCATCGTCGTTTTTTGGGTAGGATTTCTCAGAACGCTTTAACTTGGGATTAACCAATATTTACCGTCTGCCAAATATTATTTTTAAAAAAATAAAAAAATCAGTAGAATATTTAGTTAACATCAGCAGGACAAAAATAAACTCTATAGCAAAGCAAAAAACTTGCGAAAAGGTAAATATTAACAGAGCCCTCTACAGCTCGCTAGACGGTTTTTACTTAATATGGTACGTTTTGGAAGAATATATAACAAACAAATATATAAAATAATGCTACGAATTAAGAAACTGTATGTTTAAAGAGGAGATCCAACATCATCCTTGGCAAATAGAATTTTAAACAGGCGGGTTTATATTTACTGCCAATTATATCCCGGTCAAGTTTAACGAATTGCATGGCCATGATATTCAACATATCCCATTAATATGGTGGGTAGGTAGGTATATCCAGTTTTAAAATGACATTTTAATTTGTGGTATTCACGAGCGTAATAAAATTTACATTTAAACGTCGACGGTATTATTTTTTTTTTTCATTTAATTGTAGCTCAAAATGTATATTGATTTACAACTCCGTATTCTATTATTAACGTACTGGATATCAAAAGCTTTTCCTGAGTTTTGAGACACTTTTTCAGCGATGTATTATCAGACTGGGTTTAATATTTTAAGATTTAAAAATAAAATATTAGATGCAGCGTCCTCTTGTGGCCTAATATCGAAACATGTGTGCAGACATGGTAGAAATCGCCTTCAATTCGCTGGGAAATCGTAGAGATGGCGCCGCGTCGCGTAACAATTCGTTTTTGAATTTGCCTTCGCATTAATTATCTGAACTAATTATGGTTAATTGGTAAGATTCATTCCCAGAAAACGACGTTTTCCAATCAACGGAGCATAGAGTACGCAGTGTTGATTTATGATAACACCAGGATGTGTTTACAATTCAACAAAATTCGTAAATTAATCTAAATTAACACATTCTAACAATGAATGGTAGAGATAATGTTATTGACGCGAACTTAATTTGCATATAATGCTCACCATTTAGTTAACGTATGCAAAATTATATTTTTTATTGCAAGTTTGAGACCTGCGCTGCATCAATAAAATTAAAGTGTATTTGGCAACGCCGCTTTTCGAAAAACAACCACGTGTTAGGGCAACATCAAAACAGAACCGGTACTCAGTTTTAAAAGGCATATTTATGATAAGTACACTCACGCGTACAAAATTGACATGCCCCGAGCAGTCAGTATATCGTCGACCACGGCAACACCGCGGTCGCGTTTATTTATAACTTTTTACATTTGTTTGGTTCCAGCTTTTATTCTGCAATTATCATAATGATATCTCAGAGATAAGTACAATCTGGAGATAGGGTTCTGTCAATATGTCGGCCCGCGACCAATTTTTAGCATTGCCGTTACAAAAGACGCGTCGTGTGATGTAGATTAGACTCCAGTACCGCTTTTTTTTGGAATTCCTTACCAGAGGTGAGAGACTTTAGCGACCTAGATGATTATTCTTGTCGGCTTGGGTCTATTTTTAATAGACCTTCGCAAGGACGACCGAGTTCATTATCACCATTCCGACGGGAGTGCCGCCCATAAAATCAGTGATTTTTTTTATTAACTTTCTCAAGTGTTTCATCATCTATAAACCGACAAATATTCCACAAATCTTTGTTTCGTAGGGTTAATAATTGTTAAGCTAGATAAAAGTAACATTTCGAAAATAATAAATTAAATCTACAGGATGAGCTATGCTTGGGCGACAACTCTGGTTTTTATGTAATCTGTGAATATCCTGCAGCCCTAAACTAATTAAAGCAATTGTCCTGTTTGTATAGAAAAAACTTAAGAACAGTTTATATGAAAATATTTAATAAAACGGCTTATAATTGTTTAAAGACTCACATCCAGTTAATTATTCAATAACTACTCACACCAATATTTTGTACACAAAAAAACGACGTTACATTACAAAAATCTAAATTTATTTTGTAAAATCCACATTTTCTACTCTTCTTTAATGATATGTTGGACTGCTTTCCGCCTATTTTAATCTTTTATCTCTTTCTCTCCCTCTCCCTCCCCCCTCCCGACCCCACTCCCTCCTCTCCCTTCTCTCTCTCTCTCTTCCTCCCACTACCCCTCTCGCCAATATCACTCTCTCTAAACGTTAATAAAACATTGAAGACTGTCTTTAAACAGAAGCAAATACGCCGTTTTATTTAAAAAAAAATTACGCCCTCGGGAAAGGTCCGCAGCAATGCCATTTTTATTTTAAACTGAGGGAAAATTGAATGCGTGCATAACCAGGATTGTTTTTTTTTCTATTTCAGTTTTCCCTACTACGCAGAGATGAAAGTCAACAGAAATCTCATTGCCATAAAGGCTCATTATTTCTTATTTATGGCAGGTGCGTATACCATCTTCGGCATCTACTGAAGTGACAAAAAAATCACTCCTCAATATCTTATTTTTATTTTTTCCTACAATCAAATAATCGAAAACTGACGAAGTCGTTTAAGCCTTTGCAACAATGCGTGCCTTTTAGCTATGGGACCCATCTTACCTCAGCTATCGGTTTATGGCAAAGAGATGGGCATATCGACGGTGGTAATGGGCGCCGTAACCGGCATTCTACCTGTTGCTTTCCTAGTAGCCAAACCGTTGTTTGGCATCCTCGTCGATATCTACAGGGACTACAGGAAGGTCATATTTATGACGCTGATCTTCGTGATGACATTGTCGTTCAGCCTGATCGCTTTTATTCCTGCGACGACGCAGCTGAGCCGCTCGGTAGTCAGCGGTCAGCTGGAGGATTTTTACTTGGATACATGTAAAGTCATAGTCAGTGCGTAGTTGATATAATATGTCGTGTCCGTTTCGAATTATCCGGGGTGTTACTTAATGATAGGTCATTAATTTCAGAACTCGAGTGGCGTCTCAGTGACACTTTGTTGTTGTTTTGTTATCTTTGAGTAATTAATAACGCAGATTTCGTTGGACTTTTGCACTTGAATTTGCTTCAAAAAAGTCCTCTGAAATTGCGGCTTATCATTCTTAATTAACTCCCGGAATAGGTATTATTCTGACGGGTTTTGTTTATCTTTCTTTAATATAGTCCGAACAGGGGTGACAACAAATTTTATTACTTGAGGTTATGAAAAATATCCGTCAAGGTCAGTCGAAAACGTTGTTTTGACAACTTGTCGAGCAAAAGCTGCAATTAGGTATAGTAAACACTCGCAGCTGATCATTTTAAATATATTGGCTTTTTTTCAACTAGTAAAGTGTAATTTGTGGTAATCAGCGAACATGTGTTTCTGGAAACCAGCATATAGAGGATTTTCTAATTGAATGTCAATGTTTAAGGGGGTGATTTTTGGGTCCAATTTAAAAAGAAAACTTTAGATGAACATATGTCCTAAATGTCTTAATTTTTGATATACAAGGTGGTAAATTTTTCAAAAATAAAATATATTTTTTTAATATCTGTAATACCGCTAGGTATTTTAATGAAATTTGACACACTTGTACTAGGTATCAAGGGGCATTATTTAGTGTACCACCAGTGGCGGGTGTACGTAATTTCACCTGTGTATTTTGGCAGACATTGATGATACGCCACTGATTTTTCTTAAAATGAAAATTATTTTTTGCAATCTCCAATAATTTCTAAAGAAAAAATAATTTCTTGATTTTTTTCAATCCGATGTCCGATTTTCACCTAAAAAATAATCTCTACATGGTCATAACAATATTGTCAATATGACAGTATGCAGAGAAATTAGTTTTTATTTTTAAGTGAAGACTGTGCGACTGACTAAAAAAAATTAAGAGTAGATTTGCTCATAAATGAATTGAAATGTAATTTTTTTTAAAGGAAATCAGTGACTTGCCATTGACTGTCTGTGAATAAATAATATTTTGGTTAATTAGGTCTTCACTGCACTGGCTAAATCGAAAACTTTTTTTTTTGGAAAAAATAAAATATCTATCTAGTTTTTAGTTACCAACTATTGTCCTTCAGAAAAAAATCGTTCATCTCTTCTAGAGTGTTAACTGGGGTGCAATAATCCAGACTTTTAAGATGTCTCCATAAGAAAAACTCCAAACTATTTAAACTTGGGGACCTAGGGGCCATGGTTGAAGTTCGCCGCCACCTACCCATTAAATATGAGACTTCTCTAGCATTTGGCCTCTCTGACAGGAAAAAGAGTCCAATTAAGTAATTTACAAAAATTCCAGCCCAAACATTTAAAGAAAATTGTTCTTGATTTTTATTAATACAGATTTTATGTCTCACATAATTGGTAAAATAAGCATTGCAGAAAACGTAAAGTTTCTTGTTTTTATTTCAATTATAATAAGCTTGATTTTCAAGATTATTACAATTGTTACAATCTGCTCAATCTAGAGTAGTTATTTATACTGTATGGCTATAATTTAAATAACACGTGCGTTTAATATTTGTTAATTTGTGTTTTAATAGTCGGTGGCTACATATCTCGGCAGTATTTTATCATCAGTAGTCTGAAGGCGATGAGATTATCTGTTATCTGAAATGATTTCTATTTCTACACCCGAACATCATATTCATATAGGCCTACGCAATACCTAGACGTAATACCAGAATCTCTAAATACAGACAAACTGATTGACACAATATTGAATGAACTTATTCCATAGCCAATCGAGATAAGTGTTTTGAATTGTTTATTTATATGACTCCAAGGAATTTTGTGTTTTGAGTGAATATTGATCCAGCTTTCCAAATTGTCTTGATTCAGGCGTCGTGTTTCTTTTTTGAACAATTCTTCTACGTCTATGAGCAACTAATAAGAACATTTATTTCCGCATAGTAAGATCGTATCATCAGCTTAAGTAATCATTGCTTGGCCTGTTTCATTCGCTGCAAAGGACAAATCGTCGATGAACGCTCTAAGTAGAACCCAAAACACAGTGATCGACTTTCGCAAAATGTTATTTTTAAAAATATTTTTACTTGAGCTTAACTTTAATTTTTGTATAGTCCAAGTTACACTGAGAATACAGTGTACAAGAGAGTAAAATGTATGGGTGCTCTGTCTCACCTGCTGAAATCGAAAAGTATCTCAAAATCGTTAAAGAAAAAGAATATATAAAACAATAATAAGGCCCGTAGTCATATACGGGTGCGACACTAAATTTAAAAGCTCGTCAATCACTAGAAATATTCGAAAGAAAGGTTCTAAGAAAAATATATGGCGGAAAGAAAGTGGGTGAAGTATGGGAAAGAAGAACAAATAATGAATTGCTCGAACTATATGATGAACCATTTTTAACCCATATAATGAAAGCACAAATGATGAATTGGCTGGGGCATATTATGTGTAATTCTGTGTAATTATGAAATCTCATTAGATTAGATAGATTAGATTAGACAGCAGACCAACGAAACAAGTTTTGACAAGAGGAATTGTTGGGAGAAGAAGAAGGGCCGATCCAGGATTAAGTGGATGGAAATGGAATACAGGACTGGCGAAGACAAGTGATAGATAGGAAGAAATCACGAACCAAGGCATGAGCCGCAGTGCTGACTTTATATATATGCTTAATATAATTAGTCCAATTTTGCTCAGTAACATGTTGAAATGCTTCATCTATTAACGAACGAACATGTTCTGAAATCCGAGTTGTTGATTGCTCCATATCACTTTATTCCATACCACCTCGCTATTTCTTCAATTTTGTATTTGTATTTATGTATAAGGTACTTAAAGAAAACATTGACAAATCCTTATCTTCTAGAATAATTTTACACATTTCAATTAAAATTGGCGGAATGATTTTTGAAAATAATTTGCGTGAGCAAAGTCTTAAAACCACGATCATATTTCATATTCCTAAGTTCGCCGTTGTTCTGTTCCTCTTCTTTCTTGATGTTAAAAATTGTTTTTTCACTAACACTACTTTTCACTTTTCACTTTAAAGCGAAACTCACAGTTGCACTCATTTCTCACTCGCATCTCTTAAATTTCACGTTAATCTTAAGAAATCGAACATAAAATAAAAGAAACATTTTATATTTCATATTTGGGATTATTATAAGTCATTTTGAAATTGTATGAGCAATCCATTTAATATATGTATCTATATTATCTATCTGCGTCACACACAGGTATCTTTTGGGCTGAACCAACTCTGTGATGGCTACAGGATACTTGGCAACGCTGTATCGCTTTGAAAATGATTGCGTATGCAACTCATACTGTATTATAAGTGTAACTTGGACTATAGTATTGCACTCTTCAAATCTTAACATTATAATTTTAATCCTAATAACATAAAAAATCGTTTTCAAATACCAAAAGATACCAACTATACCAACAATTCTCAATTAGCTAATAAATATTGCGAGTCAATTAAACAAACACCCGCGTTTCAGGAAAGCACCAACGCCTCATCGTGTGCCAATTTTACCCGCATCGTGAATTGCGAGTCGGAATGTTTCGCACATCCGCACACCTTCAGGATTTCGAATTGCGGAGCAGCGCATCACAAGCTCTGCTCGACCAAAACCAACACGTCACTGGGTTACCTTATGAGCAGCAACTGCGATATCACTTGCAAATACGAAGTGGAAGTCGACGGCGAGCTGTATCGGTCAGTGGCGTTCTGGGGGTTTTTGGTGCTGATGTCGGTCGGCACCGTCGGCTTCAACGTGGTCAACTCCATAAGCGACGCCATTTGTTTCGACGTCATAGGTGAGCGATAATAATTTGAGTTATATTTCTCGTATAGGTACGTTCCATAGTCTGTGACTAAATTGAATAATGCAATCTTTGAATACTTCTTCATTCATTTTCTTTATTTTATTGCTTATATTAAAGTAAAATGATTCATCAGAGCGAGAATTCCAAGAGATATTTTTTGACAATGTTGTACGTGTAAACGTACATAAATTTAAAATGAACTGCAAAAGTTTAAACGTCTCATATTCCTGAAAATTGAAGACCTCGGATACCTAACTTATATGTTTTTAAATGTAGACTTTGTCGTTAAATAATTAACACTCTGTATTATGTAATGCTCATTAAATGCGAAATTTATTTTCACTTCAAAAAATTAATATATCTACCGTTTATTTGAACTTTTAGTCACAAATCTGATGATAAACAACAACCTATATTATAACGCCGATTTTTGTATTTACTTATTTTTATTTGCAAAACTATACAATGTGTCTCACTTAAGAAGTGTACACCCTTGTAAAATATTTGGTTATGTTTCGATTTTATTTATTTTTTTGTTGGATGTATTAAAACTTTGCTTTGCTTATTGCTTCAAGCTCATGTAATAGGCCAACTGGGACTATTTAGCAACAGATAATGTAGAATGTTTGTTTAGGACTCAATTTTGATAATTCTTGTGTTGTTTTGTTGAATAGACCAAGACTAAAAGGCATTGAAATGGTTTTAGCATCCAGTATCCGCAAAAGCCAATTGACACAATTTTTTGAAGCGGAAAATCGTGAAATACATTCCTCCCGGAATAATTGTTATTTAAAAGGTAATTGTTTTTTTAAACATTGGTCTATTCAATTTTAGGCAGCCCTGAAAACGAATCTCTTATCATTTTCAATTTAAAGAAATCGCTAACAGTATTTCTCGATTTTCCGCTTCAAAAAACTGCTAACCGATGCTATATGAAAAAAACTGCTTCAGTTACTTTTAGTGAGATCTATCCAACAAAAAAAAATTATCATATGCAGTAGGGCTTAAGCGAGTCGCCCCGGATATTTAAGCACCCTATAAACAATGTTTTGTGTACAGTTCTTAAGTGCGACACTCTCTATAGTGACCAGTAACAGTAAATAACCATTGGTCACACTTTTCTAGAAAGAAATAAGCACCCAAATCCCAATTCGCTGATGGATGAATTCCCACATATTTGCAGAACATCAAACCAAAAATAATTATTTATATTACTCAATTCAATCTACTCTCAAATTTCTAGTGACGAATTAAATTATACCTAACTAATTTTGAAGAATATAGGAGTAGGTACCAAGAGAAACTCTGCGTATCTAAATTATAAAAGTACACATACGCATATCAACTCTTTTAATAATATTTGTAACGATGGGAAAGTAAATCAATTCTCTTAACTCATCTCTGTTCGTTTGTGAAATGAATGTTTTAAATTCTTATCTTAAAAATGTGTATCTGATCAGTGGTAATTAGAGGTAGCTTTTGGGATGCTGGTAAATTTTTTGAGCGTTAGTTTATTTCGTTTCTAGTATTAAGATTATTTTCCTTATACACTCACAAGTTATTACGTGCACCGTAAAAACATTTGACACTAACAAATGCATGGTTTGCAGTATCAAAATTTAAAAAACATCCTTTAAAAATAAAATTCCACGAAAGTAATCAAGCCCATTTTGCTCCAAAAATTGCGTCGTATCTACCATCAAAAAAATGCCAGCTAAAAATACATGCATTTTTAACAGCAATTTTTATCTGCTAAAAATTCATGGAGAAATACTTGAAGAAAATGCATCGAGTCTACCGGGCTTTATATTGTTTGTAAAAAGTATAATAGTTAACAATTAATGTCGTTAACAGTCATCGCGAATATATTTATGGAAGCATGGCCCAAAAATCATCGGTTACAAATTCTCTTGTTTACAGAGCCTTAAAGCTATTCCAGCTAGAATTAAAACACCTTACATCTGCTCTTCTCACTGATGATTAGAGATATTAAGCGTTCTATCACAAAATGTACTTCACCACAACTTTCCAAAGAAAATGAGTCCGAAAGCACTTACCGAAAGAGGTCCCCATACCTGCCACTGTTGTCCTGCCTTACATTCAAAACATCACTGACCACATATCAAAAGTTCTTAAGAAATATAACGTCAAAACCAGAATTTCCACTTGTAAATATTATTGCAGTAGTTTTCCTAAAGATTTGTATTATATAGAAGGCACCTCAGATGCGTACCTATTCACACCTGTCAAACTGTGGTTCTGTTTTGTAAATACAACTTTTTTGGTTATTAATTGGCAATTAATTTGATCTTTATCATGTGCAAAACTTATGTATCGATTAGGTGTATACTGTTTAAATCAATAACAAACAAAACTGGGCATAAAACTGGCCTTTGCGGGCCACCAGAAGTAACCCATTCATACATTGTATCACAGTTCCCAGTAGATACTGGTATTATTTTTGATGTGATTTTCAGGGGACGATCATGATTACGGCAAGCAAAGGGTATGGGGCACCATAGGATTCGGACTGACGGCCCTGGTAGGCGGTTACGTGGTCGACAAATTTTCTGACCAGAAGATATCATACATTCCCGCCGTCATAGTGATGGTCTTCTGTTCCTGCCTCGATCTGGTCTGCTGCGTAAAACTAAAAGTGAAATCCTTATCTATCGAAGACGACAACCGTTACTGATTTTTTTTTTCAGTTGCCCGTTATCGAACCGCCGAAGAACATCCTCAAAGACATCAAGCAACTGTTCGGCAACAAAAGAGTGGCGACTTTCATGTCGTACGCCGTCTTGGCAGGGATCATCGACGGATTCATCATCTACTTCTTGTTTTGGTACGTCGAAGATTTGGCGGCCGCCACTGACGTCACCAACATTAAACTTCTCGAAGGGTTGATCGTGGCCGCGGAGACCCTGGGGGGGGAAATCATATTTTTCTCGGTGTCAGGTAATAATATTAATTGTTTTGGTGCGGCAACATAAACATAACATAAACAACCTCAAATTTAACTTGCACCACGGACGTACCTCCTGCGTCGGTTTTTGCTTAGTCGAAATTGCTGACGTTTCGCCAATCATCCTGTTGGCTTCTTCAGAGCTTGACTCAAACAGTTATAGTCAAACAATTATAGTCAAATCTTGAAAACAACTAAAACTTTTATATTTCAACTGACGTGCTACTCTTCCGTCCAGAGACAAAATCGTCTACTTAAAACCACGAAATCTCTTTTTTTGCGACCAGGAAAAATCCTGGAACGCATCGGCCACGTGTCCTGCTTCAGCATGTGTTTCCTCGCCTACGCCCTTCGGCTCATGTTCATTTCGGCCGTCCCGCACCCCTGGTGGATACTGCCCATCGAGTTCGTCTTCCAAGGACCCACGTACGCGCTCACTTACACCGCGATCGTAGCGTACGCCAACGAACTGGCTCCGCCCGGGGCTTCGGCTACCATGCAGGGAATAGCAGCCGGCATGGACGACGGCGTGGGCTACGCAATAGGTAGTGTACTGGGTGGAGTCCTCTACAAATTCGCCGGAGGCAGGATCGCCTTCCAAGTTTTCGGCACGGTCGCTTTGGTTTGTGGCGTGTCCCATCTGGTGATCCACAAGACGCTGCTCAAAGACAACGACAGCCCTCCGCATTCCGTATCGAACGGCACCGTCTACAAGACGCCGGAAGATGCCGCTAGGATCGCCGTCGATCATTCTGACCGGTTCGAGAAATAGTCGAGCATAGTGATATGACGTTATATCCAAAGGCAGCATAATCGAAAGCCAGTCATCTCCCCACTCTTTTTATAATGGGGTGGGGATAGAACCGGTTCCAGTAGACAGGGCCGGTTATTTACTATATTGTGACAAAACTTTATAATCAAAGTCGCTTAATATAAAAAACGCACATTTTAAAATAGGTTAAATAATACAGGGTGTTTCGCGGATACTATGTTTCGAAATACAACACCCTAGCTATTTTTGCAGGAATTTCGCCAATCTTACGAATTTTATTTTTTTTTTTTTTTTTTGTATTTTTTAAATGAAACATGCTGTACGTTGTGGTATTCCTTTCGATATAAGGTCATTGCGTTGGTGTAGCCTATTATGGGGAGTAAAGAGGTGAGCCAAACTGCGAAACGATCAACAGCCCTTTCCCTGTACTCTTCGTTTATTTTTTTAAATTTTGGTAAGCAAAAGTATTTTTTTTATTTTATTCTTAGCGCGTATGGCTAAATTTGTTTTTCTAATCTTAAACCAATTGGAGCGTGCTTTTTCGTTTTTAAAGTTTTTCGTTTTTTAATTGAATGTTAATAACAATATCTACTCATAATGTAATCTCGAGGATTGCTTAAAAAACGATTATCTGGTAATTTGGATTCTGCTTTCTGTAAACTAATTTTTATGGAATATGTATTCCCCTATAATAACATTTGCCCTACATAAAGGGTATTGAAAGTCGCAAAAATGAACTATTTTGAAACCGCTCTAGCTATTTCATTGGAGTTTTGCACACTGCTTTCAAGACATATTTTTTCTTTAAATGTACCAGTGTCGTTTTTTTTTAAAAAATAATGCGACACCGCTGTTTCTTAAAATTGTTTTCGAAATCCTCGTTTATTTCGGAACAAATCTGATCTCTCGATATTTTTCCAAACATTGCACCATTTTGATGCCAAAATTATAATAGAAATATTAAGCATTAAAAACCTAAAGTTCCAATTTCGTACGGATGTCGCTTTTTAATTTTGTTAAACATATTTCTTTTGCTGCTTGAAAGCAGTCTACAAAATGTCGGTGGTTTGAAAATTATGATAAAGAAAAAAACTTGTTTTCCTTCCACCCTGTATTTCGGAAAGGACTCGGAATTCGGAATATGCCATATAGATTTGGTGCATTAACTTCATAACACCCTGTATAGCGCCCATCTGTTCCAAACTTAATTCATAGTTCGGCTGACCTTGTGCCCTTAGTTTAATTTGTTTTGGTTTCGCTCGTGTTCTTTAATTTCTGAATAAATGAACCGAAAAAAGATAAGATGTAAAAAGAGACTGATCCCAAATAAACCAGAGCTGATTATATTTATATACTGATATTGTTTTGTACATAATAAAAGCTATTTTTAAAGTTAAGATCGTTTTGTTTTGTCTCCACCTATTCGAGAGGCTGTCGTGGGATTTCGAAACGCGTCCGGGTATCGAAAATAAACAGCGATTCGCGTGGCAGATCATCATTAACCCGAAAATCATCATAAATTATTTTCAATGAGTTTTCCGTGAGCTGGCGGCCGGCTGTTTGTAATTTAACGCCCAAACGTTGTATTAAACGTTGGATAAAGTTGTGTAAAGATCGCGGAGTCCCGGTGTTTATGGATCAGTGGCGTAGAACGTTTCAAAGTTAAATGAACCGATGCATATCCAAGGAAAAGAGAAGGTTTAAATGAAAATTTGAAATTCTTTCCAAATTGGTTAGCCTGATAAACGACTTTACTATCATCGGCGTTCATTTACAACGTTTTTGTTCAAATTAATCAATTAATCATTAGTATCTTATACAAGAGAAATCGCGAGAAAGATAAACTTTAAATGGTTAAAACAATAGGGAAACAACAATATTGTGACGAAACCCTGGTAAGCCTCTCGGGAAGACAACTGGAATATTCAACCCCTATCGCGGGTTCTATAAAAGCGAAGCATCACTCCCTGGAAAGTCTGTTGAGCGCGCAAATATAAATACTCAGCTGTTAGAAATAGACGTCATAAATTATTGGCAGTGTGTTTATGAGTACATGAGGATACCATGACCAAAAATGTTGCGTTTGTACAACCGACCCCATCATTAACTTTGCCTACTGAACTCCGCCTCTAATCGTTGTCGATAAATATTTTCTTCTTTTATTACTCGTTTTTCACAGTTGGAGCTTTGTACTAATATTTTAGCTACCTCTGGCCGAAATACGTTTATGGTCCAACACTAAGTTTTCGTGTAGTGTCATTTCTTCTTGTATGCGCTCTCAGCTCAGGCCCTAATTATCTCAATCGGGTTAAATATCCAGTGATATGAGGGTAATCCCAAGATTTCACGTCTATTGTCTTAAAAAAGACTTTTTTGTTTACAAATCGGAGAACTATGTAGAACACACAAAAATACAAGAAGAAGAATGTTGTTGCATCAGGGTTGTTCGGTGGTCTGTGGTGTTCTTATTCTATGGTCTAGAGAGGTTAGAATGTGGGACTCTCAGTCTGGCATCTCGCGCGCTTATGTCTGAACCTCATGACGCAGATTAAATAATGGACTTGTAGTGGAGTTCTCTTTCATTATAAAAAACCTCCAATACGACAAATGTTGGAAGGATCACATTCAAATACCTCCGTAATATATACGAACATATTGCAATTTACATTAAACTTTTAAGACCGATACATATCGTCTGCACCAATGCTTAATCAAATTTAAAACGGTCCATGTACATTTCAAATGAGAATTTCAAGTTAATGCAGAAGAAATATCAGTTGGGATAGGTTTTACCACGATCCTACCGTTAAAGTACTGTAAAATACTTCAAAGCAATAAATACACAATATTTTTGGTCGTACAATACCAATATATATTACCATAGTTACCCAAACGACCTTAAACGAAAATGCCATTGAACTATCATACCCTATATACTGAATTATTATTATTAGATAATAATAATAATAATAATAATAATAATAATAATAATAATAATAATAATAATAATAATAACATAATAATAATAATAATAATAATTTTTTACACACAAAAAGTGCAAAATATATTTACTAGTTGATTTTAATCCTAGCTTATCGATCCTATCAGGTTTGCTATGATGGTCTCTTCTTATAATTGTGTTTTATAAAAGGAATTTTTTAAAAATACAAAAAAAAAATTCTAACTCACCATGCAGAAACGTATTGTCAGGTGTCAATTGAAGTTTCTGGACGAAAAATTTAACACAACAAATGTTGAAGTATTAAATCGAATGGGCAGATTTCTTGATTAAAATTAGTTGGACTGATGAGTCCAAATTTACTAAACACAATCAATATCTTTGGTTGGGCAACAGAAAATGTAGAACTCATTTAACGTAAACGTTCTTTGTTGAATAATAAACAATCGACTTCGATATCATATCTATCAAGGAAATCTTAATTTACAAGAATATCGTTACATTTTGCGTACTGTGGAACTAGATTTTTTTAGATCTTAGCTGTTAGAGATTATTGAGACCAGCTCGACGGAGGCCCACCTCACATTATGGGATTGGCCCTCAAGATATAGTAACACGTATAATCATTTTGTAGATTATTTGGTAGCGTAGTCATTGGAATTGAAAAACATGTGGGTGTGCAAAAGTGCGCTCTTTCAGCATCCCTTGTATAAAATATTCTCAATATTACATGCACAGTGTTTAAGTAGATCCATTAGCTATCACTTGTGAAAGTTTTAATCGAATATGAAGCGGGTTTTTTTAATTCAATTTTTTTTTTGCTAAGTATAGAAACAATGTAATTTTTATGTCGAATTCGAAAATATGATATAAAAAAACCATATGTTCTATTTAAAGTTTCAATGTTGTCACTGATTTCTGGTAGAAGCGCAACATTGCAAAAGTGAAAATACAAACAAGTGACATGACCAAAGTTCTTAATAAATTATTACTTTGTACTAATTTTTTTATGTGCATGTTTGAAGAATTGCTTACCAAAAATGATTGAAAACATACTTCTATCTCGCTTGTTACTTTCGAACATCGATGAAATCGAATTTTTCTAAAGTATCTGCGCTCGTATAAAAATTTTATATCTCGGTAACGGTAGGTCCTATGGGATCGCCGTTGGTACAGAAATAATCACCGTCGAAAAAAAATTTTTTTTTATCCGTTCTCCGTTCTCGCCTTTTCTTCTTTTTTAACCCTCCACGAGACACAAAAGCTTATAAGAAATGGCCCTGATCCGACGTCGGTATCCATCTTTTTTTCGCGATTTTCGACTGTTTTTGAAACAGGATAAGTGTCCGAAATTTGAAGCAATCGACTTTTGACATATATGCAGCTTTGCCCCGTGACGGAACCTGTTGAAAAAGGGGGGGGCTCGGGAGTTGGGAAGTATTCTAAAAAAATTAAAAATCGCACGTGCAAGGGTCTACAAAAAACATCATTTTTCAAAAACTATTTACGAGACCAAAAAAATTCTTGGACCAGAAGAAGCAGAAAATACGGCTCTATAAACTTTTATTCTTGACAATTTTTCAGAAATATACAGGGTGCGCCGCAAATTCAAAAAAACTGAAAAATGGGTCCCCCATTATTGAAAATTGGCAATAATTTCAAATATGTGTTTTAGATGTAAGTTTCATTTACATGACCATATAGACAGCTTAAACTTTTGTATTTACGGATTTTAGGTATTGTACAGGCTGTTCGCGGTATTCCGTGCAATATTAAAAAACATAATAAGTACTCCAAATTTGCAGCTATCGGACTTCAGACTTGGGAGAGAAGTAGAAGTCTGGACCCGCATTTAGATTCTTTAAATTGGGAGCAATAAAATAACGCGAAGTAATTTTTTTAATTTTTGATTTTTTTTGTGGTTATTTTGGCATCCAGAAAAACATCTTTTCCTCCAAAGCCATTCATCCGATCCGCAATTTTTTCTATTATATACAATGCATTTTAGTTATGGGCAAAAATCTAAAAGACAATGAAAATTGTTCTTTTATTCTTCTTCTCTATTATTAACCGTAAATCAAAATTCGTACAAACAATAGCTAATCCGTTCAAACAGTGTTTTAGGTCGTATCAAGGGCTACAATTTTTGTATTTACGGTTTTCGCCTATCCCATACGCTGTTCGAGATATTTAAAAAAATCCAAATGAAAATCGCCATTTCTCGCCCTCAATCTAGACGCGATGACGTCATTTATTATTACCACGTATTGCATGGTTTCAGGAAACAAGTAGTTTTTTGAAAACTCTTTACTCCATTGGACAAATTCGGATACCAGGAAACTAAGGAGATCCAAGGCTATAACCTCTATTTCGAACATTGTTGGAATTATATACAGGGTACGTCGTTTGTGGGCAAAAAATTTTAATAGATCCTGGAGATTTCGGGTTTTTGTGGGTGAATTATTGGCGACACATGAAAAACTTTTAAAGATGTGATAATTTTATATGAACAGTATCGTAAACTGTGTCGAAAAAATATAATTTTAAATTGCAATTACCAGTACAAATTTTAATATTTACCGAAGTGTGGCGTAACTTTGAAGTTCGACGAGATGTGAAGGACACTTGATTCACAATCAAATTACGTAGATTTTGTGAAAGTTCCATAGTGGTCCGCAGGAGCACGATAGAATAATAATGCGATTTTCGAAAGCAATCTTGTTAGTGTAGGTAGATAAATTCCTTGGACGGACGGTTAATGGTTACGGTAAGGGCCTCCTCGGCAGGTTGGTCTATAAGAGGCTGCGGTTTTGGAGTAATAAACAGTAGGCAAAGTTAATCACGGCGTCGGTTGTAAAAGCACTATATTTCTGGTGGAAGTATACTCCATGCGAGGTTTCGTTTCACAACCACTTAGTGGTGGGGGTGCTTATTTAAACCTCTTTATAACCCCCAAAATCCTTTCAACTCAATCCGTTGATCCCCGATCTATATTTAATAATCCGTACACGAACACCGAACAGAAAACTTCAAAAGGAATCGCCGATACGTTACACCAGTGGCGGTTCCTCCATAAGTGCACATGTGCACGTGCACCCCCAAATTTAATGCCCGCTCGGAAAAAAAATTATTTATGTAATTATATCCTACAATTCTCTTAATCCTATTTATAAAAAAAAACGATTCATCAAAATTCATAAAATTGAAATTAATACATAAAAAACTAGGAATTTCTTATCGGCCGTCACCGCGACCGCCGCGCCGGTATAAATCATTGTATAAACAAAACTCCAAACCCCCTTTGCCAGCAGCCGATTCCGCCGATCGTAAAATGCTTCGTTCACTGCTCATGGAACTAATAGATCTGATTGGTCAATCATCCGCCGCCCGCACTCTTTGTTTCCCGCGGCGGTCTACCGATCTAAGCTGGCCCGTGTGCACACGTAATGAGTGCACTTGTAGTTCGCGTTTGCAAATATAATAGCCGATGACGCGTGCGTGTTGAAAATTAGTATTCGAAAAATAGTTTTAAAACTCTGTTAAAATGACGGACAATTATAACGTGCAATATTTAAAGACAATTAAATTTTCTTCTCTTCCATTGGAAGAAAAAATTAAAATTAAAAGTGTTGGACGTCGCAAACCGAATGTGTTAATTATTAATACAACTAAATGTAAAAATCGAGAATATAAACGTACTTTTAAAATAGAAATGTATGAAAAAACTGACTGGTTGTGCGGGTGTGATGTGAGTAATAGTCTCTACTGTTTTCCATGCTTATTATTTTCAAGCGATCAGGCATCAGATCCATCAGAATGGACAAAATCCGGAGTAAAAGATTTAGTTCATTTATCCGAAAAAATTAAAAAACATCAGAATTCTAAATCACACTTATCTGCCAAATTAGGATTTAATTTATTGGGAAAACAAGATATTAGACAGCAATTAAATAGTGTCTATCGTTTAAGCATAGAAAAACATAATGTCCAAGTAAAAAATAATAGATATGTTTTATCAAAAATTATAAACTGTGTAAAATTTTGTGGTGCGTTTGAACTTGCCCTCCGCGGACATCGCGAAAAAGAAGATTCTGTAAACCCTGGTATATTTAGGGGACTCATTAATTTTTCTGCTGAACTGGATATAGCACTGAGGGATCATTTGCAGCAAGCCACCATATTTAAAGGAACATCAAAAGACATTCAGAACGATTTATTGGAATGTATGCTCTCTGTTTGTCAGGCACAGGATATTTCAAATATTTTTCAAATGGTTATAGTTTTCCGTTATACATTACCGAATGGCAGCCCCGTTGAGAGATTTTGGACATTTGTAAAACCAAATGAACATGATGCTGTTGCCTTAGCTGGCTGCATAGAAGAAGCGTTAAATTATGTTTTAAAAAATCCGGATCAATTAATTTCCCAAAGTTATGATGGAGCAAGCGTCATGAGTGGCGCTCAAGGTGGTGTTCAAAAACTTATTAAAAATAAATTTAAATACGCTCATTACATCCACTGCTATGCACACCAGTTAAATTTAATAATGTCTCAGGCAACAAGCATAAATACAAATGCACGCATTTTTTTTGCCGAACTTAGTGACATTACTAATTTTTTTTCAAATTCACCACAAAGAGTTGTGATACTGGATGAAGTGGTTGGAAATAGAGTTCCAAGTGCATCTGCTACCAGGTGGAACTTCAAAATTAGAACTGTGAATACCGTATATGAAAACCGGAAGGCACTTATAGAGTGTATGGAAAAAATACAATCCACATCCAGACAATCCGATACAATCACGAAGGCAGGCGCACTTTTAAGATTATTGTATGATCCTAAGTTTATTTTTTGGTTATCCGTTTTTCATCGAATAATGCCTCACGTCAATATTTTATATTCACAACTGCAAAAAAGATCAACTGATTCGGTAACCGTAAAAAGATGTATTAATGAATTTGAAAAAAATATACAGAAAGAACGGGAGACAATTCACACCATAAAGGAAATTGAATTAGCAAACATGGATGAAAGTCAAACTAGAAAAAGAAGAAAGACAGAAGAGAGGCATTCTTATGTTTCTACGATTGTGCAAGCCAAGGAAGTATGTGATACTATACTTGCAGAAATCAAAAGAAGATATTCATTCACTGGCCATTTGGAAGTAGCGCACTTATTTTCAGTTGAAAATTTCGAGATATTTTCAACTAATTTTCCCACCAAACACTTAAATTCAGCAATTATGAATTTTTCTTTTCTGAACAAAGATAAATTGAAGACGGAACTGGAAATAATCTACAAAAGATCAGATTTTAGAGAAGTTTCAGGAGCAGTCCACCTACTTAAATTTTTAGTTGAAAATAATTTGCAAACAGATTTCTCAGAGACTTTTTCAGTACTACAAGCAATTGTTACGATGCCAATGACAACTGCAGAAGCGGAACGTTGTTTCTCCACATTAAAAAGAATTAAAACTTTTCTTAGAAGTACAATGGGTGAAAATAGGTTGACTGCCCTCGCAATGTTATCCATTGAGAAACAAATGATTCAAGAAATTCCAAATTTTAATGAATTAGTGATTGAAGAATTTATCTCGAAGAAGGACAGACGTATTGATTTTCAATTTAAAACGTGTTTGTGAAATACAAAATCTTTGATAAAAACTATTACTTATGTACATAAAAACATTTTTTTTTGCGAGGCCAAAGTTAGTACTCATCGGTGACAGCAGGGTAAGTTATTTATTATTATTTTTTTAATTGAGATATAGTTTTCTATTATTGATTGGCCTTTGAATAACGCAAAAAAATTTTTCGGCGTCGTCGCGTGGCCGCCAATTTTTTGATTTTACGTTGTGCACCCCCTAAATATGGAACCACGCGCCGCCGCTGCGTTACACCCGTCTCCAGTCCCGCCAGCAATTACGTCTCATCGAAAATTTACAAAAGGAAAGCCGACCACGAAATTACATGTCGCTTGGCAATCAACAATTAACTATAACCAACGACGTGGGGTGAGTCACCACCAGGACGCTGCGGTGACCTACAAAAATAAGCCTTCGAGCCAAATCCGAGATAGACGGAATCGCGTAGATATATAACCTCGCTTTAAAAATGCAAAGGTTTTAATACGGAAAGATCGCTATCCGGTGACCCTAATAACAGCGGTAGTTACCGGAATAACTGTTTTAGTCGTAATTTTGTTTCCATAACAAAGTTAGGGTTCGCGCATCTGGCCCGTTCTCACCATTTGGGGGCGCAAAAGCCTCAATATCACCTGAAACTAAACGATAATGAACTGTACGTACGTGGCTTGTACACAAAACGACTTGTGCGCGAAAGAAGCTAACGCCTTCTTCTTCTTTAGGTGCTGATCATCATGCAAATTTAAACTTTTGAAACGATTGTCCTCAAAAGTCTTTTCTACAGACAGACGCAGCTGTCAAATACAAGGAAAGCACAGAATCACACAATTACTGCTTTTTATTCTGGTATGTTAATTGGTATACCGTCTTAAGTGCCCTTTAAAGGCTTCAAAGCTGAGAACAAATAGGTCAAGATCCGGAAACGCGTTATCTTCCCTGTTTTAGGTACGGGTATATTTGATAATTGGAGAGTTAGAAGAATAGTTTCAGTGATATCTACATACACCAAACGTTTGCATGTTTCGAAGAATGTAGGGATTACAGTTAAAGTATATTTTAACCAAATCGAAAGGAGATTCAATCAGATTGTCTAAAACTTTATAGATAAGGACACGATTTTCTAAAAACATGATTGTAAAATGCTATATTTTCTACGAGCATTTCAAAAAGAAGACCCGGATGTAATACCCAGGTCTTCTACAGAGTTCGAAAAGTTCAGTTTGTAGTAACTTAGGTAAAGATCACTTTTAATTTGAAGTTGCGGTAATTTTTTTGTAAACAAAATACAGTGACATTTCTCATGGTTAACAATCAATCTGTTTAGAGGACAATATTCTTCAAAATTTTACAAATCTCTCTGTAACAAGAAGTAGTCTGCCAATAAAGGACCCAATATGATGATATAGCCCCGAACGTTATATTTGTACTCTTTAATTGTAACCAAGTTACAACAACATACTGAGATCGTCCTTACAATTTTGGAGAAATTGGTGTAAACGACATAAGTCTAGAACTCCTGCTCTATATTGTCACTCACTGGTTAAATAAAGGGTACCAAATTAGTTAACATTTATCTTTTACGAAAAAATCCGTGCTGATTCGGTTCAATAATAACAATACAGAAGAATCGCTCCAAATACAATCAAACAACTCTTATCACCGAACTTCAAAACGAGCACGATTTGGGATATTTACCAGTTAAGATGGATTCAGTGTACAGCAAAAAGTGGGGCATGATTTTAAAAATATAAAATTTTATATTTAAAATCCTTTTGGGAATTAATAGAGCATAAAACTTTCTTTACATTTTCTTTCGCTATATGATCAACATTGAAACATTCCTGGGATGGATTTAACCAAGTCCTTAATTTTTTAGTCAGGAGATCCTGACTACTGGCAGGTCCTCTCCGTCCCAAGACTTTCCCTTATAGAACCAGCCGTAAGAGATCATAACGTTGTTCAATTCGCTTTATGTGACCTAAGCGCTCGAGCTTTCTAGTCTTTGTATTCTGCTGATCTTTTCTTATTCTGTGCAACACCATCACAGTTAGTATTCGCTAATATAGCTACATCGCAGTCTTATTTATGGAGTTATGTGTGAACCTTCACAACTAACCAATGGTATTAATAATACCAAATTAGGGATAATCTGAACAGCTGCGCTTCTTCCCATGTAGTGAATATACTTCCTGTATACCCACTAGTTTTTCCCTCGTTCCTGAAGGAGCTTTAGAAGCTAAGAGAGATCTCTCTAAGTGTCTTATTTTCTTTCATGGGTTTTATAGCTCCTTCAACCTCATCTCTCTATGTTTTCTTCAGAAATTCAAGTTTGGCCTTTTATTTTTTATCGATTATAATAATTCCATAGTTGTCCCCTAGAAGTTTGTAGCTTCCCGCGGCTTTCGCGACATTTCTCTTGTATGTAGGTTGTTTGGTTTCTCCACTTTTTTGTGCCATTATTACTCTGTTAATTGCTCTATTTCCGTAGGTCTATATTTTTGACAGGCTAAGAATTTTCTGGGGGCATGATTTGCCATCTCTGATTTTAAGAGGTTTGTTACGATCTAGTTCTAATTAATTTTTCTATTTCATGCTATTTGAGCGTACGCATGTCTCAACGTTCCTTTTCTCTTGCTTTGAAATTCATTTTTTGCGCAAGCATCTACGCTCGTATAAAAATTTTATATCTCGGTATTGGCACAGAAATGATCAGCGTCGAAAAAAAATTTTTTTTTGTCTGTCCGTTCTCCGTTCGCTGTTACAGGACATTTGCGACAATAACGACTTCTGCTAGACGGTCCCAACTTTGCTCCTTTTTAACAGTCCATGTGGTGCACAAGATATATGAAAATGACCGCGGTCCAAACATCGACGGCCATCTCTTTTTTTCCATTTTCGACTGTTTTCTGAACATCGCAAAGTAAGCGAAATTTGAAGCAATCGACTTCAATTTTCTAACAAATATGCAGTTTGGCTCCGTGACGGAACCTATTAAACTGGGGGGACTGGGGAGTCGGGAAGTATTTCAAAAAAAAATTAAAATCGCTTTTACAACCGTCCAAGAAAAAAGTCATTTATTGAACGAACAGATTCGGGTGCAGTAAATTCCTATTCTTTACAATTTTCAAAAATGTACAGGGTGTGGCCGGAATTCGCAAAAAACTAAAAATTGGAGTCTTCCTATAAAGGTAATTGACCATAACTAGAAGGGCTTCATTTCAGTTGTCAATTTCTCTTACATGGTCATATATCCCATATAAACACCTAAAACTTTTCTATTTAAGATATATACTTATTGTACAGGGTGTCCCATTTATTCCGTGCTTTATTAAGAAATGTATATAGAGGGTTTTTCAATTATAGACAAAAATCTAAAAGACCCTGAAAATTGTTCTTTTCCAGAGGAAATTATTTGCCATAAATAAAATTGGTAAAAAATATGGCTAATTGGTTAAACAGTTTTATAGACCAAATCGAGAGCTATAATTTTTGTATTCCTATTACCTCGTGCAGCAGAGTTTTAGAAAATAATTATTTTCTCGAAAAGTATTTACTCCATTGGAAAAATTTATTCACCAGGAAACGTGGGAAATTCAGGGCTATAACCTCTATTTCGGACATTGTTTAAATTATATACAGGGTGTGCTGTTTTTGCCCAAAAATTCTAAAAAATCCTGAAAATTTCCGTTTTTGTGTAAATTATTAGTACCAAATGAAAAACGTCAAAAAGATAAGATAATTTGGTTTAAACCGTATCGTATACTGGGTCGAAAACTACAATTTTCTGATTTACAGTTCTTGTCTATTATACAGGGTACGCGAGATATTTGAATAAAGATATTGTTGCTATGAATGGTAATTTTTTTTATATTTACCAAAGTTTGCCATGGTTTTGAATCTCGGCGACAGTGAAAGTTAGTTTATATAGGGTCCACACAAGATAAAATTACATAGATTTTGCGAAAGTTCCATAGTGGTCCGTAGCACCACGAGAGTAAAACAATGCATCTCTTTAGAACAAGAAGCCGCGAAGCGGCTTCTTCGAAATACGATGCCGCGTAGCGGCTTTGTAGACTGCGTAGCACCTAGCGCGGAGTAATCGCCTCTCGCAGCGACGAGATTGCGAAAGCAAACTTGTTGAGAATCATCTCCCATAGTCTTCCTCTCTATGTTAATGTTTAACCTTTAATATATATTTTGTTCGAGGTGGTAACGTGACGAAGGCTAGGTATCACTGTAAGAGGACAGTAATTTGCTATACCACACGCGACTATCGGTAGCAATCCGAGGGCGCGATAAGCAATTCTATTATTTGTCTTGTACAAATTGTGTAATGACTTTCGGGGTTACCAAATAACACTGTCAACAGCCTGAGTCAATATAATTAATTTCCCATTTAGGATTTACCGAAATTGCTCAATCGCGTACCCAGATAAGTAAATTCTGTCTGCGATAGAAAAAGTACTAAAAGTTCAGATTTTCACGAAATTATATATCGCCGTTATCAAATTTGATTAAGACACGGTGTTGTCGAAACAATTGTCATGTCAAAATATATAATTTCGTGAAAATCTGAACTTTTCGTTCAATGATAGAAAAAGTCTCTCAAGTTTTTCATTTGACCCCTGAAGCGATAACGGTAATTATACAGGGTGCGGCAGCATAACTTCCTTTTTTCAAAACTCAATAAAAACTATTGTGTGCATCGGAAAATCTTTATTTATTTTTTATAATGTAGGTACATGTCTAAAGTTTTTATTTACATTGTTTTGAAGATCAAATCTGTTAGGTGACGTCCCTCATTCTCCATACATTGCGTAAACCGATATCTGGCGTTTGTCATGACTCTTGTTAGCATAGCTGGTGTTATGTTGGCAATTTCTTCTTCGATGTTGGTCTTCAAATCTTGTAGGGTTCTTGGACGGTTCACATAAACCAGGGATTTCAAAAAACCCCATAGAAAAAAATCACAAGGGGACAGATCGGGAGAGCGTGCCGGCCATTCCAAATCGCCTCTAATTGAGATAAGGCGCTCTGGAAAGTGTTCCCTCAAAACAGCCATCGATGCTCTTGAAGTGTGTGCTGTTGCACCGTCTTGTTGGAACCAAGTGTCCCCCAAATCCAACTCTTCTAGCCGTGGGAAAAAAAAATTCTGTAGCATGTTTACATACCGGTCCGAATTCACTGACACTGTAACCTCATTTTCCTCAAAAAACCAGGGACCAATAATTCCAGCTGAGGAAATTGCACACCACACTGTGACTTTGGGTGAATGCAAAGGCCTTTGATGCAATTGTCGAGGGTTGTATGAACACGCAAAATAAACTTGATAAATAAAACTTAACTTCAAATCAACAGTTTTTGATTTTTCGCATGTTATGCATTAGGCTTTTTCGTTTCTTTTTCGGTTCGCTTGAAGTTTATAAAGTCAAGGAGTTAACCTGGTATTTAAATTCGCGTTTTGTGGCAGCTTGGCGTTGAAACTAACAAACACAATGTAAAATATAACAAAGATAAACAATAAGTGCGATTAAAAAGACTTGATAATACAATAAAACGTAGAATTCGATTTTTCGAAAAAGTCAAACATGACAAAAAAGAATACAACTCATCCAGTTTTTGTCGTTTAGTTTGATTTTAAATGTCTTGGTGTTTCTCTTGGTGTTTTATTTCAGTAGTCAGTCGATCAGATTATATATTTTTACTCCCATTAAATTCTTCCTTCTGTCCACAGTCGAGAACAAGATTACAAGCCAATGCCATGTCTGCTCTTAAAGTGATGCCGGCATGACTCGTTCTGTCTCATGCCGAGCATGCTTCTGCCGTGAAAAAGACCCCCAAGCGTTCTTCTTCTTCAAGTGCCGTGTCCTCCCAGAACAGTGGCGAGCAGTCGCATGATCTACCACTGACGAAGATTTTTGAGCCAAAACGTTCTTCGACGACCAGGACCATGTTTTCCCTCTAGTTTTTCTTGCATGCATGTATTATATGGAGCAATTCATACTTTTTATTTCTCATTACGTAGGCAAAAAACTCCCGACATAGCGACGTAATTCTTAAAAGAATTCTTAAGGCTCCTTTGGTTAACATATTTTGCATGTTCTTAAAAGAAGTTCTTGCTTGCTCTATTCGGTTTTTGATTTCTTGAGTTTTTCTTTCCAATATTTCTCCATTTGCGCTGATATCTGTTGAGGTATTAGTTATGATTTTGGTTTTGCTGTTTTCTTTTTATTTAAGCGTAGAATCATTTGTTGTTGTATTAAGGTTAAGGTTAATGTTAAGGTATTAGCTTTGATTTTATTTTTGCTCTTTTCTTTTTATTTAAGCGTAGAACCATTTGTTGCTGCCAATGGTCTGTTACCGCTGATAAAAGTAGCTATAAGTCATCCTTATCTGCTTTGCTGTGAATAATAATCTTTTCTAAAAGAAAAGACGATCGATTTTGTACTTTGTACTCTCCACCCTTAAGAGTTCTTTTAAACCAGGAATAAGTTTCTTTGTTGGCGGTTTTGAAACCAGATATAATTTGTATTGGTTGTGTTTAAGTGCACAGAATTTTGGCAGAACCACTTGAATAATGTATCGACATTTGCATTTATTTTGGCTTTCAGTTATTCATCATCTTTTATTGAGAAGACATAACGCCATCGCATGCGAAGTTTGCAGCGACACAATCAAAAATACAATTAATATAGAGAAAAAGAAAAACGGTCCCAGGACGGAACCCTGAGGCACTCGCATCGCAGCAGTTGTTAAATAGCTATCAATGCTGACCATGCTCAAATTTCGTGAACCAAAACGACCTATACATTCATTTTGTCCGTTAAATTCAAAAATATAGGTTTTAGATTAACTTAGCTTCGATTCGATTTGCAATGTCCCTTACTAGAGATTTATAGAAATTGAGTTATTTTTCAGAAAATCTGGCTTGTTTTTCAGAAATTCTGGCATAAATCAGAAATTCGAAAGTTTTCTTTGGAAATTCAGATTTATTAGTCAAAAAACTGGCAAATTAAACATTTCGCGTGACGTAGTCGTCCACAGAATAAAACTAATTTTTGCCGGGTCGCAACCGACCAGCGAAACGCGGAATGCCGTCGTGTTTGATCCACGAAACCAATTGTCGCAGGCGGCTTGATTTTATAATAGACGACGCGTCGTCGTGCGGGTTTTACGTGTCGCCCCGTCGTCATCTGTCATTGCTCGATATTTTCCCACGGCTTATGACTCCGCGTTACGCGCTCAAAACGAGCGCAAAGTTTTATTATCGCCGGATTACTCTAATGCGTCTTCGACTAATGGCCTCAGGGGGGACGTTTCACGAAACGAATGGTCATTAGTGCTCGATTGATTATCGCCGGACGGTTGATTACATTGATCATTGGAAAAAGGTCGAAAGTCAGATACAATAACAATAAATGACGATAGGTAGAACGATAGAACGTGTTCTGCGTTGCGTTGGAGGGGGGGGGGGGATAATCTGCTAATTGTAGTATGAAAAATTTTAATTCTCACAGTATACGGTTGAAACGCATTTTATGAATAACTACGTAATATATCCACAGTGAAAACTCGCTATAGCGAAACTCTGTATAACGCAAAACTCCGTATTACGAACAAAATTTGTTGTACTATTAGGTCTCCATACAAAGCTACGTATTAATCCACTCTAACGAATTCCTCGCTCTCTATACCGAAAGGAAAAATTCGCGATTCAAATGCCGTTTATCGCACTTTTTGCATAATATACTTTTTCTACGACCGTTAGTTTTTGGGTACATTTTCGCAAAACACTAATACATTCACTGACATGACTGTCAGAATTGTCAAACGTCAAAATTGAAAGCGTGAGAAATATCTCCGAAAACATCCGATTGTTCCCAAACCCGCGCGGTAAAATCCCGGAAATGTCCGAAGTGGCTCGGATTCGTGGGAAACGAAACTGACGTGGTAAAGCGACGCTTCCCGCACGCTAGATCGGTGCGTTTTTAGGTATTTTACAGATGGGAATAGAAAAAATAATAAATCTACTATAAAACCAATTTCATTTGTAAATTTGTCATCATATTCCGAGTATTCAAGCATTTTCTCCATTTCTCACAATCCACTGTCTTTATTCTCTCTTTTACTTGCGCCCATACCAATTCTATGGGGTTTAATTCACAGTGATATGGCGGAAGGACCGTAATATTTCGTTCTGAAGCGATTTTGTCGTGCAAAGAAGTTTATTCAAATCTCCAGTAGATCCTTTTTTCAGCAATTGCTTTTGATTTAAAGTTAACCAATGACTGATGTCATTTTTTTTTTCGTGGTATTTTTTCGAATGTTTTTGAGTAGTACTGACATTATCCATGACCATAATAGGCTCGGGAGGTATAAACTCTAGCATTTGCTAGAAGCACTTTTCAAAAACCTCAGTATTCATCTCTTCATGATACTCTTCGGTTAGTTTTGATTGAAACGCTAGCACCGTTTTAAAAAGCGCAGTTTTCAAGAACTACCAGAATGTAATTATAATTATAATTTTCAACACTAAGGCACAGGTAGGTCAACTGACCTCCAAGTTTGACAGTTAATTAATGATTCATAAATCTCTTGTATTAAGAAATGGAGCATAGCTCAAAATGTCTACAGAATAGTATTTTTTATACTTTTGGTGCTATATTTTCAATTCATTATACATAATCATATCGTGAATACATTTTGAAATGTTGTTGAGGTTGAGGTCAGATTTAAGCGTTAAGCATTTATTAGTGCATCCTCGTAGCTGAAAAGGAAAATTGAAAGTTATTTCAAAGAACGATCTGGATTTACAAATCTGCCTCACTAGATGACCTCAGCAAAACGGAAACTAATGAAATCCACATGAAGAAGACATATTCCAGTGATTCTTCCATTTAGTAGAGCAGTTACATTAGGGTCTTAGAAAACCAATTTATTATGTGGCCTTCCTCAAAAATTTTATTTAGTGAAAAATCGTACTTAGTAACTTACGTTATTTTCTTGGTATTAGTTACTACAGATTACCTACCCTAATGAACGAAAATGTCAGTCTACATGAATATAAGTATTGAATAATATTCGTTAATGCAATGTCTCCATCGAATATAAAACGATTGGTGTGACTGGAGTGACAAAAAACGATCTTTTTGGAGTAGCGAATAGGATTGCGAGACTCCACCTTCTCAGTGCGTCCTCTTCATCTTTAACGAGACGACGCGATTGGTCGAGATTTCGCAATAGACCAAGAAATACGCAACGAGGTCGGCGCGTTTGCAGCAAATGAAATACTCTCGCATTTGACCAGTTTTTCTTTTTAAATTTATTCATAAATTACGGTATCCCCTCCGAGCCTTATTATCCACATACGAATAATAATCGTAGCAGTGCGAGGTGACCGTTTATTAAAGCCGCTCAACATGTGATCTTTATAATTTATTCAAAAAGTAGGAAATGTTTTTATAATATCGCCGAGCGACACGGATTTTTATTCGAATGATTATTGGTTCGGTATGCTTCGCACGAAACCGACTATTTGAAAGCGCCGTTTTATATTTAAAACGCACGATTATTAGAAACAAAACATTTTCGCAAATGGTGACATAAAAAATGAGAGAAGTTGAAATTTTGCGGAAGTACTTTTCAAAAATTAAAAAGAACAGGATCTTCTACGAATCAAATATGTTTGATGCTAAACTGTTATACTTTTTACAAATAGGGTTGTACACATTTAAATAGGAAAATGTTTTATAAACCACAACTAAAAGTAACAAACACAGAAAAACCTTACTCAAAAATAATTCAACTATAATTACTGGTAACCTAAAAAATAAAATAAAAATAAAAAAAGTTATTTTTTGCTTTTCTATTAATTTAAATATTATTAAAACATTGATCTATTTGCATTTTATTAAAAATTAGTTGCTAGAAGATGAATTAATGGTTCGAAGATCCTACATTTTGTGCAGATATTGCGCATTGTTTACTGTTATTTGTTCTTATTTCCATTTGCGAATAAATAAAATAAAAAAATAAATTAAAAATAAGAAATATCGATAGAAATAAAATCACCATTGAAAAAGGAAATTGTTCTATTTTTTTAAGTTGCTTTTTAAATGGAAATGAAAATCTGCCAGCTTCGAATATAAAAATTAAATGAAAAGTCGGTTACACAATGTCGATCCTTTATATCTAAATAATAAAATATAGGCGATATAAATACATTGGAAATCATTACACGAAATACAAGGAGAAGTTTAAATTACTAAAACTAATAATTAATCTTGCATTAATAGTTTAAAGGTCCTACATTACTTACTGTCATTTGTTATCATTCCCATATGCGAAATAAATAAAATATCTAAATAAATTAAAAATAAGAAATATGGGTTGTAGACAGAAATAAACTCAACATTAAAAAAGGAAATTGTTCTATTTTAAGATACTTTTTAAATGGAAATTAAAATCTGCCAGCTTTGAATATAAAAATTAATAAAAAGTCGGTTACAGAGTGTCGCTCCTTTATATCTAAATTAAATAATAAGTATACGCGATATAAGTAACTTATTATTTGCCAAATTACAAAGTCTTACTTCCCACTTACAAGGGGACTAAACAAACAATATGTTATTACAACTCTCGTATTCTTGGATTTATATAATTACGGAAAGAACAAAGAAACAAAGAAACTTTAGATAAGATATTTATATTCTTTTATTATTCCTATTGTCTTATTTTAGTCAAATATTTTTTTTAATCAATAAAAATCATAACTAATAAATAATCCATTCGCATCTGACTTATTTAAGTACATGAAAATAATAATTTTAAGTAAACAAATAAATAGAATAGAAAATTAATACAAATTTTGTCAATTTGAATTTTTAGTCCCATAAAGAAGTTGGGTTCGAATCGATAGAAATACACCACCATTCCTTTTTTTTATTTGAGTGAAGATTATTTTTGTTTGCTTTTATTATTTATCACTGTTTAGCGATTTTAAACATGCGAAGAAGTAGATATCTGCACGGCAGGTGTTCTTTAATTTTCACGATTGATCACGACGATCAGACGAACACGTGACAGATCTCACGGGTGGGGAGACTCCAATTTTATCTACTTAAAAGCCGCACCTGCACACGCCATATCGACAATTTTGTTTCAAGATAAACAACCTGCATTCTTAACCTATTCTTAACCTTTATTTTGTGCCATTGATTTTTTCACTAACCTGTAAATCTTCACTATTGATACAATGTCTTTTTCTATTTTTTTAATAGCTTAAAATAGGTAAAATAAGAAACACAATTCGGACCAAATGAATTTTTGAATTATGTCATATTTTAGTACCTTTTTCTACATAGCTTTGTCAAGGTGCGGACTATTCAAAATTTTTTTCGGACATGACAATACGGATCTGTTTTTCACAATTGTATTCATTTTTATTTATTTATTTATTTACAAACACAACAGATTTACAGAATTTTTAGTTTAGATTTAAGCATGCGGATTTGATTACACAATTTACACATAACAATAGTTGGTGAATTACTGTAATTATTATATATTATATTACAAATGCATAGAAACCGGCCCATGGTGCACTTTTGACTTCAATTTCTTTTTTTTATGAAATTACTGATCAGATAAAAAAAAGCTGTTTAAAAGACAATTTCATATGCTTTAATGCGAGTTTAAATTGATTAAAATTTATATCTGCTTTTTAGGTTCAGCATAGTAAAATAACTGCACGAGTCAAATTAACTTTTTTTGATTACTAAAAACAAATACTTATTTTTTTTATATTTTTAATAATGGGTATGACCCCCTCTTGCCCTAGAACATCTCTTACTGGATTAGGCATAGGTCTAATCAAAATCGCTATTGTTTCTTGACGAATGTTGAGCTACTCTTCCTCTACTGCAACAACAAGCTCTGGGATCTAGGTTGGGGAAAGAAGTCTAGCTTGAATTCTCCGTTTTAGCTTATCCCATAAATGTTCGATCGGATTGAGGTCGGGACTGCATGCTGGCCAGTCCATAACTCGAAAACCGGCTTCTGGAATCTTACACGATCCTTGCGATGTGCTCATAGCATTGTCATGCATAAAATTGAAATCTTCTCCAATGTAGTCGACACAAGGTACCAAGTGATCTGATAAAGTATCCTCGATGTACCTAACGCCCGTTAAACCTCGTGTCCCTTGACCACGACCGGATGAAAACAGGGTGCATCCATACAAATTGCACCCCATATCTTGGTCTTCGGTAAATTTTTTTTCGTTAATCACTATCAAAAACGCATATTCTGGTCTCATCTGAGAACAGAACAGAACCACATTGGTCCAATGACCCCTGAAGGCGTAGGCGTGTTTGCCAATAAACAAAAACTAAGTTTTGAACGCATTGCAGTTGTTTTTGGGGTCAGGTAATTTTTGAACCCCATAAAGATGACGATTTCTTATTATTGTTGATACAATAAAGCGGTCATCACGAGCCGTTGTAATTCGGCTTCTTTCTGTTTCAGGGCACCTAGCAAAGGATCCAGTCCTTTTCATACGGTAACAAGTTTGTTACTATCATTAGAACTACTACATGAACACGTTTCAATTGTTAAGGCATATTAAATTGTCTTCCAAATACCATGTATATTTTTTTGCGTCAGATGAAGAGTTTCTAGAAAAAACAACACTAAATTGAAAAATTTAGAGTGGACCTATTTCTATGCACCCAAGTTTAATTAATATAATTTCTGTAAGAAATCGTCAATACGAATTCGAAAACGCGAGCGAGTATTATCAGTATGCGGATGAGAAATTCCGTAAGCTGATCATTTTCGACGTCAAGATCGACCAATCGGACGGGAGGATTTCGGTGCGCAGGGCTCGAAGGGCGGGCTAAAAGGCGACAACCGACACCCCCTACCGTGTCGTAACGGGTCGTAGCAACGTTACACACGGTTGCCAGGTTAATGACGATGTTACGTGATTGCCGACGAAATTCTATTACGACGCTTTGTCCATATTCAGTTTTTGTTGCGTATTTACCAAAGGCGGGTTGGATGGTCTAATTTGTGGGCTTCGGGTTTTCGTTATGGATACGTCCGGTAGCACGGGTTGCGGTTTTGCTTGCGAATTCGTCAACGGTCAGTTCCTGCCGGTGTCTACCTTCTCCGCGTACAGTCTGTTGAGGAACTGCAATTACTTGTTGACGACCGCTGGTCAAGGTGCGTATGCGACGCACTCAAAGGGCCGCGCCACACCGTAACGAAGACAGCAGATGAAATGTCTTACTTATTTGCAATGTACAGGATTATTAATTATATTTTCACACCCACCTACAGGGGTAATTTTGAAAGATAGAAAAAAGAGTGTAAATCCAAAAGTTTGAAGATTTTTGGTCTATTGTCTTGTGCAAATGTCAGAAAAAAAACAAACGACGATCGCAAGCTGTCAAAATGACAGGAACATCATTTTTTTAAATGGAATACCACATATATTATTAACTTAAACTGTAGATCTTTTTTCCTGATTCCAATATATAGTTTGACATTTCATTTAGCCGTTTTTGAGGTATTTCAGTTTAAAAATTTATCATTCGATTTCTCGACAATAACCACATTGTTTAAAAATGGTCAAGTCTGCCTTGATAGCAACCAATCATATATCATATATCATTGATACCTCTTATTGTATAGTGTGATACATGATCTAATTCTTCTTTCCATATCAAAAGTCGCTTAAACCCCAAAGTTCTTTCTAGTTAGCATTAATTTTGACCAAGTTTGACATTTTCTTGGTTTATGAGTTAAGAAACTCTTGTACTGGTCATTCAAAGTAGAGATCAATGATTGAATTTTGTTGACGATGGCTTCTCGATGGCTTCTTCAAATCCAGGCGCGCACATTACGCGATTTTAGACACTCTGTAAGCGATAATTCAACTCTTAATATCGATTTTCAAATGGCAATTCATGCGTTTTCGTTTACCATATCGGCAATGTCCAAAAACCAAAAATTAATTAAATTAGGGAAATTTTAAGACACCCAAAAATGAAGCCAAATACCGGAGGTTCTATTTAAAATAAGTAACCTGAAGCGTCTAATATGTCAAATATTTTTAAAATCACTTTTCGTTTTACAGGATGCGAATGTGTGAATTTATGGCGAGAAATTATGTTCTTTTCGATGTTGAGAGAATTACTAGGTCGAACGCTCGGGACTTGATTGCCATTTTTTGAAACATTGCATTGCTATATATGGTAATGTCGCCATCTGATTGAAATTCTATCTCAAAAATGACAAAAAAGGGAGGAACTGTTTCCTTCTTCTTTCTTTCAAACATTATAGTTATAAGCACACATTTTTTGTCACTTTTTCGCGATTTTGAAATGCATTTTTCCAGGCGTTAACGATGACCCCTAGTGACATAAATACAAACTATTAAATAAACAAAGTGAACGTAAACATATGAGCAAAATATTTTCGCAAAAACGTGCTGAAAACTGAAAGAAAAACGTTTCCTACTGCATTTTCTTTTATTATTTTGAGGAAATATTCCAGATCCGCATCCCAAACTAAACGACACTTTTATAACTAAGAACGAACGTCAGAGATTTCCCGCAGTCGAGGGAACACCCGGTGGCGCTTACACTTTACCCACACATACCAAAGGGATTTTCGCACCGACAGCTTTGATAAATTTACCACCCACTTTACACCCGCTGGAAGCCGACTCTCTAGGTGAGTACAGTCCCAGAATAATCAGAGAGTAATAAAAAATACATTGGCCTTTTTACCCATATATCTTGTATTAATTTTAAACTTATTTTTGAATAGCGCCATCTAACGTGCGCACGTTTAAACCTGCATTGGATTATTTTTGTTAGTTTTACGGTGTAACGACAACTAGGAATTTTCATGATACAATGGTAGGAGGTTGGTTGGTCTTTTGGTGGCTTTTTTTTTTGGATATTTCATGCTGGTTTTGGAGGGAATCCGCAAAAAAAGATTGAAATAAAGGTCCCCAGAAGTAATTTTTGTATGATTAGCAGTTCTCGATATACTTATAGCAGGAGGAATCCGCAACGAATCTAGCTGCGTTTGTGTTAAATTTCAATCTGGATAAACTGAGGAGAATCTACTAGGAATATGGCGTGTCTGGCTCTGCTCTTAGACGTCTCTCTACAAACTTTTTTTTTCGTTTATTAGCAAACTGTTGTCCGAGACGATTATATTACTCTTTTATAATGCTGGGGCGACTATACCGTCGTCGAACGTCGAAAAAAGCGAAGAAAAATAATGTTTTTGTCCATTAGATAACTCGACTCCGGTTTTGCTATCGCCCGGATTATGCGGCTCTGGTTATCGAAAACAAAGGAGCGTGAAGAAACCCATACCCGATGCGCAGAAGGACGATAAATATTTCGAACGCAGGCGGCGCAACAATCAGGCGGCGAAAAAGTCCCGAGACGCCAGGAAAATGCGCGAAGATCAGGTAAAACAGCAATATTTTTCTCAACAATGGTTTTCACTTTTAAATGTCAAAGTGTAACACGTCGTAGTCATTGAAAAGCGAGAGCAATATTAGTTTCTTTCCAGATAGCGTTGAAAGCCACCCTGCTGGAACACGAAAACGCAATACTGAGGGCGCAAGTCTTGACCCTGCGAGAAGAAGCGTCGTCGTTGCGTCAAATGCTTCTGCAGCGCAAAGCCTTATTCGAATTGCCTTCGAGGGAACCGCAGTCACAGATTTGTTTATCCTAGTTATAAATTTAATAAACCATGAAAAACCGTTGGAAAATAGTTTTGGAACTGTCAAACCTCAGCACTCAATTCTGAAGTACTCGACATTAAAAAATGATCATAGCGTACCGCTAGAATTCTCTTTTATCTACCATGTTAGTTTCGACTACTCGCCAACACAGGGCACCAATACCGCATGTAAAGATCAATAAAACGAATGACGTTCCAAGCGCGAGTTCTAATTTACCGACTCGATGAGAGTTTTGCCACTCGCCACCAGAGCGAGACACCCATCATCTAAAAGCTATAAGCTATTGAGCCCGTCAATCCAAAATTATTGGCATAAATGATTAGGACGTTCTGCATACATGCAGTAAGTGCTTTATTTATCATTTTTAATCAGTCTGTCTTCACAAAAATTAACTGGCAATATAAAATCAAATATAATATTAAAAACTAAGCTTACTGAAGGAAAACTAAAGGAAACAAGATATTTAGAAACAGATCAATTATTTATTTGTTATAAAATTAATCTTACATCACCCAAATATAAAACGTAATGCAAATAAACGTGAAATGTGTATAATATATAATTGAACAACCAATTCAGCTATAACCGTACATATTTACAGAAATTTTAACGCTATGTGGAACCTGAATTAAGTGTGAGGTATGTGATACTATGCAATAAATAAAACGGGGTTAGATTTACGCTGCAAACGTGCAAGAGGTGCAAAAACACATACCACATATTAACAGAACAACTCCACCATTTGCAGGGTAAATCGGTCGATGAGGTAAACAATGGTTGTTCACATTACATAAAAAAATCACCCACTTGCTTTCACTGTGCAACCTTACGCGACAAAGTCCAGAGGCCGGTTAAATCCACCCTTCCTGTTCATGTACTGTCTATACTTGCGTTTCAATATAACATGCACTTCACCAACCTCATTTCCATCAACTTTTTTACCTTTGGTGGTATCAAAATTACAAAATCCCATCAGCTTCATCATTTCCTGCTCCTCTTGACTTTTACCCTCTAAATCCGCGGCTGTGACAGCTGGACGTTCTGGGAGAGGCTTGCTCCTTTTCTCTATTGATCTGGACCGGCTTCGTGAAAACCTTCTCCGTTCATGAGAATGACGTCTTCGTTCCCTATCCCTTTCTCTCGACCTATCCCTAGACCTTTTCCTTCTGCCACGGTCTCTGTCTCTCTCCCATTCCCGATCCTTGTCCCTTTCTTTATCCCTTTCTCTATCCCGTCTTCTGCTGCCAAAAGGTGATTTTGACCTACTCCTTCGTCCCATTACCGATTTTTTTTTAAATCTGCAATTTTTAACGTCACTATAAAAAAAATATCCCGAAAAAATAATTAAAAACGCATTTTTTACCTGAATTTTTCACGTTTTTAAAACGGCGTCTACATAACGAATAACGATCTAGAAAAACGTCAAAAGATTTTAGTTGATATTTTTTACGCCGGGCGCTAGTGTTACCACTGAATCAGACGGTTCACATTTTGGTCCTTCCGTGCGAGAGCATAAGAGCGACAATCGTCCGACCATCTTTGGTCTTGCGCTCATCTATTCGCGTTCGAGGCGTGTTGGTGTTGGAATGGAAGGAGAGTTGGAGAGTAGATGAAACTGCCGAGGGTACGCGTCCTGTTTCCGATCTAACGAATTAACCGACATAAATTTAGTGCTCGTTATTTATACCGAATATCTTTCCGCTTGTGAATACTGCGTATGACCCTTTTCTGGCGATAATTAATGGGGCGTATGCCGTTACTCGTTTCGGTGACATTAGTGTAAATTTTGAGTCAGTGCCGTGCCGCGTTCGTCGGCGCCCTAGTGGTTCCCGATCGATAAACATTTTGGACTAGACTCGGGACGGTAAGCATCTCTGAATTATTTATAAAATTGCGCACCCACATTCGGCTACACCACGTTGATTTCGGTTATCCGACATTGTCAAAAAATTAATGTCGGGGTGTGTCACTTCACCTGCTCGTCATTGTATTTAAATCGCTTGCCATAAAATACGACTAACCATGACGAAGAAAAGTAAAATCGGGTTAGGCAGCAAAGCGTGCCTTGTGGCCTGAGCTTGACCGAAATGTGTAATGGAACATAAAAAAATTGTTCCAAAGCCTACACCGAACATAATAGGCCGTCAAGTGTCATCGCATTGATCGAACGATGACCGTAATGTAGCTGTACTTTTATTTGTCGTCGGATACGATTTCAGCGAAATAATTTTCATTAACGGTTTTGGCAGCGCGGCCACAGAGCGACAACAAAGATTCACGCTTCTCTCACGTCGCATTAATGACCTAGTTATCTAAAAAGGTAGATTGTATAATGTTTAGAAAGTAATTATGGCCAAGCGCCCGTTGAATTAACACTCTCATCGCGCGGCGGAAAACCTTATTGGTGGGTCGCCTTTGTCGTCGTGTTATCAAACTTGCAAACATATATATACCTACGGCGATGATCTCATCATTGCCTTCAGCACGAAAGTTATTTATTCGTTTTAAACAGCCCACCAATGAAACGAGGTGCAGTTGGCTGTGGTTCTTTTACGAAGATTACAACACAACGTTGTATAATTCGACGTATACCTGAATTGCTTGTTTGCTGTTCGGGTTTTTTTGGGGGTACCGGGCTGTCGCTACGGTACCCAATCGAATTTATGATCAAAAAACTCGTTTTCTTCGGTCGTCCTCCGTCTGTGTGGGTGTGTTGTCGGGTTCCTTTGACCTCCGACATGGCGGCGCTTAATCGGCGTAGATAATTACTTTTTTGATAGTGTTAATTTACTTGCACGCAGTTTATTATATTTGCTTTTTCTTACAACCACCGGGGAGATATTTGGTACCGTTTGTACATCTAATTTTACAAATAGAACTTCGTAAAGATAATGCGGCTGTTATCTCGCATTGAAAAGTACATTTGTTGCCTTTCGTTTCGTGCAAACCGATAAGTATTGAAATATTTTTCCGTTTCGATCTCGGCCTGTTTATTTTTAGCCCGTTCGGTTTGGTATACCCACATTTCGCGATAAAACTCTCGGTTTTAAAAATTATATGTGCAATTTTATTTGCTTATTTAGTAGTAGTGAGTGGATATTATCAAGTTCTATCAACTTGCAATTTCGCTTTGTCGATAACGACAAACCCGTGATGAACATTTAACGCGGCGCTTAGTTTTTTAATTTAACCTTTTGCATTCGTGTGTCGCCGTTTAGGCGGCATACCATGATTTTTCATCACAGCAGGTTGGCCGGTTTGTCATCCCTTAAGCTCATTTCTAATATTTGTAAATTGCTTTCTAGAACCTTCGTTGAGGACATATTTACGTAAAAATAAAAGATAGCATGATTTGATGTATATATTTCAATCACTTTAGTGCATCATTTTTGCATTTTGAATATTACTCAGTTTTACAACTAACACGATTGGGTAAAGTTCTGTGTATATTTCGAAAAAAAAAATGTTTCAAATGCCCAAAAAAATTTTACAAGATGAAGAAATGATGAATTGGATAGTGATAATATTAGTGACTCGAGTAGTGGTACTGATATTACAGTTACTAAAAGACAGAGAATCATACCTTTACCATCAAGTTCAAGCAGCAGTGAAGAAAACGGGAATATAACACAACCTGGTAATTTTGGTTCATGGCAGGACGTCACATGCCACGATCAGGTACCGGATTCTATTTACTTCTGGGTATAAAATGGTACGATCACAAATTGCATAGATTTCTTCAAGCTCTTTTGTACCGATGAGCTAATAATAAAAATAGTGGAACAAACAAATAACTACGCTAGACATAAAATAGCACAGAAGAGGTTGTCAAAACGTAGGTAGATACTACAGTAGAAGGGTTTACCGCATTTATTGGGGTTTTCCTAAATATGGGTACGATAACCTTATCTAATTTCCAAGAGTATTGATCACAACATTCTAACGCCAAAATATATTTTTTTAGTAGCGTATTTAGAAGAGAACAACTTTTACAAGTTTTTTGGATTGAACTCAGAAAGTCAGTAGATTATTTGCACAAGCAATTCAAAGAACATTTTGTTCCATTAAGAGAGATATCGGTAGACGAACCTGTTGTTGGATTTAAGGGTAAAATTCATTTTTTAACTTACAATCCCAACAAGCCTACGAAATGGGGGATACGAATTTATCTAATGGCGGATGCTAACACCGGATATGTTTTATTTAATTTTGCCGTACTAAGGAAGCTTGACATCGGAAGATTTAGTGAGACCTGATTTACCTGTAAGCACAAGGATAGTGTTACATCTGTATCAAAAATTATTGGACAATTACCCAGGATGAAGAGTATACTTGCAGAAGAATTGTTAAAACTAAATGTTCATTTGACAGGTACTATTCAAATCAAATTTATACCTGATTCTATCATATCTATCATACTTTTTCCTGAGGAAGTCTTTAAAATGGTACCGAAAGTTAGTTTTCTGGGTGCTCGAAATGTCTAGTGTCAATGCATATTTATTATATAAAATTTCGCAACGGGGGCAAAACAAAAAGCCAATGGACACATCTAAAGTTTGTTCGGGAATTGGTTGACAAAATTTCTGGCAGATCATGTAAGAGCGGCTAAATGGTAAATTACATATTTTACGCCAAAGTGATGGAAAGAAAAAAGACTGTGCGGTATGTTCTAACCGTAAAGTACAAGGCAGCAGGCGGGAAACTAGGTATATTTGTGACTCTTGCACCCGGGACTACACATTGAGGATTGCTTCGAACGGTACCTTACACTACAATATCATAGGATGTAATTTTTATATATTTTGTATGAAGTAATTTAATAATAATGGTAGTGATTATGATAATAATAATAAAATATTGAAAAAAAAATCCTACTAGACAGATAAAATAATGGTCAGAGCACAGTGTATTCAAGAAAGGACATATATACGAGTGCAAAGTGTTAACCGCAAAACAGTTGCAGTTGCCAAAATAAAACCCTTTTAGATTTGGGGCTTTTATGTCCGTGAAAAATGGTTGATGGGGAATTTTCCTGAGAAAAAAAAAACACTCGCCGCTCCGTTGACATTTCTTTTATTATATTTCTCACACAACCATATGATTTCACAGATTTCACCGATTTCGTCGTAATAAACAATCCTATCAGGTTAAAATGATATATAAAAAATACACTTAATTTTTTTTTCAAAAAGTAAGTAAGTTTTGAAATGTTTTTTTTTTTAAATTTTGTCTCTTAATTTTTTTCCTCCAAGTTTATTAAAGTTTTTTTGCAAGAAAAGGGCAAATATAAAACTAAGCACAGAACATATTTTTATGACCTTATAATAAAAGTTTTAAGAAAACCTTAAATATGGCAAGTGTGTTGAATTGAACAAACGAAGGAAGATTTATATCCTGGAATCCTTTTCCATCCATGCCATTTTAGTTGAGTGAACACTCCAACAAATGCAAATTAAACATATTCAATGCTTATTTTATCACATCAGCGTCATCTAGCGACAACCGTGAAAGTTAATAAATAATTCAAGACCTACCTTAATTTAAAAAATAAAATAAAATAATACTAAAAATAATATTAAAAAAGGACAATGTCATAAATTGATAAATGTACCTCAAGCAAAATTATATTTAAAAAAAACTGTTTTTCTACTTGGTGTTAGTTGGTGTGCTCTCTATCTGGCGTTTTGCACACTGGAAATATCTTCTAGCGTGTTCTCTGAGCCAGTTTTATTTAAAAAAAAAAATGATTTACCTCTCTTAACTGGCCGTTACCTTCTGTCGTTTTTGACGTGTTTTTTCAACAACAGGATTTTGTAATAGCATGAAAAATTTTCCCATTAATATATTTTTAAAATTAAACTACATGCGAAGAAATGCAATATGGGAGGCCCTTTTACAAAAATGTTATTTTTTTACACAATTTAATAAAAGTCATTAAAACACCCAATCGCAACAAAGCGTTAAATTTATGATCCGAACGAATTTATGATTTTCAAAAATAGTGCTTTTATTTTGATACTTTGAGATACTCTGTACCAGTTTTTTTTCTCTTAAACAGATTGAAACTTACCTTACCTTACCGTTATATAAGAAAATAGCCAAATACAAAACATTAAATTGAAATGCAAGAGTTTGCAATATCAATACTTTACTTTGTTTAGCATGTTCTACGTTTTTATAAATATCAAGATATTTATCAAATGTATTTCAGGCATAGGGTGTATAATATTATCATATCAAACCTTAAATTTTATAAAGTTAATTTTTTTTTGGTTTAATTGCCCTCTCTGCAGCGCGCGCGCTTACTAACCCTTACACATACAGGGTGTCATTAAAATGTTGGTTAAATTTTCTCGTTGCTCCAAGCGACTCGGGAAATCTCGTTTTTTTTATTGTGAAAGGAAAGTGATCTCGTTTTTAAGATTCCAATAAAAAAAAAACAACCTTTTCAAAGCTGCTTAAGATTGTTTCAACGACACCCCGTATCCCGTCAGCGAAACCCCAAAATGTGTTGGCTCAGTTCATCTTTCTAGGTTAGTTTCGCGCGCGCGCGCCTCCCTCCTCACCCCTTCGTCGCCGCGCGTAATAATGACCCCCGGGGCCTTCCGCATCGCGTAACTCCGCGCCCCTGCCCCCTCCCCGGGCGCCGCCCTACGCAGTCGCCATGTCCGCCAACAGCAAGCTGAAAATGTTGAGCGAGGAGAGCCTGACGCGTCAGCCGGAAGAGGTGTTCGACATCATCTGCAAACTCGGCGAGGGCGCGTACGGCAGCGTCTACAAGGCGTTGCACAAGGAGTCGGACAACGTGGTGGCGATCAAACAGGTGCCGCTCGATACCGACCTCCACGAGATCATCAAAGAGATATCGATAATGCAACAGTGCGACAGCCCTTACGTCGTCAGGTATTACGGTAGCTATTTCAAGAACACCGACCTGTGGATCATAATGGAGTATTGCGGAGCGGGTTCCGTATCGGACATCATAAGACTAAGGAAGAAGACGCTGAGCGAGTGCGAGATTGCGACGATACTGTCGGACGCGCTCAAAGGTCTCGAATACCTTCACGCCAATAGGAAAATACATCGGGACATCAAAGCGGGAAACATCCTCCTCAATACGGACGGACACGCGAAACTTGCCGATTTCGGAGTCGCGGGACAACTGACGGAGACCATCTCCAAGCGGAACACGGTGATCGGGTCGCCATTTTGGATGGCGCCCGAGATAATCCTCGAGATCGGCTACGACTGCGTCGCCGACATCTGGAGTATCGGAATCACGGCTTTGGAAATGGCCGAAGGCAAACCGCCCTACGCGGACATCCACCCGATGCGAGCGGTGTTCATGATCCCGACGAAACCGCCACCGTCATTCAGGGACCCGGACCGCTGGAGCGCCGAGTTCATCGATTTCGTTAGTCTGTGCCTGGTGAAGAACCCATGCGACCGCGCTTCGGCCACCGATCTGATCCGCCACGTCTTCCTCCTAAAGTCGGGCGGCGCCCAAGCCTTGACCCTGATGATTTCCGAGGCGTGCGAGATCAGAAAGAACCAGAGCTACGGCAGGATGTCGGTCTGCAGGACGCAGCGGCCCGACGACGCCACCCTCGTGCCAAACAAACCTCCCAGCCAGACCGGCACGATGGTCACGATCCAATCGGATCTGGGCACCATGGTCGTGATAAATAGCGACGACGAGGACGGCGAGAAGACGATGAAGTCGGAGGAAACCAAGAAGTACAAGCCTTTGTTCTTGGAACACTTCGACCAGGAGGAGGCTAGGCAGGAGAACGCGTCGGGGTCGAGTCGCGGCGCCTACGGGGAAGATCGGAAAGCCGACGACGACGACGCGAGGGACGTGTCGGAGTCGCTCGACGCGAAACTGCAGAGGATCAAGCCCGTAGACACGGACTTTAGTTTCCTGAAGGAGCTGTCCTACGACGAGCTGAAGGAACGGTTCGACCTGCTGGACGCCGCGATGGAGAAGGAGATCGAGGAGCTGCAGACGCATTACGTGCGCAAGAGGCAGCCGCTGGAGAACGCGATACATAATAAGAGGGAGAGGAATCGGAACTTTTGAGGGGGCTCCGGGGTAGTTTTTATCTGGTGGTGGATCGTTATTTAAGAGGAGATGTTGCATGTGATGAAGGGCCATAATAGAGTGTTCTCTTTAAGGATTATCTTTATATATTATTTAAAATGTGTGATACTTGAAGCTAAAATATCATTTGTCCATTTTTTATTTTAAGAAATCTAAATGTTTGAAAAAAACAAATCGAAGACAGAACTTGCCATTTTATTCAATAACATTCAAGAAGAAGCTATTGTATTCAAAAGTATACATTAGAGTTAGAGCAATTACTAGAAGGAGGACACGTAGCCAATTCACCACATAGCAAAGTCACAGAAAACGATGAATTTTCCATTGAAACGTTAATAGTATATTATGCAACAAGTGGGGTAAACGACATTTGACTCACGAGTTCATTAAAACAAAAGTATTGTTTTGAAAAGGAAACTTCAAATTATAATGACATAGATAATAAAATAAGCATGACAATAGTATATTATGCAACAAGTGCGGTAAACGGCATTTGACTCACGAGTTTATTATTAATAAACGAGTGATTTAAAAAGTTTACCGGACGTGTTGCATACGATACTTTTTTTTAGTTTTTGGTTACATTTTCGCAAAACAACACGAATACATTCACTGACAGGACCGTCAGAATTGACAAACGTCAAAATTCAAGGCGTGGGTAATATCTCCGAAAACATCCGATTGCTCCCAAATCCGTGCGGTAAAATCCCGGAAATGTCCGAAGTGGCTCGGATCCGGGGGAAACGAAACTGACGCGGTAAAGTGACGCTTCTCGCTTGTGTAATTTGGTATTTTATAGAAGGAAGTAGAAAAACAATTTTGTATGATGATTTATTATGCAACCAAAATGAAGATAAAGATGGAAGTTTTGATAAAGCTCGAAAGAAAGCAAGGGAAAATTTAGAAAATCAAGTTATGTGTAATCTTTCGAAAGAAAAAAGCAAGGGGAAATTTAGAAAATCAAGTTATGTGTAATCTTTCGAAAGAAAAATTTCCTGCTGCTGTGATTGGCGACAATGTTAGAGTTTCCATTCCGGACGTTGGCCGTAGTAAAACGGATCCAAAAAACTTGATATGCTTTGTTTTGTCTAAAGATGACGATAAAATTTATATAAATTAGGAACTAAACAGGGAGTTTTTAAAGCAATCTTATTTTAGCCATGAATTCGCCATTTGCGAAGGGAAGTTTATCATATCATACGAATATGTTGAGAGATCGTTAAGTGAAATTATTATGCAGTCCTCCACTGGTGGACAAGGTTTTAAAAGATGCATCTGTAAAAGAATATGTCCAAAAAAAAAAAATGCATTTATAAAAATGCTGGAATATTATCTACTTCCAAGTGCCAAAATAGCAATCCTTGTCCCAATAAATAAAGCTTTTTTCATTATGAAATTTCTGTATGTTTCTTTATAGTCTTATAAAATTTAACTGTTATAATAAAGAAAAGTATGTTATTATTATTTTTTGGATTGCATTGGTCCTGAAAAACTAGGACGAAAATTTTATTTATGAATATTGGGATCATAACCTACGACATGTTATATAATTTGCAAAGAAAAGTATGTTTTGTTTGTCATTTACATTTTTTAATTAAAATAATTTTAATTGTTAAAGCCTTTTGTATTATTATTTTTTTAGATAAATATTTTTTTTACTGCAACAATATTTTTAATTAATTTGTATTCCAACTTTTCTTAAAACATGAAGTTTTTTTTTATTTTATTTTTTTAAATTAACCAAAACGTACACACTTCCGGGAAATGTGAAATGAAGTCATTATATTCAGTTGACATATACCTAACTTTTTAGGAAATGTACACATTTTACGGTAAAAGTGTACATTTCCCAAGAGTGTACACTTACCGTAATATATACAATGAAATAATCAATATCTAAGGTAGGAAGTCGTCGTATATAAGTACTTAAATATTGTATTCTTTTCGGTATGTATATTTACAGAAATACCAAAAAAAAAACAAGTGACCAACAACAATTAAAACTAACACACGTTAAATACAGCCAAAACAAGAAATACTGACAATAAGCTTCAAAACGAATAGGCATAGTAACTTGTATTGCTTTGATATATATTTATTTATTTCCTTTTTTAACATTTTTCCTTTATATAAGTCCACTGGTGTAGTTTTTGTCATTTACGAACGGTATTTTAAGTTTCCTTTCAGGATCCTGAAGAAGGCAGTAAAATTGTTGAACCGTCGAGTTTTTAATAAGATTTACCGTTGATGTCACTAGCCGCAACCTGAAAAGTTTGCAGTAGGCTATTCGACATGTTTTTGAAAAATTATTCCCAGATGACCTCGTTAATATCAAAAGTTAAACGTGTTAAAGTGTGTTTACATTCGTCCTGTAAAGTGTATACCGATTGGTATCTTTACATTATTAGACTTTACGTTTAGCTCTCGTTTTATTTTGTATTTAATTTTTAATTTGTTATTTCTCGAATGCTACGGACTAGAAAGGTATCATCAGATTTCATTCTATATCCGTCTCGCGTTTTGTGTACTGTTGAAAAGTTTGCAGAAAGTAAATCCAAACCAATAATATAACCACAGACCTTGAAGAGAAGGTCTTGAAACATAGTCTTGCCGATTCTGGTAAACTTTTCTAAACAACGCGGATCATCCCTAATATGACTGCATCTAATACTGATTTTGCGCTGTTTTTTTAATTATTTTTTCATTCACTTAATAACGCAATAAGAAAAGCAAATAAACTCGGTAAGGAAGTAACAGCGATAGTGCTAATTATATTTTAGTTAACAATTCTTCTTTGGCTTAATTATTATAACCGAAAAGTACTTTTTGAGACTCTCTATTAGGATTTAAATTATAACAAACGTACGACACTAAGGTTGCGAAAAATAAATGTCAAAAGAGTACTTTTAAAAAGAATCTAGTCTAATTAGAACTTTTCTTTGAGGTTTCTTGATAAATACTTTTTTTTTCTAGTCTGATTAATATAGATGACGGTTATATTAATAAATACATTATATTTCCCACTGTCGAAGAGCCTACTAAACATTACGAAAGACCGATGCCAAAAACTTGTTATTCGCGTCCAGATAAGATGTTTTCCATTTGTGCCTTATTATACGTCGTACTTTATTTTATACCGAGTGTGATTTGAAGAAAAAAAATCGAATTTTGTACTTTTTATCAATAAAAACTGGTTTCCTGTGCGACCGAATTCCATTCCGGCCAACCCATCCGCATCGGGACCGAGCATATGGACCGCGTGGTATTTTTAGAGACGACCGACACTTTCTTGGTACAAAAATCTTCTCCGGATGAAATGCGGAGCTCGTTTCCTACCCGGTTTCGCCCACATTTCGTCTAAATTTATCTCGCGCTCGGCGTGCCGTAAGGGACCTTAAAACCCATAAAGGCTTTCGCGCGTTCAAGGTTGTGCGAAACGCGGGGGTTTTAGAAGCCGCCGCCCAATCGAATCCGCGTGAATAGATTGGTCCGAATTACGAGGTAATGTGTTGGTTACCACCAAACCATAATTAGTTTTACTATTTGTTAACTTACTTTAAATTTAACTATTTTTAAATTCCTCCATTTTTTCGTATACTTGGATCAGAAATATAGTGCTTTTACAACCAAACAAGTGATTAACGTTGCCTACTGTTTATTACTACAAAACCGCAGCCCCTTATAGAACACCCTTCCGAGCAGACCCTTACCCTTATTCTTGAAACCTGTACTTAGAAACATTAGTAAAAGTATTAAATATAATAATAATAAAGTATCGGTCACTTAAAAAAACGTCACTATAGCTACTGTAATCACCTAGTTTAATTATCAACTGCGCCACTAATCGTTCTCAATAAATATTTTCTTTATTTATTACTCGTTTTTCACAGTTAGACCATCTTTATACTGATATTTTAGTTGCCACTTGCCGAATTACGTTCATGGTACTGTCACTAAATTTTGGTGCAGCGTTGTGCAGAAGTTGTTTTTCGTGTAGCTCTCTTCAAAATATAAATCATTTTCGTACAGAAATTCTTTAATTTCTTCTTTATATGGAGAAGTATTTGGAATATTTCTAATTTGTGTTAAATGTTACGAATGATTTATCAATTGCATTTAAATAATCCATCCTCAATTGCGAAATTCTTTGAGATTCCATTTAGATTATACGTTAAGGTAATGTAAAACATTTAAAATGTTAAAGCAATAAATGCACTATATGTTTGGTCGTATTATATCTCGCCGGGTGTCCCTGCCTATCATCGTCCTTTTCTTCTCCGGTTCGTTGGCTGGTATTCCATCACTATCTTTGGCGATATTTCAGCGTTTATCTTCATTATGTGGCCATACCACAACAAATGTTTTATTTCTAGTGTATCTGCATTTGTGAATCTTATTTTCTTATATTTTTAACGTTCTGCAATTGTCAGTTTTGTTGCTAATTTGGTTTTATTTATTTTATTTATTTATTTATTTGTTTATAAATTATTTGTTTAGTTACTTTAAAACATAACGATTTTCTTTTTTTCCAAAATATATTTTATGTATAGCGTATTTGTTATAAACAATTACTCTTATAATAATAAGATGACGACATTAATCAAACTTGAACGTTTATATTTTTAAGGCAGTCGGTTGTTACTTCTAAAAGATTTCTTTAACATTTTAAAAGGAAAATAGAGTTTGCTGGCATGTGACTTTTACCAGCCAATAGAATGAAGGTGTAAAGTTGCCAATTAGGTCAAAGTCGAGGGAAATAATGTAAATCCAATAAAAATATTATATTTTATAAAAAACCCTGAAAACACTAATATTACATGTGCCTAAAACTAAAAAATAGGACTTTCCAGTCTAAGGAAATATATTTTCCTAAACTGTACGTCAACTAACCAACCAATTTTCTTTAGTGAATGCAAATGTAGATGCCGAAAGACAAGCATTTTATTCTTGAAATTGTTGTCTTTTTTCATGTATCCTTTATTTGCTTAGAATAATAAACGTTTATACTTGAATCGTTAATTATAATGCAACTTTTAGTCGCTTTTATAATATAAAATAGAAAATTAATTTCTAATCATTTTAGTCGTAATTGGTTTTCAGGTAAATTGATTTGCTTTTCGGAAGATCGGTCAATGCTAACCACGGAATAAAAGATGTCGGCCAATTCTCAAACTGCAAAAAAGAAACAAAATAATTGTGATAAACTTATATTTTGTTCCTAATAAAGTTAAGGTAAAGTAAACAAGCCTAGATAATATGCCGCTATTTAGTTGCATTTTTGTTTCTTTTGATTCATAATATATTCAACAAAATACGTAACATAAATATTTTACTGTCTTTTTTTTCATTGGTTATCGGTTGCCAAAATTTTCCCAAGTTTAAGAACCACCCTGTATATTCATGTAAATGTTTTGAAGCCGGCCCTGCGGTTTGAGGATTTCGTGACTTATACAATGGGGTTTACCGATATGTTTTCAGTGTAAATTGTATAATTTGAACCAAACTATACCTACCAACGATTTCCTACTGCGAGAGCAGCGGTCTCGCAGACAAAAAGTGTTTCCAATTTAGGTGTTGTTGACCCTCGAAACATGACTAGTTCCGATGGCAACTTCAAAAATAATACAATAATCCGATCTAATATTGTCGATAGTAGTTGTTGGCCCGTCGTTAAAACAAAGAGCCGTTGTTTTTGTAGTGGTATCGATCGCGCGTGATCGTTTTATATCGATGGGGATTGATTGAAATTGTTTTAAACACTTATATATTGATCAATTTGGGTTATCTCTAAATTAAACACCTCCGCGTTATCTAGTTCGCCTATAGCAACCCGCTATCTGATTGCCAATGGCCGCGGACGTAAATATTGCTATATAAGATTCCATAATACTATATTATGCAACGAGTTTGATAGACACTGTAGTCACGAGTTTGATTTTGCGAAAACAAAATTACCATAAATTGTTTAAAAAAATGATGTCAATAGAAAAATAAAAAAAATAACTCATGAAATTAGAGGAGAAGGACAATTTTTCACTACTTCGTCAGTGTGTTAGTTGCAGCCACCTTTAACTTAGGGGTGGGTGGGACCTCAAAAATTAACCAAACATTTTTTTTTCCGTTTTTTCTTTCTTCTGATAATTACAATTGCTTAATACCAGGGGTAAAATGGACCGCTTAAAAATTCTAAAAAAAAAGCTATCATAATGAATCATAATTAATGTATTGAAACTCATATTTTTGGATAATACGTATAACAGGTTTTTTAATTAATAGAAAAATAGTTACTAGTCAGTAACGTTGTTTATTTTTTTGGGTAAATTTAGTTAAAATGTGTCGAAAATAAATCGACTTGATGGTTGAAAGCCACAAAAAATAATGAAAACCTTAAATGGGTCGCCTTGCCCCACCTTCCCCTACAGCCTTCGGTCTTGACTGAAAACGTGTGCCGAAATGTCTTTCCTTACAAAATAAATTAAATGCTCCGTGGCACGCCTCGGTACTCGCAAAAAAAAAAAACACTTCTCGATTCTCCGCTTCCAAAATAAATTCAATTAACTAATTGAACTGGATAATGACGTGGGAGTTGCCCTCCGAGCGACGATGAACTCAGATAATAAATTGTGGACGTAGGATTGAAGGAAACGATTAGTAGGTTTTTGAAGCTCAAAAATCCATGATCTTATTTAGCCGATTATGGAAATGTGAGAGAACTTTTTTTTTGAAGCTATACGATCGTATCGTCTTTCCTATAAAATCAGATGTTTTGATTCTATATTATTAAACAATAAGAAGAAAAACCTATAAAATGTCGAGACGTAAATCTCAATCCCAGTATTTTTTTTTTGCCTGCGCGAATGTCGTATATCAACGACTACCATTGAATGGTGTAGAAGAATGGTTGTCTTGTCCATGTCCAACGTAAGCAATTAGCGTGCTTTTTGGTCGCCCAACCATTCGGGGGATATGTTCCACAGCGTTGGCAGCAGCCCCTCATTTTTATGGCGCATGAATGGCCGTCGTTTATTTCGTCCAAATATCGCACACACGCATCCGCCATTATAATTTGCGAGAGTTCAACGTCCCTGTAGCGTGTCGAACGACATGCCATTTTTATGTTGTGCACTTGGGGCAACCGGTCTAGATCCGATCGCTTTGCGTTGCCAGAATTCAGAGAAAAAACATTTCCGCCCGACTCTATGGTCCGTTAGAAGTTACGTCACCACCGTCTAGTGCCACGTCCGCTACCGGGCGACCATTGTGCAAACTAAAAGCTGCTAGACAGTAAAAAGGAAACGGGAACTGTAAAGAGTAATAAGGACGTTTTTTGAATTATTTTGTTCTGTAGGTCTGTCCAGTGTCGCCCTCAATGCGCATTGGGTTATCTATACGGGGCCGCTCTTGTTACTATTCTTTTATATCTTCATAACAATTTATTTTACCGACCAATTTTAAATGCAGAAATAGTTTTTTTAATGTGTGCTAAAATAAGAATACCTAGTGTTCTTATTTTAAATGGAACACCTGGTATGTTATTTCATTTTTGGAATTCTGGGAATGTTTCATGATGGGTTCTTTAAGGTTTTCCTATATTTTATCCTGATAATTTCTTAGATATGTTGATTCATTTACGGAGTGTCAAAATTTTTAGCAATCAATAATAACATTTGCAAAGTAGTTGTTTCAAATACTTACTAATAATACTTATATTAATTTAATTTTACATCTGTAGGTTTGCCTTTCCCTTTACCTATTTTCAACGGTTATATTTTTCAGTTTTCATTTCACAAGGTGGAAAAAAGACCAAGCATACTGAATGCTATAACAATACTATACGAAATTCGAGTTTAAAAAAATTTGTTAAGAACTTTGGTAGAACCAAATAAAAAAAAAGAAACAAAACTGGAAAATAAAAAGAAAAAACGTTAACAATTATGGATTTTTTCAAAGGAACTTCCACAGGCTACTGCAAGTTTGATTCAACAAAAACCGACGCAGTAGGAATCCAGAAATTTTGTGAAAAGTAATAACGGATTTTGTTTCTAATAAATACATAATAACTCTTAGATTAGATTACTAATTTCATACTAATACTAACCAGGTAAATATAGATACAAGAACTAGACAATAATCATAATGGATAAATTAATCAAATAAATAAAGTTTAAATTATTATTTGTTCTTCAAATCTATTATACTATTTGATATTATTTTTTTGTGAAACTGTTGCAACGAGATAAAGAAACCATCTCTGTCCTATTGTTCTAGATACCTTGGATTCATAATTTCTAATAGGGATTTTATTTAAAAAGATTTGGGCTGCAATTTTTTGAAAATAGAGTTGTCTTGCATCGAGCGTAACTAATTCATTTAAACTTTGTTTTGTCCGATGTGACGTTTATAAAAAATTTTTAAAATCCATTTTTGTGATATATCACATATGAAATATTTAGTTGTCAACTTACCCCATACTAAAATTCCATAATTTAAATGCGATTGAGTGAGAAGATAGTTGTTATCTTGTCATTTCATATTTTCTATCAAAAGTTAATTAAAACCGAAGGGCATTTATTTTATTTATTTATTTATACAAATACACTGCTCAACACGATCAAACCCAATTACAGAGCAGGAGAACACCAACTACATTCAATCAGAACTACAAAATTATTTACAAAGTATCAACACCATCACACAAATACACTAAATATTGCAAAAAAGATGATCCGCAACAAAATGAACATAAGAAAAATGCTAATGAAGGAAATTACTCAGCTGCAAGAAGACTAGACACAACATAATTTTAGCCTAATGCTACTCAAGCTGCAATTAAAAATGTCTAAATCGCTGGTACGGTTGGATACGTTGCACATATTATATAAGCAGTCCAGTGTCATTATAGTTAGCGTTGATTTTGATAAAGTTTATTCTGTGTTTGACATTATTTGCGCCAACGGAGTTGGGAGACTCTGGAATTAAGATCGCCTGATTTGAGTTCTTTGGATTTTCACCTCTTGAGCGTAAGTCATGAATGATGTAACATTATTTCCAGCACACCGTTTTGAACTGATAAAAAGCTTGTTCGAACACATCACTGTCGAACCTGCAATTTTCAATTGGCCAGACACATTAAAAAATTGAGAAATAAAACAATCGACTGGAATCGTGTTGGAACAAAGCTAAACTCTTATACATGGAAGCACCAAAAATTGCAATTGAAGAAATTTGATGAGAGAATTTTTAAATATGAAACCCTGTAGGTTATTTATGCTCCTATAAATTATAATACTAAATTCAATGGCTATTTTTGAAGTTTGGCAGGCACGGAATGATAATTTTGTTCTAAGGAAAAATGATCAAGATATCTAAGAAAACCTGAAAGTCATTAATTTAAACTTCTCAGGCCCATGTCCCTCGCCTCCTTTGATTATAAAGTCGTTTCCTAAGATACGGCGCGCGAAAACAATGAAGAAAATAAAATGACGGATGACGGTCGAGCACAATAAAATGTCAACGACCTCGCAGCTGATTGTAGACGGCGCCGAATTACCAAATCGATATCTAACCGAGGGTGGGAAAACTTTCGGTTTCCTTTGTCTCTCCGTCGCAGGATCCGAGGTCGGGGAGGTCTACGTTTTCGACAGTTTCCGCGCGGTTTCAGATCGCAACGGAAAAAATCGAATCGGTCCACGTAATCGATGCAACAATATGCTAATACGAAAATGTTAATTCGATTAACGCCGACGACAAGGTCACGGACGCGCGCCATTTTGTTTACCCGATCGGAGCAGCGATGTTTGCAAAAGAATTTCTATATATAACTTTTGTCTCATAATAATTTTATAAACAACGTTAATTTCCAGAGAATAACGAGCGTTTCTATTGTCGCGGTGTGTATTCCGTACCGTGAGCGTAAAGGTTCCCGAACAATAAGTGACGTAAACGTAGAACAAGGTGCGGGTGGGAAATTGTTTTGTTTTTTTTTTTAATTCCCAGCAAAGAACAAGTGGGCGTTTCTTGTACCGTGCATATCTCTGTTTTGTTACGCTCTTTCATCTTGGCTAAAAATATTTATACCATTATATTTGAAATTTTCAAGAAAATCGTAGAAAATAGCTGTTTTTGATATGTAGCGCCTCCTACCGACTCCTATAAATACTTTTTAAAACTAAACTAAGTTCGTCGAAATCAGATTAGCCAAAAAAAAGTTATTCGACTTTTTCTAAGCCAATATTTGACCCTTCCCCTTCCCTTAATTTGATGAGATAGAAACAAATAATTCAAACAAAAAAGTTTCCTTATCTAGAGTAGATTAGGCTGAAACTAATTTTGATATAGGTTAATTTGGAATATTTTTGAGAAAACCTGATTTTTCTATTTTTCAGTAGAGGTTGCGCCCCCTAGCGGCCATTTTATGAACTTGAAAATCATTTCCAGCTTTTTCCCTTGCCGATTTACCTGTAAATATTTTTTTTCTAAGTTGTAGGCCTAATGGTTCCTGAGATATGGCCGGCGTTCTTTATTAATGGGCCTCCCGTTACGTATCTATAAACACTATAGTACACTAACAATTATTTTTACATAATAAATGGTCTTTGTTCGACAAAGAAACTATATAAAAAGATAAATACTAAATAAATACATACAATAGAGAGACACAATTAAAGTAGAAAAAAATGCTAGAAGATAACAGGAACAATAGAAACATTGATGAAAAAATTGAGACTGAAAACGTGATATTACATTATAGCGTGAAAACTGTTTAACGAAATTTTTAATTGAGACGTTTTTTGTTTAACGCCATTTCATTTATATGTTAAGATACAAACCAGCCTTTTCTGAGTTGTATTGTTCTTATTGATGCCGCTAGAGCGCGTTTTGTAATATAATAACAAAAAAAATACGTTCTCTAAAAAAATTAAATACAATAATTTAACTTTTTTTCACAAGAATGACGAGCAAATTTTTAAATATATTTTTTTAGTTTGGTTTAGATTTATTTTGTCAATTTAATGAATAAAATGCGGCATAATTACGGGAAACCAAAAAATGAGAGAAAAGTAGAAACAAAAGTGGTTTTCATTCATTTATGCTTCAAAAATATTTTTTTGGCATACAGAAACGACAACCCTGTATAGGCAATTTCTCGGAACTGTCTAGACCAGGGGTTCCCAATCTTTTTTATCCCGCGGCGCAGTTACAAATTTAGTACTTTATCACGGCGCCCTGCTCTTTGAAAAAGAAGAAATAGGCACCTATAATAATTGTTTATGATAGTAGTTAGGTTAGATAGGATTATAAATTAAAACACTTACAATCAAACAGACTTTTTAATATTATAAAATAATTAAAACTGGAAATAACTTGTGTATTTCTTAAGTCTTATGAAAAACAAAAATAAAATATGTACGATTGTCAGTCAAATCAATGTGATGGGTGAGCTTGGTGATATGCACACAGTTTTTCAAAGCGGGGAATAAGACTTGACACTGCTACTCTCATTTCTTTCTCCACATTGATTCTCGAGCGATATTTGTTCTTAATTACAGCTACAGCTGAAAAACCAGACTCGCATAAATATGACGTTGCAAACGGAATGAAAATTCTTAAAGCTTTTGAAGCTAAATTTGGATATTCATTTTGAATTGATAACCAAAACTCCAACAAGTCGGAAGTGATGAATCTAGTTTTAAGACTGCTGTCGCAAGAGAGCTCAATGAGACTCTCTTCATCTTGTGATGTGAACCCTGGTGGAGCTTGTGCGTGGAAAGGATCTTTGATCCATGCAAATTTTTCAACATCATCATCTTTAAAGTACGCCGAAAACCATTCGCTGAGCTTCAATAGGTGTTCCGTGAAGAGGGCAATCAGGTCTGGTGAGACAACCAATTCATTAGATGCCGCATATTTATACAGCTGCGGGAAGCAATCTTGACCGCCGCCTTCATTCATTTTATTTATCCACAACTGTAGTTTCTTTTTAAATGCCGCAATTCTCTCCGATAGTTTCAGAATGTGCGTGTTATTACCTTGCAAAGACAGATTCAAATTATTTAGTTTCTCAAATATATCGCACAAATATGCTAGTTTTAACAAAAAGTCTGGTTCAGTAAAATATTTGGCGCTTTCATGACGTTCTTGCTGTAAAAAAGTTCGAATTTCTTCGTGTAATTCGAACACACGAAATAAAACATTTCCACGTGATAGCCACCGTGAATTGCAATAATACAGCAGGGCCGTATGCTCAGCCCCCATATCCAAGCATAGTTTTTTAAAAAGTCTGGCCTTAAGAGGCCTAGTTTTTATGTAGTTTACTACGTTAATTACAGATTCCAGTACTTGGTTAAGTTCGGAGCTCATAGATTTTGATGCAAGAGCTTCTCTATGGATGATGCAATGGGTCCACAAAGCATTCGGTGCTTTTTTACGAATAAGCGCTTGTACTCCTCCATACCTGCCAGACATGGATCGAGCGCCATCAGTACAAATACCAATACACTTTTCCCAATTCAAACCATTTTCTACAAAAAAATTGTCAATAATTTCAAATAAGTCTTGGGCCTTCGCACTTTCGGTAATGGTTTTGCAGAATAACAGATCTTCGACAATAATATTGTCAGTCAGAAAGCGTACGTAGCAAATAAGATGCGCATCATTATTACTGTCAGTAGCCTCATCAAGTTGCAAACCAAAATAATTGTTTTTGATTTTTTCTATTAATTGGTAATTGAGATCCTCAGCTATGTCATGGATTCTTCGACCGATCGTGTTGTTAGATAAGGGTACCTTGGAAATTAATTTTCCTGCCGATTCTCCAACCATAATGTTTACCATGTCGAGAGCAGCCGGTAGAATAAGCTCTTCTGCAATAGTATGAGGTTTTTTGCATTTTGCCACCCTGTATGCTACCTTGAATGATGCTAACAGTGCGTTGTTAGGTACTGAGGCTTGCTGAGTGAATACGTTTTTTGTTTTATTTAAATTTTGTAATTTTCGGTGAAAAAAATCACGCGATTTTTCAACCATAGTTGGATGAATTGTCTCAAGATGTCGCTTTAACTTACTTGGAAGCATACTTTCGGATGACAATATTTTTAAACAAAGCACACACTGCGGTCTTTCTTCATTATTAACTTCTATTGAAGTAAAACCAAAGTCCAAATAGCTATCATCGTATTTACGATATTTCCGCTTCTTTGCTTCCTTGCCATTACTAGTTGATGCATTATCACTGTCATTTGGACTGCCAACTTGTTTATTTAATAAAAATCTGTCCATTTTGCGTGAGATATTTGACGAAAAACAAAGCGAAAGAAAACACTATGACACGTCCGTCCGTCGCAGCTCGCCCGATGCTACTAAAGACTTAGGAGGGGGGGTAGGGTATCAGGGCGGCGCGGGCGTAGGTTTTTTGGCGAGTGAGAAACGCCGCGACGCGATGGTTAGTAGGTAACTATGTTTTTATAGATGCGAGGGCTCAAATAAGGTACCCGCGTATATTTGTTTCGGACATGTTTCGGATAATGAATGATGATGGACTTACGGCGCCCCTCTTTACATTCTACGGCGCACCAGGGCGCCGCGGCGCACACTTTGGGAACCCCTGGTCTAGACATATTCCTGTAACATTTAGAGATTTAAATATACCTATCAATTTCTACTACTAAAAACCTTTATTAGTTTTGGTTAGTTATTTTGAACAATCTACTTTAGTCATCTGTTTTGATATTTTAAAAATAGATAAATATATTTTTTTGTATCGTATTTAGTATTAAAAAAGAGCCACTTTTGCATCACTGCAGAAACGTTACTATTATGCTTGGAAATATATATATATATATATATATATATATATATATATATATATATATATATATATATATATATACATATATATACATATATATATATACATATATATACATATATATATATATACATATATATATATATATATATATATATATATATATATATATATATATATTATAATAAATAATTAATTTTTAATGTTACTTTTTGACCATCCCGCATTTGTTTATTTTTGAAATTTCAATACAAACCATGTCACCAAGAAGCTGCTAAAAAGGAACGGAATGAATGCCTTAATATAGAGCATGTTCTGTGTAACATAATAAAGTTTGTTACTTGTCTGTACGAGTGAAGCCAAACAATTTTTTAAAATATTTTTATGGGCCACGCAGTAAGAACTCTGTATTTATTCGAAAAAATCAGTATACATAGAAAATTAGAAAAAAAATATAAGAAATGGGTATACCTAGTTTGCCAATAACAAAAATTGTAAATTAAGGGCTTATCAGATCTGGTTTTAGACCCTGAATATTATCGAACCCATTTCGTTTTAATCGAGACGTTAAACCAAGCGACTAACGTACTGCTCGAGTATTTTAAGAACCGTGTTATCCGTATCGATAAGTACGAAAACAAACGTTAAAAGCGACACCAGAGGGCGTAATTTAAGCGACGCGAAAAACTTTAACGGCCAGTCCCTTTCAACGCCGGGCAATTAGCCGGCTCGGTTAATTGCAAGCTTTAAATCTGCATTGCGATGTGTTATTTATCTCTGGCGCGCAAATGTTTAGCGAACCGCACGAACACGTGTTAAAAATAAAACCGATCGATCAGTTTAGGACGACAAGTAAACGCAGATGTCGTCGGAAACATGGACTTACATTTTGCAAAAAAAATTCGGCCCTCGAAAATCTGCCAAAAATGGCATAATTGCCAATATAAATCCATCGTGAGAAAAGGGTGCCAATTTTTTTATAGTTATATGGCCTTAAGATATTTATGTAAAAAACAACAACAAAAGGAACATGCAAAAGGTAGATGGTATACTCATAAATAGACAAGAAAGGTAAACAGACAATTTTCACAAAAAAAAATCTACTATTACGACACTAACCAAATATATTTTAATTTCTTCTTAATGGTATTATTGTTTGTGGGAAAAGAAAATGGTGTTTATTTGACAACATCAAAAATTTTTGACATAGAACAAAATATGCTAAAAATCTCTCGAGGTGTTTGTTGAACTTTTTAATAGGCATGTTTTAACTCCTGTGGAAGAAAATTGTTGAGACGTAAATCTACAGAAATCGGTAATTATCTATAATATTTTTGATTACAGGAATTGTTTTTATTTCGTGTCATATGTTTACGAAAAGCTCAACTCAATTTCAAACTTCTATGTGCTTTTATTAACAAATAGGTAGATACTTTAGTCAAAACAATTGATCGTCGTTACTTATATGCTTTAAAGATTACAGCATCGCCTTTGACTGTGTTAAGTGGCTCAAAGATGGGGCATTATCTCTGGGAGATGGGCCCAATCATTTCATAGACCTCATAAAAAATCTGTATGAAAATAATGCTGAATGAGTCAAAGTTAATGGTGAACTTACTGATCATTAGAAAAACCAACTTTAATTGGAATGGAGGAATATCAATTGGTGGCAAAGAAATCAGCAACTTCACCAACATTGAAAAAGAACTTATCGAACTTTTAAGAAGAATTGAAGAGGAATGCAGGATTTATTATTAATATATGAAAAACAAAACCATTGACAAGCTCAATAACCACAAACCACAAGATTAATGTCATCGATGTCGTTAGCCAGTTTGTATCAATTAAAAGACGGGCATCAATTGATAAATGCGGGATGACCAAATTAACAAAAGTATGGAAAGTCGTAATATAAATAAACAAACAGAAATGAGGTTTTCCTGCATGTTTCAGAATGTTGGTATATCAAAGGAGTTGATAAGCGCCACATCGGTGCCTTTGATATGTTCTCTTGTTAAGAATATATGGATTGTTAGAAGAACAAATGAGTCAATTATAAATGAACTGAACTTCAAAAACAGACTTCTTGTAATCGACTAGATAAATAAACAATAAAGGGCAAGGTGCAGGGGTCAAGAGGCCGTGGAAGATCATGGACTAGAGAGCAAAACAACGATTGGTGAATGCTTTAGAGACGCAGCAGATAGAGAAAAATGGAAAGATATTACCCATCATTACCCATACGCGGAATGGGTCAACGACGCAGAAGGAAAAGAAGAACAATCTTCCGGATTCTTTCTACGCCAATCATCATGTTGGATTCTTCAGAGCTTAACTAAGATTGAACAGGATGATTGGCAAAACGCTAGCAAGTTCTATTGATCAACAAATGATGCATGAGCAAACTCTTACGACATCGCTGATCTGTCCCCAGACAACATTGGTGGAGGAGATTGCTCAGATTGCTTAATAAAACATTTACTAGTGCGTTCGTAGTGAGAGAGTTTTTCTTAAAGAACTTTACATACAGATGGTTTTTATTGAGTTTTAAACAAACAGAGCACAAAGAAGATTGAATATCAATTCTCTCGCGAATTGGCAATCTTTTCGGATTTAACAGCATGACATCCAAAATCAAAAGATGAAAGAAAAAAATATCAAAGACCCAAAGACCAATTGATATTGATAATGATATTATTATTTTTGCACCATTCAGTTAATTTTGTATGTTTTTTGGTTTTATTGCCCTAATATTATTCGTTATTATTATTATTATTATTGCCAAAAACATTGGATAACCTGGTACAACCGATGTGACTACTATATTGTTTCGTATTGCGCGTATGACGGCTCAAGTTACAGACCATAAAAGTGACTTTAAATGGGGCTAGTACGCGAAATGTATGAATGAACCGCTCCAAGGGTTGACTCAGACGGTTTCAGTTGTAAGTCATTCTGATTAAAAGAAGAGTTTGACGCATCTCTTAATGATTTTAACTGCCTATATTAGGCCTCCATGTAGTCGACTCTGGTCGGAGTTGACAAGTTCAATCAGCTTGGTTTCCAATCCCTTAATTATTGATTCTTTATTGTCTGCAGCCCGTGCACATTAAATTGTTTTTTATGTAAATTAGTATCTTAAAAGCAGACCCCTAGGTGGTGTGTGTTTTATTTCCGAGACCATCGGTAAGAGACGTTTTCAAATGTGTTCTATACACTTATAAATCGTCTCGAATTAACCTTTATGGCCGCCATTACTCCGCAAAGACGCGATCCGATATGGTACGAGGCAAATCGGCGGTTGCTCAACAAATAACCCACATTAGAATTACAAATACGTCCCCGTATGGCTGACTGGCCATTTCGCAACAGCGGTCGCCATTTTTATCCGACCGCTTGACCGATGAGGGCAAAAAAACTCGAGACGGGCAGAACGCTAAGTGTGACAGATGCGTCTAACGGTTTAAGACAATGTTGCCGACGATAATTGTCGCGTAAAATTCCGTCGCAGTTGGTTATTTAGCTAACGTTGACGTTTGAACGAAATAAACAACGAAAAATATATATTTTTTAATGCGGGTTTATTTAAAAAAATATAATACCGCTACGTACTCAAAATTATCCTGGCGATGATGTTTTTTTTACGATAGGTCAGAGATCTGGGTTTAAAAGGTCGATTTTCGTGAGTTTTCAGTCTCCCAGTGAAGTTATAACACCTATTGCCAATAACTGAGGAAGTTATCAGACACTAAAATAAAATTATTTGGCCGCCTAAACTTTGAAGAGGTAGTGGACGAGGTCATTTCTTACCAAAAAAATTGAATATTGTTTGAAAAATGATTACTTAAAAAAGTTTAAGTTGTTTTCTTGTTTGGATGATAAGAATTATCATCCAAAAGTTTTTTTTGAACACTGTAAGCATTCTGATCTTTTGAAAACCGCATTTCTATATCTTTATCCTAACCTTAAATATGAATAAAAAAAAATTAGCGCTTAAAAAAAGTTTTATTTTATTTGGACATTCTTAGCTGTCTTCAAATATTTATTATAAATATGTTTTTTATTAATAATTATGGTCAGTCAATTAAGCAAAAATAAAACAAAATTTGTTTTCATGTTGACAATTAGAAGTGACTTATTTCCGTTATAATTGGTGTTTAATTGTCAATGTCAACTTTACAAGTTACAGGAAACTATAAAGTCAACAAGTTTACTAATATTAATAACATTATGATTATTAATTATTATAAGGAACAATATTTCCAGCTAACTGTATTTTTAATTTATCCACAGGTAATTATCAAATAAATACATAAATAATCTATATTAGAACTCTGATCTTTTTTAATTTGTTTTTATTTGCTTTTTCTTTTTTTGCTACAAAGTGCAGATAAAGATTGTTATTATTTTTATTTATTGAACAAACATTCCTCTATAACGTGTTTCTTTCGTACAAATTCCACATAGGTTTTCTATACGTTGGGTAAAAATCCTTTATACGGATTTACATCCGTATGTTTGTTCGACGACCGAAGATAATGCGTGTGGATTATTATTGTTTTCTTCGTTTACGCGCAGTGGGGTCATCGACACTGGTAATGAAGTCCTATAAAATCCGAACGTCCAATACCGAGGCCGCGATATATCGGACGGTAGATTTTAATTAATATCTATATGCGTGTGGAAAGTGTGTGGCCGCGTGTTAAAAATTTGATTTCAACGCGCTAATAACAACGGACAAATCGAGCTTGTAATTAACGATATAGTGGGATACGCAATCCGAACAGGAACGTCGTCGCCATACAGGGACTGATAGTGGCGGGCGATTAATTAAAAAGGAGGCCGGACGTGTCGATAGTTCAAGTGGACAGCTTAAAATCCACACCCTTGAAAAAAATGGATAGAAAACCACTAGTTTTCCCGTCATTTTGGCGTTAGAGTTGGTTCCCGTCTTTGTGTCTGGTTTCGACATAAACTCAACAGCGCATGTCTTGGAAAAGAAAATTCCGCTCCAAAATTTTAAATCGGGCTTAATCTCAAAGTCTGGCAAGTTAAAGGTAAGTTTACAAGTGATTTCTTCTTCTTTATTTTTCTTTTATAAAAATGTTGGCGAATTTTATTTTATGATATATCCTCCTCCATATTGAGGGCTTGATGAAGTAGTGTGTTTACCACAGGTGTGTGTCCAGTCTGATGTTTCCGAGCCGCGATTTCTTTACCCTTCTCTTACCCTCAATTTTGCCTTCCAGGATTAGTTGCAATTGTTAATAAATACTATTCATGACGCATAATGTGTCCAACGTAGGAAGTTTTCCTAAGTTTAATGAGACCAGTCAAAATCGAACAGGTGTGTGTTAGAACTTCTTCATTGGTTGTCCTAGAGGTCCAGCTGATTCGAAGTTTTAATGTAGCATTTTAGGGTTCTCGGTCAGTGTTGGCAGCTGGAGGTGGCATAACAAATTGCACATGTTCGGTTCTTGCGATCTCAATTCTTCTTCTGATCTTTTTTGAGTGGTCTAGGTTATTCATATATGTAGCTCTTAACAGTCATAAAAAACTGAAGAAATTGTAGGAGGTCGCTAGTCCGCCCAATCGATATAATTTCCCTGTCTGAACAAGTAATCCACGAGCATTTAATATCCGCCAACCTTTTTTTCATGAATGGTTTATAACTTCTTCCATGTCTTTGGTCAAAAATTACTTAATTAGAATTAGCAAACCCTGTAAAATACTTTTTTTTCTAAAAGAAACTTCCGCAGGCTACTGTAATACTTTTTATAAAACTTCTGGATTCCTCCTGCGTCAGTTTTAGTCAAGCTCTGAAGAAGGCAACAGGATGATTGGCGAAACGTTAGCTAGTTCGACTCAACAAAAACCGACGCAGGAGGAATCCTGCAAAGTACTGTTACTATAGTAGACAAGGCACCATTACACCCATCTGAGGAAGCAGTTAATAGCCATCAAAATTTCAGGATTCTGTTTTTGCGCGTTTTTGTAGGTTAGTTCTTCAGGTGATTAACCAGAATTTAATTCAGAATCTCCATCATGGAGATATTGTACACCGTAAGAGCTGAAGATGGTTATCTCAGGAAAAAGTTGCAAAATTTAAAAAATAATTTCGAGGAGAATAGGCAAATTTCGTTTTTTTTTGCGTATTCTTATAAGTGAAATTTTTTAGTTTCCTCAACGGCACGTTATGGTAACCTTTAATTTTGCAACTTTTTTTTCAAATTTATCCATCTTCGTATCTCTTATGTTTTGCAATATCTCCATGGTAGACATTCTTCTCTTGGACATACTGTTTAATGGTTATACACAAAATCCTTTTGAAGTAGTGCAATTTAAAACATACAATGAACAATCTTGATCGATCTGTTAAGATCGTAACTTTAACACCATGGCCTGAGGTTTCCGAAACCGGAATAATTAGATAATGAAAATATTCTACTGGCAGAGGTTAAAAAGAAACTAATAAATCAGGATAATTTGAAACAAATCCCAGAGTACTTTATAGCAAAACATAATGCAAAGGCAGATGGTAGGGAGCAATATTGAAAATACGGAAGAATCGGTTGAATGTAAATAAATGTAAAAAGATTTGAAAAATCTCAAGGACAAAGCAACTGACATAAATAGTACATGGAAATCGATATGCATTTTGTAAAATGTATAGTAGACTGTTTATTATTAATTATTAATGTGATGTTAATTACGGCTTTTTGGATCAGTTTCATTTTATTTTTGCATTTTAAAACTTGCAATTCTGATGTAAAAACAGCCTCGTAAATATTATAATACGCCTATGTGCGTAGCATCTACCAGTTTGTTTAACTGAATTGTTATTGTGGATCGTTAAGCTGAAAAGCGAATTTAAATCACTCGGTTGGTTCGGAGTGACCTTTAAAAATCATTGGTCCGAAATAGAACGCGAGTTTTTTAAAGATCTTTAAAGTACTCCGCAGCCGGCCAAGAAACGGCAGCAGCTCTTCTGATGACGAATCAATTAGATAAAGAAAATGGCGAGGGACGGTTTTTGGTGATTTGCCAGCATATAATTGAACGCGGTCGTTCCGTACGGGGTGTTTTCTAATCGAATGTCAATATTGAAGTGACTGATTTGTGGATTTTAAAATAAATAAATTTTTAATATCTGCGCGCTAGGGACACAGGATAAAATGTTCCCTTGGGAAAATAACATTAACTTACATGTAATAATTTCCGACTTTGAAATATTTAATAATATAAGAATAAAATTGACAACAGAAATTTTGATAGATGCTTATCAGTGGGTGAATTAAAACCCAAATTGTTTTGAGCAAAATAAGACAAAAACATTTTGTATACAAAATCAAGGAATGCTACAGAAGTCCTGACCCAAGAACATGTACAAATTTAGAAAGATAACCCACTCGAAATGGGAATGTTTTAACAGTTTTCGTAAATCTCTGAAGAAAGTGAAAACTGACATCTCATTGTCATTGTCCAAGTTGGTTTATTATGAAACAACCAACGGTGTCCAGTCAATAGCAAAGCAGGTTTGTTTATACGTAATACATAATTATAAATTTAAATCCTTGGGCAACATTTTCCCTGTGGCTTCCCAAAATTATACATTTCGATCAGATCCCAAAGGTTGTTGGAAGACACTAACCACAAAAACACAAAACTTTTTTTAATTAATTCTCACCTGACACCATTGGTGCGTTTATTGGAAACCAATGTATTGTTACCTGAATATTTCCCTACCTTTGGAAGTATGCTAATGTTATAATACCTATGTCTAGGATAACTTCACCATGTGAAATCTCACATTTTCGCCACGTTAGTGTGTACCGCTAACAAAACTTTGGGAGGCATTAGACAAGACAAACCTAAGCGTCAACATAATAAGATCAGTGAAAGAACTATATAGAAACTGCCACATTAAAGTCAAGGTCGGCCAAAAAATATCCAATGGACTTACACCCAACAAGGAACTCAAACAAACAACGTATATGTGTATCGGTGGAGCACAACGTGACCTCCTCTTAGAGGATGGTCAGGCTATCGAAAGCTGCGAAACCTACAAATACCTGGGAATGCTGGCTATGCTTCTTGTGGGACCAAAAAATCACGAGACGAAACATACACCTAATATACAATACGATCATTAAAAGCATAGTCACATACAGCAGTGAAGTCTGGCCACTAAAAGAAAGAACCATGAGAACGCTGGAGGCAACAGAGATGGACTTTTGGAGGAGAGCGGCAGGAAGGTCAAGAACTGAAAGAGTCCCAAACGAAGCAATTCGCACAACCATGAAGGTGGGCCACACGATTTCAGACGAAATAAGAACAAAACAGTTAAAGTGGTACCGTCACGTCCAAAGAATGGAAGAACAGCGACTGCCTAAACAAATACTCACTTGGAGACCTACAGGAAGAAGGAAGAGGGGAAGACCGAGAAAGAGCTGGAGAGAGGGCATCGATAGTGAAATACAATGGAGACGACTGGACGAAGATCTGTGGAGGGACAGAGATCGATGGAGATTGGGAATCGGACGACGTCGGAGAACGTTTTAAAAACCGATAGATATATATAGTGTGTAATGTCTTAAAAATTGAAGGGGATTATATATGACCAACCTAATCATGTTGCTGATTCAAATGATGCTGATGTGCTACTTAGGCCTGAGCCCTATTCGAATGTACATGTTATTGCCTTTACCTGATAAGTCGCTGGTAGAGGGGTCAGTGGTGTCTGACTTTCTGCCCATTTTGAGGCGAATTCTTCGGGGCAGCATTTTAGGATCTTCGATGTTCTCGCACTATACTTTTCTAAGCATCCAAATAAATGTTATTTTCATTAGCATGCTGATGACATATAGGTACTTATCATATACATCGGAAAATAACACTGGTCGTTTATTGTGCTTGTCATTTTTTTTATTGTGCAATATTTAGTAAACCCTAATTCAAATACTGAAAATTATGAAATATACTTATGGTTCTCGGTCAAAGATGTTGCATTGTTTTTTAATGGCATAAATGAGATGGTTTCTAGAATCTATAAAGCCCATTGTCTGATATTAAATGATTTTAAAACGCAGGTTGTTTTGATTCTCACTTACAATTATTACTACCGGTAAACTGAAAGTACTTTACATGTATAAAGTCGACTTATCTACTGAGATTAAGACTTAATCTGCCTAAGATATTTTTTTGTACAGCTGTCTACCATAACTGTATAAAATTTCAATGGACCTTATTGCTTGTACCTCAACTTCTACATTCAAAAACAAGTTAAATTTTTCTATTAATTTCTCTTTGAGTGATTTTAAAATTCTGCTACATTGATTTGTGAATTTATATTTGTTAGTTTTTTTTGTTAAATTCTGAACAATCCGGGATGTACGTTATACCGGTGGTTATGTAGAGTAGCGCTGATCTCAGGATGTGTTTTTTTTTTCTTTTTTTTTAAGAATATTAATTTTTTCTACTAATTTCTCTTTGAGTAGTTTTAAAATTGTGCTACATTGATTTGTGAATTTATATTTGTTAGTTTTTTTTGTTAAATTCTGAGCAATCCGGGGGTATATTGTAGTACATTATACCGGTGGTTATGTAGAGTAGCGCTGCTGGCTGTTACTTCTATTGTGGCATATATCTGTTTTTGTATGTTAATAAAAGTATTTATTCTTATTGTTAGTTATGTAACAATAACAATACTTGTTTTGATAATAAAAATATAGGCGATATGTAAATATGCATGCTTCTCTTAAAGTTTACTAAATGTTATTTATCTTATCATGGGACAGTCTAGGGTTTAAATATTCCTATTCCAAAGTGCGCTTGTATCATTTTATAGTGGATTTGTATGTATTGTATTAAGCTTAATATTCAAATTTAACTAACGCATTGGTGAAAACTTCAATTCTAATTCCGATTAATAAATGAAGTTTCCCTCTTAAAATGAGCCGAAAAATCGTCCCCTTAAACATCGATGTTCAATTCGAAAACACGCTGTATGCACGATGTTGCAACTAGGCTTTTTAATATAGTTTTTTTTATCAACGCGACCGTTAATTGGTACGGAATTCTAAGAGAACATTATTACGGTCGAGTGATGTGCGGCACGAGATTGTTTATTACTTTCCAAAGGTCAGCGTTCCGTTGGGGCTTTTAATGTTAATCTTATTTTTGTGTACGTGCGCAAATAGCCGTGATTCATCATCGATCGACACGTATAAATAGAAACGCACCGTGGCTAGATTGGCCGGCGCATTTCTTTTTTACATGTTGAATATTAATAAATCATCGGACATGATCGGCGGTAGTGGGTGGTGTACGTTAACTTATTACGTGAGGAACACGAGAAAGTGTGTTCGGTTCAGTGAACGATGAATCGCAACGATAAGTCGCAGCGACTGTTCCCGGATGTGTAATTTGTATGAATTTTAAATAATCAGAATCATTGCCCATCGTGCTTGGAGTTCCATAACTTATTTATTTATTTTTTTGTTTTATATACCGGGTGTCCCAGTAAGAGCAACGAAATACGGTATCGGGGAGACATATATTCCTCAAAATTTGAAAAAAAATTAAGAAGAAAACGTGCTGGAAATTATTTTTCAGCTTTCTAATTGACCACCGGAAAGCGTAATTGCTATTTTTCATTTTAAAACTCTTTTTTTCTGCAAAGTTTTCGTATTTTAATGAGTGAATGCGATTTTAAAGCTGAGACAAATTCAAATATTTTAGTTCAATGCTTTTTACTCTATCTCTTAAAGGAAAGTGGTATCTTAATTAATAGAGTTTAATAAACTGGGAGTCGTTAAAATGGGCTTTTCGAGGCATAAAATCAGGTCATGTGACATAGGTACCTTTCATATGAAAAAAGAAAATTCCTTTGCTGTTTTTATATTTAATCATTTATGTGGAATCAGTAAAATCAATAGGAAATCTGTGAAATCTTATGGTCGTTTGAAATTTGGATGGTGATTTGCCCCTCGTGGTTTTTATTTTGTGTATAAAAATAACATCATTCATTGCAGTGGTGTCCCAGAGGATAACATAATCGATGTTTATCCGGTTACGCGACTGATTTTTTGAATATTTAACATTTCTTAAAGAACGCAATCAAAAAACGATTTTTTTTTGTTTCTTCGGTTTTTTTGTATCTAACTTTGTCTTCAAGAAAAAAAACTGGGCATCCTTATTTGACGTTGACGTCATAAGAGACTTATTTATTGTGATTAGAATAAAATGACTAATTCCAGGTTTGTGAGCCCAACTACAAAATTATAATTATCATAAATTTTATACCCAACTTAACTAACTAACTAATTGAGAGAGTAGACTATTTAATAGTAATGTTTTTTGTTTAACGTTTCAAATTATGCAATGGAAATTATGCATATTCAATCGGAATCGCATTGAAAAGTTTAATTCCATCAAAATAATTATTATTTTGGCCAACAGCGTTATTGAACCTGGCAAATTTATAACATAAAACGTATAACATATAAGCGTTTTTTGGAGTGGAGTGAGCATGACCTTCTTTTTAAATTTTACTGCATTTTCAGAATTCACAAAGGTCAAAATAATACGATTCGCAAATACTCTATAGATATTTATCGCTGTACCTATAAATATTTTATATATAGGATGGCCAATATTAGAGGAACAATCCTTATGATTTTTTTTTGTTAAAATTTCATAAACATATTCTAGGGCTTTCCTTATTTTGTTCTAACTTCAATTATCGAGGTGATACTGATTGTCAAAGTCTAATTCCAACCTTATTTATAATGAAATGACTTTTAAAATGAAACGATCGCATTTACGTTTATTTGCGAACTTTTGCGTAGTAAATTTAAAAAGGTTTACGCTTCATTTTTTCTTGCAGAGTCATGACGGATACGAGTCAGGCGGACGAGTTGCCGCCGGCGACTAACGGCGTCGCGACGGACAACGGTTTCATCGTCGACGACGATCAGCGTGCCAAGATGCGACCAGCCGACATCGACGCCGACGTCCGCGAGATGGAGCGTCGGAAGCGGGTCGAGCTGATCATGAACAGTAAACTTTTTCGAGAGGTCAGTGATTCATCATTAAAAATACGCGAAAAAGCTCGACGAAATCGACATCACTTCATTATGGCATTAGAACGTTTCTTTAGTACATTTTTTTAAACGTGTGCTGTGCTTTTTTGACGAAAAACGCTATATAAACTAATATTATTGAAAAAAAATCTGTTCCCCAATAAAATTTATGTTTTCCTATACAAAAAATATGGGAGTCAAATAAAAGTAAAAAGTAATATTTAATAAAAAGCAATTCAAAGTAATTTCCTATGCAATCGATACAAATAAATTATGAACAGAACCAATTTCTCCATTTCTGGATCAAGATCATCCAAAAGTAAAAGTCATCATAAAAATTAGCTAGATTATGGCAACCACAGAACTGTCAATATCTCGCAGACGTTGTTTAAAGCTTAAATCTTGTATCAATTTTATAAATTTTTATAAAAATTTAGAAAACTTCAATTATTCAGTGAATTATAAAAACTTTTTGGGAGGTCGAATTGAATTAAAATATCAATATTTTAAGTAACTTTTAACCACGCTTACTTTATAATGCCATAATATATAAATATATATCGAAAAATTTTGTACATAAATATGAAAAATTAGAACGTTCCTTTAGTACATTTTTTTATACGTTCTGTGCTTTTATGACAAAAAACCCCATATAAAATAATATTAATTAAAAAAAAAAATTTTAACTTAATATAAAAAATATTTCTGGCAATGCTTTATAAACAATTTTTTGGAGGTCCAATTTTTGAAGGAGCTTTTAACCTCGCCTAATTTATAAACCTGTAATATATAAATAGAAATCTTTTTTGAATTAAGTTTTACGTATTTCTCCATTTTAAAACATCGTCATTAAAAATGGGCGAAAAACCTCGACGCCGTCGACGTTACTTCATGTTTTTCATGCTGTGTGCTGTGCTTTTTTGACAAAAAAACATGTCTTTGTTAAATATAATATGTAAAAAAGAACATATTAGATCCAGATTTTTTTTTACAGTTATGATTAAATATAAAAAAGTTTTGTTCCGGAATAAAATGTATATTTCCCTTTGAAAAAACATATGGAAGTCGAATAAAGTAAAAAATAATATTCAATAAAAAGCAATTCAAAACTATCACACGAGATATCAATATCTACGCCGAGTTTTTTTAAAATAGATAGAAAATTTATATCAATTATACCCAATATACGTTAATTATAGTTGATATTTTAACGCAATATAAAAAATGTTCCTGGCAATGCATTGTATACAATTTTTTGGAGGTCCAATTGAATTAAAATATCCAACAGGATGATAAGAGGCCGTTAGTCGCACAAGGCCTAATTTATTTTTAAAATACTATTAAATCAAGTTTTTTTTTTATAATCTAGTGTAATTTTTTTGTTGTTGTCAAAGGTAATCAAATCTATACACTATGCAATGGTTCAAACTTCCCCCACCCGTGCCAAGTGATTGCAAACAGATTAATCCTGTCGTAATTTAAGTAAAACTGATTTTATTGTCACTTACATGGTCTGATTAAAGTGAGCTCAGAAATATGGCGTTCACTTTGTTTAGGATTAAACGCATTGCAATCACTTGGAAAAGAAGAAAGAACACAGCACACATACATTTATTCTATCGAAATAGTTTTCCAATCACTTTCCCCACCATACATGCCAAGTGATTTCAAACATAACCTCAAATTATATGTTTATTATTTCGATGTGATTTAAGTGAGCAAAATTGATCAATTGGCAAGTTCGGCGTTCACAACTGTTGTGTAAGGCTAACTACCCCCAACCACACGTTGAGCATCTATTCACCTCTGTTTACATTTAAGTCGCAGAGCATCAAAAATGAGGAAGTTTGATTCCTTTAATAGAAGCAGCAGTTCTAAGAACTACTTTTCTGTTTCGGTACTGATTTTTCTTTATTAAAAATAAATGAAGTATTATGGAAGATGACATATTGTTTGCCAGTGATATTCTGCAATAAAAGTTTCTACTACTTTTTTCAGTAACTATATACATCAAAAATTTTGAAAGAACATTACTATTTTGTTTCCCACATTCGATAATTTTTTTCTTCTTCGCTGCGATTGATGTTCAACGGCTCGTTCATTCGCATCGTTCGGCAGGAATTGCTGATGCATCACTAAATAGTTTTGCACGGCTCAACAAGCCCGACGTCAATAACATAATTTTTTTTTCACCATACAGGAACTAGAACGGATCATCGAAACCCAACTAAAAGACGGCACCGGGACCAGCGGCCTCTTGCAACAGATCTCAGATATGGTCGGCGTCAACAAGCAAGCCGGCAACGTGTTCAAAAACTCGAGCTGCGTTCTGCCCATCAACGATATCAGAGGTACTTTTATTCACTTGTTCATTCTCCCCTCTCGTTTGGGTAATTAATTGACGCGTATCGGCAGGAATCGAATCGATGGGGTACGCGAAGGGCGAGAAAATTCTCAGGTGCAAACTGGCCTCCGTCTTCAGACTGATCGACTTGTACGGATGGACTCAGGGTTCCGGCACTCTCATCACGGCCCGTCTGAACCAGGACGACGAACAGTTTCTCGTCAACCCTTACGGGATGCTGTTCCACGAAATCACCGCGTCTAGTCTGATCAAGGCCGATATGCAGGTATACTTGGACCAGAATTATAGTGCTTTTGCAACCGACCCCGTGATTAACTTTGCCTACTGTTTATTACTCCTAATTACACTAATAAGCGGGATCAATATTTTTCGCCGAACAATTCTTGAAACCAAAATTAGTACAAAGTAACAATTTTTTACGTTCTATGTCACTTGTTTTTAATGCTGTGCCTACTGAATTTCTTATAAAATTGTAAACATTCAAAACAATTTGTTTAGCATCCGAAGACAAATGGATCCATTGTTTTTATTTGCTGTGGTAGTTTGTCTTCTAAATTGTCATTCATTCGTCTTCGAATTCTGCGTTGTTTTCCATGTTTTCTTTTAACAGAGGGACATCTGCTTAATTCCACGGTCGCCATATATATATATATATATATATATATATATATATATATATATATATATATAAACTTTTCAAAATTGGGCCCGTTTCTTTATTATATTTTGAAAATGAAAGAATGGCGTGAATCCTTCCACTAACTGTCCGGAAAAGTTCCGCTTTCCTCGTTAATTAAAACTCGAAACTATTAAGATTTCTTGAATGGTCCAAATTGCTTAAAGATCTAGGAAATACTTTATTACTCGGGAGAATGTAAATTTGAAATGATATACAGGGGGCGCTATTTAAACTAAAAAATATGTTGCATCGTTTATATAGAAACGGCAACACTGCATATTTCAAAATATTTCAGAACGATAGAGCACCTCCTCTAATATCACCCTGTATAATTTAAAATAACTCCGTTGATCCGTGCGTCGGATTCTTTTGATAGGCCCTCCACTAGTGCTCCACCCTGTATAGTGTTTTTATTTTTATGTTTTCGTTATTTTGGTGATGTACAGCGGGCAACATTGATCAAATTTATTTTTTGCGATTGTGGAAACGAACCTTTGGATAATCTATGTTATATCTCAAATAATGGCTTTCGTTATTATTCTTGGCCATTATTTTGTCAACACTTAATATTTTAAATAACTATTGTGTGTCTTTTCTGCTTGAAAAATGCAGTGCAATAGAAAGAATGCGATTAAATTACTGGTATAGAAAATTTCTGGGTAATTGCATTTTTTTTATGGTTACGTTACACTTTCCACTACCACCATCTAGGGTTAGTTTTGGTTAGTTGACCGGTCACATGTTTTTCGAATTTGACCAGTCAATTAGCGGTCAATTGATTAGTCCCAACACTACGACCATCAGAAAATTTGCTGCGTGGTCTCACTAACTCGATAGCGGAGTAGAAACAATAATTTTCGTTGCAAAAATGGCACACACTATGCCTAGATAATTAACTTTCACCTATGGCCTTTTTAAGAAATCTCTCTCTCAAAATTAATGACAAATGGCAAATATCTATTTAATATATCTTTGGTAACTAATGTGTTGGTTGTTATTTTTTGTAGGTGTATAGTTAGTTCGTGAATAAATAAAGGGGATGAAAAATGGGTATAACTATAGGTGGAACTAATTATTTATGTAGGTAAATCTGAGCTGAATAACTATTTGTGATAATTTTATACAAAATGGAACGTAGTGATTAAAATTGTGCGTTGTTAATTAAAATTCTGAATGTTCAAATGCGGCTTTAACGAGGTAGCAGGGGTCAAATGTCAGTTTAAAGAGAATTTTTGTCAATTCTACAAATGGAATATATAAAACTTTCTTTTGATTCCATGATTTTTTTTTAACGATTTGAAAGAAAAAAAAACGATGTATAAGCAAAAGGATCTTCCTGAAAACCTGGTGTGCACATTAATTTTTCAAAATTTAATTTAGTGTTGCGCATCTAAGAACGACCCATTGCGCACTAATGGCAACTTGATAATTTTTGTCGACGTGACGTTTATACGTCTGAAATCGAGAAGATTTCTGTCGCGAAACGTAATCAGCATCGTTCCCAGAGCGTGAACGCGAGTGTGCATTTAAAAACAACTTTAACCAGCGTTAACAACACAAACAAATGACCGTAATCTGTTTTTTTTTATTGTTGTTGCTTTTCGTAACAATGGGAAGAACGAGGCCGTAAATCGTTTCTCTTGGTTCGTGATTAGATCATCCCGTTTAACCCAAACTCATTTGAGCTGACAAATAAAACGAAATTAACGTATCGATTGATCGATATGGATTTATTAAGGCGAGGACAATTACGTTAAATTTGCCGTGTTTTACTGCGCTAAATCTTAATGTTGCAGAACACATTTTGCTTAAAAAAATTTATCGCGCAATATAATTAAAATGCTCTAAGAAACCAGGTGATTTTACTAGCAACAGTTTGCGAAACAATCGGTATCAATAAAATTTTAAGTGAGAAATTTTCAATCTCGACTTAATATTGATTGCTTAATTTTGCCTTTTTTTCGTGGTTATAAAACGAAACAGTTCGCATCAACATTACCCCATCACTAAAAGTTTGGTCGGCAAGTTAATTTTTTCGCGACCTGCTGATTCGATTTGGATATATATATATATATATATATATATATATATATATATATATATATATATATATATATATATATATATATATAGTGTTCGAAGTGTTTTCGGAGCGCGAGCATTGAAGATGCCAAGTGAGATTTTGGCGAAACGTCTGCAGGATTCCAGTCGGATGCAAGATTTGCAGGATTCCAGTCGGATGCAGGATTCCAGTCGGAGTTCAACGAGCGAACGGATGATATCCCGGAATATAGTGTCATCACATTTTTCCATCCGTGAATCAATACGTGAGAATATATATATATATATATATATATATATATATATATATATATATATATATATATATATATATATATATATATATATATATATATATATATATATATTTTTTTTATTCTAGCTTGAATCTTAATAATTTTTTTTTTTTGCGTGTACGCAGTTTTTAAATTAACATCACTTCTATACTCAATGTTTGTCAAGTTCTGTGGGAATTCTTCTCAATATTATTAGATGCCTTTATCTCCGTTATTGCACGGAATACTAAATTTAATGTTATGCATAACAATTATAGCTTATTATAAGAAAAAATAAACAAAATCATAAACATCAAAATCGTTATAACGGATCGAAACATATTTTGAATGAGACATTTAATTTGTGCTTGATCGATATTAGTCCATATTCCCATGATAATATGTTCTACGTCATTCAAGCTGCCTGCCCCGTTCATGTTATATTGGTTTGAGGTTTTGACTGCGTGGAAGCCTATTCTTGCATTAGTTGTGGCATTATCAAAGTCCAATTACAATCTGGCAAACTTATTCGTTCGTTTTGACATTAAATTCAGCATTTCATTTAATAACAGTGATAAAGACGTGAATAAAAAAATAATATGCAGAGTGTTGATATTAATTACCAGAGAATGTGACAAATATTGAGTATAAAATTGTTTTTTTTTAACGGGTCTGTCTAATAAAAATTTAATGAAATATAAATCCAAATAGAATCAGCAGTTCAGCTCGTTTAATGAGAAGTGACTTTTTTCTTGATTTTTTTAAATTTTCTATCGATATTTAAATTTGTTTGTATTTGACTTTTTTGTTGCTACACATTTCGCGCGAAATTGCTGTAAGTGGAATGAAATATTCAAAGTAACACTGGCATAATTAATTGAAAAATAATAAAGATATCAGATGATTATTTGGTAATTATTTAAAAATTAACTAGAATGGCTGTGAACACATAAAACATTGAAAAAGCACATTTTAAAGGCTTTTATTAAAAAAAAACAATATTACGAAAATGTTGTGTGGAAATGTGTTTAAAATGACCGGAAAAAAATCCTTATTGCTTTGACATAAAAGAAAATTATGTGTGAATCTCCATTTAAGAATTAATAGTGAAGTACCTTTATTATTTATTATTGTCACACTTTTTTTTAATACTTTTTCAAAGTTAAAAAAAACTACCTTATCTTAGTGTTTCTCAAACACCGGTCCTCTAAAAATCCAGCTATCTGGCCAAAATCCAAGGTGTCAAAAAAGGTCGATATCGCAACATTTTGATCTAGGATGAAACAAAACAGATAAACTGGCAACTATGTGCTATAACTACTAATAACCAAAATGACTAAAAAGAAAATGAAAGGCACATTACTAAATTTCGCAGCAAAGAAATTGTCCCCGCAACTGGAAAACATTCTTCTGGATTTGGTAAGAATTGTAAATTTTATCAGAAGTAAAGAAAAGTTCTTAAACGACTGTATAAAAAAAAATCAAGTGCAATTAAATCTGGAGGGATCATTGTTGAACAGACATTTTCAAAACAAGGAATGCGTAGCCTAGCTTTCATAGATATCAGATATATTTTCACTGATAAATGAACTAAATTTAAGTCTCCAAGGTAAATCCAATACCGTTTTCTACTTTTACAATAAGATTGCTGCTTTCAAGAAGCAATTGAAATTCTGGTAAAGACGTGCGGAAGAAAACACTTTTTCTTTGATTACTTTAATACTAATGACGTGGATCAGAAGAACGTTATCAGCGTTATTTTGGTGCATTTAAATGAACTGTCAATAGTTTTTTATCAGCATTATCCCCTAGAGGAAGATGTGCGTTGGATAACCAATCCATTTATTAATAATTATAATTACAGCGTCACTACAGTCGAAGAAACAGAACTTATTAAACTGTCTTCAGATTTGGGAATTCAATCACAGTTTAATTCAGTAAATATATATCAATTCTGGATAAAGACTGCAACGGAATATCTCAATTTTGTTTATTTTGTTGTCTTATTTGGGGAACTAGTTTAACGCCTTTAGTCAGCAACAAAGACCACCATCAATCTCATTAATTTTAGTTTATATATATCTTTTAGTATGGCCAATTAGTTTTTTTTATTTTGGATTTACTTACGCCGTTTACATTTCGATTCATTGTTATTTTTGCTGATATATTAATTTAAAAAAATGAATATATCGTTCATATCAATCATATCATATCGATAAAAATAAAAATTATAATGATGTACTGATTATGTATATACGAACCGACGAATATGAGGGTTACACTAGATTATTGCACTTTGTTGAATGATTTTTAGATTATTATTAAGCAAGCACCCTTGAGCGTGCGATCCTGAATACCTGTTAATTAGAAAAAATAATATTAATAAAAAATACATATATACATCCTATAAAGCAGTCTTGGTATAATAGTATGATGTAAGTATAGAGATTTTTTAATGTAAATATTCGTTTTTAAGTACTATGTACAGCTTTAAACCATGAACGGGTGGATTTCCACCTCTTTGAAAATGCTCAAATGCTTTGAAAATTATGATTTATCTTTGGGAAAAATTGCTCCCATTGTGAAATATTTTCCTGGTCCTTGGAGTAAATCCAGTTGAGAAACACTAATCTAATTAAAAACTGAATTAGAAATTTTGTTGCAAAAAAAAACATATATTTACATTTTCCGTTCTTTCCAGGGGAGCGTGATCGAGCAAGGGACCACCAACTTCTCCGTCAACGTGACCGCGTTCTCTTTGCATGCGGCGGTGCATGCTGCCCGACCTGACCTCCGGTGCATCATCCACGTGCACACCCCGTCCGTGGTCGCGGTATCAGCACTGAAACACGGCCTGCTGCCCCTGAGCCAGGAGAGCGTAGTCGTGGGCGAGATCAGCACCCACGCCTACCTCGGCGGTCTGCTCGACACCGACGAAAAAGACAAACTGGCCAGGAACCTGGGCCCCATCAACAAGGTGCTACTGCTCGCGAACCAGGGAGCGTTGTGTTGCGGGGAAACGATCGAGGAGGCCTTCTTTAACGCCCGCAACACCGTCCTAGCTTCCGAGTCGCAACTCAAGCTCCTCCCACTCGGCATAGATAACCTGGTGGTGCTCAACGACGAGGCGAGGAAGAAGATATACGACGCCGCTCACCGGGCCCCCGAGAGCACCCCCAGGCCCGATCAACCGTCGATCTTGGAGGGCAAAGTGGAAAGGAAGTGGAGGGTGGGCGGGGTCGAGTTCGAAGCGCTCATGCGGATGCTGGACAACGCCGGATTCCGCACGGGCTACATCTACAGGCACCCGTTGGTGAAGGGGGAACCCCCGAAACCGAGGAACGACGTCGAAGTACCCCCGGCCGTTTCATCCCTCGGGTACCTGCTCGAGGAGGAGGAGCTCTACAGGCAAGGGTAAGTTCGCTAGCTGGCTGGGCAATGATACATATATCCAAAAATATTTCCCTTAAAAATTCTCAATGTCAAAATATAAATTAAACTTAATTTCGCAAAACCAATGTACCAGTTAACAAATAAGAAGTTAGCTATTTTCTTTTTTCAAATTTCAAATATGTAATGTTTGATATATAGCTTTTCAAATATTTTTAAGTCTGACATATGTGAGGTCCTATCTCTTATGGTTACTGTTTAAAAGTACTTTTATTCATTTGTCCGAGAAACGTTAAAAGTATAAAAGTTGTGTTTCTTTAAATTAAACTCTTTTTATGTTATAACTTTTTTGGATTCTAGTTTTGTCAAAATTTAATCGAATTTAATTTTTCAAATATATAAGAAGTATTTAATATATATCAATAAAAGTTGCAGTGCAACAATAGACCATATTGTAAATCCCAATTATGAAAAAACTTCAAATCTTATAGAGTGGCCCAAAATTTCAAGTGGCTAATACTTGAGTTTTAATTTTACCCAACTTTATTAAAAAAAAAAAGTATTTTCTGGGCTATTTGACCTAATGTAAATTTAAATAAGTGGTGTAAATTTTAATATACACGTTTTCAAAAAGTTTTGCGTCTGAGATAACAGGACTTTTCAAAATTAATTTCGTAATGTACAGGTTTTCCCAAAGTATTAAAAGTATCAAAGTTGTGTTTTTTTTTAATGGAACTGTCTTTTTGGGTATCAGCGAATAAAAAACTTCCCTACTTATACACAATTTATCTTAATCCAATAACATTTTTCAGCTAATTTGGATATAATATATATTTAAATACATTTCTTAACATCATCTAACTATTTTAACGTGTTTATATTTTGATTTTGTTTGCTTTTTTTGCGCAAACATGTTTATTTTAATAAAATATGTAAATGAATGAAAAATGTAAAGTACAAATTTTCAAAAAGCCTTACGTCTGGGATATGTAAACTGTTAAGTTTCAAAGTTATGTTTTTTTTTTAACCATTTTTGAATTCTACATTTAAAATAACTTTGTGTTTCGATAGGCTTTTTGGTGCCTTAAGATCTCAAAAATAATTTGGGGTTTCTGAAAATATATCTATATTAAATCTCTCAGCAAAAGTTACATTAGAGTATAACAATAGACAATCCATTTCCATTCTGTTATTACCAAAACACAGCTTCAACAGACTACAAGAAAAAATGACTTAGAACCAAGTTAGTACCTAATATGAAACTCGACATATCAAAATAAGAAAAATGAAATATATTGTTACTATAAAATGATTTGAATAGAATAGTTTCATAACATTTTAAAGAATTTTATACAATATACATATTTGTTGCACCCGTTAGTTTTTAAACATACCATAAAATTTGCTTCAATGCAACGTCAACTCGTGTTAAAACATCAGAGAAATATGTAAATAAGCAGACCTTTCAGGAAAAATCATCTGTCATTTATTTAGATTACATTATCTTAAGCCGTTCGACAGGTAATTGAGATGATAAATATGGTATATGCTACTTTTAACACTTTTTACACAACCTGTGCAATATGAAAGTAATTTTTAAGAAATTACCATAATCGATAACCACCCATTTTATATTTTTCCACAATATCCCATGCCCTATAGAGCGAATAACCCTGTTTTTAATTATTTTTGCTTTAGGCTCTGGCGCAAGTTGGAGGGCGGCAGGAAGGGTCACGACCGTAGCCGTTGGCTGAACTCCCCGAACGTCTACCAGAAGGTGGAAATATTGGAGACGGGCACTCCCGACCCCAAGAAAATAACCAAGGTAGAAATCATTAAATTCGAAGATAAGAATTAAATATATAGTCCACTAAGAGTTTATTGTTAGTAATCTAAGAGCTTTTACGAAATGTTTATTGATAGGTTTAAATTGTCCAGAGTTTGGGGAGGGGGTGATGGGGAGGCGCCGTCTTTTGAACCTAACTGTTGTTCTATAGGCGGTACATTTGAACTACTCACATCCGAACTAGTTTGCTGGCCGTTAGCTCATAATAATGTTACATACATTCCTTAAGATGTCGGCTTCCTCACACAACCCTTGATATTGCTGATATTATTTTCTTGCTTATGGTTGGAGTCATAATTTTTTTTGTTACTCTGACCTCGTGCGTGCGTTGACAGCGGCATTTGCTTTTAGCACGCAACACTTTTTCATGCAGAGAAAGCACAAACTGGTTCCTATTTAGTATCATTTTTCAGTTAACCCAAATTGATATTTTATTTGAAATAAATATACACATTAGTTTATAAACTTAAACATGGAGCACAACACTAAATGATGGTTATACATTCCGAGCTTGAATAGTTTAGTTTAAATTTAAGTAAACATATTTTTGTGGTTGTGTATTGTCGAAACGATGTGCCATTTTGTTTGGGAAGCTTTTTTCATTGACGGACTAATTATTTTTTCGCTAATGTTAAAAGTAAGTGTGATCAGTGTCGTGTAGATGTAAGAATTCCGTTATCACTCATTTCAACTCATTTAGCAAAACATTATACTTTCTGCTTCGGCGTGATTTAAGATCAATAAAATATTGAAAATGACTTAGCGGCGTGGACTTTTTATTCGCCTCAAGAATTTCTGACAGTGTGCCCGTGATTTTGTGTCAAATGTCCGCCTTCGAGGCGGGACGGGAACGGCAAAACCAGCACACGGCGGAATGTCGACATTGCACTAAAGACGGGCACACACGCGCGCGTTTTACCGTCCGCTATCGCCGAGCCGCTTTTCGTTTGTCGCGCGCGTTTCGAGGTCGTTGCTGACGTGCTGGTTTTGCTGTTTCAGTGGGTCGCGGAGGGATCGCCCAGCCATTCCAGCACGCCGGTGAAAATCGACTCCGCCTTGCAGTTCGTTCCGCAGGGCACCAACCCGAAAGAGTTCAAACAGAAACAGCAACAGGTAAGTCCTTTTTTGTTTGCGATAAGAAGGTAAGTGTGTTAACACTGTAAAAGAACCCGTATTTCTAAATTATTTTATAAAATTTAGCTGAGTACGGCTGTAAGGGAGAAGTGAGCTGTATAGTATTTTAGTTTTTAAGTTCTAGCTAAATTTAAAGCAGCGCAGCTTTCAGAAAAAAAAGCTAATGACATGCGCTTGCATAAAAACGAATCCAAACAAATATATTAGCTGGCACTAACAGTATTAATTATCAATATTGAAAAGCAGTAAACAATTTTTATTTTTGTAATTGTTTATTTTATTATTCTATCCTTAGTCTTGCTAACTTTCTTAAGTGGGGTGTGATTTAAGCCGCAACCGCAACTATGTAACTGGGGGCAGACTGGCTACTCTCACTTAGGGTGGTTTTTAATTTAATTAATTTCTATTGTATTCTTCTTTTTACACAAGAAAAATATGATTAACACACAACACGGTACTCTTTTAAAATGTTTCCGTTGATGGGTAGAGCCTAGAGTTGAAGGACGTAAAAAATATCATTCTACCTGCAAAAATAGCTTCTTAACGTCTCAACCAACGTTTAGGTAGAATTGCACGAGCCCAAATATGTCTTTATGGCAAAAAGCTAAGTTATCGCGAATAAATACAAAAAACTAAAAAAGACAAAAAAACATATATATAAATAAACTATGACAAAATAACACACATAACAGAATTTAAAAAAATAGCAATAAAAATAAACGCTGCAGGTAGGTACGGGGTTTTTATTTGTATTTTGACACTCGCCTACAGAGTTTATTAATAGGCATAGGCAGACCTTTTTTAGGACAAGCTAATTCTCGAATATTATTAAGGACATGATTTTTGTAACCCCCCAACCCTCTTGCCGTAATTTTTTATTGTTTAAAATCTGGAAAGGAACCGTTCCTTTATATTTAGGTGAGTAACAATATAAAAACAAAATTCTCGTTGTCAATGTACTTGGCGTACACACATTTTAATGGAGGCTCCAAGTTTGCTTAGATTTTGTGTTTGGACGTATTAAAATTTTTATAAAGGTTGCCAAAACATTTTTTTCTGGTTTTTCAATTTTTATAGCACTTTTTAGATCTTTTTTAAATATCCCTTGAGGCACTGCGTGTCCCCGCATAAAGAGTTCTGAGCACAGGAAAAAATTTTTTTACATGAAAGTTGTATGGTTTTTTCTCTATTATCTGGAATGTAAAAAACGACAATTTCACTTTTTTTGTTTGCTTTTGTTTTGTTTTAGTTGATTTCAATTTCAATTTCACAATTTCAATTTCACAATTTCAAACATGAAATTGTGAAATAATTTGGTTTTTTATTCAAACAATGAAAACGCATCGCAAGTTCTACTTGAATATCACCAACGTTTTCCCTTACAAAGTATACTGAATATTGAATAATAAACGAGTTACTTCAAAAATCCCCCAACAAACTATATATTTTTGAAATCGAATCTTTACGACGATCATTTGCTTTTATTATTCGGAAGATAATGGAAACGAAATCATAAAACTTTTAGTTATTTGCAAAATTTTTAGATAGCTCTTTTCATGATCTCCGAATTCTAGTGTCACAATAAAAATAAAAACCTATATTCGACATATGTATTACTCGAAGAAGTCATTTACGGAAGACATGGACTTTTCTGGCTGATGGTTTTTCAAATATTTTTTAATCGTTTCCCACTCCACTTGTTCATGTTTGTTAATTTTCCCAAACTTAACCGACGACTTAGATCAAAGACTACAGGAGGGCGGACAAAATATCGGCCGGGCCGCAGTCGCACATCCTCGAGGGCGTGACGTGGGAGGAGGCGCGCAAAATGCAAGACGCTACAGTGACCCAGACCGGGGATCAAGTGGTCCTAATGGGGGCCGCTTCCAAGGGCATCATTCAGCGAGGCCACCAGCACAACGCGACGGTCTACAAGTCGCCCTATGCGAAGAATCCGTTCGATTCGGTGACCGACGAGGAACTCGATGAGTACAAGAAGGTGGTGGAGCGGAAAACCAAGGGAGATTGTGAGTCGCTCGGCCGTCGTCGGGTTTCCTCGTTTGACATGTCACGTGGTTTTTGCAGACGACACGGACTACAGCGAATCCGAAGGGTTATCCTCCGCTCAAATCAACAAGAGGATGGACGGGATTCATCTCAGGTCACCGACGTCCGTTACCAGCGAGACAGAGGAGGAGAGCAGGGATGGTAAGTGCTGATTGGTATTGTGTTAAGCCCCACTCACTCGTCTCCACCTATTACACCTTAGTAGGAGTCTAGGTGTACATATATAATACCCTGTGGGTACGTTTGAACTATTCGAATGAGCATAATTTGAGTATATGATTGCCCATCTATCATTAACACCAAGGGCTTAAATTTTTTTGAAAAACCAGCAAATTCCTAATTTACAGCGCCCTAGAGCTCTCACATTACTCGCGGTGCTCTATCGACCCAAAGTTAAATTATGTAATTAATTTTTGCGAATTCGTTTTTTCATTTTTTTTTCCCAGAACCGCAGATCCTTCGGATAGAAACGAAAACGGCTCCGAGACCAAGCCAGCCGGAGGTGGTATTGAGTGACGGTAAGTTCTCCACCTTGTTTTGCCACTTAGGTAATTGAGCGAGACGTAGGGAGAAAGAGAAATTCGTTTTTTTTTTAATCTAAACTGAATTTTCACTTTTTGTAGCTAGTGGTACATTAAATTGACGGGCTGGGGGTAAGACATAGTCTCCAATCAAATAGTTTTTTTACATTAGGAAAAAGAGTTTGTTGTTCTTTTTTTATATGTTACGATTGGTGTTAACTCGGCTAGTTTGTGCCTGGTTATTTTGAAGGAAAATTGCTTGGTTGTATACTATCCAGAGTTAGTTTGCAAACAATTTATACGAGATTTACCGCCAAAATATAGACCACAAGAAATGTGTACAAATTAACCTGTGGTTTTTGACTATTTCACAAAAAACTCAATACATTGATAACTCAGTTCTACTTAGTGTTCATTTTTGAACTACTAAATAAACTCAGCCTAAACAGACCACCACATACTTCGAGAATTTGAACTTTTCCATACAACTTTTCATTATACAAATTGTGGTTGTAATAACTCATTTCAGAGAGCTTTACCATTTTTAAATGAGCACCGTGAATATAGATCCTTTTCACTTAAGTTTAACTCCAGACTGTTTTTGTTGTTATTTTTACATATCTCTAGGTGTATAACATTTATAAGGAAATAAACAAATCTTATGCAATATTACTTAAAAATAATGAAAAATTGTTTTGCGTTTGAGTGAATTTTATGATGTCATTAAAGCTGTCCAGGAAACTCAGCACGGTGACAGAGCTAGATGGTCAGTTATGAACTGCACTTGTTTATCTACATGTGTGCTAGAGTAATTTCATAAATAAATAAATATTTGGCAATATTCCTTAAAAATAGTGAAAAATTATTTTGCGTTTGAGTGAAATTTAAAGCTGTCAAGGAAACTTAGCACAGAGGTCGTCAAGTTTGTTATGTGTTATATTTAAGTAGCACTAGCAATGTCACGTTGTATCTAATACTACCTAGCCTAAACTTTATTTTTGCCTAAGAATTATTTTACTGAATGAAATGAACTAGACAGGATCGGTTAGTTTACATACCTTCCAAACGATGGATTATTGAAAATATTCAGTTCTTCAGTTATTCAAATTTTAGCCGAAAATTTTGTACTAGCTGGGTAGTATACCAAAAAATATTTTGCTTTAAAATAACCAGATATTTCGGATAGTTTGTATACCATCCAATCAGCGTCTAAACTAGCCCAGCCGCGTTAACTCTGCAGCCATAACATATATAAATAGAAATTGCTTTATAGCCGTTATTTCGATTCAAAGTAGGTACCCTAAACAAGAAGGTTTAATACAGTTTAGAAGCCTTTTTTTTTTATAAGCCGCAGAGCATGCCCCGCCCACCTACTTCTCGATCGTTCGGGGTGACGTTTATTTTTCTTTTTTTTTACGGCATTTTATTTTGCATGGTTTTTATCTTTTGTATTCCCGCACGCCTAGTCGAAGCTTCTCCCGTAGAACAGTTTCTTCACGCCGAACGACGCTCGGTCAACAGTTACAAAAGTGAGTATCTAGCGCCCGCGTAACGCCACGCCCATCCGCTTGCTTCTTCGTCGCTTCGCTTCTAACCCCTTTCCAGAACCGCGCGAGTGCCTTCCAGGCGACCCGTACGTCACTTTCAAACTGTGTCTTGTCTTGCAGGTGGCGCCGCCGTCACGCTTACCCATTACCGCACGAACTATCACGCCGGTTTCCCGAAAGGTTCCTACGTTATCCCGAATCCCGTACATTTTCACATCGCGCGGCGCGGTCACGTGCCGATCATGCGACCCATGCTCGTGCCCCGTTTCGCTCGCTTCGATTTTCACCCGAAACCTGCCGTCGTAACGCTCACCCTCAAAGATTCTCGCTCGATCGCCGTCGACGTGTCACTGGACACCATCAGCGCTTTCGTACGCCCGTTCGCGCGCGCTTTGAACATTGTCGAGGTGCCGACGTTGAATAGCCAAGGTTGCCAAACCGCCTATATGAATAATTTCGAGAGGGCGCCGTGGTCGCACAGCAACGTCGAGTACACCCCGTTGTACGTTGACGAGCGTTCGAAAACGTTGCGAAAGTCAGTCCCAGGCGAGAGTTTCGAGGAGAGTATCCTGAGGGAGATGAAACGCAACATGATGTGCGTGGCCGGCGTGGTGGAGTTCGCCGAACACGACGCCCCCGTCGATAACGAGAGCCTTGCGGAAATGACCGACGAGGTGGCCACCATAAACTCCTCCGGCAGTTCGGAGAGCGACGGGAACGCCCTCGCGACCACCGACGAAGGTGTGAGCGATTTGACTTTAAACGGCGACTCGCCCGTCTCCTCCCCCGTGGACGACCGAATCGTGGCCATGGGAGCCGTGATTAAGGAGTTTCTGATCGAGCAGAGTTTCGAAACGAAGGAGCTGATCGTTTTCCCGGAGTTGAACGATGATGCGAGCGCCGCAAAGTTCGTCGGAGACCTGGTGAAGTTGTACTCGCGTCTATACGAGGATTCGTTGAATCCCGACGATAAGAACGAGCTGAGGCTCAAACTGGCCGGTTACGTGCTCAAACTGCTCGAACGCGACGACAGATTGCAGGACGACGACGATGACGGCGGCGACGGTGTTTACAACGTTTCGGATAAAATCTTCACGACAACGGAGTTCCTCTCGGAAATACTGGACGTCTTTTTCGACCGTTTGAATAACGGCAATTTCGCGGACTTTGCGGGGAACTTGCCCACCGATAAGGGCGAAACGTCTACGCCTCGAGCAGGCGGCGAACCGGCGGAAGTAACGTCGTTTAAAAAGGCTTCGAAATCGCATTCGGAAACGTACTGGATCATGATCGGGTCGTCGTCACCGAGGGTGTCACAAGCACCGCCTCGCAGAGTAATAAACGTGGACGATATTCTGCTAAGGCCTCCCGACGATTTCGATACCGAACCGCCCATGAAGCAGGCGAAGGAAGGAGTCGGCGTAGAACGTTCTCCGATCAGAGAACAAGCGAGAAAGAATCTGTTCGGCGCGCATCTTTCGCCGGACTTTGAGATATCGAACGATTCGTTCAAGTCCTTTAGCGAGGAGCGGGGGATCATCGAGGACAGCGAAGATGACGATAGCAGCGCAGCGGTCAACCAAGTCATGTTTGTTAGGAACCCGAACGTTAAGGAACGGTTAGTCCGCAGTGAAGCCAAAGTGATTTTCGCCGCCAAAAACGCGGCCGTCGATAAGGAGAACATCGCTCCAGACGAGGGCAACTGGATGGGCTACGAAAGCGCCAAGTTTTAATTCTGACGGTTTGGGTGGTTTTTGGTTTTTTGGCGCTTTCGTTTGGTGTGTTTTTTTTTTATTCCCGCTTTGCATTGTACCAATAAATTTCTTTTGCACTTTGTTTTGATCATTTTGCGAATGGTGGTGTGGGCTGCAGTGGTGGACACGCAGGAACGGTTGGGATTTTGTTGCTGTTAAAAATTTAGCGGCGAATTAAATTCCTCGGGAGTATTTGTAGTCAGGTGCCAGGGTTTTCGTTTTTGCCAGTCCCCATGCATGTTTGGAGATTAAATTTGTTCCTGCCTTTCACACACACTTTTGATATTAATTGCAATTCATCATCATTCATTATATAACTCGAGTTTCATTCAACGATCTCCCAGGTGCTTCCATATCTTTTTTGTGCTATACGAAGAAAATATTTAAAACACATTTTTTGAAATTCGACGCCATCCAGTAAATTACAAATATTAGCACAAAAATAAGAATAATATGAGTCGAATAAAACTAAATTTTATACAAAATGAAACTTAAAGGAAAAGGCAAGAGTGCAGCACACGGACTAATCTATTTGCTGATTTTTACATTTTTCTTTCCAATTAACACGACGTATCAGACCATGGTTTACATTTATTTAAAGTTTTTTCCTTCATTTTGTTTTTTTTTCCTTTTTACGTACTTGAAAGTAACCTGGTTTTAAATTTGAAGAAGAATGACACTGTAAGCTTAACTTCCTGTAATACAAGTATTCGCTACAAAAATGGAAAGCAAAAAATTAAGTTTTGGGGTTATAGTTAATCAAACAAAACTCCCTCTTTCTCCTAACCGGAAGATATCGGAAGCAATCAACAAATTGTGAAGATCTGACTGGCGTTATAGCTAGCGTCAGTTCGGTTACTGGTAGAAAAAAAATGTACATACGATTTACTCATATTCACATTGCTCTGTTACAAAGAGGAAAACTCTCCTAGTACATTAAAATCACTTGTTGGAATGTTTCATTTAAACAGTTATTTATTATGCTTTTCATAGAATAATTTTTTAAAATTCCTTTGACATTAAACGAAACTCTGAAGTAGTGTTGTGTCAATCGCGATCGATTCCGTCACTTTGATTCAATCACTTCACAGGATCGAACGACCAAAACCCGCTTATACGTTGGTTTAATTGTTGAAGATTTAAATGCATGACTGAGGTAGGCCGCAGAAAAGGAATGGGAGTGTTGTTATAAATTATTCTATAGTATTGAGTTGCGACATTGATTGGTAGATTTGCTTATGTGTCGAATTGAATATTGAATCAAATATCTATTTCCACACAGGTATTTAATTTAAACAAATTAATTTTTTACTGGTACAACCCAATATGTAGCACCTATTTAGATAAAATCGTGATTTAATAAAAAGCAGAACACAGCTAAATATTATACTAACTAGAACAGAAAACAACATAAAGACACAACAATAATTCAAATGAATCTGAATGGGGCTTCGGACCGTTCGGATTTAGTGACTATTGTCGCTTATGTCGGCATCAAGTATTGAAATGAACGATTGATTGAAAAGATTCGCTCCTCGTAAAATGAACGATTGACACAACACTACTCTGAAGGGCCATAGTTCAGCCCAAAGAAAGGTCTTGACATAATATTTTAATTTTAAAAAGAAGTAACTATGATATTTAAAGGAAAAAAATTAATATTAAAATTTATTTAATTCGGTTCATGGTTCAGTAACCAATTTCAATAATAATTGTTTTTAGGTGAAAACACTGTCAACGGGGACCAGTCAGATGCTCATGTGAGTACCCTGTCACAGAGCAGTAAAGAGGTAAGCAATAAAATACTTCTTCGTTATTAAAAATATACCGACCATTTTCAGGACCGCTCCGTATCTGAAGGGTCTCCAAAGAAAGACAAGAAGAAGAAAAAAGGTTTAAGGACGCCATCGTTCCTTAAGAAGAAAAAAGAAAAAAAAATTCGTGAAGCATAGGTAAGGTCATTTTGTTCCCTGGTATGCTTTCTTATTTATTGTTATTATTAGGCACTGCCCCGTTAATCTAAATAAGAAAAAACGCCTCCTCCATCGAGACTGCCAGCGATAAATTTCAGTTAAATATATTTCGTAGTTTATAGCAGCAGCTAAATTTCTTTGCACTAAACGTGACACGGGACTGCATTGGTCTAACCATTAAAAAAATTAAATTTCTATAATATATTTTAGCTTATTTGTACAGGATCATGATTTATTATGACTTATTGATTAGTACATTTTCAAATAAGATTATATAGGTATTTAGGGGAGGACAGAACGAACAATGTCAAAAGAACAATCTGCCCACACAGTCTAAATTCATGCTGAATGTGGTTATATGACATCACCAAAGTTTTTTTGAGTTGTTTGTTATAATTATGGAATGTAAGTGCCCAAATTTGAAGTTTTATTTGTAAAGTGATATTTTTGGTTAGCGTTACATGTAGCATTCAGTTTAAATATGAAATAATATACTACCACATAATCTTCAAAATTTGGCACAGAATTTGTGGTGTAAAATTGCGACTTATCTTTGGATTAATAATTCATCTTGACTGCCAGTGTTATTCAATTGTCTGTGGATTTCAGAAGTCTCTGTGAGTCTTTTCTTTCTGTTTTTTTGTTTATTTTGAGAATGTTTTATAGCCAGTATATAGTTTTCCATTCCGCAAAATAATTTTATTGTGATGGTGATCTCTAAAGGTAAATGATCGGTGAATTGACAATATTTTGAAACTATCCAAGGAGAAGTTGCAAGCGTAATTTTGCAAATGTTTTATTTATGTAAATTTTTTTGATATATATATGCTTTTGTCTTTTGAGTTTGCTGTTACTATATATTTTTTGTATGAAAAGAGATAAGCTATAAGAAAATGTTATTGCCATATAATAATTTTCATATATTTTTTTTCCAACGCGCCGGGAGTAGGGACACTTGTTCATATAGTCTTATGTATTTTAAAATATTTTGCACAAAAGAGTACTCGTTTTTATATATATATATATACTTTTTTTTTGTTTTCCTAAATAAACAGCTTTTCTCGCCATTTAGTTTTTTTCTTTGTTCTATATGAAGTGTACTGTGCAAGTATATGTTAGTTGTACCTCGGGATAAATGCCATAGTTGTACCCATTTAAACAGTTGTTAAGGGAATATAAGATTAGCGTTGGGAGTTTTTTATGTCTCATTAATAAAAGTTCCTCGCTCTGTAACAATCTCAACAAATTTATTGATTACCATTGCTCCTGTTACATGATTGTCATTGTGATTCTCATCCAGTGTTATTGTTAAGTTTTTATGGTCAAACTTTCATGCATTATAATATTCATAATGCATTTTAAAGTTATACTATATTCACTATAACTAAATGGATTTATGCTCAAATTATGATATTTTGTTAAGAAACCTGCATATTTCTAACATAAAGAATTCCCTTCTCATTGATATTTAAAGAAACTAAAAATTGTGTGATAAAGCTTTAAAATAATGAATAAAATTCTTATTCATATTCTATTATTATATTTGTTAGAATAATTTTTTTTACAGGATCTAGTGGCGTAGACGAATGAGAATCCGTTTAATTAGGTAAATACCACTTTGGATACGGTTTAGTGAAAAATATAATGACTGATTTTCATAAGGTAAATTTCTGGCCGGATGCACATATTTTGGCGAAACATGATGGTAGTGTATTCCACCTTACACCCGATGTGCAATTTCATAGCCTAAATTAATGGGATTTCCAGTAGACACATAGCGTTTGTTCTAGCTGGAATACACTATCCCAGGTATTTTCTGAATCTTTCCTTTCTCATGGCACTAGGCATGTTTTCCCTACATTCCTTCACAGTCTTTTGTAAAAAAGAGCAGTGTCAAAGGAATAGTTTACTTTTATTTATAGCTTTTAGAACAGCTGTTAATTTAAAAAAGAAAAACTTCAACTAAATACCGTCTTTTATTTGGGACACAATCCCAGGTATGATTTGAACCCAATTTCCAACACCTCTGAGAACCCCCTACATTTTATTTTTAAGGAGGATAACCAATGCAACAGCGACTTTCATTTCGAATGTATAAGCAGTTTTAAAATTTCCTATAATTTTTTTTTCTGATTTGCCACATGCGACGAAATTAATTAGCTGCAGCAAGGACCAATAGGTGTTCAAGTTTGAGCCAATAGGTATTTCGCGCGCGCGATAGCTGCGCCATCTCTTTGTAAATCATGCAACCAATTAGCTTGAGCACGGCCCAATGGTGAGGCGCGTGCGATAATATCGCTATAGAATACTTAGTGCCACGAATATTGCGAATTACTGAGGTGAATAATTTCTTCTTCTTAAATTTATTCATCAATGGACACGTATATGTAGCGTTATACCAGGACGGCAATTTTGCGCACTATAGAAGAAGAATAATTTGGGGTTAAATATTTAAGGTTATGTCATACTTATTTGAACTGGTGCTGTTATTTAACGAAAGATAGCTTCATCTATTTCGTATCATAATCCTGTTTGCCCCCAACTGGAAAAATGGAAGTTCCTGGCTTTGAAGCAGGCGATACTAATGATGAGGCGATATTCAACATGAAACCTAGCCAAAAATCTAGGAAGACGGGAGGTTTCCAATCCATGAATTTAAGTATCACCGTTCTAAAAGGGATAACGAAACGGGGTTATAAACAACCTACGCCTATTCAGAGAAAAGTAAATCGATCTGTTTTAGATTTTATTGCTACTTTATTTTCTATGTTTCAGACTATACCTCTGATTTTGGAAGGTAGGGATATTGTCGGAATGGCCAGGACCGGGAGTGGGAAAACAGCTGCGTTTCTGATACCAATGTTTGAAAAACTCAAAAGCAGACAAGCAAAAACTGGTGCTAGAGCCTTGATATTGTCACCGACTAGAGAGCTTGCATTGCAAGTAACTGACAATTGATAATTTACCATTTTCTTGCTTATGAATAAGTCGAATTTATATTTCAGACACTTAAGTTCATAAAAGAAATAGGAAGATTTGTGGGACTAAAGGCTGCGGTTATTCTGGGCGGAGATTCCATGGAAGATCAATTTTCTGTAATACATGGAAACCCCGATGTTATAGTGGCAACACCTGGTCGATTTTTACACATATGTATTGAGATGGAACTAAAACTGAACTGTGTAGAATATGTAGTATTTGATGAAGCGGATCGTCTGTTTGAGATGGGTTTGAGCGAGCAGTTGGGGGAAATTTTAACACGGTTACCTGATGCGAGGCAAACAGTATTGTTTTCAGCCACACTGCCTAAGGTGTTGGTGGAATTTTCCAAAGCTGGTCTAAGCGATCCCGTTTTGATCAGGTACCTTTAATCTCAGTTATTTGGTATTACGTAATTCAAAATTTGCTTTAGATTGGATTTGGAATCAAAACTGCCTGAAGAGCTAAAATTGTGTTTTTTCACTGTTCGTCATGAAGAAAAAGTTGCCGCTTTGTTGGTATTGTTAAAGTCAGTGGTAAAAAAGGACCAGCAGACTGTTGTATTTGCCGCTACTAAATACCATGTGGAGTATCTACATACTGTGAGTTGTTAATATGTTGGTTCAAATATCATTAGAGGTTTTATTTGACACCTTTTCAAAAATATAAATAAATTCATAAAAATACCTGGTACCACAAGATGAAACTGTAGGTTTTCAAGAAGTTGTGCGCATAGTAATAAAGTAGGATAAAAAAAATGTTTTTCTCATTTTGTACATTTTACAATGAATATTTGGTGTCTGCTATAATTAGGGCAGGAGACTAGACAATGTGTTGTTATTGCTCCAATTTTTTTAAACACCTTTCATTTTTCGCTGGCTTTTTACCATATTTTTACTAGATACTGGAACAAATGGGGCTAGAAAATGCATACATATATTCCGACTTGGATCCGTCCGCACGTAAGATCAACGCTGCTAAATTTAGCCTGGGCAAAGTTAAAATACTGATCGTTACCGACGTGGCGGCCCGCGGTATCGATATACCCCAGTTGGACAACGTTATAAACTTTAATTTTCCCGCCAAACCGAAATTATTCGTGCACCGTGTTGGTGAGTAAATTTTCCCTGAGAGGCGCGCGCTTCGAAACTGGGACCCTATGTTTATAGGTAGGTGCGCAAGAGCGGGAAGGTCTGGCACAGCGTATTCACTAGTAGCGTCTAACGAGTACGCTCACCTGTTGGACTTGCATTTATTTTTGGGAAGACCAATGCCACTCGCTACGACCACCAACGCAGATGGTGCGATTGGGAGAATACCTCAATCTCTGTTGGAGGATCAAATGAGCTCTTTGCTAATTGTTGAAAATCGTTCAGACGTGGTACTAAGCATTGTATACAATCTTCAGATTTTAATGACCTTAAATTTGAAAGTCGCATTTCACAGTTTGGTGACAAATATGATATTTTGTTTCTTAATGCGAGAGAGTAATAAAATGTAAATCTGCAATGACAGTGATTAATACAGCGGGTAGACAAATTGAAGGTTATCTCGTAAATGGTGGTTCCAATAAATTCTATACTTCCGCTTTTAAGACCTACACACCTATCCTAGATTAGGGTAACACTAATTTGCACACAATAGAAAGACGAGTTGGTGAATGAAAGTAATAATATGTGTTACTGCAGGTGATTTATCAGAATACTGAATGCAATAATAATTATACATGATTATAATTAAAGAGAGAGACGATAATTGAGATATTATTCTAACATCAATTAAATAACAACTTAGAAGTAAGAATAATATGGAAATAGATAAATTGTAATAAATATTCTAAAAATCTACTATTTACAATACAACTTCATTTGCAAATTTTAGTTTTGGTTAGATATTTAGATATTCTGACTAGTTGAAGTCCATAGAAATAATAAGTATTTTCTAGCATGTTATCAGCTTGCCACATTCTTCTATTTCATTCACTTGTCCAAAGTACTTATTGCATTTTTTGTAATTCACTGTTTTAATTTTCTCTTGCAAGAGAATCTCAATGTCGTTCATTTTAAAAGTGGTGTTATGTGAATTAATTAATTAATATTCTCGAAACCCCCAGGTAGGCCTATGGAATACGGCTAAGACCACCAAGTTCGATAATGATTTATAACTCCTTCGCATTAAGAAACTGAGCATAGCTGGAATCACTCTATGTGATGTCCATGTTGAATTTCTAGGCATATTATAAATAGTTTGTTGGGTCACAAGTACTAGAGAGGTTTAAATTAATGATTATTTGTAGCAAAATTTACAAACAACGGCCGACAACGGTTACAAACAATATTTGAGGTCCAGGCAAGCGGCGTCAGCCGAAAGTAACAGGAACGTGAAAGATTTGCCCTGGTCCAGCGTTAGCGTTCATCCGATCTTCGGGAAACTAGTTGAACGAGTTAATTTAGAAGGAGAACACTTTATGGACCGAATGAAAGCGTACAGACCACAGGGGGTAAGAGAGGCGAGGCGCTTACGGTAAAAAATGTTAGTTTGACACTTGATACTCTTAGACGATCTTCGAAATCTGCGGTAAGAACAAGTCCCAGGAGTATTTGGCGATGAAAGAGAAGCGGGCTGCACATAAACAGAAAATCCTCGATCACCGGCGGGAGTTGGAGGAGAAAATGGCGGCTAAAGAGCAAAATTTGTTTCAACCTGCGGCGAAATTGCAGACGAGCAATGAGGAGGACATCAGTCGCGGTTTCAGCGACGTCGTCGTGCCGAAGCGAATGCGAATGGACAGCCTGTATACTAGAAAGAGAAAGGGGCGGGATGTTTTCGTGCCGTACGCGTCCGAGGATCGACACGCGGAAGAAGGGTAGGTCTATGCTTAATTAGCATTTCAAGGTAAACAATATTACGACACCTGGCGGAAAATGTCAAACCATTGGGTGATACAGTGAGGTTATTTTTTTATTATTATCGTAGTGGACGTTTTGTGACTGTTGAACATGAAAAAATATTGTTCATTTCATACTTTTATGCCTCTAAATATACATTATTTGTAAAGGACGACCATATACATACCTAGTCAAAAATTAAAGAAATGCGGAAATATGTTTAGAACAGCCACCATCCTTACATAAACAATGCATGCTTTTAGGAACCTTTTTTTTTAATTTAAAACTCACCAAATATTTGTGCAGCACTTTTTTTAAAAGTAAATGGTACCACGCAAAACAATATACCCTGCATTAAAAAAAAACTGATTTTTCTGTAATCAACATAGATTGTTTATCGTTCCCAATATATCTCAATCAAGCTTAATGTTAATCACGTCGAGAAAAAAACAAATTATTCCCAAAAATAATTTAAAGTAAATGAATTGGCAAGCAAATTTTATACGTAAATTGTAGGGATTTCAAACTAACAAATTTCACAAAAACAAAGCCCGTGTCTCTTGTTTTTCCTTTGCTTTGTAGAGTAAAATATTTAAAAGTAATTAGTCAGGTTATGTTTCAATGTATCACATAATAGTTCAAACGTTCACCGTTGAAGGAGCGGAATTATCGTTGGTAGTTCAAACATACCACAAGGTTTGCGCAAATATCTTCGGTTTGCCTTCAAACTTGCTGACGTTTCGCTTGTTGACACTAAAACAGAAAAACAGCACAGCACAACAGCAACAGGATGGTTCGCGAAACGTCAGCAAGTTCAATTTACCAACAACCGGCGCAGGAGGAATCTAGATTTGCAAATAGTATTATGGAAGTTTCCTTGAAAAAAAAGTCTCCATTTTGAAAGCTTCAAAAATCGCAAAATTTTACCGTCTTAGGTTACTGGTAAACAATTTCCAAAAAGAGGCGAAGAGGGCGGAGCTGGAGCTGGTCGCCGACTCGGAACAAGCGTTGAAGATGACAAAGCAGATGAAGAGGTGGGACAGGAAGAAGAAAAAGATGGTCAATGTCGAGGTAAATTCGCATGACTATGAATTATTGTTGCCCAATTTGGTTTTTCGGTTGCGCAGGATCCTAGGAAAGGCAAAATAAGGACGGAATCGGGAGTATGGATTCCGGCCACCTACAAGACGAACCGCTACGCGGATTGGAAGGAGAAAACCAAGAAGACTATTATCGGTGGTGACGACATCGACGACGAAGATAGAAGCGCAAATCGAAACGGTATAAGAAAAATTACACTTTTTTTTTTCATTTCATTCGCTTTTCTTCAGCCTTTTCAGGCCGTAAGCGTTACACCCATTGGGCAAAGCACAACGAAAAGGTGAAGACCAAACAGATGAAGTCAGAGATGAAGAGTACCGGTCAAATACTAAAAGCGAGAGAGATAGCAGAGCGGAAGAAACAGAGAAGCAAGAAGAAGACGAAACGGACAACGAAACGCAAGAAAACCCAAAAATAACTATCCCCTACATAGTTAATAAATGTTGCCAAATAAAAAACTTGTTGGGGTTAATAAGATAATTTGAGAGGGCCGGGGTGTAATCTTAATTGCGTTTTAAGTAGTTCACAAGCTAATAGTACAATAAATAGTATTCTCACTTCATCTGGAATGTCGCAGTACCGAATTCGCATGTCTATTTAATTGAGAAAATCCAGTAGGTCTTGACTAGTCAGTTGGTTGTTGATGTTATGACTATTGCCGGTAGATGGCGCAGGCGTCAAAATATTTGGTCGCAAAGGTCCGGTGGGCAGGTTTGAATTATAAACGTCTAATGAAAACGTGTTGTCTATAGTCGACCAATTCTGTTGGGGCGGCAACGGATTCCCGGCAGGTGGGAAAGAAATCCGGTGCCCCAGACTCGGGGAAGCCCAATTTGCCGCCGCCGAGGTGACCGGAGTGGGATTTGATAAGGTCAGATTCTTATTAATCAAATTTTCGAGCATTTCATTGGAACTACCAGATCTGGAGCCGCTCTTTTGGCTTAAAGGCAAATTGCTGGAACCCATAGTTGCGGAGCTTTGATCCCACTGGACACTCCTAGATTCCTTCTCTTTTTTCTGATCCGCCGACGGCCAATTATCGGAAAGCAGATCCATCGAAGTGTTGTTGGCAGGCGTCGAATCCTGTTTTGAACTACTCGGGTTGAGGAATTCTTGAACACTCGTTTCGAGCTTCGGCATTTGCATGGTAAGCATTTTCTGCTCGTCTTTAACGGAATTGAGTTGCTCAAGTTTTATTCGATGCTCGGTTTCCACCACCTGGATCATGTCTTTGACCAAAGTCACTAGCGCGCCGAACTGGGCCAAAGTGAGGCCGTTTTCGATGCACAAAGGGATGAGGAAAGGCAATATTCTCGTAGCCATTATTTCCTTGGTGATGCCGAGTTTCTTGTGTGTCATGGCGATTTTGTAAATGCCCAATATTCCCATCAAAACAGCCGGCTCCCGCGACGGTATTTGTGGCAGGAATGGTAAAATTTCATCTAGCACCAACCACTTGTCCAGGTGTTCCAGCAATTTCCCCACACAGAGCAGGCAGTTGACCCTCACTGACAGTGAAGAAGTGGACAGGCATAACTTCTTAATACGCGGCAATAGGCTATTTTTAACATTTGAATGATCTAATAAGCTGGCGAAAGTGGGTAAAATAGCCAGACACATTTCGTGGATCTGCACCATGTCACAGTCCAGACCTCTGTAGAGCATGGGCAGCACGTGCAGTTGAATATCTTCTGCTGGCGTTAGTTTTAGCAGAAGCTCCATCTTTTGAAGCATTATTAGCATTATCTAAAAAAAATCAGAAGTCTGTTTTGAGCATCTTGACTATTGTCCAAAAAACTCACCTGGATGGGTTCCATGAGTTTCATTAAAGGTTTCAGATATGGCAAAATATAAACACAGTATTCTTGTTTAGTACAATTCTCTGCTATGATGAGTATGTTGGGCAATACAAAGGGTACCATTGTCGGTTGCTTTAAATCCCTGACCAAACATGACAGAACCCTCTGTACTTTAACCCTGTGAGGTAATTTTGACAATACCTCAGGTAGGCCTTTATAAAATTGTGATTTTTGTAAGTTATCCCACTGAAGCAACGAATCAAGGTATGTTAAGGTTTTCACTCCAACATCATCAAAAAAGGGAATCTAAAATTTGCATACTTCATATACAAATTACATCTTTAAGATGAGACTTTAACTTAAAGCGCTTAAATATAAGTAATACATATGGTCCCACAAACTGACCTTAACAAACTGGTGAGCATCAAGCCTAGCCTCTGGTGGAATACTTAAGAGCAATCTGACAACTTCTCTCAGCTCTTGTGGTAACTCCATCAGTTTGGTAGAACTTAACCTGCTCAATTCTTGATTTCTTGACTTCATTTGATGCACTTCCTTAATGTTGGTGAAACACCGGTTATTTGGTGAATGCACCACATATGCCAACATCCCCAGGGAAAACATATCACTTGCTTCAGAATGGCTTTGACTTATAATGCATTCTGGTGCTAAGTAATTCAAATTTGGCTGGCACACGGCAGGTATAGCGGAAGTATAACTAAGAAACGGATATCTAGGGGCTTCATTCGGCGGGTTTGTGTTGATAACACAATAATCAAAACCAAAAATTTTCCAAACCCCCGAGGCGTTAATCACTATGCTCTCTGGGCAGATGTTTTTGTGTATTAGCTTACAATCATTGTGCAGAAACGCGAGGCCTTCACCCACTTGCAACAACCCATATTTAATTTCCAACTCGAAGAATTTGTAGTCGGACATGTTGGCAGGCTGCGGCATATTCATTGTTTGTCCAAGGACATTCGCTAAGCTCGCAAAAATGGGTTCAGTAGCAAAGGCAATACTCTCACGACTTTCTTCTAGGGGATGTTGTACTGTGAGAACCTGAGGGTGCCTGATCTTAGTCAATTGTTGAATGCCTCTTCTTAAACTCTCCAAAATTACATCTTTTTCATTTTTTGTCCACTTCTCTAGCTGGCGCTTCTCAAATACGAATATCGCGGCTTCCTCTTTGGTAGAACGTTTCGAGCCTTTGTACACTTTCCACATCAAACCCGGCCCAGCTGACGCGATATGAGTAGAGCAATCATATTCTCTAGTTACTGGGTTTCCAGGGAGAACTCCCGATAACTGAGAAACCGTGTTGCTTACCGAACTACTCACTTGCGAATACAATTTGTTGAAAACATCCATGTCTACAGTTATTTAAATAGTTTAATTAAAATTGAAAGCTCATGGGGAAGAAGTAAACAAAAATCTGTGCGTACACTTTCGCACAGATGCATAGATCGCAAAAAATAAAAGTGGTTAGTCACATATCACAAATGAAGTTTAATTGGTAACCTATGGTCAAATATATGGTCGATGCTTATGACCTCGTTAGTTCTCATTCCTCAACACTTGGCAGTTCCTCTAAGGCGGACTATTTTAAGCGAAGGGCGAAGTTACATTAAAATAAATAAGAGTAAATAACGAGTTTTTATTGTTATTCCCATTATGGCAAAAAAAGTTCATCAAACGACACATGCTTGAACAGTCCCTGAGCTACCGTCCTTGCTATAAGAGTAAATGCAGATTCAATGCCGCCACCCATTTCCTTGAATACTTCCTGCCAGTTTTCGTTGAGGAATTTGTTAATATTGTCGCCTAGTAACAGAAAACATAACCAGATATTAATAAAAAGTCAGACGTAGGCAACCAATTGTTTAAGTAGGTTAGCTTACCCATTTCTTTATTTCCCCCGAATAGACCTTCGTAGTTAAAATACGCGCGATCTATGGTCAACTGAAACTTGTCATTGGGTTTCATTATAATATGCTGCGCACCATTTCTGTTTTCTAGCTCGTATTCGTACGTATACTTGAATCGAACGTTGTCTAAAAACAAAACAAAAACGTTTACATCAGAATTAATGAAAGGGAAGATTTTAGGGTGATTTTGGCATCCCACTACTGACCCACGGTGGAATTTGAATTGCCTTTTCCTTCGATCGAAAGGATTAAAATTTTGCCGTTCACTTCGTAAGGCGATATTAACGAGGCTTGTTTTATGTCCACCTGAATTTCTACTTTTTTGGCGTCGAAATCGACCCTGGAAACAAAAAATGTTAACAGAATAGTGATGTTCTTAGTGGCTACTATATACTTGGCGTCTGTAAGTCTCGCCTCGGACAAACCGTACAGGTATGCGTCGTGAAAAGTTAGCGATAGTCCGTGGAGATTTTCCAGCTCAAGTTTTGGAATCATCAACGGATTCAGGTTGGGGATTCCTAGAGTCTTATCGCCGTTCACTATGTGACTGATAACAATATTGCCCTGCTCAAGAAAGCAGGATGTCAAGCCTTTAGAGCTGATCGAGCAAGGGTTCAGGTAGGAAGCTGGAACAATAAGTTTCCTGTTATAATACAGCATGCGTGAATAACAAAAAAATACGCGAATAAGCATAGCTATTAAAGTACGCAAGGGCAAAAATAATCGCCATTAATTGATTAAACATCTAGCAATTTAGAAAAATGTTTTGATAGCGTTCATCTAAAAAATCACCCAGAAATTATAGAAATTAATATGTAATAAGCTAAATTGCGTTTAATGGCCTTGCGGATGAATAAAATTAAAATGCATATACACGGGGCGTCGTCAGTTGTGCATTCCGCATTCAATCAAAATGTATGATAATAATAATTAACAAACGAACTTCGACTGTTTGGTCGATTTGTCGTAAAATTTGTGCGCCTCAGGCGGCTATGACATTTTCCTACTGAATTTAATGCGTTTTGGTCATAATTGCATATGGCACATCCAAAACTGGAAACTGTGGAATTGGAAAAAAAAATCTCGTTTTTTTAACCTATGAGCTTGCGGCATTCAACAAGCAACCGTTGGCCGCTGACAGATCGTCAATAAGTTTAAATGCGGAATTTTTACAAAATATGACTAAAACCTATTAAAAGTTTTGAGAACACCAGTCAAGTGTCTGGCAATCGATCTTTAGTAAGAAATTTAAGGGCACAAACGAAAATTTTAAAACGAATGCAACACAATTATTAGGACTTGGAAAAATATAAAATTAAAAAGTGCATTAAATTTAGGAATAAAAAAATACGTCTTACGCAATGAAAACAAATAATCGTCATTGACCGTTATTTGCTCATTCTCTTGAGTTGAATTTTAAGATATTTAGGATGTAAGTGAAACGAATCTCCAAGGATATCATAAAGAAAATTTTTCTATCTCGCTTCATTTTTGACAAACTGTAATTGTTACGCCTCGTATTTCGGTTATTTTTCAACTAATCGAATATTTGGAAGCTGTTCCTTATACCTACAATTTTTTACGTATGTTTTAATACCGTTTTTTGGAATAATCGTACTGGGTCAGGTCAGGTCAGGAAATTATGGTTATATCTTTTTATGAGTCATGACACTAAGTCATGATGCATAAAAAAAAACACCAAAAGAATTGCTCGAACTGGTTGCCATTTCCACTCATTCATTTTTCTCACACGTTTGTAATTGTGTGCAATTGTTATACGCCGATATGATGAATTACCTGAAAGTGTTAAGGGCTAGAATAACCTCTCAAATTTCAACAGGTAATGTAGAAATGATATAAAACACATTATTGTACTTTAATAACGTATATATAGTGAAAACTCTATATAGCGAAATTGAAGGGACTGATTTTTTTTTTCGTCATAAAGATTTATAGGCACTTGAAAAATAACAATACGCATATGTGTATGCTTTTATATATACCGATAAAGGCATTAACATAATCGCTTATTATGAGACGACCAGGTTATCGGTAATTAGATCATTAAGGTCAGGTATTCTGAGAAGGTAAGAGACTCTATTAATTACAATAACAATACGCATATGTGTTCTGCAATATATTTTATACTACAACTACATTTAATGTTTCAAATAATCGCTCATTTTCTTTTGATTTTTTTTTAGTATGCCAATACGCATCTCGTACTTTGGCTTGTATTTTCACCACTTCTTCCCCATGATACATAAAAAATTTCTCTAGCAGCTTAACTGGATATAGGGGGTTGTTGGATGGTTGGTGGTAGTCCAAGATCAACTTCTTCTTCTTCTTCCTCTTGGTGCTCTTCCTGGCGCTTTCTTGCTAGTTGTAATATGACTTCATCTGTCAAGTCTGCTGTTGTAGGCAAATCCTGATCTATCACCATAAAATCTTGCAACTCCCCACTTGTAAACGTAATTGTTGTTTGAAACGGCTTTATCCATTCGCTTAGTGGCTGATCATTTTCCAAGTCTTGTTCGCATTTTGTTGAATTGTTTCTGCTGTCATCACTTTCCAAGCTTTACTAAAGTTGACTGCATTTAGCATATTAATGGAAAATTTGTCTTGTCTTTGTCTCCTTTAATCTCCTCTTCAAAAATTTGCGATATCATCCATGCAGACTTGTTTGCCTTGTAAATGACCGGCAAATGCTTGATGTCCTTAAAACATCGGGAGTTAGCTGATTTTCCAATAACGACCAGCTTTATTTTTTCTCTCTCACTCATATTGGCAGCTACTAACAGTGTTATACGTTCTTTAGAAAGTTTTCCACCCACACACTTTTCGCTTCGAAATTTAAGAGTTTTACCTGGCGTCATTTTGTAAAAAATACCAGTTTCGTCAGAATTAAAAATGCCGTGAGCAGGGTACTTTTCTGCTAGTTTTGGGCATGTCTTCTCCAGTCAATCGTTATTGACGTTTCTGTCGACTTCACGGGCACCGCCACTTATCTGTCCATAATTTATACCATGTCTCTGTTTGAACTTCCCCAACCATCCTTCCGAAGCCTTGAAATCGATAATGCCAAGCTGTTCAGCAAACTTTTCTGCTTTTAGTTTTACGATAGGTCGAGAGAGTGATACATTTTTAAGACGTTGCTGTTGGAACTACTGCAACATTGCCCTGATCCAAATCTTCAAATTTTGGCTTTCTTAGTTTTTTACTAGAACTGCCTGCTGCTTCAGCCTGAACGATTTTTTCTTTGCACTTCCAAATCGTGGATACAGTCGATGGTGTAAGCTCGTATCGATGACTCACATCACTTTTCTTTTCTCCCCGTTCTATCTCCCGAATTAAAGCAACTTTATCATCTAGAGATAAAATTTTTCGCTTACTCTCCATGCGCACCGTATTCACTAAGTCAAATTAGAACTGATTAAAACAATGGTGTGCTTTTATATATACCGATAAAGGCATTAACATAATCGCTTATTCTGAGAAAAACACTTAGGACGACCAGGTTATCGGTAATTAGATCATTAAGGTAAGGAATTCTGAGAAGGTCAGAAACTCTATTAATTACCAGTCGGCCTTACATTCCTTATTTTGTTACCTGTTGGCTCTTTTTTGTTTCGGTATAGAGTGGATTAATACATAGCTTTGTTTGAAGACCTAATAGTACAACAAATATTGTTCGTAACACAGAGTTTCACTATAGGGAGTTTTCACTGTACCTGTTTTGTTTCGTTGTTACTGTTAGCTTTAGTTAGCGAATCGCTAAATGAAGTGATTATTATCATCCCAAAAATCAATCTTTAATTATTGTCTTTAGTGGAGCGCCGTAAGGTTTATACCTCGGAATCCAGGGCCAGTCAAATAAATCTTTTTATAAACTTTGGAAATGTGTTTTTAATAGCATATAGAAAAATTAAAAAAAAATATTTTGTGCGATCTTAATTTTTTAATAATTATTATAGATAATTATTAATTTTTTGGAGTTTTCCTTAAGTGATATTAGTGTAAAATCAGATTTTAAAAAGAGGAAGTATTACAAACTTCATCTTGGGTCTCAAGGGACTGCAGCAGCAGCTGTTGGGTGTTGTTAATGCGGGCCCTAACAGAAAGCTAAGAGATATTATAAAAGTCACTAGAGGAATACCAACACTGAAAGCTGCTTCTGTGGAAAGAGGGGATGGACTTTCTCAGTATTTAAATACTTCCGAATTTGTCTACGTGCATTCAGTATGCAGACGAAAATATATCAATAAAGGATGTATTAATGCTTATTTAAAAAAAAAGAATACCACATCAACATGCTCTCTACCTAAAAAAAAAACTGCGAACGACTACTTCTATTGATTTTGATTGGAAAAATAAGTGCTTTTTATGTGAAAAAGAAGCGGATGAAATGAAGGAAAGAAGAAAGTCCAAATCGGTAAGCCACCAAATCAGCTACGTAACTACTTCTGAGTTCAAGCAAACTATTTTAAATTTGATAAGTGAAGAGAAAAGCGAATATTGTCGCAATATCCATAAAAAAATTGAAGGTGTGTTAGATCTAGTAGCTCAGGATGCTAAGTATCACGCGGATTGTTATATGCGTTTGAAAACTACTGTAAAACAGACCCAGAGGGATAAAAAAATTCATCCAGTCACAATACAAGTAGATGCAGCAATGGAGCAGATTTTCAAATATATTGAAGAAAATGATGACTGCCAGATTTCACTGGCAGAATTAAAAAGTATTGTGAGAATTGATCATATTCCTGATGATAAAACGATAAAAATGAGGTTAATGAACCATGAGGATAATATTGTATTCTCCAGTAAAGTAGGATCTAATACAATCATATGTTTTAAAAAACAACAATATGCAATACGTAAGCTTTTTTTCAACGTAGCGAAAACGTGTTTGCAAAAAATTTCGAAAAACGAACGGAATTGCAAAATGCTGCGACAGTTTTTAAAAATGAATGCAAAGACATCGATAAAATTTTTAAAGCTGGTGTTACATGCACTCTTGCTTTATACAACGCCCCCCAAAAAATAAAATATCTTAATGTATTGAGATATAACTCTTTTTTGAAAGCAACTGCCAAAAATACCTGCGTTAAACGGCCGTCTTTACCGCCTACTGCAGATGCCGCTTTTGAACACTTCAAAAGAGTATATTTACAAGTTCAAACGTGGTTCGGAAAAGAAATAAAAATTGTTGTAATCGAGATCGGCCAATTTTTTTTGTTACATTTTAATTTGAAGTTTTTATAATGCAGTCAAACACTTGTTATACAGATTCATTGACTTGTCCTGGGTTCCGAGATTTTATCATTTTTATGCCTTACGGCGCTCCACTACTTGCATTAAAGTTGAAGAGCACACGTAAAATAAACCCAAATGACACTTACGTATTTTGCAATCGATATATCCAAGAAGGGCGGCGATTAGGTACGGTATTAGCCACATGCTGAGAAGTGTATAGTCGCTGAGGATGAAAACTAACAAACTTCGTTATCTTCCTCCCTTCTCGACCCATTTATATACCCGTTACAAATTGTTGCACTATTTCAATCAGCTAAACGCTTTTAATTGCCTTTTGGTAATTTACTAATTAATTTATCATCAAGGAAAATTTTGTTGTTTTTTTTGGCAAATTGATTACGGAAATAACATTCTGATTGGTGTTATAGTCGTTTCCTTGAAGCGTACAGTATAAAAAAATCTCGGCTACACACGCGAATCCATATTGTTACCAAATCACGAAACGAAATTGGTAATAAATGCATATTTTATTTCGAATATAAACTCCATTAACATTTGTTACATTACATCTATTGGGAGTTGGAAGACTTGACTTGGTCCTGAAATTTCACAGTCTAAAATTTTCTTTGATACTTGCATTTTATTATATATAGAGAACTTCGAAATTTAAGATTTTTGAAACTAATGCTGCTAAAATGGATGTAAAACTTCTTATTTATTGTTATTGCTTTTTTTGGAGTCCGCGGAAGATCCTAGACATATTTCGAATATCTATACCGTTTCTGACGTTTGCAGATCGGACAGCTTTGCCGTGAATTCAGTAAATTTGGAATGCTGCGTAACTAGCATGGGTTTGCACAGGAAAATATTATTGAGTTTAAAATCCAGAAGAATACATTGGATGCTTCAGAAAACCCCAAGTTTTTGGACGTGTTCATTGACAAAAATTTGCGATGGGCATGTCATATAAATCAGTTGCAAAATAGATTAAATTCGATAAATTAAAAATAATTTATTTTGCAAACGTTAAATAGGCACTTAAGTATGAAATAATGTTTTCGATTCGTCACCCTAGAATATAGAAATATTTTTGTATCCCAAAACAATTGTAAAAAAAATCTTCAAATGTTTAATGTTTTTAGGTAGAAATTTGAACCTTTTTCAAAATCTAACGAGTACTACTAGAGCAATAAGAGCTGACAATATAAACCATCCGGCACATCGTCTACGAATCACTGAAACAGGACGTACAAGAGATTACCAGTGAATATTAAACGGATTGATAGTACAAATTGAAAAACTATTAATTCGGATGGAACCTTATTACCTTGATGACTATTTTAATATGTTCTAGGCTTGTAAAGGTTTTTTCTGTATGTTTAATCTATGTTTGTATGACACTTTTGTTATTTCTGTTTGACGTCGTTTCACTTTGTTATATTATGTAAAAAAAATGTAATAAATACTATTATTATTATAAATTGCTTGTAATTGATCATTAAAAATGTACCTTAACCATCAAATAGGTTTCATCATCTGGCAATTTTATCAAATAGAATTATTTTCACTATGTATATTTGGATAGTTTTTTGATGTGCTCAATAGGCACCACCCAAAATGATCAGAAATTAGAAAAAAAAATCATGCGAAATCAATAGGCAAATCTTGGCAGCTATATTTGTAAACCTCACATTAGCATAATATATAATTTAGGACCGCATCTGGCTGGATAATGTCCTAGTTACATCAATAATGCTTGGAAAAATTATTATATTGTGACGAACTAACCAAAACTAATGGGTCCCATAATAAGTAGATATAGTATGCAACATGTTTGAGAAACTTCATAAAACACATCAACACATTTAAAACAAAGCGCATACCTGGATATTAAAAAATATGCCACCAAAAACTATACATAGAAATTGATATTACAGATTAATTCACCACACTCTCGAAGGTGATTTCTAAAGACAGGCTGACCTCATCTGAATACGAAAAATTAAAGATATAGTTCATTAAAAAATATCTAAAATTGACAAATTTTGAAATAAAATTTCATGAATGTAGAATGTTTGGATTTTATATGTTTTGGATGCTAATTTCAAAGATTTGCCTACAGCGTGGCTTCTCAATTTCTCCGTCAATCAAATTAGGCGGTGTACTTGTTTTTAAGATAAAAATATTAGGAAAATTGTCACTTAAAAATAATTATTTACTACTATTTCATTTCAATATATAGCTAATAAACTTTTAGTATCGCATTTAAGTTATAAAACAAATTTTATTACAAACATCTAATTAGTAATGGATAAAATAATAACTTAACCTAAAATTACTATTATTAAAATACTTAACAAATGAATAATTCAAAACTATAAAAAAAACATCTGCTCTCAAAAATAGAACCTTTCAAGAGACAAACACAATGCAACATCTAAAAATAATTATACATATTTCAGTACCTACTACTTAGTTTTATGACCTTTATATTTATTAAGTTCATTGCATCTTCTGGGTATATTCCTATTCTGCTTTAATTATTTCCCAAAATTCTTGCTTATTTATTGTTTTATGCTTGCCAACTGCATTTTTAGGGAAAGTCAAAAGATTCGTAATCGGATTGAAATATGAAAAATCGGAAGGCCACGAAAGTAAATCCGCACCATTGTTACAAAATCAATGTTTCGCTTTTCTAAAAGTATGTTTTGCATCATTATCCTGTTGATACTTCCAAAGTAAGGCCATGTGATCCTCTGCAGATAGTAATATGATGTCCTGAAGAATATGAACATACATACATTTCTTAATTACTTTTTACTACATTTCTTAATTGCTTTCCTTGCTGGTGCAGCACGCAGGTTACTTGCCTGAAGACTTATCCGTCCTTGATGGCAAGATAGCGGGTCATCAGAATCACATATATGATTAAACCCGGTAAACACAAGTCATTGGACTTAACGTAGGAATAATAAGAAGAAGAAGAACTTATTTCTAACCCTGCCTCCATAACAAGGTTTTATGCCTTTTTAATGCATTTTGCACCATCTTTTTAGAACAATCGATAATATTGACAATTTCGCCCAACGATTTTCCTTCTTTTCTCTTTCACAATAAAAGGCAAAGGAAAATTATTTAATGATTTTGACATATACCTAAATGTTAGTGTGACCCTATTTCAATCACAACTTTATGGCTACCAAACGACTGATTCTTTTTTACGTATTTATTTAAAAATTTTGTTTTTGTGTTAATCATAATTTATTTTTAGGAAAAATCGGTATAATAAATGCAGAAACTCACCAAAATGGTTTGAGAAACATACAAAGCAAACTCAGTCTGTTTCTATGACCATGATTGTACATATTCTGTTTGCGTTTAAAAATAGTAATTTGACGACGACACAGCCGATCAAAAGATCTTTTTCGTTTTTGAAAAGTAATGAAAACGTTAGTCACGCGAATCCGTAACCATTACCTGCGCTTTGATATGCGTAAGCATTTTAATTAGCCGAAATATAAAATTTTGTCAAGGTAAAATTCAGCTTTGAACTTTGTCAGCGTTTTCTGTCAGATTATAGCCGCGTCTAACCGGCAAATAAATGTCGTTCATTAAGGTTTTAATGATGTGTTTTTAACTTTTTTTTCTCGATTTTATGGCTTTATAAATTATACGCGCAACACAAACACTTAATTCTTTTAGATTTCGGACGTCTACGTTCGTACCGTAATACATCTCGCGGTCCTTTTTTTTCATTTTTAATTTTATTTTGCACGACCAGTTTACGCAAATGTGGTTATTTGCTTTAATAAAAACAATAATAAATGCAATAAATCTCGTACAGGACGTCATGTTTTCTCTCGTTAACCGTTCAGGGCACTTTTTAATTTTTCTTTTCTTTATTATTATACGATATTTTTAATTTATTTTTTGTACTTTCTTAGTCCAAAATAACCAATTATGCACTAATAAGATCTTTTCGATGTATATTTATTTATTTTGTAACTATTATAATAGTAATTAAAAAAATATATAATACATAATCATTATCATCATGTATATTTTAACATTGATCGTATTAGTTTACGAGGACGTCAGTCTGGAGTACGGTATGGCGATCGAGTCAGCTTGCCTGGTGTTATACTCATGTCTACTAGTTAATGTGCGATAAGAATCAGCATTATCATGAACGTATAAAACAGATCTGTAGATGTAGGTAGAGGGCAGCGTCATAATCTCCAAATCTGCCCACCCCACAACACAACACCGTAAGACAACACTCTGTGCAGCAGACCGTTCTTAGGGCCAACCTTGTTAGACAGTGGCTGAGGTATCTTAACTTCATTCGATCTGGCCAGTCCATGACAGAATTCCGTCAATAACAAATCCCAGTAGAGTAATATTGTCTTGATGAAAAAAGTCTACTTTGCTACAAGAGAACGTAAGTTCTTGAGTTTTTGTGTTGGTTGAGGACTAGGTTGTTTACAGAGAAGGACTGAAGGACACCCACGTTCTCATCAACGTTTTCAGTAAGCATTCTATGTTTACTAGCCGTTGAGAGAACGGCAGTGTCATCCGCGAACAGGGTCACGTTTGGATTGGGTATGGATAGCGGCGGATGATTTATGTAAATAATGAAGAGCAGTAGCCCCAGTACCGAGCCCTGAGGAACGCCGGAGACAATTGGGAGAACGCTATCACTTGACACGCCGCCACTCTCAACTTCCTGAAACCTGCTGTCTAGATATGACTCTATTAATTGTAGACGTCCTAAAACTCTAATTTATTCATTAGTACGACGTGGTCAACACAGTCAAAGACCTTTGTAAGGTCATACAACAAGGCCATCGAAATCTCTCCATCATCATATCCGCGGACCACCCTGCTCACAAAGTCTATGAGCGCGTGGGTTATGGATTTCTTTTCACGGAACCCGAACTGAGAGTCGCTCAGAAGTTTGTGGTTTTCAAAAAATCGCGAAAGGCGGGTTTTTAAGGCTTTCTCGATCACTTTACCAAAGATAGGGATGATTGCAACTGGCCTAAAGTTATTTGGAATGTGTTTGTCTCCTTTTTTATAAACAGGAATTATTTGTTAAAGGCCGTCAGAGAGCCCACAATTTGCTCTCTCAGTATTTTTGAATTGAAGCAGTCAGTGGAATTTGAATTGCTCAGACTCATGATAGTGTCATGTATTTCGCTTTCTGATATGCATAGATATGCACATTGGAGAAGAAAAGGTTGAACTCATTGGGCGTGATCGAGTTGGGCGTGACTCTGGATGATCGATTGTTTTCATGATTGATTAAGGCCCAACAGCTTTTGCTCATGTTGATAGATTTGGATACAAATCTGGAATAGTAGACCTTTGTTTTAGTTTCTTTAATTTGTTGTTTGTAGTTACAATTCGCCTGTGTGTACTTTGTTCATGTATCGGGTGTGTGGGAACCAGGTTTCAGTTGCTCGGGTGTGGTACCTGATTGTAGGAGAGATACCAAAGGTTGACAAAGTTGGTAGTCAAATTGAAATTGATATTAAAAGCACCTGTGATGATGAGTTTTCTTTTTAGAGAGTAGAAATCTCTTAGGAGAAGCTCAAATCCGGACATAAACAAATAAAGGTCGCCGTGGCTCACCGATCTGTATACGTTTATTGTTATAGTGTTCTTGTGGATTAACTCTATTCCGCAAAATTCCGAGTGAATATCTAACGAGTATTTGACCGCAGTCCGACGGCATCGAAAACACACATCACATGCATCACAAAGTGTTCAGAAAGACAAAAAATATCAATATTTTTATCGAACAAATAACAATAATATAATAACAATTAAGATGCAAACTTCACTAATAAATACAGACCGATTCCAAATTGGCTGTGCAAGTTGTACAGTACTACTACAACTATTGATAAGAAAGTTTGTCGGGCTTACAATTAACAACATAGTTGACATAGTTAGTTATCCAGTGTCATTTTTTTTTTCTTACATAACGAAATGCCTCTGCCAAGTAGTTTCATTCGTTTCGCTCTAATTGAAATTCATAATATCAAAGACAAGTTGTCTTCTCAAAGACATCATCCACGTATCTACAGCACCATAGAAAACTTTTCCCTTAAGAATGTTCTAGTATGATATTTTCCAAATTGTCCATAAAAATCTCCACTAACAAAGGATTAAGTGGATTTCCCATAATCAAGCTTTCCTTAGATATGTAAATCTATCCATTAAATTCAAAATAATTTTGGTTTAAAGATACTATTAAGCAATCTAATAAATCTTTGTTCACTAATGGTTTAACCTATTTCCGACTGAGGGTGAAATCTACTAAATCTTTCACATCCATAGGTGGAATACTGGGAAATAAGTTTTGTACATCACAAGAAAATAGTGTTGCATTAGAAGGGATTTTGATATCTTTAACTTTGTTGATTAATTCAAAATAATGTTTTATTGTAAATTTTGGTTTAAAATCTGGGTGGAACTTTACACAGATTTAAATTAATACAGAACATGAACAATTTAAAACAATTACATACATAGGAGGACACACTGAAAAAGTTTCAAAACATTTGTCAAAATGTGGTTTAAAATTAGCTTTCAGAACTCACAACACAATAGCAAAATTTTTAAAAAACAACAAAACGAAATGTCCAAAATCTCAAAAATCAGGTGTCTACAGGTTGAAATGCGGATCTTTTCCAAAAATTTATATTGGACAAACAGGTAGATCCTTCAAGAAACGCATTAACGAACATAAAAGAGCGTTTAAAAACAATAGTCTAGATTCTAATTATGCTAAACATTTAAACACAGAAAAACACATTTTTGACGACAATTTTGATATTGTACATACAGCCACAAAAATGTTTGAGTTGTGCGAAATTGTTATGGCGAAATAAAAACGATAAAATTCGAGTTTTCTGGAAAACTAGAAAAAATAAAATAAACATATGATTGCCGGTTTCAACGAGCAAGGCGCAAAAAATCAACAATATGTATTTTTTCCGGATACCTGTGTCGTTGTAATTAATGCAGATAATTGCCTCAAACTAAACGCCGATATCAGCGGCCCCAATTAAATGTTCAATTAATTACGAATTATATATATACCCACGCCCCAGCTTTTCCATCAAACCGCCCGGTGCTAGCGCAGTGGGCCCCCTCCGACCGTAAAGCACCAAAATATAGTTTCCCCGACCATGTGGGCCTGTGCTAAAGCGGTGATAGTGCTATGTGCTTTGCATGTGGCACGGTGTCAAGTCCGTAAGTCTTTTTCCTTTCTACACGCACAATACATCACATCATGTCACGTCACAGATGAGATTTTCGTGTAATGAATATTCCAAACCATGATGCTTTATTTAGTGCTATTTTGATTTGGTAAAGCAACTTGGCCTTAGCCAATTGACAATGTTCAATGTTTTTAACTTTTCTTAAAACCTAGAAAGGGTATTTGTAACCAAAATTTCGACATGTTTTTAAAAACAGTTTCTAAGGAAAATTTAAAAAAAAAACATTTTGTTTGTACCTCCAAAAATAAGGGTACCGCGTCTTTATCTTTCGTATTAATGCATTTTAGACATCCTGTATCAAAGAGGAACACAATTTGAGAAGCAATTAAATGTTACATAGAGAGATTATTTTATTAACAAAATTACAATACAATGTTTACAGCACGTCTAAATACCAAAGAACAAAAAACAATTATATGCAATATATACATATACATACACATACATACTCACACATACGGTTAGATAAAATCTACAATGCTCAAGAAAAGATTTTATTTTGGTTTTAAAAATTTTAAATAGCAAGTTTGCGACTCGACTTGGAATTGTGTTAATTAGGTCAAGAGAATTTTTTATGCTTTTAATGTATTTAAACTTCCTAGTTCGAAGCAAATTTGAGGATGAAGTGGGATAAGGGTTTCTATATTCGTGTTTGATGTTTTAAATGTAGAGTCATCTGCAAAATTAACCGCAGCCACAGGGTCCATATGACCAAAGACATCATTAATGTAAACTAAAAACAATAATGGGCCCATAATAGAACCCTGTGGAACTCTGTGCATTAGAATTCTTAAACTTGACATTTTATTACTGCTTTCTATTAGGGAGGCAATGGGTTCCAAACCGTAAAATGACTGACTCAGTCAAAGGTCTTGGAGAGGTCACACAGCGTTAAAGTGCTATGCTTAAAGCCCTCAACTATGGCAGCGACTATGCGTAATAGTACTTGGGTGGAACGCCCCTTTCTAAATCTAAACTGGTTTGGATTTATCAAATTACTCAAAATAATAAGATAATTCAGAATATGTCCTTTTTTCTAAAACTTTTGAAACTATTGGGATGGTTGATACGGGTCGGAAATTATTTATTATTTCTTATGGATTGGCACAACGTTAGACACTTCAAAAATATTCAGTAAGGAAACACCTATTTATTATGTCAGTTAATGGTAAAACTATTACATGGCAGCATTCTTTAATAATCCTATTGTTAAAACTATAAAAGTCTAAAGCTTTGGAATTATTCAAAGACTTTATGACCTGCTCGACCTCAAGTGAATAAACCAGGGAAAATTTGAATGAGTATTTAGGTTTAGTCATGTGATGTATCAACAAATGGCTTAGCAGGAGTCTCATTCAAAGTTTCAAATATTTTATGGGCTAGTGTACTAAAAAAAATATGTCGAGTTCGACAGTGGATAAATCTTTCGTAAAATTATTTTTTTCTACTCCCATCTGTAAAATACCTAATTACACACCCATCTAGCGTGCGGGAAGCGTCAGTTTACCACATCAGTTTCGTTTCTCACGGATCCAAGCCACTCCTTTCTGGGATTTTACCGCACGGGTTTGGGAGCAATTCGATGTTTTCGGAGATATTTCCTAAGCTTTGAATTTAGACGTTTGTCAATTCTGACTTTCATGTCAGTGAATGTATTCGTGTTGTTTTGCTAAAATGTACCCAAAAACTAACGACTGTCGAAAAAGTATAGTATGCAACACGTTCGGTAAACTTTTTAAGTCACTCGTTTATTAAACACTCGCTCCGCTCGTGTCAAATAAACTCGTGGGTTAAATGCCGCTTACCGCACTTGTTGCATGCTATTACTTGTACCATACCGCTCGGTGTCAATTAATTTCCAAGAATCTTTGCCCTTTTTTTTGATAACTGTAAATAGTTTTTATAGGAGAGTTTTTTTTGTATTTTTTATTTCATTTTAATACTCCCTTTTGTATTTTTTATATATTGAAAAGTCTACTGGATTCTTTCTGACTTCCACGGGTCGAATTTTCGACAATTTATCTATAATATACTTATATCATGACATATCTACCCAATATTTGGTCAAGAAGATTTGACAATTCGTCAGTAGTGAATACATGTCCATAAACAGTTTTCGTTAGTTTAACCTATAATTGCTTATTAAAATTGAATAAAATGTGGCTCGCTCAGTGCAGCTTATATAAGGTTGTTCGGAAAGTCATTTCGTTTTTTCCCGTCAGAGGACTTAATTACGTTTTTTCGAAACCAACTTCACACTTAAGTCGCATAATCATTATATGTCTTGAGAGCTGATATTGCAAGGCTTGTGTGTGAAAAAGTTCTATTAATTCTACGCAGTAGTTTTTGGTTGGTGCCCTTTTAAATATGGAGAGCAATAAGCAGCATTTTCGTCATATTTTACTTTTTTACTTCAGAAAAGGTAAAAATGCTGTCCAAGCGAGAAAAAAATTGACGGATGTGTATGGAGAAGGCGTGTTAACAGTACGCCAGTGCCAGAACTGGTTTGCAAAATTTCGATCCGGCAATTTTGATGTCGAAGATGCACCACGGTCTGGAAGGCCGGTCGAAGCTGACAAAGATGCGATAAAGGCATTAGTTGATGCAAATCGGCGAATAACCACACGAGAGATCGGTGAGAGATTAAATTTGTCGAATTCGACTGTTTATGGCCATTTGAAAGGCATGAGCTTAACCTCGAAGCTCGATGTGTGGGTGCCCCATGTCCTTACGGAGCGAAATTTGTGTCGTCGCGTTGACGTGTGTGATTCGCTCCTCAAACGTCAAGAAAATGATCCATTTTTGAAGCGGATTATTACTGGGGACGAAAAATGGGTTGTATACAACAATGTTAAACGCAAGAGGTCATGGAGCAGAAAAGATGAACCGGCTCAAAGCGTGTCAAAAGCCAACATTCACCAAAAAAAGGTGATGCTCTCCGTTTGGTGGGATGTCAAAGGAATCGTTTTTTTTTGAGCTTTTGCCGGACAATACAACGATTAATTCAGAAGTCTATTGTCATCAACTGGACAAATTGAATGATTCACTTAAAGAGAAGAGGCCCGAATTAATCAACAGGAAGGGTGTAGTGTTCCACCAGGATAATGCGAGACCTCACACAAGTTTGGTCACTCGCCAAAAACTTTTACAGCTTGAATGGGACGTACTGCAACATCCACCATATTCTCCAGATCTGGCGCCTTCCGACTACTATTTGTTCCGGTCCCTGCAGAATTTTTTGGATGGCAAAACCTTTACCTCAAATGAAGATGTCAAAAACCACCTGAACCAGTTTTTTGCCAGCAAGGACCAAAACTTTTATGAGAGGGGAATTATGTTACTGCCAGAAAGATGGCAAAAGGTGTTGGACCAGAATGGCCAATATATAATTTAATAAAATATTTATTCATTATACGAAAACTGTCTTTCATGTTCCCCAAAAAAAAACGAAATGACTTTCCGAACAACCCAATATATTTATGTTGCTAACTAAATGAATTTAGGGCAGCCCGGACTGATTAGAAATGTTTGCTGAAGCTAAGTTCCTAACCAGCCATTGTGGTTGATAGAATACATTTTCGTCTTTACAAAAATAATACCTTGCTAACCTGTTAAGTGGCACCCATACAATATCGTCAGGATCTTAAAAAATAAAGTTTTTAAGAATACACCCGAAATCTGATTTAACGCTGGTCCTTTTTGACTCAAAAATATTTTCTTATCCTCTATAGGATAAACTATAAAAATAAACATGTGCTGTAGTAGACGCCTGATTCAAAAGAAAATAACAAGTTAGTAAACGGAAAATTAAGAACCAAAATGGCCGTGTGTTTGGGATTAAAAAAAACTAACGGCAGTAAAAAAAATGTTTTTGCTCGTGTTGTGAATACTTTGGAGGCAACTGAAAGTAGGAAATAAAAACAGTTCCTAAAATTTGTTCTTACATTAGGTTTTTATTTTTAATTTGTTACTGCTTTGTCATTTACATAATGTTAAAAAAAAAGGATTTTTTAAAGTATCTTAAACATTTTTTGGCCTATTTGGTTGTACTGTTGTAATGACGAAAGGTTAATTTATCAAATCCAGTGCCATCCTAGGAAGCATCCTAATCAATTGTATTGTGAAGGATATGTACGCCACTGACCTTTTGCAATTTTTGTTATTTACTTTGGACCATTTCATACCACAATATACTTAGTTACACCATTAGTTGAAGTAAGGAGTTTCGGACTTGTATTTTGGAAACTAAGCATTTCCGGACCTATGCATCTTTTTTCTTTTTTTTGCGCATGTTTTTGAAACACTCTGTGTACTTTAAAAGGAATAAATTAAGAAATTAAATCTTTAGTTCAGCCCTCTTGAGCTTAGCTTTCAAATTGATTGTATCATTATTGCGACGATTAGCAGTCAACACTGAATATTAATAAGACTGGCACAGGACCGTAATCAGATGTGACTGGTTTAATTTTCTAATAGCAATCGGAACCTCGAAATTGCCCAAGACGTATCTGTGCACGTGGCGCGTCATTGCTTACCACTAATAATTCACTTTTGTCGTTATCTTTTCCGAAAAATCGACCAGCTCCGATCATATTACGCACATGCGGTGTTTTTTTTTTCCGGTTAAACGACGCAGTTTCCAAATGTCGAAATAAAATACGTCCCTTGTGAGATGGCGAGAGCTTTTCGATCTTTTTTTTTTCTTAGAATGTAGAATATTTTTGGACGAGGTCAATAAAATTGAGGATTTTATGAAGGATCCCAAAAGTCAAGGTCTAGAAAATGTCATCAAATGTAGAACTGATTTTGGCATTGGTGATTTCTAATGGCTACGTTTATATTAAGAGAAAAATTACGGCTCGTGGATGAGCGCCGAAAGCTAATTTGATCCCTGTCACATCAGTTGTATTGTTTTTTTTTTCTATATTCGTGAACCCTGATGAAAATCTTTTTGGAAGACTGTCTGATATAAACTCCAGATCTAGAATAGTAATAGAATAGAAATTGCTTCAGTGTATCGTTCGTTTTAAAAGCTATAGAGAAACTACACTCAGAAAACTAACTAAATGCGCAGAAAATCACCTTGTAACAAAACAAATCTTTCTACAATTTAACAAATCAAAATATAACATCTAGCGTGCGGGAAGCGTCACTTTACAGCGTCAGATATTTCCCATGCTTTGAATTTTGACGTTTGTCGATTCTGATAGTAGGTAGTATTCGTGTTGTTTTGCGAAAATGTACCGAAAAACTAACGGTCGTAGAAAACGTATAGTATGCAACACGTTCGGTAAACTTTTTAACTTTTTAACTCACTCGCTCCGCTCGTGTGAAATAAACTCTTGAGTCAAATGCCGTTTAATATACTTTAAAACAAATTATTACTATTATTATTAAAAAAGGACGTTTTTTTTCTTTTATAATAATAAGATGACTGCATTAACCAAACCTGAACGTTTATGTGTTAAGGGCGGCCGGTTGTTACTTGTAAAAGATTTCTTAACATTTTGAGAAGAAAAGAGGGACTTCTGTCATGTGGTTTTTACCAGCCAATAGAACAAAGGTATAAAGTCGCCATTAGTGAATGCGTGCTCCTTCATTTTGAATAATTTTCTTTGATTTTATTGCCAAAAACTAAGTAAAAGCAATTAGCTTTGATTGAAAACAAAATATGTTCGTTTTATTTTAGGTTAAATGATTTAAAAAGTCTGTTTTTTTTTCATTATTTAATGTGAGAATCTTTCCCTAAACCATGAACATAATTATATGATTTAGATTATTAATTCAAAATCGGGACAAATTTAATTCCAATGAAAATATTATATTTTATAAGCATGTATCTGAAACTCGAAAATAGGACTTTCTATTCTTGGGATAGCGTGAACAGAAAAAAAAGAATTTTTCTTAGAATTTATGATATAGCATGTTTAGATTTTTATTTTAAGCATTTAAAATAATGTTTAAATTTAGTTCCAATGAAAATATTATATTTTATAAGAAAACCTGTTACATTAATATGGCATGTGCCTGAAACTAAAAAATAGGACTTTCTGCTCTAAGGATAGTATTAGTAGGGAAAAAAACGGATTTTCCTTACAATTTATAATAGAGGGCGTTGAAAGTGTTATTTTAAACAATAATATTTTGTCATGCTTATTTTATAATCTAGAGTCTCCTAAAATACAGTTAGCCAGAATGATCATCAACCTTAAGTAGATTTGAGAATGGAAAAAGTCTACAGAAATAAAGCAAATTGATGAGAATAGGAAGAGTTGGAGATGTGCATTTGTCACACTTTTCAATTTCCTCGTCTTTCAAATAACACTAATCATTTTTAATTATGATAATGCCAATAAATCGTATTTCTTTGTCCTGTGTTTATCGTCAGAAAATAATAATAAGATGGCACACGATAATGACATCGTGAAACTAGAGAAGAAAAAGAAAAAAGAAAAAGGTAATGTCCTCGGAGATATTTCGAATTCCCTTAATATACTGTCTTTTAATAGAACCATGTGGACAAACCAATGCTATTACTTTAATTTCGATCTACATGCTTTGGCGTTTTTTACTTTCCTCTTTTCTCGTTTTTCGCTTTCTTCTCCGGTGCTGTATTTTTTTCCTTTCATTCTGTTACGAAAAACGAAAAAAATCACATTTACTAGAAGTTTGTTGTTCGAGTTTTAACGGTGACACCCCGTATATTGTCCCAACGTTATCGGCGAGTCTTTTTCCTAATCCTACACGGCACATTACATGCAAAAACGACCCGGCGACTAACAGCATCGCGTTGAGGTAATTTGAGGAGCCTTGGTGGACGACACGTCGACACGTGTCATCGACATCTTCGCTAAAAGGCGATTTCCTATTTACGCGCGTTCAGCGAATCGGTTTGCGAACGATGACGACGCGCCAATCGAAATTCGACGAATTAATTCAAAATCGTTCGGACATGAATATTCCCGAGCAAATTAATGGGATACCATCTCGGCGTCTCTCTCTCGCTTTTCGGCGAATTTTAATCGCAATAAGTCGCGGATATAAAAATTTGAAAGAGCCCAGACGCGTCTTCAGTTCGCTACCGGGTTTTCGATCGCGTCATTTTTTTAAATAGTTTGGCGCGATGTCCGCTAAGGTCGTTTTGGTATTCGTACTCGCCGTCCTGGTGATGGTTTCGGCGAAATCCGAAAGAAGAAAACGACCGAAACCCATTCGTAAGTAACCCATGCAACAGGAAAACGTACCATTATCTCAGGAACTAGAAGAGACTGAACAAAAAGTTGCTTGGATTAATTTGGACTTTTCATTTATTATAAACTTGTATGCATATAAATCGGCCCATTGTGAACTTTTGACTTCAATTCCATTCAAAATATGCTGCTTAATACGAGTCTAAATTGATCAAAATTTATTTCTGCTTTTTAGATTAAGCGTAGTCAAATTTTATTACTAAAAAAAAGGGTTATTAACAATTATCAACTCAACACTTATTTTTTATTCATCTGTATGACCCCCTCTTTCCTAATAATATCCTACTTGATTATTTGTTTCTTGTGGAATGTTAAGCCACTCTTCTTCTACTGCAACAATAAGCTCTGGGATCGAGGTTGGGGTACGAAGTCTAGCTCGAATTCTCCGTTTCAGCTCATCCCATAAATGTTCGATCGGACTGAGATCGAGATTGGTTGCTGGCAACTCCATAACTTGAAAACAGACTTCTGTAATGTACTCTTGCGCGATCCTTGCCGTGTGCGGCCTAGCATTGTCATGCTTAAAAATGAATTCTTCTCCAATGCACTACCAAAAAGCCATATTCTGGTCCAATATCCAATTCAGATGGGGTAAGTTTTGGACCAATTGCAGTTGTTTTTGGGGTTAGGTTATTTTCCTTCAGTCTTCGTCTCACTGTCCACTGACAGCAACAGCTCGCTGGCGAAGTCCACTTTCGGGTTTGAAGGGGCAACTTGAGCGGCTTTCTGCTGTGTAGTATGTATCAAGGTAATACAATTAAACGCTATCCAAATGGTTAAAAACGAACAATGTGAAAATTCCAGTTGCAATTTAAGTCTATAACAAGTTTGTTACTGCATGTCACTATAACTACTGCATGAACACGTTTCATTTCCTTCTAAAAGATATATAAAAGATCAGCACTCTTGAAAAATTTAGACTTATACAGCATATTAAATTGTCTTCCAAATAGCATGTTAGTCAAAAATTTGCAGTGGTCCGATTTCTATGCACGGAAGTTTATATGTATATGTATATATGTATATGTATATATGTATATGTATTGGGTTTAAATGCAACGTTTCGCAATGATTGACGTCCATCTTCATTATTAGCCCGATATTTAAGGCGATTTATCTAAGGTATGTCAATCTTGTTTCAAATTGCTTACAAAAAGAGATTCTCTTGCCGTTGATTTATTTTGCAAAAGTTTTTAACATTCTTAAATGAAAAAAAATCTTAGTGTTATCATATTATGATATGTCTAGATAGACCACTGAAAGGTGAATTCAACGATGTGTAATATCCCGAAGAATTGAAGAACATTTAAAACATGCAGCGTCATTTCTCCAATGGTCATGAATTCTGCGCTAGTAGACATTGACAGCAATAATTATTCTTACACTAGTAAATAATATTGACTTTTCCTTCATCCAGTATTTACACTATTAATTTTTTTTTATTATTTTTTCTTCGTTCATAATATTTGCTATGGAAACAAAAATAAAAAAAAATTACAAAATCTACCGCCGGTTTAGAAGGGAAGGAAGTCGGCATAACAAAAAGAAAAACAGTCGTCAGATACGGAGTATTGTTACTTACCACTATAGTCCTGTCATAAAAACTAATTAAGTAAGTGGGATAGGGAATGGATTGGTGACCACGATGATTATGCCTGGCCCCCAAGGAGTCCAGACCTAAATCCACTTTATTTCTTGTATGAAGTACTCTTAAAGACCTTGTTTGATATTTGTACTGCTAGTAAGTTCCATTTTAACTAACCAAAAATAATCAAAATTCTTAATTAAACCTATCTAAAAGGGTTTCTCGAAAATATGCTTTGAAAATTATTTGGCAAATAGGCTTCGTACTAACGATGATGAGCAGTAATTCAGAAATGGTGATTTGTTGACCCCTCCTATTACATATCGTTGAATTCTTAGTTCAGTGTTCTCTCTAGACATAACATAATAGACCGGCATTTGAAAAAAAATGAGAAAACTGATGGTGCGCGAAGTATGGCAGCAGCGTTTTTTTTTTCATTTAAAAATGCAAGTTTTGCCAAATAAATAAAAGAAAAGGGTATCTATTTTGAAGATTAAAAGACCTTGGTATTGGTATTGGCCCTCGCGGGCGTCCAAGCACTTAGGCCACCAGATGGGCCCGTTGTGCCCCCAGGCCTCTCTAGAGGGCGTCCAGAATGCCGCCCCTCCTGTAGAAGGTAAGCAACTCCTTTAGCCCAATACCGTGCACTGAGTCCGGATCGATCAGGGCCGTTCCGAAAACTCCCAATCTTGCCCATGTCAAGGCAGGGAAAAGTGGTGAATCTGGTTTGATATTTTTATGTTTTGAATGTAAGGAAGGACGACAATGGCAAATGTGGAGTTGCTTTTAGACTTATTTTCTTTGGGAGATTGTAGTGAAGTGTATTTTGTCATGGAACGCTTCGTATCTCTAATGCATATGTTAGGTGTTTTAAGTTTTAGGTTCAGTGATTTGGGTTGACATAGTATTACGTCTCTGTACCCAAGAAGTTGATAACCGATTATTTTTGAGCTGGATGGTAATGACTAAAAGACCTTAGACAAATAAATCATTTTGGACGTCTAGCCAACGATTCCGAAACGTTGCGTTTAAACCTCATGCTGTTATAAATCGTTGAACTTCTCTTTCAGTATTAATATATATTATTATGGGGTGTTCCATTTGAAACAAAGTTTGTAGTGGACACGGCGAAACGACTCGCCCTGTATACATGCAAATAATTAACCCAAGCAGCTTTTATATTTAACTTTTTGTTCAATGCCTTCTAGTTCCTAAAATAAGGTAGTATATAATATAGTATAGGTAGTATATAATATAAAGATACTCTTGAGTAAAGCCAACGAAAATGATTTATATATAAACATTAAATACATAAAAAAAAACAAAAGTATTTTATGACTTTTTTTCCTGTTGTATGTTGTAAAATAGAGAATAATTAATAAAAGAACTTAAAAATGTATTAAAAAAAAAATAAAAGTAATTTTGAGTAATTAAAAGATCGATTTAAACAAATAACGATTACATAGCATTTAAGGACCTAATCCCGGTGACTGAGTGACACAGTGGCTTCAAAAAATTAAAAAATGAACTTGATTTTGAACCAGATGTTACGTATCCACTAGTCTGAAAATAATTAATTTAGGCAAAACAGGTAAAACAAACACACTTTCTAATGTTGGAAAAAGGTCGAAATAATAACAATAACAAAATAACAATGGACGTAACTTTTTAAATGTAAATGTCCATAAGACCAATAAACTAATATTGTCCTTCGGATATTTTGTGGACTGTCACACTAATGTAACTTTAATAAGTACCCGATGACATTTAACTATGAGTGTAGACTAACCAAAAATAAAAATTTGCCAACTGGTTATGTAGCTAATCCCAGACCAAAAATTAAACATAAGCACACATAATATAGCGCAGTCGGTAGGATCTTGAAATCCAACACGATATACAGTAAACTGTATAATCAAAGTTTGACTATACCAATAGTTGCAAAATCAAATACTTTAATATCTATCTTCCTTAGCTAAACCATTCTGTGGTAAACTTAAAGTCAAGAGAGACGAGTAACAAATCTGTATGTGGTTTATTGTAACATGGGTAATTAACTTTTTATATATTGCTGAAATGTGAAATCTACTTAAAAAAGGAGGGATGTCACATGACTTAGACAATTGTGATATTTAACTTCGAGTGCAGACTAACCAAAAATAAGGACGTGCAGTTAACACCATCCAGTAGGATTCACCAAATATAGCGCACATTCTGTATGGCGCAGTCGGTAGGACATGAAATCCCACACGAAATTCGGTAAACTGTATGATCTAACCTTTAACTAAAGCAATTAATGTGGTAGATTGCCACTTTTAAAATCAGTTTCCAGTTCAATTTTTTTTTACAATATCTACAAGGACAATTAACTTCTAATTACTTTCTTCTTTTGGCGGGCGAAATAATAATATAAATAATATTTTCTTCTTTTGTTGCCGTGTTGAAAGAGTGAAGTCCACTTTGAAAATTATTTACTAGAATTACTTCAATAGAAAAATATCGCAGAGGGTGAGGTAAATGCATAGATCAATTTCAGAAAATATAACATAGAAACTAACACAAAAGGAACATTTGTTTTGTCAACGAAACACCCTGTAGTAGCTCGGTTTAAAAATAACTTCTTTCCAGCGCCGTACCTCAAACCGTGTTCCAAGAGCGCCAAAGACTTCAAAGCGTGTTGCGTCGCTCATGGCAACGAAGCTCTCCCTACTTTGCTCAAGGGCGACCCCAAATTCAACATTCCGAACTTGACCCCGCTGCAGATCCCTAGAATCGACGTCGCTACCGCCGACTCCCTGAAGATAGTCTTCCTGGACGTGTCGCTTCTGGGTTTGGACAGCGCCAAATTGACCGACATGAGGTAAAGTCTGTTCATAGATAAATAGATAGATAAAGTGACTAACTGATACTAATTAAGGAAAGACCCGAGCAAGCGGTAAGAATGAAATATGGCCGAACATGTGTGTACTTTGCTTAGAATTTAATTATTTGGGGTTTTGTTAGGAAAGGTACTAAACAATATTTATTTATTCATGTATGTATTTATGTTTAAATCTACAATAAAATTACAAATTATTTTTATTACCTACTTAAATTACTTCAAATTATTCACGTAATATATCAGTATCACTATCGCTATCATTGCCTGTTCTAACTATTATTTGTTCTATATTATTTGCAATATGGATATACGATTGTTCCGCTTTTTCTATATGTTTAACAGAATTTGACCAACTTTGTGGAGGGATGTTAAAAACTTCGGTTACGACGAATGGCAGATTTCAGTTGGTGTCAAACATGTTCAATGGGATTAAATATACAGGTGGAAGCCTTAAAACTGTATGCCCTAGATTTTTCTCATAATTATCACAGACGTATTCCTTTTGTAGGTTCAAGCTTTGTAAAACCTTAATTAATTGCTTTTTGGTATAATCTTCGTGAAAATAACTGTCGTTATTATACATGTAGTTTTGGATTGTTGCTTTTGTGTCACATGAGAAAGGGGTTTTAGTCAACTGTCTACTGTGATAACTTGCATTGTCCATTACAATGACGCTGTTAGCAGGAGTGTTTGGAACTAGTTTATTTTTAAACCAACTTTCAAATAAATCAGCGGTGGTGTCTTCATGGTAATCTAGAGAAAAATCTTTAATATTTTTCACATTTTAGAGCCAGCATGCAAAATAGTTATTCTTTTACCTCTTCTTGATGGCTCGTTTGTTTTACACTTATCAGCTGAGTCAACCCAAAACTTTTCCGGGGTATCATAAGTGTCGAACCAGGTTTCATCCAAGTAAATAATTGGCCTTTGTTGTTCTCTGTAAATCCTAATTTTTTCTAGATATTCCAGTCGCCATTTCCAAATTTCAAAAGATTCCATTAAAACTTGCCTTTCGTCAATTTTTTTAAATCTAAAACCCATGTGTCGAATACACTTCCATAAGGTAGTTCTGCCACATTTGACACCGGTTTCATCTTTTTCATGCCTCCTAAATAAGATATCTAATGTAGGCGCGCTTTGTTCCTCGAATAACTGACAAATTTTACGCCGTATTATATCTTGAGCACTTTCATCTACACTCGAGAGAATGGCAGCATCGCTTCTTTTTTTCCTCGCTGAAATGGGATTATTCACAATTTTCCATACAGTTGACGTTGAAATTTTCGTCAATGTATTTTCTATTACGGACCACAATTTTACCTGATTTTAAATTCCGAAACTTTAGGTAATAATCTTGATGCATTGTATGTTAATGACCATCCTATTCAAAAGCAATTGATCATTTTCTTATATCTTTGAACAGACCTTAATTGGTTAAGCGATGGGGTTACTGTCGATGACATAGTACCCAAATGACCTCCGTCATTGCAAATACTTAGAAACTTGAGACCAAAATAACGAAACGTGTGTGGCATATATAGCAAGCAATGACTTAAAAGGAACAACTGAATATTAAATAACAAATTAAAAATATACATAAACAAATACGTATTATTTAAAATAAAAAAAAATTAACATTACGATAAATGATTTTAGTTTGGAAAGAGTTGATAAAATAAAATATTTAGGCCTATGCTTATATAAAGAACAAAATAGTTCTCTTAGTTGCAGCGTTATACAGATAACTATTTTTTAAGATATCTTATTGCAGTCTGGGGTACATGTAATAAAATAAAAATAATGCAAAATAAAATCCTTAAAACTCTATTTAATTTAGATTACAAACGCTGTATCATTCAATTCAAATTGATCCGATTGAAATTATATTTAAATCTGAACAATCTAAACTTACCTTTAAAATAAAATAGAACAAAACGAAAAGCAACACCATATCAATGAAATACATTCACAGAACTTAAGAAATCACAGTGACTTACAGTTACGGAAAGCCAGAACAAATAAAGAATTGCAATATCCAATTGTGAAAAATGAGACTTCAGTTAAAATGCTTTCGGCACCAATGCTTAATGCATTGTTTAGAAAGTTACCTTACTTCAGGTCTAGGTCGTATAATAGTGTATTACAATATAATTATAATATGTATATGTATTATCTGACTGAATAAAAGATTATTTTAAAAAAATACAGCAACAACAGTCTAACATAACCTCTAAATATTAAAACTTGGTTGACCTGTTAAACGACTTCAACTTCATTAGGAATTGATCAATTATTTTATGAATTTTTGGCCAGTGTAAAACTAATATAGGATGTAGTTCTTTTCATATACACGTCTAAACCAAATGACAAAAATGATGTTTACTTACGGACGTTAATGTTATCCACTTACTAGACGTTTTATAAGAAAATTAGACAGGACAGATGATGAGAAACTATCGGGCGTTCTATTTAAAATTTCAGTCTAATTTTCAACGTTTTTAGCGTAGATTTTGACGCGCACAAAATCGAACTGGACATTTTCGTCGGCCGAGTCTCCATTATCGGAAACTACGAGGTCGGGGGTAAAATTCTGATATTGCCACTCGAAGGAAAAGGGCCAGCGAACGTCACTGCCGGTAAGTCCCCCACTCACTCACTTTACGCCCTATATTAAATATCGTGCGTTCTCCCAACCAGCAATTATCTCGGCAATGGGATGTCCTAATCAGTGTCGAAAAAAAAATTTCTTTTCTGTTCTCCTTTCTCCGTTATCAGCTATCCGTTTCTCTGCAGACCTGGCATTAATTGGCTATATCTACTGAACGATTTTAAGCCGTGCACAAGCTACATAAAGCAGGAAAAAATTATTTTATTTATTATTAACTAACCAAAACTAACCAGAAGACGCAGAAGACACAGGTCCATAAACTTTTATTCTTGACAATTTTTCAAAAATATGCAATTCAAAAAAACTGAAAAATGGGTCTCCCTATTATTGAAAATTGGCTATGACTGAGAGACTGTGCTTCGGATGTCAGTTCATTTTATATGGAGATATAGCCCACATAAACAGTTAAAACTTTAGTATTTAAGGTTTTGTACAAGGTATTAAAAAATTAACAGATGTCTTAAATTTACAGTTATCGACATCAGATTTGGCAGAAGGGTTGAAGTCCACACCCGCATTTCATCTGTTGAAAAAGGACTTACTCAAATCTCGCAAAGTATTTTTTAAGAATTTTTGATTTTTTTTTTGTATATTTTGACTTCTATAAAAAAATGTTTTCTCGAAAACTATTAACCCGATAGGCAAAATTTGTGAACCAGGAAATGCGAGAGATTTTTCCATTATATACAGTGTTTCAGAGTAAATTATTAGCCGTAAATCAAAATTCGAGGAAAATATGGCCAATTGGTTTAAACAGTGATATAGGCCACATCGAGAGCTACAATTTTTGAATTTACGGTTTTCGTCTATCACATACGCTCTTCGAGATATTTGAAAAAATACAAATGAAAATTACAATTTCCCGCCCTCAATCTAGACGCGATGACGTCAATTTAGTATTACAACGTACTGCATGATTTCAGAAGTGTTTTCTCGAAAACCATTTACTCTTTTGTAAAAACTCATATACCAGGAAACATAGGAGATCCAGGGCTGTAACCTCTATTTCGAATATTATTTGCATTATATGTGTGTCGTTTATCGGCAAAAAAATCTAAAACATGCTAAAAATTTCCGTTTTTGTGGGTAAATTATTGAGGATAAATGAAAAAGTGCTAAAGATGCTATAATTTGATTTGAGAACAGTACCATAAACTGTACCGAAAGAGAGTTTCAGGTTTCCTCAATTATACAGGGCGCGCAAGATATTAGAAAAAATAGCATTCGCTATTATTTGTACAAATTTTAATATTTAACAAAGTATGCCGTAACTTTGAACTTCGGCGAGACTTGAAAGACACTTTATACAGAGTGAATGCACAATAAAATTACATCGATTTTGCGAAAGTTCCATAGTGGTCCGCAGGAGCACAATGGAAAAACAATGCGTCTCTCTAGGACAAGGAAAAGCTGCTACGCGCTACGAACTTGCCCCGCCCATCGACGATTTTCCGAAATCCATCTTGTTTGATTACGCCGCTGATCTTGCAATCATTACAAACAGAAACGCCATAAATTCGAAAATAAAATATTCATCGACAAGAAAAGTTAGAAGGACATTATTTTCGGGAACGAGTTATTTAAATCAATTCGTCATCTGAAGGCGAATTAAATAATTAACAACACGGCAAATGCGCACGGTGGTAAAATATGAGCCATATCAAATGTCAACTCGAATTCTATTCGGCACGGTAGTACCTACCTAAAAAGTAAATTGCTTTTTAATATAGTTGCGGTATAATTTCAAATCTTAGACGGTTTTAGTAATCAGCGGCGTAGTGTATGTTTGGTTAAAATTCAAAATTATGTGCTGAAATTTTTACTCTTTGAATAATGTGGTCTGTGGAAGAAGAGAAAATTTTGTTCCTTCTTTTTTAGTAATAGTATTTTTGCAGTGTTGAATAGTTTTTTTTTTTCAAATTTGGAGCCTTATTGCGTCGGATATTGCTGTAATTATTTTTTACAGTCCGAAAAGATCCAGTGGCTCGACAAGCATTTTATACCAAACCTTTACCTCATTAAATTATGCGATCTCATTTCAATAACACGCTGTATATTCTCAGAGACGAAGAACGAGAATTGTAAAATCCTTTTATTGTAGACGACGGCAAATTCAAATACAAATTCAACTATAAGCTCGAGAACAGAAACGGCATCAACTACGCCATCATCCAGGACGATGACCAGCTGACGTTTGAAGTCGGTCACGCGTATTTCAGACTCGACAATCTCTTCAACGGGAACAAACAGATGAGTAGGTTTCTGGTATCAAAACTGAATCGTCGTCGGACATTTTTTCCTTCTCAGGTGACAACGTGAACAATTTCCTCAACGAGAATTGGGAAGAGGTCACCAAAGAATTGGGCGGGGCTATACAGACCACCATCGCCGTCATAGCACGCAGGGTCGGAGGCGGGGTACTGTCCAACCTGCCCTTTGACAACTTGTTTTTACCATAAATTAGCAGTGCCGCTCGGTTTCAGTATTGTTTTCCATATTGTTGACGTCGTTCGTGTTATGTGAATAGATAACTTCTATTTATTGTTATTAGTTTTTGTCTTTTACCACACGCAAGGAGATTAATACCTGACTTGTTTTAAGGGTGGGGAAGGGAACTCAGCACCACAAAAAATACATAATTTTTCAAAGAAGCTTTCATATTCTACTGTAATATAATTTTCAAATCTTCTAGATTCCCGCTCAAGATTTACATCAAAGGTCCATCATCATATCATATTCTCTAGTTTCTCTGATAGATAGAGTTCAATACCTGAACAATTAAAAATCATTACTTTAGATCCAAATTAGATTCCGATTTCGATATTCTGGTTAGTTTCGACCTAGAACCCGTATTTGCTCAAGTCCCTATTCCTGGAACTCTCAACATTATTTCAGATATATTAAAATCCGAGAATTTGAAACCAAACCATCTCATCTTAATTGAAAAACGCTCGTCTGGAAGATATTTTGCTTGTAATAAACGTCCGGAATGGTAATGGATTCTCCATTACAACCAGTCATCGCGAGAAGAAAGCTTTGGCCTCATGGTCAAGAATCCCTCCGAGATTTTACAGACCATTTAAACTGTATACACCCTAATATACGTTTTACCATTAAATTAGAAACTAATAATAACCTTCCATTCTTAGATATTCTTTAGGTCATTCTATGTACAGAAAACCTAAGCACACTTTATCATCAGACCCAAAAATCATCAGTTATCTCTTGGTTATAGAGCCACCAACCCAGATATAAAACATCTTACATCTACTCTTCTCTCTAAAAATTTCCACATTAGAGATAATAAGCGCTCCATCACAAAATACACTTCACCACAACGTTCCAAATACAATGAAAAAAGCAACCCCACACTTGCCATCGTTGGCCTTCTTTACTTACTCATTTCACTGACCACATCAAAAGTTCTTAAGAAACATAACGTCAGAACCAGATTTACCAAAAATCCAAAAATCTCTCCACATCTTCGATCTGTCAATGACAAAATTTCGTTTGAGATACATATATTGGAGAGACCGAAATAAAAATATCAAGTACCCTCAAAGAACATGAAAGAGCCTTAATACTATGACATATAAATTGATCAACAGTTGCCGAACCCGATAACGAAACTAATGAAAACTAAAATTCTTGCATGTAATCAACTCTTCGCAATAGAAATACAAATCATTAACCTATTTGGTATCCTCATTAGTACTCTCGAAGTAGTATAGAACCTCATTAATTTCGATAAGTCGTTAAGAAATAATTTATTAAAATATGGTATGCAGGAATTTCCTAGATGGCAGAGTCCTGTTAGGGTTCTTACCAGTGCCTTAGATTCCACTAGAGAGTATCTCAAATTGCTGCTTTCGACTAGCTCAATATCAAGTCAGACTTTTGATAGGCGAAAATAAAAGCCATCATCAAATGTTAAAATTTATTATTGAAAATACAAAAACCCAACTACGCGTGCGCCAACCTAACCCCTAAGTACCAGTATTTCGTAATCCTGATGGGGTACCTCTTTCCCATCGAAAGGGATGTAACAGCATTTGTGACTCGGGTGCACCTGGCAAGGGAGCATTATAATTAGTACCAAGTTTTTTTCGGTTCATTTTCGAGCAACTATACCTTGCCCACAGTGTGCGATCCCCTGTGTCGAACCCTGCCTATATAGAGGTTTTCCCCACTGGAGGTTTTCCCCCCGATCACCGCGTCGGGTGGGACGTGGCCGTGTCTCGATGGTACCCAGTCGAATTGCTGCTCGCAGAGAACCTTGAACGGAGAGTGGAGAGTTTTCATTTTAGTTTATACGGTTATTGGTAAAAAAAAAAAAACGAAATCGTTGACTTTAAGAATTTAATTACAATAAAGGTCCATTAAGTGCAGCTTCCTTTCGAGGGCAAAATTAGCATTAACGGTTTGATAGAAAAGAAACAGGAATTCGAAATAAAGAGAAAAAAGAGAAATAGGTAATACTAAGAAAAGAAAGGGAAGTTTCGCCATGAACATTGGTGAACTACGAACTTCAAATTTTCCTGGGTTCCTCCTGGATCACTTAATTAAATAATACAATACATAAATAAAATAAAAACATATCACGTTGTAATGCACAATACAAACTGATGTAACGCACAAATATACGTTTAAAAAAAACAACAAATATACACTTAGAGTCAAAAAAATTCGGACAGTGTATAATATGATTTTTTTACTTGCTGAAAGATAAAGATCTGAGGCTTGATTAAGATTCTTTGGGTAGTTAATTGTAAAAAGATTGTTTGGTTGCTTATGGATTTTTTCCATTTTCCATTTTTCTTTCCAACCACGACCTTCCAAAAATAATGAGTCCGAAAGCAACCCCACACTTGCCACTGTTCTCCTTCCTTACATTCAAAACATCACTTGCCACATATCAAAAATTAGTAAAATCAGATTTACCTTTTCCTCTTTCCATTATCATTTCCAAGGAATATAGTGACACAATTGATATTTAATTCAGCAGTTGATTCCATGCGTGTCTGTCTATCTTTTGCAATCCTTTCTGCATTCTTATAATTATTAAGGGTTTTGTCTGGTCTACCCATTTAATTGTCGATCTGCTTCTTGGGCGTTTGATTTCAATGTCCCATGCATGATTAGTCGTGTCATTATTCCTGATCTTCTAGCTATATGCCAAGGGTACTTCAGATATATGCGGTTGTAAGTGCCTTTTGTGTGGACCAATTTCTTGTAAGCCAGATAGGTTGGTTAGATGCTCTGTCCACTATACTGGTAAGAGTCGTCTATAAACAGACATTTCGAAAGCCTTTATTCGGTTTTTACTTATATAAGCAAGGGGAAGATTAGAGCATCAACTAGACGGAGTTTCGTTGTTATGGGGATAGACTTGTCTTTCCATATTTTGTTTAGCTTGTTATCTTGACGACGGCGTATTTCGGTTTCACATTTGCCAGTGTTGGTAATTAAGGAACTAAGAAACCTAAAAAATTGTTTATCACTTCGTAGCCTGCAATTTCTGATGACTATGACTATCAACAATCATTATTATCATTTCCGTCTTTTTCTTCTTATATCAGTTTCTCCTTTGGAGGTTACTAGTCATCATGGCTACCTTCACTTTTGATACTGCTCATTTAAATAATTCAATTGCCGATAGACCAATAGACCAAACCATTCTCGCAGATTGGGCAACCAAGGGATTCTTTGGTGCCCTACACTTCGTTTACTTATAATTTTGCCCTCCATAATGAGCTTCTGCAGCTCGCTTCCTCGTTTATAGTTCTACTCATCCACGAGACTCTCAGGATGCGTCTATAAGTTCACATTTCAAAAGCTTCCAACCTCCTTGTGGTTTCTCTATGCCGCGTCCAGCCTTCCAAGCCATAAAGCAACAAGGGAAATACATAACATTGGACCATTTTTGCTCCTACTCTTAGTGATTTCCTGTTTATATTGAACATCTTCATTAGTTATGGTGCCAAGGTATTTGTAGTGCCTTACTTGTTCAATTGTTTTCCCGTCTACGACCTGTTGCTTGCTTCCTTTTTGTTATCACCATCATTCTAGTCTTGTTGATGTTCATGTTGAGACCGTAATCTTTGCTAGCTTTCACTACTTTATTTAATAGTCTCTGTAAATCCTCGAGAGAGTTGGAGGTGGATTTTGTGATTTATTTGATAAAGGAGACATACTGCGAAGCACGCCGCTGAACCATAGAAAGTTATCCCAACTCTTCAAGCCTGTGGGAAATTTTCTGCATCCGCCTATTCGCAATTTCGAAAGGAGAAGCTGATACAACAAGAAAAAGAAGAAAACGAAATTAATAATTGTTGATAGACAAGAAAACAACTTTTCATAGTCATCAGAAATTGCAGGCTACCAACACTGGAAAATGTGAAACCGAAATACGCCGTCGTCTGACCTTGGCAAGATAACAAGCTAAACAAAATATGGAAAGACGAGTCTATCCCCATAACAACGAAACTCCGTCTAGTTGATGATCTAATTTTCCCCTTGCTGAATGCCGAAAGGATTGTAAAAGATAGACAGATACGCATCGAATCAACTGCTGAATTAAATATAAATTTTGTCACTATGTTCCTTGGAGATGATAATGATAATGGAAGGAAAGGAATGGAAGGTAAATCTGACATATTTTTATTTTATATTCTTGACGATCCTATATTATATTGTATTATTTAACATTACATTGAGCGGAGTTAATAAAAAAAACTAAACTAAACAAAGTAGAATGCTAGTCAATTTCGGTTAAGCCAACCGACGCAAGAACAAATACTGCAAAGCACGCCGCTGAACCATAGAAATTTATCCCAACTCTTCAAGCCTGTGGGAAACTTTCTGCATCTGCCTATTCCCATTTATTAGTCGTACACAGCAATTTCGAAATTCCCGTATTGTTTTAATGTCAATAGAAACCAAAAATGGCCAACAAACGGTGTCAGCAAAATTAAAATATGAAAAAATCAAAGTTTCACATGGAACATTGGGACAATAATTCATAATGATATAATTCATGATGATAAATGAAAAAATAAAATGATAAAATTCAATTCAAACAATGAAAAAGTCTTCTTAAGACATAAAGTAATTCATAAAAATTAATATTCAAGGACCAGAAATTGCATTCAAGCTCATGATTTTCTTTGGATATTTTCTTACCTGGAACTGACTTTTCGGTATTTCTCTGCCGCCGTAGGCTACGTAAGCGACTTGCTTGCCGGGAATGACCTTCGCTGGGATCCAGTCACCCTCGTGGAAGGCCCTTCCGACGTAGATGGGTTGACCGTCCACGTCGGTTCCACCCCGTAGGGCCGTAGAGGGAACGCGTCTGCGCGCCACTGTATCGACCCAGTAATAGGCTAAAAACAAACGGAGTTACTTTTATTTCGCAATTTTTGGATAAATCGAATATTAAAAAGTAACTTTAGCTTAATTAATAATCACTGGGCGTCTGAAAATGTCAACTCATGTGGTTTTATAAAAAGGCTCAATTTTTTTTTATTAACTTTTATAAACTAACTAAACAGATACTTGTTGATTGGTCAGCATAATTTGCTAAAATCTCAAATAACTCCAAAACCATTATATTTTGATAATATTGGCAAAACAAATAAAGATTTGGACATTTTGGTCACTTCAACAACCACAGGATCCTCGACAAGGACAATCAACGTCTTTTATAAACCCACAGAAAGCAATAAATCACTCATAAATAATCATGAAAAATTACGGAGTCCTGCCTAGTTGGTTCGACTCTGGATTCATTCTTCTGAAGAAGAAACGTGTATACTTCACAGCAAATCAACACTACGATAGGAAATAAAGACTTTGATTGACATGCTGCAACTAGAGACGTCTGTGTCGAGACTGAATGTGAGATTTTGAATGAAATTAAAAAAATGAGACATTAAATATTTTACCTTTTCTCCAAAGCTACTGATATATTTTTTATTGCACCGATATCAGATAAATATTTTCCTGCTACCATACTATTATTTATTTATTGCATAAACCCTTTTTATTAGTATGTTTAATGCGTTGAGTGTAAAGAGCATTATTATTGTTCACAATCCAATAGATGGCGCTGCTTTGGATGCCCTAGCACAAGCGCCCTCTAGCGGCTTTTTTCTAGACATAACAAGAATACGAAGACGAATAATTTCTTTCTACCGCAGTTAGATGGCGCCACAAATACGGATTCATAACAAATTATCTTTTACTTTTTGGACCAAATGTTACCTTTTTCCTAGTGAAATCGGCTTTTCCGACATTTATTGTGCAGAAAACTACATCAAGCCAGCAGATATCAGCTTAAAATCACTAATTAGGGTAACTATTAAAATAAAATGACAGTTAATGTTTTTAAAATTACTTTGTACTTGGGTCAGTTTTGGTTAGTTTGGTTAGTAACTTTAAAGAACCCGGTACAAAAATGAATATACAACGAATTTTTATAGTTTCCAAATCAAATATTATTTATATAAGTAAAAAAAAAAAGATATGTTTCAACCCAGTTATCGGAATAAGTTGTATAGAAAAGATACTTAGTACCTAGTAACAAATCACTTCAAATTCAAGTTCAAGTATGCGTTTCACAAAAAATGTTGGGCTCGACTGCTAGGTTCATTCGCCCATTGCCGACTTCCGTCGAGGATCTTCGCTTTTGATCATTGACCAACACGTACAAAGAAAACATATAACCAATATTTGCTCAACTAGCAAAAAAACAAATTTGACCGATACCAAAAAAAACCGACACCCCCCGCTTCCGCCCCGGACCATCCGGGCCCATCCGGCCTCCATACCGGCTTGAACGGGGAAAAACAAAGGGATCGGCGACGATTATCACTTTACAACGTTCACAAAACACTGACAACACTAAATCCACTCAGTGGAGACCGATTTCAAAATTTTTGGACGATTACAAAGGATTCTGTAGGGAACGAACGGAGGTTAAACCGCCGCGTGCAATGTTTCACCACAGAATCAACAAATCACTTAAAAAGAAACTTCAGCAGCACTTCTTACTAATGCGAATGATGGTATACATAGCGAAAGAATGAAAGCTGCTATAACGAACGGAGGTTAAACCGCCGCGTGCAATGTTTCACCACAGAATCAACAAATCACTTAAAAAGAAACTTCAGCAGCACTTCTTACTAATGCGAATGATGGTATACATAGCGAAAGAATGAAAGCTGCTATAAATCAATAGAAAAGAAGTGAATATACATTGTATATATATCACAATATGTAATTGAATACTAGCTTCAATGGACATCCTTCTATTGAATTTATTCATGGCTATGGCAGATTTGATATGGGATGGTAGTATCAGCTCTTTTTAAAATAATGCTTTTTGAGTTTGTGTCTTGTTCGCTTGTGAAATGTGTCGAATGCTTTGGCAACATATTATGGATCATTTTGTATATAATATTGTATTACTATAAAAGAGTTTTTGATTGAAGCGAATCTTTTTGTTTTGCATATTCTTGGTGCCAATAATTTTTCTGCTAACTTTATTACATATATACAGTTAATATGCTTAGAAACTTTCAATTCGCTGTGAATAATCAATGATAGTTGAAGCGATATGAAGGATGGAGATCTTCGACGGTGACCGAAGGGATAAATCCACGTCAAAAAAGATACCAACCCTTACAACTCCAATATCACGACCTGAATCTAAATTATCTGGTTTAGCAAAAAATTTTATGCAAACATTTTAAATGAAAAATAAAATTAGGTGGTCTGGTCATACTTTGAAGTGTGAAAAAAGTGTAAATTATTTGTAAACATTAGAAACAAACGATTTCTTGGATTTCTAGCACAAAGGTTAAACCATCATATATTTCTTCAATTAAGAGAATGAAAAATGGTCCCTGCGCATATAGCCATTTTTCGACGTCATAGAAAAATGTTTTTAATTATAGTAAAATGGTTTAAGAAAATTATGCGGGTCATACCTGCCATTATGATATGAAAACTTGGCAAACTTGCTATCACGACACGAGCTTTCGCTGCAACTGATTCATCGATCCGCGCTGTGGCGTTTTTGATTATCCCTTATCAACTCTACGAAGCAGCAATCAAATAACGGAAGATTAATAATTTAATAAATCGCATTACACCAACGTCGATTCAAAAATCGAGCAGATTTCACCACAATTAAAACCTAACGCTAAATTTGTGTATATCTGAATACATGGATTCGAAAACGTGGTAGGCACAAATGTCAATGTTGGTATTCTTATTAGTGTTTTGAAAGGTTCTTCTGTTATCCATCATATCCATTTTTGCGAAAAGTGATGCCAGTTTGACAATCCAGTACATTTATTTATCTTTTCTTCGCCCAGGCTTTTCCTATTTTTTTTAAATTAATTTCAAATCGAAAAGAAGCATGCTAACGTACCTAAAACTAACCTCAAAAGGCATTCAATTATAATTAGCACATCAAATATGAGAACATTTTTTAGTACATATTGATTGATTGATGATTGATTGATGCCCTTGATTTGGAAACTCTTCAAAATATCTCGTTAATATTTCGGTCTCCTTCACCCACTACCAATCATATGCTATGTTTCTTAATGTAAATTTGGAAGGACAGTAATCATTAAACAAGGCGGACCGACCGAGTATAACTAGGCCAAAATAAGATGTTCGTTGGTGGTGTCGATTGACAGACCACGCGCACTGTGTTGCATAAAGAAGTCAAGAATGTCTGCCAGAAATATTAAAAAAAGATATGGACTCAAGACTGAAAGATGCATTTTCGTATGAGTTTTTTATAACACTGATGAAGTTGGAACTGACACCATAGCAATGTTTTATGCCACAGTAAGTTATGAAAGACAGAGTCGAAAGCTCCCCGAAAATCAACAAAGACGGCATAAACCTTTCTGTGTTACAGGCGCAAGTCCAATTGTACAATACGATGTCGAGTATAGGAGTCAAGATTAAATAAATAAAAACTAATATTTAAATAAGAATAATATGAAAACCGATAAATTGTAATAAATAATATTTTTAAAAAATATATTATTTACAACACAACTTCATTTGTAATTTTTCTTTATTATGTTGGCATGAACTATAGTCGTTGGAGTCCACAGAAATGAAACTAAAATTCATTTTCTTCAAAGTTTTCAACAATTTCTTTTTACCCCATGGGTCGAATAAAATCATCCTTTTCCATTTCAGACATTATTTTGTCCAAGATAGATATTTCTTTTTTTTTATTTCATTATCTTCAAAGATCTAAGAAGGCGGCGCACATTTTGGTTCTTGATGGTTTTTGGTGCCCTTAAATTTTCGTGAGCATCATGTACAGTTCAAAAGTCAAACTCGACGTGACACAAAAATCCTATTCTCGATTTTCAAGGTATGCCTACTTCGTGGAATTGACACGTCGAGCGAGATAAGCTCAACATTTCACGAAAACAAGTTTCAAGTGTATTACAAATACAAATACGTATTCGTTGCAGCTACAGCTTAAATAGCTGATAAGTTTTATCGATTCCCTCCAGTTATCTCAATTTTGGATTATTTTTGTCAACTTAAAATTGGATCGGAAATAGCTTACCTAATAGGCGAACCTTGTTTATTTAATGATGTCATTTTTCATTATCCGTCATATTGTTTTAACAGGCGCGAATTCAACTTCAGTTCTTTTTAAATTATTTTCCATCACCTGAAATTTATCGTTTCTGGAGAATTTTGGCATTTGGAGTGTTTGTTTGGTGTTTGATTTTTTGACTATTTCTTGCCGGTGATTAATTCGGAATTTTTTCGAATCAATCGCCGTCAACCGTTTATCAGACTAAAACAATAACGTTCCCGGAATAATCCAACGAAAAACGATATTTATGTTGGTAGATAAAACTCAACACTTCTGCAAACAAATCTTAATGTCCATGATAAGTCCAGATAAGGCTCTTCACCGAAGGTATATAAATTCAATAGGCACATCATCGATCCAGTAGTTTTTCCGATTAGACAATCAAACGTCGAATTGAAATAAAAATGGCAGGTAAATGAGCGTTTCGACTTTTAAAAAAATCGAGTCGAATTGCTTCATCTTTTAGCTTACTATTGGGTCGATACCGTGTCCAGGGGGGGAGTGCCGCACTCCGCCCTCCACGGAGGCACCGACGTTGACGGTGCCCCAATTTACGTCGGACGCGCCTTCCACGAAGGCGACTGGATTCCTGCCAAAGTTATTCCTGACAAGCGAGTCGCCTACATCGCTTACGGCGGTCAGGAAATCCCCGTACACAAATACCAGGTAACAGGATTTTTTTGTTATCTGTGGTTAGCCATGGACCCAGAAGCAATTTCGATGAAAACTAGCTCGCCTTAAGACGTGTTCATCTTTTAATGGCTTTTGTAATTCGATTATTATAAATATACTTAATACTACTTTATGGGACCACTACACTGATATATTACACTACATCTCTGTACTAACATTTCAAATTAACGATTGCTTGCGTGTACACACAGAATAGTAACCAGGTCCTTCCACACAGGGGTGTATTAAGTCCGTGGAGGCAAACATTACTCACATAACACGTTTCAGGTGCTTTGCGAGCAAACTTTTGACTGGGTTCCCGCCGGTGACGGACACATACCTCAAGACGCGGTAGTTGGTGGCAGAACTTCCGACGGAGAAAATCTCTACATCGGTAGAGTTCATCATGAAGGCGCGAACACAGTAGGAAAGGTATGCATTTTATTTATTGGGAGAGGTTGATTTTCTAAAATCACTTCGCGTTTGACAGGTGCATCCCAGCCACGGCAGCTGCTACATCCCGTTCGGCGGACAGGAACTGGGCTTCAAGGACTACGAAATTCTCGTGCTCAAACATTAACGCCCTGCTCGATTGCAGAATTTTTATTGCTATCTAATATATGAATTGTACATTTTTATACACAATTTCCAGTGCTTTTTAGTAAAATATTTTGAATTCGTATTCGTTTTTGTCGTCTTTAGCAATGTTGAAATTATTAAGTGCGCTATAAATAATATTAGAATTAACTCATGTGAATGTTACTTGCTTTATTGGTTTTTATTTCGCGTCATATTCACATTTCTGAATAACATTAAGCGGTATACGTGGACCAATGAAACGACAGATCAATTTAAGCCCTTGAATACCGTTGTTAAGTAAAGGCGGTGCTTAAATTGATGACGCAACAGAGTTTTTTTTTTAATTTACTTGTCAATTAAATTTTGGTATGGCCGCTGGGCTTAGATGCATTTTTTAAGAACAAGGCACTAGATTTTTTTTAACCTAACCAAACTCTACTGATAGGTTGAGGTTAAGTTAATCGTTAGCGTTTGTTTTTCGAAAATCTGCTTGCAATTCCACTAATTTAAGCAAATCCGCATCGAAAAGCATGGCGGATGCTGCAGCGAGGCAGTTGCAATACGAGTATAAGGCTGTAAGTGGCATTAAGCCAGTTTCCTCGATAGTATAAAGTAAGCGTCCTTTTATTTTTTAGAACTCCAATCTTGTACTCCAAGCGGATGTACGCCTTATCGAAAGACGAAGTCGAGATGAGGCGACCGGAGAAGTTATGTCCCTCGTGGGCAAATTGTCAAGTACAAGAATGGGAGATAGGGCGCAGCGAACTCGCCCAGGAAAAGCTGAGGAACGTAAAGTAAAGTATGTATTTAACTTATACCTTAAAATTTTGTATCATTCATCACCTCGTGTGCTTTAGGCGACAAAAAAGGGACGAAGCCCAATATGATTTTGCGAGAATGAGAGGAGCAACATTGCTGTCAGAAGGGGTTGATGAAATGGTGGGAATTATATACAGGCCAAAAACGCAAGAAACTAGACAAACTTACGAAGTGCTTTTAAGTTTTCTGCAAGAAGCTTTAGGGGATCAACCCAGGGATATAATTTGTGGAGCCGCCGATGAAGTTTTGTCAGTTTTGAAGAATGATAAGTTAAAAGAGAGGGAGAAGAAGAAGGAAACTGAACAATTGCTTGGTAAAAACGTCGAGTAGCATTGCAAAATGTGGAAACTTAATGATTAACTTTGCAGGTCCAATTGCTGAAGAGAGGTTCGCCCTTTTAGTAAATTTGGGTAAAAAGATCACCGATTTTGGCTCTGACGAATTGAAGAGCAACACCGGAGAAGAGAATATTGATGAAACTTATGGCATTAATGTGCAGTTTGAAGAATCTGAAGAAGAAGATGATGAAGATATGTATGGGGAAGTCCGAGAGGATATTGATGATGAGGAGGGGGAGGAAGCCAGAGAAGACGGAGCTATCCATGCAGAAAATGTAAAGAGTTAATTTTTTTTATTAAATTAGTGTTACATCATTGTAATATTCTAGCTGGGCAATGTGGATGAAATGAAGAAGGAGAAAGCCCTTCATCCGATGGATATTGACGCTTATTGGCTGCAGAGGAAATTATCTAAGATATATGATGATGCGATGGTGTCTCAAGCGAAGGCAGCCGAAGTGTTAAACGTGTTACGCGACGCTAACGACGACAGAGAGTTTGAAAACCAGCTCGTTTTGTTGTTGGGTTATGATTGCTTCGATTTTATCAAACAGCTGAAAAAAAATCGAAAAATGAGTAAGTTTTTTTTCTGGAAGTGCAATTTCAGGGCCTTACCATTTTAATTGTAGTTTTATATTGTACACTATTGGCGAAATCGCAGAGCGAGACGGAACGTCAGATAATCAAGGATAAAATGTCAGAGGATTCTGCGCTCAGTCGTATTTTAAAACAGCTTGAGACGGGCAAAGGCGAGGAAGAAAATGGCGGCGAGGAAACGGCGCACCGATCGCGAAAACGCAAGCACGGCGACGACGAAGAGTACAATTTGGGCGACTCCGATAAAAAGAAAGTGTCCGGTAACCGGAAACTGATCGATTTCGAGGACTTGGTGTTCTCCCAGGGGTCGCACTATATGGCAAACAAAAGGTGTCAATTGCCAGACGGGTCTTTTAGGAAGCAACGAAAAGGTAAGAGGTATTTACGTTAATATGACAATTTAAATCGATTTTTGAATTTGTTTTAAGGCTATTTTGGCGTTAACACAAATAGCTGATCCTTAATTCGCTGCTACGTTTGAGTTTTGATAATTATTTACTTTCGTATGACGCCATTTACGATGTTTTGCTACTTCCCCGCTTTTTTAAGTGAGCTATTTCAACAATTAAGAATTACTTTTTGTGGGATGTATACACAATGTGGGACATTTTCAAAAATGTTTCAGTCCATTTTTATGAATATTTTTAAATTAAAATTTGTATGTTTTTTGGTTATTTATATTCATCTGCAAAAAGGAAAAAAAGATTGGTGAGTTTTCGAGCATCATTCTCAATGGGGAAAATCGAGGCACCAGGAATAATTAAAAAAGAGTATGCAGTAAAAAAATATAAAGAATAACAGTGTATTATGTAACAAGTGCGGTAAACGGGATTTGACTCACGAGTTTATTTGACACGAGGGTAGCGCAGGGGAGCGAGTTTTTAATAAACGAGTAAGTAATTAAAAAGTTTACCGAACCTGTTGCATACTATACTTTTTCTACGGCCATTAGTTTTTTGGTACAGTTTCGCAAGACAGCACGAACACATTCGCTTAACAAACGTCAAAATTCAAAGCGTGGGAAATATCTCCGAAAACATCCGATTGCTCCCAAATCCGTGCGGTAAAATCCCGGAAATGTCCGAAGTGGCTCGGATTCATGGGAAACGAAACTGACGTGGTAAAGTGACGCTTCTCGCCCCCAGATCGGGAGTAGAAAAAATACATTACTTTATAACATGTAGAAATTAAAATGTATTTAGGATTCATTCCGTGAATTAAAACAACCGGGATTCTACTTTCCTTATTAAAATTGAAAATGAGTGCTTTTTCCCTTAAAATTCTCATTGTATTTTATTTATATTTTCATGTTTTGCTTTTTCAGAGCCTGTGTTTAACTTGTATAAAAATAAATTGGCATGTCTCTGCCACACGATAGGGCACATTCTATCACTAGTGGGCTAACAAGAGCTTTTCATTTCATAATTTTTGGGGGGCGGAGTTAATACTTACGGCTTCGGGTATTGATTTGTCTGTTCCTCTTCGCATAATATAAATCCACTAACTCTGGTCCATGGACAGTGGGAACTTTAACATTTTTTTTCATCAATCGAATCATATAGTTAAGTCTAAAAACAGTGTTCTTAAAACTAAAAAATATTTTAAAGTTTCAAGCATTCTGTAAATATTTTCAAACGATCTCCTAACCAGGCGAAGTCATGGTTTGTATTAGAGGCTTACAGCTGATATCTTCACGTTTTTGTTTCTCAAAAGCTTTCCTTATGGAACAACAACGTAAAGGTTGTGCAAGTATGGCTTGCATTCATTGCAAAAGTTCAGCAAGTGAGTAAAAGCGCCTAATAAAATATTTGTTGCACTTACTAATGCTATTCTAGTCACCCGCAGATGTCCAACTTAAAGAGATAGCATAAGTTAAGTTGCCTAAATATGAATGGTAACTTTGTAAAGGGGGAGAAACTGATTGCTGAGAGGAGCAATAACATAATACTGTAATATATATCACTAAGCACGAATATTGTACCTGCCTATGAAACAAGTTGACTATTTGTTTACATTCACATGAAATGACACTTCGGAATTCAATCGTTGCAAACTTCACGAGATTGCGGCATTTTTGCTATCAGTTTTGGTAATATTAATATGGAAAAACGCCTTTTCACTTTAAGAAAGTTGCTTTTCTCCTTAAAAATAACCAACTGCTTACATTAAAAAAAGAAATTTATCGCAAACCATATAGCTATTGTTAAAAAGGAACTATTTGTTATTCTATACAGTTTCACGAAATATATAGCAAGACGTTTCGTTAACTTATAGTAAATTAATTCACCTGTGCTTTTGAGTACTTAAAAGTATTATTCTGTGTATAGTAGGAAACGTCGGTGATGTGCAGCATTGGCAACATTGTCTCAACCGTCAAAATATTTGCATTACTTTGAAATCAGTCCACATTTATTAACTTCTACTTGTACCACAGCTACATATCTTACTGTATTTCTTACTGTAGTGTAGCGTTAGTCTAGCTCTGAAAAGCATTCTTATTCAAGGGTACGAGGAGGTGCACGTGCCCGCCCTCAAAGCCGAACCGTTCGCCGAAAACGAAAAACTCCAACCCGTCGACCAACTGCCCAAATACGTGCAACCTGTATTCGACGGTTTCAAAAGTTTGAACCGCATCCAAAGTCGTCTTTGCAAAACCGCCCTAGACAGCGACGAAAACCTTTTGCTCTGTGCGCCGACCGGCGCCGGCAAAACCAACGTCGCGCTTCTCTGCATGATGCGCGAAATCGGCAAACACATCAACCCGGACGGCACCATCAACGCGAGCTCCTTCAAAATCATCTACATCGCTCCGATGCGGTCGCTCGTCCAGGAGATGGTCGGCAATTTCGGCAAACGTCTGGCCAGTTACAATATCACGGTGCACGAGTTGACCGGCGATCACCAACTGACCAGGGAACAGATCGCCGAGGCCCAAGTGATAGTGTGCACCCCGGAGAAATGGGATATCATCACGAGAAAGGGTGGCGAGAAAACCTTCACCTCTCTGGTAAGGTTGATCATCATCGACGAGATTCACTTGTTGCACGACGAGAGAGGGGCGGTGCTCGAGGCTCTGGTCGCGCGCACCCTGCGCACCATCGAGTCCACGCAAGAGGACGTGCGTTTGGTCGGCCTGTCGGCGACGCTGCCCAACTACAAAGACGTCGCGACCTTCTTGAAGGTCGACCCTAGCGTCGGGCTCTACTATTTCGACAACAGCTTCAGACCGGTCGCGTTAGAGCAACAGTACATCGGGGTGACGGAGAAAAAAGCGACGAAACGTTGCCAGATCATGAACGAGATCGTGTACGAGAAGACGATGGAGCACGCAGGCCGCAACCAGGTGCTGATTTTCGTACATTCGCGCAACGAAACCGGGAAGACGGCCCGGGCTATTAGGGACATGTGTCTCGAGAAGGACACGCTCGGTCAGTTCCTGAAAGAAGGTTCCGCTTCGATGGAGGTGCTGCGCACGGAAGCGGAACAGGTGAAGAACCACGAGCTGAAAGATCTGTTGCCGTACGGTTTCGCTATCCACCACGCCGGTATGACGAGGGTGGATCGAACCCTCGTGGAAGATTTATTCGCCGACAGGCATATCCAAGTGCTGGTGTCGACGGCGACGCTCGCGTGGGGCGTTAATTTGCCCGCGCACACGGTTATCATTAAGGGCACGCAGATCTACGACCCGACCAAAGGCAGATGGGTGGAGTTAGGGGCGCTCGACGTTCTGCAGATGTTGGGTGAGTCGAGCTTATAAGAGTTTCATAAAATTGAACGTAACGTGGTGTCACACACCGCAAAATAAATAAATAAGTCAACATGGACAAATGAAAAATAATGAAATAATAAAACAGTAAATAAATATTGACAAAATGTCCACGTAAATATATCCAAAATGGTATGTGGCACGGCTTTATTTGGGTCTTTTCTACGTCGGCGTCATTTTAGTTTTTTTTTATGAACTAAACTATGTTTCAATGCAAAATTAGTTTATGCTGTAATATTGAAGGAATAATATTTTCGAAAGTGCTTTTAATATTAATATTAAATATTAATAAACAATAATTAACAGCTTGCCGTTTAGTTTTTTGATACCATGTTTTATTGTATTGTATTAGATTTTGTGTCCTTTGAGAGCAACACAAGGGCTTTCAATAGTCCAAATATGTACATAAAAAAAACAACTGACCATTTTTTAAAATTGCATCAATTTATAAAAACTGCAAATTGTTTGAAACATTTTTGTCATACAAATGTTGTACTTATTTACTTACCTGTTGACTTCTCGTTAATTACAAATTTCGGTGCTAAGAAATGCCAAGCATAGCATAGAAATTCTGATCAGTAACTGTACAATACAATACAATTTTTTAGTTTAAGTAATTGTTTCTTTTAGTAGTGTTCGATCAAAATGTTTTAAATAATATCTTACAATTGTAGATGGTTATCTATCATTATTTAATAATAATACGTATTTTACAATAACTTTTTATGCTTTTGTTATGTCCAATTTTCCTTCAAGGGACATCCGCATACGATACTTAGCGATTCAATAATAATAATATCGACTCCATTTGGTTCTCAGTACGACGCGACAGCGACGTAACGCACAATATAAATAAATATAAATTTAATGGTATTTTAAAAATTATTTCGGTCAATTCAGTGATCAATTGATCGGCCAATTGACACAGAAAAATTTAACAATTCCACAACCCTTACCCTTTTTGTACTGTAAAAATGTTAAATTTAATTTTAATTTAAATAGAAGTTAAACACCCTATTTATCAAATATGTTTAAAAATAAAATAGAGAACATTTTTATTATGATTTAAAGACAAATTTTAAAATATATATTTACTTCCAGGACGTAGACATCTTGCACCTAAAAAAAATCAACAATCTAAAGCTATTTACACAACTTAAAATTTTCTATATTTGAATTTATTATCACCTAAATTATGGTGGAACTAATTAATTGGCTAGTCAAAAAATGTTTTAAATAACATCTTGCAATTGTAGAGTGTTACTCTATCATTATTTAATAACAATATGTATTTTATAATAAATTATAATGCGTTTATAACCCTCCGAATACGATACTTAGCGATTCAAGGAATCCCAATAATAACATCGACTCTATAATAACATCGACTCTATTTGGTTCTTAGGACGACCCGACAGCGAGTATTTTAAAAATTATTTCGGTCAATTGACACAAACAAATTTGACCCGTTAATTTTACAATCCCATTGCTGATTAAATGAAATGTTGCGCGGCTATGTATCTACCTGTATTTAAAAAGTGATTTTTCACACGAGTAATATTGAAAGCACCTGAAAACGCGAGTTCTTTAGAGAGAGCAAGTGTTAACCAACACAGTTTTTGTTTTCACACCTTGAACAATAGCCCGGCTCGATTTCGATAGGTCTGTGTGCACACTATACCATACCTCGATTCTGACTTCTGGAACCCCCATCGGTCACCTTCCAATACCAGCACTCTAACCTTGCTTCATCTACCAATCGCAGGTAGAGCCGGCAGACCCCAATACGACACCAAAGGCGAGGGTATCCTCATAACCAATCACAGCGAGCTGCAATACTACCTGTCGCTCCTAAACCAGCAGCTCCCGATCGAGTCCCAGCTAATACCCAGGTTACCGGACATGCTCAACGCTGAGATAGTCCTCGGAACCGTTCAAAACGTAAAAGACGCGGTAGCCTGGCTCGGCTACACATATCTCTACATCAGAATGATGCGTCAGCCTACCCTGTACGGCATATCGCACGACCAGAAGAAAGAGGATCCACGGTTGGAACAGCACCGCGCCGATCTGGTTCATACCGCGGCCCTGCACCTAGACAGAAGCGGTTTGGTCAAATACGACAGAAAATCGGAGCAGTTCCAGAGTACCGAACTGGGCCGCATCGCGTCCCAGTACTACTGCACCCACGAGACCATGTTGACGTACAACCAGTTGCTGAAACCGTATTTGAGCGACATCGATCTTTTCAGGGTGTTCTCCCTGTCCGGCGAATTTAAAAACATCGCCGTTAGAGAAGGAGAGCCTGGTGAATTGCAGAAGTTGATGGAACGGGTACCGATACCGATAAAAGAGAGTATTGAGGAACCCAGCGCAAAAGTCAACGTGCTGCTGCAGGCGTACATTTCCCAGCTGAAGCTGGAAAGTTTCGCGTTGATGTCGGACATGGTGTACGTCACGCAGTCCGCATCGCGTCTGATAAGGGCCATTTTTGAAATCGTCCTTCATCGAGGATGGGCCCAGCTGGCGGAGAAAGTGTTGACCTTATGCAAGATGGTCGACAAAAGGATGTGGCAGTCGATGTCGCCGCTGAGGCAGTTCAAAAAAATGCCCGAGGAAATCATCAAAAAGATCGAGAAAAAGTATTTCCCGTGGGAAAGGTTGTATGACTTAGGCCCCAACGAGATCGGTGAACTGATTAGGGTACCGAAATTGGGCAAAACGATTCACAAATACATCCATCAGTTCCCGAAGCTCGAGCTGTCCACTCACATCCAGCCGATCACGAGGTCGATGCTCAAGGTCGAGCTGACCATCACGCCGGATTTCCAATGGGACGACCGCCTCCACGGCAACGCTGAAGCCTTTTGGATCTTCGTCGAGGACGTGGACTCGGAGGTCGTGCTTCACCACGAGTTTTTCTTCCTGAAGGCAAAGTACTGTCAGGACGAGCACCTGGTTAAGTTTTACGTGCCCATTTTCGAACCGCTGGCGCCTCATTACTTCCTGAGGATCGTGTCGGACAGATGGATCGGTGCTGAGACTCAGTTGCCGGTATCTTTCAAGTAAGTATTTATTCGTTAATAGTTCTTATTCTATCTCCAATGGTTTCTAATAATCAGGGCGCTGCAATTAATAGTAATAATAATAATAAACTGTCTTTATTGAAAATCAAAATATTACAATATAAGTAACAATACAAGAGTGGCGACATTCGCACAGCACCAACACCATAATTGTCATAATTATAGCATAAAGAATTTCATTAAATAATTTAACTGACAAAATGTTTATGAATATACAATGTCCTTAACTTATAGAAGAATTTACTTAGAAAACCGCAAGTCACCACCAAATTTTTACTAAATTTTTATACCCGTCTGAAGAAGGAGAGATAATCTCATCATTTAGTGTAATTTTAAAAGAGACGTTTTTTACAATATCTTAACTTTTATTTCCAAATAATAACATCTGCGGTTTGTGCAGATACCTCCGCAATTATTTTTAGATCTAAATTTATTTTAGTAGCGGCATTTAAAGCTTCACTAGCAACAAAAGATATAACTGAGTATCATCGGCGTATTGATGAGATTTACAAAATTTAAGAAAAGTAGAGAAGTCAGCTGTATAAACTGAGAACAGAATGGGTCTCAGAATACTCCCCTGGGACCACCCTTCTCCAAAGCAATAGCATCCGAATGAGTATGTCCTATAACTACCCTTTGGTCTCTCTGACCAAGAAAATTTTTAAAGGAAGAAAGAGCAGTAACTTTTATCCCGAAGAATTCCAATTTAGCTAGTGGAAGGAAATGATCCAAGGTGTCGAGCGCTTTGCTGTAGTCCAGGAGTATGAGACAAGAGTTTAATTTAGAATTCGCTGCTCTCAATAAATCACCAGTAACGTGAAGCAAGGCAGAAGTAGTGCTGTGAAGATGTCGAAACCCAGATTGAGTGTCTGGGAGGATCTTGTTATCGCATAGGAAATGACGAAGTTGTTTAGCTGCAATTTTTTCAATTATCTTTGTAGATGGTTGGCAGCAAACTGAGTGGTCTAAAATTGTTAATGCTATTTGGACACTCTTTCTTTGGAACGGGTATAACTTCAGCTTGCTTCCATGTGTCCGGAAAAATCCCGGTCAGCAGACACTAAATGTGAAGTAGTCAAAAGAATTATTTTTATATTAATGCTGTCTTAGCCATGAGCGTTAGATTTAATACTAATTAAAGTTTTATTAACTACCTCAAACCTTTCGATCTGTTAAGACCATACATCTTCACTCCCTCCCCTAGATCAGCTCTGTCCTCTCAAGAAAGTGCATTATCTCTTTCATTGGGAGTTTAAATAGGGTTCACAGCAGCGTTCGTAGTAGTGCGCGACAGAGACTGAAAGCCCACTTTTGGTTTCACTTAGAACCCTTGACTGCCTCAATCCCGATGAACTCTCCAAGTGCCGAAAGCACTTCAGCACACTTCCTGGTAGGCATCTCGTTGCTCTCAATACCATAAATCTATGTTTAAAATACACTGGGGGTAGATCCCGAGAGTCACATATATCCTAGTACTCCAGGAGAGCGGGCATATTCACTAGCTTCTGTCCCTGTATCTGTTTTGCACGTATCCGTGTACCAGACCTGTGAGGTACAAGCATATTTACATTTTTACAAAGCTAGTCGTCCGTTATAGGGATCTTCATTCTGCATGATGTATGAAAGGATCAGCCTCAATACTCTCGGTTCTTATAGAGAGGATTTCCTGATTCCCGCCTGTAATAGATAGCAAGGTGCCCCCTTTGTCCCCGGCTTTCAGTTTCTCAGGACCTATAATCTTAAGGTCTTAAGGTGTAAGAGCCAGTCACCATTAGGCAGCGCAACCTTTGCACTGGCTCTAGAGCTGACCATTTCTAGGCACCTCATCCTTCCCGAAAAGAACTTCCCACCGACGGAGTTACTGGACCTGCAACCGCTTCCCATAACGGCCCTGAGGAACGAAAAATACGAATCTCTTTACGGCGATAAGTTCCCCCAGTTCAACCCCATCCAGACCCAGGTATTCAACTCGGTGTACAACGGGGACGACAATATCTTCGTCGGAGCGCCGACCGGCTCCGGCAAAACGACCATAGCGGAGTTCGCGATTCTGCGCCTGTTCGACAAGAACCCCGACGGAAGGTGCGTGTATTTGGTGCCCAAGGACGCGTTGGCGGAGTTGATATTTGCCGATTGGCACAACAAGTTCGGTCAGACGTTGGGCAAAAAGGTGGTGCTGTTGACGGGTGAGACGGGTACCGATTTGAAACTACTCGCCAAAGGTCAGGTGATCATCACCACCGCGGAAAAGTGGGACGTGCTATCCAGACGTTGGAAGCAGCGGAAGAACGTCCAGAATATCAACCTCTTTATAGTCGACGAATTGCATTTGATCGGCGGGGAGGACGGTCCTGTCATCGAGGTAGTTTGTTCCAGAATGAGGTTAGTAACGCAAATTTTGGGGGCGTGGCCGCGATATGGAACGATGTTGTTTATTTCCATCTTTGAAGTACAAGAACATCATTTAGTGGAATGTTATTTTCTTCAGTCCACTTTGTGCACACAGTAAAACTCGCGCATCAGTGTTGTTTGTATCATTTAATTTTGTATCTTCATTGTCACTCCCATGTTGTTCATCAGCAGCACCATCTATGTCTTCCAGTAACAAATCTAATTAACAAAAAACAAGTAACAAAAAAAAAATCAAAATTAGCATAAACGTTTTTTACTTTTTACTTCTTTATCAGAAGAAGGCAGATAATAGTCGCAATTCACAATTCAAAAGACTTTTTCCCAAATATTGCATAGTAGACATATAGTATCGTTCAAATTTTCTTGGCTATTAGATAAAATATGGGTTAAAATAGGCAGCAAAAGTGTTGTATAATTGCCTATCCTTATCGACAATTTGCAAGGCTCTTTCAAGCAAATTGAGGTTTCTTAAATAACTTTTACTTGACTAAAAGAGTGATGAAACCAATGTACAAAAATTGCTGTAGACATCCATGCATTGGCAGGTTATTAATATTCAACAGGTATGTTCGCATTTTTGAAAGCTTTCCAACTAACAGCCTAACTAACGCGATCTTTGCTTATTTTACCCCCTGGTGCAGTCTTCTCCTGTAAGTTTGAATTGTTTTATCTTATTTACGTACACTTTTAAAGCACGTAGACAATGCCTTTTTCTGATATTAGAAATCCACCCTCCACTAGCCCTTGTGTAGGTTTTAGTGTAAAACATAAAATATGTCTCAATCATTGTGTGTAGTCCGTAAAAATAATAATAATAATTCTTGGTTCTTTTTTATATCTGAATCTGTTGATGTTCATACACCCTACTGATTTGCCCATACTTTTCAATTTTGACCAGGAATTAGTCGTTCTAATATATAAAACTTTTGTTTTATTGTTAGTGTAATATGTTTTCTTTTAATATGTATGTACCTTGTTAAAACCAATAACTAAACACTTATGCAATTAACCTTTAGACGCCATATGTTACATATAAACCATGCTTATGTGAATCCCCGGCCAAATTTAGCAAGCTATTTAACATATTTAAATTCAGTAGACGCTTAAAAACACAGATCCGGATTAAAAATGCAATTGAAACCTCGGTCCGAATTATTGACATTGAATTGTTTTTGGTGTGTTTCTCTGTTCTCCGAGATATTTCAAAAAAGCGATAACTTTCAGTTTTAGAATGAAACTTGAAAGTTTGACACCTTTTAATTCTGCACGGGCCACAGAACCTAGTAAAAAATGGCTCTCTTATTGACGATTTTGAGATTTTTTTCGAAAATCGCTAGAAAACATTAAAACTGTCCAAAATTTAAAGATATCGACTTGAAATTCTGCAGGAGGGTAGAGTTTGCTCCCCAGGTGGAAGCAATCGAAACTGTGAGGGATGTGAAATCTAGGAGGATTTAAAAAAATTCATTGTTTTTTTTTTCCTTGAGCACAGGCGTGTTGTTTTTTCGAAAACTGTAAATTTGATCGAAAAAATTCTTGAAAGAGAATGCACGAGATAAGTTTTCCTCTTAACGATTTTTTCAAAAACGTACAGGTTTGGTCGGTTACGAGCAAGAAACCAATAATTCCCGAAATTTATGGCTTTCAGATGCTGTAACTGAAAAATCTTGACGAAGGCTTCGATTTGGCTTGCAGTCGAAATATTCAGTTTTCATATTTACAAATTTCGCATATTGTACCGAGATATCTGATGGAAAACTACCATTTTGGGTTTGGGATTCGACTATTAGACAGGGTGCGCGAAATATTCTAAAATGACCATACATTTTGATTTGGATTGCCTATTTCAAAGGCGGGTGCGTCACGGTCTGTAGGAGTGTAAAAAAAGCGTCGAAAATGCGTATGCGCAATAAAAACAAAAATTTCAGGTACATATCGTCGCAAATCGAGAAACCGATCCGGATAGTCGCGTTAAGCGCGTCGTTGGCCGACTACAAAGACGTTTCGCAGTGGCTCGGGTGTAATTCGAACGCGACGTTCAATTTTCACCCGAGCGTGAGACCGGTACCGCTCGAGCTCCACGTGCAGGGTTTCAATCTAACCCACAACGCGTCGAGGCTCATAGCGATGGGCAAACCGGTTTACAATACGATCGTACGCCACAGCCCGCACAAACCGGTCATCGTCTTCGTACCGGCCAGGAAACAAGCGAGACTGACGGCCATCGATCTGCTGACGTACGCCACTGCGGAGGGCCAATCGGATAAGTTTTTCCACGCGGACGAGGAGGACATCAAGCCTTTCTTGGACAGAATGTCGGATAAGGTAAGTGCTATCTGCTGTGTTCTGTTGCTGGGGGTGTGGGTGGTACAGTGCATAAGGGGTGGTTTTAATAGGTTTTGGACAATTAAGGACACTTGGAAGCTACCACTACCGAGAATCAAATTTAAAGAGAAGTGAAGTCTATTTTTTGACACCTTTTCGCTCACACTTTCCATTTTTTAAGGGTGCTACTCTGAAGCAGTAAGGTATTAAAGGATCTGTTTGATAATAGGCTCGTTCTAGAACCCATCCAATGTGTCTTTCTGTAGTCTGACATTTCCAGTGCTGGTTTGTCCTTCGAATGTTCACCCGAACATAACAGCAGGACTATTTTTTAAAATATTAACAGTTCCATCACTGTATTTTGCCTCATTAGTTATGTTATTGCCTGGAACATAATTTATGGCAATTAAGGCACGTAGAATGTTGCCTAGACACATTAGAGCTCTGAAGAATGGTAACATTTATAAAGAAGACCAATCGTTTTACACTCAGCGTTTCTACACTTTTAAGTTTGATTCTTACGGCTATTTTAATATATGTTTTAAGTGCCTTTGAAAAATTATTATTAATATTATTATTCATTTTTCAATGAAACTTTCATGGGCCGTCGTAATACTTTTCACAAAACTTCTTTATTCCTCCTGCATCGGTTTTTCCTGAATCGAACTTGCTGATGTTTCGCCAATCATCCTGTTGACTTCTTCAGAGCTTGAATGAAACTGGCTCGCATTTTACTCTGTATCTGCTTATGTATTGTATGAGGGAGGCGGAGCTAAATGAGAAGCATAAACACCGTCTCGGATGACTGATTCCCATATTGGTGACAGGTAAAGACCTGAGTCGCGGTTAAGACTGTAAAATTGCTTATAGATTTCTATAGACTCTCGGACTTTTCGTTGGTAGAAGAATTGATTACATGCAAGAATTTTAGTTTTGTCCAATAAAATTTTATGTCCGGTTTCGTGATTGTGCAACTGCTGATGAGTTTATTCATCGTAGTCTTAACGACTTTTCATGTTCTTTGAGCCTGGTTGATATTTTTCGTCCGGTCTCTCCAATGTATGTATGTAATGTTCAAATGGAATTTTGTCTTCAGAGATTTTTGGGTAAGTGGTAAACCTGGTTTTGACGTTATATTTCTTTAGATCTTTTGATCTGTGGTCAGTGATGTTTTGAATGTAAAGAAGGACAACAGTGGCAAGTGTGGTATTGCTTTCGGCCTCATTGTTATTGGATGGTTGTGGTGAAGTGTATTTTGTAATGGAACGCTTATTATCTTTAATGTGGAAATTATTAGAGAGAAGAGCAGAGGTAAAGTGTTTTCATTCTGGGTTCAGTGACTCAGCCTGAGATAGTTTTACGGCTCTGTAAACAAAAGATAATTTTAAGATAATTTTGGATCGGTCTGTGTGCGTAGATTTTCTATAAACACAATGCCCCAGTGTTTCTATTGATAAGAATATCTGAGAATGGGAGGTTATTGTTAGTTTCTAATTCAATGGTAAATCAGGATGATTGGCAACATGTTAGCAAGTTTGACTCAACAAAAATCGACGCAGGAGGAATCTAGAAGTTTTGTGAAAAGTAATATTAGTGTATGACCTCATAACAACTATTGCTGATACACACCTTCAATGTCAAAACAAATCGTTCTTCTTTTCTACTCGAAGGCGTTAAAAGAGACGCTGTCTCAAGGCATAGCTTACATGCACGAGGGCTTGTCGGCGAGCGACCTGAGACTGGTCGAGCAACTTTTCGATTCTGGTGCGGTTCAAATCGCAGTCGTCACGCGAGACCTCTGCTGGGCAGTAAACATCTTCGCCTACCTCGTCATCATAATGGACACGCAGTTTTTCAACGGGAAAATTCACGCGTACGAAGAGTATCCTGTCACCGACGTCCTCCAAATGGTGGGCAGGGCTAACCGGCCCCTCGAAGACGACGACGCCAAGTGCGTGCTGATGTGTCAGAGTTCGAGGAAGGATTTCTTCAAGAAATTCCTGAGCGATCCGTTACCAGTCGAGAGCCATCTCGACCACAGGCTCCACGACCATTTTAACGCGGAAATCGTGACCAAAACTATAGAGAATAAGCAAGACGCGGTCGATTATCTAACGTGGACGTTCCTCTACAGAAGATTGACCCAGAATCCGAACTATTACAACTTGCAGGGGGTCTCGCATAGGCACCTCTCCGACCACTTATCCGAATTGGTGGAGAACACTTTGTCCGACTTGGAGCAGTCCAAGTGTATCAGCATCGAGGACGACATGGACTGCGTTCCCTTGAATTTGGGAATGATCGCCGCGTACTACTATATCAACTACACCACGATCGGTAAGTGTTAAGAAGCTGAGAATGTGAAATAATTGAGCACCATTTTTATGGACTCCTCTCCACTTTAATTAGAAATAGGATTAAGGATTTATTGTCTGTGGCGTATCTTCCGGTATTACGCTGCAAGCTGATGATCTGACTGAATCCATGTACAAAGTCCTAATTCTATGAAATATCCTTAAGTCTGACGGTTTCGGTCCTCAGTTTTGAGTAACTCATTCTTCCCACAGCCGACGCTCATTGTCATTGACCAAGCCGACCTTGTGCATGTAGTATTTGAGGCTGTAGTGTTCAGTCTATATTTTTAAGATAATTTTAAGATTTAATTTGTTACTTTATGATCCTCACCCTGGTAATCGCGGCGGCCAGCTTGCTAGAATTCAGGCTTTGACTGCATTCCTTGACGATTAGCGTGATATAGGACCAATGTGGACCAAGTAGTGACGTGTCTGCCTTTTTCCCTAACATGACATTTTTTTTGCAATTTTAGATGCGCATTGTGAGGGGGTTTTTAACGCCCTCAGTGCTGCCTCATTGCTTCCTTTCCAGCGTAGATCTCAACCACGTGTACTTCCGCTTTTAATATGTTGGGGAGTAAGCAAAGATCGTTTGTTGGTGCTGCTTATAAATTGCAATCCGTAGCGCCTTCATGTATTTTGGATTCATCAATATGCCAATGATGTCTTGCCCCCATAAGATCAGTCTTAAACTGAGCCCACTCATTCCTGCATGGCAGGTTCATTTCATAGGAGGGTCTTAGATAGTCAATAATAGTTTACCATTTACTAATCTTCTGACTCACTCATGTCTCGCCAGAAAATTTGTAAATAGTATTTCGACAAACTGCGTTAAAAAAAGCGCTCGAAAAAATTTCCGCCCTACATGTAACAATTGGCGCCCCCTATAGTCGATCGTACGTTTTAGAACTATTCAGTTTGTCGTTGAACAACAAAACCAAAATCCGCGGCCTGTTGGAGATCATTTCCTCGGCCGCCGAATACGAGGACATCCCAGTGCGTCACCGCGAGGACAACATCCTCCGTCAGCTCGCCCAAAACTTGCCCAACAAGTTGACTTCGCCTAAATTCAACGATCCGCACGTCAAAACGAATTTGTTGCTGCAAGCGCACCTGTGCCGGCTCCAACTGAACGCCGAGCTCCAAGGAGACACCGAAGTGGTACTGGGCAAAGCGATACGGCTGATACAGGCGTGCGTCGACGTGTTGAGCTCGAACGGGTGGTTGTCGCCTGCGGTCGCCGCCATGGAACTGGCTCAGATGGTGACCCAAGCGATGTGGAGCAAAGATTCCTATTTGAAACAACTGCCTCATTTTACGACCGAAATTATCAAGAGGTGTCACGATAAAGGAGTCGAAACGGTGTTCGATATAATGGAACTCGAGGACGAGGACAGGACCAAGCTGCTCGGACTGTCCGATTCGGAAATGGCGGACGTCGCCAGGTTTTGCAACAGGTATCCCAACATCGAACTCAGCTACGAGGTGTTGGATAAAGACGCGATCAGGTCCGGACACTCGGTGCACATCGCGGTCCAATTGGAGAGAGAGGACGAGGTTAATGGACCGGTCATCGCCCCCTTCTTTCCACAGGTAAGCGTAAAACAGGTCTCAAGGTGTGACGTATTGACTTGACTTTGTTTCCAGAAACGAGAAGAGGGTTGGTGGGTGGTCATAGGAGATCCGAAAACTAACTCGTTGCTGTCCATCAAGAGGCTGACGTTGCAGCAGAAAGCCCGGGTTAAGTTGGATTTCGTCGCGCCCAGTCCGGGTCATCACGGCTACACCCTGTATTTCATGAGCGACGCCTATTTAGGATGCGATCAGGAGTACAAGTTTTCGATTGACGTGGGCGATTACGAATCGAGCGCTAGTGATTCCGATTAGTGTTATTGTAGTACTGTGTGAGTTTCGAGTGGAGGAAAGTTGTTTTTTTTTTTTGAGTTACTTTACAATAATAAACGTATAGAAAGGGTTTTTTTGTAGTTTTATTTTTCGTAGTGACAACGATGAAAGTATCCGAATGCGACGAAAAAAAAATCGATCCTGAGCAATGCGACACAGTACCAACTTTAAAAAATGTTTAAGAATGAAACACAATACACATAAAAATTATCTTCACCACCTGGCAAAAACATCAATTTTGTCGACACTACGGTTATTGTTAAGAAACGGCGTGAACAAACACAAAAATCCACACATGAGTCGCAAAGATGATAAAGGCAATCTCTTTCCTAATAATTATAATAATAAATTTTACTTCACCAAAGGAAATCGATGTTAAAAAAGGAAAAAATGCTAGATTCTAAAAAAAATTTCATTTACCTACATTGTATTAATTAATCAGTAATTAAACACTATAGAAAAAAGTCTTCTAGAGAGTAAGGTGCTAAATCTGTTAGTAACTTTTTTATAGTGCACTTAAAGAGTTTTAGATTTGCAATTGCTGTTACATAATTTCATAATGTATTATATAATCTCAGGCACATGTAACAGTAACTCATTTTAGTTAATGTTAAACGGTGAATTGGGTCATTTCCATTCAAGGATCTGGTGTTATATCCGCAAAGAATATCAATGCTTCATAAATATATAAAGCGTACACCGTGAATATGCCTAAGGCCTTGGAACAGCCTTCTGCAGCTCTCTTTAAATTGCATTTTTTCGAAGCTACCAAGAGTCCTCTTTTGAACCACGAACATTTTCGATAGTTGACCACTACCTCCTCAAAAAATAACTTAATTTATTTAGCAAATACTCAATATGTTAGAAACTCGTTAATTTGTAAACCTAAGAATGTAGTGCTCTGTGCTCTTCGCAATATTCGCATTTTATATCAACCTATCTTTAGGACAAGTGGTGTTTCACCTATACCTAATCTAGGTCTCAAAATAATTAAATTTGCTTTTTCTATAGGTAAGCAGCTACGTAAAACGTAAGCATAAAATCTAATTCAAAAATCACGAAATAGGACAAGATCAATTAGTACAGCAAAAATTATAATTTATATTTCCTAACCTGCATTTTGCGCCAGTTTCTTTCTAAACAGTAACCTTCACACAATTAACTCGTTTTCCCCTATTTAACGAGACATATTTTGAGAGAATATTGCCATAAAACTGCTACATCTAAACTAAAACCTGTCGAATTGAAGAACTGTCAGTAGACATGTTGGTTGTTGAATGTTGCCAGTAGATCTGGATAATTCGTGACAATGGTTAAAATTGAATTTATCATTGCAATGAATCGTATGGGTCGATTCTCATTTCGATCGGTCTTTTTTCATTGATCACATCTTCATTGCTAGGATTTTCGATCCCTGGTTTCAATAATAAAGATAATAAATGAATAAGAATAGTGTTTCTAGGTCCTGGCGTTTTTTGTGTAGGAGCTATATGGGGTAACTCTATACATGGCACAGAATAGTACTGTTACGTTTTCGGATCGGTGTTGGCAACAGCTTAAATTTTTGCCAATAGAGAAAAATGATATATAGATTAAACTGTTCTTTGATTGGTCTTGGTTTAAAAACTATGCTTATGAAGATGCCTTTGGCTCGATTACTAGATCAAATTAACACTCTCAACCAACTTTTACCAGCAGTCCAAAAAAGTTGCTCTAAATTCAATTTAATCGGCAACACTGCTTCGGTTACACTAAGTGTTGGTCGGTTGTGCCACATATCGATCGGTTTGTATCACACACCCGTATTTAATCAATATTCGCGATGCAAAATTTGTTTGTATGGAGCGAGTTTCCTGCGCTCCGGCAGCATGATAACCTGATTCGAAACCCTAAATGATCCAAAAGAAAACTCGCAACGTAGCGCACCGTTTCGAAGATATAGCCGTCGGCTTCCAATCGCCAGAAAATGTGAAACCCGCCTCCCGTTACATCGAGTTTCTGGGAGAGATAATACGCGAAACTCCAGAACTTTACATATCGGACGAAGGCGGTCCCGACAGCGAGGAAGTGAACGATCTGATTGCGGGGAGAAGCAAACTAGTCGATCTCAGCTCGAACAGCTCGCTCAGCTGGAGCAACGAATTCGAAACGGAATTTACTAAGAAAGTTCAATCGAAATTGGAACACCTCGACAAGGTAGTTCGCGGTTTAGAGACATCACAGGATTACGACATAGAAGAAATCGAAGAATGGAAAACTTTATTTCCAAATTTAAGGTACGCGCGACGTTTGACTGTCGACCGGCTGCCATTTTATACGTCCTCGATTAGAATTTTAGGTTATACGCAGTCGAATACCAATTCTGCCGATACCTGGGTCGGTTCCGACGTAGATGACGTGCGACTCGAGAAAAACAAGTATTTGCTCAAACCGAGGGGATCACAGACTATCGGAAAACAAAGCGCCACTTCTCTGCAAAACACGCGATTACGTCAGCACGTTGCCCGAGGTCGGAGCGTCATCCCGCAAGGTCTGCCTTATTTGACTGCGAGACTCGACGATCGTGACGTCGGAAATGGTTTTTCCGACATCAGAGCGGAACGTCGAGGAGGAAAACTGTTAACTCTGCCGCCTATAGCGAACCAGTTCCGGTCGGTTTCGGCGGTGCCCAGAAATCGGGCGAGTGTTAGATCTAGCGTGTCAGAAATTGCCCTTAAAAAAGACTTGATGAAATTTTTGGACCATATCGCGTTTAGCAGCAGATGATAAACGTGTGTAGATTTCTTGCGAACTATGGTAGTCGAACGGTACGTTATAATTAAACGGGATGCGGTTTGTTTGTGAATATACGGGGTGTTACGAAAATTTGTAATTTTATAATTAGGAAACGCGACGCGTCTGATTTTATAATATGCAGGAGTGTATTGGAAATATTCGAAAAATTGACTAACGTACGTTGGAGGGTTGAAGACCACCCAAAATTTCCAAATCTTAGTTCTTATTCTGATAATATATACACGGTTCTACAAAATTTAATTACAATATTGATGACTGTTGACCACCAGTTTTTAAAGGATATTAAAAATTTCAAAGATATTTGAAAAAAAAACGAACTTTAAGAATGTTACTATGGGAATTAATAATAATAGTAATTGCAGTAAACTAAAGGCTGGGACTGCAAAACAAGTTAAAAAAGAAGTCCAGTCCGTAATTTTTAAGTTTGTCACGATACATACTGAATCTCATAGCATGTGTACAAATCATTAATTATCTATGGATAATAAATTGATCGATGATGATAAAGATTTACATTTTTTTTCTGAAAGATGTGGTATTATTTTTTTATGTTATTGAGAACAGAATACTATGACCTTTGTAAGCACCGTAGGAAAATCTTTCAGACAGCGCTTTTAAACGTTGAGAAGAAGTGAGACCTCCATATCAAAGATTTAAAGTGTGTATGTATTTTATTTTTTCTAAAAGATACAGAAGCGTAGGATTTAAAAATATATTATGGAAAAAAACGATTTCATGAAATTGTTCTTCCATTGGCAAAAATCCAACATAAACACTCTTTTTGCACTTTCTGAATTCTGTTTACAATAGAGGTTTGTCAAAAAACTAAGGTGACTTTTAAGTTTTATCAAAAAGTATTTATTTATTCATCAAAATGTTGCCCCCTTGAAGCACTTCTGGTATAGCCTTAAGTTCTTCCAGCGATTTTTTTCTTTATCTCCTCAACGCTCCAAACCTTAAGTTTTGGGAACAGGAAAACGTCGCAGGGGGCCATATCCGGTGAATATGGTGGCTGAGGCAACAGAGAAAATAGTAACTAAAACAATTGATCGAGCTTGGCGTGTCTTTTTCGGTTTTGGCGATTCTGGGTTGTTCCATTGGGACGACTGGGCTTTGCTTTCGACGTGATAACCCATGATTCGTTATCAGTTATGACCTTTTTGAGCATATCAGGATAATCATTGACGTCGCTTAACAGCTCTTGAATGATGCTCCTTCGACGGTCCTTTTGTTCAAAATTAAGCACTAACTAAGCACTTCTCTAATAGTGATTCAACGATTTTTTAATACCATTTGTTTCACTTCTTCAAAGCTTTCATCAGCACACAAACACCTCTAACGATGTTTCACAAAAAAAAGTAAACATGTACACTGGCTAAAATTGTGAACATATGTTAGGGACATGTGTACCAACATAAAAATAAATATCGAAGATCAAATGTACGTAGCTCGAGCAATTATAAAAGTCATCTTACTTTTGGAACACATTTGATCCTAACAAGAACCATATGCGATAATTAAAATAACAAAAAACCAGTGAATTTATTAATCTAATTTTAAGGTTAGATGTTAAAAGTTAAACCTATCTTTACTTTTTTTTTATTTACCTTGTGGATGATGGAATGAAAATGAACGCTAAAACTATACTTATTAGTAAATTTAGATTATTAATATCTGATTTTGATTATATTTTTAAATTTCTGATATTTAGCGCATTGATCCCGGAATAAAACAAGAAACATCTTATTATAAAATTTAATCAACAATAATTAAACACTACAAAAGTGGTTGCTCAATTTGGGAACTGAATAAATCTCAAATATACCGTCTAAGACACTCATGTGAAAAGATTTGTGGGGTGAGTTTCACAAGTTGCGAAATAAACTATGTTATGCGATCAGCTAGATTTCGACATTTAAGTCAGTCTGTTCGAATGGTTTCCTAAAAACATCCACGACATTGATTAAAACGCTATTTAGTAGGTACGACAGAGATGGGTTTTTCGCGGTAATCGCCTTAGAAATTAAAAAACAAACGAACGGAACCCCACGTATAAAAACGATCCAGCGTGTAGACATAACAAATATTCACAGTCAATATTGCTAAACAAAACTATATTATATACCTATATACAACTCGATCTGCAAGCGTTCGTAAACAAAACGCCCGGTATATGTTGATGTATTTACAATATCACAATTTAAACGTTTTGCTAAAATTTACATATCTTACAATTCCACGTGTTAGTCAACCGAACTAATTACGACAATTATACTTCTAAAAGAGTCAACAACGTTATTAATTCATCATGGTAATATCGTTTAACCGAAAAATTGAATCGCGCGACAGTCTTTTGCGAAAAAATATCGGTTTCACCCACCTCTGCGGAATTTAAGCTAGGCGACCAAAACCCCAGAATATACACCACACAGAAGCGACAAGAAAAGCACAATAACATTGCTTATTTGACGTCACGCTTACCCCATATTATGCAGAGAGAATTTTAAGGTTCAATTTACTCCTCAAATGGAAAACAGATATACTTTAACATTAAACAATAGGAGACTTTATTTGTCTCCAAAATAGCCTTGGTAATGTACGTGCCCTAGGAGGCAAGTCTAACCGATAGCAGGCCTTTAACCATATAGATTAAAAGAAATGCATATTATACATATAACTTTTTAACCTTTTGAATTAGTAAACAATCTTATGAATGAATGAATTAATGTCTTTCGGCACATTTCACGTTTTCTTTTCAGTAAGTAAACACAACAAACGAAAAGCCCAAAATAATCACCAACCCCGGGCAACGATATACGACAGAGGATTAAAAGGCAACGGAACCGGTTTGACAGTTGCCTCACACTTCTCACTCGAAACATTTTGACACAACATTTTGTCGCTTCTGTGTCGTGTTTATTCTGCGACCAAAACTTTGCCAGAGCAAAGCGCGACGTATGTCCACGACCTACTCATTTGTCTCTTGTCAAAATTTTGGTTGTCCTAGCCGAGACATGACGCGCCATATTCGAATGACGCTTTAGCGGTCGGTCGGACAACAGCGCCGATGCGCAGAAGCTCGCTTTTTATTTACAAAGCTCCGCGTACGTTGTATCTGGTTCGACGATTACGTAATTTTTATACCGTGTCGTCACTAAAATCGGGCATAAAAAAAGGAAATTTTTGGCTAAATTTATCAATCAATAAAAAAATATCTTAAATATCAAAAAGTAACCCGATTTTTAGTTCGTATATAAGGCATGATTTTGGTGGCGACACGGTTGAAACGGTCTTGCGAGTTGCGTCGCAACGCAAACGCTATCCAGCAATATATGTATATAAGCACGAAAATCGCCTCTCCGTTGTAAAAATATACGCTATAATAAACATCTTTATAAAATTCATGTAAGTTACGTTAACGTCAACGTCATTTCTGCCGCCAATTTTTCCGCTATGCTGGATCGTAGCGGAGGGGAATGTCGGCGGTCTAACGGCCCGGCGACGCTGGGATTTTAAGAAGAAGAAAAATTTTGGTTAGTGTAGCGCCTTCACAGTTAAGTACATTACGTTACCCACGGAACAGAAAGTAAAATATAGCAAGTAAAAAAGGGACGCTGAGGCTGTTTAAACGAAACTCATCCAAACCGATGTACGTATAAAAACAATCGCGTATTAATTAAACGTAAAAGTAAATGGAATGGTGGGTCGTGTAACAATCGTCTTGGACCTTGCAACATATTTGGTTTATATATAGGAGTAGGGTCCGTCTGTGAGGGCGCTACACAACAATAGTCAAGAGTTCTCGTCTTTATTGGTGCCGCCGCCGCCGGTGCCGCCCCCTTGGCCCGTCCCCGCGCGCCCGCCCTTCACCTGTTTGTATTCCAAGCCGGGGTCGAACTGCATCAGTACGAATACCTGCAAGGGGAGAGATTCGCGACGCCGAAGCGGCAACGTTGCGGTGCTCACCTGATCCGTGGGCAGCAGCTGGAAGTCGTCGGGCGGGTTCGTGATGACGTAACGCTTGCTGCTCGCGTCGCACGACGAGCTGGTGTCGCGAAACCGATACAGGCCTATGCACAGCATGCCGAACTGTTTGAGAGCGGCGACGAATAGATCGCCGTACTTCCCCGTTTCGCCGAATTGGGCGAGTGGCCCGTCGTACAAAGAGATTTGGCCCACGCGGCATCGGTCCCGGTTCGATAAACTGTCCGGCGTACTGGCATCAAGAAATAGAAAAACAACTTTTTTTATATACGTTAAAACGTTTCTGCAGACGTATCTGTATAACCGGCGGCAAAAGGTACTGTAGGTACTAAGGTACTAACCTCAAAAAATTTCGAATATAGTGACATGCCTGGAGTATTACAGCTTTTTATTATGCCTCAAAGATGTTTTCTTGAAATTTTTTGTAACATTTCCCTCCGGTGATGGACATACGATTAATTCGTTAAGACGCCTGATTGGTTTTAGCTGGATAGCTCAGTTTCCGTAGGTCTCATATTGTTTCCCTGTGTATTAATGAGGAAAATATCTGGTCTGTTGTGAGCGACCGTTGTATCTGTTAGTACCGGACGCTCCCAGTATAGCAGATGTGACCTACTTTCGAGAGTTGATTTTGGTTTAAATTTGTAAAATGCAAGCGAATCTTTCGACAAAAGTTTCCATTCCAAGCCCAGTTACTGATGTATGATTTTTGCCAGTTGATTGTGCCTTCCTAAATAATAATTATCTGCTATATAGTGCGCTCGACCCACCCATGATGTGTTCTATTGATTCTCCAGTATTGCTACATTTATCAATGGTGTTGATTTTCCTTGTCGTGTACTGTGAGCATAAAGCCCTAAGTTTCAGGATAAAGATAGCCCTGTAGTGTTAGCACTATGAAGTGCTTTTTATTTCCAAGTTTGTATTTCCTGGTGTTGAGTGGTGTGAAGTTTTTATCATAATGTCGCACTAATTCTAGAGACCTGGTTTCTGCAAATTTTGCTTATATTTAGAAGCCACCTTCTTTTCTGGGGATATAAAACCGTAATGTTGATAAGTTGTGAATTTTGTTAACATTCTTCTTATTCTTCTTCTTCTTTCTAACCTGGATACCATATTAGTAGGCTACTGCCTGTTCATTGCCCACACGTCTTCGCCGGTAGACGACGTCCAGCATTGTCGCCACCGTTTTGGCGGTCTTCCTTGAGATCTTTTCCCTACTGGGTTGTTCATTTTTGAGTTCTTGACGAGTCTGCCATCTCCCATTCTTTTTATGTGTTTGTCCCAAAACCTTCGTCTTTGCCTCACCCACTTTCCTATGTCTTGTATTCCGGACTGCTGTCTGATGTTCTCATTCCGTATTCTATCATACAAAGTTTTACCCTGTATAGTTCTTAATATTTTCATTTCAACAGTTCTCATCATTTGTAGAGTTCTGTTTGTATCTACTCTTGTTCCTGTTGCGTATGTTATAGCCGTTTTTTATATCTTGTTTTTGCTCTTCGTATTAAAGTATTTGTTCTTCAATACAATTCGAGCCGCTTTCATTATTTGCTCTCATTGTTTCTTGCGTCGTCGTTATTTCTGCGCTCAGATATTTAAAGTGATTTGGATGTTACTAAGCATTTAGTCTTCTCGGACTAAGATATGGAAACAAAATTCATCCCATTTTATGGCCAAGTAGTTTTACAAGGTGAAAATATTAAAAAATCAGGAAAAAGTTTACCTGTATCCCCCCCTAAGTCCGGCACCTTCGGCCAATATCAGTTCGAGTTCCGGCGTCGCTCCTCCCGTTATCAAAGAGCGGATGAGCGTCAAGGCGTTTTGGTTGAAGTACGTCTGGAATCAACACGAAACCGTGGTAAGTTAGCACCGCACGCAACGTCGCCTCGTTTACCGTAGACATCAGCGAATCGAGGACGCTGACAGCGAACGCGGTCCCGCAAGCGAACGGTTGCGTCAGGTAGAGTTCGGTATCGGGATCGTCGTCGTCATCCTGATCCAAGAACTGAACGTTGCTATCGTTCACCAACTCTGAAATTGAGGAAGATGATGGCTAATGGACAAATGTTAAGTGATACTTGGACCAGAAATATAGTGCTTTTACAACCGACCCCGTGATTAACTTTGCCTACTGTTTATTACTCGAAAACCCTTATAGAACCTTATAGAACTTACCCGTAACCATTTCTACATAGTTTCATTATTAATAAGCAAAATATGTAATAATATATTATAATAATAAAGTATCACTCATTTAAAAAATCACTATCGCTATTGTCGTCACTTAGTTCAATGACCAATTCCGCCCCTAATCGTTCTCGATAAACATTTTATTATTTTATTACACGTTTTTCACAGTTAAACCAGCTTTGTACTGATATTTTAACTACTTCTTGCAATTACGTTTATGGTATCATCAGTAAATTTTGGTGCAGCGTTATTTCTTCTAATATGCGCTTTCAACTCAGATCAATATATAATATGGAGGTAATCTCAAGGTTTCATGTCCGTTTTCCGAACCGCGAATATAATATATAGTCTTAAATAATACTATGATTGTTTACAAATCGAAGAACTATGATTTTTAAACTTACCTGTTAGGTAAATAGAGTACACTTACTTACCCTTACCCTTTGAACTATCCAGTGAAAACAGCCTCACAGGGTCAAACCTCGTGAATCAGGTACATAAATACATACTTACTGGAAGGATCACAGTCAAATACCTCCGTAATATATTCGAACATATTGCAATTTAAATTAAACTCTTAAGAACGACGCACATCACCTGATGTTAAAATAAACGCTTCTATTTATTCGAAAATACCCTCGCAGCATCAATGCTTAAAACGTTCCCTTTATGTTTCAAATAAAAATTTCAAGTTTATACAAATATTCGTTACGGTCCATCTCAGGCAAGACCAACTAAATGCAGAATAAACGTCTGGGTTTTACCTTGCTCCTGTGAAGGTCTGGGGTTAAATCCTTAAATCGTAATAAATGCACTATATTTTTGGTCGTATTATACTAGGTTGAATTTTACAGGTTCTTTCAGATTTTATATATACCAGGGTGGTATCGAACTTCCGAATGATAACTTCATCGAGAGTAGGAGCGGTAGGAATATGTAGGATGGTCATAGAGACCTGGGGTGGGCGACGAACCTGTAATCATCGGTACATTAGCGCCGTAAACGGAGCCCCGCCTCTGCAAAATAATGGGGCTGCCCACGGGGCTTCCGGTTTCCCCGTCACCGTTGGTTTGGCTCAGAACTCCGATCGTATCGTCGAACGTCATCGCCTTGATGTTCAACGAAGCCAGAATGGCTTCTTTATCGGCGAGAGTGGGATCGTCGTTGCTCGGCACTTTCGCTGACAGTATGCAGCACATGTCGCAGAGGTTTACGTTTACCGCTCGCAGATCGGCCCTGCTCAGAGGCGAGCCCTGCAAAGCCGGCGATTAGTTTTGGTTAGCGAGGAAAAAAAGAAGCGATGCTCGAGTGTAGATGAAAGTGCTCAAGATATAATACGGCGTAAAATTTACCAGTTTTACGAGTAACAAAGCATGCCTATATTAGATATCTTAATTAGGAGGCTTGAAAAAGATGAAACCGGTGTTAAATGTGGCAGAACTACCTTATGGAAGTGTATTCAACACATGGGTTTTAGATTTAAAAAAATTGTCGAAAGGCAAGTTTTAATGGAATCTTTTAGAATTCGGAAATGGCGACTGGAATATCTAGAAAAAATTAGGATTTACAGAGAACAACAAAGGAAAATTATTTACTTGGATGAAACCTGGTTCGACACTTATGATACCCGGCCAGCATGCCAAATAACTATTTGGCATGCTGGCTCCAAAGATGGTTGGATTCCAAATGGACTTTCTCTCTCTACTAAAAAGATTCTTCTCTGGATTACCGTGAAGACACCACAGCTGATTTATTTGAAAGTTGGTTTAAAAACAAACTAGTTCCAAACATTTCTCCTAATAGCGTAACTGTAATGGACAATGCAAGTTATCACAGTAGACAGTAGACTAAAACCCCTTCCTCATGCGACACAAAAGCAACAATCCAAAACTACATGTGCAAAACGAATACGCCTGTGATAATTATGCAAAAAATCCAGGGCATACAGTTTTAAGGCTTCCACCTTGCCACTGTATATTTAATCCCATTGAACATGTTTGGCACCAATTGAAATCTGTCGTAACAATGTTTTTCCCAGTGTTAACTCTAATGTCCTCAAACTTATAGAAACGGAAGTTTTTAACATCCCTCCACAAAGTTGGGCAAATTCTGTTAAACATATCCATATTTCAAATAATATAGAACAAATAATAATTAGATATATTATGTGAATAATTTTAAGTAATTGAACTTAAAACTGTTAGCTAGACTTGCTTAAATGATACAGGGTAAATTAAAAATCTTTTCTCATATCACATATACGACTAGGTACGAAAATTGACGTGAAATTAACGTTAACTGTTAGCTGGGAAGGAAGGGTTGAAACTCACGTTCAACACCGAGATCTTGGGCAAATTCTGGAGCATCTTCCATTCGCGACGTATGTAGTCGACCGAACCGACGATGACGACGTGCTTCAACTCGTGGTAGTGGAAGTTGCTAGCGCGCAGCGGCATCACCAGGTTGCGCAGGCCGATCAACGGCGAGTCTGGATCGGCGAACAAACACACGACCACGTGGCCGTTCAGTACCGTCATGGCCGCTTGGTTGCGATCCTGAAACCGACCAATTCGTAACGTAAAGTAGATGGAACTCATCGAAGTCTATATAAGAAAGTTAAAGCAATTACATAAGTATAACAGCATAAAACTAAAAAGATGGGTAGAGTATATTGAAGAGCTATTTAAAGATGAGCGAAACACGGATCATGGCGTACAAGGAAACATAACTCGATCAGCAATTACCAAAGACGAAACAGAGAGAGCCACTAAATTAGCAAAAAACCAGAGAGCAACAGGACCAGATGAAACACCAACTGTTAGTTAAGTTGTTTAATTTGATACACGACAAAGCAGATGTACCATCTGATTGATTGTTTATTCCGATTCCTAAATCAGCAAACGCTAGAAATTGCAATGAACCATAAGGTGGATGAGTCATGTCTTAACATTGTTTCTAAAAATAATACACCAAAGAATTCACCCCAAAATTGAGGAACACATTGAAGATACTCAGTTTGGATTCCGTAAGGACCTAGGTACAATGGAGGCTCTGTTCAGCATTCAAGTTCTAATTCAAAGATGTCGACATATGAACTACGATGTATTTATGCGCTCTATTGACTTCGAGAAAGAGTTTGACAGACTGCAGCACGAAAAAATGATTCGAATACTAAAAACAACAAGAATCGGTGACAAGGACTTGCGAATCATTGCCAACCTTTACTGCCACCCAAAGGCAAATGTGCTAATAGGAAATTAGATGACCCAAAGCATCTTAATTAAAAGATGGGTAAGACCTTCTGTCACCATTGCTTTTCAATCTATACTAGGAGACAATATTCCAAGAAACTATAGAAAATATCGAAAAAGAAATAAAAATAAATGGGGTTATAACAAACAACTTACGATAAGCAGATAATTCCGTTCTACTGGCAGATAACCTTTAATGTTCAAAAACTCCTAGATGCAAACGTTACGGTGTTAAACTTGACATCAAAAAGATCAAAATTATGGCTGTAACTAAAAAACCGAAAGAAAGAAAGAAAGTAAACTTGAAAGGGTCAAGAAGATTTAATATCACTGGAGATAAAATCCAGAATTGAACAAGTAAGAGCAAGGTTCACACGTATAAGGAAAGTGGTGTGCGTACCCGATGTTATGTGTTCTCAATCCTGTTGTATGGAGTAGAATCTTGCACTCTCACAGAGACTAACTTAAAAATGCTGGAAACTTTTGAAATATGTATGTACATCACTAACATAGAAGTCATTCATGAACAGAATGAAAAGAAAAAAAGAAAAAGAAATCATTGCTAACATCAAGATTAAGAAACTCCCATATTTCGGTCATGTTATGAAACATACTGAAACATCCAACAGGAACAAGAAGAATATCTTGGCTGGAAAACCTACAGTGGCTCGGACAATCAATTAATATGCTGACATTCGGTAAAAAACGGATATGGCAGATCAAGAAGAAACATCCAAACAACATAGTTTTCCGTCTTTTCAATCCACACGAGATCATTTAAATATTAAGGGCTGTAACGGTTAAACACAGTCAGTTCGAGTGAAGCAGTTTTCATTTTACGTATTTCTTAGCCTTACCAGTATGCACTCCTCGAGGTTCTTCGCGGGACTCCAATGGAACATTCCCGTGCTGTCATATTTCATTTCAGTCTTTTCAAAGTCGAAATCTTTCGCCTGGTCGTCGGCCAGGCCCACCGGCAGCGCGACGCCGTTGTTGTTTTGGTTCGTGCCCCCACTACTCCTGCTCGTCGGCCTAAAACGCAGCCGATAGGTTTCGCGAGTGTCGACGTAATGCGCAGATTGGTTCAGTTCAAGCGCGTTCTACACGCCGTCTACGTAATCGTCTAGCGATCTGGATTTTTGCAAGAATCGCATGCACTTACGTCGAAATGACGGGCCGACCAATCGGTAGCGTTCTCACTTTTAAATATATCCTGACATGAAAACAAACTCAAATATTATTTGATCCTGTTGACGGATCGATAGGTTCTTAAAATTCTTTAAAAACTCCTCGAATTAATTTTTTTTCCAGTTTCGTGCAAAATTGTAGGCATCATGCCTCATAAACAGTTTCCTTTCCATTTTAATATGGTGTCTGAATATTTGATTTTGTCAAATTTCATGTCATTGTATATTGCAGCGCGGCCGTTTGGTCGATGACGTGAAACATGCTGTGTAGTTGGAATTCGTGTGATGTTCGTTTTTTTTTTATTGTTCGGATCGTCTAAATTTTACGCGATGTCGGGAGGTTTACCTATACGGAAAAAATTCAAAAGTTTGGGTCATCTATCAGCAGCTAGCGGGTTGATTAATTTGCAACGAAAGCACTGCAGAAAAGGGGTACATGAAGTGTTACTTTCATTTTAATCTGACCACTTTTCAAAGGCCACATTTTTTCGTGTTACGCTGTTAAACTGTCCAATTCCAAAATTATTTTACATATTTGAAACAAATGAATCGTTACATTTTTGGATCAACATATTTACATATTTAGAATACCCTAAAATACTATATATTTTATGGTCTTTTAAAAGTCGAACAAATTAAAATCATAACAGGTTGATACCTTGGGTGTATAAGCGAGAATACTACAGCCCAGTTCATCTACATCCCAGTACCTCAACTTGCGGAAAATAGGGGTCTCTGAAACTATTTGGGTATTCAAGGATAGTGCCTTTACTATTACTACTTAAACGACGGATGAACTGGAAGGACTGTTTCCAAAGCAACGTTAAAGATGTAAACAACTTAATATACATAAGGCCGGTTCTAAAACATGGGGCGAAATTTATGTAAAATCGTATTATCGTCTAATTAACCTTAATATTCCTTAAAAAAGTAAAGGAAATGAATTTTAACAAACAATCGAAACAAGTTATTTTGGATTTTCGAAATTCGTTTATAATTTGAAGTTGTTGAATTCTTTTGGTTTTGTTATTTATATATTCGCGCCGCAAGTTTTAGAAACACGCCGCCCAGTGAAGTGTGGGGGTAAATACAAAGTGTCCTGGTGTTAAGTATTAGCTGTAGAGGAGTGTGTTACGCAGACCATTCAAGAACGGAACAATATAAAGACTCATGCGACTACCGTCAACAATATTTACGTTAGCGAGTGCTCAATCGTTTAACTGACAAATGCGAAAGGGCGAACCGACCAGTGCCATCGCGCGTGGGCGTTTCCCGTTTATTAAAGCCGATCGCATTCGCTGACGCGTGCGCGTGTCATCTATTATAACAACGTGATTTGGTCGAGCAACATCAAGATGGAGGGGAGGCGTAAAAGTAAACAGCTATATAAAGCGTACATGAGTTTTTTGACTTCATAGGCCAGGTGATAGCCGGCATAATTCGTAGTTTCTTGCTCCGGCGGTCTGGAACATATATATAGCACACTGCTGATAGAACGCCACATAACATACGTTTTATAATATCTATACCGTGTAGAAAAACAAACACGACGGCAAGGCGGGTTTGAGAAATTTTAAATTTCTTTACCCTTTGGAAGGTGTCGATTAATTAATTAAAACGTAGTGCTCGACAAGGGAACAAATTAGGTGCTTTGTTGTTATGTTACGTATTTTTTCATTTTCGATTTTGCTTAGTTTACGTATTTAAAAAAAAAACGCGATCTCACATTAGCAGCTGATCCAAGGTTTCAATGAATAGCGAAAATTAAGAATATTTTGTATTATGTCGGTTATGTAACTAATCAGCTTTTAACTTACTGACTTTATCGTGTGTTGGCCATAATTTTTTTTTTACACACTGTGTTTATTCGTCAAAGCTGCAACCTCGTGTTTAATGATTTCGAAAAATGTGACGTCAAATGAAACGTACCTGGAGTTGTAATTCGGTGACCCAACGTTATCCACAGCGTTCCGCGTGATGTTAGGTTTCACCTTGTTCACTTGCTTCGTTGAATTGACCATGTTCATCGACGGGAGTGTGCTGTTCCTGTGGTTCCTTTGGGCTACTGCAAAACACGCGCCGTTAGAGTCAATCCGAATATTCGTCCCATCGAGGTCAAGGACAATCTGAAGTAGTTTAGAAGCGCTTTTTTCGACGTCATAAATCGGATCAAGCAAGCCACGCCCACAAGTATTAGCGTATAAAAGCTGGTGATAATCGAATATCGCGATTGCAGATCGCAGAAGTATCTTTGTGCAGCTATATGGCAACTACAATGATCGAGAATGAGCGCGAAAGTTTGGCGAACCCCTTGATACTTGAACCCTTGGTTGCAGATATATTTTGTATAAGTGAAATACTTTTTTGTAGTAGGTATACTTCTATGCGGTTCTTAAAAAATGAATAGCTATACGTCTTGATTTGTTTTTCGTATAATACATATATATGAAGGGCAGACACAAAAAACGTTCCAATCATCATTTTTAACATTTTTAGGTTGAAGCGACAAAACAAATTGTCTCAATCATATCAAAATTTATCGCGTATGACACTCGAACTCACTCGGGTATTCAGTTTAGAAAGAACCCTAAATAATATTACTAAACTCATTCAACCAGACGTCGGAATGAAAGTTATCAAACTCAAAAACCTATGTATGTTCCTACAACGGTTACCCATAAGCTAACAGATGTCGCTGAAATGTCGATTATGAAAATAGAAATGGACCCTCATCGATCGGACCCTTCATATTACAGTGCTGTATTATACGCGTCGCCAGTTTGATATACCCTTTTGTACATAGAATGCATGCGTGCGGGGGATAAGAACAAACACATCGAAATTATATACATTGGTATGTGCGCGAATGTGTGAGACTTACAAATAAAATTGTCATGGCGATTCAAGTCACCTGAAATCAGAAACAAAACCAATTAGGCGGCATTTCACTGCCGATACAGGCGAATAATCTCTACCTCAGCGCGGCTAACCCGAACCTATATAGTAATCGAGACTAGCAAGCTACATGTAACTATACGGCGTAGCCCGCGATGATCTAAGATCGCTATATAAAACTAAAATAAGGATGATGGATATCGCTAAGGTCAGAGTTTCTCAAGAATCGGTCGGATTTCGATGACCAAACGAAAAACAACTGGCAAAGTAACGTAAACGGATGGATGATCGCGGATTCGTTTGCTATAGCGATAAACCGCGAAAAATGACAAAAACAAAACGTAAACAAGGCACTATAAAGGGGTGCTCTTGGATAATACGGAAGCGAACGTGATGTGACTTAAGAAGAATTGAGAACAAAATACCTCGAACATGAACCTTCTTGGGCAACTCTGGTGGTGTGAAAGTAGGAGGAGGATGATGGTCATCTGTAAACCATAAACCAATCTCGCATTCAACTATTAATCGGGAACCTAACTTCTATTTCATCTAAACTACGATCTTTCGGTATACTAAACGCTTTTACATTTACACAACATCGACAGTTTTTTCTTCATCATATATTGCTCATTTATAGCAGCGGGTCAACCGATCGCCGCAAAGTGGGTAAGGCCCACTTCATTTACTGCGATTGGTTGACCGTTAATACTGTTACTCCGCATAAATTTTAACGTCTAGGAAAATACATTCATGCAAAAATTGCAGTATATCAATAAACGTGGTCATGCAACATACGAAATATTTGGTGTGGACATGCTCTAACATCCAAACAAAGTACACAGAAAAAGTGGACGAAAGTACGGACACCGGAAGGTAAAACTTAACGCGAACTATATCGTGACGTCGACATTTTTTTATTTGCCGCGTTACCGGACGAAATTTGATAGCGGCTCTTTTCCCGATCGAAGAAGATCTCGTTTTCGAAAATAGACGTGTGACGTCGTAAATGTGTGTTGTGACACAGAAACAAATAAAGTCGTCATACGTACTTGAACGGCCTACCAATTGTATGGCCCTGACCCCTTTCCTGAACGTCGATACTGCGTATAACGAATCAAAAGTATTATTTTTTAATGTAGATAATCCACTTTATTTGCGGGAAATTGGTCACAACATTACAGTATGTTTTAGCGACAGAAAATAAGGATACGGAACCATCCCGTTTATAGCAAACAAGGTGCACAAGGTGTACCAAGCTTAAGTCTCATTTTTAATCTGACTTGTTGAGACCACCGCTTCAAACACACCAAGTACAACACTGATCTTTATTATCTGTCACGCGATATCTCATCGAATTTTCTAAAATCTCTGGCGATAATACAGATGGGCAAATCAAAATTTATGTAGCTCAATTAGCGCGTTAAGACGCTTCAAAAATGGTTATACTGATCCGATCTAGCTCGATACCCGATGCTGGTACAACCATATAGCACACCGTCGCCAAAATACACAATCGAACGTTTCTGCATTGCCATCTGCAAAGCGTGGTTATGACTAGCTAACAATAATCCGTAACGTCTAACGTCTGGCTAAGCATGTCACTGTAGCAGAGTGCACTTTTCAGTTTTTGTATATTTTCGTTCAACGACGTTATCTCACGAATGCCGACACATTTTCACGAAACGACTTTCGTTAGGTCATATTGTTATGTATAATGTGGTAAAAGTGGTATTAGAGAAATCTGTTGCGTGGTCGTCTAACGGAAACGTTCCATCCACAGGAAAAATATTTCGAAACATCCAGTTGGAATAAAAATTGATATAAATATACGAAACACATATACAAGGTGTTTTTCAAATAAAAGTTCAAAATACTGGAGGTTATTCTTTGAGTGATTTATTCGGTTATGCAATTATTTTTTTTTCAAGATAGAACCACAAAATCGTTTTTAATAAAAATCTTAATGTTCCTCTAGTCGACTTTGTTGACGCTGGCTATCACTAAAACTTTTTTCTAAAGGTATGCTTTGTTTTTAATGCAATGTCATCGTTATTTAGGTTTAGCGGTTGGTCAACAAAGGGAAACTTTACTTTAGAGATTTTGTTTGGGCTCGAAATGGAAAGTTTCCGGCGACCATTAGTAAAGTGTGCGTTTAGTATAGATTTACCTCAAAGAAAAAAATGCATTCGTTCGTATATACCGCGGCTGTTAGTCGTTAATTTGAAAAAAATACGCCTAAACCAAACGAAAAAAAAAGTTCGAACGACATCGATCGAGAAGCACGAAGCGTGGCATTTAAAGGGTGGCCTACCATCGATAATTCTTTGGTAAGAGTTAAGGCCGTGTTTGACCATACCCGTTTGCATCATGATCATTCCGACATCTGCAAGAAAAAAATCAAAAAAACCAAAAAACAAAGATGCCGATCTTCGCTGTGGAAGAACACACAAAAAAATATTGAAGTACTGAAAATTACACACAAGTTAACGGACGAAGGGGGGGATGGTTGTTTTATCAGAGTCGCTAAACCACTTGAAAAAAATGTATACCTAGTTGTATCTTCTATGCATTGTCAGTAGTAGTCCAAATACTTTGATATCTTACTTCCATGTTCTTGAAATAAGCCAACGTAGTAATAAGCAAAAGTTGTTTTCTGAACGTGATTTGAAATTATTTACATTTCCAATTTCTCGAAGTCTTGTATTGTTATGTTCTTAAAACGTTTTTGTTATTCTTTTGTTAATATAAATAATATTTGGATCTTTCCCGTGGTTCAACGTCTTTGATATGTGAGCAACGGTTAAATATTATTCACAAGGACGAAAAAATACTGGTGGAGTATTCTCGGGACCCAGTTTCTCAAGGAAATCACGTTTCAAAAAAAAATTTTTTTTTAGGTGGGGCGGGAATTCGGGCAATTTATTCCTAGCCATGCATAAGATGTGCAAAAGGGTACAGAATGTGTATAAATATAATGTACATTCCGGTACGCAGGCATTTCCAGCGAAATCGTCAGCCTTTCAAAAATCTCCGAAAGAAATTCGTTAAAAGAAAAACGATCTGCCGTCACGGAGATCGGTTGGTGCAAAAAAAAAAGATGAAAAATCTATCGTAAGAATAGATATAAACTGGGTAACGTTAGTTTCGTTAAATCTACTGAAAGCCTTGAGAGAAAGATTAGGAGTTCAAAAGAAACCAGGTCGCGATGACGTAAACAAAAGCACGATACAAACTTTATACAGCCGGTCTTCAATGTGGCAAAATTTAAATTTCGGCATTTGAGAAAGTGGGGGCGGGGCGGGATGGAAGTTGCACTAAATTACAAAATGTCTCCGCGACGCCCCGAAAGATGCAAATACACGACGTACCGGTTGCATTTTTCTGGGCGCCTGTGTAAAAAGTAAAAACAAAAAAAAATCGTCAACATTATAATAGGGATAAAAACGATATTCGCAGGCAAAATTTAGACAGATCTAGAGTCGCTGTATAGATCATAAATTACCTAAATCGTAGGACCAGTTTCGTTGTTGGGTGGCCACTAAAAGTCACCATAAGTGTTACTCAGAAACATAATTCCGTTAACGGAACCGAAAACAATGACAAGTAAATTTCACTAACGCAATCGGTGACGTGCCTGTAAAGGGTCGAACAACAATTTCTTTGGTTAAGCTGAACTTGACATGTGAAATTGCCCGGTGGACGAAATGATGGCGAAGTTAAGTATTACAACTACTTAAGGACCCGCATCGTGGTCGTAATAGAATAATAGAGTGTTTTTATGGTTATTAAGAGGTCTTAGTTTTTCCAGGCATGAATACCCAAGGAAAAATAAAGGAATAACGGAAGCATGTATACAGGCCATAGTAGTTTATTTTATAGAAAAAATTTCAAATACAAAAGGTTTTTTATTTAAATGTGCTGCACAGGATAAAAATTTTTGCCATTATACAGGGTATTTCATTGATTTTTAATAGCAAAAGGCATATAGTCGATGTAGAATTAGATTGTGCGTCATTCCACATAACAAAATTTGAAAAAAATAAATTTTACAATTGTAAAAACGATGTAATTGGTTAGTAGATAGTTAGTAATTATGAGGCTTAGTAAACACGAAGTGTTCCATTTAAAGTACGGAATCTGAGTGCTATGAGGTACCCTGTATAATAATAACTATCCATACAAACAATATTTGCATTTAAAATTTTTGGATAAAATAACTTCGCACGGAGATGTAAAAGAATCCCGTCAGTAGAGTTTATTTTGTGCCCCTTCACAGGCACTTCTATAAAATTTCCGAAACTTCAAAGAGAAAATGGAAACAACGTGTTACGTATGTGTGTGAGTGTAGATATGTGTGTAAGTAGAACGATTAAATCTGGCTAGAGAATAAACCTGATATGTTTACAATAATTAAGACGCGTGTTTGAAAAAAATCTGTATAACTCACAATTTTTACACTTGCACTTCTTGATCAACGTTTCGTCCTTGATGTCGTCGTGGCAGGCCTTACAGTAGAACCACGCCCTAAAATAATGGATCAAAGAAAAGTAGATGGCGCTTGTAAATCTCCTAATTTACCTCTTAACTTCATCGGCAGATTGGGCGATAAAAAACCCTTGGGTGTTTGCGACTATTTTAGCACCGCGGGGGTTTATCGAGATTTTCGTATCCGCCCCCTCCACCCCCTTGACCTCTATGGCCAACAGAAGGAGCTTTAGTTTGGTGAAACACAATCTGAAAACGGCAGACCGTCAGTTTATCCGATGGGGGTCAGAAAAATACTTTGGATGCAACTATACTATACTCCATCTAGTTTTGTTCAGAATCGACGCGTTAGCGTTTCTAGGAGGTTTTAAAAAACACATAGTGCGTTTAGAGATAGCTAAAGCTCTTGCCTATAAAAATGTTTTTAAAATAAATTGGTAAAAAACTGTATCAAAAGGTTTTTTTTGTAACCTGTTCCAAATTTTGATTGACTACTTAAATTAAAACTTACTAACTACCGACTATCAAACATGATCAACTATTTATAAAAAAGTACTAGTTTTATAATTAACACTGCATGTAAGTTGTCTACATCAGTGTCCAACACTGGTAATAAAAAATGGTGTACAATTGTAGTTTTTTTAGTGTAAATAGATATAGTAAGTTTTATTCATCAATTTCAAATACTAGTCATAAAAGAGGCTGTTTATTTGTACACTATGTTCATCTAAATAAGCATATTAATTTCAGTAAATAGAGAATGAGATTAATAAAAAACTGAGCTGCATTGTATTTTATTTTACTGTAAGCAAAGAATTGAAGTTCTGTAAGTCAACTATGACTATTTGCATATTATAAATAAGAAATGATATTCTGTTGTGCATTATTTAACAGCAAGGAAAGACTTTAAGTTGTGTAAGTTAATTTTATTGTAAATAAACACAGTGATGGGCTATTGTGTATTATTTTACTGTAAGTAAAGAGTTTAGGTTCTGTAAGTTATTACCAACATTTTTCATAAAAAACTATGTGTACATTATTTTATTGTAAGTAAATACAGTTTATTTAAATCAATAGATAAATGTGTTATTGTGCATTATTTCACTATAGGTAAAGACTGTAAGTCAAACTCAAACACCAATCATAAACAATCGTATGTAAGTGAATATCGTTTTAATATAAATAAACAAAGTAAGTTTTGTAAATCATGAAGTCATACGTAAACTTAGACGAAACCACCAAGCATGCAAAGCAACACCAGCGACCAGAAAGTGTATTTATAAAAGCAGAGCAAGCGGGGTGACAATACAAAAAAATATAACGCCAATTTTTTTTGGCACGGTATCATTTTTGGGTCGCGCAAAAACGCCCGAACAATTCGCTTCGTCCCCCTAAAAGGTCAATCCAAAAAAAAGGAACCACCAAAAACACAAAATCATCTAATCTATGAGTATGTAGGCCGGGTATATATCTAATTTTCAAACTACACCGAGTTTAGTCGTTTATAATACACAACATTAGTAGGTTATAACCAGTTGCGTGTTATAAAGTCTACTGGAGCTCTTACTCGCTGGCCTGGGGGAAAGACATGCCCGTGAACGAGGGGGACAAAGTCTCAGTGTACATCTCGCACCCAGTCCCTTGTAGATAATCGTTCTGCCATACTTGTGTATCGGGAGACTGAAACACGAGGAGAGTGTGTCGCCCCCCCTCTCAATAAAATGAACACAAACGGTTCTCCCGTTAAATAAATAAATAAATAAACAAATAGACGAAACCAACAAACATCAACAGCAGATAATACACAAAAGCTTGCCGAAAATAATCATAACGATCGGATGGTACTGAACATCTTTCAGCTTGGAAAAAGTAAAAAAAAATGGTGTTCGCTGCGTGATGCCGATCTTATATAGACGTCGCCGTATTCTTCCGATTTGACTGATTTATTTACAGTTGAAGTTCTACACAACACGATAGCCGGATTAAATGCCAGTCTTACGGAGTATTAAGAAGTACATAATATATTACAGTTTACTTACATGGTGATAGTGAAACTATTGTAACGTGATAAATTATAACGACAAGTTAAAAACAATAAAAAGAATTTTATAATAACTATAGACTTTTGTGGCTCTCTATTTGGGGTTTAGTAAAAAAGTAAAAGTAAAAATTTGTCTATTTTTATTTTCGTTATATGTGTTGCATAAAATCGAAACACATACATTTTGAATATGTTTTCAGTAACGCAGGGTGTTCGGCAAAAGCGTGGCAATACAAAAACATGTTTTCTTAAATGATAATTCCAATTGTTTTTGAATTTTACGGCGCCTAATTATTGGGAGAAAAGTAGAAAAAATTTCAAAAAATATGCTGGAAAAACTTGCTTCTATAGGTATATGGAAATCTTAACAAAAGTGGTAGAAGGGCGATCGCTAAAAACGATAAAGTAGTTAGTTACAGGATGTTCTGTGTAAAAAATCGAGGTTAAATTAGTTTAATCACTAATTGTGATTTGCAAAAATTTATATATTTTTGTATTGACTTTTTAAAAAAAATTTTGATTCTTGTTTGAAGTTCAGACAGTTTTTTGAAAATGTACTATAGAAGAGTTTACTATGTAAATGTTTATGGAAAATTTGATTTCAATTAAAAACTTGGTAATTCGTTTTCTTCATTAAGCATAGTATAACTATAAAAATTAATTCGAGAAATATACCGTTCCAAAATTCTACGTTCATTAATGCATAAGCTTTTATCGGAGAAAAGCAAAAAAATTGTTGTTTGAAAAAAATATTAATGTTAGGAGTAAAACGTAAAGTAAACTGTAATACGCGGGCTTCTAATAGACAGTAAAATGACAAGAAAATAAGAAGTTGTTCGAAATGATGGGGAACTTGTACAGAGTATGATCGGGTGCAAAATTCTATATATATATATATATATATATATATATATATATATATATATATATATATATATATATATATATATATATATATATATATATATATATATATATATATATATATATATATATATATATATATATATAGTCATAGTTCGTTCAGAGAGTCGCTTTTGGTTAGACTTACTCGGCCGCGTGGGCAAACGGAATGCCAATAAACGACGAGCTCAGTGTTTCAGTGTACATTTCCATGCCGGTACCGCGTAAATAATCGTTGGTCCACACCTGCATTCCTGGCGACTAGAACCATTCGAAATATCTGTTCCCTAATTGCACTGTACAAAGGCACCGTGTTCAACGGCAGGGTAAAAATTCCCCCTGTTTGGTTTACCCCGTACATTTTTACCCTACCGATTCACGACGAAATTCTGCTGTTGATTACACACGAAAATGTCAATATCCGACAATGGATAAGTGACCAAACAAATCGCTACCACCAAAAAAGAAAGCGACGGTCGAAAAATTGTTTGCAATTAAATTAAAGGTAATTCCGGGAGATGGCCCAAATGGTTTTGACCTGATGGCAGCATTAAAACGGGGAGTTACCTAGAGCAAATTTGGTAAACCTTGAAATTATTGTAGAAAATTCTTATACATCCAATCATATTGTTAAACCATTATAATTCATTTTTGTGTAAAGAGGAACGATACAGAACTACCATATAAAATGATATAAATTGGTAATACCTAAGGGTAGATGTTAGATAGAGTTCTCTTAACGATATACCACTTTTTGTAACTTTGTAACTCTCAATAATTCCACAATTCCGTACGTACTTCGGTACTTCGTGCATACAAATGCTGAAAACTGACGGATTTATGTATGGTTTAATCGGTGAGATTCCTCGATTATTATTAGTCAATTAGTGAAAAATCTATTCCTACTTAAAATGTTAATTATTAATATAAAATGGCACACATGACACAGTAAGTTAGTCGGTAATTACTACTTACAAACACAAGACGGAACAGAAATAACTTCAAAGCTTCCAAGTCTAAGAAAATACTCCATTATAAATTAAGTATCTATATAAAATTTGCACTGCTGTCCTAGGAAAATATTTTAGATTATGATAAACCCTTATATTTGAAATCAGTTTAAGCTTTCTAATGTGTTTTTAATATAGGAAATCAACCTATCTAATGGGGAAATTCAACTTGAAATCGAGCTACCCCAAGTAGAGACTGTTTTAGGAAGATTTACAAAAAGCACACTAATATGAATTAATATAACAGTAAAGAAAATTTCCTTACTCTTAAAATATACCAGTCCGATTTACATCAGGCGGGTTTCGAAACTCATTTCGAAGTCAAAACCATAAAAGGTTGTAAACGGGGTATATCGTTAGGAGAACTCTACCAAGTATTTATAATTAATATATTAAAAATATTTTTCTTTTTATGTACTTACGTTCTTAATTTCCCTTAGACTTTTGTGCAATTTTGAGCAAGTAATAATAATAATCGCGTTTAGTCGTAATTTTCCTTGTCTTTATTTAATGGTTTTATCGGTCCCAAATTTTTGGGATAGACGACCCAAAGCAAGAAAGAACGAAAAAGAACAGAGAACGTCATAGAAGAGAAAAACATTGGAAAAAGAACAGTTGCAGTGTGATAAAAAAGATAATGTTACGATGTTTAAAAATATGTACCCTGTGTGGCAAAATATTTGTCATTTTATGAGAAATATATTTTTATGCTGATTTTTTGACTGTTTAAGGTTTGAATGCTACTTAAAAACAGGTGGACAGTAGCAGGAATATCCCTGTTTTGCATCTCCCATCCCCCGCAACAAATAATAAGATTCCTAACTAATCAAACTCTTAGTTTCGTCGCTTATAGACGGATGGCAGCACAAGCTAAATTACTTCTAGTGTGGGCCAATCTCGCGGACTTACTCTATATACAATTCAATTAATCAATCATCAGCAATCAACAATGTTCTTGACCAAAACGCAAAAAATTCTTCGATTTTGCGCGATCGGAACGAAATAAACCCCCTTACGGTTTTGAAGGATCGCATGGCGAACAAGTTGGCCATCATGGTCGAAAAACCGGGCGCCAGGCAGGACTGGGCTATAAATCCCAACTTGAGCTCGGCCAAACATATGACGTCGTCGCCCTGCTTCCAGTCCCACGATGGAATGTTAAGTAGATACGCCTGCGGGAGACAGAACCGACGCTTGGTCATCCGGCACGACTGCGCCGCTTATACGTATCGGCAAAATTGTTTTACTAAATGATTGTAGCAAAACGTTTTGTGATGATATGATCAATAATGCGCAAAATTATAGTAAAACAATTTCCGAGTCTACCAAATCCAAAGAAGGAAGACTATAAGAAAGGAATAAATCCCTAAAAGTCGTATTTTACAGTAAGATTTCGATATTGCAATTTGTGTGGTTATTTTACTAGAAGATTTATCTTCTTTTTAGCCTACTATACCTTGTTGTGATACTGCATGAGCTGTATGATGACTCTAATGTCATCACTGTAGTTCTTGATGGAAATCACTCTCATGATGTTGGCCGCGTCTTCTGCGTCCGGGTCCTGGCAGTATTTGTTCGCCAAAACCAGACAGGCGTCAGCTTCGTGCACCTAAAACAACCCGAGGTTATATTCGACACCCGGCTTAAGGACGGATCGAATTTTAACGTCACGAGAACAAAATCCGGAAATCCCGCTAGCCGATTGTGCAATCGTGGCAGTTAAAATTTGATTTTGTTATTCGACAAGGCTTCAGAAGGCTCGGTGTAAATGATTTGGCGAATGAAAAATGAACTAAACTTCAGTTGCGAACCTAAGTCTCATAAATTAATGGAAATGCATGCGAAATCACTAACATTCCTCTAAGCTAGGAATCCAAAACTCACGTCGTGACGTTCGTAAAAAACTATTATAATCGGTGCCAAAGAAATTTCTGAACTAAACGCATGCAAGCTCCGTTAAATTTTATCGACCAATATAAGGGGACTAAAGATAGATCGCCATCGTTAAAAAACAACTTACCCACCATGACCAAGGCTTCACCGTGGTGTTTAGCATTACGGGTTTGTTACCGATTTTGGTAGATATATTTGTATTTATTTGCCTTTTAAGGTTTTTTTTCTTTAATTTCTATGCCATATTCTACTCATCTAACTCCTTTATGACCAATCAACTAGTTACTTGTGTCTATGATTGTATGATCTAATGTATGATGTGCGTTTTTCGAAAAAAATACTTTCAACTCACTACCTTTTGTTTTAATCATAACATTTGCGCACATATTTACAAATGCCGCATGTTTTTGTAACCTTATCCTGCCGAAATGAATATTATATATTAATTTGGATAAATAAGAATATCTGGAGCAAAATTATCATATTTGGAGCCATTTTGCTTGAAAATTAAGGTGCAAACGGTATCGCGAGTATTTTTGGCAGGCAATAATTCCATAACACGATAGATATATCGCAATAGATAAGACCTACCTTATTTTTGGCGAAGAAATATATGTTATAGTGCGAAAATAGTAAACTATAGTACGAAAGTAGGCTTGTTCCTCAACTAGAGTCTCCAAAATTATTATTTACATACCCTAGTCCAATCTTCTCAAAGGCAAATTTCAGAATGTACATAAAGAAATAATAGAATAAATAATAGATGCTTAACTGTCAAATGTCATTGTTTCTCTCTATATTTATATCGGGGAGGCTATTAACGCTAATTAGTACGGTGTGAAAACATCGATTCGGATATTCGTCGTACATTCTAATCTACTCCCTATACAACCACTGACTAAACTGGAGCTATACGTATGTAAATTTCGCGTCATTACCGTTACCGAAAAAAAAATGGCGCCCGCGGTCCGCGCATTTCAAATCAACTTTTTTATACCGGGTGTCGTGAGGCTGACCGCTTACCTTCACACGCTGCAGATCGATTGGGTTCATTATTGTACCTTGGAAGAATTCTACGGTGGTAAAATGTCTTTTGAAGAGACCCTCCAGTTCGAGGTCGGGCGGTTTCCTGGACATTGGCAAAAATTCATAGTGTAAAAAATACTAATTGTTCGGAAAGGCATCAGTTTCTACGCCGGCGCGTGTCGATACCATGCACCAAATATATAGCCACTAAACTAACCCAAAAAGAGAACCAAAAGAACGGAAAACAAAACATAACGATGAAATTTGCGTCGTGAACGATAAAGAACAAGCGGCAAATCCTTCCCCATTGTCCGGTATACCTTGACTCGTTCAAGGTCGACGGCGTTCATCATGGTACCCTGAAAAAACTCCACCGTCGTATAGTGACGTTTCAGCAAACCCTCGAGTTCCAGATCGGGTTCCTTTCTAAAATACACGAGTTAGAAAGAGCACGGTGTACACTTAGGGTGCTTCTTCGAATGTCAGGGATGATTGGTATCGAATACTCTACTACGCACTCATAATTTACCACCCTCTTGATTTTTTTTAATACCCTTGTCTTCTTATTTCGTTTAAATGATGTTGACTAGAATTTTTTTTACTGTCCAGGGGCAGTTCATGTTTTTTTTGAAGACGATTTATGTCAAATCGAGAGTCACAAACATCGCTATAGTTTACTACCAAACGTGAAAATGTCAATTTTAATATCCCCTCGACCGTCTATTCCGTCTCCGTAAGTAGATGGTCTACGCAGGTTCACAACCCGTATTGATTTTGTGGCCAAAATTAAATAGTCATTTTCAAATTCCAAGTTTCATCGATCTCACATAAACCGTTTTACCTAAAGATCTTAATTTTGATAGGATGGGAAGTGGACTTTTGATATGACTATTATCTTCTTGGCCCAATTTAATAGTAGACATGTCCTTACAAACTAAAAACTAATCGACACTTTTGGACACGTCCGATTTAGACCAAAGTATAAATATTTACAGGAAAATTGAAATGGATTCTTGGACAGTATATCCCACTTAAGTACTGTACACCTTTGTGAAATCTTTATTGCAGATTGATTTTGATTTTTTTTTTGTTGGATAGATCTCTGAAAAATGCACTAAAACATTGTTTTCATGAGTGCTTCAACTGGGACTACTTATAAAAGAGAGAGAAGAGAGACATACTATTGCGGATTTAAAAAAAAATAAATTGCCAAAGAATTCTTATTCAGGAGGACTTAGAACCCAACTGTACCAATTTCTTTAATATTTCAATAGAGGGTGTTCGAACTATCGTTTATGCGCTGCTTAAGGCAGTACGTCGTTGTAAAATCTTTGATTACGGTTTGATTTTGACGACTTTTTTTTGTTAACGCAGTAAAACTTTATGTTTTTTTTTACATCAATCTAAAGTCAATTAGGGTTTTTTCCAAATTCGGTTAAGCATTAAGCAATTTCGATCATCCCTTTTTGCTGGATAGATCTTACTGACGAGAAATGAAACGGTTTTTTCATATAGCATCGACTAAAGTCATGGCTAACTGACAGAGTTTCTTGAAGCGGAAAATCGAGAAGTACTTTTAGAGAGATTTTTTAAATTGAAAATGATAACAGATTCGTATTCTGGACTACCTAAAAGTGACTGGACCAATGACCAAAGTTTTATATGTTATCAAAAAATAAATATTGTAAACCTTGTAAATAACGATTATTTGGTATGTGATTTTAATATCAATTTTAATTATACATATTTCAAAAATAACGATAAAAAATTCTTTTTAAGGGCCACTTATTTTTTAGTATCATTTTAATATAATAATAATAGTATAATCAACAGTCGATTTTGATATATTTATTATTTTCTTTAGTTCATATCTAATTATCTCTAATCATATCTGATTTTAAGAAAGTCATTAGTCTTTCAGTGAAACATTTATTTATTATTATTATCAAAATTGAGCCATAAACAAACATTCCATAGGAGTAATGCTTTAGCGAAGCGCCCGCCATATTTCGAGCACCGTGTACTTGAACGGAATCAAACGGAAATCAAAGATTTTACAGCAATGTATACATCGAAACATTATATAAAAATTGGTATAGTCGGGTTCTCAGTACTCCTGAATAAGAATGCGTTGCTGGTTCATTTTTTTAAATATCTCTAATAGTACTTTTCTCCTTCTTTTGTTAAATAGTTTCAGTTGCCCATAACTTTAAGTTGAAGCAATAAGCAAAACAAGGTTTTGGTGCATATTTCAGAGATCTAACTAACAAAATCGAAAAATATACAAATATTTTACAAGGGTGTACAATTCTTAGGTGAGACAAAATGTATAAGAAATCGATAATAACTTAAAGGCATACTCTGTAAAACCAATATTTTATGTAATTAACGCTCCTCGAATAATTTAAGAGGATTTAGGCACAATTATCACTCGGAATAGCTGTCGAAGAAAAGAATGTCCTTCAAAATTATCGCTAGGTTAGTTTTTTGTTCATACGCAAGTAGATAGTGTACGCCGGTTCTGGACCCTACTCGATCTTACGGACAGAATGACATTTAGCAAAATTTTCGCTTCCTCAAAGATATTTTTTGATTTGCAAATTATAATCCTTCTTGAAAATCGTTTTTTTTTTAATTAAATAGTGGCTCTCATCCGCTAATTAAAAAACAAGCAATTAAATCGTTTACCTATGCAAGAACACGACCTCGACGTCGACGTCCTCCCGGTCCTCGTGCAAAAAGTCCTTCAGGAAGTGGGACACCGATTCGTACGTTATATGTCCGCAGACCACTATATGCCTGTTCACAAAAAATCGCGTTAATATTGCGGGCCGTACCGCGGGAGACTTTCGTTAGTTCAAGGGATGCTCTAATTAAAAAAAAAAGTGCCTCTAACTACTACGCAATCGAAACTTCCGTTAGTAGACGCGGTTAGTGGATTAATCACAAACGCATGCAAATCTCGCCGGTCCAATTCCGCGAAAGGTAAAGAGTACTATTTACAAAAAAAAAATTAAATTAAAACATTAACGTGAGATCGCCTAACCACAGCCTTGCCACGCACATGGATATGAACCAGAACCGTGTCGGTCAAAGAGGTCAACGTCCATCTCAAACCGGCACGATTTCCAAGTTAGAGACTGCGACACATGCAAACCACCGTCAATTTTCCCCGTATATAATACCAGCAAGCAAAAAAGTAACACATTTAGGTGGCGAAAGTGGGCCGTCACGCCGGCTGACACCTACAGAGGAAAAACTGCGTATATGTACACAAAAAGAGGAAAACACCGAAGGAGAGAGACAAAGAAGCGTGCAGGAATCAGTGAACACCAACGGATTTCTCTATACGGGGGAGGGCGCGAGGTCATAAAGAGAAACGCTAAGGCCGCGTGTTCGATTGGCGCGCGCGACCAAGACAAACGTCACACAACTCTACGCACAGACTAAACACTCTGGGATCCGTTTGTCTTGGGTCGGATTCTATTTTTTTTTTGCCCAACCCCGCGAATCACTATCGAATCTCACGTCTATATATGTACGTCTCTCGGCCCATAATGCAAACAAATTCTAGAGTTTCTCACCTTCGACCGCGTTCGTTCTTCAGGGTGCCTCCGTATTTCGGCCTAGTCCCGATCAAGTCAATGATCTCTGGGATACAACTGGCGAAAATCGCCTATTCCGGACAAACAAACAGTTGCATAATATTCGGACAGGCGGTATTGTACAAAGCGCGTTGGTTGCATTTCGCAAGACACAACCAAAATCGGCGTACGCGCACACGGGACGGGAGGCGGACGTGGACAACGGGGGAGGACCCGGCGGGGGCAAAACGGGAAGAGGGTGCAGTGGGCGGGATTTCCTCACACACTGAAACAAAGCCCTATAATATATCGAGTAACCATATTGTAAAAATTGAGGAGCCTTATTGGTGAATGTGTTATTTTTTCTAGTGGCGACATCTGGTCGCGTTCCCGCGGTGGTGCCGGATCCAATCGACAGGTGTCGCTTGGAACGGGCACGAGGCGCAAATTTCGACGCGTCCCGCACATTCGTTACGACGCGCGTGCGTGGCTCGTTAGGCTGTGCAGGCATTTAAGGTGCTTCTATCTGACTACGGGGCTATATAGTCTATGGTCTAAGTCGGAACTCAGGGGGGCAACACGATCCATAGCACTAAATATTTAGTTCTCGCGGATCACTCCGCTGGACTATCCTCTTAACGGTCCGCATTCTGTATGCTCGACTGTTAATTTGTTAACACACAATTGGATTACGAAAAAACCCAAAAACGGGCAGAGTGTTTCGGTTGGTGGGCCATTTCGTAGCGTGGATTCATAAAATGAGCTGTTTTTTCTCCCTACATGGATTCACCATAGTGTGGCAATTTAGGTTGGCAACATTGATGAGGAAAATGACATGCAGTAGCAAATGGAATCACCGCATTAATAAGTCACAGCCAATCTTGACCACGATGTATATAGTAAATATTTTCCTAAGTATTGAATTGAAAAAATTTGAAAATTCTTGGAAATTTAATGCTGCTCCCTTAACTTGACGTCGTGTCATCTGTGGTCCAGTTTGTTGGCGTCTGGTTCTCTGATATTCACGGTGAATGTCCTATCGCACGTTTGTGGAGAATGACTTAAGGTAAAAATCTGAGCTACCGACGTAAAATATTTTTGGAAATGCGGTGTTGCCAGATATACTCGTTTTTTTGTTTTTTGCTTCTAACTCGAAAACCAGTGAAAATAACATACCACAGTTTAGTAGTTTTAGATGGCAAGTTAATTGCTCATTTAGGTACCAATAAAAAATATGGGGTGTACAATTTAAAATTCCCACGTAACATGGATTTTTATAACTTGCCAATTGAGTCTTATCTTATGAACGCCCTGTAATCGATAAGTTAATTCTCATAATATAATATAAAAAAGCAATTTAATAGGGAACCGCAAGTAAAAATTCAAGGGTTTAGCTGTATGGGTTGCGAAAAATGTAATAATATATAGGGCGTTTCATTTGAAAAATGAAAGTTACGAGTATATCAGGCAGCACCGCATGGTCAAAAATGTTATGTAGCTCATATTCGCTTAAATAAGTAACCAACATTTCAGGTTTTTCCCGTAAGCCATTGTCCATAAACGTCTAATAAGAACCGCCAAGCAACTAATCCTATACAAAAGTAGACTGAATTTGTTGCAGAACTTTTTGAAAATCGACCTCAAAAACGTACAAATTAGATGCATCCTCGATAATTGCCTCACACTTTTTCTACAACTTTCCTGAGCAACAAAGAACTCACAGAGAAAATCGTATGCTGCTTTTTTTTTATAGAAAAAAAAAACCACGCCGTACGCACTGAAACACCCTGTGTAACAATAGCGGTGCAGATTGGAAGCCACTAACATACAAAGAAAATGGCGCGAAGCATACAGAACGGACCCGCGTCAGCTAGCCTAATACAGCATGCCAAAGGGATGTTAAAATCTAACTTGGCCGCTTCAGAAGTGTTACCCGATCGATAGTCCCGCCGCTGGGTGACATTTCTGACGCGTACTAGACAGTGCCACTCGCCAACTGACTTGCATCGCTGCCCGGTCTAGTCGCTCGATAAAAGCTCAAATTCCAAAATTCAACAACAATATATATACGGCTTATAAAAATTTCAAAACTCGAAGTGGGGCGGCGGGGTGAGGGGGGAGGAACGAATTTATTGCAACACTACGAAAATCTGAATGGGAAAACCGTTAGATTATACAGGGACGCTTCCGTTCGTTCCGATCGGGTATACTTGAGCGACGGACGGCGACGAAGCACCCTGTATATTCTAATGTGCCCGGTCTGGTCTGTGACTGCCTTCAATACCTGCGCCTGATATCTTTGCTGTATTTTCCGCCGTATTTGGGACGATTGGCCGCCAACTCGGTGATTTCGGGGATCCAGCTGGCAAATACAGCCTACCAGAGAACCCACAAACCCCATCAGGCTCCCCAATTAAAAGATAAACGTTATTCGCGTACGTGTAGCTCTGTATCCCGTGAAGCATTCGTTGGTCGGGATTGCATAAACACGGAACGCCAACGAACCACAGACCATGGTAAGCATAGCGTAGCCAGAGCGAAAACTCACTCGTTGTGTTATATTCATCCGGGTTCTTATATAAAAATAACTAAAATGCTAAGATAACGTTGATAAGTTCAACGTCAAGTGTGATAAACGAAAATGTATTGTTAACCAGAAGATATAAACGCAGTCTCCGTGGTCAAGTTATTGGAAATTGTTTTGGTCTGTGACAACGCTGACAGTTGAAGCGGTATTTGTGCAATCCTTCTCAAGTGTGTCGACAAGTGTGTAATATTATTTTTTTAACACTTTGGGCGGGATAGGTGCGAGAAATTGATGCCAGGCACCGGGAACAATGGAATCGCATAAATATAAGTCGTAATTGTTAGTTAACGGCAAACCTAATGGTTAGTAGTGCACTATATTAACGAATCTACGGTCAAACGCGCAGTGTCAAAAACAACGTGCGTCTTTCTACGTCGCTAACGCACGATTTTATATGTTTGCGTCTAATATTCGGGTGAAAGCTTTGTAAAATTAGTGCTTTAGCCTGACGTTTAAGGGAATGGCATATATTTGGTGACGCGAAAATGAGGACAAATAGCTCACTAAATTAGCGAAAAGTGTCAGATAAATTTGACCTAGCCTTATAGAGGTCAGTGCACGATATTTCGGTTAGAAGTTCGGTTCTCTTGAAGTTGAAGTCGATAAATAATACTCCGCTTCACCATATAACGACAAAAATGTTGAAAAGGGACATACATGCTTTCAACCAATAACCAATCACTATATGAGTTTCACTTCGGGTTAACGACAATATTTCTTTGATTAGTTTGATATAGAGTTGTGTCAATCGCGATTGATTCGGTGACTTTGGTTCCATCACTTCGTAGGATCGAACGACTGAATCCCGCTTGTTCGTAACGATTCGATCACCTTGTTCGCTCTCGCTGCCGCCCTGACCGGTCTGAAGTGAGCGAATACAGAACGACCGATCGACCGACCGTACCAAAACAAATCGAATTCCCTTTGCGGAATACGATTCATTCGAATGGTTTAAGATTTAAATGCATGACTGAGACAGGCCAAGAAAATGGAATAGGAGTATTGTTATAATTATTCTATAGTATTGAGTTGCGACATCGATCGGTAGATTTGCTTATGTGTTGAATTGAATCTTGAATGAAATATTTAAACAACTTAATGCATTACTGGTACAACCCAATACGTAGCACCTATTTTGATAAAATCATGATGTAATAAAAAGCAGAACGCAGCTAAATATTATACTAACTAAAACAGCAAACAACATATAGACATAACAATAATTCAAATTCAAATGAATCTGAATCGGTCGTTCGGACTGTTTAGATTCAGTGACCCTTATATTGGCAACAAAAAGTATTGAAATGAACGACTGATTGAAATCTGTCAGTGATTGATTCGGTCCTCGTAAAATGAACGATTGACACGACACTAATTTGATATCTTTAATTGACCTGCGCGACCATCTAGATGTGAGCGGCGAAATTTAGGTCTTTGGTTAGTCAGAAATCTGTAATTTCGTTTGGCGTGCCATCTGTGGATGAGCGGGGAACTTTTTTTGTTATTACAAGCTGTGCTACTATCTGTCGATGAGTGGCGAGACTTTGGTTAGTTAGGAATGTGTAAGTTCTCTGGAAAAACGAGATTCGAAAGTAATCAATCCCTGTTATTGTCAAACTCGTATTAAATCGAGTTGGCAAACTTGGAGGAAAGATTCAACGTGGCAAAATAATGGTAGTAAATCATGTAAAAAAATCGAATTTTCCGACTTATAGCTTGTCAATTTTTTTTTAAATTTTATTCTTAATGCAGTGGTCTGAACTCTCAATGAAATAAGCTGGTATTTCACACACAGCCCTGATTTAGTAAAAGTCATCATTACAAAATAAAAATGTTTCATAAATCTGTCACTAGAGGGCTCTTTACCTAGAATATTTTTATTATCGATTTTATTTATTTAGACTGATATTGCAAAATCGAACAGATTGCCTTAAACATTAAAAATTTGTTTATATTAAAAGAGCTTATTATTCAATTGCTACTGTGATGGCCTATCAGGAATATTCAACAACTGAATATCGCGATATGCATTTTTGCTACGGAAGAGAAAATGGAAATGCAGATCAAACACGACGGTTTTATATTGAGGCTTATCTGCCAAAACATTCATCAACATACGCAAAAGACTTGGTGAACGAGGATAATATGAATAAAGAGAGACCAAGGTATAAAAGAACTGCTGCAGGAGAAGAAAGAATACTTCAAAATGTAAAGGCTGACACGGTCCTTTCATGTTTAAAGCACTGTATGATTTGATTTTGTCATTTGATGATGGCATTGTTATTTCGCATTAGTAGAACATTGAAAACCCACATGCAAAAATTGAAGGAAAACATCATCGCCGTTTTTTTTTTAAATGTATGGGCAGCGATTATGGAAAAATCGTTTAATGGAAAAATGTACTTGCAATTTCTTCGTGGATACAAAAAATTGGCTGTACGAAGGTATTTAAATCAGGCATTTGAACATTGATGGATAGGTCTGGACGAACCTCTTTAGTGTATGACACCTATAAAGTCATTAGAAATAATTTAGGCGTATTTTTTCGTGTTCGACATTTTTAAAAATGTATAAGAAAATGTTTAGAAACGAACTGTGGGCATTTAGAAAATGAATTGGATGTAAATGTCGTATACCGTTTAATTCCCGATTATTATTAATAATTATTTTTTTAGAGAATGTTAATTATATTTATGTTACTTAAATTCAACATGTTATTGTATTGGCTTAGGCCATTTCTTCACTTTGTTAATTTGTAGCATGCAGGTTAATAATGCTGGCCTGCATATCGCGATAAGTATCGGTATCCATATTTTTCTGTAAATTAGAAGTGCGGTATTCGGGCCGAGAAAATACCAGCTTATTTCGTTGAGAATGAAGGCCACTGTGTTAAGAATAAAATTTAAAACAATGAGTTTTGAGAAGCTATGACACTGAAAACATTACGATTTCGATTTTTTCGAATCTTTACTCCAAGTTTCCAAACTCAATTTCCTAACACAATGTGTATTTCTAGTTGAAAGCATGGTGGCAAAAAATGTCGCCTCTTTAAATGCAATCTGTAACCTCCATAATGCTGACTTTTCGATAGCGGATTGAAACAAGTATTTAAAAGAAGTATTGTGCGGGCTGGCTGTGTGCAATACGAAATATTGTGTGATTAATACGACATGCATGTCAAGACCGGCTCAAGTACAAGTCGTACACATCCGATTTATACGTTTTTTTTAATGATTACACTGTTATCTTACAGCAAAGAAAATATGGTTACGGTGTTACGGAAAAAAAAAAGAAAACGCCTGACAAAAAAAATTGAGTGTGCGAAAAGTGTAACCAGATTTTCTTTGAAATTATATTCAGTACCTCTTTCCATGTTCTCTCTTGTACTCGCCACAGTACTTGGACCTTGTACCTACTAGATCTATGATTTCCGGAATGCTACTAGCAAACATTGCCTGCAAAAACAGTCTGAAATGCCTCATTTTTACTTTCTCTTGTCGATTTTCTCGCAATATAGACCAAAAACGGTGGCACCATGTCAACTTAAGTCGCATTTAAATCGCGACCGGCTGCTTTGCCGTCAGCATTTTTGATCTATGTTTAAGCAATCGGGTTATAAAATTTTTTTCAGCAGTATTAAGATAAAAAGTTCGGTATATATATATAGAGCGTCAAAAAAAGCGACTACAAGCGACGGGGCGGTGCAGAAACTTGGCAACGTGCAAACAGAGATACACAACGAATGCATTATTTAAATGCCATGCCGTCAAATATAAAAACGGGTAAATTAGATTTTTTTGGTATAACTGAACTCTTTCTTTTTTCATCTCTCCTTGTTTGGGATATTTTTGAATCCTGTCTGGTTACCCATTTTTATACTCGCTCTACTCTCAACATATTTTTACAGACTACAATACGTTGCCGGGTGACTGTAAAATTCGAACAGATCCGGTGTCAAAAGAAAACAGCCACAATGAAACGTATATATTCCGGAAGCGTAAGGATTCGAGGAGACTCAGTTTGGCAGGAACGGGTTCGGATAAAAATGTCTCGGGGAGGAAACAAGTTCAAATTATGTCGTCAATTAATATACATTTGATGATAGTTTCGTGATTTTTTTCTAGCCGACGGCACAAAACTGGATGTAATAGAGCGACAAGCATCAACACGTTCAAAAATTAATTTTAAAAAGTTCATAGAGTTGACAAATGCTTAGTATAGTCTCGCTTCTTCTTTTCCATAACGTGGGCACGTCAACTAAGGACATTCACCCAATACTGACTTCCGTCGAGGTTTTTTTTTCATTGGTCACAGACCATCACTTAATAAAATATAACCAACATTTGTTCTTTGACCCTTCAATAATCCTTAACCGATCACAAAAAACGCCACCCCCCTCCCTACTCTTCTCATCGGAGCTTACTGGGCCATCCAGCCTCCATAAAAACGATGGGGTCGAACTCCAAAACACGCACTGAACACCAAAAACACCAAATCCACACAGTGGAGACCGATTCCAAACTTTTTGGGACGAATACAAGGGATTCCGTGGGGAGCGAACGGATGTTAAACCGCCATGCGCAATGCCACCGACAGAATCCCCATGGTTAGTATTCAGGATGTTTTTAGTACGTCACATATCGAAATTTGGTAGGGTTTTAAGAAGGCAAATGTTTGATGTGACAAACAATTTTTAAGATAATAAACCACATGACATTCACGCAAATGGTTAAGATTAAAAAATAGTAACTTCTTAACACCTTGTATCTCGACACTAAGCATTCGTTCACATACGATTGCATGAACTTTTGTTATTGATTTTGTTAAAGCACTTTCCGGTAATAATCTACGTCATCTCCTCCAAGTTACCAGCAGTTTTGCACCGTCGCTAATGAACGAAACGGCAGTGACCTGACCTACATTTATTTACAACTTCCCAATGTTGGATATACAAATACGAACCGTCCATTAAAAGTTATCGACGTTCAAAATTTTAAATGGAGCGCCCTGTATATCATACCATTTACTCTTATGCTCTGAAATTTGAATGTTACGACTTAAAATTTGTAACTTCGATGTGGGACATGGAATATAAAATAAAATGATACAAGATATAGGGTGTCAAATTTAAAATTTTGAACACGGCGGCGCGATTCCTGCGGAACCGGATATAAACTAACTATGCCTAACTCACAAACGATTATGATATAAACTTTCAATGGATGGTTGGCGCCGAAAACCCTGTATATAATGGAAAAAATTCCGGTCAGCTGCTGCGTCAAAAGCACCGAAAATGAAAACCGGACTCGGCAGCTTCAGACAGATGGAAAGCTGCAAGCTGACATCGCAACAATAGCATTTTATATAACTATATATTGAGAGAAAAAGATAGAACGAGAGAAAGAGAGAGAGAGAGGAATGTAATATTAAGTTCAAAACGTCGTGTCAAACTTACCAGGCCGACGAGAAGGAAAAATACCAGAAAAGTGCGTCCCAATACCGTGTGACAGAAGACGTCGCCGTAACCGACGGTCGACATGGTGACGATTAAAAAATACACGCATGTCCAGTACGATAACGGGTGCGGGTTGCTAAACTCTAGGGGGTCGCCAGAATTTTCCAGCTGAATTTAAAAACAAAATTCGCGATATACTCGGTTGCTTTGAAAAAAAAGGGTACTAAAATTGCATGAGTATACTCGAAATCAGGAAAGATGACGTCATAAATGATGACACCCGCAAGTGCGATAAGAATACGCTTCGTATCACTACTAACGTAATCGTCATATTTCCTGAATAAGTGTATATGTTAGTCAGGTCTACATTGCATAGACCTTCAGAGGTCTGCTTTTACATTTTTACCTCTTTTTTAAACTAAATTTTATATTTTTAAATTTGAAATTATGTTTCTGTCTTTTTAATATTCTCTGATCCCGACGAATCGACTACAGCCGTTAATTCGCTATTATTTTGTCATAACCGGCGATGACACCAAAAATCAATCGAAAAATGGTTTTGCATATTAGAAAAGCATAATTAAAAAATTTGCACAAAAATGCAGTGCGAATTTGTATTTTAGTTTTGCAAATATAGACCCTCAAAAGTTATCCACAATTTTTAATTTCGTTTTTTGAGAATCCAGCATATTATGTCGCCTGATAATTGCAAGAAAGTATAAAGTATTTTGAAATTAATGTTTAAATTTAAACTATATTCAACATTCAGAACAATGAAACAAAAAACATTTCATACATAATTTTTATCTATATCATTCTTCTTAATCAAATTTTAAGGGAAAATATATATATTTTTTAATTTATGTTTTATTTATTTTATTTCTCTCTATTGTTTCTTTTCTTTCGTCGATCAGGATCTGATGGTTTTTCACAACAGTTCTATATATCAATCTGTTAATTTTTGGTTGTTATATTTTTATCTCTGAGCACAGAATTCAATAGAGCGACGGCATTCCTGATTTGAAATCATCTTGTCTTGTCTTTTACTGCATTGAGTTTTCAATTGTTTGAGACATTTATAAATTCTGGCATCTCGATTTTCCCGAAACAAATTTTGTTACCCGCTGCTAGGTCCCTTCATTTGGAGTCTTTGGTAAGTTTTCGCGTCAAATAAGTTAAGTTATCGTAGTTTTGAGCTATCGGTACATGATCGGCGGTAAAACATGGTGTGTGTCCATCAAAGGCCCACCCACAGTTTGCATTTTTATTTCCAATTTTTCAAAGCTCCCGTCCAGTATGTTTTGAACAGAATTGGCGACACACTGCATTCCGGTTTTCGCCATTTTGCTGCAGTGAAATATGGTGTTGTTTATTTTTCTAACAGGCTCATTACAGATTTAACCAGTTCCACATTGATTTGTTTTTTTTTTGGTTTAGGTTGGGCTTTTTTTTAAGTCGATAAAGACTAGGTGAGTTTCTTCGTTCCGTGCCATTTTTTCTTCATATCTTGGTACTCCATATTTCCCACATTGGTTTTTGTCTCATAGTAATCATATATGGTTAATACATTTCTAAAGCAGTATCGTGAGGTACCTATACAGTTTTTCACATTCATATTTGAGAAGTTCTCCTGGGAAATTTCATGGACCAGATGATTTTCCATTTTTCATTCATTTAATTTAATAAAAGTTTTAATTCAATAGTGGAGACTTACACTAATACAGAAATTGCATTTTATGTACAGGTGTGAGAATGCCTTGTCTTGGAAGCTTATTGAAGATATTAAAACAACAGTTAAATCCATACCACGTACGGTTGATTTAAACCAAGATATTTTGAACCTAGGATGATTTTTTTCAAATGGTTTCGCCAAATAAATACCGATAATGCTTGTTTTTTTCATAAATTCTAAGCTAATTTTTCAAGGGATGCCATATAAAACTTTCAAACTTGATTAGGAATTATAGATGATCGTTTAATTAATCACATTCTCGAGCTTTAAGATTGACTATTTTTATTTTCTAATGTGCGAATGTTTTTAAATCGTATGTACGAAAACCTGGATAGGTGGGTTTTATCATTGGCCGCCTGGATTATTAGATTTAAATCGTTTGAAATACAGTTTCTCTTTTTTGGTTTTCTCTTGTCAGGTTATAAGAAATAGTCCAGACAGGATTAGGCAATCAATAATGCGTAGGATAAATGCATTTATTATATGGCAAAAAGGACATTTTCAACACTTATTATAAAAATTGTATTTCTCTTTTACCTTAGATGTCTTGCTTATTTGTTTTGTTTTTATTCGGGTTACATTGTTCACATGTAATTGTTTTGAACCTAATTGATAAATGTTGGTGCAAAATATAATACCTAAACTAAATCATTTTTCCAAAAAATATTTTTATTCGACGTGCAACGCTTTGCAATTTATTTTATTTTATTATTTATCGGCATTATTTTTCGACGACAATATTTTCTTTAGGTTTAGTTAAGAAGAATGATAGAAGTAACATAATTCAATCCTATACATTTTTTGCAATTATTGCAATTTGCTTGTTGGCTGAATATTTCTTGTCTTTTTTTTTTTTGAAGTTTAATAGCGATAAAGCTTTTAAAGAGGCAGGAACGGTATCGTAAAGTTTGTAAACGTTATAGGAGAAGCTTCTTTGAGAAAGAGACTTCCTGTGTGGTGATGGAGAGATAAGACCCCTAAATCTAAGGTTCAATCTGTGAACTTCTGTCCGATATGTTTGTCAAGTAAGGAGGACTGTTATTAAAAATAATGTTGTGAAAAAATACCAAAGGAGTGTAGTCTACGCCTACTCAGCATATTCAACCACTTAGCATCCCGTAGTTTGTGTGAGACTGGATCATATTTTCTTATACCATAAATTAACAGCAAAAAAATTTTTTGCACTCTCTCAATTCTATATGTGTCAGTTTTATCTAGGCATGGATCACAATAGTTAAAGCAATTTAACACTAGAGAATCCGCTGATTTAATCTTTTGAGCCTCAGACAATAAATGGTGATGCGGATAAAGCAACTTTAAGGAAACGTATCCCTTTTGTAAATAATAGCCAATAATAGATGGTGTGTTTTTGTAATAATAATTCCTCCGTAATATATATATATATATATATATATATATATATATATATATATATATATATATATATATATATATATATATATATATATATATATATATATATATATATATATATATATATTACGGTTATATATGGTTAGTTTATAGAAAATTATGGTCATAAAACAGTGCGAAAATATATATATTTCTAGAAGAAGTAGCTTGACTATACGAGGTGTGTTCAAAAAGTAAGGTGAAGTTTGTAATTGAACGTGCTACGTATACTCGATATTCGATATTTTTTTTGTTATATTGCACGCACGTTTACTATTTTTTTGTGATACAGAAGCGTTGAAATGTTTCAACCGCACATAGTGAATCTACTTGTTACTAAGTTTTGGACATGAAACGTGTAGCAGCAAAATTTGTTGCCAAACTGCTTCATTTTGAACAAAAGGACCGTCGAAGGAGCATTGCTCAAGAGCTGTTAAACGGCGTCAGTGATTATCCTGATGTGCTCAAAAAGGTCATAATTGACGAGTCATGCGTATATGGTTATGACGTGGAAACCAAAACCCCGTTGACCCAATGGAAGAATCGAGAATCGCCAAAACCGAAAAAAAGCACGTCCAGTTCGATCAAATGTCAAGGTTTCACTTACTGTTTTCTTTGATTGTCGTGCCGTAGTACATCAAGAGTTTGCGAGAAGCAATACGAAGATAACGTCCGGAATTGTGGGAAAACAATTCATGGATTTTGCATCACGATAACCCACCTGCTCACTGATAGTTGCTTGTGTCTAACTTTTTGGCCAAAAACAAAACCACAATCGTGCCTCAGCCACCATATTCACCGGATATAGCCCCCCGGGACTTTTTCCTGTTCTCAAAACTCAAGAAACCCATGTAAGGAAGGAGGATAAAGAAAAAATTGCTGGAAAAACTCAGAAAGTGCTTACCAGAAGTTCTTCAAGCATTAGGAACAACGTTGGCACAAGCGTATTATATCTGGGGACGACATTAATTTTAATAAATAAATAAATAATTTTTGATAAAACTCAAAAGTCGTCTTAGTTTTTGAACACACCTCGTACATAGTCCACGTATCGTATACCCACTCACCAAATGGATGATGCCTGCGGCGGTAAGCCAAACGGATATAAATATCGATACTAGCTGAGCAAGACGTATGGAACTGGAAGTCTTCAAAATGTTGAGGTACTGCAGGATGTCGGGGACCGTCATAAGGCGTAGGGCACGAAGAAATCGGAGCCCTACGGGAAGACGTCCTCAGTTGAACGCACCCGGATCGAACGAAACGGATCCGACAAACTCACCGATCCACGTACGGTCCAGGTAAATCGAAACAAACGACGGGGGTATCGTGAAATAATCGACGAACGAGTACATCTCTAGCATGAACCATAACTTATCACTAGCCGCTATAAACTGTGAACAGAAGGCGAAAATTCACAAAGTTTAAGTTCGGCGTTAGCTCTAGACTTACTCGTATAAAAAAATACACCATAAAAAATATATTGAAGGCAAGGTCGATTTGTTGAGTCACGTTTTCGCTCCACTTTTGGCAATTCTCCACCTGTTCCCTAAGAAAAAAAACAGGTTATTAATAAAACCGCCAATCATTAATTATATTTATTAATACCACGAAGGGGCGTGGCCAATTAGTAAACCTAAACATGTTGTCTTTAAGACTTCGTAGTTGGGGCTTCGAAAAAATAAGTATGTTGAGAAAAGCAACATGCATAAAACACAATTTTGGATTAAAAAAAAACAACGAATTCAAAAACTTTCCGCGAATTTTAGTTATACTGTGATTTTATTTATGAACCATCGGACTACAAGCCGATCATGCTCATAAGTCGCCGACGATCGCTTTAATTCTCGTAGGCCATGATAGCGATGCTTGGCAAAGGTTGAAGCAGCTGTTTTCGTACGCACGAGTTTCGCAGACGTTAAATTAATCAACCGTTACAGTAAATTTAATCCTCACCCAGTATTTACGTTATTAATTTATTTGATAAAAATTAGGATTGGGGGTTTTACTTAAAATATCAAAATTCTCCTCTGCTTTCTGGCCCCACGAAGTAAAGAAGAAGAACTATGACAATATTTTTGATAATGATTTGATTCTGTGGTGGAGCATTGCACGAGGCGGTTTAACCTCCGTTCGCTCCCGACAGAATCCCTTGTATTCGTCCTCAAAAGTTTGATATCGGTTTCCACTGTGTGGACTTAGTGTTTTTAGTGTTCAGTGCATGTTTTAAAGTGATAATCGTCGTCGGCCCCGTCGTTTTTCCCTGTTCACGCCGGTATGGAGGCCGGATGGGCCCGGATGGTCCGCGGTGGAAGCGGGGGGAAGCCGATTTTTTTGGTATCGGTCAGAATCGTTTTTTGCTAGCTGAGCAAATTATTGGTTATTTTTCTTCTTTGCACGTGGTGGTCATTGACCAGAAGCTAAAATCCTCGACGGAAGTCGGCAATGGGCGAATGATCCTAGCAGTCGAGCCCAACATTTTTTTTGTGAAACGCATAATTGAATTGAATTGAATTGATAATGATTCAACATGCGCGTGCGCGAGGTTAAAAAAAAACCTTTGTAACCAGTGATGTCGCGGATTTTAACAACCAATAGATAGATCTCCAATAACTTGGGATGCGACATTTTTTCAAAATGTAGTTTTCGTTAAATGTCCCGGCAACACGAGTTAAGTGTGTGTTTAGAAAGAAAACGGCACAAAGTACAGGTTAGTGGGTGAAATGTAGAGGCATACGTGGAAAATCAATATCTGCTCAATTGTTGCCGTATTAGGACCACTATATTATATAATACCTATTTGGTTTCACAGGCAAAAAATTCGACAGCAAAATCAGTATTGTACGATGTACACTTGCTGCTCTTATCTGGGCAAGGTGCCATTCCTTCATAGGTACTAGGCAACCCTACTTTTATGGCATGTTCTTTCATACTGTTCGATATAGTTGGAGAATCGGTGGGTTTGGGTTTCCAGTCTTATTAGTCGTAAGCCGTTATGGGTAGCAACTTATACTTATTAAAATTAAAGTTGTTTTTAAACAAATATACTTACTTTGCGTCTATAAAATAGATTACGAGCGATGCTATGCTAAGTATGAAGACCAGTACAACCTGAAACAAGGAAAATCCACTTTATTTTTCCCTAATTATGCGCTTCCTATACAATTTAATTAGCAACGTCGCACGCCTGCTAAGTCCTTGCGTCTCCAATTTTATCGAAATTAAAAGGTGCGAAATTGAAAGCGTCCCGACAAAGCTGAAGTAATTGACCGGAAGATGTCGCGACCCAAGCAGTTTCCATGCTAATCGAGCGTCCGATTAGACATTTTATTGCATCCGCGTGTCATTTCAAACGTTTTCAACTACGCGCTGTCACGAATGCAGCAAAATCCATCGCCCAATGTTTTTGAAATCGTCAACCAATCAATATATTAACTTTCATTCGCGAAATGAGCCTTGTAGTCGCGCATTTGCCAAACATGCATCATTTTCCGGACTTACCAGGATGCGGCCAGTGGTGGTCTGGCCGGAAATGAGTTCCCCAGCCCAATCCTTGGCCTCTGTCATGAACGTCCCCTCGAACTCTTGCTTGTTCTGACGCGCCGCTTTCTGTTCTTTCTGTTTGGGGTCGTTCGGGCCGTATTCGGCCTCCTTGCGGCAGCAAAGGAACGCAAACAGTCGCCATACCTGCGAAAAATGTGTTATTGTTTTAAGAATTTTGTTAACTGACATTTTTTTCGCAAATAAATATTGCCTAAAAGTGATGCCGTCACAAAACGCAAGATATTTTTTACTATCGCTGTTAAAATTAATCATTTGTAGTCCGTTCTCTTTCTGATAGAATAGAATTCGACAGGACAAAAAATCGCGTTGGTCATGACAGAAAAAACTAACCAAGCGTCCGGCAGATGGAGCGCGCGCTGTTTAGCGTTTTTTCTGTCGAATTTGAATCGATGTCAACAACGCGTGACAATATTATTTGATCGAATAGCTAGCTATTCCAAATGCGACGCTACTTATTCATTATTTTAATGACATCTGAATAATTATGTGTTTATGTGACCAAGTTTATTAAAAATCGTGGTAAACATGTTTGTCGGGACGACATTTTTTCGAATGCCAGCTTTATCAACTGCAGCGCGGCGAAGACCGTCCTTTAATTTAACATTCCCGGAATTAAAATTTATAATTATGCTAATTAACTAGACGTGTAGTTGAATTTAAAACAAATTGCAGTTGCTGTATGGTGTGGACCGCGGAAAATCCGCAATTACACCACGGCGGCATATAATAAAGGCTAAAACTAATTTCTAAATTTAAACTTGCGATTATAATCGATGATAAATTATTAGAGCCGAGGAAAAGTCGATATGCATGGTGTCATGGCAGATAGCATCACCCGGGTGACTGAACAATGTGCAATGTAGTGATTAATGTTCGCCTTGATGAACGCATATCGCTCGCGGGTATTTTGCTAATCGAGTTGAGGCAGCAAACTGGAATTAGAGCCGTCTCAGAATTCCGTATAATATAATGCATAGTTAGAACGTTTAGACGCGCCCTTAATTCGTTTTTAGTGTACCTAATTTGAGTTTAATGGGCACTGCGACTTGTCAACGTAGCTAGTTAACCTAACTTTTTGAAACACGTGTCTACGACTTTAATCGATAATTATATCGATGCAACCGGAACTAAACGTCAGACGGACGTCAAATGTCAAATTCGAGCGATAAAAAACTCTCGCGGATAGGTAAACAAAACAGGTACTCGAGAATTGGGTTAATTACTTAACGATTATTATTTTATAAACCCGTTCGCGCGTAAAACTTTACGAGCGCTCGATTTTCCGTTATATTTCCCGGTGTACTTACCGCTCAATAAAACGCGGGGTTTATAAAAATAACGACGTACGCGTCCGACGAAAAAGAAAAAAACAAATTTCAACGGCGGCGTATATTTTAACACAATACTTAATAGTTGACACTAGTTCAGATGCCAAACGTCTATTTATACACTTTGTAAGTTTACAACCAAAAGTCGCGGGTTCATTAGGCGGTCGCATATTATAAATACCGGCAGTCTATTTATAATCGAGTTAAAGAAATTGTTATTTTCGATGTCTAGCGCGCGCGACTCATTTTACGCGACTTACTAGAGCATTGTTTATACTTTTTTTTGGCGAAGTCGACCAACTAGAGCGTGTTTTTATGTTGAAAATGCCCAGGACGCAGGTTCGTCGTAGGGAAGAGTGATTTCGTCTTGTTTTCGGCCGATTATTTCGTTCTCTTGATTTAGTTTTTTTGCCATCCCTAATCCTTCTCCATTTTATGGTAACGGTAAAAAATATTGAGGTAAGTCACTCAATATGCGCATGCCCGGTTATTTAAAATTCCGCTTTCAACCAATAAGACGGCGTTCAACAACCAACATGGCCGCTGACAATTTGTCGATTCGACAGGTTTCAGCGGTAGCGTTTTTACGGCAGTATTTCCTCAAAATGTGCCCAGATCTCGTTAAATATTCTGTGAAAATAAATAAGGTACGTAAATATCGCAATTTAGAAAAAAAAAATGCACAAAGTGCAGGATATTTTCCGTCTCTAGCCATAGATGTTCTATTTGAAAATAATTTTGGGTCAGATGACCAAACCGATAGTTAATTTCCAGCGACTACCGCTTTCATTATTTAAGTTGTACGACTTTGGCGGTAATAAATATGCATACCGGAACTATTTATGATGTATTGACAAAGTAGACGCTATGGCTCCTATCGATCGCCACGTGTCGCGAAATGCATGTTATAAAATTATTTTTTTTCGATATTAAATATTCACATTTCGAGAGCAAATACAATGTTGACTGAGAATTTTAACAGTATTACACCCATTTGCGCAAGCGAGTTATAGAAAGCAATAAATACGATATCAACACTCTTCTAGTTGTAATTTCTAGTTTTAAGGCCTTAAATTGTGCTAACGAAAACAAACTTTGTTAGAGCTCAAAAATACCCACCCCACCTTACTTTTTCACAGAACTACACGCACTACTGATGGAAACCGGACAAAAAATAAAATTGTGTTTAAGATTTATTTTTTGTTTTGTTTTTTTAATTACACGATAACCGAAGATTAGTAAAAGCTTTATCTAATGGGGCGGAGAAGGAATCGGTATAACCTGATATAAGGGGACTGAAAAAATAAAAAGTTCGTGGGTGCAACAGGAGCAAAAATTTTTAAAAAAAAATCCCAAATTGTGGTTCAATTGTTTCGTAAAAAAAGCAAAAACGTCACAGTTTCGGTTACCGTATCCGAATTTGATGATAAATTATTCAAAAAATTCGATTTTCCAATGCGGGGTTGTGCCGGGGTTTCGTCACGGGATTGGATTAGACTCCAAGTAGGGCGACCGCGTTAATATAGGTCAAAATCTGACCCGGATCGGAAGGGCGGCCTTACCAAAACGATACACAATCCCGCCAAGAAGGTGCATATGGACGAAAGCAAAAAGCACCAGTACTTTCGTTCCTGCAGGCAATTGTCGAGGGTGACATTCGTGGGTGTGACAGGGGAAACGCACTCCGGGTCCTCGGCCGTCATTTAGCCGCCCGCGGCGTCTTATCGACCACTACCATCGAACGAACCCGGTTATTGCACACGCATACACCAAACAACACACTGATAACTGCTGACGTTACGACTGCTACGACGCGCTGGACATATATATTACTGCAAATATGTTTTGTGAACGTTGCATGCGATCAGACACCCGCAGAGCAACTGAGAGCGACGCCTGACCGCGACGACGCCAGCGCCGACGCGTCCTTCTGCTGCAGCGGATCGATTGAGACGGAACGAGATCCGACGACGTCGCGACGCGCCTTCACGTGACACGAAAAGCACGCCCCGAGTGTTATTGTTTATAGGATGGCTGATTATTAATGGGTACCGGCGTTAATTACAATTTCCGAGTATATGAAAAGTTTTAAGTTCGCTTAGAATGAATTTTTTAGGCGACGGCCGAATGACCATGCCTCCGTGATCCTCTAAAAATAAAAGAAGATAATCTGTACTTTGAAGAAGATATACAAAAACACGTTCGGGACTTAACCTCAACTTTTTACTGTATACCTGTACATTATATATATTACGAGTTTACGATATTTAATTAATTTATACTTACTTTTTACTTAACATCCCTCACAATGACGGAAGAGTCGAACCTAAGGTAGTTCATTAAACCGCGAATACCGCGCGGGCTTGATAAAAACCACACTTCTCTCCTATTCGCAGCAGTAAAAACGGGAGCGTTGATAACGACGCGGATTCCTTTTCGACTGATGACGACAAGCAGATGAACAGCGAAGCCGAATACGAATCGTCAACCAACGTTTTATCAAAATCGATAGACGACGACAAAAGGGAACGAAAAGTGATAGAACCTCAGGGAAATTGCTACTGGTGAACCTGTTCAATGGTTGTAATTAGAGTTTTACCAGCTTTTTTTGTTTAAATTTTAGCGGAAAGGATAGAAACTTGAACATAGTTGAATTACTGTGTGCAAATTGTACCCGATGGTTTCACGAGTCTTGTATCGGGTACCAGTTGGGAAAGTTAGTATCCTTTCTATCGAATTATGTCTTCCTTTGTAAAAATTGTTCACCCACGGGGCTGGAAACGTTCCGGAAGAGCCAAGCGCGTTTGTACTCCAAAGCCAAGCAAAGTGGGCTTGCTTAATTTTGTTCTTGCAGAAATTACGCAAATGATAGTAACGACCATTGCCAACCTGCAGCAAAGCAGCGTGAAAGAAGGGTCTAACCGTTTAATGTTCAACAAAGAGAAGGAGATAATACCATATATTGAATACCATTGGGAAGCCCTTACTACCACCTCTAGAAGAGTGACGCAGTCGTGGCATATAACCGTCACTAAGGCATTAATTAAAGACATCCATATACTTTTTGTTTTCGAAGAAGGTCCAGATGGTCAAATGTACGGACTTATTAATACTGACCTGACCCAATTAAAACCCAATTATGATGCAATGATCAAGGGCGGGACCTTGAAAGTGACTGATATGGGAATCCAACACGGTAAAAAAATTGCTTAATTTTTTTTACCAAAGACCCAGTTTCTTCAATGTTAAGATTACCAGTTTTTATCATTAAAAAATCTTATCAATTGATTCCTGGAAATTTCTAATCGCCGAATTTTATCTACAGATGTCATTTTCTCTTAGCTTTAATTTGTTCCTTGTCCTGTGAGCTTTAACTGGGACGAGTAAGTATTTAGTGACTAAAAAGACTCACTTAATTACACACTGGTACGTTTGAAAGAGATTTTAACCTATTGAAAATCAACCAAACCATTGACAGACACAGAGCACATAAAAGCAACATTGTTTAAAGTAGGCCGTGGTTACCCCGTGCTGCTAATTTTCGATCTGAAATGTAACGACGGGTCTGACGTCATTGGCTTAATCTATGGGTGCGTTATCCGTCCCAGGAAGAAATAAAATTTTCGGTGCTAACTGGGTGATTAAATCCCATATCGGGTGACTAAATAGCACCATGGAATCTGTTTTTCTTTATTCTTTTTTTTTAATTTTTTTAAATCAACTTTACCAGTCACCATTCAATTTCGCGTTTTCCCAGTCAAGTAGGCTAGGTTTATTTTGACATATTTTTCGTCTCGACCACTTACATTTTTCATTAGGCTAATTTGCTTATTTTAAATGGCCAAAATAAAAGTGGTGAACAGGCCGAGGCCTCGGAGTAAGGCCCTTTTAGATTTTCGATTTTCTTTTACGAGATTTACGTCACACGCAGTTCCAGTCGGCGGCGGCGTCAAATCCAGGAATACCAAGAGAAAGTTCCCCGGCGAGGTGGGCGGGCAGGGAAAGAAAGGTCGGGGGGCCGATCTGGGGACGCCGAAATTGCCCGCTCACGGGTACCCCTTGGATCACCCGTTCAATAAGGACGGGTACAGGTATTTGTTGGCCGAGCCCGACCCGCACGCCCCCTTCAGGCAGGAATTCGACGAGAGTTCGGACTGGGCGGGAAAACCCATACCCGGGTGGTTATATAGGACGTCCATACCGAGTACGGTGCTCCTCGCGTTGCACGACCGGGCGCCCCAGTTGAAAATTTCAGAGGACAGACTCGCAGTGACCGGCGACAAAGGATATTCTACGGTGCGGGCCACACATTGTAAAAAAAATAAAATAAAAATATTATGTTTTTTAAGTGTTTAATACTTCGGTTTTAAGGTGTAACGAAAGGGATTTGGTATTGGGAAGCCACGATCGAGGAGATGCCGGAAGGTTCGGCGACGAGATTGGGGTGGGGTCAAGATTACGCGAATTTACAAGCCCCCTTGGGTTACGATAAGTTTGGGTACTCTTGGAGGTCGAAAAAGGGGACAAGGTTCCACGAGTCGCACGGTAAACACTACAGCGACGGTGGGTACGGAGAAGGCGACACCGTCGGGTTCCTGATAGTATTACCCCGAAATGGTACTACAAAAATGGTACCGAACACATACAAGGACAGGGTAAGAGTTCAGGAGCGCGTGAAACGTGTGCACGGGCCAGTTGTTTTTAGCCATTGGTGAAATTCAAAAGTCACTTGTATTATGAAGAGAAAGACAACGTACAGGAGAGGTTAAAATCTCTGATGACCTTACCTGGGAGCAAGGTAGTTAATTTTAAGAACGGCGAGTGTCAAGGCGTCGCTTTCGAGGATATCTATCAAGGGTCTTATTATCCTGCACTTTCGTTGCACCGAAACGTGACCGTATCCGTGAATTTTGGGCCCAATTTCAAGTATCCCCCCTCGACTAAAGAATTTAATTACAAAGCCGTGAGTTTGTCGCACGAAATGCTCACACTGTTGCGCAAATATTTAATTTTAGATGGCCGAAAGGGGCGAGGAAGCTATTTGCGATCAAACTATAGCCGACGTCATTTATCTGACTGAAAATGAAGGACGGTTGCGTCTCGATAGTTTCGTACTCTGACAGTAAAGTACCTTTTTTTTTTTCAATATTGTTTTTCTTCCATTAAAAAAAAGTGTAAAATGTTTATAGCTAAGTGATGTAACTTCGTGCCCACAAAAAATTTTCAATTATCTCTGTAATGTAATCATTAAAGACAAAATAAGTTATAAATGTAATAAAAATATCCTGGGTGTACCTTGGAATGTAAAGCCAAGAAATCAAATTGTTTTATTTATTCTCCCAATCCTTCCAATCTCTAAACTTTATAAAGAATTTTCATCCATACCAGTTTACACTTCATAGTTCTTCGTGAATTTCTACACATAGCCGCTTAAACAACTGTAAAATGAATATCAAAAAACGCCAATACGTATAACCTCACACTGTCGGCAATGAAAAAATCAACCAGCTGATAACCTAAAATTCTAACAATTCGAATTTGAGAAGTTGTTTAAATTCGCTGCAAATTTCACGAATAACTTCACAACAACGCCAAAAAATGAAATTCTCAACTAACCAAAATCCGTGTGTCTACAGCAAATTTTTCCTATTTTCCGAATCCACCTCGACAATTAGGGCTCGCATCGATTATCCGACTGCTCTCCGCCCATTGTTCGGGCGTTTTGGCCTCGATTGCCAGCGCATGGACCCCGTTTTGCAACTCATATTTAAGAGCATCGTTTATTATCCGGTGTCTCTGTAAACCAACTCAAAAAAACAACTCGACCAGCAAGTTTTGCAGTTTTACCTTTAACAGAGGCATGCCTGTGAATTTGTCTGACACCACCACCACTTTGAAATGCGTTTCAGAGTTCTTTGGTACGTTGTGCATGTGGGACTCGTTGATTACGCGTAAGTCTTGGGGGGCCAAAAGATCCGTCAGTTTCGTTATTATAGCTTTCTCTACAGGCTTTTCCAAGAAAGACATTTTTCTCATCAAATTTAGTATCGGCATTTAAAAATTTGAAATGGGTACTAATTTTAGATCAACTCGCTGGCTTTGGTTACTTTTTGTTTATTTTCCAAAAAAAATAATTATTTAGGGAGCATTAGGAATGCATATATGCAAACTCATAAGAAATAAGAAAACACAGATAAAACCGCAGAACAGCGAAAATTTGAATCGAGGTCACTTTTCTGTGATGATCTGCACGTTCCATTTTTCGAATGTTGGGCACACTGGTGTCACATCATCGTGTCACTGTCACTTCGCCAGTGTCAAAAATCTACGTTAAAATCAGTTAAAAACTTTTATTGACTAAGCAAAAGGGCAATAAAATTAAGTTTTTCCAGTACTGAAAGTAAATTTTCTTTTTCTAACTTCGTTCTGTTATTGTAAAGTTAACTGTGCAAGTTCCTATTTTAAAGGTAACGGAAATTTAAGCAGCCGCTTACTTTTTGGAAAAAATGTTCATTTGGGATTGGTTTACTGGAGTTTTGGGATATTTAGGTAAGTCTATATATGCAAAGTACATTTGTGGAATTAAATTAACGCAAAATATATTCAAGATCGCGAGTGGCATTTTTTATTCTTTATTAGTACTTTCATAATCACTTTGTACTTGAAATTTTCTGATTAATTGATGTTGATTCAACTGGGATTAATCATAGATTTTGGCTTATAAAAATTATTTGTTAGTCTAAATGTATATGAATTTTAATTTTGTTAGGTGTGTTGTCTTGTTCAGGTTCATCAGTATTCTCACATTATTTTAAAACGAAAAAGTTGATTGGTTTATTTCCAAGTAGCTTATAATTTGTTTTCCTACTAGTATGGCGTTATTTCGACTAATTATTTACAATTACGTGCTACGTAATTTTGAATCGGTATAACCAAGGCTGATGACTTGTAAAAATCGTCCAGTTGAATCAGATTATGTCGTTATCAATTTCGCGTAACTATTAATGTTAAAAGGTCGTAATTTGAATAAATAGCAAATTTTAGCGACTGTATCATAATAGATGTTTACCTGTTAAACAATATTCCTATGTTTTGGTTGAAATAATGAAATTGTTAGGTTTACAAAAGAGAAAAGGAAAATTCGTATTCCTGGGACTCGCGAGTTCGGGAAAAGCCACTTTAATTCGGCAATTAGTCGATGACAAAGATATTAGCTCGGTGCCCTACGTGTTAGATACAGACACTGACAACACTAGTGGTGAGTTATTAAGCTCATATTAAAGCCTTTGTGCATGTTTACGCAGGATTGTGGAAGAAATCTGGCAAGCTACTTTTCCTGGGCTTGGACAATGCTGGAAAAACTACCCTTTTACACATGCTCAAGGATGACCGGCTCGCACAGCATCTTCCCACTCTTCATCCTAGTAAGACTAATTATATCTGTTTCTTCATTATCTTACTAAAACAATTAGTGTTTTTATTTCACTCGCCTATTACTCCCTATAAATGTTTTCGATAGTATAAGAGATTTTTTATTTTTTGTACTTAGTTTTTATTGAAACTAAATTTTTTCTCAGCATCCGAAGAATTATCCATTGGTAACATGAGGTTCACTACATTTGATTTGGGCGGACATTCTCAGGCCAGGAGGGTGTGGAAAGACTATTTCCCGGCGGTGGATGCTATCGTATTTTTAGTAGACGCCAATGACAGGCCTAGGTTTTTCGAAAGCAAAGCCGAATTGGACTCGCTGCTGACGGATGAGAGTTTAGCCAATTGCCCAGTACTTATCTTAGGCAACAAAATTGATTTGCCGGGCGCAGCTTCGGAGGATGAGCTTAGAAATTTTTTCGCTCTATTTGGACAGACAACCGGCAAGGTAACGGTATTACCAAAGCGAGTAAAGAAACAGTGGAAGTAACTTACTCTTTTAGGGCAAAGTACCAAGATCGGACCTACCCGGGCGCCCCTTAGAATTATTTATGTGCTCGATTTTGAAGCGACAAGGTTATGGCGAAGGTTTCCGCTGGTTAGCCCAATATATTGATTGAGTGTTGAAATCCTTTTCCGAGTTTGTTTCGTAACGTTTTTAAAACTTTATAGATAATTTGTTTCTAAATTTGATTAAGCCCTACCTTCTCTAAATTCAGTCCCATATTGGTAATTTTATGGCCCACTGTTGTATTTTTAAAGCAACTTATCTGTAAAGTTTTCGCTGCCATTTCTGGATGTAAAGAAAACTTTGAAATAAGTTTACATGTATTTTTTTATGTTTCATTGGTTCAATTAATAAGTGGCCCCTCGTCTTTTTTTTTCTGTAAATTATTGCCCAGGAGATTGTTGTAAAAAATTGTTTTTACCTCTGTATAAAAAAATGATATTAAATGCCCCCCCCCACCCCCATTTTTTTTTTAAATTTAATAAAGTAATTACTTTCTATAAATGTCTTAATTTCCTTTTTTTTAAATTAGTGAGATATATGGCTTAAAAAAAATGTAACAAGCTTGCCAGTTGATTGAGTCGAAATTGTATAATAATCGAAAAATAACTTTTACAGTGCAAATATAGAAAAAATTGTTGCCTCTACAAAAGTTGTGACAAAAATGAATTGCATATTAACGTAGAAGACGGTTGGAAGATGACATCGTCATCAATTCATTTTATTGATCTGTGGGTGAAATTCCATGGATCACTCGCCCATAACCGGCACTTGTTCGGGTACAAACCTTTTTGTTGTCGTATTACATTATGACTGTTTATCTCAAACATTCACTTTAGTATAGCTAAAAAAGTAAAATAAAACAATCTTTTTTAACTGATTAAAATTATTTTTTAGTTACAGCGTTTATCTGCCACACAGAAATCGCATTAAATTGTTTAATCATCAATCAAAGCATACGTCGCATGGTAAAATTTTACTTGGTATTCCAAATAGTTTCCCGTATCCAACGCGTATAATGCGACACCCTGGTGTAAACCCCCGGAACGTTGATGTTTCCGCATTCAATACCGAATGAGGTTATGCCGACAAGGTACCATCTGTTGTTGCTGCGTATTTGAAGCGGTCCGCCAGAATCACCCTGAAAGTAAAAAATATAACTTATTGAGAACAGACTTCTGCGTTCACGGGTGATTCAACTAAAAGTTAGCGTACCTGACAAGTGTCTTTACTCTGAGTCCTACTGCCGGCACATATCTGCTCATCTTCTACTATCCCCTTTGGCAGTTGTCTTTTTGAAACTTCCCGATAAGCCGTCTGACATTCTCTCTGCTCGAACAGCTCCAACCCGACCTTCTGGAGGTCGGCGCTGCCGCCGCCCCCCGAATACGCAGTTTTGCCCCACCCGGTGGCGACAAGATTTTTGTCGCCGTAATCACTTGACGTGAAAATGCATATAGGCGTGACGTATTCGGTAAGCGTCACGGGCTTGTCGAGCTCTAACAGAGCGAGGTCGTTATACTGGGTTAGAGCGTCGAAGTTTGGATGACGAAGTCTGCGTATTACGGTGTATTCTTGAGTGTTCTCGGTGTCTTGTTGTAGATTTAGCGTTCCCAACTTCACGAACTGCACATCGCCGCTGCAACAACAATTCTTTTCTGTGTCATGTTCATATGGAGGCAACGGAAAGAAGTAGTAGATATCCTTCAAACAAATATTCTTTTTTGGCGTGTTTACAAATTAAAAGTTAGGTTAGATGTTCGATTTATACGATATTGAGGAAGACCAAGCATGGAAATGTCATTTGATGAATAGCGACCAAAATTGACTGGTAGATAAAAAACACAAGCAAAGACTAAGAAACAATAAATTCTAAAATGCCTGTCCTCTTTCAAATTTCCCGCTACTTAATACAGTTTTGACATTTACTAGGGAAATCTACAATTGCCTTTTTTTATTCTATGATACGGTTATAATTTACAAGTGAGGTTAGAAGTTGCTTTATTTGGTTCGTTTAAGACAGTTTTAAATCATGGGTCTGTCGCGTTAGGTGAACCGTTCATTTTAAAAAGAAGAAAGGAACGTTGGTGGCATTCCAACCGCACCAAAATTGAACTCTGACCACTGTAACTCACATGGATTCAACTGAGACACAATGCGCGGCCGTGATGACGTAGTTCTCGCTCACCAGGCTACCGCCGCAGAGCCACTGCTTGTTGTCCTGGCTTCCGAACCCCAACGCTGCCTGAAATCGAACACTTTACAGTCAAAAACTCGTTCTTAAATATTCGCACAAGTCAAGCGGGTACCATATGGGGAAATTCCTTTTGACCAGAATTAGTTCCTCCGATCACCATCACACGAAAAGTTGGCGCTGAAGACGTCGTCGTAGATTGGGAGTAGTAATTGTCGCATTCTGAAACGAAACTCGCTTGGCAAGCGGCCTAATGGCGGAGTCGCAGGGTTACTTGTTTCAAAAATGTCTTTTGCCCGTTCCAGCACTTCCGCTGATACCGCCACAGTGTCTTCGGTGGGAGGTACCACGATGGCGGAGTTGATGCGGACTCCTCCACTCAATGGGATAATCTCGGGCGACCAGCTACTTCCGGTAACCGATTGACTCGTGGTAGCGGCGGTACTGATGGTGGAAACGGTACTCTCTGGCGTCACCCATTCCGTTAGCTCGGTTTGGGGTGTCGAAGGTGTGGACGGGACCAGGACTGGACTCGCTGGGAACGCGTTGTTCTGGTCTTGATCGCTTAGGGGTGGGGTGACGATTTTCGCGACGCGGTCATTTCGAAAGACCCGTCCTGGAAAATGGCGGCTGTTGTATCGAAAATAAGAGGAGTCGTGGAGGCTTACCGATTTCCTTAGCGCCGATAAGTTGAATCGCGAAAATCACCGCCAGGGGAATTACGCGCGGCATCATGGTTACGGCGGTACTGCCGCTTAATTTTCGATTTTGCAAGAGAGGAAGTACCATTAATGTATTGTAAATTTCATCAGCGTATTAACCTCGACAGGGTCGAAAATTGGCCTCAAATTAGGAATACCCGTCGTTGCGTGGACGTTACCTCTTTGTATTCGGGATCCGACGCGACGCGGTGCGGCGCGGAAAAGTGCCAAACGGAAAAGGAAGCGTATTATTGGCGTCCGAGTGAAATACGGAGGGGAAATTGTGGGGGATTTCTCTCTAAACCGTTCTCCGACGGAGTTATCCCTCAGAGATACGCAGCTATTCGAACAGATCCAATTTGGAACAAATAGTTCATACTCGTAAAGGCCTGGTGTCACGATATTTATTAGTTTAGCAAAGCGATTAGATTCAATAGTGAACTGTCAACAAGCCTAAAGGTATAACATCTAAAGACCCTAACCAAATCCTCGAACAGGTCAATCAATTTGCCCATATGTATGCGAGCGATGGAAATTTGAAAAGTGAAATATAAGCACAAAGCACAAAAAATTACAAAAAGTACTGAATGCCTTAAGGATAATATAGGAAGTAACACACTGAGAGCAAAGTAAAAGCAAAGCAAGGAAAAGTTGCCTAAAACAGGATAGGATAGAATAGGACGCTATGTAGATGACGCTATAAAAACTACTTCACCCTTGCAATCAAGAAGTGATGATGCTAGGTGGACATCAACAAGATTACACTCATGACAGCATTGAAAGACCCGTCAAAATCTAAATTGGAAAATGATACGAAAACCGTTGAATAGGTCAATTTTCTTACGTATCCGGGTGCAAAATTAACGAGAGATTAAAGTTAAAATAACAACGATAAAAGCATCCCACAAAGGCTTTAATTTTTCAAAGAAACTTTCACAGAGTGCTTAATGCTATTTGAATATTAGTTGAATCGAACTTGGTGACGTCTCGATATTTTTCGTCCGGTCTGCTGTAAACTCCTGGTATCCCAAACGGAATTTTGTCTTTGACAGATCGAAGATTTTGAGAGATTTTTGGTCAAGTGGCAAAATTGGTATTGACGTTATATTTCTTAAGAACTTTTGATATGTGGTCAGTGATGTTTAGAACTTAAGGAAGGACAATCACTCGTCCCATATTAATTTGAAAGCATCTCTTTACTGGACCTTAGCTCCCCACAGCAGCCACAAAGTTCAACCATTAGACAGGAGTTGTTTTGGTCCTCTTAAGGCCAAGTATCCCATCGAGTGTGACCGTTGGATGACTCAACATCCTGGGAGGGCTATCACACAATATCAAGTAGCTGCTCTTTTTAATGAAGCCTACAAACTAGTTGCTACAGTCGGCAATGCTTCCTCGGGATTTTCAGTGACTGGAATTTATCCATTTTTCAAGAGTATGACTTCCTCCCGGCTGCTGTAACTGACAATGTAAATATTATCTCACCAGTCCAAGCAGATGAAAATGACCCAAAAAATGACCAGACAGACAATATAAATACTGACCTGCCAAACCAAAGAAATGAGAATCAGCCAGAAAACAATCAGACATTAGACAATACAGAAATTTACCAGTCAAATCAAAGAGTTGAAGCTAAACTAAAAACTTATCATCAGGTTTTCAAAATACCACAAGTTTTGAAGACAGAGAAAAATGAACATATTGCACTTACTGCTATCAGCCCATTGCCTAAAAGAACTGACACGGAAAAAAGAAAAAGTTTAAAATCGGAAATAATTTGGAAAACAAACAAAACGAAGAATTAGCTACATCAGACCAATGGAAGAAAAGAACGGCCCTGGAGACTGCGAACAATTACTCCAGTGGCAGGACAAGTGCGCGCATAATAACTTGTAGTTTTTTAATAATAAGACTGAGAATCCCAAAGCTTAGGTTTTTTATATGTTTATTTGTAATATGCCAATGTAATAAATACTACCTAAATATAATAGTTTTCATTTTAACATACTTTAAGCGTGAAACTGCGTTTACTTACCCCAAGCGACTCTAAAGAGGGACAACAATGGCAAGTGTGGAATTGCTTTCGGACACATTGCCTTTGAATGGTAGTGGTAAAGTGTATTTTTTGATAGAAAGCTTAATATCTCTATTGTGAAAATTATTAGAGGGATAAGGTCTTTAAATTATGGTTTTAGTGACTTAGGTTGAGATAGTTTTACGACCCTGTAAACAAGAGATAATCGACGATTTTAGGGCCGGTTACCAGTGTGAAAATGTTTGGTCCGATTTTCTATTGATAGGAATATTTGAGAATGATGAATTAACAAAAGTATCATCAACGTACCGTCTCCATAAATGTGCTTTTAGATAGAAGGTGTAGAGTTTTTTCTTCCCCGACACTGATGATAATGGAGAACCCATACCTGTTTCCGACGTTTTTTAAAAAATTTAACAGTTATAAAAAAAATGTTCTAGATAAGCATTTTTTAATTAAAATAAAAAGGTTTGGGTAAAAAGGTATCCAAAATAATGTTGACAGTCTCAGGAATAGAGATTTTAGTAAAGAGGAATTCTGCGTCGGAACTAACCAGAATATCCTATGGATCTAATCGATGCTTTTTAATTGAATAATGAAAGAACAAATTAAGTAAGTCGAAGGGGTAACTCTGGTTTGTGAATCTTAGGGAGTCCGTAAAGAGGGTCAATTTTAGAGTCACAGATTAAATCACGATCATTAATTGATAAAAATGGCAAAGAGCATACCAGCCAAAAGAAGATCCAGAAGTGGAGAAAGAATGCTTTACATCCTCATCAGCAGCTTTACTAGAATAAATAGGTGATAACCTATCAGATGGGAAAATGTATTATAAGAAGAAGAAGCAGAAGAACGATTTTAGCAAGAAATCCTCATATCGCGGTGACTATATTTTTTCTACTCCCTTCTGTAAAATGCCGTATTATACATCAATCTAGCGTGCGTTACTTTACTACTAGAGTTTCTTGTCCCACGAATCCGAGCCCGAGCGGATGTTTCCGGAATTTTTAACCTTACCGACTTGACAATTAATAATTAATAAAAGCAAAGCCACCTAACTAATATTTTGTTTTTAGAAAAATGTGTTTACTTATCTGGTTTGATTTGGTGTCAAAATGTTGCAAAAAAACTACCGGTTTTAAAAAGTTTTTGTTCAAACTAGGGTGCTATTTGAAAAAAACTAGGTTATCCTAAAAAAATAATACTTCATTACATTAAATGCAAATAGCATTAGACAAGTAAACAAAAGTTTCATTTACAATTTTTATGCAACAAGTGCGCTAATCGGCAACGGTAAACGAGTGAGTTAAAAAGTTTATTGAACGTGTTGCATACTATACTTTTTCTACGACCGTTAGTTTTTCGAAGCGAAACGAAATTGACGTGGTAAAGCGACGCTTCCCGCACGCTAGATCGGTGGGTAATTAGGCATTTTACAGACGGGAGTTGAAAAATAGTATTTATGAAGGTCACAGCCTCCTAGACAGAATTTTCAAAAATTAACTAAAAATGACAAAAAACAAAAAAGAAAACAGAACAACCGTCCCATCCTAGGTAGAATGATCTCCTGAATCCAAAAATAGGTGTGTAGGTTGTGCCATGTAAAATTCGGTTACTGTCGTTTCCGCTCAAACCGGAAGTGGAACCATTGACTACATATTGCTAAAAAATTGGACAATTAGCCTATATAAACCCTCCAAATTTCAAATCGCTCCCTCAACCCGTTTGAAAGTTATAGAGTGTTCCCACTTAATTGTGTAACAATATTAATATTTTCGAAACCAAACTTTACAAGAGAGCAAGATACGGTTTTTTTGAAGCTAGATTTCTCGCTCGATCACATCGAAGAATGGTTAAATGGTCACGAACCCCTAGTAGATTTTCTTCGACATTACATCCTAACATACGTTTTACCACTGAGTTGGAAACTAATACTAACCTTCCATTCTTAGATATTCTTATCAATCGAAAATCAGACCTAACTCGTCACCGGACGAAAAACATCAACTAGACTCAAAGAACAGGGCACTCAGCTGTTGCCGAACACACTCCTGAAACCGGAAACAAAATTTTATTCAATAAAACTAAAATTCTTGCTTGTAATCAATTGTTTTACCGACGAAAAATCCGAGAATCTATAGAAATCTATAAACAACCTAACAATCTTAACCGCGACTCAGGCCTCTACCTGTCACCAATATGGGAATCAGTCATCAGAGACGGTGTTGATGCCCTTCATTTAGCTCCGCCCCCCTCAAACAATAGATAAGCAGATACAGTGTAAAATACGAGCCAGTTTCAGTCAAGCTCTGAAGAAGCCAACAGGATGATTGGCGAAACGTCAGCAAGTTCGACTCAGCAAAAACCGACGCAGGGGGAATCCAGAAGTTTTGTAAAAAGTATTACAGTAGCCTGTGGAAGTTTTTTTGAAAAATTAAAGGTTAGTGACTTTGCATACAAAGGCGCAATTTAGTGAGTAAGGAATAGTATATTATGCAACAAGCGCGGTAAAGGGCATTTGACTCACGAGTTTATTTGACACGAGCGGAGCGCAGCGGAGCGAGTTTTTAATAAACGAGTGAGTTAAAAAGTTTACCGAACGTGTTGCATACTATATTTTTTCTACGACCGTTAGTTTTTGGGTACATTTTCGCAAAACAACACGAATACATTCACTGACATGAGCGTCAGAATTGACAAACATCAAAATTCAAAGCGTGGGAAATATCTCCGAAAACATCCGACTGCTCTCGCGCGGTAAAATCCCGGAAATGTCCGAAGTAGCTCGTATTCATGGGAAACGAAACTGACGTGGTGAAGTGACGCTTCCCGCACGCTAGATCGGTGGGTAATTAGGTATTTTACAGACGGGAGTAGAAAAACACTGTTAGAACAATTGTTTGTTTAATATCTAAGACACTGCAACATTAGCAAAAGTAAGGCAACGTTTTTTTGTTCGATTAAGGTGGCCAAACTTTATCTTCGATCCACTGTATGTAACGGGACACTCTGGTGTATACTCCCGGCACGTTGGGCGCTAGCCCGCAGGCTTGACCGAACGATGTGATCCCCAGTATGTCGTACATACATTTGATATCGTTCGTTTCCTCTTTGTAGACCTGAAGGGGACCTCCGGAGTCGCCCTCGCAGGTGTCTCCTATGATTTTCCTCGACCCCGCGCAAATCATTACGTCGTCTCTGATGCCATCTTTCAGTTTGGACTTACCCGCCAGCCTTTTGAACGTCTGGTTGCATTCGGGCTGACTGAATAACTCCAACACGACCTTTAGCAACAATTTGCTGCTGTCGGTGAAAGTACCCAGTCTGCCCCAGCCCGAGGCTATCACTTTACTGTCGGGTAATCGATTATCGTAGTGGAGACAAGCCGGTCTGGCGAAGGAGTTCAATTCTACTGCTTTGTGAAGCTTCAGTAAACCAATGTCGTTGTAGTGGGCCGGTAGGACGTAGTCTGGGTGTTTTATCCTGTCGGCGACTTCGAACTGCTGAACGTTGATGAGATCGTCTACATTAATGAACCCCACCCTCACGTACTTTGCTTCGCCCCTGATAAAAGTGCTTATTCAGTCCACAGAGCACCCTTAATACCCAAAAACGATTTGGGAGGTGACTCCTACTCACCAGTTCCTGTCAGTGAGGCAGTGAGCCGCCGTGAGTACGAACTGCTCACTGATCAGTGATCCGCCGCAGAACCACATTATCTCGGCCTCACCCTGGTAACCTATGTGAGCCTTAAGCGAAGTGCATCAGGTATATTAAAAGTTGAAGCAGGACCAGTCGATTTAGCTTACCATATGGGGGAACTCCTGGGCAGTGGCCTCGGTGCCACCGACGATCAGTTCGATCTTATCGAACGGACAGTCGTACCTCACAGTGTCCTCTTCATCGGGTATTCCTATATAAGACGGTTCCGTGACCCAAACGTACTGGCTGTACTCCTTGCATTCTGAAACAAATTAATGGCACCTCGGGTTACGATGTATTGCTTTGGTAACAACTACTGAGCATGTAGGATAATGAGTAGAATTATTTTTTGCACGCACCTTGTACAAAGTCACTTTCCTTTTCTCGAAAGTGAAACGGCACTATCGGCACATTTTTTAAATTTTTAAAATCTTCAATAGTAAAGTTTTGGTTAGTTCTGGTTAGTTTCTTTGCTATCCAGAACAAACTCCGGTTTTGGAATTTTAATAACTATTTTTCAACCCTTAACCTCTTCCAGTTTCAATAGGTTTCGTCAGAGGACTAAACCCATATATCTGCCAAATTTTGTGCTACCAATGACGTGAAAAAAGGAGCAAAATTTGAAAAATTTAGCTCTAACGGTTCGAGAGGAAGATATGAAATGTTGCTACAAGCATAGATACTTTCATATAAGTGAAATTATCTCGTTAAATAAAATCTAAAGCAAAATTTTGAAAAAGTGAAAACAGAAAAAGCAACTATAGGCTATTTCAGATAAGTCTAGAGTAAAAAAACGAAGAAGTTCACACAAAACAAATACCCAATCTAGGGTGGTGTTTGGCCAGGATGGCAGTAATTTTCTTAGAAACTAAAAAACATTTTAAGCCACTTTAAAAAGTAAGGATTTTGATTTTGAAATTTTTTGCTGACGAAGAAAATACTCCAAAGAGCGGAAAATTTTTTTTATGTGTGAGGATTAGTGGATGAGTGAATTAATAACCTACACTTGGTGCCTTGTTTGTATTGTAGTATAACTGGTGAATATACTGCATAGCTGAAATGATACAACTGAAATAGGATATATGCCTTTAATGCTCTGAATCGCCTCTCTAAAGGCTTTTTCTAAATATGGCTTCACTAAAAGGCTTGATTGGAGACCAGATATATGGTAGTAGGCTATGCACCGAGGCGTAATTGCTAGGGATGTGAGCAAAAGTGATAGGATTATCATGCCATTAATATAGATATAAAGTACTGAAACTTCTCAGTAGGTGATTTCATTAACGTTATTTTTCTGATGAAATTATTTGTTTTATTCTAAAATTTGAAGTTCAATTGTGGCCAAATTCTTTTCGTGTATTCCTAAACAATACAAGTATGCCATTAAGAGGTATTCGTTTGGTCACCCCTTTGCGTCCTAATATACAGTGATAAATGTTACTTACTCGCCAAGGATATTTCGCCAGGCTTTCTAGTCGGTTTCGGTTTCGGCGGAGGCTCTTTCAAGTCCCCCTTCTGCACGCAGCATACTATCGATTTGGACCACTCGAAGCCGCAAATTTGGGGATAGTGGCCAAGCTGTAGTTCCCTGATGGCCTCCTCGCATTCGCTGTAGTACTTGCAGATGCCCACTTTGCCGTTCTTCTCGATAACGCATGGGTCTGCTGCGGACACGAAAGTACCGATTTTAAGCAGAAATTTGTCCACAGGTTCGACTATGCGGCACTTCACGCGCGTCACAAGCGCAGCGAGCGGCAAACGTTTTTAAATCAACATTGTAATTATTAATGGGATAATAATTAGTAGTAATTATTGGGTGTTCGCGAAAAACCAACGACATATATGACTCAGTCGGATAAAGTTTTAACAAATAGCGCATAAACTATGATAGCCATCAATTAAATAAATTATGACGCTGAGTCATGATATTTTTAAAATTTTTAAGGTGTTGTCTAAAGAAAAGCAGGTTTTCCTAGCGAGTGTTCAAGGATAAAGCTCCACCGATCTGTTGGTCGGCGTTACAATTTGCGACTGCGACGCAAATGATAAAAAGTTACTTTGCTCTGTACGACATTTTTGGAAAATCCAAATTTGAACTAATTCGGAAATACAATCATGGCCAGGGGTCAAGGATCGTTAATCTTACGGTATCCCCAAGTTTTGCGATAGCGATAGTATTCATTTATTCTTAATAGCTCAGTTATACTAAAAACCATAGTTTGGCATTCCGTTTTTAAGGCTTGAAGGTTATTAAGGCTTTAAACTGTATCAAGGACGACAAGTGATTGGTTTTATTTAAATCCATCATAAGATTCATTCTCTTCCTTAATTGTTCTTTGTATAATTTCTTCTACAACTTCTACAAATCCCACAACAAGAATCTTGTACTCATATCTATGCCATTTCTAGTTAACATCAAAAAGTACCAAGGGACAAATTGAATGGAATATATAATTACTAACAATTGTAGCTATATTAGATATTAGAATTAGCCAAAAATAAAATCGTCACTGCATCTTCATGGTGTTACGCCAAAGCCACGTATTTTGCTTAATTATGGCAGTTGTGGCATATTTTGAATATTATGATTAATGTTCAAAATAAAAAAAATGTTTTTATTGGTTGAAATGCTGTATATAAGAAAATGATAAAAATGCTAATATGACTAGGCGTCAATAAATTACATACAAAATATATAAAGAATATGAATTTAATTAATTTCCTGAATACAAAGTTGTTAAAGTATTATTAAGGGATGTAAAGTTTTAATTACTCAATCCAGATGCAAACTATTGATATCGCTTATTTAAGTTCTAATTAGCTCTCTAAATGAGCCTATCTTCCCTGTGTATTTCCATCTATTTGCATCTGGCCTTGTTCACATTTTTTTGATTAATTCTTATTTTTATATTTTGAAATCGGCATAAAATTAGTTTTTTTTATAAAATAATACACAGGGCCTCCAATTTAACAAAACATAACTTTTATATGTAATACTTTTTAGCACACCTTCTATATACTTAATATGTAAGTACGTAAAATTAAATCTTCAACTTTTGTATTCGACTATATTTCTAAAATGTAAAGCAAAAAAGTCAATAATGGATCGTGTATATTATAAGGCTTTTTTTAAAAAAAATACTCCTATTAAATACGTACCGCTAATTAATTAAACAACAAAAGCACCCCTTAACTATTTAAAATGTCTAAAAATGCACCTTTATGGAGAGTTTTTGGTTTAGTTTTAGTTATATTATTATAAATTTTATTTTTCACAACCAACCTCAATTAAGTATAGAAATGATTTTTATTAGTGAAAGAATTGTTCTCTTTTTATCACCCTTTACGTGTGTATTTTAAGCCTTTTTTGAAAAAAATATTTCTAAAATATACATACTGCTACTTTCCGAAAAACATTTTTTATGATGTTAGGAAAGGTTTAGTTTAAATTTCCAAGTATATTATTAATTTGTATGTGTTTTTTTTTGAGCTTTTTTAGGGAGTTAGATTAACTTAAATTTATTTTTTTATAAATTTTAAACACTAACTGGGGATGCATGTTCAACTATAACATGTTATATATTTTTGAAACCAGCATAAAAGGGCCCTTATTTATAGAAAATGATATACAGGGCTTCCAATTTAAGAAAACATAACTTTTATTTGCTATGTTTTATGGCACAACAACATTAAATAACACATATTAAACCCTCCAACTTTTGTAATAGACTTTATTTCTAAAATGTCAAATAAAAAAGTGAGAAGGAGGCAAAATTTATAACGGACCGCCCTTTAGACGTGTATTTTTTGAAAAATATTTGTAAGTATATTATTAATTTGAACGAGTTTTTTTTTATTACCTTTTATTTATTACAAATATTCACAACTAGTAAATACATTGGGGACAGCATCCCATTCTATATCTTAGGCAAAATGTAATTCTAAGCAAATGGTTTTTGTCTAGGCAAATAGTGCCTTTTCTTTTTCAAGTGCTAAATAACTGAGCAAATGCTATTTCACTAGCCAAATGATATTTGCCTAAGCATGTTTTAGACAAATGGAAATGGAAATATTGTAATAATAAAATAAGGTCCAGTATATTGAGTGAATATTTTTTATAAGAAATCGCAGAATACGCTCCAGTTTATTTAATGAATTTTTTTTTATAAATTAATTCTACAAATAATAAGTAAAACGTAAACATGTAACTTAAACAAAATAATTGTAAAAAACTATCAGTGAATAATAAAAAATATAAATATTTACTTAAATTTACTAAACATACTCCTATACACCAAATACGTTCAACAAATCTCACATTGCCTAACAACGAATTAAGCATATGACATTTTCGTAAATAGATACATAGAATTTCATGAAGCCTAGGCAATAGCCATTTGCTTGAAACTACCATTTGCCTGCGATATTTTCACCAGCAAGAGAAAGACAACAATCCCCATTCCTAGCAGCCGTTTTCCATTGCAAAGTTTGCCTCACTTTTCTATCAAAGGGTGCCGAGTTTGCCGGCGTTTTAGTCAAACTTACCGTAATACAAGCAGACTCCGAAATCGCAATTGAGGAGGACCAGAGGCAACGCGACAAACTGCACAAAACGCATGGCCGACTCGATCGAGTAACGACCCAGGTATCTCGGTGAAAATTACCAGAGGTAAACAATGCCGTGGGTCCGACCACGCGCGAACATTTCTGCAAACTAAACAAACTAGGATCAATGGCGGGGATCCCCTTCGCTTTCGAGCGCGTGTTCCTTCGTGACCACTTAAAATTTGAATGCTAATAAGGTTGTGACACGTACGAGGCGTATCGCCTTCGGTGCATCTCGAAGGGGTTTTGCGTGAAACTGTATGAATATTTGTGTTTTTTTTTTCATGAACGATGATATTAATTGCTGCGACTCGAGGTCGCCCGGTCAATTAATGCCTCTTATGGCCGGTTAGTCCGGCGTGATGTTATTGTTTTGAACCTGTAAACGATAGCGCGGGACATTCGGACAACGCGAACTATTTATTTACCAAACAATGCGATAAATGTTATTGAATAATTTTTGTGCTTCATTCAATTGTTTAAAAAAGGATACCAAATAAATAAATAATAGTCTAATAATTTAATTAAATAACAAAATGTCAAACTTTTCTGAGGGCATTATTCACAAATCAGTGTAACTTTCCAAAAAATTACGGGGACCCGATGAAACTGTCGAATTTAGGACATACATTCACCAAATGTTTGTGCAAACTAGTTCAGCAGAACACAAGAGAAAAAGGAGAAAACGTTTTCCAACTAGATAAAAAAAATAGAATAGAATAGAAACTATTTATAAAAATTCTAATATCTTAAACAACCAATAGACTATACATCGTGTTTTCTAATGGAATGTCAATAATTAAGGGTGCGATTTTTGGGCCCCTTTTAATAACGAAAACTTCATAAGATACAGTTTTTTAATATCTATCATACTACTTGAGATGATTTAACGAGATTTGGGACACATATTTTAAGAGGCTTTATTTAGTGTACCACATTTTTTTAAAATGCACCAGTCTGTTCTGGCAGACATTGATTTCTCTGATTTCTCCCAAAATAAAAATTACTCTTACAATCTCCATTAATTTTTTGATTTTTTTAAAATCCGATGTACCGTTTTAACTAAAAAAAATAAAAAACCTGTTCTCTGCATAGTCATAACAATATCGTTAATTTTTCAATTTCCAATAACAATATTTGTGGCGATAAAAAACCGCCATGCAGTTCTAGAATTTAAACATCAGGAAGAGTTTTCGGTAAATGTTTCGATTGGAATTGTTGGAAATTACTTAATTGAACCTTTTTTCCTGCTAGAAACGCTAAATGGTAATAATTATCGCCGGTTTTTAGAAGAGAATTTGCCAATATTGCTATACCACTTAATTAGGACCAGAATGAGGTTCATGCATGACGGCGCGCCTGCTCACTTTAATGTTGCAGTAATAGAATATTTCAATAACCGATAGCCTCCTAGTTTCCCAGATTTAAATAATTGGGACTTTTTGTTTTGGGGGCATCTTAAAAGTCTGCTTTAAAGCGCCTCAGTTAACACTGTAGAAGTGCTAAAAGATCACATAAAAGCTTCCTGGGATTTAATAAGAAACACTGGAGGTATACTTCAAACAGTGCGCTGCAATATGAGGAAAAGGGTTGAAGCGTGTATGCTTCAAGGTGGAGGACACTTTCAATTACTTATCTGGTTTCTATTATTTCTATTTTTTAATTAAACTTTTATTGATTTTTAAAGCATTCATATTTGATTTTTAAGGGTACATTTTATATTGTTTCTTTTTTAATACTAATTACTGTTCTGCAGTTAAGGAACATTGTTTTGGTAAAAGAGAAAGTTTTAAGGTTCTTTTGGACTGTGACAAAGTTTTTTGATTGAGTGAATCAGAGTATTTAGTGTACACTTTACTGATAAATTCTGTTTTCTGTCTAGGAATTCTGAACCCACGAAGGTATCTTAATGCGCGGTTATTATGAGGGTTGTGCTCCGTTTCATATTCAATTCCTTAATTTTACTGTCACATGATTTATGGAAAATATGTTATCTTTATCTTATACCGCAAATGAGTCTTCAACGTGAATTTTGCACTACCTGAAATTTCTGAAGAATCTAGACAGACAGACAAAAAATTTTTTGAACAAACGTCGGGAACATCTATGGGTATATTTATGACAGCCTTTGAAAAGAACACCTCGACACTTTTCATCTAAAACCAAAATTATGGATGCTTTTGTTATATGGCCTCATGGTCAAGAAACTCTAGTAGATTTTCTTAGACATTTAAACTCTATACACCCTAACATACGTTTTACATTTGGGTTGGAAACTAATAATAAGCTCCCATTCTTAGATATTCTTATCAATAAAAAATCAGACCTAACATTGGGTCATTGTGTTTACAGAAAACCTGCCATTTATTTTGAGAGAATGGTTATTTAACCAATTAACAATACTATATATGTCTGCGCTGATTATATCCATGGCCAAAAAAGAGTTCCCTGGTGAAAAAGATATGCGCAATTCACTATCATTGACATAATATCCTGGTTTGCAATACCTAACAACTGAGTTCAATTCAGACGTGTAACAAATATGAATTAGAGGTCCTAGTAGCTAGTTTTTTCGGATTTTATACTATTTTTTTAATTATGACATACAGGCGCGTATTTTTAAATGAGACACCCTGTATAATTTTACGTCATAGCGTTGCATCCGCTAAGGGCTTACCGAATATATATAACACTTTGCCATTTGTTTTCAATTTTAGTTGTTAACGAGCAGTTTTCGTTCTAATTTATTATTTTAAACGTTTTGTCTGTCGATTTATTAACGGTACGTTATTAATTTTTCAAAGACACTTCCATAGGCTACTGCAACCGACGCAAAAGGAATCCAGCAGGTTTGCAAAAATTAGTACTGAATATTGGTTTGCCAATTTTATTTAGCATTTAACTTGCTAATGAAATTATTCAAAATATCATAACTGTCGTGTGCTCTATCGTGAGAATACGAATGAACATATGAAACATTTGAACCACCATAATTTCGAAAAATATGTTTAGTTACTAAATATATGAAAATTATACCGAGTCCCTCATATTGGATGACGTCTAATAGCAATTTTGCTCTATATAAAACTCTCTGTTACGTTCTTTGTAACCTTTTTCCGTCTTAAATAAAAATAAATAAAAACCAAATTTTTTATAAAAGAAAAAAATAATTATTTAAAGGAAAACAGAAATTTTCCATCTGTTTTTGAGTTACATTATAGATTCCAAAATTGCGCGCCATATTGAATATTCTTATTATGAGGTAAAGCACAACAAATGATGTTCATTTTTTTTTGTAAAGAATAGGAATTTCGTAGATCTTCATTGCTCAAATCGGTTAGGGGGTCATCTTGCGTGGACCACTTTGTAGAATGAATAAATATATATTAAAGAACGTCAATAGAAAAGTAAACGTCAAAGAAAAATAACGGAGGTTGAAATTATGAAATAATTGTTGAATCTGATTAATTAGAATTAGTGTTTCCATAGATTTGGTGATAATGGTGATAAATGTTACGCAATGTCAATAGAATGAAGGTCGAAGTTGAAATTGATATAATAATTGTTGCGTGTGATATGCGAGTAGAAAGATTTTGTGTATACTGTGTTGCCGATCTAAGAAAGGCAAAGTGATGCACTTTCGTCGGCGTGACCTCACCTTAAGCTTTCCGTAAAAAATAATATATTATAGCACATTGGAAATATCTACTATTAAGGTTCTATTAGGGGCGTAGGTGGTAACCAATCCGTTGATTTCGGTCCGTACTTCTTGCGGCATATAGCCGCACCATATGTGAATTTATTTCGTAATGTGCCATTTACGTAATAATATAGGAAGTTGGGGTCACTAATGGCGCTAAAAACGGCTTAATGGAAACGATAACGATTTTGGACGTCCAAATGTTACTCTCTTTAGTCATTTTTTTCCATAACCTTGTTGTACCGAGCAAGCGACGTCGTGAGGCACTGCGCAATCGGATTGCAATACTAGAGTTTGTCACCAAAAATTAACAAAAATTAATCGCGCAAACTCCAGACCGAATTATCTCGTTTTGTATGCAGTACCAGTGCAAATCAGCGGCTTCTATATCTGTGTGCTGAGTGCACCCGAATATAATTTAAAAGTGGAAATAACAACACCAAGTGACACGATGGTAACGATATTGTTGATTTGAGTTTGTGCAGGTTTCTCGCCGTAATCGTTTCTTTAGGAGTTTTTGTTGTTATAAGAACCTTAGTATGTAATTCAGGTTCTTAGGGTTACTCAAGATTTCCTTTCATTTAAAAATATTTTCTTAGGTTACCCCACTGCAAATTATTTTATTTTTGGATTTCTGAGGAAATTTTGCAACCAGTTTCACCGGGTTTCCTTTTTAATATATTTGCTCATATTTTTCACAGTGGGATTTTTATGCATTTTTGATTGGGGGTAAACGCTTCTGCAAAGCCGGTGAGTATTTTGAAATCCGTATTGACAATTGATTTATCGCATACAGGGCGTGCAGAATTTGATGACCGGCAAGATTATTAGCAAATAAAAAAAATTTCTTTTTTTTTTCAAATGAGAGACTCTGTGTGTTATGTTATTATCCCAGCCAAATGTACTTTAACAGTTTTCTCTAGTAAGCGTCTATTTTGACAGAAAAGGAAACAATGTTGTTGATTTTGTATGTGCAAGTGCAACATCAGTTCGAAATTCTATTAATCTTATACACCTAAAAATATCGAATATTAAAATAGTGATTTGCCCAACCCATTTTATGAGGATAATGTGGACATATTGTCATACGAACATGCATAATATATGACGAACTATAACCGAATGCACCAGCAGTGACTTCTGGAAATTTTTGAAGAATTGAAGTTCTAGATAACGGCACATATATTCTGGTTTATTTTCCAGCTTATCTACCTTCGTAATATGGTCTGGACTGACGAATCAAAATTTATGTTATAAGAGAAAATAATCAACAGTAAAATTCCAGTTTTAATGTATTTTTGCCTAATTATGGAGTATCTTAGACACTTGGAAATGCTTAGAAGGTTTGCAAGTGATGTTCAAAATGCTGTGCCTCCACGTAACAGGGCGCACCCCCACATTCCAGTAGTTGATCTTGAAATAGGCCCCCACCCAATTTGACACCCCTTGATTTTTACCTCTACGGACTTATAAAAGAGTGCCTTTACTAAGGGCGAGTTATTAAACAGCGTTAACCGTGCCTATGTCCAAAGGAAATCTGGAGATCTGTTTCGCAAAGGGTACAGCGAGTCAATTTTTTGTAATTGATGTGTTCATTTTTTTTTATGATAAGGACGCACTAGCGTCTAATGCAAATAATTAATGCCCCCCTATACGTTTTTACGTTTGTTATATTTTATACTTCCACTTCTATTTTTTCCTGTTTTGTTTTTATGTTCTCATTGCATTTAATTTAGTTGTTTTGATATAATTATTTTACTTCATAAAACAAAAACGATATTGCGATTTCGTCCAAAAATCACATTAATATGGAAAATACGAATTAATAAAAAAATGAAAAAGTGTTATTCTCCTGCCTTAGTTTATTACAGAAGTGTTTATCACCAACCAAAGATGGATTAAAGGCCCACTGTTAAAAATAGTAGTAAATCCTTAAAAATTTTCAAAAAAAAAAACAAAGTATCTGACATGCCGTTGAAAATAGGTAGGAAAAATAGGAAACTAATCAGACCCATCAAAATTTCCTCAGAAATAACAAAATAAAATAATATCCGGGTGTTCAATTTAAAATAAGGACGTTCCGATGTAACCGGAAGTGGCATGATTTCGAAAATATTTTTCAAAGAAACGAAACTTTGAGTAAGTCCCAGATTTTCAAACATCCAAGTTTTTCCCAAATACTTCTAACGAGTGGCTACGGTAAGAAACCCGTTATACAAGGTTTTTTACAAAACCCCTTCAATAAAAGTTTAATAGGATTTCATTTCAATATTTGCATTTAAGGTACGTTCCAAGAGTACTTTTTTAAAATACTGTCAACGTTATGTCACTTCTGGGTTCAACCGGAAGTTGCTGTCAACTTACTTATTTCAAATGGGATTCTGTATGAACTTCTAAACCTATTCTGCGTGTAATGTCCTACACTTATATTTAACAGTTTTTGAACATGCATGTTTTTGTACTTTTTGAAAATTTGAAATTTGAAAAGTACGTGAAGAGAAAATGTTCACCTGAATAAAACGATACGATACCATATACAGTTTGATAGAGAAAGACGTTGAAGAAAGTTCTGGACTTGGTGTGCCCATTTGAGTTTAGCGAAAATGTGAATGTTTGCGCCCTAATTTTGAACACGCTGTATAAAAATGGACAACAACAATAAGAAAAACGTGAAATTAAGCCTCTTTTTTAAGATTTTGCCAAATATGAGGATCAAATTTTCAGAAACTACAAATATATGTATGTTCAAAGTTGGTTAAGTGCAAGGTCTAATTTACAAAACGGTTAGACATAGGTATAGGACATGGTTAGAATCAGAAGAAAATGCAATAATATACCATTCCAATTCCATCCAACTAATCAAAACTAACCACCCTCTCCAATTGCATACACAGTGGCAAAATATACACCATATATAATTACAGGAATAGTCGCAAATGGCGCAAAAGAAAGCTTAATGAACGCAAAGAAGGAGACTATAATATTCTAAAAGGCCGCCATGTCTTTGGGCTTTGCCATATTCTTTCTCGTCACCGTAGCATGTCGGACCGGCGACCCCAGTAAACTCCTACCAATCGAACTGGGAGGATTAGAAGCGGAGATAGAAGACTTCGTCCTCAAAACTAGACCCGCCGTGGTGACATCCAGGTTTGCAACGTGCCACCTCGTTTACCACGCGGGCAGTTACCGGTGCTACGAAATCATCTCGTTGCTGTTGCGGTTCACGCTGTGCGCGAAATACGTCGCGCACGTGACCCAGCAGCAAGGAGACAGTGCCATCTTCAACGACACGATCACGGTCATCGCGTTGGTCTGATTAATTCAGACTTTTTCCGGAACACGGGCAACTATTTCTTCGTCTTGTGCGCACCAAACGCCGACGGCGATGACGTGCGCAGTACGCTGCGCACGGTCTGGACGAACGGCGTATTTAACTTCGACATTCTGTACTTCAACGACTCCGCGATACTAGTTCACTACAACTCGTTTACCGATCAGACAGTGTCTACGGCAGTGCGCCATATGCGCTACAAGCTGAGGGACATGCACGGACACACTTTACACGTGGCCATTTTCGAGGACACCGCGAGCCAAGTGTGCAGGGAAGACAACGGTTTCAGGATGGTATTCGCGAACTGGTTCGCCCGGGCTATCAACGCCTCTACCAACATCACAATGGTGCGTTCGAAAAGCAAGTTTTCCGAGACGGCCTTGAAAAAGTTCGCATTCGGCAAGCTGGATCTCTACCTCTCGACGCTTGCGAAAAACTTGATAATGAATACCAACGGCGCAAGCGACTCGTTGACTTTCTCTTACCCGCACATAGTGAACAACGAAGTGTCGTTGGTGCCGAAGCCCCAGCTCATACCGGCTTGGAAGCACGCATTTCTAGTTATCCCTCGTCCTTGTTGCTGCGCACCATTTTGACAGACAAATTCGAAACGACTCAGATTAGTACCATCGACGACATCAGAAAAAGTACCTTGACAGTTTATACGCACATCCAAATGGACTTGGGTATACCCCGAGCGATTCACGTCAGCAAATTCGAACTTAGAGAGATGGTGTTGCGGAACAAACCTGACGCGATATACGTCATGCCGTACGTTGACGCTTAGTTCGTCGAGCATTTTTCCTGGTGCAACAAATATTTCGGCTGGCGGATCATGTCCAAGACCGTGTCCCCCAGTCTCGGAGCCTATTGCGTCAGCAAGAATTCCCCGTACCTCGCCAAACTTGACCGCTGGTATTTGGTATTTAGAGAGATTGGGCTTAAGGCTAACAAGTTGCAGTCCAAGATGCAAATGGACGCAAACGAAAAGACGTTCAAGTTAGAGCATTTCCCAGCCACCTTCGTGTTTTTGATGATCGGGTGTACTTTGGGCGTTCTAGTTCTCACCACGGAGATTCTTTTCTATCGATTCGGAAGGTTTTTTAGACGATTTAATGGCGTAGTAGTGTAGTGCTCCAGATTGGCACCATCGTGGATGTAGTTAATTTCATTATTTTAACATAAACTAATCGAACTATTATATAAATATTGCAGAAATCGTTGTAACAAGTTATGTAGGTTTGTATACTTTATAGAAACATATTTCATTTGTAAATCAGAGAAATCACAGATAATTTTGTTTTAGTTAGAGTTTGTTTAAGTTAAAAAGTTATTATCTGAATAATAATTACACGGATGCCCAAGTGAAACTCTTATCGACATTCCAAAATATTTTGATTGTGAACAATTAGAACAATGTTCGTAACATTAACGATAAGATTTTGGATCTTGTAATTTGTTCTAGTCGACGGCGATCCAAATAGTTTTGTTGATGAAGATCTTCATCGTCCATCTCTTGTTGTGGAACTTAAGTTGCAGGGTTTCAAACAACAACTGTTATCAACTCTTTCAAAGCATGTGCCGGAATGACCTGGAATCGATTCGCGATATCAATACTAGAGTTAAAGTCTGTTCATAGATAGTTGCTTAGAATTTAATTATTTGGAGTTTGGTTAGGAACGATACTAAACAATATTTATTCATTTATGTATGTATTTATGTTTCAATCTAAAATAAAATTACAAATTATTTTTATTGCCTACTTAAATTACTTAAAATTATTCACATAATATCACTATCACTATCGCTATCATCCCCTGTTCTAATTATTATTTGCAATATGGATATACGATTGTTCTGCTTTTTCTATATGTTTAACAGAATTTGACCAACTTTGTGGAGGGATGTCTAAAACTTCGGTTTCTATAAGTTTGAGGACATTGGAGTTAACACGGGGAAAACATCGTTACTACGAATTACAGTTTTCAGCTGGTGCCAAACATGTTCAATGGGATTAAATATACAGCGGTAAGGTGGAAGAATTAAAACTGTATGCCCTAGATTTTTTGCATAATTATCACATTGTAGATTCAAGCTTCGTAGAACCTCAGTTAATTGCTTTTTGGTAAAATCTGCGTGAAAATAAATGTCGTTATTATACATGTAGTTTTGGATTGTTGCTTTTGTGTCACATGAAGAAGTGGTTTTAGTCAACTGTCTACTTGCGTTTTCCAATGACACTATTAGGAGGAATGTGTGGAACTAGTTTGTTTTTAAACCAACTTTCAAATAAATCAGCGGTGGTGTCTTCATGGTAATGCAGAGAAGAATCTTTAATATTTTTCGCAGACAGAAAAAGTCCATTTGGAATCCACCCATCTTTAGAGCCAGCATGTAAAATAGTTATTCTTTTACCTCTTTTTGATGGCGCGTTTGTTTTAGACTTATCAGTTGAGTCAACCCGACCTTTTTCCGGGGTATCATAAGTGTCGAACCAGGTTTCATTCAAGTAAATAATTGGCATTTGTTGTTTTCTGTAAATCCTATTTTTTTCTAGATATTGCCATTGCCGAATTCAAAAAGATTCCATTAAGACTTGCCTTTCGTCAATTTTTTTAAATCTAAAACCCATGTGTCGAATACACTTCCATAAGGTAGTTCTGCCACATTTAACACCGGTTTCATTTTTTTCAAGCCTCCTAATTAAGATATCTAATGTAGGCACGCCTTGTTCCTCGTATAACTGGTAAATTTTAAGCCGTATTATATCTTAATCACTTTCATCTACACTCGAGAAAATGTCAGCATCGCTTCTTTTTTTCCTCGCTGAAATGGGTTTATTCACATTTTTCCATACAGCTGATGTTGGAATTTTCGTCAAGGTGGCCGTTTCTTCTAGAGATGCTTACTTGCTGGCACCACGTTCAATGAGAGTCAAGTAAACATTGTTTATAACTTCCTTAGTCTCAATAGAATAGTGTTTTCTACATTTTGGCAGGAACATCTCCTGAGATACAGTAGACTCGCACATATTTTGCATAATTCGTACACGATTCAACACACTAATAAAGTTAAATTAAATAGTACATCAATCCAAAGAATATTAAACACAGGCAGGTATAAAATTATTTTCTATTACGGATCACAATTTTACCTAAATTTAAATTCCGAAACTTTAGGTAATAATCTTGTCGCATTGTATGTAAAGCAATTGGTCACTTTCTTATATCTATGAACAGACCATACTTCCAAACTGCAGTTTGATGAATTTTGCCATTTATCCTTTATAGTGTTCGTTATCCTAAGCGAAATTGATGATTTCTTTTCATTTTTAAATCTAAATCCGATTTTGTGAAGATATCCGCTTAATGTTCCACGATGGCCGTATTTCCAATAAGTTTTCCACAAGAATACTATATAGGCTTCGTCACAATAAAAAGAAAGAATTATTCTAACCCGATTTTATACAGCTCTAAGTAATGTACAAACTTGTTCATGCTAGAAGTGTATATTTTCGAAAATTTGAAATTTTTGGATCGATACTAACTTTACATACTTAAGACGACGTGTAAGCAGTACTTTAAGTGATATAGTCGCAGTTTTACGCTAGTCATTGTTCAATCGTTCGATCCCCGACATTCCATTGAACTCCGGGCTATTTGAGAAGTTGGAAAATACGTAAAATTACAAATCGCCTAATGGCCACGTTGCCAGATATCGCGTAGTATCGACTTTCCGCCCGCATTGCGTTCTAACGGAGAAACTTCCGGCAATTTTGGGTAAAGTCTCGCCAGTGGCGTACCCGCCGCTCGCCCCTTGACGGTTCCGCGTCGAAAATTGCGCGGAAAAGAAGAAGAGCGGTTTATTTTTACGTGATATCGGCAACGCGCTTATTATAATATTAATTGTGATCGCCCTGTGAGCGAGGTTATCAAAGTAAAAGCTGTAGCCGTCTTATTTCGCGGAAAACCCACGCCGTAACGTTTAAAAACAAAAATTAGTCGACGAGCGGCGGCAAAATGTTTGCGTTGTTGTTGTTAACGTCGGTTTTGTTTAGTGGTTTATCCGCATTGTCACCAGGTATGTAGATTTGCGCTTATGCGTTTGAAATAATCGCAGTTGGAGAACAATAATCGGCCGTTTAAAATTTCTGTCGATTCTAAATTAAAATGTCCAATTAGAGGTAACATTCAGTCAATTAGGGTATAATTGGCTTAAAGAATGCACGTTATTGCATACATCTCCGGTTATTTGTCGCTGGCAAACCTTTATCCATGTTATCAAATATTTAAAGCTACTCTCACTGTTAAATTGTGTTAGGTGAGTTATGTCATCACTTAATTTTGAGTTGTAAGTTATAATCCACTACTGAATTATAGAAATCAGGAAAAGTCAAATGTCTAGTTTTTTTTAAGGTTTTATGACAATACTCATTTGATACTGTGACTAGTGAAAAAATAAGTAACTTAAAATGCTATAAACTACGGTCTACTTAACATCCAGATCAAGGTTTACATTTTTTTCATAAAAAATAATAACAATTGCAAAATTTTTATCACACTTCACTTCACTGTTCCAGTTCAAGTTCTAATCCACAAAAATCAATTATAGATATCATGAAAATTTAAATATCTATTTCATTTCTTAAATTTTTATTACAAACAAAACTGTTAGTTAATAGTGAACAAATGGGCCACTTAAAATGCTACAGTCTATCCTCATATTAACATTAACATTTGATTTACATTTGATTTAAAGAGAATAATAATAAATGTAAAATTGAACTACACTAAGTCAACAATAACAAACTTTTACGCTCTTTATTTTTTAAACGCCACTGGTGAGTTTCAAATCATGAGTTAGCTACTTTTATGATTTGTTAGTTATAAAAGCTAGTATATTTTTAAATTTTATATTACAATGAGGCCAAAAATAAACCTTAACGTTAGATTGACATTTTAACAAAATAACAATAATTTTATAAAAAATATCAGACTTAATAAAAATAACTAACTTTTTCACTGTTTATTTTTTAACTTCTAACCAATAATGTGACCTTTATTCCACTGATGAGTTATAAGGCATGATTTAATAGTGAGTTATAAGTTACAATCCACTAGTAAATGTAGAAATCATGAAAAGAAAGCAGTCTCGTTTTTTTTTAATGACCGTAATTAGTGACCAAATGAGGAACTTCAAAGGCTACAATCAACGGTCTATCCACTTATTAACATTAACATCGCGTTGACAATTTATTTATAAAAAATAATAATAATTAACACACTTGTAAGTTTTAGTGAACTAGTAAATATAAAAATAATGAAGTACGTTTTTAAAGTTTATATTGCAAAAACAATTTGAAAGAGTTTATTGCAATTTATTATATTATCTTATTTATAAGTATTATATGAAAGTGATATATAAACTGTTGTACTAATGAGTTATTATTTAAATATCATTAGGAAAATTTGCCCGCATGATTTATATGTTATGATATATATTATAAATAACCCAATTACCTGATAAACGAATAGGTAATAATAATGGCAATTTTCAGGTCAATAAAAGCAAATAACGGCGATTAATAATATTCTTAATAATTTATTATTTTATTAATTTAAATTGTCAACTTAAGAATAGTAAAATTGTGTTAATATATATTTTTTTGTAATTTTATATTTTGCGAAAAACTCTATAAATAACGGACAAATGTAAGAACAAAATGGTACTGAATGTATAGAAAAACTCGCCTAAAAATAATATCTTATACAGGGTATCAAAAAATATAAAATTTATCGATAGCGTATGTTCCTGACTTGAATTTTTCCTATAAGCAGGCTTCAAATGCTATAAGATTGATATATTTAAAATTTCTTAATGAAAATGTTCTGTGCATATTGTTTATAACATCTTTATAGTTTTTATCTTTAAAGTTTTGAACTTATAAAATTGTTCTATAAGGTTATTTATAATATCTTCATAGAAAAATTGAAAATGTCACGTTTTCCACATGTACTGTCGTGACTAAATAAATTAAAACTTTACCTACAAATTTTACAATTTTTTTAAAACAATTATTATGACGCCTGCCAGGGAGCATCTGCCATGACAATGAGAACAACAGAGCAATGTGCGTCAGGCGGGATCAGTGTCCAGAGGTGCTCATGGTGTTAGAAGATGGCGAGGCACCTCAACCGTGCAAAACCAACGGTACCGAGCCTCTGGTTTGTTGCTATCAAATCAGTGCTCGCAACGGCGATGCCATAACGTTCGTCGACGTACGGCCGGTAGGAGAAACTGCCAAAACTAGTAAGCAGATTAGCTGGCCTTTCCTCCAAAGTTATACTGAATCATTCACACTCTCAAAGAAACAAAATTTGAAAGTATTCAAGTAATAAAACGATGTAGAGTTTTTAGAAAATAAAAAGATAAAAGTCACACAAAACACTAAATTTATTGTACGGAAAGAGAAGTGTATTATCTTAAATTGCAAAATTTTGAAAAAATTAGCTTCCTGTCGCCAGCGGAGTTCCGCAGGGTTCAGCACTTGGACCAGTACTTGTTTGATTAATTAAAATAATACTTAGTAAAAGAGAAATATTCTTTACTACGTGACTCTAGAGTCTCTCTATTAACTGTGTTTAAAGAATGCAGGCAGTATTCCAAATACAACGAACGAGTGGTCGTTTCGCCACTGCTGATGGCCAACGCGGAAGACCTCATCAATGACGAATGCGAGTTCGACAAAGTCGAACTGGTAGTCGGTGGCACCCTGGCCGAACCGAAAGAGTTCCCTCACATGGTAAATAACCGCTGTGGTTGTTATCCTGCGAGCAACGAGGCGTTGAAAGATTCTTTCGGTTTAAGGCCCAGATCGGTTACGGCGAAGCCCACGAAGTGTCCTGGGCATGTGGTGGTTCGTTGATAAGTGAAAATTTCGTCCTCACTGCCGGACACTGCCTTTGGAGACGGAACAGGTGAGCCTTGTTAAATAGTGGCCCATAGCTTGATTCGCGGTTGAAACGCTGTATTAAGTTCCGTTTTCAAAAAATGTTTCACAAATTTTTCTTTTTTAGTAAATATGCGTTGTTTTTTTCCTTTTTCCGCTTACTTAGTGAACCTGGGAATTTAAAAATTATTTATCCGTGTTCTGCGCCTCAAACTCTTCAATTTGACAATATGCCTGGTATATTTAATTCTATACACCACGGCGTATACCATCAGTAAAATCTAAACTGTGTTTCCATGAGTGGCGAAACTAAATTCGAATTCTTTAGAAATATTCATATTCCAAGATTTGCCAGGGGGATGGAGGCTTGTGCAGTGACCTAAAGCAACTACTTAGGTTACAACGATTTTATTCAAAAATGGCCTTTTTAGTTTGGAACACATATAAGGAGCTTAATTCTATAGGCTTAATTCTAAAGGTATTCATTGCAGATTCAGATTTAGTTTTTATTATATTTTTATTAAACCAATTTTTAGAGGAAACGCGAGTTTCGTGCGACTGGGCGTCACCAATCAGTCCGACACCAGTCAAGTTCAAATACAGCGTGTGCAAAGAACGTTTAAATTTCCTCGGTACGTTTTGGTGTCCCATTACAACGATGTCGGCCTAATCAGACTAGAGAAAAACGTCGAGATAAACTCTTACGTTAGGCCAGCTTGTATTCATCACACGCCGAAGATTCTCGAACATTCTAAGGTGATAGGTAAGATAGATGCTTGTTTTAATTTAATTTAAGTTTAAAGGAATTGAAATTGAATGGGTTGTCTAACCAAAACTTAGTGAAAGGGAAGGGGAGAATAGAAAGGGAAAGGAAAGAGCTTATTCTTAATATTTAATGTATTTGTAATTGTCATTTATTTATTTTTAAAATTATTATTTATTTATTTTTTAACATTAATGTAATTATAATTTAATGCTGTCATTATATTATTGTAACATTATTTTTTCCATTATTATTATTATTATTATTCCAATAATTATCTTATTATCTAACGTCTAGTAGTTATTTAGTCCGTCAATTATGGTTGTCAGTTCATCTATAGTCCGGTAGGGAGCGTTGCGTCTGTTAGTATCTAGGTTGTGATCAACAAGAAATTGAAGGTCTTTCCCAGTATACCATACTTGGTATGTCATGATTCTTTTTATTTTAATTTTTCTTTAAAATTATATACGATTTTGTAGACGAGCCCTGCATATTCCAATACATTTCTCATAAGCTTCATTTGTGTGAGCCAAAGAAGTGCCTGGAAGAGAATTTTACTTGGAATAGTTTTGTTATGCGCGATGTGAACTATCGATTTCTGTAGTAGTTCCAATTAAAATTTCATGCGTTGCATTTAATAGAGCCTCGCTTTCTACAAAACATTTCCACAACACAATGTAAATAAAATTATGAGACTTAAACGTCAGATTTTGATCCTGTTGCCATTTTCTACAAACAACTAACACTAGTGCATGTAAAATTATGGTAAAATGTGTGTAGGTGTAGGATTATGCAAAATATTGGTTAAATTAACTTTTTCTACTCCCGTCTGTAAAATACGTAATTACACACCGATCTAGCATGCCGGAAGCCTCATTTTACCACGTTAGTTTCTTTTCCCACGGATCGAGCCACTTCGCACATTTCCGGGATTTTACGGCACGGGTTTGGGAGCAATCGGATGTTTTCTCTTTGAATTTTGACTTTTATTAAACGTTTATTAAACACTCGCTCCGCTCTTGTCAAATAAACTCGTGAGTCAAATGCCGTTTACAAGGTAATATTCCTGAATTGATTGTTCATTACTACTCTTTCGAGATCGCTGAATTTAACTCCAGTTTTAGGAGTGTCACATCTCCTAAAACTACAACCTCTAGGTTGTTCTTAAACATTGAAACACTTTTGTAATTTACTGGCTCAGCTACCGGTTGGGGAGCGACCGCGTGGGCCGGTGACGGAAGCAGCCAGCTCCTCAAAGTCACCTTGGAGACGTTTAGCCATCAGCGATGCAACGCAACTTACAAGAGGACCTTCTCCGGGAGGCTAAAGTCTGGAATTCTCGATGATTTGATGATATGCGCGGGCTCCGAGAATGACATCAAAGATACTTGCCAGGTAAGACTTTACTTCTCTACCGGATGCCTCACCGATGCGTTTGGCGCTCTAGGGTGATTCTGGTGGACCTCTTCAAATATACCACGAGGGCGATAGAGACATAAGGTGCATGTACGACGTTGTGGGAATCACATCTTTCGGAATCGGTTGTGGCTTGTCCACCAACATACCCGGAGTGTACACTCGCGTGTCGAACTACGTCCAGTGGATAGAAGACATCGTGTGGCCGGCCAATGAGACTACATTGGAACCTCGTTAATCTATGTTCAGTTGTGATTAGTTGGAGCAATAAACATCGTCAGTATTCGCTTTGGTATTAATTAAACAACTTGCAAAACTCTCGGTTTGAAAGTAAGAGCTACAAAGCTTTTAAAATACCTAACAAAATATAGCATTTATTATGGCTTGACTTGACTGCGAAAGTTTAATCGCCAAATGTACAGTCACACCATCAGTGCGCCACTGTCTATTATTCTGTTCTCATGACAGCAACTTTGACGTGGCTGTTATTTTAAAAGTGCCATGTCCGCGTTAATTCTTATCTAGATAGAGACCAGTGGAAAACTGGATTTGTCGACACTATGAAATTAGAGAACAAAGTCGAGTAAACATTTGGCAAAGGTGCCGGTATTTTCGGCAATCATATAAATACAGCTGTTCGAGGTGGAATATTAATAAGATTGTTGTTATTATTTTCGGGAAACTACTCTTGAGAAAATGAAATTTTCGTTCGAGATCACAATCAAAGACTGTAATGGGTGCATATATGACGAGCACCAAAGGAGGGCAATATAAATCGGTCTTAACACATACTACAGGGTGCGGCAAAAAGGTAGGCAGGATTTCAAATAGTGGTTGTTCGGTTTGTAAAACCGGCAACACTGTGTACGTACTCGCGTTAGTATGCAATTTTCAGTTATCGACATGGCTTGGAGCGGAGTGGATCGTGCTTTCGTTGTCGAGGAGTTTATTAGTAATAGCAACGCAGCGCGCCTTTCGTAATCAGTTTGATGTCGGTCGGCATGGCGCGGTTCCGGATGGAAGAACAATTCGTCGGTGGGTTTTGCACTTCAGGGAAACAGATTCTGCGCTTAACCGAAAATCTACTGGCCGATCAAGGACAATAAGAACACCGGAAAATGTGAATGCAGTAAGAGTTTCCGTACAACAGTCTCCAAGGCGTTCAGCTCGTAAGCATGCAGCTGCTTTGGGAATTCCCGATAAAAATTTTAGACAACTCACTCCAAATGCATTCGTACAAAATGATGGTAGTGCAGGAATTAAGCGCAAGAGATTTTGAAACCCATACAAATTTATGCCGGGATATTCTTCAAAACATTCCCAGAGGCGCTGTATTTATGTCTAGCGATGAAGCTCACTTTCACCTTTCGGTTACCGTAAATAAGCAAAATTTCCGTTATTGGTCAGCAAATAGTCTACAGGAACTTCGTGAGCCACCTCTTTACAGTCCAAAAGTCACCGTCTGGTGTGCAATCTCGTAGTTCGACGTGTGGGGTATTTACTTTTTCGAAGAAGATATAATAACAGCAACAGTGAACGGAGATCGATATTTTGATAACAATTTCCTGCGTCCAAACGTGAACGAGTTGAACAACGATCAAAGAGAACATCTTTGGTTCCAGCAGGATGGTGCTACATCACACACAACGCACTAAATCTTCTTCAAGAAATGTTCCTAAACTAAATGGTGTCTTTACGGGGTGATCTTGGCTGGCCGCCACGTTCGCCTGATTTTTCGCGTTGCGACTTTTTTCTTTTCATCCGGTAATGATGCGCTTCCACGAGAACCTACAAGAGCGCCTCGACAATAATGGCCGTCACTTAAAAGACATCATTTTTAAAAAATAACGTTCTTAAATGGCATAAAATGTACATTTCAAAAATAATACAAAAAAATGTTTGCTTCATGTAGATTGTTTTTTATTAACATCCCAAATAGTACCTATCATTTTGCCGAACTTGCGATTGCGATCTGCGCAAGGATAGTGGAAAGGAAGCAACTTCTGCGGTAGAGAATTAACATATTTTCGGACAGTTAGTTAGTAAACCCCAGTGCCCGTTCAAGACAGTAATCAACTGCCAAGAAGCCTTATTCGTGTGAGGTGACAAAAAAAACAATCCTCTAGGGAAGCGAGGAGCAGAGACGTCACCAATAACAGCTGATATTGGCTATACAACGACAACCCGCAATGGATGCAATCAAAGCCTATTAGCAATGGTCAACAACTTCAACTTTGAAAATTCTCTGCACACCTCAAATGCTACGTACTATCCATTCCAATCAAAAATCAAAAACAAGCAATAAAAACCTGAATACTGAATTTTTTCCGAAGGTGCACTAGAATAATTAATCAGTTTTGGACAAACTATGTAACATTATATAGCTACTAGAGATATAGAGGCCCTGCCTATAAAGATGATAGAAGAACTTATGAAGCAACCATAAGAAACTTGAGAAGCTTGTTTTTGACCAGTGACCTTGATAGACGTGATTTAGGATGATGTTACAAGGACGTCATACACCAAACAATTTTTAACTGACAATAAGCTAATATCGTCCAGACTTTTGGTGGGTGACCGATTATTTTACTCCCTAGTTTTTGCAAAAATTATTGTACCTTTGCTTTCCGCCGCCGGCACAATGATTTAAATAAAATTATATGAATTTTAACGTCAGATGGTGCTCCTGTGCCATGTCCACTAACAACAAAATAGGCATGTAAAATTATGGTAATATGAACTAGCTGCGACTGTGGAAGTCTACCGTTGTTAAAACCGAAGTAATTCAAATGACATGAAGTTGCCATTTCAATCGCCATTGGAATTCTATAAACTGTTTTTCCGTGGTAATGACATTTTACCTAAAATTTTTTGACGTAGGTTGTACTCCGAACATTACCGGTCCTTGAATACTACGAAGTCTCATATAAAATAAAAACTGAGAGGACTGATGACAATTAGGGAAAGTTCTGAATTCAAATATTTGGGAATAATTGTTGATCCATATCTGAGGTGAGAAAATGACGTATGTTATTTGTTTAGAAAAACAAGTAAGTGGGTTATTTTTTATCAGATAAAGCAGGCTATGTCATGCCTTTACATCTTGTAGAGTCTTAGTTATGGCATCTTAGTATGAGCTCGAATGTATGGCAGTGCCCTGGAGAAACTAAACTTACCTACTGTATAACACAGATATGCCATAAATCATTCCCTTATCAATGTTGTGTGCACAAACACGATTAGCTATAAGACTCTTCCCGAAGTATATAGTTGAAGTTCAAGTTGAGACAAATATCCAAGTATATAGGATTTACTATTGCACTACTATGTCGATCCGTAGAAATTTATTGATGTAACTTTTTGCATATTATAGATTGAATTAATAGGAGTTTAATATTATGTCATATGACTCTTCAATAGAGGACTTTGTACTTCGTTTTAACTTGGTTTTATTTGAATGTTATAGGACTTGCGCAGTGTTGTTTTTTTACAAAGATGTAACACTAGAAGTAGATTTAAATATAAAAGCGATGAAGATACTATTGAATGGCATTTTAATTCGCCCTCCGGCCCTCACCTTAGAGGCATATTTGACCCTTATTCTTGGTGACCAAATCCTCACTTATAAAGAATTGTGTACTGTGCTTACGTTAATTGAATCAGTTCTAAATATTCGTCATTTAACTGGCACTTCATCCGACGTTAATGACATTAGCGCCTTGACCCCATTTTTTAAATATGAAACCTGCTTCTCCTTTGCCAAATCCCGACATGACCTCTAAAATTTTATAACCACTTATCATGTTGGCAACTGCTACAGCGTTTGTGTTTATAAGTAAATACGTAATGCTTTCTCAGACTTATAGAGTACTGTGTTGTATAATTTAACTTGGTTTTACTTGTTTAAAACAAGCCAATTATTTTACTTGTAAACTTAACAACAACAAAAGTTTTCACCAAGAACGTTGGAAACGTTGGAAAGTAGAGTATCTGCATACTTGGCGGTAAATGGTTAGTTGGTTAGAACCCTTGTTTCAATCAAATCACATAATTTCTAACCAAGGATGGTAAACCCTGTTTCTTCCAGTTGTCTCAACTGTTTTGACTCTCAAAGTTTTGATATTGGATATATAAAATCCGTGACTAAAGTACCAGAAACGTCGGGAGTGACTCACAACAGTGGTTAACAAAGCTGATAATTGGGTATTTTAATGAGAGAGTGGAAAAAAGTCATTTAAGAACCACAACTCTTCAGTGGCGGGCCAGCCGCGCATCCTTGCGGAACTCCAAACGGAATATAATCTCTCTAACGAGCTAAGAGTAACGCTTCAGCGAAAAAGGAACAGTCGCTCGAAGACATGTACGGTTTCTCGGAGCATTCGCATATGGGTTAACGATATAGTTTTTCCGCCGTCGTCATAGGGTGTGTTCCTTTTGGTGTAACATGGCGTAGGTTTGCCACGGGTCGCCAACGTACGTTCCGAGAAGCAATAAGTGCCGTCGTTTTCTAATGGTCAATTTGATAAAAAGCCTGGCAGATTTACGACCGCGACTCCGGGTTAGGTTCCGGGCGCAATGTGTGGGGGCCCCGGCGTCTTGGCCGCGCTCTAGGTTCACCATTGCATATAAATTGTTAAGTGGAAACACACTTTCACGTAGTATACCGTGCGTTTTTCTTTTCTTGGTCTTATGTAGTAACGATGAGTCCCTTGGAAGTTTTACTAAAATTTAAGGTTAAGGTATGCAAAGGAAGTGCGAATACTTAATCCACTTGCAGTGCGAAATTCCTGCAGATAAAATAGTGGGTCCATCGATCTATCGAACTCATTCATTGCCGATTAAATCATTGGGTGCTTGAATAAATGCAGAGAAGGACTCGTTGCTGGGCGAGTGGTAAAAAATTGATGTTCACAAGAATCTTTTCGAAAGCACCTGGAAACACAAGCCCTACAGAAGTGTTGACAAGCATAGTTTTTATATGGAACATTTTACTAGCAAAACAGCACACAAAGTCCAAACAGCAGGATCTACATAAACTAAAACAGGTATTTATAATAAAAAACTGTGTCAAAAAACAAAACAAACATATACGTCATTGTGCCGGGTAGCTAACTAGTTTTATATATTAAAGTATAAGTTAGGTTAGTTTTACTCTCACTGTTACTGTCGTCGTTCAAGTTCATAACAGTTCTTTCCCTTTTCAATAGATTATTCGATTGTACCACTTTTTGAACATAAGTTACACAATTTTACCAGCTTGTATTTGGAATATTCTGTATCTTCTTCTGTATTAAATCTACCACAGAACATAATCGCTGGTTTACATGTCGAAGCACCAAATTTTGAAAATCCACATTGGAGTAGGGTGGTATAGTATTTAACCCTGCTATTTTTTAAGAATTAAAGAACTGGGTCCTTCTTCCAAATCGACTCAACATCTTATCAGTAACACGTATAGGTACTCGTTTCAGTCAATACAAATGACTAACTAAACTTCAAAGGCAAAATCATTCGGTTCATAATTATTGTAATAAATCTATCCAAATTGCTGTGAGAAAATTACACAGATTATTATATAAGGTCGACTATGCTGATCATCTTACCTGGGATTAAATATTATTCAGTATGTCTGTTGTTGTCAGAAACCAATCCATACCTGGAAATGCGGAAGCCGAATTTCTTACCTTGAACGACATGTTTAATGATTTCGGTATGTCGATGGAAATACTATACCACCCGGGTTCAGTATGTCATATCTTTTCCTATACCGTCTCTATGTTGTGAAGTTGTTGCCGATTAGAGGGTTATGATCAGATAGTATATCTGAAACTAGGTATGTCTTAGCAGCTATTCCGGAATCTTTGGTTATCAATATAAGGTCTGTTTGATTCCTTAGAGTTAGACTTTTTGTCCTATTCTTATCATCCATAATGATGTTCTTCTCATATTCTGAAACATGTTTTAAGGTAGTTGCAAGAAATTGGTAGAATTTAAACACTTAATCTGAATATAGATAAGAAAATTCATGATCATCCAGAAGAGGAACCTCACACACGTACTAATTTAAATGGCGGATTGACAAATTGAAAATTTCGAGTACTTAGGCATAATGCCGAATGATCTCCCGCAGCTCGTTCTACAAAAATTTAGGAACTTGGTATAACGAATCAATCACCTCTCCTTTCGGTTAGCGGATGAGCACCTAAAGAAGAACAAGAATATGGTATTGTGACGTTTGTTAGTCTTCAAGGTCACGTTACACCTCACTCTATGAATGTACTTCAAACATTAAAATATTCTCGTGGTCAAACTTATAAAAATATGATATACTATATTCTTAGTGTACACCGTGGATTTGCTCTCCAGCATTGATTCTCATCTGAGCGCTTATGCTGATAATACTAAATTATTTGAATATCCTTCAACACATGCGGACGTATTGCAGAGAGTCTTGAATACCAAGTCCAAGTGGTGTTCAACTTGGCTATTGCCTTGGCTGAATGGCTCTGTGCCGCATGTTGACTAGTACAATACCGGTTTGAATTATTATATCAATGTGTCAAGTGTCGATTCTCATATGGGCCTAGGTGAGACAGTAACTAATGATCTTGCGTGGTCTGCACATGTATCAAATGTTGCAAAGAAAGCAAACTGCGCGTTATTTTCGTTAAAAAAGACTTAAAAATCCTAGTACTCGCATCGCTTGCAGGCTTTTCACCACTTACATTGGCCCCATCTTGGAATTTGCTTCCCCAGTCTGGAGCCCATGGCTATTGCGTGACTGTGATGTTTTGGAAAGAGTGCAATGAGCCGCTACGCGCTGGTTACTTCAACTTAATACTATCAACCTTACGATGACCGTCTTAAAATACTTAGTCTGCCAACATTAAGTCAGCGTCGGCTGCGAGGGGATTTCATTCAAATGTGTAGGTTTGCGCATGACCAAGTTCCATCTGACGTGCCCCTGTGGTCTTCAGCAATGATGAACGCCTACGTGGTCATCCATTTAAAATAAGAAACGAACAATTCAGGATTTCACATCGCCTCCATTTTAAAAGTAACAGGACTTTCGATTATTGGAACAGTTTACCCCCAGATGTGTGTGCGCGGAACTTGTCTGTATTTAAACATCGCTTGGACAATGTATTGTTTCACAGAAATAACTAAATATTTATTATATGCATAACATTCTTATCCTACTAACTATCAATGTGCATAATAGGTTCTACTCTGTCCTTTATTCTTTGTATTAATAATAATAATATGGGATCTACTTCGCTTCATTTTCTCGTCCTCTTTGCACTGAAAGTTGACCTTCACCACAATTGCTTATGGCACTAGTCTTTAAATAATGTTGCTCTCTTTTATGCAGTGCAGTTTTATTACTTTTGTCGCATATATTCCCTTATCATGACTTTGCTTTTAAGTTAAGCTGGAATAGTAATGGTAAAAATGGTGCTTGTTAATCCCAACTGTATGGAAAAAACGATGACACACGATTGACCTTCTGAGCTTTCGGTTATTATTAAAAATCGCAATATCGGGAAGGGGAGACGGGGGAAAATAAAATCTTTATTTTCAACCGTATTTTTAAACATATTTAATAACAGAAAATCGTACAATATCTTCTACAGAATATAAGGCACTAGTACAACGTTGTAGGAGTTGCAAATCATACATACAAAAAATATAACTTTCGCGATAGATCATAGACTTAACTAAACTTTCGCCCGATGCCGGGGGGAACATGGCGCCATTCGTGGGGATACGTCGTGTGAACATGCTAGATCTTTTTGTCGTTAAGTAGACACCTGAGCAAGAAAAATGACATATTATTTCGCGGAAAAATGACGCAATGTTACTTGGGCATCGGGGGAAGATATTCATAACAATTCCAGCAAAGCCTCGCACTACGATGAAGAAAAAACAATGGCATGATTAAAAAAATGTTATATGTACAGACGATCGATGTGAAATAGTAGGTACAAGATACAAAAAAATTGCCTTCTCCGCGAATTTTTCGTCAAAGTCTTATTGCACAAACCTTAAGCATAGATATACACTATATATATAAAAAAAACATAATGAAAAATTCGGCGAATCAAGAAACAAATCGACATCGTACGACGGAACAGGTAAAAACAAAATCGCTAAAAGCCGCGCTTCGACCTCTCACGTTAATAAAATATACATTTTAAGCGTTTTTTTTTGTATTAAATGACAACATCAGTCTTCTTAAAATAGGTACTTTCAACAATAAAAATAAGGTTTTTTCACAGAAAAAAAAATTGTTAACAATGTTCTTCATTTGGCACTCGTAAGATGACTATAAAATATTATCGATTACACCCGAAGTAAAACCTAAAAATTTCGTATATCACAGACCAGATCGATGGCGGATCGGCCACGCGCCAGCCAATTTCACAAAACTGCCTCCCACCCACCCCCGTTCCGGACCTACAGTCATCTCCCGATCCCCTCGGGCCTCCATGGGTAGCAATTAAAAAATCTGTAACAATAGACACAATTTGTTTTTAAGTATTTAGCAACATCAATCATTATTCTTTAAATGTACCTAGACACAGTTAAGGAGGTACTACCTGTGCTCGAATAAAAAAAAAATGTATAGAAACAATGGCAAACAATTAAAGTGACTTAAGTATTCGTTGGGTCAGTCTATAGTGCATGTAGATTTTATTACTCCGTCCTTTTCAAAAATATACTTTAATAATTACATTTTAAATACACAAAAATCGTCAATGGAGCTACGAATGATGCTTTATTGCACTGGTCTGCAATGAAATCCCCCTTCAAAAAATTTGTCATAAATAGGAAGATTTTAATGCTCTGAATATGTTCCGTGCGATATTTTCTATCGCGTCTAGATTTTTCGATATATATATTATTTTAAATATCACAAATTTAGTTTTTTTTTTAATTCATTTTACGCGTTAACATCATAAACAGTGTATATACATACGAAATAGGTTTGAGAGCGTTGCAAGATAAAGAAGGAATAGTGCCGAATGTGATTTTTATGGTAGTACATATGCGCTTGCGCAGTATTCGCTGTGAATGTTAGTTGAAAACTTGTCTTTTTTGTTTACGTTGTGTAAGTTTTACATAAAGTTCATATTCTCTATATTTTTATTAAGTATTTTATCTGTAGTTCATGTATTTTTCATGAACAGAGCCAGTAAATATAAAATAGCAATTTGAAGTTTTCTAAAATAAATTCTATTTAATTTAATTTAAGAATTCTATAGACTGTTTTTGCTACATTTGTGGTGAGTTTACTCTAAACGCAGACCTTGTTAAAACAGCTTATCACCTTAATTTGGATTTTTTATCGATGAAAGGCATAAAAGTTGGCTGCCCAAAATATGCTGTAACAAGAACATTGAGAGGTTAGCTTGAAGGTAAACGCAAATCTATGTCCGTTTATAATGCCAATGCGAAGATAGTATCTGCAAAGAGACCAATTCCTCGTGGTGAAGGCACTTTACCTCCAGTTCCGCTAAAAAATAACGAAAAGATGGAAAATAAAAACTTCCGGTCTACAGCCTCATTCGGGTTTTATTTCTACATGTACGTCTTCATCTTCATATACTTTATCTGGATCTTCAAGTCCATCAGAAGAACCTCATTTACTTAAACAATGTGAGTTAAATGATCTTGTTAGAGACTTGGGGCACAATTACTCGGAAGATTAAAAATGTGGAATTTGTCGGATAAAAGTACAAGAGTCTAATATTTTTGCACAAGACAAGAAGATTTCCTAAGTTACTTTTTGAAAGAAGATGATACGATATTGTAATGATGCTGCTGGGCTTCTTCAAGAACTTAGTTTTGCAGAAAATTCTGATGAATGGAGACTTTTTATTGATGCCTCAAAGATGAGTTTTACTGCATGATGGTAATAAAGACCCATCAGTGCCCGTTGCACATACAACAAACATGAAAGAAAATTATCTGGGGGTATTACTTGAAAAAACAAAATATTCTCAGTACCTATGGAATATTTGTGCTGATTTAAAAGTTGTCGCTATACTTACTGGATTACAAGAAGGTTACACCAAGTTCTGTTGTTTACAAAGTCAAAACTTGGCCACAAAGAAAAAGCTTAACTCCTGGACTCAAAAACATAAACCTTTAGTGCCAAGTGACAATTTTTTTCTGCCATTACTTCACATAAAACTGGGACTCATGAAACACTTTGTGAAAGCTTTGGTGGCTTTTGTAAACGTATGTCATAATTTTCTTGGGAATACTGAAGCTGTCAACTACCGACATTTGAGAGCTTCTTTCAGATGAGCATGATGAGAGGTTTCATCAGGATATTATGCAAATTGATTGTTAAAAAAAAAACTACAAAGTAAATTGTGTTTTGTCACCATAATGAGATAAATCAACTGATATTTTTTGATAACTTGTAAGAGAAAAATTATCATTGTCCACTGTAAAACTTAGATCGTAAAATTTGATTAATTTTTTATATTAGTTGTTACTTTAATAACATCGTTTTTCAATTAAATGGACACTTTATGTGCTGTACTTATTTGCCTATTGAATCTCGCGTCCAGAGCACAAAATATAATGATCTCACGCATAAAAACAATAAGGAGAAAAAAAATGTCCAATAATGAAGAAAATATATAATGTCGCCACTTCTTGACGATTTCGTCACTCTCTCTTGCTAACAAACATACTATAAACGCACCCCGGGCTAAAGGAATACAAAAAACGAGACAATGCGGATTTGGCACGAAACGTTGCGCTTATTAGCCCCGGATATAGTTAACAAACTGCCGACGCATTCGATCACGCCAGCGGCGGCACGTCGGGTAATAATTTCAGTTGTTCGCCGGGGCCTTCGGGTGACGTGCGCTTTCTTATTTATGATCGTTGTAGCGCGAGGGTGAAACGTAGGACATTTTTTTTTACCGGTCGCGTCAATGGCGGGCAAACAAGCGACGACGCGCGTAAAAGTAAATACCGGGTAAATAAATACAACTGTGTTTGAACAAAGATCTGCCTGCCGAGCTTTCTCCGCTTTTAATGTCACCTCTAGAACAAATAAAATTTTAATGTTCTATTTATAGTGCCATTTGCATAAACAGTAAATTTCTATTCCGTTAAATGGCTGCCAAAAGTCGAATATAATGGTCGTGGAATTTGCCGGCCGCCAGAGCCGCACCCAGAAAATTGGTTTGTCCGCTTTTGTTGTCTGCGGTTCGGCCACCCCGTTTACATAACCTTACTTTCCGCACGGTGAATTGCGGCAACACGTCGATTTTTTTAAATTAACATAAGAATAACGTAACTTTGGGTTTACTGAAAAGAATATTACCAAGATTTACTGCATAGCAGGTACGTACTTTACAGTTCATATATCCGATATAAAACGCTTATAACCTGCTTCAATATAATACATTACGTTACAGGTCAATTATTTATCAACATTTTTTAAAGCAAATCTGGAAACATCCTGAGTTAAGTGATTTTTAACAACACGGCAGCACGTCGCCCAAGTTATGCCAAAACACTTCTTCTTCTTATGTTTTTAACTTTACCCCCACAATTTATTATTCTACGATTTTCATAGCCAACTGACCAAAAATACGTGTATGGTTTTAACCTAACCTCCTTCATAAAATGAATACAACTTTAGCGTCGAACAAAAAGATCTAAATAAGAAAAATGTTATGTTAGCCTAAGGAGCTGAATAAATTTTCTGCGGAGGTGAGTTCGAATAAGCCCATTTCTTCCAATTTCAATCTCCTCCAGAGACTCCTCAAAATCGGTATTGATAAAATTGCCAGTATCCAAGTTGGCTAAGCTCCCTTTATTATTTTGCAGTATTTGCAGTAAAAGTGTGTAGTGAATAAGAAAAAAACAAATTTGTAGGTTATACTCTGGCCTCCTCTTTATAGCATAAAAATTTTCAGGTTTTTGTTTAAATGGAAATTTGGCAACACTTTTTACAAAACTTCTGGATTCATGCTGCGTCGATTTTTGCTGAGTCGAAATTGCAAAAAAAAAGAGAAACACAACGGCTTTCGCCTATTCGCCACAATATTTTTATTCCCTAAATTTCAAGAATGGTGGGGACGGTTTGCAAACGTATAATTAAATAAAATTTAGAACAGTGCCTCAACAGAATGGCAGGGACTACCAAAGGACTAAGCAAAACTATTTAGGACAGAGCATTGACAATTTTTTTCTCCGATGGTGGCGCTGCTGGCAGCAAGCAAACATGGCGTTGCTTTCGAATAACCTATCAGCACATTCTAAGTGCCACTGTGTTAATTAAATCGTTGCTCGCGGTTCCGTTAACAATACCTGTGGTGCGTGGTTTGTGAAGAACAACATTTTACGACGTATTTAAGAGTGATATTTTGTCAAAGCTTTATCCTTTAATGTGGTTTTAATTGGATCTGCAGCAATAGCCGACAATTGAAAGCAGATTTTTGCACTATGCAAAATTGAAAGCAGTTTAGATGCGATAACCTTTTCCTGTGATGCTAAAGACTCGATGGTTCTTGTTGAAACACTACAACATTTCTTGAAAGATGCATCGTCAAAATCTCAAAACAAGTCCTCGAAATTTTAAATATACGATATAGAGTACAGTGTGAGGTGCGTTTCGTGGAACTCGCTATGACGCCATCGCCTGACACTCGCATACTAACCTCAATCGAGTTTCGTAGCTGTCCAAGTCTCCATTTCGACGACGCCTTCACCAATAGGGCGTGGAATTCTCCAGATGGTTCCAACTAGCGAACTGCGTCCAGGAGTCGAGCTTCGCGTGGGAAGCGTCGACGAACTTCTCGACGTGGTGTGACTTGCAGTCCTTCGCGTCGCCACCCGCAGGTTTATAAAGCGGCGCGAGAGCCTTCTTCGTAATTACGTAATTCTTGCCGCCGTTACTGTCCCAGTACTCCCTGTCGTCGCACTTGAAGCACACGCAGAACTCGACCTTCCTCGCTTTCGGTTGCAGATTGATTTTGAACGAGAAAGTGTCATACAAGACGTACGTCGTTCCCGGCGCGATGTTGTTCGGTATGAAGCTGCAGTAGCTGTCCTCGTACGTCTTCCAGCCGTTGAACGTGTGACGGACGAACACCTCCTTGCGGAACGATATATTTTTCACTTTGACCGTGCCGACGATCTGATCGTCCGCATCTTTGACGATCACGTTCTCCAAGGACACCATATTCGTCTCCAGTTGGTTCCTGAACGCGATGTAATCGGACGCGGGCTGAGAAAAAGTCACCTCCCAAGGTTCGACCTGCGCTTCGGGCTCGGCGCTCACACCTCTGGTGACCTCTGCGAGGAATTTCATACTCCACAGTGGAGGCACGTTGGACGGTTCCGACATGACCCTCACGTGGGTCAGAGGTCTGCCCCTGTCGTCGGCGAACACCACCCTCTTCTTCAGTTTCGTCGGACTCGTCGGGTCTTCGTCGTGTGCATCTTCGCTCGGGCGTATCACCAAGCAAGGTCTTTTTGGTGACGCCACCGACGCGTAAGTGGGCGGCTTGTACGCGGGGAAGGAGTTCTGTCGACAGGTGAGGCCTTTGGGTATCCTGTGGAACGACTGGTTCAGATTTAACGATTGGAAGTCGCCGAGGAAACTAGCCGGCGGACTGTGGCTGAAGACCGGAGGACTGTGAGGCAGGAACATCTCGTAGTCCACCATCGAGCACATTTGAGCGTTTCGGTAACTGGAACGGAAAAAAATTGTGGTTGGACGCGTTTGATCACTTGGATGTAGATGGAAAATTTGATGCTAAAAACAACATTTACAGCTTTTGAAACAAAACAAATTGCCGATAATTTCTTATTGGAATAAAAACATTATTAGTGCATATTTTTTGAGTCAAATGCTTAGAGGTTTACTCAGATTTCTTTTCTATAATTCTGCTTTAAATCTTTGATGTTTTTCGTTATTGAAAATGGCTCTAAACAAGCCATGGCCAACTACGATTTCCATATAAAATAAGAAGCTTGCGTTCGGTTACAAGAAACCAAGAATTGTATAAAAATTGTAACTGCGCCGACTGTATTGGACTCGTAAATGTGAAAATTGGCAATAAATTATTCCATTTTATAATAATTATAATAGCTTTATTCGCAAATCGGTCAGAAATAGTTATAACTTCCCCGATGTATGCGCATGGCGTACGAAAAGTTCGCAGAATGGAGATTTAGAATCACTGGCAAAGAATCTGGGTGAATCAGCTTTAAAATTTAAATTTTTACATAATTATTTTGAATTTAAACGTTTTTCAATATTAAAAATCAAGAGAGTAGGTTTATTATGATTGTTTAATATATTTATTTGTTTATTTATTTATAAACCCAAAGACTGACTAACAAACAGACGGAGCTGTCCAATTACAGTATAGCGCATATTAAACATAAGATTACACTTGGTCGGGAATACAAAAGAAACTTAACTAAATAAATATAAATGATACACCAAAACCAAACTGTTTTGACGTCTTGGACTATGACGTTGACGTTTAAAATGTTGACAGATATGATATGTGACGTATGCTTTCTTTGGCGCGTTTTTGTGAGTTTAGTAACTGAGGTTATTTTATTATGTGTTTGTTACATATTTTACAATGAAGAAAATATTATTATTATTATTATTAAACTAGTCATGCGCAGAACCAAATTTGCAACCGGGTGTCAATTTCACAGTGCGAACGGACCTAATTATTCTAAGGATTATGCATAGGAAAGACTAACGATTCGTAGCCGTCATTTTTAGCATAAAAGATTGACTGTTTCGAAAACTACACGGTTTCAACGCACAAAGGATCCTCTGTATATTTCCGTCTAGACAAAAATTCGGACTTAAATCGAATAGAAAAGGTCACGACGGAAATTATCTTGGGTAATTTGAGGTCGCCAAACTTGAAATTTCACCCGCGCTCATTTTACCGATAGAAATCTGATGTCATTGACTTTATATATCTCTGAAATCACCTGGTCAAACGCCCGAAACTTCGCGGCTTTTAAAAACACGAAAACTATTTCCGAAAAAAGCCTTCGATATGCGGTTTAAATTTGCAGAAGCGCCCAAGGCGAGCGTACAAACCGCGTGAATAAAGGCCCCTTCTTCCAATCGGGACGCGAGTAGAGGCCACGAGACATAAAAAAAGGTCAGCTCGTTATCGCAGCGAACTGCATTCGATGCGATTACGGAGGCGAAAAAAAAAGAACGTCGCGGAACAAAGGATTTTTTATCGGAAGAGAGAAAAAAAACTTAAAACGGCCGTCGGACGCGCAGGCGCGGGTACCTGTCTGCGTACGACGTACGACTTACTGTGAACGCCATTGTTTTCGTATTCATTCACGCACACGCACAAATGCACCGACCTTGGGTCACGACCAGTCTCGGTGGTACTTTCCATCGGGGCCGTCTATGGTCGAACTAAACGAGTCCGCACGGTCGGCTCATTTAAATGAAGACGATCGGTGAGTTCGAGAAGCCGCCGGAACAGCGATAAGCGTTTAAGTAAATATCGCCGGTCAATATCAATTTCGATGACGATGTAGCTTCTTTCAAATTTGATCAGGTTTCGCAAACAACGAAACTAAATAGCTGTTGAGCGTCCTCAGCAAGTCGAAGTTCATCAAGTTTAGCCTCCGTTATGGTGTTTAAGGTTGCAATTTGCTTAACAGGGGACCAGTTGTGCGTTTTTCCGCTGGGCAGTTTACTAATATCTTCGAATGGAGTAATCCTCTCAAAAACATCGGCTGTAGTCCTATCCTTTCCGCCTCTTTCCGCGCCAAAAGGTCTTTTAATATGTAGTGCAGAACTCTAGAACTCTAGAGAGTTTTCAGAACTCCGAGAAAGATATCGTCTCACTTTTTCCTTCCTTCCACCACAAGCTTTCCCTCCCACGCCACGTGCATATATGGTTTCAAGAGGTTTGGACTTGGATTTCAATATTAGCGATTTCCTAATTTAAATATCCTTCTGTTTAATTTAGAGCGACGACTGAATATTAAAAAAAAGTCCGGATTATCTTTGTCATAAACTTTCCGTCACTAAACCGATATGTTCTAATGCATATAATGAACGACTTGTTGGGAAACTATTTAAGATCCTGCCTACAGAATAAAGTCTGTCTCTGATGGCATTTTTGTTTTATACACGTCGCCTTCACAGCCTTGTTGCGTGTCCTTTCTAGGGTATGTTAATTAAATCCTCTTAAATAGCGTTACGTCCCCTTATCTCTGGCTCACTCTCTGCTATTTATTAAAAAAGCTGTTTTCTTCTGAGGTAGAGTTTATTTATCTTGTAAAATTATTATACTTGTAGTTGAAATATTAATTAATGCTTCTAGTTTGATATATTTGATAGATTTTAGATTTTTAGATTTTTCGTTGATAACTGGGAGCAAAATTAGGGTTATGATAGGAGGTCTCAATTTGGCCATTTTATTTTTTTTCTAACATAAAATCCTTAATAATAATATTTATTATTATTATTATCATTATTATTCATATATCTTAATATTATATATAAGAAATTTGATTCTAAAACTAGGACGAACTTTAATTTAATTCAATATTAATTTTTTAATAATCGCAAATAAATAGGAATATAAAATATAATATAATACATACGATACTTCATACTATTATGGGCTACTATTTACTATTTATTTATTTACTATTTTATTACGGTTGTTTGTTGGCGTTTCGCCAATCATTCTGTTTCATCAGAGCTTAAATGAAACTGGCTGGCAGTCTACTCTGCACCTGCTTATATATAAGCGAGCCAGTTTCAGTTAAGTTCTGAAGCAGCCAACAGGATGATTAGCGAAACGTCAGGAGAACGCAGAAAAAAAAGTAAATAGTATCTTCTTAACTAAATATGAGAAACTACAAAAATAAGATTTAGATTAGATTCTAAATAAAACATCAAATTTAATTTTTTTATGCCATTGCATAGGTTTTTTTTTTAATTTAGTTAGGAATGATAGGAGTGGTCTAATGCAATCCCCTCCACTCACTTAAGAAAAAATTTTATAAAATTGCAGAAAGTGTGTTTTTATAATAATACGATTTCCGTAACATTGCTTGTTTATATAACATACCATCCTTTATTTCAAACCAAAAATCATCCCCTTAAGTTCTTCGAATTTGTTTTGTATATTGCATCTAAATGTGAACGTAACTTCGCAAAATAAAAGTGCACATCCAGGATCAGGGTCATCGCAATGGGTTTAACCATAACTAACCAAAAATACAATTTACATATGCAATAAAAACAAGATTACTCATAAAAAATCTGAAATCAAAACAAAACAGAAAACCCAAGAATTGTGGAGCACTGATAATTACGTAAGGGTCATGCTTAAATTTTGTCAATGTGTGCTCGACGTTCACGCTGCTTTCATGCAGCAAGCGAGTTCGGAACTTAATTTCGTATGGTATTTAATCCATGGTTCCAACACATTACTATTTTTATTTACCGGTTAATGGGTACTTATTGAAAATTTTGGTTAGTGAATTGTGGTTTCCTTGTCCTCCTACTATGCCTGCTCAATTTCATTAAAAAAAAAACAGCTCAACGGTTCATCTCTTCAGAGTCAGTACTTTCGATATTCAAGTATTTTATTTTCTACTGCAAATATGCTTAATCTTGTCGCGACATATGTTTTCCGTATGTGATTCAGCCTCGTACATCCCTTGACTACACTTAGAAATTTTATTTTCATAATTGGAACTGTTATAATTTTGTAAAATTTCAATTGTGTTTATCGCCGGCACTGTTTTCCTCTTATGGTTATGCATATTTTTTATTAAAAATCGCTAGTATGTTATATCGCAACCTAAATATTTGAAATGATCACCTTGTTTTATGCTCTTATTTTTGATCTTAATGCTATAATTTTTGCTTTATATTTGGACATTTCACAATTGTAATTTTATTAAGACAAATATGCAGGTAATACATGGTAAAGTGTGTTGACTTTACTTTTGTAAGCTTTTACCATCATCCATGTGCAAACTGACAGCAGGGAATCCCTTCAAGTATTTTTGTATTAAAATAATCGCAAAAAAAAACAAACCAGATTTAAACAATGAAGAAATGAGAATGCAAAATCCACTCACCCCTTTTGGCGCGCTTCTTCCTAACCTAACCCGACCGGCAGATTTTTATTCGCGCAAAATAGCATTAATTGCTCTAATAACGAAACGGCGAGGTTTCTAATGTATTTCAGGGCTATCGCCGTTTTAGGAGGTATTAATATGACGCGGTCGTTTATCAAGGCGCCTCGAAAGACGAATTAATTTTCTCAACTTTCCTTACCCAAGACAACCGAGGTCGCGAGCCAGGAGACGACGGCTGGATCACTGCAGTCGTACTGACGAAAACCTCGATCACGCAAAATTTGCCAAAATAATTATCTCCAAATTTGTTATTAACGTCGGTGCTCGCCCGCTGGCAAGTTTACGATCTTATTTTCGACATGGGCGTTTTTAATAACCCGGGCATTAAAATTGTTTACGATCCGGTCGAGTCTAACGAGATTTCAATCCTCTCAATTTAACCGGAGATAATGCGATGCAATAATAATGCACTCACAAATACCGATAAGCAAAGTTACAATAATTTGTTCGAAATAATAAAAAGTTATTGGAAATACCTCAGCATACTCGTCAGCGCAAAAACTGCGCGAGGGTAGTTTTTGAAAACTAACCAAAACATTTTCTCTCATGGGGCATTACGTCAATGCTCGTATTCAGACCTTACAGTCATCTAGCGACCTCACAAGTAAATATTCACTGTCATTTCCTTTCTATAGAATTTAGTAATTGCGGCGTACAATTTTGTATTCACATATATCTACCAATATTTCCTCATCTAACACATTTTGTAATTCTTTTTTGCTTTTCATTGAAAATGTAATGTTGACATACTTCTTTTTAGTTCTATTTAAACTGCTTTACTCCGACAATGAATTGAATTTGTCTGCTAAATCAAACGCTGATTGTTGCTCTATTTCTCAGGGCATTTCCATGTTCGATAAGGCTTACGCAGATTCAGAATGAATTAGACAGTGAGTACTGTTTCTTCTTACGCTTGAGGAGCAGGAATAAAACATATACCAGGCTGGTCTTTCTTGAATCATAGTTTTCACTGAAATTTAACTGTTTCTTATCCATATCTGGCTACTTAAATGAGGCATGCTTATCCTCGTGTCTGGTTGACAAGTAAAAGAAGTGGAATTATCAGCTCTCATTCAAACTTCAATATTACTTAGTTATTATAGGTAATCTTTTTTATGCTGCAGCAAACTACTTTTTTTACACCAAATTTCGAAGTACACCAATAAATATCGTATTGTGTTGTCATAAACCTCTTAAAGTTTCTTATTATAAATTTCATAGTCGCTACGGCTTAGGTAACTCGCAAAGCCTATAAATTTCTACGAAATCAGAAAAGCAGGGCAACTTCCTCCTGTACTCTGTTTGCCAAGGTTCGAAACCCCAAAAATAAGGGTGGTATTTATAGTTCCTCGTTGATTTATCAGTCGAGCTTGAGTTTTGAGTAAAGCCCATCTTCCGTTTAACATCTAAATTTAAGGCATCTTTTTAGATTACGAAAAGGAGACATAAATTCATTTACGTCAAACAAGGTTTAAATTCTCCTTTCATTACTAAAAATAAACGAAACAAATATTACGCGGTGAAACGAAAACAGACTAGATTAGAAAAAGAAAAATTAGTTTTATTTTATATTTCTGCGAACCTAAGAATAAGAAACCGGTAAACACTAATGATATAAAAGAAATAGGCCTACATGACATATAGCTACATAAACATTTAAACAGAAAACAATTCATTCAACATTATTTCAAATGCTCCGTTTCCTTTGCTAATTATTGACTGACAAAGTAATAAAAGCTTTTCTTATAAATGAACCTCCTTCATTTGACCTTGATGTCAAAACAACAATATTGTCAACGTTGCTAAACGTTGACAATGACAACTATAAAAATGCCTGTCTGCGGATGACTCAAAAACCCCAAAACATTCTTGAGGTTACCTGAATGACTACAGATAAGACCCTAAAGTAAAGTAACGATAACCCAGACCTGAAAAGCAAGATTAATGGATTTAATGCTGATGTATTTATTATTCCAAGGCGGTTAATCGGGGGCTGACATAAATCTGCCGCCGAGTCGTACTAGTTTTCCAAATTTGGGAGCAAACATACACGTTATCTAGGAAATTGAAATATTACGGCCGTGCTATTTTGGCTAGTAACGTAAATATGCCCAAACCAATTCAAAAAACGAACGTTATCTAAAGGATTTTTATGTTATAGTTTACGCTAAGAGATAAGTTTGTTTTGAGCCGAGGCGAAAGTTTGCTCAAGACTTATTTTAGATAAATAAAAAGTGAAAGGACTTATCGAAATAATACTGGCCAATTTAATAACATAATGGTTTTATCGGAGAAATATTTTACTGTTGAGAAAGAGTTCTTTCATAGCAATCTAGTACGACAAAACCCCTGGCTAAATCCAATAATACGTTTTTATCACGCAGGTATTTATTTGCAAGTACCTACTTGGAAGGCGACGTGCATTTTTATCTGATAATAATATTTATATTGTCGAGAATAAAAAACAAACCAATAATTCTTCGGTAAAAGGGCACTCGTATATAAAACACAATCTCATCACTTAAATTTCCGCGCAATCTTGCATATATTTGTTTGTTTAGCACCTTTCTTTCTTGTTTTCGCCATATTGAGATGGGTTTGGAAGCTAAATATTTTCAGTTTTTCAAGAAAACTACAATAAACGATCCAAATAACGGACGGTTTTTCATCGAAATGTTTGGTTAGATTACATTTCTTCTTCTTATCGACGTTAACACCTTTACCTGTGCTCCTTTCAAGCAACTAAACGGCCATCTAGACATGAATAATAAGTTCATATAGAGAATATGGCTCTCCGACAGTCAAAAATGTATGTGCCAGAGGCGGCGTTGATATTTTTGCATTCATGCACATTTCACCCACCCAGCTGCACTTTGCGCAATTTTGTTTCTAAACAGCAATCGCCACACACCTAACTCGTAGACATATTTTGCACATGACATATATGCAAACTTATTAACGATCTATCAACGGCCGTGTTGGCTGTTGAATATCGTAAAGTAATTGGTTAAAGACAAGATTTTAAATCTCATCAAAAATTTTAAATTTTAAATTTTAAATCTTCTCAAAAATGTTTTCATCGCAATGCATATTATACATGCATTTCTAACAGACAACAAATTTGTATTTAACTGGTAATTTTTTGATGGTGGGCGCAAATTTTTCGAGCAATATGGTCTTAATTATTTTGGTGGAATTTTAAAATACCATCAAATACTTTTTAGCGTTAAATGACTAAACTTTAAGCAAAATTGTTTTTACCACGCCTATAATAACTTGTGATTGTATAAAAAAATCCATAATCGTAATATTAGAAAGACAGAAATATTATTGTATTATATATGTATTATCTAAAACTAATTTCTGTTCAGGTAGGCTAATTTGGGTTATACGCTTAAATACAAATTGTTCATTGACTTGCTTTATGATAATTCTTAATTTTCCTAGTTAAATTTTACAAAAACCCAAAGTTATTTGTGTTTCTTACCACAAAATCCCTGACTAAATTTAATAATAACGTAGGTTGGAAGTACCTACTTAGAAGGCGATGTTAATTTTTATCATATATATTGTTGAAAATAAAAAACAAACCGACGTTTCTTCGGTAAAAGTACACTCGTATATAAAACATAATCTCATCACTTAAATTTCAGTATAATCATGAATATATTTGTTAGCACCTTTCTTTCTTATTGTCGCCATCTTGAGGTGGGTTTGGAAGTGAAATATTTTCAGTATTGCAAACTGCAATAATCGCAATAAATGAGTCATATAACGGAACGACCTTTCATCAAAATGTTCGGTTAGACTATATTTCTTCTTCTCATCGACGTTGGTACCTTACCTGGGCGATTCTAGTTATGCTTCAAAATTTTTGTTTAGTTTATCAATAATACAAAATAAAGCTCGGTAGACACGATGCAACCTCTACGTGCATTTTTATTTGAATTTTTAACTGGTAGATGAACAAAATGGGATTATATTGGTAGAATTTTGTCTTTTAAATTTTAAATAAATGGCCAAACTTTAAGCAAAATTGTTTTTATTTATTATAATAACTTGTGGGTGTATAAGGAAAATTCATTACGGGAAAAATAGCTGGTAATTTTATCTTCCAAATTTCTTGCAGGTTGGTGGTAAATATTGCACATGTATGTCAATTATGCTAATTAAATAAGGCATTTTCCATTATTACTATTATCAATGAGTTATGCTATGCTATACATCTGTGTTGTGGCAACCAGTTTCTGTATGACAGCTATTCGGTATTCTCTAGGTTATGGTCTGTGATCGTCAGCGTGTACTACAGAGCACGGAACCTTGATATTAAAGATTCGGCATTAAAAGTTTAGACGTTGTAAATCGTTTGTTAATTATGAACGTTATAATAAATGAATACAGCCGTATGGTATCTGCCGCTAGAGCTGATGAGTATTATAGAATTTCTGTCCGGCTAAGTTTCAAAGCATCGAGTCCGAGTTTGTAAGCATTTCTAACCTCAAACCCGAGAGCGCATCCCACGCAATTACTTCGACATTAGAATGGCGTGCGGCAGGAAACGGCCTGTCGAACTGCGGTGGGTGCAATTTGATCGACAGGCCTTCCTTTCGGGGGCACTCCTCGCATTCCCCATAACCGAAAATCAAAATTTCAAATTGGGCGCGACGGTCACGCACGCGTTCGATGGCGCGATCGCCAGTTTTTTAGATCGTTGACCCCGCCCCGTATCTGTCGCAGATAAGCGAAAAATGTTTTGCGCACTTGTTAGGCGCTTGCTAAACTTTTATCTCGGGCCGCGTTGAGGTAGGTTAGAATTTGTTTGCACGCGAATTAAGAGCTACGCGGCGTGACCCGTATCGGAGGCCGAATTAAATTTAGAAACCGCGTGGGACGTGGAACGCCTCCGGAACTACACGGAAAACCGCTAAATTTATACCGGCTACGGTTATTAATAAATTCGGAACCAAGTTCACAGACTTTGGGCGACGCTCGTCCACCTTGAATTGCGTAAAGGCTGTTTTAAGGCCGCCTTATGCGTACCACTTGACCGTTGTCTGACATTTCGCGAATGAAACATTACTACTTTGTTAATTCAAAGGGGCATATCAGTTCAATTAACAGTTACATTCTTTGACTTATAATAATATGCTATCGACAATTAACAATAATGGTAACTAATAAACAAAGTCTTAAACTTTATTCACTTCACTATAAATACATATGTATTTCATATTTGATAATACCCGAACGCACCTAAAAATGCTACCTAAAACACAAGAAGAAGATAAATCAAATAGTGGTCACACTTCAAAACTCACAAATAACTTTATAAACAACGTGACTGTACCATGTTCCTTAATTAAACATGGTGGACAACTTAAATGTGATAGTGTAAAGCTCAAATAAATTGCAATGATGGTTTCCGAGAAATAAGTTACGTTCATGAGAAAAATGGGCAGATATTAATTAGTCTAAGATTAAGTAAAGTATATCTAGAGGTAAGAATAATATAAAAATCTACTGTTTACAATACAACTTTATTTGTATTTATTTTAGTCATCATGTTGCGAGTAGTCAGATAAACTATAGTAGTATATATAGTATAGAAGTCTAAACGGGCTCTACATTGTTAACTAACATGTTATCAAATTCCCACATTATTTCTTCTATTTCTTCATTTTTTACGCGTCGGTTGTTGATGAACTGAACTTGCTAACGTTTTGCCAATCATCCTGTTGGCTTCTTCAGAGCTTAACTGAACCTACACGTTTCAGTTTCAGAAGACCAACAGTTCATCAATAACCGACGCAAGAGAAATCCAGAAGATTTGTAAATAGTATCACAGTAGCCTGTCTAAATTTCTTTGCGAAATCAGGTTTATTCAAATTTATCTACAACAGCTCCTTTTTCAGCACATTTAATGTAATTTTTTTGTGTATTTTTTGGGATGTTCCATGACTATAACACACCCAGGAACATTTGCTAGAAGTAGTATTACAATTAATCGGCTTCTCGATGGGTACGTCCGATTGTCAGATTTTGTTGTTGGTGGAGATCCCCAAAATGTCACTCGGTTCGGAGGAAAAAATCGGTCAAGTCTTGGAACAAGAGTTTGCTTTCTCTCACAATAAATTCCCAATGAAGTTTCTACGAATTTCGGCGTTGTTATGTCATTTTTAAAGCTTTTGCGACTTAAAAAAAAACAACAAAATAAAGGATCCTGTAAAATACTCTGTCTATAAAATTGTTCTCTTCTCTGTGATAAACTGAACTCCAACCATGGCATTCAGATAAGGCCTCTGAGTTATCTTATGCCTTCCCAGCAATAAAACGAATGCTCGTTCATTTCAACCTAAACTCCTTTATAAGAAGCCTTCATCAAGTATCATCACTTCTCTGTTGCGTGATGGAAGGAATCTCCGACCATGAAAATACGACCGTATTCAAAATATTTGACCTGCAACTGCTTTAGAGCGCCTTTCCTGTTCCTGTTCTACCTTTGAAGCTTGCTGGCCAGTGAAACAAGTTGTTTTCCTCTGTTTGTTTTAACACTCATCGGAAAGGAGGCACTAATTAGTAATTGAAATTAGTCTTCTTCGCTGAACACGCTATGGAGATACGACTTATTTAGTAAAAAACTCGACTTAGATGATATGTAAAATATGTAATCTTCCGGTTGCTTCTCAAGTTACAATTTAGGATTTATTGTGTGAAACCAATATTCTGGCCTCTCGCTGCGACCGTATTTTGGCTAATCTAGAACTAAAAAAATGGCCGATTGCCAGCCTATATTAAGAATATAAAAACATAAAAAAAGTTGCCCAAATTACTAAATAAGAATCAAATCCATTTTAAATTGTGTCGTCTCATATTATAGCTCTTTAAAGATCTTGGTATCGTTAGGATTAAATTATATTACTTTCCTCTATCTACAAGGCATGCGTTATTGTTGTACAACAAAAATAATGCGCAGTACGAATTGCTTTAGTTCAAAAAATGCTGGCGAAGACAACTCTGAGCGTCATCCGCTAGCGACGGCGTGCTTTGAGGAGAATTTATTGATTCTCAAAATGGTCGGCTATATAAACATGTCCCATATATTTCGACAATTGTGGACTGACCGGGATATATTTATATTTTATAATCGAAACCATGCTTACCATCCTTGACACATATTTAACTAGATCTCGAAGCAATTTCGCGAACCTTAACACTTTTAACGCTGTACCACTCTTGCGAAGAACCGTAAGTTTATAGAAAACGAACGCAATACCCAATCATCAGATGTCTGGGTTTTTTCTCGTATCTAAAAAATGTTATCTCAATTACGTCCTAGGGATCATTCACTTCAGAATTCGCTTCACGCATTTATCATCAGCAAATATTTCATAAATGGCGCCTTTATAATCTCAGGTCTGCTTAAGGATGAGCGATACATGCTGGCGTACATGGCCATCGCGATGTTGATAAACCATCTACCGATTGACTGTATTCAGGATTAATTCTAATTAAATTTTTCACCACACACACACACACACACACACACACACACACACAGCATAAAGCGTAAAACTTTACGAGGCATTCCACTTATCCCACATCATAAATTAGAGAATAACAGCTGTCGCAAACCACTACATAATGGTTGGTTGTTAATGGGAGACAATCACGTAAAAATTCTAATGGGCCAACTATACAACATATGTTGGGAACTACCAAAAAAATCTTTAAAATTAAGCAATAAAAATTTACCACTGTCACAACGAAAGGGATTCCTAACTTTTAGAAGCGTTCCAAAACGTTCGTATTAATTCTTCGATGTCGCCTTGAATAGTCGCCAGCATCTACATCACAAACTCAACCGAGTAACACGGCGTCGAAAAAAGAATCTCCGGAGAGGCCCGCGCATTATGAAATCTGACGTAACGCGAAATATGCCGAGTCCGGGCCTGCGCCAGCGCCAATCATGTTCGCACCTCATGCACGATTAAAATAACCCGCTTTGCCGTTTTAAAATAACTTCATTAAGGCGTCACGCAACCGGTACGTGGACATTTCGGAGGAATAGACGCGTTACGAAACGTGTACGAGAAATCCGACGTTTCGGTGTGTCCACCAAAATTTTACGACACATCGCAATAGCCGTGGAATAACGTCCGAAGAAATTTAGTTTCACGACGCATCACTGTAGCCGTGAAATAACGGACCACGGTTAGATTCGACATCAAGAACGGTAAATTGAGGAGTATGGTTAATGGGCGGCGAGCTGCGATGACGTCACCTGGCCCACTCGTTTCATTTTGACAGGAAAATCGTATTAATCGCATTAAATTCCGGAAGACTTTATTTGCAAACTAGTAGAGTATTGCAACGTAACCGTGCAAATTTAGTGACCGGATTTAATAACAGCAAAGGTCAAGATAGAGTGCGGATCTTCGAACAGGATGTTCTACGCTTTCGCGCGTTCCGTGTCCACAGTAGAAACAATGGCTCGGTGTGGATTTCAAGCTGCCGCTCGCGGTTTTGCTACGCACTGAAGAAGACCGCGGCTACTTTTTTTTCGCTGTTCTTCCGTAACGGCCGGGAAAGCGAGACCTTTCACGTACGACTTACGTATGCGCGCCTTTGAAATTATCAAAAAACGATCGTAAATCCACTTTAACCCATTGAGAGTTTTCGCAGACAAACCAATTCATTACTTGTGCTTATCGTCTTTGTGTAATTGTGTGCGGGCGATTTAAAAAAAAACCAAACCGCGTTAATGACGCACGCGTAGGTGATTAGCAGTTATTTTAGCGCCTCAGACCCGCCCACTTCAGGCGCTTCGCTACTATTTTTGTTCGCGAGCAATATCTGTTTTTTTTTCGTACGTATTAACGAGGCTCTAAATGAGCTTTTTCCAGTTAAAAAAGCTTTAGAAAATCCCAATAAACTATGAGTAATTGCTGACGAAATTGCTGATTTCGATAAGCAGTGTATATAAACTTTTTTAGAAGTGACCCGAGAAAAGGAGAACATCGAAGACTTCGGATTAATTAATTACTACAGCGATACTTTGGAAGTTGCAACATGACATTTTGTCTTTTTGTTTTGGGTTATGGCATTAATTTTTGTTTTTCTCCTCGCTATTCTAAAACACGAATTATGTACCGATCTAGGTAACGGAAATTGTCATTTTGGGACGTCAGCTTAGTTACCCACCAGTTAATCAAGCGACTTAGGTAGATTTTTAGCCACTGATGATATTTTCATTTCTGTCAATTCGGACGGTGGCCTCGCAATTAATTAATTTATTTATTGAACTTGTTGCATGATGTACTATCAAAGCTGCATATTTTAAATTTAATGCTTTTTATTAATTTATTTATTTTAAAAATTGTTTAGTACAGGGTGTTGTTTAGTAAAATTTGTAAAGATTGTTAGGGCACACAATCTAAAATTATTTTCAAATATACTTGGTGACTCAAAAAGCGTCTCAAATAAACCATACATTTTTTAAAAAAATTTTAAATGGAAAATCCTATTTATTTTAAATTTAATGTTTTTTATTTATTTATTTTAAAATTTGTTTAGTACAGGGTATTTAGTAATGTTGCAAAGAGTGTTAGGGTACACTTAACTTAACCCCAACAACATCAAAACCATTCGAACATATACATGTATCCGTTAAAAAGCACAACAGGAACCGAGGTAGTTGAAAACCTTTTTCAATTTGCAACGCATCATGGATTACCATTGAAAATAACCTCAGATCAGGGAACATAATTTAAAAACAAGGACCTCGAAGACGTTTGTAAGTTATACCGAATAGAATTATATATATTATATTATAGAATAGAATAGAATTTAAACTCTCCCGCGGAGAGATGTCATTCAAGTATTATTGAAAGTCATAGACGAATTTTTATTACATGATAACGACGAATTGCCAAATCTAGACGACCTAATGTTAGATGAAATTTTTTTTAAACCGGAAGAACAAAAAATTAAAATTTTATCGGACATTCAAATTAAACCCCCATTTAACCAACGGGAACATTTAAAAGAATTAAAAGAAAATGATACAGTACATTCTTCAGCGGAAAATCCAATTTTCGAAAAACCACTAAGTTATTTTAAAAATCGAATCATATTAACTCGAATCGAATCATATTAATTAAGAGGAAAAGAGTAGAGTAGGAAAATTCTTAATAATAACATACCACAATCCCGAAAAATGACCCCATGCCAAATATTATACAAATCATGAAGGAATAGTTTAAACCAAAAACTATTTATGCAATTTACTTTGAAGCGGAAAATTTAATTAGAATTTTCGCTGTAACATTACAAAACACTTTCCCAAAATTCGAAGACATCGAAAGCCCTATTTATTCGATTGCCACATTGTGAAATTACTCTTAATTATTCCAGCCTTTGTATCGGCTAGTCCGAATAAAACTTTATTTTGCTTTCTGTATAAATAATTGTTTTTAAAAAACGCTCTCCCGAATTTTGAACATTTATTGAAATTACACCAAAAAACAGTAAAAAAACTTGCTATCATCGGCCTCCCATTTCGTAACAATTGCGACCTCTATCGGTAACCACACGAAACTCCAAACCGAGGACGACCGATAACCGAAACGTTAACGTCGAGAGGGGGGGGCGGGCGAGGGCGCAATCTCGTGTCATTCGTGCGCAGAAAAAACGAAGTTACGCATCGATAAGCGTCCAATAAATAACAATGGATTCCGATATCGTAACGCGATTAACAATTGGCATGTTTAAAAAAGGAGATAAGGACGTAAAAAGGAGGGGCTTAGAGCCAAACAATAAACCGTATCGCATTATTTTTAGTATAACGGAAATTTTCCATCCAAAATAATTTATATCTGACTGGCGACGATAATCCGGTAAGGTTTTTTTACGTGACTTCAAACATATACGTTTCCGCGAATGGGGATTTGGGTCGCTCGTTACTTTTTTTGAAAATTGTGACTCGTCGCGAACCACAATTCGACGAATTGTTTGGTTTCCGCATTTTTAACCACTATCAACAGGAAAAATTATTTCGAGTGGGTCTACTCGAATGTCGTGGAAAAGTCGCAAAACGCTCGAAAATGCAGACGCAGGTATCTCAACCATCACTCGAGTTGGAGTTACAGACTACCCGTAGATACCGTGTAGTTGCTAGGTGAATTTGATAAACACTGATTGACCTCTTTAGATTTGGGATTTGATAAACATCAAATTCAACGTATGTCAATGTATAATACCCTTCAAAATAAAAAATAAATTTCTTTAGTCAACCTCCTAAGAAAAAAGAAGCAAAGAATATTTATTCCAGACAAGTTTCTTAGGAGCACGTTACTAAATTTTAAAGTTTTTAAAAAAAATCTCGATAAAGAATATTGTTAATAGCCCATTTATTGAATGAAAAGGTATGATAATAAGGAAGATCAGATCGTTTCTGTTTCTGCGTCTGGACAATAGTGACAATAGTACGATAAGAAAAAAGGAAAATATATTAATTTCAAAACCGCATTAATTTTTCTTTTGTTAAACAGAAAAGGAAGCTAGCCTTCCATAGAGTTATTTGTGAAATGAGATTTAAAAGCAGAAAATTAAACTGTTGCGTAATATATGATCATGTTTTACATCGCTTTTTCTAAAAATACACGTGTCCAAACGTGGCTTACAATGTATTTCTGGAGAACAAATACAGACTAAGCGTATGCGTTAATGAGGCATTGACACAGCACAAAACTGTTAAACGGTCTTTGCTTGCTTTGAAACCTAAAAAAATTTAAAAAACATTAAACAAAATATGTGTATATATGTAAAACTAACCTGGTGTACTAGTTTCTGAGCCTGCAGCAAGTGTTCTTTTTGGCATTGCTTTCCAATAAAGTTCAGTTGGTTCCCCATTATACACTTGCTCAGGTCTTAGGTCGTGCTCCGTCATAAAATTTTCAGAATCATAACAAAATTCTACCATAGCAGCATCATCAGCGCTTAATTTCTCCCCTTGAACAGCCAATTCTCGTATTCTATGGCGTTTTTTAAATCTGTAAAGCCAACCAGAAGATGCCGAGAAGTTGCCTTTAATTTTTAATTGCTCTCTTCTGCACTTGCTCATAGCATCATCAAGTTATCTGCTTTAGCTGCAAAGCTCTGTAATTTGGCTGTTCTCTTTACAATGTCACGAATCGTTTGTTTTCCAATAGTATAATTTTTAGCCCACAAACAAAAAATAAAATTTTCATTTTGTGCCTCTGCTTACGATTAACTAACTAACCCAAACTAATGAGCAGGTCAATCAGAACTCGGTAAATATAGTAGGTTAAAACATGGAGTCCCCGACACAAATTTAAGTATTCCTTGCGCACGGTGGATCAATTTAAAATGGCGCCCGGAAAAGCCGTCGCCCGGATAAAGCGCGCACGGATAATCGGGGTTCTACTGTAGTATAAAATAAATCTCTGCGAAAAAATTTGCTGCGATATTTTTATTTTTGTGGTTAACTCCCAGTTAAAACCCGGACACCCGGTATGCGTATACGGTAGGCCAGAACGGTGACTTATTTATGAGTTTCGTTCAAAAAATTGCTTTCGCCCGACAGAAATAGATTTCAATTATTCCACGGTTGTTTATTTATATGCAGATATGAAGGAAATAATTGACAAGAAATTAGAACCGCTGAATTATTTATGCGACATACGCCGTAAAATACCGCGCGCCAAACACCATTTCAATATTTATCTGTTGTTTCTTCTAATTATCAAATGCAAATTGGCGTAAGTATATGTAAGTACGTGGGTACTTGGCAATCAGCGGCGTTGACATAAAACTACCGATAGTATCTGAGGTGTCGGCTCCTGCCTATTTCACATACCGTAATTTTTTAATTACCAGAAGGAGAGGTGATGGAGAACCTTTAATGGCGGCTTGTTTAAGCTTGCTTACGCACTATGGCTTCCCAAAATGGAGACTCGCAATTTAGTCGAAAACTAACGTAGGTATTTTAACAGATGGTTTTAACTGAAATAGACGACCGGCCGCCAAATAACCACGCAACTAGCTACTTTGCACCAGTGCTATTTACAAAGTGAAATGTGATAAGAAAAGTGGTGAATTCATAAATTTTTGAAACAAGCCTAGCACCAACGTTGTTGTGTCAAAGCTGGGCAAACATTTTGAAAGGAGTAATTTATAAGCAAGACCAGGTAGGACAAAGTAAGTGTTTCTGATTTTTCTTAGCTAGGATTTCTTTTTTCGTATGCCGTTTTCTCCATCTACTAGTCTCTGCATGCTTCTAGTAGTTCATATTCATATTCATATTCAAGATAAGTTGTTTTTCTTCATTTGATTGTTCATAATAATGTCCATTCCTGTTATAAATTATTAAAAAATAAATTTTGATTTCTTTTTCTACTAGTGCCATCTCCAAGTTGTTTTTTTTTCGTTTGATTGTTAATGACAATTTCTATTCCTGTCCAATTATTTTCAGACTTCCTCATTAGTAGTCCATGGTATTTTTATGTAACTACGCTAGAGCTATATGTTAAAGTCTCATGTTTGTTGGTCTAAGGAATTATGATGCTTCTTCCTTATATATAATGACACTTTCTGGTAAAGGTAATAATTGCTATGCTCTCAATACTTGCCTGAAAGGGGATTCAAGCATATTGAGAACAATTCCAGAAGGTGTTTGTTAGCTGGCAGCGCTTACCATAAAAAACCAGAAGATTCTATTCGTATACTCAAGGAGAAATTGCCATGCCATAAATTACTTGAGAATGCAGCCAGAAAAAAAGTGCCAAAATAGTTACAGCATTATCGCACAATGTCACACACACATCAAGTAGCCATTGTAAAACTAAATCAGCTTCTTACGAATAATTTAAAATTTGATTTAGGCACTTTATTTAGATTCATAACTGTCAATTTGATGCAAGCGAGGCAAGCAAAATACAGAGATCCTGTCACTGTTACAATGACACTTTAGTTTGCAAGTTACAAAGTGTAAATTTCAAAGCCACCTAATCTTTTAGATGCGACGCATTTCTTTTTCACTTTTCAAACAAAGCAAAGTGAAAAGTGGCGATTTCCACGATTTTGAAGTAAAACTCAGCCCGCGAAAGGTTTTTACCATTCTTTTTACTCTAACAACCGTGACTTGACACGCCATTCATGAAAAAACGACGCTAATGCGATAAAATACGACCCTCGGTGCGCGAGAAAATAACACGCGGCATATTGCCGATCGTAGTGGGCCGCGGGCGGCGGCTGACCGACTCGATACTTTGTAAACGTCAATTTTTAAAGTCGCAGCCCGCTTCGCGAAATGCAAAACGGCTTAAAAGTCACGTCTCGGTCCGTTCGTTTCGCAGACGTCTGTCTATTCTTGTGCGTGCGGGGTAACTAACCTACCTCTATATATAAACAAGTCGTCAGGTCTGCCCAGGTAATATTATACGCGTGTAAAACGAACGTAACATATTATCCGCCCCCCGAGAGATCTAGCGAATTCCTGAGGGTATTATGCGAGGTATAGAATGTCGGGAATTTGTCTCGCCTATACAGGGCGTCTCTGACGTAGTCAATTGTCAGATAGTTTGCCTAGAAATTTGGAGGGTAGACTGAGATAGAGAAGACTGTCAAATCGATTAACACTCAAGAAAAACGTCTTTATTTTATTTATTTTTTTTTGAAACAGCTTTGTTAAATAAAAATAATAGCTCAGGCTTCAACACTTAAATTACTTTGTAAGTCTAATGTCGCCACTTAAATTATTAAAACATTTGGATGCTAGATGAACAGGATTATTTAGATCTACGTTAGTACTGCTTAGATATAATGCTCTGTGCGCTCTTGTGCTGAAACTATGTATTTGATTTTTAACATTGTTCAAATTCCATCATAGTTTCAAATTACGTATATTTAATTCCTAATAATAGATATACAACATTTTCAAAATTTTATTTTGCATAATTTGCATCTCATTCGAAACTTACTTTCCTCAGATGTGATGAGTGCTCCGAGGATAGAACCTTGTGGTAAACAAGGTTTGTATTCAGCGTCATAGTCATGAATGTTTTAAACATCAATCACCAACAATCTTTGCTGGTACACGCATTTACAAAGTTCAAAAAACACCTTAAGGCATTATCTGACACTACAGCATTTTTGGATGCAAATCCCGCAAGCTAAATAAAAAAATTAAATATATTTGGGTTAGTGCCTTTTTTGTATAAGGTGTCTTTTTTAATGACTTGTTCCTTTTCTTTTTCGGAACTAAATAAATATCTCTCTATTTATTTATATATTTATTTATCAATCAAAATTTTATCACTTTTTATACGGAAAAACCTTTTTCTCTAAACATTGCATTCGGGTCATTTCAAGATCGTTATACCGCGCATGTTTTGGAGACGCCCTGTATATCGATAGGCCGGTCGAATTCACATTTTGATGTAAATATTCCGAATGCCGACTTAAATGCGACTTTATTTATGGGCACAGATTAAAGCGGCGCTAAAATTAAATTATATGATTGGCGGCAATTAAATTTTACAATTATCAAACATCAAACTCGCGAATTAATTCTATTTATAGCGCGCTTATTTTCTTGAACCGTTCGGTATTAATGCGGGGTACCAGAAGTAATTGCACAAAACGCGATTACGTAATAGGCCTACACCCAAATTAATTATGATGGAGAGTCGATTATATGGAGTCTAGAGTACAAGGAAGAAAGCAATTGCGCCGTTTTAAAAGCATTAAAAGCAAATGGCCTTTGCCTAGGCAAAGGCGAACTGCCTGGGCAAATGGCCATTTGCCTAGAAAAATGTAATTTGCCTAAATCGTTGTCAGGCAAATGACTTTAGGATTTGACGTATAGACGTATGTTTTTCCGGTTTTGCTGTTACAATTTTTATTAATTTTTATTTTTTTTTAAATATTTATATTTTTTTACAATTATTTTGTTTGTATTTAGCATTACAATTAATGCTCAAATTTTGTTTAAGTTACATGTTTTCGTTTTCTTATTATTTTTTGGAATTAGTTTTTGCGTTTCTTATAAAAAAAATATTCATTAAATAAACTGGAGCTCATTTTGTTATTACAAATATTTACATTTTCATTGGACCAGTCAAATAGCATTTACCTAGTTATTTAGCAATTGGCTAAGTCCGCAGGTAGTGAAACCTTATGACCTTACAAGGCTTCGTATTGGTTGAACTTCATTTCTTCTCTCTCCTCATTTTGTATTTGTATTTGTATATTTATCAATTGTCCGTATCAAAGCTTTGCCATAAATCAGTAAGAATAATACTTAACATTGCATAAAGGGTTTTTCTAAAAGTGACCGTTGGGATTCAAAAGTTATGCCGCGTGACACCCTCAAAGGGACCGGGAATTTAGTGGGAGGTCCACGATAAGACGGACAGTAAATGCGTACATGTGTAGAGTCCATTATCGCGTCAGGAAATTGACGTCGAAGAATGACATTCCACCGAGAGAGCGTCTGGTAACTTTCATTTTGAACGTGTGGCATTAGTATTACAACCTAAAATTTATAAATTCGTATTTTTAAAATATAAATTGTGTCGACACAAATCACAAAATATAACGTTCATATAGTGATAATAAAATGTATTTGTTTTTATAGTTTTTGTTAGTAAAAATTCCAATGCCTTTACAAGGAATTTTTGGTCATTACGCAAAACAAGAAAGTAAGAAATATTAAAAAACTTTCCATTAAAAATGTCTGCTTGATTATTACAATGGTTAAAGCATCATGCGCTTTTTTAAATATTTAAAACAGTGTAATAAATAGTGATTTAATAAATAAAATACATGTATTTTGAAAAAAAAAACATGTTAAAATTTCTTATAAAATTTAAAAAGCTTTTTGTATCAACACCTAATAAGGATTTGTTTGACTTTTATTTCTCTACTTTTTTTTTGTAATTTACCCAGATGATTTTTTATTCATTTTAATGATTTGTGGCACTTTTTTGAAGAGAGAGACCATCGAAATTGAAATATCAAAAATATATCGCTAATTAAAAACTTAACTCCCTTTAAAGTTTAACATTTTTTTCATTTCAAGGCTGAGGCTTTTTAAAGGTTTTAAAAGATTAACGGCATGAATTGCTTTTCTCTCGCAATTTTAAGCAGCACTATTGCCAGTGGTGGCTTTTATGAGTTTTGTCTATTTTGCTTTGAAATTCTAAAACCGTTAGGTCTGTTGCACTGTGACTGAAGATGAAATTCTTTAATTTCGAAACATGTTTCAATTAAAAAGGGTTCCGTAATATATCCCTTTATCCGCTGGTGGAGAAGACTGAGAGTTTCCTTTTATCTTATCTTTACGCTTCACTGTGTGAAAAAGGACAGTTATTTGTTTGTCGCACATGCAGCACATTGTATTTGCTGAACATCCTTTCAAAAGTGTTTTTTCTTCCATAGTTGGCCAACACAAGGACAAACATATAACTTTGGTTTTAGACGTAATTACTTTGATGTAAGTACGCATATCGAATATTGTTAATTAGTATTCATTTTATCTTGATGTCCCCTGCGAGCTTTTTTGAAAACTGGCTAAGAATAAATATTAAAAATACGCGCAATAACATGCCGCCTTGTCAGTTTCCTTTTTCTATGGATTCCGAAGTTGTTATTTCAATTTTGACTTCTGCCGATTGCGTCCAGCATAGTTCAGAAACAATTCTAATATCTCCTTGGTCTAATCCAATTCCTCTTAAAACTTCCATTAGTTTTTCACGCTTTGAGGATCCCTTAAGATCGCTCTACTAGGCAAAAATTTTTAGAAAGAAAGTCGCTGAAAAATGGTAAATATTAAAAGTTTACATTTCAAAAGCGTTTTTCTTTTCCATAGTTGGATTCTGTGGAGTCATTTTTAGTCTGGTTTTAAACGTATTTAAAGCAACACATCGAATATTTTGTTTTCCCCCTGCGATGCCATATACAGCTTTTTTGAACATTGCCTGATAATATGTTAAAAATAAGGGCAACGATATGCAGGCTTGCCTGTTTTCTTTTTTTATGGATTCCGAGGTTGCTATTTCAATTTTCACCTCTTCCGATTGCTTCCAGCACAATTTTAATATCTCATCTCATTAGTTTTGAGGTAATCCATATTGGAGTATTGGAAATTTAGAGGATTCTCTAAGATCACTCCCAGACAAAACTTTTTAGAAAGAAAGTCGCTGGAAAATGTCCAAGATTAAAAGTTTATTTAGTCAAGACTATAGCTAACTCGGAGTATCGCAAATATTCATCATCTGCCGCAAATGATCTCGTTAAAAACCTTATTACTCCGGCGATCTTCTGGTACGAGGCTTGATTACCATATTAACCAACGCGACGTATAAATCTCTTTTCCTCGAGAAATCTAGAGCGAATTATAAGCTCAAACCGGGGCCCCGGACAATCAACCTCCGCCCATGGTCGAGCGTTAATAAATTTCAAAGACTACCGAGACCGACGAGGCAGCAGTTAAGGTAGGTCGTTGCCATGGGCGTTTCTTGAGCAAAGTGTGTGTTTGCCTGTCCAGTTACCGAACGATTTTTTATTTTTGCGACGGAATCGCGAAATTCCACAGACACCAAACCAAAAAGGCTAAATTATATAGATTAACATCGCGGCGTAATCTTATAAATACGCTTAAAGAATTAATTTCTATCGGGATCTGATAAGGGTAATCTGATATTATACTTCGGCGACCGGTTGGACTAGAAATTCCGAGCCCGTGGATTAATTTCCTTAAAAACGCGAGTATGGCGGGACGACGCTGGTGTCCGATATTAATTTATGATTGCGGATCATCAACTTCTTTTTAAAAAATTGAACTTAGGTGGCTTTTACTTGATGAAAATCCATTTATCAAAATAAATAAAAACTAAAAGTTCAGATTTTCACGAAATTATATATTTTGACATGACAATTGTTTCGACAACACCGTGTCTTTATCAAATGTAATATTTACAAAGTACCTGCTACTATATATACCGAAAAATGACCATAAAACCTTAATTAATGTTGTTGTGAGAATTTAAGTTCAATAAAGGAGAGGCATTTAAATCTAATTGATCGATAAGCAATACATTTGAATGTCTCACATTTTGTTAATCTCCATGGCTTCCAATAAATTTAATTTTCTACTTTTTGTGTTCCTATTGTATTGTTGGTTCTGAAAGCTATTTATAAATCACATTTTAACAAATGTTTTGAACCTTTTTCATTAGGTTCTCCTATGTAATTATTTTAAATTGTTCGTGTTCTGTATTAGGTTTCGGATAAATAGAGTTTACTGTTGTCTGGATTTACTTTTTAATTTATAATTTTATCTATAATGGAAGGATTGTAGCTGTTGCTCAGTGCAATTTGTTTAATGATATATTAAGTTCTTTGTTGTAATTTTCTGTTGAGAGTGGCGTATTTAGAAGTCTGTGTATAAAAGAGTTAAATGCAGCCAGTTTGTGTGTATAAGGGTGATTTGAGCTGTTATGTATGTCTCTGTCCGTGTGTGAAGGTTTATGATATATTGAAAAATATAATTCGTGGAAATTCACTATCGAGATTGAACAGGATAACTCTATTAATTTTTTAGACTTAACTCTTTCGAAAGCGCAAAACAAATTAGATTTTTCAATATATCGTAAACCTTCACGCACGGACACAGTCTTACCGATAATGTTTCAAATGCAGTACTGCGAGCAGCCTATTTTGAGGTCTTTCATGTGCATCTTCCGTATATGGTCATGAATCAGGAGTTCAGCGTCTCTTTGCACAGTCAGAGTAGTAAGTGGTTTGGGTTATAGGAATGATTGTTGACCTTCAGAGAGTTGAGTATACTTACACTGCCTTCCTTGTATATCTTGGAATATCTGCTTCAGGTGAAAGGGATTCCACATTGCTTTCTGCTCATGAAGACATACTTACATATCCAACCAGAAATAAAAGTACTTTAGTACCGACCTTCTGGCGAATGAAAAAGTGTAAAAATTACCCAGAGTACAATATTTTTTAATATTTTTTCTACTTCCGTCTGTAAAATACCTAATTACCTAACGATCTAGCGTGCGGGAAGCGTCACTTTACCACCTCAGTTTCCTTTCCCACGAATCCGAGCCAGTTCGGACATTTCCGGGATTTTGCCGCACGGGAGCAATCGGAGGTTTTCGGAGCTATTTCCCACGCTTTGAATTTTGACGTTTGTCAGTTCTGACGGTCATGAAGTGAATGTATTGTGTAAGTAAAGTGACATTTATAATTTAAGTTTCCCACAGAAATTTTGCATACCTTACGCATGAACTTTAGTGGTTTTTACAGTTTTTTTATTAATATCTTGCCATGTCTCATCAGTACAAACAAAACAAAAACTGAAGGTTAGGACCTGCTTTTTCTTATATGACATATCCAAATATTTTGTTTGAATGGTACGAAATTTAGTAATCTGATAATCTGTTATTACTTTTATTTTGTTGAATTGTGATATTTTCGTGACGGTAGTAGAAAAAATATAGTATGCAACACCTCCGATAAACTTTTTAAGTCACTCGTTTATTATACTCTCGCTCCGCTGCGCTCCGCCCGTATTTTTGAATTGTATTTTAATAGATACTATTTTGCGGCGTATTACTTAGATGCCTGGTTTTGTCATACTCTTTTACCTGACGTGTGTACATTGTCGTTTGTAATGAAACATAAACAAACTGATTGATTGAATGATTTGGGGATGTAGTTCTGGTGTATATGGGTATCGAACGTCACACGTGGCAACTTATCGTCGTACTCATTCATTTCCTGAAAACTTTACATATCGTTACTTATATCTGCTTCTTGCATCAAGGTCTTCAACAATTCTTTTTTAATTAAAATTAATTCAATGTGCTGTAAAAACCTTACAGTTGCTATATTTTTTTGTTTTTTTTTTATGAACAGAGTTTATGCACATATACGGGGTGCGCCCAAGGACTTGGTTCAAGTGAAAACAGAGAACAGAGTAGAGTATTGAAAATATACGAAAAAGAAAACTTATTGTCTAATATTTAACTTAACTCAAGAGAAAACTGTATATATTGAAGATTAAACACAGTCAAACCTTATTCTATATTTTCATCTAAAAAATTTCATTCATCTAAAAGATTCTAATATTTTGTTACCATTTAATATTTTGTACGAAACAATCTATTTTGTCCGTGTTTTTAGTCCCAGTTATTATATTCCTCAGAAAAATTGTGAGATACCAATGCAATTCGCTGATCTTTTTCTACGGTAAATATTTCTTCAGAATCGTTTGAATTTTCCAAAAACACCAAGTAAGAGATAGTAGATTGTATAAGATTGTACTACATTAATTTTAAATTACTTAATAACGATAATAATAATCAACTTTATATCACATTGTATTACAAATAGATTACATAAAAGTAACATGCCAAACACAAAGGAAATCGCCTTTAAAAACGAAAAAGATACTAGATTCTATTACAAATTTCAATTACCTACATTGTATTAATTAATCAGTAGTTAAAGGCTACAGAAAAAAAATCTTCTAGAGAACATGCTTCTGAAATTTTTTTACGGTACACCTAAAAATTTGTACATTTGCAATTCCTTTTACATTATTGGGTAATTTATTATACAATCTCAGGCACATGTAACAAGGACTCCTTTCAGTTAACGTTAAACGGCGAATGGGGTAATTTACATTTAGGGTTCTGGTATTATATCCGTGAAATATGTGAAAAAGTATAATAAATGTTTCATAAATATATAACGCGTACACGGTCGCACAGATACGAAGAGTCCTCTTTTGAACCACGAAAATGTTATGTACCCACCCAAAAAATAAAGTTTGCTAAATAGATTATTTTTTAAGTTTTCATATAGTTTGCAACAACTCTAATTACATAACAAACTGAATTTAATTTATTCAGCAAATAATGAATATGTTCCATCAATCAACCAATCAAGATAATCTTTAATTTATAAACCTAAGAATTTAGTGCTTCTTATGCCTAGTGGCATTTCACCTATAGTTTTTAGTTAGTTAGTTAGTTCTAAAAATGATTAAATTTGTTTTTTCTTTGTTTAATATCAATTTATTTCCTAGAAACATGTCATTAGCCCTTATAAAAATATCCTTTATCAGTAACCTCGGTAAAATTATTTATTATTTAATTTAATTTGCATGGTATACATTGCATTTCTGATGTTTCTAATAGAATGTCTAATAGAATCATCGCTAGTAAAAAACGGATCTATTATCGCTTGTTCAAATCTTCGACATTTTCTTATATTCCTGACGATGTCAAAGAGTATTTTTACGTCAAATCCACCAACAAAAATAGTTTCTTCCAATAACATGAAAAAACGACAGGCACGGCAACGCCGCGCGTTCACATCTCGGACACAACGTCGTTCCGCATTTAATTGCCCGTTTTAATGTCTATCGGCGCACGAAACGTCGCGAAAAACCGTCATTATAATAGCTTTTAACAAATAAAATTCCTCGCCGGCTCTTTCCGATCCGCCCCGTACGATTAACGACCTTATGACCTTCAACTTTTAATGACCCCACGGTTTCGAAGCCCGCGGGTCTCCTCAATATCGGCGCAATTAGGAAATTTTCTCCCCCCGAGTCAATCCTATAATCATCGCGACAGCCGCTATTTGTTTAACACTGGGACACCGGTGACATTTACATTAAAAAAAAATAAGAGGAAAGTATGTAGGTTTGGACAGTCACGTGCAACTTACAATTCGACTGCCCAAGAATTACAAAAATTTTGGTAGTCGTTTAACGCAGGTTTCACTGCCAGCGCAGTGTACCGGAAGGGTCACTTAAATTAGATTTAATGTTTATTTGTGTGCGTGTTGGCCTAACGGTAGGTCGGATTTGGTGGCCCGTGACGTTTTAAAAGCGATTTAAACAGTAGCGTCGTCCAAGGCGGATAAAACGTATTATTGTTGTTTTTAATATAAAAAAATAGAAATAAAAATGTAAGTGCACAATTACGTAAGAAAATTGAAGAAAACAAAAAGTGCTTTTCTTCATTTTTTATTCGTCTCTGAAGAAGTTTGAAAAACCAAAAAAAAACAATTATTATTATTAGTGTTATTATCATAAAAACTAACCAAACTTCAATTCAAAATAGAAATCAAAATATAAATTAGCAATTAAATAAGAAAATTGAAGAAAACAAAAAGAGCTCTTCTTCGTTTTTTATTCGTGTCTGAACAAGTTTGAAAAACAAATGCGATCCTATATTCAAAGGATCACTTCTTAAAATTTGGTAGCACACTTAAGAAACACCTGAACTGGATTTGGTGCACCGCGATATTTTAAAAGTGTATTATTATTATTATTATTATCATTGCTATTCTAACAAAAAGTAACCAAACTTCAATTGAAAATAGAAACAAAAATATAAGTGTACAATTACATAAGAAAATTAAAGAAAACAAAAAGAGCTTTTCTTCGTTTTTTATTCATGTCTGATGAAGTTTGAAAAACAAAAAAAAAACAATTATTATAATTATTATTATTGTTGTTATTATTATAAAAACTAACCAAACGTCAATTCAAAATAGAAATAAAAATATAAATGCACAATTAAATAAGTAAATTGAAGAAAACAAAAAGTGCTCTTGTTCGTTTTTTACACGTGTCTGAACAAGTTTGAAAAACAAATGCGATCCTATATTCAAAGGATCACTTCTTAAAGTTTAGTAGCGCACTTAAGAAACACCTGCACAGGATTTGGGCCCCGTGATATTTTAACAGTGGTTTTAATCAGTAGCGTCGTCCAATGCACATAAAACGTATTGTTGTAATTATTGCAAAAGAGTAAAACTTCGATTGAAAACCGAAGTAAAAATAAAATTCCACAATTAAACAAGAAAATTGCACGTAATTCAACAAAAAGAGCTTTTCTTCATTTTTTATCCTTGTTTTTTCGTGTCTTGTAGAGGTATTAAATGTTATAATTTGGTTTCAAAGAGGGGGATATGCAGATCAAGGAAAAATGAAGAAACATACGAAGTGACGCACTTTTTCTAGAAATTTTCAAAAAAAAATCGAGCAAACTTGATTTTGTTCACATATTTCTAAACCTAATTCTTTTTAGAAGACCGTAATTGAAATAAATAAGAATGACACTTAGGTAGACTTGACTAAATACTTTAACAAAGTGTTTTTCTTTAAATTTCTATACACTGTGACCATAAATAACGTTGGAATAATTTAAGAAATGATTCATGAAAAAATAAGATTTTTTTTCTTATTAAAATGGAAATGCATGATTTTTAAGATAGAGAGTGTGAAACTATTAAAAATCTTCCTTGCTTGTAGAAAAAAAGCAAATTTATTGCAGTAACGCAAATAATTCAATGAATCGTGAATGGGCCTCTAGTCAGAATAAACAACACTGCCAAATATCAACTAAATCGCTTAATGGATATTTAAAATTTGTATTAAAACCCCTTTTTTTAAAGATCGACACTCTGTATCTTGTACACTATGCATTTTTGGACCTACGTTCATATGAAAAAATTTTCTTAAATTTCCGGACGGATAAAAATCATGAAAGTTAATACAAAATTAATACGGTATTAGCATTTTAATACTAAATAAAGTTATGTTAATTTTATTGATATTCAATGACAAAGAAATACATTAACAAAAAAAATTAATAATAAAATGTTCCTATATGATGCGGAATTTAGTCGTGATAATTATAACGAACCACTTTACACAAGGCACAAACTATAAAGAAATAGACACTAAATAAATAAGTATTTAATTTTTTTTTTTGAAATTCAACTAATGATAGCTTGAAAAAATTAATTTAATCACTTAATTGTCAGTTAGTAGTCACACCATTCGGTATTGTACTTTGTGAAAAAGAGAAGAAGAAAAGGTTTATGTGTTCAATGGCCGAATGATCTTTGCAATCTTCTCCAACAGAAATAAAAGAAGAAGAAAATCGCGTCGCCCGCGGCGTACCAACTTCGCTTTATCGGCGGTGCCACTGAAACTCGGTTGATAATTATTCAAAGACCCCGCGTGACTTTAACTGCCGTGCAAAATTGCAAATTAACCTGCCGACCACGCGCTTCGTGGGTGTTTCCTCGCGAATGGCTGTCGCGAACGGCCGTAATGATCGAGGAAAAGTCCGATTGACTTTTTCCGTCCTCCGATACGCGTCAGGTTGTCCGTTATCTCGCCGCAGCTCAATCGATAACTCGAGATCTAATCCTTATATTTGCATAAAAGAATATTAGAAAGCGCAAAGCTACGTATGAAAAGATAGGACGCCTAAAGACGCTCTTAAATGTATCGGTATCGGCAACTGACGTTACATCCGACACCCACTGATGTTACAAGGTTTCAAAAAAAAAATCTTTATAGTAAACATCTCACTAGTCTAATGGTAGATTTTTCTTAGTAGATTATGATTTTGATAGGTGTTCCAGGAGGATGATTTTGCACTAGACTCATAAAACGACATAAATAGTTCTCTTGCTGAAATATTGATTTAGGTAGCGAATGAAAGAGTTTTAAAAAAATATATTTTTATGTGCTACTGTCACCGGTAGAATTCGCTCAAATTGAAAATTCAATCCAATCCACAAATCTGGCGCAAAGTCAACTTGCACCATAATTTATAGTTTTGACAAAAAAACGCACGCTACTGACATTTAAAAAATGTCAAGTTTCACGTCGTATTTATAAAAACATCCACTATAAATCACCTTGTGATTTTTAAAACAAATAATATTAAGAACTTCTACGTATTTGTTTCTGTATTATACGTCGTTGTTTCTTATTTTTTGTACTTGTATCACAGTTATCCAACACCGGTATCTGAATTTTACGGAAATAAAGCTGTCTATCTACTTATCTGTCTATCTAGTAAAATTATTATTACTTAGGCATTGATCTCGAGAAAAGAACCTGATTGTTTATCAAATTGGAAGTGTACTTAGGGTGTTGATTAGCAGCTACCTACTTCTAATAAGAACGCTTGACGTTAATTAAAAGATTTTTTAAGTGAAGTAAGCGTTTTGGTTGACTTTTTAAAAAAATAATTTATAAAAACATTAAAAACTTTGTTTGCTAATAAAAAATCACGCAAACTAGCCAATGTAACAGAAGTCCGATTAAATTATGACCCAGCAAAACGTACTGAAAGAAAAGGTGAGACGCAAATCAGAAACAAAATTTAAATTAATTAAATGTAAGAATTTTTACAAATGCAATATCCCCAAACGGTGGGTGGAGATCTACAGGAAAAGGCTTAGTAATTTGGTTAGTTTTTATTGTATGCATTTGTTATCTGTTGTATTGCGTCATTAATTTGGCAGCAACAAAATACAACGTGTTTCTAACCAAAAATAGCGAAGCAACCTATGAATTTTTAATACTTGCGACATAGCAGTCGGCTTTATTTCCATCGAAAAAGGAACGTCAGTCTCGGCCTTTTATTTGTTAATTTCTAGGTCTCCAAGTTATTTCGATCGATATAGATTTTAAAAGGAACCAATCGCTTATCCACTTTTTTTAACGTCTCAGTGCGATAGAGTATTAATAAAATTTAGGACAAGAACCATATTCTTAATCCTTGTAATTTGAGATAACACAAACAGGTCGCATTTTTGAACCATAATGGCTTATTAAGAAATCACTTCGTGAGCGTTTGAAACGCTAACGTTTTTAAAACGTCGACAAGTCAGTGGCGCATCCAGGGGGCTGATTAAAAATTGGAAAATCTATACACAATTGGAAACCCAAACACAAAATTTTGACAATTAATTCAAGCACGACGCGTTTTCAATATATCATCGAATGGGGACTAGAAAAAAAAAACGGGCAAAACCTGACCAAAAAAAAAATCACTCACGGCTTTAATTGTTTCTTCGAGGTATCCGGATTTCTTCTTTCTGATCGGGTTTTACGAATCTTCTCGTCGCGCGACTTTTCACAAACTCGTCGCCGGTCGCATCTCTTGGTCGTCGGTCGCCCGAATTTTTCGAAAAATTTCACCTGACGGTCGACACCGGAAAACGTGTTACAGTTTACGGACGCAGAGAGGACCCCTCTTACATTTTTTTTTGTGCGGCCGAAGCTTTTTTTCTGCTCTCCGAGCGCCTGGTTCTAAAAGCGTCCGTACACGTTATCGTGGGACTTGAGACTGATCGCTCGCGCGTCTGGGAATAGCGCAATAAGCCGGTTCTCCTACCAATCGGAACACGTGGCCGCTTATCACCAAGACCAAATAATAATTCAGACGGAGACGAACTTGTCACGTTATGGACATGCCTCGTTCGCCGCCACGGTCTTCGGATAGAAATTGTTGCGTCAACCTGGTTTCAATCTCTCTCCCGAAATGGAATGCTTATCCCATAAAAACCACGCCCAGGTTACGAAAGGGCTTAAGGCATGGTTTTACTGGTGATGAACAAGAATTAATTAGGAAATCAAACCAAAATCGAAGTTTTATCCATAATAATATTTTGCAAAAAAACAGGAAATCATATGTCAGGAAAAGATTCAACATATTCTTACAGACGAACCATATCGTCAACTTAAAAAAGATCCTACGTCATCTATGGAACGGATCCTTAAATCTATCATTAAGGCTTTTTGTCCATCAGACTCCGTCAAAAAATCTGTCACCTTTCATGATTATAAAATTCCTCGTCGCTACGGACTCCCAAAGATTCACAAAGAAGGATTACCCCTTCCACCTATTCTCTAGCAAAATATCTACCTTCCTTATTAAAACCCTTTACAAGGAAAACTGGCAGTTTCGTACTTAATTCCTTCCGCTTCATTGAACAAATAAAAAGCATTACATTAGATACACATATATTCTGGTTAGTTTCGACCTAGAATCTCTCACTATCATTTCAGATATATTAAAATCCGAGAATCTGAATCTGAATTTTTCTTATAACCGTGAAATATTTGAACAAACGTTGGGAACAGCTATGGGTCCTCCAATACCTCCAGTCATCGCGAATATATTTACGGAAGACTTTGAGAAGGAAGCTCTCGACACCTTCCATCTAAAACCAAAATTATGGACACGCCACGTCGATTATGCTTTTGTTATTTGATGATTGATGGTGATCAATCCCTAGTAGATTTTCTTGGACATTTAAACTCTATATACCCTAATAATAGAAATGAAATAGAAACTAATAACAACCTCCTATTCTTAGATATTCTTATCAATAGAAAATCAGACCTAACATTGGGTCATTTTGTTTACAGAAAACCTACGCACACAGACCGACACCTTAATGCATTGTCACATCACCATCCGGCCCAAAATCATCGGTTATCAACTCTCTTGTTTACAGAGCCGTAGAACTATTTCAGCCCAAATCATTGAACCCAGAATTAAAACACCTTAGCTCTGCTCTTCTCTCTAATAATTTCCATATTAAAGATCTTAAGCGTTTTATCACAAAATATACTTCACCCTTTAACCTTCCAATAGCAATGAAACCGAAAGCAATGTCACACTTGCCATTGTTGTTCTTCTTTATATTCAAAACATTACTGACCACATATCAAAAGTTCTAAAGAAATATAACGTCAAGATTTGCCATGCGTCCAAAAATCTCTCAACCTCTTCGATCCGTGCCAGGAGTTTCATTCCATGTGTATGCGGCAAAGAAGACACCGGACGAAAAATATCAACTCAAAGAACATGAATGAGCCTTAAGACTAAGACAAATAAACTCATCAGCAGTTGCCGAACACAATCACATGTAATCAATTCTTCTACCAACGAAAAATCCTAAAATTCTAACAGCGACTCAGATCTCTACCTGTCACCAATATGGGAATCAGTCATCCGAGACGGTGTTTATGCCCCTCCTCAAACTGCGCCCTCCTCAAACAATATAAAAGCTCTGAAGAAGCCAACAGGATGATTGCCGAAACGTTAGCTAGTTCGACTCAACAAAAATCGACGCAGAAGGAATCCAAAAGTTTTATAAAAAGTACCAGGGTTTTAAATTTGCTTTGAAAAGCCCCATCTTCTCATTTAAAAAAGGACAGTTCTTGTAACCGGTCATCTTTGTAACATACAGTGAACTTCGGTTATAAAGTGCCCTCTAGGGACCAGAAAATGAGTATTCCATAAGTGTAATTACACTATAAAAAAAACAAAAATATGTAGGTACGTACATATTTTTATTTTATATACAAATAGAAAACTAATAAACATTAATATAGGTACTAAAAAATGAAAGAAAGTAAACTACTTAAATTAAAAACTTATCTCTCTATATAAACTCTACAACATACAAGTAAGAACACATACTTTATTTTTACAAATTTCTTCACTTCTCAACCTTCCAGGACGCTTACATAATATCTTCAGTTACATTATCAGTAGGTTGTTAAAAATTCGTAACAATTTTTGCCGCACAAAGCGCTTCAGAATAACTTGGTACTTCGTCTTGTTGAACATCATCGTCGCTTTCGTTACCACAGCTTTGAGGATCATTTGGCTGTAAAACTTCAGTAATAATATCATTATCCGTTAATAACTCCATTGTTATTAACCTCCCAGTTATCGTGCTCTCTTCACTGCACACGGGAAACGTTATTATCCCAACAAGTTAGAGGCCCAGGCCACTGTGCGAGAGCACAGAATTGACGCCTACTGCTAAGATAAATTGTTGAAAAATAGGCGACAAAATCGATATTACCAAGTTTAGTGGACAAAACTATCACCAATGGATGTTCCAGTTGAAATGTGTTGAAAAGCTGTATGGGTTTGTTGAAGGGACAACTTCAATCCAGTTGTATCTCAGGCAGATGAACTCCACTGGTACAGAAGCGACACACAAGCCATGTTCTTGATATCGTCAGGTATGGATTTCGATCAGATTGCACTAATCGAAAAATGCGAATCCTCGAAAGAAAAGACTGATAAGCTGGACTCGATCTATCGATAGAAGTCTCAGGTAAATAAACTTATGAAACATGAAAAGTTCCATTATTACAAAATGGGCCCTAGTGATACAATAGCAAAGCGTGTTGCCAGAATTGAGGATCTGGCACAACAAATCAAAGATTGTGGTAATTATGTTAGTGATTCCGCCATAATTGCAGAAATTTCGAATACTTTGCCACAGAAGCCTGATTATCGATGGACGAAAACAAAGAAACTGTGAAGAACTTGACAGTATGGAAGAGCAGGAGGCACTAGCCGCTGTGACATTAAATACCAAAAAAGAGACACGGAATACAAGTAAAAAGAAAAGATTTCAATTCAAGTAAACGAGGACACAGGCTAAAAGATTGTAAGGCTCCCAGGCAGCAAAATGAGAAGAATGTCGACCATAGCTCTAAGAAACACTAAACAGCCCTTAGCATTGATGTACAGGAGTTGAATCTAATTTTACGCGATGATCATTGGATCCTGGATCAATGGATTTTAGTGACATTCCTTCCTATGTTTATATGGGAAAGAGTAAGATTCAAAAGCTTATAGAAGGAGAATGGTATGACTCTATTATAAACAATAAACATAAAATAAAATCAACAGACCTAGGAAAACACTTATTACCATAAGCAGTTTTGTCCAATAAGAAGATGGTGATAATAAAGCAAGAGAATTACGCAAAAATTTACAAAGGCTTTGTATAAAGAAACTTTCAGAAGACTCAGATTATTGATAGGACTTAAAGTGTATGAGGATGTCAATTAAAAAAAAACTTTAGTGATCTGATGTAGTTATATTAGAATTCCAACAAGTTAAGAAGTCTTACTTCATTGCACAACAAAGCTGAAGACAACTTTGCGATGTCTATATTATGCTCCAAGCATATTTCTATATGGTTTCTATTCACCAGTGCAAAGCTTGATCTAATATCGTCCTAACCTAAACATTCTTAGCCACAAGGGCGTTAAGTCAAATTATATTGCAGACCAATTGGCTAACTCTATTTTAGAGAGTTCCTCCCTCAATTTAAAAGTAATATTTGGAAGGCTTCAGGTATAGTACTGAGGGCCATGGGACGGCTTAAGAGAACCAATTATAGTTCACACTTTGATTCGCCTCCTACTAAACCTTTGTTTCATATGCTTCTATTAAACAGGAAAAAAGTCACTATTTTGTCGCTACATTGCTGCTTGCCTGCCCAGCTAGGTTGTTAAGCCTAGAATTGTGATTGTGGTGAATTTGGTGACCTGATTTATGTGCTGTTTGATTGTCCTATTCATTAAGGCCACTCGCAAGTTAATATGGTTTATTTATTAGTGACCTTTTTCATACAACACTGCTTTAGTAATACTTCTCGCAGGTGCTTTGAAATTTTGGTTGATCGCCATATTCCATCATTTCCACCATTTCCACATTTCCTGTGTTGCAGGCTCACATACATAAAATTAATTAAATTTATTTGCTTCATTGCGCAGCCAAGTTGAAGAGAAAGAAGTTTTGCAGTGTCTACATTACCAATGAAGAGCTTCATTTAATCTCATCAAAAATCAAAAATCTGAAACAAACAGGCTAATTAAGGTTTGCTCAATGGCACGGCAAAATTGTGTAGAGAAGTACATTGTCTACATTATCCTTCAAGTACCTCTTTAGAGAACGTGCCTTGTAAGAAGAAGATAATGAAAAACAGACAATTTTGCTGGTGTTGTATAAACGCGATCTTTCACATATCCCAACCAAAAGAAATCTATTGGTGTTAAGTTACATGATCCATTTCTGTGGGTAATGATTATTTAAAAATTATTAGAGAATTTCTCGATGGTAATGCGGAGGAGCTCCGAAACCACATTTGTTGGATGTCAATGTTATCAATTTCTTGAAGAAGTTGAGGTAAATCATTCTGCAGAAAGTTTAAATAGCTAAGCCTATTAAGTGGTTCGCAAAAAAAAAATGGCTCAATAACTTTAACACACATTTAGTGACAAATGGTTTTGGTCAATTACCATTACTTGCGAAATAGCTGCATCGGAAAACATTATTTAAGACAAAAAATTGTTGTTCAAAATCATATGGTAGGCATCATATTTGTGTGTTCTACTGGTGCCGCTAATAGTACATTGGGATGGCCACTGACGTGGGGATTATCTTGAACTCACCGAGTACATAAATCATATCAATGTATTCAGCTTTTGGAAAATCCATACTTCGTTTTTTACTGACACCACAAGTTATTTATTCAGTTGTCAAGTAAAAATTTGGAAATATTGCTAAAGGTAAAATAAATCTCAAAGTATTAAAAATAGGTATGTGTCATGAAAGAAAATCGAGATTATCAAACACAAACATTCAAAACCAAATTTAAAAAATGTATTTTTGTATTTGTCACGCCTTTTTGAGTCACCCTGCTATCCAAAGAGATCTTTTGTCTTTGTCTTTACTAGTTGCCTCCACAATATGTCAGCTGGTCAAGTATCTCCAGTTGTCTTCAGGTGAAAACAACATTTGGAACAGAAAACTGTATATTATTCGTATGTCTTATCTTAGTTATCTTTCTTCGGAACAGGTTTTTGCAGTGAAATGAACGTTGCACTTCTTGGTGGGTATCTTGGTAATTTAAGAGACTTCATTACCTCGGATATGACCACTTAAAGTAGCACGCAACTGTTAAAGGTGAGTCCCATCAGGATTTGTTCTCCTTTTTTCTCACGGCGGACGCTTCCTGATGCAAGAAATTGTGATGATCAAACCTCAAGCGGTATAATTTGGTTAATTGTAACGTTCGGATTATTTTCACCAAACGAATTGATTTATCGACAGATTATTAAATTTCGATCAAGTTATATGGGTTTCATGCGAAGTGGACTGAGTGGAAAGCGGAATAGAAGAAAAAGCGATATCGCACAATGATATATTTAGCTCCTTGGTGTTTTTAAGTATTTCACTTGTTGTAATAGTGTCAAAGTATTTGAGACTTTTTTTATGCTTTTAAGCGGATGTTTTTAAAGGTCGTTTCTTTAAGAAGGCGAGTGAGAAACAACTGAAGACGCGTTATTTACACGGATTTTACCTGGGTACTTGAAAAGACGTCTCGATAATTCAAATGCTCCACGACTAGTGTTTGCTAGGCGATCGTATCGATACCACTCCGTCACACTTCGACGTAACATATGTGGGTTTCTACTGACAATATTTGCCTGGGCTATTAATGATCGTCGACGAGGATACACATCTTTCGCCGGCTTCTTTCGCGACCAATTAAGAAAATACACAAATTCACCTTTGTTTGTTGCTTCGGAATAGCGTACGGCAAACAGCTTTTGTAACTTTGTGAATAATGTGCTGTGTGATTACGCGCGAGACCTAAAAATGTATAGACAAAATATCCCGGACGGAACGGCAACGCTGGAAGTTGTAAACAGTGGCGTATCAATTCGTCTCCTTCATCGTTTCAATTCCAATAGACATACTGTACAGGGTGAGCCGTTTAAGAAGGGCCTATACATTACATTTTTTTAATAGAACACCTTACAAAGTCCTTTAATTTTAAAGACAAATTCAACGATATATATGAGTATTTGGGGTGTAGGGGTTGCACTGAGGGGTAGTACCTTTTGTCAAGGACGGTGGCACCTAACGATGTACTGATAGGTGGTCGGCGATAACTGGTCCTCCAGGGCACCCAATTCTCACTTATGGCTCCACGTGCCACACCCTGGTAACCGCATCCACCTGCGGGCCAAACTAAGTGAGGATAGCTAGATATAGCGAACAGCGTCGGATCTCCATGTTAGGGGCGGCTGGATAAAGGGCACCCTATTGCCCAGGGGTAGCGATACCACAAAGGCGGATGAACCATGAACAAAGGGTCAACGACATTGGATGCGAAAGGCAAGAGGGAAACCATCGCATTAACTTCCCAAGCAAACCATTATGGCAGGCAAAATACAAACCATGGCCTCCAGTCCCTGCACGACCTTAAGTGGTCAGGGGGTGCTAAGAATCACAGGGAGAAAAATTAGAATAGCAACCTGGAATGTCAAAACCTTATACAGAGCAGGCAGGTTGGCGAATGCCGAAGCGGAAATGAGCAGGATGAGTTGGGACATACTGGGCATGAGCGAGGTCAGATGGAAGGACGTGGGACACGTCAGCACAGAGTGCGGCAATGGCTTTTACTATTCAGGAGGAAAAAATGCACAGAATGGCGTGGGCGTCTTAATTAACAGAACTATGACCAACTACGTAAAAAGCTTTCTGCCAATCAGTGATAGAGTAGTGTTAATCAAATTGAATGGCCAACCGTTCGACGTCAATTTGCTGCAAGTATATGCACCCACCTTAGACAGCTCTGAGGAAGACCTGGAAAACTTCTACAACGACATTGAATCTGTAAAAAAGCATATAAAGAGCAACGATGTCAGCATGTACCTCGGCGACTGGAATGCAAAGGTCGGGGATGAAACAGCAGAAGACATAGTGGGCCCATACGGCCTTGGTACCAAAAACGACAGAGGCGCGCGCTTTGTTCAGTTCTGTCAAGAAAACAACTTAATAGTGACGAACACTTGGTTCAAGCTGCCTAAACGACGCCTGTACACCTGGAAATCCCCACAGGACCAGGAAGAGAAAATTGTCAGGAACCAAATAGACTATATCACCATCAATAGAAGATTTCGTAACAGCATCCTGAACACTAAAACCTACCCAGGATGCGACATAAGTTCCGACCACAACCCGGTAGTCACCACTATGAGAATAAAACTTAAAAAGATCAAGAAAACAAAACCATCAAATAGAATAGCCTGGAGATCCGCTGAGGAAAATAAAAAGGATATATATAAGAGACACGTGGATACATTATTGGAGAAGAACCAAATAGCTAATGTGGAAGAAGACAGTGTGGAAAATGTGTGGCGGACTTTCAGGGACACGGTCGTGGAAGCAGGGATGCAGGAGATAGGCGGGGAGGGCAGGGAGCCAAAAAAACCTTGGATGACAAAGGATATTCTGGATCTAATGGACAAGAGACGTCAAGCACGAAACAGGGACGAATGGAAATACAAACAGATTGACAGAGAGATAGGTAGAAAAATCATCGACGCCAAAGAAAACTGGCTACAGAGGAGGTGCGACGAAGTAGAAGAGTTACAAACACAGCACAGAGATAGAGAACTGCACAGAAAGATCAAAGAAATGGCGGGTCTGTGGAAACCCAAACACATATCTCTAATAAGCGATAACAACAACGAACTAGAACTCGACCCCGAAAAGCAAAAACTGATATGGCAAAACTACCTGAGGGAATTGTTTGGAAATGAACAGAGAAGAGAAGAACCTCCCCAAATCCAGAAGGGGGACAAACTACCCATACTAAAAGAGGAAGTCCTACAGGCTATCAGGGACACAAAAAGCAATAAGGCACCAGGCGACGACCAGACGACGGCAGAACATTTTAAGTATATAAGTGACAACGCCATCACAACATTAACCCGGCTTTTCAATGAAATATATGAAAATGGAATATTGCCTCAAGACTGGCTAACATCGACCTACATAGCATTACCCAAAAAAAGCAAAGCCCGAAAGTGCGAAGATCACAGAACAATCTGCCTGATGAGCCATGCAGCAAAAATCTTCATGCGAATAATATTCAACAGAATCTATAACAAATGTGAAGAATATCTGAGCCGATCGCAGTACGGGTTTAGGAAACGCACAGGCACAAGGGAAGCTACTCTGGGATTAACTCTAATAGCAGAGAGGTACATGGAAGTCCAAAGGAAACTCTATGTGTGCTACGTCGATTACAAAAAGGCCTTCGACCGTATAAAGCATGAGGAATTAATACGAATCCTGATGGAAATAGGACTGGATGGTAGAGATATAATCATCATCCGCAACATGTACTGGGACCATAAGGGCTGCGTACGAACGGAGACTGGAAACACCGAATACGTAAATATAGAAAGAGGGGTAAGACAAGGATGCATACTGTCCCCACTCCTATTCAACGTGTACGCGGAGTCTATAATGAAAGCATCATTACAGACCTGCCCCAAAGGAGCTAAAATAAATGGGAACATTATCAACAACATAAGGTACGCCGACGACACCGTGGTGATAGCAGATTCGGAAGAACAACTGCAAACTTTGATGAGCATCCTAAATGAAGAAAGCTCAAGAATGGGCCTGGAAATCAATACCGCTAAGACCAAGACCATGGTATTTGACAGATCCTCACAGGGGCACATAACCAACATTATGATAAATGGTCTCAGACTTCAAACGGTGCAGCACTACATCTACCTGGGCAGAGAAGTCAACAACCAACTGGACCACTCAAAAGAAATAAGAAGAAGAATAGAAATCGCCAGAACTGGATTTCTAAATATGCGTAAAGTGCTATGTCATCCGAGACTATCAATAACTCTCAGACTAAGAGCACTTAAATGCTACGTATGGGCTCTATTGCTTTATGGCTGTGAGACATGGACACTTAAGCAAGACGACATCAAGAAACTCAACGCATTCGAGATGTGGCTTTATCGACGTATGCTTCGGGTCAGTTGGACAAGCCACACAACTAACGAGACGGTGCTACGTAAAATGAACACACGAGCACACTTGTACACGCTCCTTAAAATACGTAAAACCGCTTACCTCGGACACATCATGCGCCACCAAGAGCACGAACAGCTTCAGCTGATATTGGAAGGGAAGATAGAGGGTAGACGGAACATAGGCCGAAAGAAGAAATCATGGCTGAGAAATATCCGGGACTGGACCCACACAGATGGAAATGCCCTCATACATCAAGCCCAGAACAGAGAAATGTATGCCACAATGGTCGCCAACCTCAGCAGAGACGGCACTTAGGAGGAGGATATGAGTATTGGTCTGTGATGCACCATTTCGATTTTATTAGCGACCATCTTCAGAATTCGGGTTATGCTTAAACAATCATTGTTGGGTTGTTTATTAACTTTTTAAACCTTTTTCTATCTATTATTTTTACAGATATAATGCTTTTCTGTAGGCAAATATTTTCTTAAAATACGCGGTGTTGCCGCGTTTAACAAAATAGTACTTTTCTCAATTTTCTTAAGTGAGACACATTATTAGATTTTCGAATAGCCACTTTTAACCAATTCCAATTATATAACATAGTACGGGTCTCAGACTTACCGTTTTGGCTTCATTGGCAATTATTTTCCAATAATACATAAATTCTTTTGCATTCATAATTTAAGAATCTTGTAAATAAGGTCCTTAAATGGAAAAAAACTTTCAAGAAATATTCATATTCTTATTAATATAGACCGCATCTCTTTAAAAAATATATAAATACGAGGTTAGCGCCAAAATTTCCCGTTCTGGCATAGATGCAGCTCCATTATCACGATCAAACTTTGTCTTCTTTTAAATACATATCTTAGTAGGCTGCGAAAAAAAAATGAAGTATTGCGTCAAATAGTTTTCTTTTGACAGCATTTTAAACAAAACGTAGCACTTAAAATTATTAAAGAAAGGATGGATGGTGTGTACGGCCAAAATTCTCCTTCGTATTCTGTAGTGAAAGAATGGGCAAAACGTTTTCGAATGGGGCAGGAATCCCTTGAAGATGATTCAAGAACTGGTCGACAAGTGAAGGTCATAACGGAAGAGGTGGTAGTGATCGACGTTTAAAGGTCAAGCAAATCTCAGAAATTAATAAGCTTTCTGATACAAGTGTTCGTCGAATCCTGCATGATCATTTACGTATGCATAAGGATAGCGCAAGATGGGCTCCTAAAAATCTTTCGGCTATTCAAAAACAACGCCGTGTCGAGTGTGCGCGGTCTTTTTTGGAACTCTGTGGGTCGTAACCGAGGCCTGTGATAGAAACTATTGTGACGGGAGATGAAACTATGGTTCTCTATTTTGACCCTCTATCGAAAAAACAATCAATGGAATGGTGTCGTAAAAGCACCTCCCAGAAAATTCAGAGTCTGTCAGTCAATAAAAAAGGTGATGGCCACGATCTTTTGGGATTGTGAAGGAATTCTTTTGATAGATTTTAAAGAAACTAATATCACTGTCGATGTTAAATATTACGCAACATTATTACATAAATTGCGAGACTGCATACGTGTAAAACGTCGAGGAAAACTGACCAGAGGCGTGCGTCTTTTGCACGATAATGCACCTGTGCTGTGCTGGTGTTGCACAAGCTGCCATTTTAGAGTGGGGATTCCAACAGATAGATCATCCTCCCTATAGCCCAGATATGGCCCCCAGCGACTATTATTTGTTTGGATATTTGAAAAAGGACTTACGTGAACGGCGGTTTAACGACGAAGTTGAGTAGTGACTGTTTTAACTCATTTTGCAGATAAACCAAAAGAATATTTTTTTAAAGGGATTGAGTTGTTAATAAAGAGATGTAATAAGTGTATTGAAGTTAAGGTGAATTATATTTAAAAATAATACAAAATTGTTACTCTTCTTTCATATTCAGGCCGGGAAATTTTGGCGCTACCCTCGTATATATGAACCTGCCTGTTGAAAGACACAAATACAAAATTGATATTATTAATTTTGACCTTTTTGACATAATCATCTCAGTAGTAGTTCTCTGTTGTGGTAATATTACTGATTTTTTGACAGGTATCAGGGTATTATAATATTTTCAGCGTATTTTTTCGGACCTCCACTATTTTCTATTTATTTTATTAAGTTGCATTTTTGTTGAGTCTACTTTGTATAATGTATACAAAGGAGGAAAAAATTGACGTATTAGAATATTACATCGCCAATAACAAAAGTCCGGCTCTTGCTCTCAGACAATATAGAGCCAAATTTCCCCATAGGCGATTGCCAGGAAAAAAAAATTGCCAAAATATAGGAGCAGTTACGAACAAATGTCAGTGTTTTAGTGAGAAAAAGTTGGAGCCGAACGGTTTTGAATGCATATATGGAAGATATTCTTCTGCATTTTGACAATATTCCAGAGACCTCCACCCGCCTTGCCGCTTCAGATGAACACGCAAGAAGAACCACTCTTCAAACATGTTTAAATATTAACAGTTATAAGCCATTTACATTCACACCAGTATAAAAACTACAAGAAGCAGACTAGAACTTAAGAATCGAATTTTGCAATCTAATAACATATAACATATAACATAATAAATATAACATATTTCAATAATAACATATTTCAAAATATAATAACATACCATTTAGAAATAGCATATATACTTGCATTGTTCAAAACGGCAGACATATTGAAAAACTAATTTAATTAATTTTACTTGTAAGTAATATGCATTAGTAGACATTTAAACGTTGAAATAAGTAATTTGCGAAATTTGGCAACATTGTGCAGAGCTTAATATTCTATTTTCAATGTGACTTCTTAACAATGCTCTAAAACGGTTATGTTCATAAGGGGCTAATGCCCAGTTTCATATCTTAATAATTTAAATCTTATACCCAGTTTTAAATTTGATCTGCCAATTCAGCCAAAACGGTAAGTGAGAGACCCTTACTATGTTATATAATTGAAATTGCTATTAAAGCGGCTATTCGAAAATAAAATAATATACAGAGTGTCCCATTTAAGAAAAATGTGGCAATACCGCGTAATTTCAGAAAATATTTTAAATTTTATCATTGCCTGAAAAAAAGCACGATTTTCGTAAAAATAATAGATGCAAAGAAGTTTAAAAAGTTAATAAGCAACTCAACAATGATGGTTTGAAAATAACAAGAATTCTAAAGATGATCGCTAATAAGTTCGAAACGGTGCATCACAGACCCATATACTCATATATATCGTTGAATTTGTCTTTGAAAGGACTATCCAAAAATGCAATAAAATGTAGGGTGCTATTTCAAAAAATGTAACTTTGTTTTGCCACCTTGAATATAAAAAAGTAACAATTAGAAAAATTAAAAAAAAAGGTTATTTTAGTAGAAAAAGTTTTTGAATTTAATTTTTTTTTGTAACCCCCCTGGGTTTCGAGATAAGGTGTAGGGCACATTTGCGTTTCACAAGTGAGTTTCAAAAAAGTATCACAGATTACAAGTTTTTATTTTTTATATTAATCCGTATATACATATATACACAGAAACGCTTCGATCCGCCATATTCAGTCGACAATGTGGTATTCGGCGTTGTTCATCCTATCGAGTTCCTTCAGCTCCGCTTGGAACACCAAATTGTCGATTTTATTTTGCAGCACCAGACGACTTCTCTCCGGTAGTCCCCTCAATTTGGTGGCTAAGAGTTGAGCGTACAGCTCGCAAGAGTCCGGCGCCTCCTGGAATTGCTCCCTCCCGTCTTCCAGCTTCGGTCTTTTTCTCGTCCGGTGCTCCTGGGTCTCGACGTCTCTTTGTTTGGGTTCTGATGCCACGTAATCGGACTCCACGCTTACGCTCATCGGTTGGATCCGCGGTACCTCGTACTCATCGTACGTCTCCTCCAGGTCGTACACGTCTTCCGACTCGTCGAACAGTTCGTTCTTGACCTGGTCTTGTACCTGAATGTCCTGCAAGTTTGGAAAGAACGACGGTTTTGAAAGTTCAACCCCTATGCTTCTCGACAATTTGACTCTTTTTTAAACTAACCAAAATTTGCAACACAGTAATGAAGACAAACAGCAACGTAATAACTCTAAGGGAAAAAACATGAGCTAGGAAACTACACAATTGATCAATAAACAATTTTGCAAGCAAAAAGGAGTTCGAAACTCAATTTAAAAAAGATTCTGGTTCAGCCCTCAAGGTAAGAGATACAGGGTGACTTAAATTAGGACATCGGTGAGTTCAATAATGTTCTTTTTTGAAAATGAAGTTATTTTTGTTATTTCCGGAAATATGGCGGAAACATCCGGTATTCGTTATTATTTTTTTATGTCTTGATTTCAAAACTAAGCAAAAATCTGTAAATACATTCTCATTGGAACTTTTTAGGTTTCATCGTATGGCCAGGTTAAAAACAACTTAATACTTTTCGTTTTTCTCAAACCATCATCAACTTTATTTTTTCGCAGTGCTGAATAGCCCGTATTTTTGCCTTTCCATTGATATATCACAAGTTGTATTTGTGTTTCCTCAAATTCGAGATATGGTAAAACTTTATTATGAAAAGTTTCGTGTGTTTAATATTCTTTGGTTTGGTATATTACTTAGTTTAAGTTTATTAGTAATCATTCTTATTTCGTGTGTAATACAGCGTGTGTTAAATCCTGTGCGAATTATGCAAAATATGTGCGAGTCTAGTGTATCTCAGGATATGCTCCCGTTTGTCACTCCTAGACAAAAGATGTCGATGGAAAAAAAATACCTTTAAGCCATACATATGGCAAACAGGGTTAGTTAGTTAGTTGGTTCTGTGAAATTGCTGACAAAAGTTTGACAATTGTAGAGTTGATTTCTAGATCATTTTGAGATCCTTTCGCTTCCTTCTACAGGACAGGGTTAAGCGTATCACAATGTGGCATAATATGAACTCAAAACTGAAAATTTTGATGGAGCTAAGGCTGAGGGCGTTGCTAATTATAGAATCAACGTAAAGCGAAAAATCCAAATTGGAAACTGGATTGATCCACACTTTACCACTATCAATAATATGATAAACGCTATTGAAAGTTTTGGTACTGTGCAATTTACTTTGCGTCTCATCCAGTGCAAGGCAATCATCAAGAGTGATAATTCATCAACAAATAGAAGAAATAGGGAACATAAGGAAGAGCAAAAATGGAAATCGTTGATGAATAAATTGAAAAGCGGTGCTCCCAAGTGTTGTTAATACGAACAATGTGTGGATGTTATAGATAAGATCGCTTTTAGCTCAACAAAGTAGAATCTGTAAAACTCCCAGTTATATATGGTTTGAGAAATTCGTGTTCATTGGGTGCCTCCAAGCCATTCGCCCAAACGTCAATTCACGTTGCAAAAAAACAAATGATACCTGCGAGAAGACCTGCTTCGGTTCTTTTTTCCTCTTCTTGATGGTACTCATGAACTTGTGGATGGCATCGTAGGCGAACCAAGACGGCACGTACTTCTCCTTGCGCACCTCCCATTTACGGATCTTGTTCGTTATCGTCCGGTACATCGCCAACACTGATTCCTTCTTCTTACGCAGCTGATCGACGGTGACGTCGATGCTAAAATCTTCGGCCATTTTGATCCACGCGTCGTTCAGACTCGTGCGATTTTTATTTAACGGATGTTCGGGATTCCACAGCACCGGGTGCATCTCGTAAAGCCGTATGAATTCGAGCACCAAGTCGTTGCTCCATTCCATGGCGAAAATTTCAAAAATGACGCGAACAGGTCTCGATTTGCGTGTATGGCGGCACGCCTTCTATCGAGCGAACGCACGAACGTTCGACTGCGAACGTATCGCGGCAGTTTTCTCGGTCAGTCACCGGCGAAGGCGATTCGATCGTGGTAGGTTGCGACGAACGTAATTCGAGGGTTAGTTCGGACGTACGTAGCAACGTTGGCCGCCGCGATCGTTAGAAAGAGACGCGAATACGTACGCGCGAGCCGGCGATATTTGGACCTTTCGTTCGCACAGAAGCCTTATACAGGGTGCTCACGAAAAGGGTCCGATTTTTAAAATATCTTAAATTTGAGATTAGTAAGTTGCAATAAAGATGTATACTTCAAGAAACATCAATAAGAAAACTCAACCAGCATAACGTTATTTTTATTCTATTTAACCTCAAATATGAGCAACACCCAGAGTTCTACTAAAATATAGAAGCGATCATTTTCGGCGGTCTGTGGAACCCAGTGTATTCCATCTAGCGAACTGCAATCGGAGCCAGAGACTTAAAGAGATCGACATTATTTTTGAGACTTTGATTTCCGAGTGTGTTTGGATCTTTATAGTTTTCCATGATAATATAGATTAAAGATCATTTTCTGTAGCTGTATAATAAATCTTGACCGAATAAGTAAAAAACAACAAAACAGAATTTTATTTTTGAAACCTTAAACTAAACACAAAATTTACTCGATACCAAAGAATAAGGGGATTTTTGTACTCTTTACCTATTAATTTGTAATGAAAATTGAATTTTGAATTTAAAATATTGGTTCAGTAAATTTGGCAAATCATTTTTTTTTAACAGTACAAAGAATATCTTTGTGCATACGCGTTTTTCGAAGGGTTTTTAAGAGGTTAGATTATCATAATTTTTGTTATAGACAAATATTTTCAAAGGACATTGTTTGATAACCAAATGCGTACATAATTTGGTAAGTATATATTGGTAAATAAAATAATCCAAACGAGATCATCCCATTCTCCAATTTATGTAAATGACCAAGAGAAAGACAAGACAAGAAAGAACAATTAAGTCATTTTAAAAACTAAGCCAACAGGATGATTGGGCAAACGTTAGCAAGTTCGACTCAGCAAAAACCGAAGCAGGAGGAATCCAGAAGATTTGTAAATAGTACGTTGTGGAAGTTTCTTTAAAAAATTACTTTTCATTATTACAGACGAGCAAAAATACGAACATGATGCCTTGCGAATAAGAACAAGCGTTTAGAATTTTAGAATTATTAAATAAAAGTTACTTCGGAAACAAATAATAATTAGTTTAGAGGTAAACAATTTTTAAAAACGGTGTTACAGATAGGGCACGCATTTTTAAAAACTTAAAAGTTAAAAACTACTTTGCTGCAACTTTGGGCTCCTTGTAGCTACTACCGTCTTACATGATAAAGAAGAGAGAACAAAAAATTAAAGCCGTACAGATGGAACATTACAGAGCGGACAATAACTTCAATTTATTTTTAGAAATGAATTAAATAAAAATAAATACAAAATCCTTAACTAATTTTTTTTCTCAATTTTAATTTTTTTTGGTAGCTCGGAAGCAATTATGTATTTATCATTTGTTATTATTTATCTTATTATATTATTTAGTATGTATTTATTATGTAGCAATGAAAGACCATGTTTTCTATATAAATTATAGGTGTTATATTCAGATTTGATTTTCACGTCGTTGGTTGACATCTTGCTTACTAGGCATTGGCATACCATCGCATAGAATTATAGCTGAATTTTTACAACTATCATTTTTAGATAGATAGATAGATAGATAGATGGTTTATTGACTACTTTACAATTGTTTGTAACAAATTAAATTGAATATATGCTAACATAAAATTTTATACAACGTCATAATAACAAATTAAGAAAATAAATTTATATGTATATAGCACAGAACAATCATTAAAATACAATCATGCACAACAACCCGCAAGACGTCATTACCGATGTTTTCTTCAAAAAATTCACCAACGCTATAATAGCCCTTACTTAGAAGAAAACTTTTAATTTTATATTAAAAATGTTTTTCGTTTAAAAGTTTAAAAGATTTTGGCAATAAAGTTTTATATAAGGAGAGTTTTGTTTTGATTTCTGCAACCTGTATGTCGGAAGCACGAGATTATTTGCACTCCGGGTGTCATACCTATGAGAATCAGAATCCCTTGGCAGACTATCGGTCTTGGAGTGTATCTCAAGAACACTTTGAAATATAAGTATACATGGAACCGTCATTATTTTATATGGCTTACAGTGTTCGTTAAAATTTGAATTTGTAATTATCCGTAGTGCCTTTTTAGCATCCTAAATATTTTAACGGCATAAGAGGAGTTACCCCACAGTATGGTGGCATAGTTTATACGCGAGTGAAATATTTGAAAGATTTTTACTTAGCGCGCCAATGTGTTCTGACCAATTCAGAGTGTCATCCAAGGTAACGCCCAGAATCTTGTATCCCTTTCCACATGTCAACCTACTGCTACTAGACACTAATAAATTCTTTGTTTTATCTTCACTAAGATTATTTGCTGAAAACCATGCTTTGACCTTATATGTTTCAATATTACTCAGGGTAGTGATGTTCCTGTTTGAATTAATAGACGTTGTGTCGTCAGCAAACAGCACAATCTCAGTATCAGGGATCAAGTACTGGCAAATATTATTTATGTATATAATAAAAAGAAGGGGTCCTAGAACGGAGCCCTGGGGTACTCCAAACTCAACGCAAGCCAAATCAGACTTATTGTTCTTTACGCGCACACGTTGTCTATCTGTGGTCCTCTTCTTTTTACATGGTGGCCGACAGTCAATCCGACCTAACATAACAATTACTAGCCGCTTTTTTCCATTGCAAAATTTGCATCACTTTTCTACGGTCCACGCTCCCATATCCCCTTTCTAAGCGACGTTAAGTAGTTAGAAAAAAATCGCCAGAAGTCACTATTTTGAAGAAGCTGCTGCATAACATTAATGATTATTATTATTATTGGATTTCCGAGTTGCGAATTTATCAACAAATACTCGTTGTCGGTGTATGTAAGCGTATATTGTCGATTTTCGGTAATTACCCTTTACTGCCGGATAATGTGCCGGCGTGGTGTGACTTTTTTTTAAATTCCGATAAAAATGTTTTGAAAATTGTCGAGGTCGAGGAGGCCGTGCCCGATTTCACGCGAATCCAGCGACGGACTTGGCACAATTTCCTAACCTAACCGTCACGGATAAATCGGCAGTTGCCGGCCGAAAATCGGCGCGGCACGTCCCTGCCCGTAATTCGACATAAAAATATTTTTGATGTAACGAAAGTCTCTTTTTATTTTTTCTACTTATCCGTAACATAAACAAATAAGACTATTTTTAAACAACCGATGATGAAAACAAACTGAACTTCGCGTCGTCAATAATGTAACAATAAAACCAGCTATTTGCCAATCTGTCCTAGACTCATCAGGTTAAAAATCGGTTACCTAGATGGCGCATTGTGTGATTTTAATCATAGTTAAGAGATTGGTAAAATACTATATAAATTAGTGAGCCTCGAGGTTAAAAAAAAACTTTAGCGAATTCATTATTGACAACAGCAGAACGCTATCACTTCTTGGAATGTACGCCTCGTTATGCATATAATAAATCATATAATACCCATAATAAAATATAAAACAATATATGCACTTTGCAAAATACGTATTATTAATCTCTGCTACTGATAATGAAGGTATGGTAGCACCTACGTATCTTGTTTTTCTCAACATTTGTTTACAGTGGGGGATGCGACCCAAACTATTACGTAAACAATGATTTCGCGACCTTCTTAAATCACGACCAAATTAAATGTAAGATATCGGGTTAATTATCCGTTTTATGATTGACACGACGGAATATAGTACGCAGTAAACATTATGTATGAAGCCAAACTATTATTGTTATTATAGTGACTACAAACAAATTACTTTTAAGAATGTTAGCACTACCGCATAACGTGAAGCGATCGAAAATTTGTAAACTTCTAAATAATATCGTCAATATGTTTATCAAAAGGGCACCAAAACTTTCCTATGTATCGGGTATATGCATTAAATTATAATGTTTGATAAATATTAGAGTTGATGATGGGAATAAAATATCTAAAATTAGTTGCTTTCCAAAATTGTACATTTGAGAAATATCCGCCTGCCATATCGCCAAACTTTGTTTTCTTTGTAAAACCGAAAGCAAAACATAAATACGGTCCTAAAGTAAATTTAACATAAAAATATCTATTTTAAAGTACGTGTGGCCAAATTACATTTGCTTTATCGTTTCTGAACTCGAAAACCTAAGGACAATTTGTAATAATAAAATTAGAAAGTAAATACACGCCAAATGTACGGCCGATAACAAACAAAATAGAAAACTTCACGCCGGCAAATCGGTTATTATTGGATTGGGATCGTGTTCCCCGCGTGATTCTTGATAAATTTACCACCAGCGACATGTATGTTATTCAAGCGCTGTTTTTAATTTAAAATTAGATCGTAATAGCGCTTTCTTATTGGCCTTATTCCTTTTTCTACCGTGACGTATAGACTGCTAGCGAAAACCGAACCAATCGAAATATGGTTTATGTATACGGTGGGATATACAGAAACACTAAACTTTGCCGATATAAAAAATTATAAAAAGCTTCCACAAAAATAACATTTGGCCGATAACATTTTAAAAGTTCGATAACCTCATTAGAGAAATTTAGAAACCTATTTCCATTTTTAATAATAAAAATCTGGCAGAGTTTATTTAGTTAGTATTTATTGATAGAGAGTTATTAAATCTCACATATTTGTGTTTTATGTTTGTGTTTTTAATAAACGCGCAGACAATGAAAACGTTTAATCATTTTTTAAAATTTTATTTAATGCGGCGTTCCATGGCTGTATACTTAGTTGCATACGTATAGGATTGAATTAAATGGATTAATCCTCGTTCTCACAACTGTGTCCTGTCGCCAGTGACACTTCGGCAACCAATGGAAATTAACCATTTATCGACGGCTTCTTCTCCGCTTCTTCCCACCCCAGCGACACGTATACAAGTTTATTTTAACTTTATTTTAACTACAAAATGTTCTTAGACTTATGCACCTATGCCGCTGATGTGTGAATTGTTCCTTCCAATAAAGTCCCACCTGGACCTCCATGCGGTCCGAGTAAAATAGCAGAGCGGAAAACCTGCAGGAAGCGTATTTCAGTTTTTTCATTATATTATTAAGTTGAAAACATCATATATTATAGGTAATAGATATTACTAACAACTGCAATAAGCAAAGCTGTTTACACTTTGACACTGCGAATATTTTTCTTTTTTTGTGGCAGTGCCAAAGATATGAGCAATTATTCTCATTTGAGGATCCATGGTGTTTATAGTTTTTTAAAAGGGATTATTAAGAGTCATAACAATAAACTGTGTTAGTATGTTATAATTATTCACAAATACTAATCCTCACTCACCGTGCGCCACGAACATTTGTCATGGGTGTTGCTTTTTGATCGTTGGAATGTTTGAGCGAGTGTCTTCAGTAAATTTGCCCAACTTTGTTAGAAAAAAGAAGTTTCATTCTGCTTTCCGTGTAAATTTTATGCCATGCTCTACTTGAGGTCGCCATTTTCAAACAAAAAGGTCGAAAATTGATTATTTTGTGCCGGCATTTTAGCAATAATTCCCAATCGTTCGAAAATTGGTGAACATACACGTCGCAGGAGACTTTAGTTTCGGTAGTAGAAGTTATGGCCAGAGGAGGAATGAGGGGCAGAGGCGGCATGAATAGAAGCATGGGCGGCAGACCCCCATACAAAGTGAAAATGTTTCTTCCAAGGCACCCGTTCGATCTCGCCCTCTGCGAGTCGTCATTTCCGCGGGTTAAAGCTGCACCCGACGAATCGGCATTCACGCAAGCTTTATTAAAGCGTAACAGTGATTTGTCTCCAACGCCTGCAGAACAAACCGCCATTCTCAACCTGGTTACGAAAATTCAAACAGTTCTCGATAACTTGGTCGTCGCACCTGGAAACTTCGACGCTTGCGTAAGTGCTTTTTTGTTCATACCAGTTTGTTAAGGAAACTCATTCTTTTCTTTTGCAGCAATTGGATGAAGTACGACAAGTGGGTTCATTTAAAAAGGGCACTATGGTTACGGGCCACAACGTTGCCGACATCGTCGTAATTCTCAAGACTCTCCCAACTAGGGAAGCGGTAGAGGCTCTCGGCAACAAAGTAAGAGAGGATCTGAAGAATTTAATGAAAAACGAAATCGTTCCCAAAGGCGAGCAACTGTCGCACGCAACCAACGAGCGAGGCTTCGAGGTCAGTAATTCTTTTGCTTGCGTTCGTGTCATGGTAACCACCCTGCACCACAACATCAGAAAGCTGGACCCGGAAATCCATCTAGATCAGAAAATTATGCAGAGTCACCTGGCCGCCATCCGACATAGCAGATGGTTTGAGGAAAACGCCCATCATTCCTCCATTAAGGTTTTGATTCGTTTGTTAAGAGACGTTAAGAACAGATTTGAGGGTTTTGAACCGCTCACGCCCTGGATGTTGGACCTTTTGGCACATTTCGCGATTATGAATAACCCTAGTAGGCAAGCCTTGCCTATAAACGTGGCCTTTCGGCGCGTTTTCCAACTGCTAGCCGCCGGATTGTTCTTACCGGGATCGGCCGGTATTACGGATCCCTGTGAGGGTGTGAGTTTAAGAATACACACGGTGATGAGTTTGGAACAGCAAGATGTCTGCTGCCTCACTGCCCAGACTTTGCTCAGGGTGTTGTCGCATGGTGGGTTCAAACAGATTTTGGGTATCGAAGGTAGCAACAACATAGCCAAAGAGATGTCCGTTTGGGACGGGGTGGTTGTTTCACCTTTGGATAAGGCCTACGAGAACCCGCCAGAGAAAAAGGAAGGGGACGAGGATGAGGATATGGAGGAGGGAGAAGGGGACGAGAGTATGGAAACGCAGGAAGTGCAGTAGACTTTAGTATTTATGTATTTCATTGTGAATCGAGTGATTTGATCATATTGTGGCGTGATTTAGTGATTGGAATATCCTTTTTTTAAATAAAAGTCATTTTTCTGGTGTAATTTTAATTCTTTCCTGTTTTTGCCTAGGTCTCCAGTCTATAGATCTTAAGCACAGTTGAATTGTCAATTACCTTATTTTACCTTGACCTTTAGATGTGCATTAAGTATTAACAAGTTAAAATACTTACATAAGTGCTGTGTGAGCAAAGATACTGCCATTTTGTACCTAAGGAGCTATTCTTGACAGCAAGCATTTTGAGTGGTGTTCACGAAATGTAAAAATTATCAACGAAATTCGCAAATCCGCTTTGATAGTGGAAGTTTTTGTTAACTTAACAGTATTTTTGGTATAATTTATTAGAATGTATAATATACTATTTAATAAATATAATGAAAGATGTCGAAATTATTAAGGTCCTTGCACTTTTAACTAAGAATTAAGACAAAATTATAATAACAAACTAATCCACAGATTAGGAAATCAAATTATTAATAATTTATTTATAAATAGATATGCTTAACTTTTTCCCATTTTTTTATGATTTGAAACACTTTTAGGACAAACATATTAATAGCAAATTTAAGACTCATAAACTTACTAAAGGACAGTATATTATTAAATAAATTTCAAAAAATAATGCTTTACTATTAAACTTAAGTATTTTAGACAATACGTACGTAAAGTATGTAAGGAATTTAAATTAAATTATTCCAAAGGACCTCCTGTTTAAAATATCAGAAACCCGTTCCTACAAGTTGTGTGCATGTTTTTGTGTAAACTTATTAGAAAACGTGCCACCTATTGATAGTTCTTCGTGATATTTCATAAATTCGATTAAAATCCTTTTTTGTTCCAACGTAGCATCTTATTTTATGATCAGATTATAAACAATTTCTTATGGATAACATATATTGCGAACGTTCATCGATTCCAATGATTATAACGAAATGGTCAAAAATAACATTAATGGGATTGTGCACGCTTTCAAAACTAACTTCCTTGTTCCTAATCAAACGGAATACCAAAGAAATTAGGTTATCGGTTGTCTCGACATTTTGACTTGATTGTGGCTCCATCTATGCAATTTGTTTACAAGGAAAAATGCACAGTGCGCATATTAATTTCGTGAGCATTAAAATAATTTATATTAAACGGAACTTAGATAAAGCACGGAATCCATGTAGGTATCTTTATTACACAACTGCGCTTCCCTTTATGGACGACGTAGCCATATTCTAAAATTAAATCCCGTGGGTATTTCGTACCACCTAGTGCGCCGAATCGTCGGTTCCGAATCGATTCTCTCGAAATTTTCTTTCGCCGAACGCATCGCGTCCCAAAAACATGAACGAATGCGGTCGACCGTCCCCACAACATTCGGATTTATTATCAGAAGAGAACGACAATAGGGAAACGACCCTCTTGAACCGCTCGCCGAGTAAAAAACGCGAAAAGGTAGAGTGCGTTCCGGTGAAACATGTACGCAAACCGACCGACAGGGGACGCAAGACGTTCGCGTTTTGGACCCTCGTTATTCTGTTGTTTATTTTGGCGGTCGGTAACTTGATTTTAACGATGACGATATTCGGAGTGCTTCGCTTAGGCCAAGGGATGCAGAGCATCGAGATCCTGCCCAACGAAAAGGCGATCAAGTTCTTTGGCGACATCGACTTGGACCACATTTACAAACACGACGGTAGAATCGAGGGGTTCGACGGGGAATCGGTGGAAATTACCGCGGAAGACGCCCCGCTGTTGGTAAATTTGTACTCCAGGGTGAATCGGGTCGTGAACAAGCTGAAAATCGACAGGAACGAGACGTGTTTCAACGGGTTCACCGTTTTCGACGTCAAGAACAGAGACAAGGAGACGATATTCACCGTCTCCAATCCCGTGTTTAACAATTTGAGAAACGCCAACAACCTGAAGACGAAACAAGTGGAAACGAACAAGATTAGGAGCCCGACCTACGAGAGTTTAAAGATCGAAAGTGAAAACGTTCACCTAAAAGGAGCGGAAGGCACAAAACTGGAAGGTAGGGTACCAATTTGAATTTTTTCACCACAGACCACGAACGTCTCGGTCGCGCTACCAACCTCTCGTTTTAATTTTTTTGAATTTGTCTGACAGGTAGGGAAATTGTATGGAAAGCGGACCAAGACATTTACCTAAAGAGTGTCAATGGGTCCATAGTGCTCAGCGGCAAGGAAGGCACCTACATCGATGTCAAGCGCATTCCGATCGCCAAACTCGACACCAAATCTTATGTCACCGCACAGTTTAAAATTTGCGTGTGCATGCCGCAGGGCAAATTGTTCAGGGTGCCCGTGGTCGACGCAAACGAACGTGTCTATTGCCATCACATTAACATGTCCCCGCAGTATAATCCGTGCATTTAAATGTTTCCTTGTTTGTTGTATATTTGTGTATCATAAAACCAGCGCAAATATGTTTTATTTGAATGGACGTCTTGTCTAGCACGTCCCATTTGTTGTCGAACCCGTCAAAGCGCAGCAAAAATTCATATCAGGTGGTGATATCACTGCCTTGTTGGCCGTTTTCTAATAAAGAAATCGCGATATATAAAGTGTAGATATTACTATATTAAATAAGAACTGTAAACCAAGTATCCGTCTTTGATTTCGCATACCACATATGTTATAATTATATATCTTAGAAAATTAACGTATATCCGGTAGAAAATTCGAGAATGAAGAAATGCAGCGACCAGATCGGTCTGTGATTTTCGGTCGTTGACTGTCAAACTTTTTAAAAAGCTAAATTTTGTTCAATACATATTGCATTAACAACGAAAATCTTAAGAAGGCGGGTTTAAGTAACAACGTCTAAAAACGTCAGATTTGTACATCTGTCAGAACGGCATAAAATAAGTTTTGCTTTAAAATTTTCCGTAAACATCCGAGGCAGCAAGATGGTGGAGGAGTTTCGCGTTCGGTTTTTCGTACGGTATTTTTGTTATTGTTTTTTTAACGGTATCGAATTTTGGTTTAATTTTAGATGCCCGCATTGCACAACCCGGCATTCGCAGGGGTAATATATTATTACATATTTTATACTTACCCGTCACACGTGATGTTTGTTTTAGAACAACCCGTTCACATGGCAAATGTACAGAAAAAATTATGGGGTAAGTCCAAACAATTTTAATCTCAAATAACTTTTATTAAGTAATATAAATTAAATAATGTAAGGAGTATTTTGTACATTGGTTACAGTTCTTTCCTCGGAATGTATCGTTCTCGATATAGAGGTAACTACGCTCGATAATTTTTCATTTTTTGATACAGTTTATTTACAAAACGCGGCGAGTAATCTTCAAATATACCTCTGATATGATCGATTATAAGCAAAAAAAAAATCGCTACTACGGGGCGTCTACGCTTTATTTTATAAAAGTTTCGCTACGTTAACTATTTCAGGTAATTTTTTTATTGTTCAAAATTGATAGATCACTTGCGGATCAATTTTACTTGGAAGACAAAAAGGCATTTTCAATATATAGAATGGTCTTGGTTCTCATAATGATGAGGGTCCCTTTTTTATGTAAGATCTCTGTTAAATACAGAACCTTGGTCGTTCCATTGCTTAGAAAAAATAGTTTTCTCAGTTTCGGTTGCATTCTGTACGTAACAGCAGGCAATTCCGCTGGTACTTTTTTTTCCAGCCTAGTTAGTAACTAGAGGAATACTTACAATAAACCTCTGGCGGCACACGAACATATCAAATGGCAAATTAAGCGATTGAATTTAGTATTGTATTGTCAAAGTTAGTATCACAATCGCCAAAAATTTTTTAGGTTGGGGTCGTACTCCCCTCAAACATTAACATTGCAACCGGCTCACGCATTACCTTCGTCATGCCCTTCGTAAAGCCAAAAATCAGGAACACCAACTACCAACAACGCTATGTATAAAACCTCGCGTACGACTCTCTGAACGAGATCGATCGGAACACATCATCTACCTACCTAAAAACAGACCATGCACTTTACAAGTATTTACTACGAGGCGAGACGCTCCTGTTTCTTCGGTTGTGGGGTTTCTTTTTTTTTATTGTTCTCTCCGCCATTTCGTCACGATGATAAGGCACGGGAGACAGCTACAGACACAGACCGTGCAGTGTGAGTGACCAGATTTATCACAGTAAATGGTGGTTAGACTAGACTACGACATTATTGTACAGCTAATTTTCAAACATAGCTCGTATCGTTTAAAAAAAAAAAGAAAAAAACGCTGTCCGGAATTTCGCGTTTTTCACTTCGACTCGAAGAACCAAACGAAAGAAAACAACAAACTTGAAAAGCGTATTAATAGGGATTGATCAAGCAGTAACTTCTACTTTAATGAAACTACTTTATTCGTAACTGCTCTACTACAAGTGCAACTGCGACATCGGTAGGCGTACTACTTAGCTACACACGGATAATACATTCTACATCCACTAAATCGCTAAGTAACTATCATGAAAACCGTATAGTTGTCCATTTAACTACAGAAACGCTTATTACGAAGTACAACGTCTAAGAACGCCTAGTGTATGTGTGTTTAAGTGTGTGAGTGTGACAAATTAGTCATCGGATAGTGTACCTTAGTCGCCTAGTAGTTGCTCGTGTGTTTGCCGACCTATGCGGTTCTATTTGGAAACGTGTTACCAACCAACGCGACCCTCTCTCACTGAGAAAACTCCCGTCCAAGTATTTACAGGTTTACATCTTAAGACTTAACGCGTTTTGTTATAAAAAATAGAGGGTTCGTTCTGCCGCGTTCACAACTCTTATTGCTTCTCAACTGGGTTTATATAATAATGAATACGGGGTGGGGGGAGTTGCGCGCGCCGCTCCGCCGCCCATTTATAGTAAACGGTTTGGCACTGCCGAGCGGAACAACAACAATATGCGGGAGTATGGGAGCGCGGCGCCCTCCCCACCCGCCAACCTAAAACTAGTGCCTAAACTAAGCCCTTAAGGTATAAAAAACGTTATAAATACTTTAACACTAGCGTTATTGGGTGACGTGGCGACGCCAGGGGCGGATTCCGCCCATTGCTTTGAAATAACCAAGTATTGCCAAGGGGTGTGAGGTCAGTAGTGGGGTAGGGGGTAGGGAGAGGGTGTCGCTCTAATCGCCCTGTTTCGCCACGTCACCGACACAGTCAGGCTACAGATCACATATATTTTATAGTTCATATCCGTAATTCCTGTCCTTGAATATGTATTCGTAAAACCCCCATTTTATACAAGGTGTTTCGTAATAAGATTCTTGACGGTGCGATTCCTTGGATGATTTTAAGATAAAAAAGTTTATATCAAGGCAGGTCCGCAATCGCTCCTTATATAGAGAGGGCGTGAAAATAGTAAAAAAAAAATGGATTTTTGCCCCATTCTCACTGAGCCCACAATTTTTTTCGAATGAACTTACTCACGCCGATGTAATTTTCTAAAATAAATTACATTAAAAAAATATATGAAAAAGCATTTGTGTGCATATCGCTGTACACTTATGATTTTAAAAACTGGCCAACCCAAAAATATCCAGGATTTCATAACTATAACTAAATAACTAAAGAAAAATTTACAACGCAACCTTGAAAAAAAGTTCTTTTCCACGACTCCATGATATTAGTAACAATAAATTACGATTTTTTAACTTCTAATTTGATTCTAATGATTACATAAGATTTTTATTTCTTTTTGATTTTTTGCTTTAAACGCGGTATTAAAGATTATAAGATTAAAAAAAGTTTCCGTGCATTTTGCGCCTCTATCAAATTTCCACCAATTATCTAACGCAGTTTCGATGAAAATGACGTAAAACCGTTGTTTTTATTACCACACCCTGTATATCAAAAGTAAAGCGGACCTACATTGATATAAACTTAAAATCATCGGAGGAGTTAAACTCAGGATTAGCATCTTATTATGAAACACCCTGCATATAGAAATGAAATTGACACGTCGTCTCTTGTTATTCGAATGGAATGTCTCGATTTTAAAAGAAAATGTCTTTTCGATTACGAAGCGTTAGAGGAACGACAATGCGTTTTAGCGGGCGTTTCGACGTCTCACGCAACCAACATCAGTAAAAAAAATACGACACGAGAAATGGTGGATTGGAGTGTTTTCTGTAGGGCCTCGTTAAGACCACTAATTATTCAAAGGGTTATTTATTTGTTCCATTTTTTTTTACTGACGAGCCTAGCGGACAACCGAATCGCTGATTCACGGTTGAGTGTTTTTTTTTATTGGAAAGGAAAACTGCCAAAGGCAAGTGAGGGCAGAGCTGCTCTATTCCTAAGTACTTAATTATAATAATACTTTATATTTACAATGAGTACACTATATATACTGTTTCTTTGAAGGAATGCGGGGCATCGGTGGTGCCGTACAATTTTTGAGAGTCGAACGGCAGCTGCCTACGCTTATCAACTATATTATGAGATCGGTCAAACGACAGAAAATTATGTTTTGGGGTCGATATCATTCGATATTTCCGAGCATAGAAACAGTAAAAATAATGGCAAACGGGTGTATCACGTCCTGCGATAATTGATAATTACTTACTACTAACCCTAAAATTAATAATAATAAGACTTAAGTAAATCATAGAATACTAAATGGGATGAGCGACACATCGAACAGATATGTCTCGAGGATTGAAACGCTGTCAGTCGTCAAGCTACAATCAGTAACGAGTTACTTTGGTTCTTCCTTGTCTTTTTTGTTTTTTGTTGAAAATGTTTTTTTTTAAGTACATCGAAACACAACCCGACGAAGTGAACGGTTCGCGCCGTTTTATTGCCGAAAGTGAGAGACGCCAATATTAACATAATACTGATTTATTGCGAGTTATTGCTAAATGCCTGACGGCGGCGGCACTGTCGCAAAAGTGAGATTCCTTCCGTACATAGTCGCGTAAAACGACCGATAGATAATCCTATTTCGTATCACATTTAAAATAATTATTAAGTAGTAATAGTAATAGTAGGCACACGTCCTGTAATCTCGTGTGTGTGTGTGTGTGTGTTTGAAATACTCGTCAAGTTCGGTAGGACCACAGCTTTTTTTTTTTTGATAATGTCTCCGGTAAAATATTGAAGTTCGGAACGGTGTGAGCAAACGGGGTGGGTAGTTCAAACGTACATGCCGACGCCGTACATGGAGCCCCAGTCCACTCCCTGGAAACTCGACATGTCCACGTTGGTCAGGTTGTAGCCTTGGTAGGGGCTGTGCGCGACCTGGGGGGCCGCCATGGCCGGGGCGGGAGCGCCCGCCCCCGGCGCGGGGTTCGGATTACCGCCGGACGCGGCGGCCGCCGCCGCCCCTATGCCGGCACTTACCGCAGAAATTGGATAAGGCGCGTATCTGGAACAAAACAACATTCTTAGTCAAATCTAGGGTGTGTCCCACTTAAGAACTGTACAGCCTTGTAAAACCTTTGTTTTATTTTTTTTTTTGTTGGATAGGTCTCTGAAAAGTCATGTCCAACTGGATTTTTAAAAAAATGAATTGGCAACAAATTCTTATTCAGGGGTACTTACAACCTAACTATACCAATTTTTATAATGTTTCGATACAGGGTGTTTGAAATAGCGTTTACGTCCCGCTTAAGGCTGTACATTGTTGTAAAATTTTGATTACGGTTTGATTTTGTTTTTTTTTTTGGATGTGTCGGTCAAAAACCTTATGTTTCTTATTACACCAAGCTGAAGTCATGACTAACTGGGACTAATTTTTGATGTCAAGTGTCAAAGAATTCTTATTCAGGAGTACACAAAACCTAACTATACTAAGCTTAAGCACTATTCCTGTAGAACAGTTGTTTATGGCTCAATTTTATTCTTTCTTTTTTGCTGGAGAGATCTTACTAAGAGAAACGGTTTTTCCGTATACCATCGACTAAAGTTTTTCGAAGCGGGAAATCGAGATTCGTGTTCAGAAATACCTAAAAGTAACTGAACGAATGATAAAAGAATGATAAAGCTTTAAAAAAATAAATATTGTAAACCTTGTAAATAACGATTATTTTGTATGTGATTTTAATATCATACAAATTTTAATTATACCAATTTCAAATATAATGATAAAAAAGACTTTAAAAGGGACACTGTTTTTTTAGTGCGTTTTTGAAACGAACAATAAATAAAGAATTTACGAAAGTGTACAGTTTATAAGTGTACTATATAAAGACATACCAGTGCCGCCCACAAAGATATTAGAAAACCACTCGTCTTCCCACTCTCTTTACCATGCAACGGAAAACGAAGCGTTGATTTGAGGAATAATTTGGTAAAATACGCGTAAAAGAAAATTTTTAAAAAAGTGCATGGTGTATCAGTGCCTAAATAAAGAGGGTAGCGAAAATGTTTCGAGTTGGATTAGGAGTATGAGTATACGGAATGAATATGCATCAGTTGAAATAGTACTTAAATTGTCATGAATTGTAGGGGATTTAGCTTGATTGGATGGATAGAAATCCTTGACGTGTATAGTTAGCTTAGCCAATTAGCATAGAGTGTATTGATTGGAATAGTTGTATCCAGGGAATTTCTTTGTTCGTTCATTAATGACAGTTCAGCCTTACATAAAGGGATATGGCATGGGAAATTTTTGTTTTTTTGTTTTACGTGCGCAAAAGTTATATAAACTATATAAGCTGTTTACTGTAAATTATTTTGTTTTCTGTCATAACTGTTTTATCCATTCCACATTTGCATTTCGTCAGAATCACCCAAAATTTATATCAAATATAAAAAGAGTAAACCCATAAATACAACTTAACCCCAATTAAAGTAGATACGACCGTTCACGTGTCATGTTTTTTTTTAATTCTAGGCGTTAGTCAGAGGAGTTTTTATTTTACTTAATCTTAGGAAACATACAACAAAATTTTAATTGTGTAAGTTTGTTAACAATTTGAAACTAATAAATATGCAATAAAGGAAGAAATGTGACAAAAAAGGTGTATACCAATGTAAGGATTTTGCAGTAACATAATAGTATATAGTAATATAGTAGCACATAGTAATCAGCGGTACCATATACTAATGTTGTGTTATGTACTCTGTTTAATATTTTGCTTAATTCTACCAACCAACAAAACACTATTCACACATTTCATTCAATTCGTTAATTTTCTTAATATTTATTTGAATTGGGTTTCCGGTTTCGTTTTTGTTATTTTACATGTAACATCTAGAATGCCATAATTCTAAGATTTTTCCATAAGTAAGCCAGAACAAAAAAGACACAACAACTTACTTAACGCCTTAAACTTAAAAAGCATCGCCTTAAAAAAAATAATGCAGTTTTTGCTAATCGATTTTTCAAACTTTGATCAGTTCCTGAACGAAAACAGGAATGAAACCCCCAATATCCACAACTTTTTTTTATTCGGATGTTATTCTGATACGCAACCCTCTTTCAAGGAACTTAACATTAATCTTAATAACCAAATTCTACTAATCCAAAATGAAAAGTCTCAGAGAATAATAGATCATAATTTAAAATGGGATAAACATATTCAAGTTACCAATAAACTGTGTTTAAAGAACGAAAGAATTTTTTTAACGTAAAATATCTAAAAATTCTATATTCAGCTCTCATATAACCGCATCTTACCACCTACGGTATAAATAACCGGTGGTGGAGTTTTTGCAACTCATTTATAACACCTGGAAATTGTACAGAAATTGCTACTTAGACTAATTTTAAGGAAAGGTAAACATTATCCATCAGACGATCTTTACCGGCAGTGTAAAATTCTAGATTTGCGTCAATACAAAAAAAAACAGAGACACTATCAGACATCGATCACCTCCCACCATACCAGAATAAAAAGTCACACAGTCCGCCTACTGAAAGTTAGTTTTGGTTAGCCCAACGCCCATTTCTCTATATAAGTCCCAAAATACACGCCGAATTGCTAAACGAAATAAAAAAACATTCGTTGCTAAGCACTAATAGAGAAAAAAGTAAATGTTATTGATATAAAACATTAGTATTGTACTCCATATTCAATATTCTTGATTCGTCCAAATCTGACATTAGGGATATAACACAATCTATCTTATTCATAATTTTGATCAACCCCGAATTTAACACATTAAACTACACAAGTTATACACTAATTCCATAAATTTCCAAGTAACAGACTTGTGCGGTTGAAGTAGTTTTTTTTTGTTTGCTTTTCAATAATGTAATATTTGTATTAATTCATGTAACTAGCCCACTAACAAGGTGTACATTTTGTGGGTAATCGTTTATTTGTTTTTGTTTCCTGATTATTTCTTTCACACAATACACCGTGATCTCCCTCAAATTATTAAATGTTTTATAGAATTGCGTTTTGAATGAGGAGTAAGTAATCATAATGTTTTTTGATCTAGTCTAAATAACAAAATTGAGGTTACTTCAGGTGAAACCAGAAACTACATTAAATTATTTTAACAATACAATTGTTCACAACCCTATCGACTAACCGAATCGCATATTTTCGTGGGCAGTAATTTGATTGCGGAATTAGATAAGAGATAGACGGTTACTATTTAAGAGATAGACCGAGTGGGTTACTGACAGATCAGGCATAATACATTTTATATATGGAATTTTCCTTTTATTCTTACTTAAGAATAGGTAAAGAAGACGAAGATCCCGACTTGTGGTTAAGACAGGTTAAGAGATTAATCAATGCGAAGAGTATCTGAGACTGATCTGTACAGGACATATAACGCACAATACAATAGGGACAAAGGAGTATATGAGTTTTTAATATCAAATATCTATAAAAATAAAATTGACAATATACAGAGCAATCGTGGAATCAATAATGACACGCGGATCAGAATGGTGGCAGCTAAATGAATCAACGAGGAGGAAAATAGATGCTGTAGAAATGGATTTTCTGAGAAGAACACGTCGCATATCTAGGTTGCAAATCGAATACACAGAACAACTGTACGAATTGAAACAAGACCGTTGCTATGGTATTGGCATGTTAGACGAATGGAGGAAAATAGACGGCCAAGGAAAGTTTTGATTAGTTACTGAATATTTTTTGCTCGTCTTGCGGAACCTACCTGTAACTTGCGAGATGGGGATACGCCCCGAACAGTTTTCCGTATCCGGCCACCGCTGCCGATTGGGCCTGTGCGGCCGCCGCCGCCGCCGCAGCTGCCTGTACCGGCGTCAGCGGCTGGACGGCCGCCAACGGATTCACCGCCGCCACCGCGCCCGCCACCGGCGCCGCCATCCTCATTCCCAAACTGGTCAGCATCAGTCTTTTGCCCAACAGCTGGGCATTCGCCTGTACCGTCTCCTTGGGCTGCGCCTTTTTGCATTCCACCTGCAACGATCACCTCGTATAGTCTGTTTGTAGGAGGGTAACGATAGAAAGATCTTGAGGTCTTTTAATTCGCCTTTATTTTTATTTATTTAGACACTCTCTATCCGATCGACATACTTGGATACCTTACATTCTAAGATTGACCTGCTAACTATCATAAATCAGAACCACCGACTTGTGGTTGCTAAAGCTTTTAGTTCCTTAATATCCTAACCAAAACTAAAACGTGAGATAACTCTAAAAAAAAATTAGTGTTCAATGTAGGACAAGATGAAAATTATCGAGCGTTTGACCCGCGGAGAAAAAAATTCTGCCGTAGCAGGAAAACAGGACAAAATCGAAACTAGTAGTAGTGTGTGGTATGTGGTGTTCAGTTGATTACGTACAAAGATGGCGCAAACGGCGCTCTATATCTTGTGGGAAAGCGGCCGCTGTTCCCGAAACTGTGTGTGATCATTGATTAAAAAATGTTTGGCCGAAAATCAGGGAAGGATACCAAGACAGCGACATATTCCATACTATTTTTCAAAATCACCCCGGACAAGACTATGAGATTTAAAGGTGAAAAATGCACTGGCCGGATTGGTAAAGACTTTGCTTGTGACATACGAGAACATAAAAGCGTGGACGACAGGTGAACCGTTCAAAAAGATTGTCCGCAAATGGAATTTGAAGTTTCCTGCGCTAAAGAGAAAGATTCTGCTTGTACTGGATAATTTAAAGTCAATAAAGCTAGTGTTTCTTCCGGTCAATACCACAGCTATTCTCTCCAACTTTGATATCCATTTTAGAGAGATTCAAGTTTTAAATATTGCACACGTCTACAGTCGTTTTGATGCTTGAAAGTTGTTGCTAGGCATGATTTTTAAATGAATTGATTTTAATGAAATTAAATGTGATTTGACCACACTGGATATTAGATTTCTCTGCAAAGCAACAGCGTCGGCGCGGAAGCGTCAATAGAGTGTTGAAACATGTTTATGCGCAGTTCGGGTGTATTGGTCGTCGTTCGCGGTTGTTGACTTCGTTGATGCGAATTTCTAGTATCCTAGAAAATATAAATATGAAAGAATACATTATGTGAACAATCAAAATAACTGGCAAACTATAATTACTTCTTTTGTGAAAAATGTATACCGCCCCTATTTTGACGATCAGGACAAGTCTTGGGCTCCTCATATCGTTTGTTCCGTTTGCACATTGAAACATTAAGAAAATGTAAAAACGTAGGGTGATACTCTCTTTTGTTACTGGTGAGGCTTTAAATGCTTCTACTAAAATAAATTGAGATCTGAAAATAATTTCGGAGGTATCTGCGGCTCACGTCCTCTGTTTGAATACTAACAAAACGCAAATGTTATTATTTGGAATTAAGAGGGAAGATATTGTAAAAAACGGTGACTTGCGGTTTTCTAGGCATGTTGGCTCGGTGTTACTAAAATTCTTCATCGTATATTCATAAACATTTTCTCAGTAAAGAAGTCAAACTTAAACTCGGTGATATGTTACTTTTATCCCATATCGCTTATTGCAGTCTCGTCTTATTGGCCAGATAAGGAGATTGGCGGGATAAAGAGAGACTCCAAAGACTTCAGAATGCTCGTATTCGTTTTAGTTACAATCTCAGAAAGTATCAACATATTATTATATACAGTTAGCCACCTTTGTTTTTTTTTACTAAACTCCAATAAGACCCCGTCGTACTTGTTTTATAAACTTTGCAGAGGAAATGATATTCATAATCGAGACACCCGTCATTGTTCAGTAACTTTCCAGAGATATTTTAGCTATAACGCAGTTAAATTACTTAATGAAATACCTTACGCTATGATGTCTCTCCCCACAATAAAGTCCTTCAAAAACGTGTTAATAATGTTTATTAGGCCCGCCAGTATCTAGCAAAAGCGTATGAGTTTATGATGTCCGTCTAGTCCTTGTATTTGCAATGTATATACGGATGTGTTTTGTTGACAATTATGGTGTTGGTGCTCTTGTTCTTGTTCATTTTCAATAAAGGCAGATTATTATTATTATTAAAAGTTTAATCTTTGGTGTTTTTTGAAGCTTTTGTATGACCATAGCCTAGTTCCTAATGGACCAGATGTACCGATACCTACCCCTCCAGAGGAACTAGAAAAGAATCAGAGGAACTTAATTCAAATGACACAGATTTCAGAGAGCTCGAAGTGTTTAACCAGAGCGAATTAAATGATTTAATTTGAGATTTGCACCTTGCAAAAGATGCATCCGAATTGTTAGTGTCCAGACTTCTTGGCCCAGGATCGCGAAAGAGTTATGTCAATATTTTACTCAGGAAGGACCGCTAGTGTATTGGAACAATAATCCTGACATAGTTTCAAAATTAGGAAACAGAGCTGCATCAAAAACTGGAACGTATGAAAATTTAGGACTTCTTTTGAAGAAAATAAATTATCAAGAACATCAGTGGATGCTTTGTGGTGACCTTAAATTGCTGTGCATGATCCTAGGAGGAATCAGGAGGGTGGGAGGGGGGGGGGGGGGCGTATAAAAAATTTCGGGCAAGAGACAAAAATTGGACTCAAACTGAATAGCTCTCTGGAACAAGTCTTACACCAGGTAGCAAAATTGTATTAAGAGATAGATTAGTTGATCCCAAAAAAGTTTTGCCGCCTCTTCTTGATATCAAACTTGCTTCAAATATTTGTGAGAGAAATTTCCAGCCAAATCTGACGCCAAGATAGAAGAAGGTATTTTTGTTTGAACATGCATATGCAAAGACAAGGATTTTCAAAACACAATGACCAATGTCGAGAAAACCGGCTGGGTTTCATTTCAAGAAGTAATTGGTAAGTTTCTTGGGAACTCTAAGGACGAAAACTACGAAAGTATTGTTCAAAATATGTTACAACACTTTCATCGTCTAGGTTGTAATATAAATTTTTTTACTGAATAAAAAAATAAATTATTTTAGAAATATTGTTTTCTTTTTCTTATTGCTTGCAAAAAAAGCTTTCTTGACACAAATAAATGCATAGAATTTTTGAAATCAGTCTGTCGTTATAAACGATATCTACTATTAATACAAACGTCTTTCTTTGCGATATCCTCATATACTAGTATAAGTTAACTTTAAGAAGACTTAGTTAAGATTTGCAACACTCGAGCCATAGCGCCACATACTTGATATCTATATTTAATTAGTAAATGTATATCCGACTACAAAACTCACGAATATGTATGTGTTCCAAACTTGCAAATAAACAGTTTTCAGTAGTATGTGATGGAAGATCTACCAGTTTCCATTTACTCAACTGTTATAAATGAATTCCTCAGATACAAGGTGTGATACGTGACTTTATCGATTTCCCAGTCTCATAAAACCGCCACCGTTAATGCCACACCCCTTCAAATCCCGAAACGTCGCAACTCACCTTTTTGTTCTTAATGGTGTGGAAATGGATTTCGCACACGCGATCCACCACGTCTTCGTTCTCGAATGTGACGAATCCGAAACCCCGATGTCGCTTGGTCTGCTGGTCCATCAGCATCACCGTCTCTTCGACCTTCCCGAATTGGCTGAAGTAAGCTTTGACCTCGTCGGCGGACGTGTCCTGGCTGACGCCGCCCACGAAGATTTTCTTCGTCTTGTTGGGCTGCTTGGGCCTGTTTTTGGGCGTCGCGTGTTTCGGATCGATCTTTTTCCCGTCCAGGGTGTGTATGGGCACTTTTAGCACGTTTTCGACGCTCGACGGGTCCGAGAACGTGATGAACCCGAAACCGCGGCTTCTCTGCAAATAAACACCGGGTCACACCTTTGATGATATTTTGACACTCACTTACAGGGTAAAAGTGTAAATATAAAAGTTTGAAGATTTTTGCTCTATTATCTTATGCAAATGTCAAAAAAATAAATGACGACCCCAACCTGTCAAAATAACAGCAACATCATTTTTTTTAATGGAATGTCCTATTTATTATTAGCTTAAATCCCAGATCTTCCGTTCCTGATTTCAAAAACATATAGTTTATTGACATTTCATTTAGGCGTTTTTGAGATATTTCAGTTTAAAAATAATTTTCATTCGATTTGTGGATAGTAGCCGTCTTGGCTTTAAAATGGTCAAGTTTGCCTTGATAGCAACCATATTATTTATGTTTGCATACCGAGGAAGAAAAACGCCAAATAATAAAATTACATTATGCAAACAATAAAAATATTAATAATTAATGCTGAACATGTTCCACATAACCTCCATTATTTTCTATACATTGGACAATATTTCCTATTAATACATGAAGTGATAAAATCAGAATTTTCTTTGTTTAGATCTTGTAAAACGATATTAAGTTTTTCTCTTGTCACTCTTAAACTCGCAGGACTATTATAATAAATGTTATTTTTTAAGTGTCAAAAAAAAATGCCACAAGGATTCAGGTCGGGGTTGTTGGCAGGCTATTTGATAGTTCTTTGCCTACCTACCCAAAGTCTATATTTATTATTTAGGTAATCGGTAACTGGTTGGACATTATGTAGAGGTGCGCCATCTTGAATCCATATTAAATTTAAATAATTCCTAACTGGCACACTTCCAAACAACTGTTCTGTTGCAGATAAATTTAAATATCGTTGACCATTCAAGGAACCTTCGTATATAATTGGTCCGAAATCCATATTGTTTAACATACCACACTATACATTGGCTGACGTCCGTCCTTGCATTTTGCCTGCATTTCATGTGGATTATTGGTGGACCAAAAATGTTTATTCTTCCTAATAAATACACCTGCTGGTGTAAACTGGTCATACCTCATTTCCATCTTCTTGAGATTTTTACATTTCAGTGCAAAATTCGATCCTCTGCCTTTTATTCGTCGGTTAAATTTTGCAATGAAAGAAATTTACATGGGTGATATTTTAGTGTTATGGTTGCTATCAAGGCAGACTAGGCCATTTTTAAACAATATGGCTATTGTCCAGAAATCGAATGATAATTATATCTACAATTTTAGCTAATAATATCTAGGGCATTCCATTTAAAAAAAAATCATGTTGCTGTCATTTTGAGAGCTTTGGATCGTCGTTTGTTTTTTCTGACATTTGCATAAGGTAATAGAGCACACATCTTTAAACTTTTGTATTTACACTTTTTTTCTATCTTTCAAAATTAACGCTGTAGGTGGGTGTCAAAATATAATGAATAGCCCAGTACTAAAGACGGTCTCATTATTTAATAAATCATCCCTACCATTCGCAGAGGAGAGGTGCAGAGGAGCCCAACAGCTGAACGTTGATTAATTGCTATGCGAATGACCGGAACGAAGGATATTGATTTAATGTGGGCTTCTATTTTAACGTATGAGGAGACAAGAAAAAAAAAGTGCGTTTTTGATGACCTTCCTTGTTTACCTCAGCAATGGGGCTTAGCTCCTTTCTCTGAACACCACTTGCGTGATCGGTAGCGGTTACGGTTACATAGCTCGTGATTTGCGGAACCAAGAGATTGGTCCGCGATTTGCCACACAAATTCATAATTCTCGAGATCTTTGGTAAAATATGGCGGAACCTGACAGTATGTTCGTTCAGACAGAAATAGGCAGAGTGCTAGACGAAACTGCATAAACAATGGGACTTTGCAAACTACTCAAGACAAACCGTGAGCCATAACAAGTCACCCATGTCAGGCGGTGTGCGGTTGGGGTTTTGTCCAGACAGGACCGGTGCACCACCAGGGACGATAAATGCTGTGGTTAGTGACACCACCCTGTTGTCTGCTTCCTGAACGTAAGCTCTTAGTTTCGGGTATTTTTTTAAGAATTGGGATAGTATGAGCGTCTTCCATTGCTCCATTGTGGGATGTGCTGTCAATGTTTTCGAAGTTGTCTGCTGTCTAGACGTTGACTGTTTTTCTTGCATTTTGAAGGTCACAACATTTAGGGATTGTTGACGGCTTCTTTCGCTCTCGGAGGAACATTGAGGTGTTTTTACAGTTAGTGCTACTTGGCTATTGCCTGTGACTCTGCCAGAAGGTTGGAAGCATTTGAACTCTGGCTGTTCATATTTTAGAGAGACAGTTACTAACCAAGAAGTGGTACGAAGAATGAATAAAGAGCCAGAATTGATAGACAGTGCCTTGGTTATATAATGAGGAACTCAGACGGCAAAATCAACAGCAAAAGAAGAACGGACGGAATATCTTGGTCGGCAAATCTAGAAACGTGGTACGGCAAGAGATCAACAGAACCCTTTCGAATTTCCACTAACGTCCGAAACGCTTAGGCACTCAGGAGAGAAAAAAGTTGATTCTGTGAAAGAATTTTTTCGAAAAATTCGATGGCACGCGCAGCCTTCGCAATATGCCCGCGTTTATCTTCGTCTTTGGATGTTAGCGCAGTTTCGGTGTCGTCTGCGACCAAAAATGACCCCCGCCACTGGGATCAGTCTAAAATCGCACTTGTTCCTGCTTGAGTAAGGTTATTTCGTATAGGAGGGATTGCATTGGAAGTTATGCAACTACGCGATTTATACGCTCAAAAAGTCATGACACAATTGTGCGCGTTTGGCTTTCATCGATTCGCCGGGAATTATCAGTATCGTACGGAAGTCCAACTTGAATCACCCATTTTTTAATTACAATTTGCGATAACTTAGCCTCTAACTCTACTCTGAGGACATCTTTAGGAGAGCATTGGATGGAACTCGGGGTGGAATAAAGATAAATGGAGAAAATATAAGTAACATCCGTTACGCTGACGACGCTGATTTGATAGCTAACAGTATGGAAAACCTACAAGAACTAATATCGTCTAGAACTTAATGCCAGAGAGATAAAGTACATGGTAATCAGCAAAACTCGTGTTCGAAAGAGTTGAGAAATTCTGTGGAGATCAAATGTCGCATAGAAAAAGCTCGAATCGGATGCTTCTGCATCTATTGCAGAGTTGGACAATATCGGGGGCTATGGAGAAACGAATTAATGCCTTTGAGATGTCTATTTACACACAACAAATAATGAAGTCCTGAACAGAATGAGATGCCGACCACAACAATTGAAAAACGTAAACTTGAATACTTTGGGCACGTCATGAGAAACGAAAGTAAATATATCCTATTACAAAAGTAGAAGAAAAAAGGGGCCCGAATAGAAGGAGAATCTCCTGGTTGGCAAACCTCCGCAAACGGTATAGTGCTACCTCCACCGAGCTAGTCAAACTGCCAAAGTTCGAATAACGATGATGATCGCCAACTTACCTGCGTGACGGGATCTTTCATGATGAGAACGTCGGTCACGTTGCCGAACATTCCGAAGTACTCTTTCAGCTTTTCGCTGGACGTTTGCCAGCTCAACCCGCCGACGAAGAGTTTCCCGGGGGCTGGGTCGTTACCGTTTCCGTTGCCCACCTGACCGCCGATGGGTGTGCTCCGACCGCTCGAGTCGGAGTGCGACGCCTTGATGCCGGCCACCATCGTGCCGACGTCCAGCAAGCCCTTGCCCTCGCCCATCGCGGCGCTGTGGAAAACAAACACTTGTTAATACTAGCAGATCACCCTAGATTGTTTAAACATATAATCCAGCGATTTCGCTATGAAGACTTAACGGAGCAGTCACAACATCGATATAACTCATGTCATATATTTTATATACTTAAAAATATACTTTTCAATGGCTGATTTAAGAAGAATTAGCATTTCAACGGGAGTTTTCAAATATGTTTTAGCAATGGTTGCAAACCGAATATTAGATGCACCATTTTCTAAGGGGCAGTTCCCAGAGTAGTTGAAGTCACCTTTGGTGGTTCCGTTGCTGAAGGTTCCAGGCACTAACCAGCGTTTTAATTGTAGACCAGTCAACACTGCGCCCATGTACGAGAAATTATTGCAAAGGACGAGCTGCAGCGACATTGTGACCAAAACAATTTAATTGGACATTTCTGCGAGACTGTGATGCTTTTGTTATGACAATAGTTTTGTTTTCACTGTGTTTTTGGATTTTGCGACTGTCTATAGGTATACTTCAATAGATAAGTTAGAAACTCTAGGTATAAAGCACTGGATTGATTAAAATCTTGTGCGGAAGAACACAAAAAGTGAAGTATGAGTTAACTGTGTCTGGAATCGATCTTGGTTAAGCATCTGGTACCACAGGGGGCTCTTACATAAACGATATATCCCGAGTTGTGAAAAACAGTAAAATTACATTATTTGCAGCAAGATATCAATGACGAAGTCGGAATTCTGGTTGTATGGCAAAAAACATAAAGGAAAGTTTTAATATTAATGTAAATGGCGTTAATTTACAGTGGGAGAAACATAAAACATTTGGGAATTATGGAAATTAAACTTTGGTGCACATTGTAATTAGAGAAATGAGAAAGTTTTCATAAAGGGTGGGTTTTATATGTAGAGCTGGCAATTTAACAACTTACACAAAATTGTTACTTTACAATAGCTTAGCGGCGTCACATCAGCGATATTGTCCAACTTTATTCTTTGGTATACCTAACGACAGACTAACTGAATTTCACAGAGTACAAAACAGAGCAATGCGCATAATTCTGAAATATAATAGAGATACACCTGTGATGATTATGTTAAATGTGTTCCAAATATTAACTGTAAAGCAAAAAGTAATGTTTGTTGCTTTTATATTTATATTATTATATTATATATTAGATAAAAAATATAGTAATGCCGCCATATAATGTAATATAATATAATAATAATAATATAATTGGGTTAATTAACTTATGATTATAATACTAGAAACCGTACTGATTTCATATTAACTGTAAAGCAAAAAGTAATGTTTGTTGCTTTTATATTTATATTATTATATTATATATTAGATAAAAAATATAGTAATGCCGCCATATAATGTAATATAATATAATAATAATAATATAATTGGGTTAATTAACTTATGATTATAATACTAGAAACCGTACTGATTTCATCCTAGTCAATCAATGTAAAACTACACATATGTTGAATACTATTTTAAATAAATTGCTGCCAGATTTTAATCGGCTTCCAAAAAATATTAAACAGTGTTATAGTTTAAAAACATTTAAATCAACAAAAATCTATAGAAATTTTATTCTGATTTTTTTAATAGTTTTTTTGTTGTCAAACAGTTTTTTTATATACTATGTACGCCTATACTTGTTATAAAAGAACAGTATTGTATTTTTTGAATTTTGTTGCTAGCTGGTACATTTACAATGTAAATATGATTGTTTTTTGTTATAGCTTTTATGCTAAATAAGGTGTTTATTTATTCAGTTATTTACTGAATAATCGACTACTTCACCTGGCCGGTCTTACTATATGGGGCACAAAAGTAGTTAATAAAGGAAAAACATTCGACTTTCAAAATGGGGCCCCCCTCCGTAAACTACTGAAAATGTCATAATTGTAGTAACATATTTATTCTTTGCAAGGAAATTCAATTATTGCTAAATAGTCTAAAAGATTAACATTATATTACTACAGTTAATTTTAAAAGAAAAACCTACTGCAAAACAAGCAATAATCTGGTTTGTGAAATGTCTAGCCCTAGAACCGATGAGAAGGCAAAAAGTGAGCTATAGTCGTAAGATTACCTAGTTGTTTCACAACAAACTTCACAACTTTGAAAAGGAACTAACCTCATCATAAAGAGGACATTTAAACATTACATTAAATACCGTTTACCTTTCGTGTAGAATACAAACAATGCAAGTTGTATGAAGAGATATATTAAAGCTAAGGAGTATATTGGAAAACAATCAAAAATGCTTAAGCTGTTGTAGAGCATCCTGTAGTGGGATTTTTTTTGTATTTAATAAGGATGTCAGCAAGACAGAGAACCCTTATAATCACTTGAGGATAATGACTTCTAACAAGAAGGAGATAGAAGTGATTTATATCAGTCTTTTTGCTTTGTGTTTGGTTAAGTTACGTTCTAAATTAAGTTACTAAAACTAGGTAATATGATCAAATAAAACTTAAGAGTATCGTTTACATTAAAAAGTAATAAGCAGTTTCGGAGTTACGTTCGGCTTTTTATTTATTTTACCTGCTAGGCGACATAAATTATTAGGAAATTAATCAGAGCGCCTAGTTGTATAGATGATTTTACAGACAGCGGTTTGTTTTCAGATTTTGCCGATTTGTGGATTGGTTTTGCTCGATTGGTGCTGGATAGCTTTCTGCACCGCCAAATGTTTCACGCGAACTGACATCGTTCTGTAAGTACCTCGACCTAAATTTAATTCTTAAATGCCATCAGGCAAAATTTTGTCCATAAATTCATGCCTTGGAGGCTTAAGAATAGGATCGCAATTTTACAAAACAATCCTAAACGGATTATTATAAGGCAGTAAAGAACACATTTATTTATTCTTTGACCCGCTATGCAAAAGATCATCATACATTTTTTGATGTTTTCATTACTTGTCATACTACCATCAGCAGTAGTAGGATTAGTTTGTTGACTATTATTATTAAGAAGAAATTTAAATAAATATCTTCACAATATCCTTGGCATTGATGGGTAACTTTATCTAAATAATACACCAACCGTCTCGTACGTTCATCAATCATGGACGCTACATTTAATACCAGGATGAGAAAATAACATTCTTACTAAATGAACGGTTGGACAAGCTCGCACCTATCATTAAGACCGCTTGTACGTGGTAGGTGAATATAATCAAGAATTTTGCGATAGGCAGGTATGCAAAATCTATACAGTCCACCAGGATTTTTGTGACTCCGACAGATAAACATTCAAAACATCATATCAGACAGTTGCTAGTTCATAGTTGCTCACGATTGAACCTGTACAGCTATTTTAAAAGACAGGTAAAAGCAATCAATTGGTGCATAATGAAAAGGTTTTCATCCTGGATTTTGTGGAGCTTACATATACATTTGAAAAATGTAAACTTTAATGTCCAGCACATTTTCATAAAAATGATTTTCTAACGGCCGTTGAGAGTTTGGCACGCAAAATCTGACCTATCCTGTATACGGTTAAACACAGGGTGTTTCAAAAAGCTAGGGCCAACGCTGCGCGAAGATTAGTCATCCCAAAAAAACTGAGAAAGGTTCATATAAAGGTAGGTTCGGTCACACACTTAGTTTCCATGGTACGTGGTGTTAAATATATATTTTTTAAAACAAATCCTCACTGTCATTGATGATGGACTAGGACTAGATTTCGATAGGATAGAAAAAATAAATGTTTATAAAAATACGTTTTGTCAATTTAAAAGTAAAATAGTCACTGGCGTAAGTCTCTTTGAGAATACTATGGTACTGGACTTTGCAATATCAATCCGGTTAACGCAAAATTAGCAATTATAAAAGTCGTTTTTTTTTTAAACTTGAACATTGGAAAGTAAACATTTCCGAATCTACGTCCCACATAGCATAAAGAATATTAATATCAATAGTTTTATGTCCAGAATGTGCTTGAATTTATATTCTTACTTCTATATTCTAGCAAGGTTCGACGAATGTAATATATTTATGTACGTTCTGTTTTCGTATTTTCGAGCAAGAGACACACGGCATTATCTATAGTTATATAGAATAGAATCAATAATAAAACAATAAAATCTTTACAAAAATATTTGCACATAAAGTTGTATAGTTTTCACTATACAATTTAGACTAATGAATACTCTTAGTTTTCATGGAGTAAGATTCTTTAAAACGTTCCATGTACAATTAATTTCATTTTCAAATATGTTAAAAAATATATTATGTGATATGTTTGTCGACTCCTAAAAGATTCCTAATATTAGTGCATAGGATATGCTGCTTGTGGCCAAAGTGCTAGGTGAAGGGATAACCAAACTGAATCCGTTTTTGTAATATTTAAAAGTATTCACAAAAATATTAAGTGAAGCTCTTTACAATGATAAGCCATGAAACTCGAAAACCCTGGGAAAATTAACGATACTAATGTAGCCAAAACAGGTGAATCGACGAGGTAATTTTATTTTACTAAATATTAACATTAGCGCCTTCCATTCAGGCACGAATAAGTTCAAATGTCATTTTTTGTTAACATGCCTTTGTTCGGATTTTGTTAATCTGCTTAAGGAAACGAATTTTTCATTCTTTTTATTTATTTTTTTTTTATGTATTTTGAATCTCATTGTTATCTCTACAATGGCCGCCCCCACAGAATCGAGACATCTTTTTGGCTTATGGGCAGAGTCAAGTGTATCCCAATAGCCGTGTGTCTCGCCAGATTCCTTTGGACGCAATAGGCTGTTGATGTAGATACCAACATACTTGGAGCATTTCGAAGGGATCCTACGACATAAGAAAGTGGCTACAGGTCTTGATATCTCTATATGAAAAATAGGGTCAGTTATCAATGCAGACGAAAAATGTGGTTTCTGTTATACATCAATGCAAATAAATGTATGTCTCCAATATTGCTAAAAAACTTACAGGTGCCTTATAAAATTGAAAATGTCTTTTTAATTTTGACAGGTTACAGGAGTTTGCCCGTACAGGTTGTATACCGTTGCAAAGATTAATAAGTTTTAAAAGTACTTGAACAACATTTTCGCATTTATTACTTTTTTTTATATAAGGTTAAAATACCTTCGAAATGGGCCTATCTATATGCCCACCAAAATTGGCCAATCCCCCGCCAAACATGCCGAGAATATATTTCCAATATCCTTATATGTAAAAGTCTATTTTAAGCACATTCTAGGTATATTAAGTAGCTATGTGGGGTTAATATGGCCTTTTTGTTTTGTTTGATGACGAATCTCCAGCTGAATGTTGGCGATTATTATTTTAAACACCCTGTACATGGGTGGGTGTGTACGCAGGACCCGAAACAGTTTCAAGAGCAAGCGCCAAGACGAGCTGCACGAGCTGCTGCTCCATCCGATCAACAGGAAGGTGAGTCCCTACACGCGCACACACATAATCAATACGTTCCCCCCTTGTCCGTTAGACGTCGCGACGCGCACTCTCGCACATGCATTAGTGATGCGGGGCGCGGTCGCGATCTGTCGCCATGGAAACGGGACGGTGAGCGAGCGCGCCGGCGGGGTGGCGTCGCGACGCGCACATCACCCCCCCGGTGTCGCCCTCTCAGTCGTCTGGTCGGACGCGTCGCGACGCGTATCGCGCCGCGCCCGTCTCACGTCCTTTTGTTCGTCCGCCGCCTCCGTGTACCGTCTTCTGTTGAAATTTCATCCACCGCCCAACGGCTCTGATATTGTCCTGTCACAGCAGTACTGTTTCCGAGTTTACTGCTGGTGCGGGACATGACCAGAGACGTCCTGCGGCCTCCGACGTTCTCCTCCCCAGGAATCGCTAGTGTATTCTCCCGGAAAATCAGTGTGACGTACCAGGGAACAACTCCACCATCCGTACAACCGTTGCCTACATATATTTATGTATTTTCCTTAGTCCTTAGTGTCACTATTTTTATCGTTTCGTATTTTTCGTATTAGACATGTATTTAGAACTACGTCATATCGATTGTGTTGGCCATTTTTGTTTTTAATTACACCATAGACTCTGCACCCTTAATATTTAGATGCTTTCCGTGTGTATAACTAATTGTAGCGAGTAGAATAAACATCGCACAAACGATTTTTGTTTATATGCGGTCGATTTTTAACCCCCCGATACCCCGGTTGATGATCAATCCATTGTTACGCGGACGGCCGGAATCGATAACCGCGCGCGCTCCGCGCCATCTGCCGGCGACCGACCGAACCGCTCGAAGCGCCGGGTTCGCACGCGGCGACGATAGATGGCGACACGGATCGGCTACCCGATACCAACCGGGACGATATCTTTGGTTGGCAGGACGAAAATTCGCTGGCGAGGAAATTCGGGCCCGATTTCCGTTCTTTCGATTACGCGAAATCCGTATACACCGATCTCCTTTACCCCGCGCGCCACCTCCCCGGAGCGTCTTCCGGGAGACGTCGCTCCGGGCGGGAAGGAGAGGACGCAGGGAAAATCGATGCCGGCTACGAAGCCCACGCGTTTTTCGGCAGAATTAAATCCGTCGACTATGCCTTTTTGACGAACAACATCCAATTCCCTACGGCAATACGAAATTAAATGTAATTTCCGGTACGTTTCCATCTCGATAAATTCGGTGGGATGTTTTTACGTGTTTGGGAAAGCTTCGAATTCTATATGAGTTATTTGCTTTTATCAATTTCATATTGTGGCACCTCGATAGTCAGGATTCGAAGGTCAAATTGGGCATCACACCACAGTAAAATTTACATTGTTAATAGATTTGTTAAAACCCTATGCTTTAGCACCGTTCCGGCATAGTTCATTTCAAATTCTAACCTAAATAACGTAAACCTAAAAAGGTGGATTATGTGGTTGGTAATTTTGAAATAATTTAGCCAATTGTGCAACCTCCACGCTAAAGTCGATCATGATGGTAATCTGCTATCTACAAAACATCTGGTTTCCTCCTGCGTCGATTGTCGTTGAATCGAATGGCTGACGTTTCGTCAATAATCCTGTTGGCTTCTTCAGAGCTTAACTGAAACTGTCAAGTTAAGCTCTGAAGAAGCCAACAGGATGATTGGCGAAACGTAAGCACAAGTTCGATTCAACAACAGCCGACGCAGGAAGAATCCAGTAGACGTGTAAATCGTATTCCAACAGTTCCCACTGTTGCAAATTTACGATCATGGTTGGAACGCTTTATTCATGTGCCCATGAACAGGAACGGTTATCGCATCGGTTGGAACAAACTTAATATACATATCTTGTCACCTTAGTCTGGGGCGAATCGTGTCACCGAATCACCTTAGACTAACTACTAACGGGATCTCATGAATGCGGAATTTATTATCATAACCACTTTTTTTTTACTCGGGGGTAAAATTTGAATAATAAAAACGGTATTTTAAATCTTTATAGATGGATTTCACTTATAAATCATATGCTCATTTTATTAATTACACTCAAATTTTAAACTTCGCGGGTAAAAGTAAGATTGCAACTCTTTTATATTATTTGAAAATATGTATTCCGAAAGTTATTTTTAAAAAAAGGTTTGTAGGATTTCGTAAAAAGTTTGGTGCTTGTGTAACTTGAATTATTTATTTATTTTTTTACATTTTTTTTTACTAGTACTAGTAATATATTTGTTACTTGCATATATCACCTTCAGACCTATTTTTGTGGCGACTTTAGCGGTCAACCGGATTAGGGTCCAACAAAATTAGCCCATCAATACACTGTAAATTAAATTAAACTTTGAATTGGACAAATAATAATTTCATTCTTTATTATTCCAATTTACCCTGACTACAAACATTTACATACAGCAGAAAATTTTCTTAATTTATTTTTTTAAATGCATGAGCGCCATTTACAAAAAATAACAGTTTCGTGCTTTAAGAACTAAAAGTACCGCCGAACCTACCATTACTGTACTTAAAGTGCACTATAAAAAAAATAAATAAACAAGAACTACCGTCAAACGAATACGAGTCGACTTAATTTAAATAAACATCCGCGTAAAATGGACGAATCGATAAATTGAACTATTTGCTCAAAACCGTATTATAAAGCTCATTAGATTAAAACGCCACTAAAATAGGGAAACTCGAAAGGGGCCGGCGCTAATTCGATTCATTAGGTACGTTTTTCCGCCCCGAGTGGTTCTTCTATTTAGATAGACAGGTCGGCAAAAAATTGCGATAATTGCAAAATCAAGACAAATTTTAACTTGATATTCGGCGATAGTTTAGGCGAGATCGATTTCAAGAAAACCATCACTAAACTCTAAGTAATACTTAGTAAAAACTAACCACAACTAACGTCTAGTTGAACTTTTGTAGCATTTTGAATATTATTATTAGTGCGTTTTTATAACAGAAAGTTTGCTTTGGTTTAAAAAATACAATTGCCTCTGGAAAATAATTAATGAATATGGAGCAAAGTTAACAAAAACACACTAGGTAGCTTCGGAATTAAAAAAATACCATATAATTGTTGATAAGTATTCATTCATTAAGCTCTAACTGAATTTCTATGGGTCAACCATCCATGTTATGAAAGGTTTTTTTTAACAATCGGGAATATAGGGAAGTCGTAATAGAATTCTAAAAATATGAACCTAAAGTTTGATAATTTCATATCCTATCCACTCACCGTTAAAAAAAAATTTATTACACAAAGAAAGTTAAAAGCAAAAATAAAGCAAGGAATACTATTCCACAATACATATTCCGTATAAATCTAAAATTGGAGATTTGGAGAACAGAATCAATATGACCATCCTAGAACGATTTGTAACTATATTCGAAATGAATCAAAACAGCGAATTTTTGATTAGCTCTTCTAAAATGAAACCAAAACAAAGTTAATATATGGTATTTCTTAGAGCACTATCTATCATTCTAACATCGAGTCGACATTTTTATATACATTAACATTTGAAAAATATCATTATTAACCTTTTTAAACCGAATAATATTATAAGGTTGTTCGGAAAGTCATTTCGTTGTTTCCCGTCAGAGGACTTAATTACGTTTTTTCGAAACCAACTTCACACTTAAGCCGCTTAACCATTATATGTCTTGAGAGCTGATATTGCAAGGCTTGTGTGTGAAAAAGTTCTATTAATTCTACGCAGTAGTTTTTGGTTGGTGCCCTTTTAAATATGGAGAGCAATAAGCAGCATTTTCGTCATATTTTACTTTTTTACTTCAGAAAAAGTAAAAATGCTGTCCAAGCGAGAAAAAAATTGACGGATGTGTATGGAGAAGGCGTGTTAACAGTACGCCAGTGCCAGAACTGGTTTGCAAAATTTCGATCCGGCAATTTTGATGTCGAAGATGCACCACGGTCTGGAAGGCCGGTCGAAGCTGACAAAGATGCGATAAAGGCATTAATTAGTTGATGCAAATCGGCGAATAACCACACGAGAGATCGGTGAGAGATTAAATTTGTCGAATTCGACTGTTTATGGCCATTTGAAAGGCATGGGCTTAACCTGGAAGTTCGATGTGTGGGTGTCCCATGTCCTTACGGAGCGAAATTTGTGTCGTCGCGTTGACGGTGATTCGCTCCTCAAACGTCAAGAAAATGATCCATTTTTGAAGCGGATTATTACTGGGGACGAAAAATGGGTTGTATACAACAATGTTAAACGCAAGAGGTCATGGAGCAGAAAAGATGAACCGACTCAAAGCGTGTCAAAAGCCAACATTCACCAAAAAAAGGTGATGCTCTCCGTTTGGTGGGATGTCAAAGGAATCGTTTTTTTTTGAGCTTTTGCCGGACAATACAACGATTAATTCAGAAGTCTATTGTCATCAACTGGACAAATTGAATGATTCACTTAAAGAGAAGAGGCCCGAATTAATCAACAGGAAGGGTGTAGTGTTCCACCAGGATAATGCGAGACCTCACACAAGTTTGGTCACTTGCCAAAAACTTTTACAGCTTGAATGGGACGTACTGCAACATCCACCATATTCTCCAGATCTGGCGCCTTCCGACTACTATTTGTTCCGGTCCCTGCAAAATTTTTTGGATGGCAAAACCTTTACCTCAAATGAAGATGTCAAAAACCACCTGAACCAGTTTTTTGCCAGCAAGGACCAAAACTTTTATGAGAGGGGAATTATGTTACTGCCAGAAAGATGGCAAAAGGTGTTGGACCAGAATGGCCAATATATAATTTAATAAAATATTTATTCATTATACGAAAACTGTCTTTCATGTTCCCCAAAAAAAAACGAAATGACTTTCCGAACAATATTTTAGCCGTTATTCATGAAATAACGAAAAAATTAAATTAATTATTTAAATTTTAAACCAAAAGTAATCAAAGCCATGAAAATCATCATGTTTTTCAATATATAAGTATACAGTGTCCCATAATCGGCACTTCTGGTGGAAATGTTTATAGAAAAATGGAGTTTTCGCAGTAATGTGCTTTTTTATGATAGGAAACAAGGGAGAATTATCTTATCTAGGGTTACTAAAAAGAAATGTGTGTGTAAATTTAATATGCAGTTATATATTTGGTAGTGTACGACCAAATCAATTTCAGAATAAACAGCTTCGAAGAAAGGACAGAACCCAGACTCCTCAAAAAGTATTTTCTCCTGAGTCAAACGGGTTTATCCTACGCAAAAATCAAATAGGATGGCAGGTTTGGTTAGCTTTGGTTACTTTTTGCTTCCTCCGTTCGAACCAAAGGAGAATCTTTAAGTTCGCAGAGGATCAATTTTCTCCAGCTCTAGGTAAAGTATACAAAAAAAAACAATTAAAAAAAACTGGCCAGGTTTTGTACATAATGCTTCACTTACTGACTTCAATTTTAAGGTGCAATTCTAATAAAAAAATTCTTCTGCCAACAATCAGGTTAAAATTATCTAATCTTAAATAAAGTTATATATTCGAAAAATTTTACAATAATTTTCCTAGTCTCGGTCAGCAATGACATGTAATATGTTCCTATACGATTAAGAAAAACAACTGGGGCTATAAAAAGAGACGGCCTTCTTTGTGGGCCAATAAATTTAGGTGAGGGAAATTTTCATTGCACCATGTTTCGATCTCTACAGATAAATGAGATACCTCGCAAAATTGTGAAAACAAAATAAAGGACAAAATGGATGTCGTAAGGAATTTTCATCGGAGACATTAGCAATGCCGCGTATATTAATAATGAATCGAGCCCCATTTCTAAGGGATCCGACGAAACTTTTCGCCGTCTGACGTGAACCCATCCTACTCGTCCCCCGCTTGGACCCGAATCGATACAAACAACCCTCCCATTTACGTTCGGCTAATCCGTACGTACGGCCAGACATTTTCAAATATTGACTAGCCGTTCAAAGCTCAAAAAGTGTGCCGCGGCGTTTTCATTTCCGTTTTTTTTTTTCGTAAAAGGGAAATATAATTCCTCGTATCGGGGATTATTATTACCGCGTTACGATACAAAACTTCTATTATTAGAAAATCGATTCGTAACGAATGGCTTTTTAAGGCCGCGGAAAATACATTTCCAATGATACGAGAAAACGATGAGAGATGAATATTTTATCGAGTCGGCTCGACGGTCGAGAAACGGAAAACCCTTGCGCACGATAGACTGACTCAATACGATCTAGGTCTGCGTATTTTCCTGCCCATACGGTTCGCGTCTTTAACAGCTTCTATTTCTTCAAGCTAGAGCAGTCCAAGTTCTATCAAATTTCGTTATTTCAGGTAGATTTGCATGTGTTGCTCGTCATATAGATGCAAAATTATAACAATTTTTACGTGTACAGTACAATATATCGACGGATGGAGTAGACAAGAGGACAGACAAATAGACAAAAAGGTGAAAGGTACGGAAAAACATTCTTTAAAAAAAGTTTTTGCTTGGTTTAAAAATAACGTTAGTTTGTTTTTTGCACAGGGTACAAAACCAAATTTCAAAACACAATCATCGCATCACATATTACAGTCGCCTTATAGCCCATTCATTTAATAATTTTTACGAACCTGTCAAAATAAGAAAGCTGCCAAATACTCCATCGAGCACAAGTATCGTAAGTAAATTAAAATAAACTGAATTAGTTATTGACGTAAAGGCGACTAAAAAAAAAGACATCAAAAAAGTAAATATTTCGAATTTTTGTTTGAATATTTGTCTTATTTAGAACATTTATATTTAACATTTTGTCATTAATCCGTAAAAAAAAGCAAGTTTTATATTTGTTTTTCGGTGCCCTGTTCTAAAAAACAAACGTCAAGCATTGCGAACTTTATTTTTGAAGCAAGCAAAAACATTTATACAGAATGAATTTTTTCTCGTATCTTTGAGTTGAAAAACCGTGAGCCTAATAGTCTCATTATTACAGGTTTACTTTTGCCTATAGGGATAGTTTCAATGATTTTTCAGAATTTCTTAAAAAGAATCTGATAATCGTGAGCTTTTTGTTACCAAACTATTCTAAATTGAGATTTTGTCATTCTTTTAGGAGATTTACATGTGCCAAGTTCTCTTTGGCTGATGGTTGTTCGCCATAAATATAATTGCAAAAGTTTAGCAATATCGCAGACTTCTCCAAATTTCGAAAGCATAAACTGATTTTATACGCTAGTCCATCTCACCACGCAGTTATAGCTTCAGCCTCTCACCTGACGGTAAGTTTGTTTCTTTTGCAGTGATTGGTTGCCATTTACCTTTTTTTTAACAACCTTGACCAGACTGCACGGTTTAAACTTTTTTTGATTTTATAGACTTGTAGGTTATGCTTTGGATTTTATTAGTCTTGCATCTTCTTGAGATAGCTTTTAGGACAAATACAATTGGCGGTTTTTGGTTTGTGTTTGGGTCATTCCTAAACAAACCGAGCACGATTCAAATAATGGAAATACTACGTCAAAGGGTCTAAAAATTAATTTGTTTTAGGAGTCTCTTGAAAACGAGAGAAAATCAGTTTTTTATTTTTTCCTTTACAAAATGAAAAGCCGGTTATAATCAAACGAAACGGTCTGACGATTGTAGATCGACGAACTGGTCTACATCGGGCTGAAATTTCTCTACTAGCAAACAAAAATAATTGTGGATGATGGATACCCGCTCGTTAGCGAATAACAATCGTTATAGGCATACAAACTGCACAGTTATTAACCTGAATATCTTCTTAGTTTGCTGCTTCTTGTTATTTGTTCTTTAATTCAATTCAATGTTAACCCAAACGCTCTCAAAATATTCTATAAATTTATAAAAATCGTTTCAAATATCTATACGGATCCTAGTTGCTCCTATAGACTTTCTCGCAAAACAAAAAAAAAACTGACAAGCGCTCTATTTATTTTCTGCTACGCTACTGGCCGCCCCTATTTTTACCTTCCTGCGCCGCCCGACGTCCCTGCGCGTGGTAGTCTGACATCGCGTCCATTTTTTTCTCGCCAGTGTCTCCGTTCAGCCCAGTATCTGCGGAACTTGATTAAAAAAAAATCGGTATAAGTCTTTGTTAACGTTTCCACCAATACAAGAAGTGTCTACGGCATACAGGCGACGCTTAAATGATTTTTTTTTGTTTAGTAATGCAGCAACCACAGACGTGTATACGGCCAACGAAAACAGCTACTCCTCTCGACTGAGCTATATATAATAGGTTATTAATATGCTACAGTTAAAACTTCCTACTATGTAGATATGGAAATAAAATACAGCAAACGTCAATGAATTTCGTGGCCATTTCTCTCAAATTTCTCGCAAAAAAAAGGACCACCAAATCTGACCAAAACAATAAGAAAATTACAATAACGTAAGGATTTCGATATAATACAGGGTGTTGATTAAATACGTAGCGTTTAAGTAAAGAATCTGTTGTCACTTTGAAGACAAAATTTAATTAAGAGCTTAACGGAAACTGGTCTGCTTTCTACTCTGTACCTTCTTATATACGTTTGTGGGCGGGGGAGGGGGGGGGGGGCATGAACGTTACTGAAAGATGAAAGATCTGAGAGTTTTAGTTTTATTGAATCCCGGTCTCATGACAGCAGCAGCAGTTACTGATGAGTTTAGTGGTCGCAGTCATGTTTCTTGTTTCATGTTCCTTTATCCTAGTTGATATTTTTAGCCACGTTACTTCAATTATTAGAATGCTGTAAACTGTCCAACGAAATTTTATCTTTGACGGATCGAAGATGTTGAGAGAGTTTTATGGAAAAGTGGTGAATCTGGTTTGATATTTTTATGTTTTGAATTTAAAGAAGGACGACAATGGCAAATGTGGAGTTGCTTTAAGACTTATTTTCTTTCGAAGATTGTAGTGAAGTGTATTTTGTCATGTATCTCTAATGCATATGTTAGGTGTTTTAAGTTTTAGGTTCAGTGATTTGGGTTGAGATAGTATTACATCTCTGTACCCAAGAGAGTTGATAACCGATTATTTTTGAGCTGGATGGTGATGACAATGCATTAAGTATAGAGTTCTGAGCGTAGTTTTTCTACAAACCGAATGACCAAATTTAAGATCTGTATAAGAATATTTAACAATGGAAAATTATTACAATAACAATGGAAAAATGTATGTTAGGGTGTAGAAAATGGTGAGGATGTTCTAAAAGCAGGTCCAGAGTAAAATTCAGACCAGTTTCAGTTAAGCTTTGGAGAAGGGTGATTGGCGAAACGTCAGCAATTTCGATTCATGAACAGCGGACGCACCCAATGAAAGTTTCTTTGAAAAAATTAAATGTTTTAAAATTAGTAGAAATCCAAATTTCCATTCCTATTTTTTAATGACAAATGTTATGCAATTATGAAAAAAAAACGAAAGAGCGACCTTCCCAATTAACACCCCTAAAAAAAAAGTTTGAAAGGACAATTAAATATAATAAATAAATTACGCTACACGCTCAATAAATACCTTGTATAATACCATTACAACGTATAAAAAACGCATATAGAGGCGTAAAACCGTGCGCCTAATAATTTCATTATTATAGCACTTATATTTAATTTAGCCTGTGCCCTCACTTTCTTTAATTGCAACATACTTTGAAAATATACGTTTTATATTATATCTTTAAATAAAAAACTAGTTATATCTTTACAAACTATTCGAGATGAAGATTTTTTCGTAATAAGTTAAACAAAAGTTAATTTTTAGGACAAAATTTACGATTTTTCTTCGTCATTTAAAAATTATATAGTGCTTAGTATCTGAGATTCTGAATTCTAATTGCCAAAGTTATAAAAGAAATAAAAATATAGCATTAAAAGGCGTAATTAACTTTCACTTTCACGAAAATTGATGTGGAAAAGATCAAACTATAAATATTTATCCTGTCGGTATACAGGAAAAACAAAGACAATCTTTTCGGTTAACCGCATTTCCATTAACACCCTGCATGTGACAGCGTTGGGACGGCAGACCCGTCCCAAACAGGTGTACTCACTAACAATGCCGAGAAAATGAGAGCACTCTACGGCACCTACAGCTATAAAAACTGGCCGCTGTTGACGTTATAGTTAATGTGTTAGTCGATATACGAAAAAACAAAAGCCCCTCGGAAATGGTAAATGGAAAACTCTGATTTAGTCACTACAAACGCTAGACGAAAATACAAAATTACAAACACTACGATTTCATCCCTACACGGTTTTTATGTTCACTACTTCGCTATATATAAGTATAGGTATGTGTGCTAGATAAAACATCTCTATATTTACAAGTGTTAAAACACGGGACACCAACATGTATGTACATCGTGTCTCGCGTACGTCGTTCGTTATAAACAAATTATAAGGATTATAAGTGTCGGATTACAACGATAGAACAATATACAAATTAAAAAATAATATATATAGTATCTACGGTTCTACTCGCTACAACTAGAGGCGTTTAACTTGCGGTGGGCGTGGCCTACGCGTCGCCCGGCCAATCGGAGGCCGCGAAGGGCGCGGTTTTAAACGCACCACGCCCGCTTTAACGTATATAAATTTTCTGTTTCAGTTTCTAACATTCGATCAGGTATTCGAACCCAACCCGGACCTCTACGCGACTTACCAGGAAATGGACAAAGCCCTAAAGGAACGGCAAAACTGTTAGGGACAAATATATTTACGATTTTAAGGCCGAAGTGAAAACCTTCAAACGTGAAGACACCCAAGTACCGATGTTCTCGAATTAAACCGAGTTTGTATCCGACTTGCACGGATTACTTTCTACGGCTTCCGTAATTTAAACCTCCCCACCCCATATTATACGTCGCAGAATTGCGTATTTCGAACTTGTTAAAAAAAACAACAATCGATGCCTTTCTTCGTGATTTCAACGCGTCCACCGACGAAAGTCAAACATGGGATGTTTGTTTTGATGTGCCAGGCCGTGGTGCTTAATTAAACAACGTGGATGTCTTTGTTGCTTTAAATATAATATCGAAAAATGCAAATATTTGCGGTACCTATGCGTGCAGATAAAACGGCGTGGAATATTTTTTATATACCAAAGTATCATATACCGGGTGTCCCGATAACGAGACGCTATTAGGTACATGGTAGGCGGCAGAAATTTGAAAATAAATTATTAAGCAAATTGGTCAACAGACAAAGCTGGGAATTATTTTCTAGTTTCTGAAATGACCGCCAGGAGGCGCCGAAAGATTCGGCGCATTTTTAATAAACTTGCGAGTTGTTAAAAAGAGCTTTTCCCGTGCCGTAGTAATTGTAGTCTGGGACAATAATATATTAATAGTGTATGTCAGCTGTTGGGAATCCTTAAAATATTTGACCATCCTTTATTTGACTGCTTTTTTCATGTTAGGATAAAGATATGGAGATGCGGTTTTCACTATTATTTATTTCAAAAATTATTAATTTATAGACTTTCATAAAACGCCACCTGCTGGTGAGGCAATCAATCGCAAGTCTGTCAGTGAGAGCCCGATTGATAGCTTAGGCAAACCGTTTTTAACGACTAAAATTTTATTAAAATTAAAAAGGTTTAGGTCCTTTTTGGAGTTACGCCAAGAAAAGGGTTTCTTTTAGAGGGGAGAGGAACGGTACTCCCTCACTCAAACTCTGGTTAATATAAGAACATTTTGCAGGTTTGGTTTCACTACAGGACATTTCGGAAATTCAGCATTTTCTCTTTGCAATAGAATTTTTTTTTTAATTTTTGGGACAGGGCGTTTTTACAATTGCATGTTGCTTTTACTTGGACACCAGGTATACCCAAGTGACAAAATTTTGATAGTCGTATAGGCTAAAGATTAATATATTTTTTGGTTTCTAATTTATTATATATTTTAAATATTTTTTGTAAATTTGTCCGTTTCATTTCCAAAAATGTCCATATATTTGCCTTAGAAGCAGATTCTTTAATTATTCTGTTTTTAAAATAGACTGTTAAATTTATTCACAAAAATATAGATATATACGTATTTTTATAAAGCATTTTCCATTTTTATAGGTTTGTCCACCTTGTTTGCGTTATGGTTAGTTTAAATATGTTGTTTGGTTTTTGTAATTGGCTGACCAAATCCGAATAAGTCTCAAATTGATTCGCTTTCGAGACTGTTGGTTGATTTCTAAACATTTTCGATCAATATTAAGTTTAAATTTTAATTTTCGTTACTATTCGACAGAGAACCTTCTTCTCTTTAAATAAAACAATTATAATTTATTGTTATAGAAAAACTTTAACTCCGCTCGGCCGTTTATGGTAATAAATGGTGGCCCACAGTGGATGGCCTTTTAGAAATATCTGGCGAGATTATACAGGGTGATGTAAGAGGAGGTGCTCTATCGCTCTAAAATATTTTCAAATCTGCAGTGTTGCCGATTTTATATAAATGTCTCAACATCTTGCTTAGTTTAAATGGCACCCCCGGTATATCCTTTCATATTTGAATTCTACTCAAGACACAAAGTAGATTTTGTTCCGGCATCCTTATGCCTATATCTTACCGTTACAAAAATAACGAATAATTTCTTATATTTTTGAACAAAAAAAACGAACTTTTCTAGACGGTTCCTGAACGGTCTCACTCATCTTTCCTGGTATATCATTTTAGAATCAACCTACAGGGAGTTTTTGTACGGGAGTTCTAGATTTCTTCTATTGACTTCTTTTTAAATAGGAAAAAAAAATTACATAATATCAACATCTCGAAGAACTTCGTAAAACCTTCCACTTAATTTAACTATTTGGCGTCCGCTGTAATTATAATAATCCAATAAAATGTAATAAAGTATGACATTTGAAATTGTTAACCCTGTTCACGAAGAATACTTTGGAGCCTGACAGAAAGGAATTCCTGTCTTGATTAATTGACTTTCGAAAAAGGAATTCCCATACAAAATAGTATTTTTAAGATACTGTGGATGTTCCATCTAAAATGGCATGTCAGACTGCAAATATTTGACCTCTGTAAAAGTTCGGCTTTCTGTTCAATTAATTTTTTCAAGAATCCAAATTGTATAAGGTATAGAAAAACTGTATAAGGTATAGAATTTAATTATTTGGGGTTTTGTTAGGAAAGATACTAAACAATATTTATTTCGCGGACAGAGAAAGTCCATTTGGAATCCAACCATCTTTAGAGCCAGCATGCAAAATAGTTATTCTTTTACCTCTTTTTGATGACGCGTTTGTTTTACACTTATCAGTTGAGTCAACCCAACCCCTTTCCGGGGTATCATAAGTGTCTGATCCAGGTTTCATCCTGTATTGTTCTCTGTAAATCTTAATTTTTTCTAGATATTCCAGACGCCATTTCCGAGTTCTAAAAGATTCCATTAAAACTTGGCTTTTGCCAATTTTTTTAAATCTAAAACCCATGTATTGAATAACTTCCATAAGGTAGTTCTGCCTAATTAAGATATCTAATGTAGGCATGCTTTGTTCCTCGTATAACTGGTAAATTTTACGCATTTATTACATTTGGGCGGGAGCATCTCCTGAGATACACTGACTCCCACATATTTTGCATAATTCACACACGATTTAACACACGCTGTATTACACAGGAAATAAGAATGATTACTAATAAACTTAAACTAAGTAGTATACCAAACCAAAGAATATTAAACACAGGTAGGTATAAAATTATTTTCTATTGCGGACCAAAATTTTACCTGAATTTAAATTCCGAAACTTTAGGTAATAATCTTGTTGCGTTGTATGTTAGTGACCACCCTTGGATAATCCCATTCAAAAGCAATTGGTCACTTTCTTATATCTATGAACAGACCATACCATACCATATAGAAGCGGCAACCCCGCATACTCCTCTTACACCGCTCTGGCATTTATTTTATTTTATAAATACGATGTCCCAATACTGGCCATTCAAATCTATCAAAAATAAACCGGGTTCGCCCGGTTTTCGGGACCGGCCCCACAAAATGGCGGTGTGCCATACCAGGAGAGTATCCGCCCGAACAATAGCCAAGCAGGGGTCTATTCCGGTTTCTTTTCAACTCGCAACCCCTACGGGAGATTGGGAAAAAAATTACGAAGATGTTGTCCCCGCATACCTAGTTCAAGTAAGTCGTGAGTACTTAAAAAATGTGTTATACATGTTTTGAGTGTAATTTATTGCGAACGGGTCCCCATTAGATTTACTGAGTGCGGCGAATTGACGGAATAAATCTAGGAAACTAATAAAACTGTTCATAAAAGCCCGGGGTCTGAATTACAACTGATGTGAGGCCGCATAAATTAGGGCGATAATCGCGTTTATATCGCGCTTGTTTTCGACATTTCAGAAGTGGGATGATGGCTAATATAGAACGCATATAACAATTGTTTAACCGATTTCAAAATGGCTCGGGTGATGAAATGAATGAGCTCGGAGGTGTGAAAAATTATTTTTATCATACCTTAACGTAAACAACCCTTTCTAAGAACTAAAAAAATAATAAACCACTACCTGTTTTATGCGAAATAAAAATTATTCTTGAAAATTCGGCAGCACATCTTTGGAGCCAAATTGTTTTAATAAAAGTAGAAAGGAAATACAGTTTGTGCTATATTAAAAGGATTATTGGTAAAATAATAGTTTCTTTAGTACAGGGACTTTCGTAATTCCAACAAAGTGACATTCAAATTTACAGCGGGCATATCTAGAATGTTTTTCGTTGTTAGATGAATGTAAAGAAGCTTCGAATCTCATACCAAATTACTAAACGATCCTTCAAGTGCGTTAGTAAAGAATATTTCATAAACATAAAAATTTCTCCTAAAAATTGAAACAAGTATTTAGTTTTAAGCCCTTTAAGCTCAAAATATTTTTCCTGAACGAATAATGAAAAGGCTGTTTTGGATCTTTTGTCACCTAGTTTCAGCAGTAAGGGATAGTGCAATGAAAGATAACTTTAAAAGGATGTAAGTCTCAAAGTTTTTTTACTTTAAAATTCAATGTACACCGTGTACCAAATAAAACTTCCCACTATACGATCTGAAAACCCGTAGGCGATAGTTTCGTACAAAAGCTTCTTGGACTCTCCTGAAAATTTAAAATTCTATAATTTTGTTGTTACAGGGTGTCCCAAAAGTGTCCCCTCCGACATCAAATTTGTTATTTTAAATGGAACACCCTGTATATATCGACATTTTTGGAATCCTTTGAAAAAGTAAAGGTCACTTTCTTAAGAAATTCCTATTCGAATTTTGCATAGTTTAGGCAGAAATCGAGGTTATGTGTTTTTTTTTTTTTTCATATTTTGATTGCCCCATATAAAATTTGTGTTGTGGCGCTACTGATCCAGGTATTGCAACGAAAATTTAATCGCAGACTAAGGAGATGCACTACTCAATCAGTTTGACAGATGAGCCTCAGCTTATACAGGGTGTCTCAGATAGGTGGTGCCGTTTTGGCGAATTCAATTAACAAAATCTCAAGATTATAATATATTAAATCCTCAGGAGAGTTCAAGAAACTGTTGTGCGAAACTTTTTTTCGTATCTCCTATGGGTTTGCAGATCGTATAGTCCGTCGTTTTATTTGGCACACTGTGTACATAATTTGCGTATAGCGATTAATCAACCCTTAGCGGAAGTTTTTTGCTTGAATTGTAAATTTAAGATCCAAATTGAGATTGATTTCGACATTGTCACTAACAACTGATGACTAGATTCGAAAAAAATCGACTTCCTCAGACATGTGAGGCGCAAACAGAGGTCTTAGAATCCAACCCTGTATCGCTATTAGATTTTGTTTTTAAATTTAAATTGGGTGGAAAACTTACAGCTTACATACTAAACTTCAGATAAATGGCACTTCCACATTTTTTCTTTTGTTTCAATCACGTGTTCGACGATTTTTATCAGTCAAGTTGCCTTTTTCCTTCTTGCAACACCCCTCATTTTAGAAGTGATGTTATACGCTACAAACCCTTTTACTTGCGCCCACACCATTTCTATGGGGGGAAAAATTCATTTCCTCCAAACTTTTCCCTAATTTCTTCATAGCCTCTTTTTGTCCAAGATAAGTATTTCTTTTTATAAGTAAAAATAGCAGCCTTAATCCTCATTTATTACAGTTTTTTTTCTTCATGTCGGTTATTCGAAACAATTCAACTATATTTACAACTCCGCATAATTAGTTTTAGTGGGGAACAGCTTTGAAGGCATTGAGAATAGAAATCGTATCCGTGTTTCAGCAACCAATTCAAAAACACTAGTCATTTCCAGGAATTCTGCCAACAACTACCGAAAAGTAACTAGAATTCTAATTTTTAACAATGAAGCACAGGTAGATCAACTACCTGTCCGATTAACTGCCACTCTGAACAATGACCATAGGTATAATCTGTCCCAATCTTCATCGTGCTCTGCCCGTAATTATGGAAGTTACCTGCCGACGGCAATAGAAGTCGGGTCCGGTAGGTATCAAAGGACAGAACATTAGGGACGGACTCTCAAAGATTTTGGTAATAACACAATTTTTTTTGTTTATTGAGGTGGGTATAATCTTATTAAATTACACTAAGAAAATACAATTACATTAAGTATATACAATAAATTTATAGCTAGGAATATCTATGCATCATTGAGATTAATTATAATGGGATTTATGTTGTTTTGTGTAGAAATCAGCCTCAATTTTTATAATGCTGTACTGAATTTTTCGATCTCTCGATTGGTATGTTATTAATTACATTTGTTATCAAATTCATAATAGTGGAACTTAAAGTAGGAGTAACATTTTTTGGTCTGACCTTATATTTTACTTGGTTCCACAAAAGCTCTATGTTAAACATGCAATGATATGGAGGAGGAAGACGTAAAGCGGTAGGCCCAGCCTATTTTAATTGCAAACGAATTTAAAACTTCCAAAAGTTGCGATTTTTTTGAATTGAATTGAATTGAAAATAAATATCCTTTTCTAACAAATAATAATCCTAGATTTCAGTTTTTGAACTTAATGAGGCTGGTGCTTTGCGGCTGTGGTAACTTGCGTTATCAATGGCAATAACACTGTTATTGGAAGATCGTTTTGAAACCAATCTTAAAAAAGTTTGGCACTTGTATCCTCGTGGTAATCAAAGCTAGACTCCTTAATATTCTTTGCAGACAATAGCAAGCAGTTTGGGACAAATCCGTCTTCTGAGCCAGCGTGTATTATGGTGAAGCGTTCTGTTTTATTTGAAGTTGCTTTCGTCTGACAGTTTTGAGTTGAAACAACCAGTCCTTTGGGTACGGTGTCATGTGTATCGATCCATGTTTCATGAAGGTAAATTACGCATAAATCTTTTAATTTGTCTATTTTGCGGTACTTAAGTCCCATTTTACAAACAATTCTATGGAGGGTGAAACGGCTTATATTTATATTGGCCTCATCTTCTTCTAGCTTCGTTTCCAGTTTATCCAAGATAGGAACAACTTTGACAATAAAATTTCCTTCTTATTAGGCCCTGATCACAATCGACGTTATTGATTGATTAAAGTTTCATACACATTTAATAATTAAAAATAACTTTTTCGAAATCCAAAGTAAAAACGATTATTTAACACTGCCCCAAATGGTCAGCACTCAAGAAATATATTAGAAAGAAAGAAATATACCTGGCCCACCTCTGCCTCGCCACTCAAGTCAGATTTTTTTTATTAATGCAATAACAATAGGTACTAATATCGTTAAAGTTTTATTGGGGAGCCGAAACGATGAAGATTGTACACATGGTACAGCTAAGATCACCAAGATTTAGAGTTCAATAACTCTATCGTGTTAAGAAACAGGGCATAGTTGTATCAAACTCCCACATATTATTCAAATACCACTGGGAAAAAAACATAGGCCGGTGTTGCTAGAAGTTTTATAAAAAATAATACAATTTCTGACCTTAGTAAGTAAGCATTTCCCGACATACGTTAGCGTTAGACGTAAAATCGGAAAGAAAACCACAAATGCTATAATGTGCATTTGTCCAAGTAAGAGAGGTTTAGACGAAGACCTACGGATACAAGCGCTTTGATGCATTTAAATTTTTTCATAATTTTTATCTTGATAACTACTTAGGTAACTTTTACTTTTTGATTCTTGGGTAGGCTAGGTAGCTGGTTAATTTTTTGCATAATCCAAAATGTTTTAATTGACAACCATATCCTCAAAATAGTCGCAGCTGAAGTATTGGATAAAGATATTGATACATAATTTTAGCTGTGAGACCAATTGGGCACGCGTTTTTATTAACCTTTCATTTTCCGAGTAAAAGGTACCTAAATACAATTTCACTACGACCGCAATGATTTATTTAAAATAATTGAGAACCTTTAAACAAACACATTTATGATAGGATTTTGCTCTTTGATGAATGCAACGGAATCTTTTAAGCTGAGTCACTAATATTATCAAATAGGTGTATTTTAAAAACATTGTAATGTAAACAAATCATAATTATTCTCTATCGACTATACGACCATCTCGTAAAGTCACCCCTTAAAATATGCGTTCCCGCACACCCCGTAGCGTTCAACGAAATTGTATACAATCGGCCGAAAACGTTTAAGTACGCGGCGGCTCGGTCGCCGTTTTTTTTTTTTTTGCTTTATTTCGAACAAAAGCATCGCCGCTGCGCGGAAACGAGAGGGACCCTCGAAAAACGAAGACAAGGACGACGGATTCGGCATCGAACGACGACGAGACGGACCTTCGTTGGTGCCAGACGAAAGAGATTCAGGTAGCAAAATATCTCGAGAAGGTCCCGGCAAATTACGGCGCGGTGGAGGAATGTCAATTTGCGAGATAAATATGTCGAATTTCGGCAGAATAATTTTATATTTCTTAGGGTTTGACCGTGGATTATCCTAAATAACCGCCATGAGAATAATGATATTGAACCAAGTATGCCTTGGCATGGTATGTTATTGTATGACCAAAAATATAGTGCATTTATTGCTTTCACGTTTTAAGTATTTTACAGCATTTTAACCACAGCACCTAGCAGGACCGTGGTAAAACCCATCCCAACAGATGTTTTTTCTTCATTTAGTAGGTCTTGCCCGAGATAGACCGTAACAAATATTTGTAGAACGTTTTTTATTTGAAACGTAAATGGACCGTTTTAAATTTGATTAAGCATTGTTGTTGCGGGGTATTTTCAAAGGGTAAGGGTAAGTACCTGTACTCTATTTATCTTACAGGTAAGTTTGAAAATAATCATTATTGTCTTGTGTGTCTGTCAACTGTTCATTAGAGGGAGATCAGAGTATATCTTGTTTTTTACAACTTTATAAAGAATAAATAAAATAAAGAACTCAAAAACTATGAAAAGTCCTTGAGAATTCGTTGTTCTGGTGATGCGCCCGTGATCGGGACAACCAATGGGAGAAGGCGATCATAAAAACAAGTGAGATAGTAGGTGTCGATGTTGTCTTCCTGCTCCATGTTACGTTTATGTAGGGTGATTCACGTTGAGTCGTCTATCAAATGTTCTGGAGAACTAAACTAGTTCAAACTTGTTACCAGGTTATAAGGTGGTGCAGATCTGCCGGGAGCCAATGGCAATATTCGAATTTGAAATGAAACACCCATTATATTAGTATATTTTTGGATTGTCTATAAATTTCTTGATAATTTTCATGTTGAAAAGAGGCCATTTTCCAACTTTGACGGGCCACGAAATTTACACATTTCAAATTAGCGCAAAAAGGTTTACACATTCTGTCATCTTAATTTTTCATATAAAATATGAATATTTGATAATTCCTGTGAAAATTGTCAATTGTCAATTTTTTTATTGGTGTCATAACTTATAAAAACCAACCGTCAATATATTGAACAGTTGAAACTAGGTATATTAATTACTAATGTATTAAAATGTATCGTGTGTCGTTCCAATGTATCCATTGATTGCCGGTATATCCGGCAAACCTGAACTTTTAAAATAGTCCAATTCCAGTGTATCCATTGATTGCCGGTAGATCTGGCAAAACTCAACTTTTAAAATATTTGATGTCCGTGTACTAAATATAAACAAGTTCCCATGTTTAATTATCCAGAACTTTTTATAGGCCACTCAACGTGAATCACCCCGTATATGTATATAATCTAGGGGTAGTAAAATATGCAAAAAACTGACGAATTTCTTTAGAAAAATTATAGTCAGTGCCCGCTGAAGGTGAAGGTAAAGATAAAGATAAAGATAGCTTTATTTTCATAAGACTTGATTTACTAGTTTTGGATATTGTCAGTATAATATGAATGCAAAAATATAAAATATCTTAGTATAATTAATAATTAAATAATAATAATAAGTAATAATATTAGATAAATAACAAATATATAAACAATAACAAACAACGAATATGTATTAAAAGGTATCACAAGAAAGAAAATCCTTAATATTGTAATAGGCGAGGCTTAGCAGTTTGTCTTTAAGAGTGCATTTGAATTGTGTTTGACTAGTTATCTCCTTCAGTTCGATAGGCAATTTATTATAAATTTTTACAGTCACAACAAAGGGACCATTTGCTGTAAGAGACAGTCGATGTGTAGGTATTTTTATGTTAAGATTCGGTCTTAAACTGTACTGAATATCTGAGTTTCTTGAGAGCAAATAAAGATTAGAGTTACTTTTTACATACGTGGCACAATTCAGTATGTACATACTAGGAAGTGTCAATAAAGAGTGTTGTGGAAATAGGTCCCGACATGAAAAAATCCAGGGCTTAAACAGTAAAGACGCTCCGCACGTGGGGAACCTCCCCAACCAACCAAGGCGTAGTTCAGACAGGAATGGATATACGAAAAATAGTACATTTTCAACATGGGTTAAGAAACCTGATGGCGGAGCATCCATATGACAAAGCAGTAAACAGAAAGTTTTTTGAGAATCTGGTCCACCTATTCGAACCAGGAGAGTCTCGAGTCTACATACATAAATTCCGAGGAATTTTACAACACTTTTCTGTTGGATTGTACTTTCATTAAAGCGTACTAATAAACTCTTATTTAAATCCCGTGTTGAAAAGGCGATCATCTTAGTTTTACTTTCATTCAATATCAATTTGTTAATTTCGGCATAACGATTCATTTGCTCAATAGTTGTCTTGGTTGCAATGCTAAGTTGTTCAGAGGATGATGTAGAAAGGGAAAAGTAAGTATGGGAAAAAGATGAAAACACATCGTTTATAAACACTATAAACAATAAAGGACCGAGTAAACTTCCCTGAGGTACACCACAATTCACTGACCTAGAATCAGAGACGTGGTCAAAACCTAAGGTATCTAGCAATTTAACCAACTGCGTACGACCCAAAAATAGACCAACTTAAGGCGTTACCTCTACTAACAACAATATACGCAACGTTGGCCACAATTTGTGAGATAACATAAGCGTTTGAGGGGAACTATTGGTCGGATGCAAGAAAAAAGGGGTTACAATTACATTGCAGTTTATTCAAGAAATTTTACGGAAATGTAGCGGGAAAATGTAGGTCAGTGCAATTAATTCTTAACACTATGTAATTTCAGTGGATGCAAAATGATGCGGTACACATAAAGCCAATTTGACGGCGGATAAATATTACGAGAGTGGCCGAAATACTGCGCAATAATTTTGTTTGCGAATGGGTCGCAAATAGTTCAGCGTGCGCATAAACCTCGCATTCTTTCTTTCTTTCTTTAGCGCCCAATCGCAACTCGGCCCTCGCCGCTACTTTGGTCTGTGCTTTACAATCTTAAAGATAAATAATGTCTGATTACGCATATCAATGATTTGAAATATTTAGGTATAGTTTTAACTTTAACTTTACTTCTCCTGACAAAATTGACAAAAGGAAGGAAGATAATTGTCACCTTAATTTAACACGAAAATGTACTATACATTTTTTTGGAATGTCACCTTGTTCTCGAAAAATAGAGGGGTGAAAAAATAAAAGTTGATGCGTTTTGTAAATAATTTTTATAATTATTAATTAGTGGCAAACGATATTCCAAATTTGGTACACATAATAAGAAGATTCAGTACTTTATTTCTTCTATCTCAATAACTTATGAAAATAATGATTAATATCTTAATTAAAGAGACACGAGCAATTAAAACTATTGTCTTCTTTTTTAAATAATTTTTCTCCAATAAAATGTATACCACATTTTAGTCTTAAAATTAGGTGTAAATTCTCCTTTTTGCTTTTCTCAGAGAGATTATATAAAATTTTTGACGTCTTAAAATAACATGCCTCAACTTGTCGATTTACTATTGTAGGTATTTTCGGGGCCGAACTTTAATAAAATTTAATTTACCTGGACTTCGACTAATGTGTAAATATAAAAAAGTTCTTTTATATGCGCGGCTGTTAAAATCAATTTTCTCTTTTTCAATGACTTCATATATCGGGAATGCTGGCGATATTGCTGATTTTGATCACGATGATACGCATGTGTTATTGATACGATTTTTAATCATTGTGACAATATACACCATTTTAACCGTCAGTTTGGGTTTGGATCTGCCTGGGTATTCTCAAGGTCGTGCAGTTTGCGAAAAATCGATATTTATATACATGGTGTTACAATATCTGCCAAGATAACTTTACTCGTGGATATAAAATGTTAAATTAAAATCTAATTTTTGCTTTGCAGCATCAAAAATTGTAAATTGTTTTTTTTTCTTTATATAACTCGCGCCTTTTTGAACAGGCATCAAATTTTGAAAAAAAGCATTGGCCTACCAAATAATTACGTATATAATGTAGATTAAATATTTTCGTATTGCTTTAACTTTCGCTGGACCTTATTAGATTCTCGGAGTCCTATCTTCTCTTGCTATTTCAGCGAAAGTACTGAAAATTGGAATAAATATCTACCAAGTAAGATTAAATTTAGAATCCTATTTTCTTCATCTGAATTCAAAGTCTCAGGGTTATATGTATTAACCCACGTTTTTCAAAAATTGTTTCCTTATAACGTATGGACAATATATAACGGTGTTCCCAACAATCTGTTCATGACAACAACGAATTCCTTTAAAAAAATTATAATCCACGCGGACATTGGTTGATGCGTTGTACCTGGTGTGCATTCTTAAGCTCAGTCCCCTTGCCGAACCAAACCTTCTAACCAAACTCTCCGTTTTCTATAATATTATTTGTAGACACCTTGTCGATACTTGAAATTGGGAGTTTGTATATAATCACTGCATGCAGTTTTGTCCATAAAAATGAAAAAATTAACAATTTTATTTGTCACAATGACAACACGAGAGGAAATTTAAATATTTTATTTAATACTGCATATTGTGCAAACAGGGAAAACATTTTTTCTAATTCCGTCTGTAAAATACCTAATTACACACCGATCTAGTGTGCGGGAAGTGTCACTTTACCACGTCAGTCTCGTTTCCCACTTTGGACATTTCCTTAATTTTACCGATATATTTCCCACGCTTTGAAATTTGACGTTTATCAATACTGACGGCCATGTCAGTGAATGTATTCGTGTTGTTTTGCGAAAATGCACCCAAAAACTAACGGTCGTAGAAAAAGTATAGTATGCAACACGTTCGGTAAACTTTTTAAGTCGCTCGTTTATTAAACGCTCGCTCCGCTGCGCTCCCCTCGTGTCAAATAAACTGGTGAGTCAAATGCCGCTTACCGCACTTGTTGCATAATATACTATTGTTTCATATATCCGAATTGCATATATAATACTTAATACAAATACAAACAACGAATTAAAAAAATTGTTTAACAGTTATTTCGGATTGACCAAGCAAGCCTTTGCGTGTTTGTTTTAACTTCGGTTAAGTTAAACCCTTATCAGTGAATTAATAACAATTTTTAAGTTATCTAGTTCTCTAGTATTTGGGTTCCTTACTGTTTCTTTTTGGTGTAATATTTATGATACGGTATTTTTTTTTCAATATTTTGATTCTGCCCTGATTCAATTGAATTTAAAACTGCTTGTTCAATTTCTCGAGTTCTTACTTTTTAAATGTTTATGTGGTCTCTGTTTCTGTTATCCTTCTACGTACATTTGAAAATGTCAAAAAACATTATGTAAATTAAATTATATTTAGTTTTTTTTTAATTTTCGGGGCTAAACTTTTATCAAATTTAATTGGTCTTCAATTGTTATGTAAACATTATTGGATATATAAATAAATTGACAGTATGAAGTTAATGTTTTCGTTTGAAGCGTTGCTTTTGTCAGACATCTTTTTGTGATCGGACTATCGCCTACGACTGCGTTTACTTTAATTGGGTATTGTCCAAAATTACTTAATTAAACCGAAACACCCGGTACAGGGTGGGCCCTTTATTAGGGGCCTGTACCTTTTCTCAGGAACTAATATTTTGGAAAAAAACCGTTTATACAAGTTTTACGGTTTGAACTAAATTTTAAAATTATTTTATTTTATATTTATTTATTTATTATATATTTATTTTTTATATATACAGGGCGTCCGATAAGTGCTGGACCGATATTAGTTTTAAAAATTTAAACGGAACACCCTATATATTTTGATATTTCTAGAATACTTGCCAAAAATACTTCTTCGAATTTTGCGTAGTTTAGACGGTAATTGAGATTATATATTTTTTTATGTTCACGGCTGGAAGTAATGAACACATTTTTAAAAGACTTCCTTCTAACATTCTTATCTTAATTGTTACAGTTACTGTTGTTTGTTGCTTTTACCTGTTACTGTTACTTGTTTTAAATTTTTAAACTTCTCCCATTATTATAAATATTATTTTACATTGTTGACGATATAAAATGACGTTTTCATTTCCTAAACCTATAAACCCCTGTATTACTTTACCTATAAAAAAGACACATCATTCGGCGCAAAAATTCTTAAAATTAAATAAAAAATAAGAACGATATGCTTTTTTCAACTTCTATAAAATAATTAGGCGTCAGTATTTCGAAGACCATTAGATTTAGGTATAGGACATATGCATATACCAAATTATTGGTATTTTGGCCCGATTTTTCGAAAAAATATCGAAAACAAGAGCGTCTCATTAAAAAAATGATCACTGCAAGTTGAAATTCTAAAAAAATTTCGTTTAAGACACCCTCTATAATTTTAAATCATCTAGTCATCACAGATCGTTCGAAGGTCTTCTAAAAATATATTAACAATTTAAAAGTAGTCATCACTGGAAGCCGTGGAAGACCATATTTACTAATGTTGCATAAAAAATATATAATCTCACTTTCTATCTAAACTACACAAAATTCGAATAAGTAGTTTCTATACAAGTTACCTCTATTTTTGGCAAGGATTCAAAAAATAGCAAAATATATAGGGTGTTGCGTTTAGAATCTTAAAAGTAATGTCGGTTCAGCATTTATCGGACATCCTGTATACAGAAAAATAAATAATTTTAAAATTTAATTTAAACCATAAAATTATTGTATAATTTTTTTTTCTAAAATCAGCAGTTCCCCGAGAAAAGGTACAGGTCCCTAAGAAAGTGCCCACCCCGTACGACAATGGAACCACGACGCCCCCACCCACCCAAATGGTTCGCATCCGTCCATCGCTCAGAACAAAGGAACCGTATCCGGGCGTGCAGGTAAGAAGTACCGGTCGGATGGCGACCGAGGGGGCAAAAACAATCTTCTGCTACGTGAACCGGAGTAAAGAAAAATAACGAATACATCGGATAACATGCACCACCAAAAAACCAAAACAAAAAGACTTATTTTTAATTCTCCGATGAGAGAAGAAGGTACCGATGACTCACCTGATGGGGGGTGCAATGATCGGAGGCGGGACCGCGTACGGGGAGAATAGTTTGGCGGCCGCCGCCGCCGCCGCCGCCGACGGATTTTCGAACAGCATTACTTCGCAGACGATGGCGAAAAACGAAAAATAAGGAAAACAAAACCGACGCGTCTAATAGTAGTGTCGGGCCACTAGCGACATTCGCCAACCCTCTTTAACCCTCGCGATGAGACTGAATGGTGCGCGCTGCCAGAACCGGCAGGCAGGCAGCTGCACACACGGACGACCGTTTGCGTGTAGTCGGTCGTTGCTTGAACCGGGCGTGTGTACGGGAGGCGAGGAGGCGAGCGGCGCCCCTTTCTATAGAGCCGGCCGGCTGTTTTGTCCTGAACCACGCCGCGCACCACATGCTGCCGACGACCGGCGATGTCGGAGAGCCCTCGTGAGGAAGAGGGGGGGGGGGGACCGTAGTCAATTGCGCACCCGGTATAATAGGTCAGGGTTAACGGGCGCGTTCGTTCCGACGAACTAAACCGGATTAGTTCGGAACTTTACCGAGTCTGCGCGATCTTACTAAAGGCGCAGAATACTACAACCCCACAGCGGCGCAACAATGCGTCGGCACCTTTGATCTCCAAGAACCCAATTTCTCAAAGTGGGAAATGACATCTGCTTAGGATTATTACACCCCACAACGATGAAAAAGTATTCGTCGTTGTTTTTATGGAATAAATAACACTGGTCTGCAACGAAATCCTCGCTCAAAAAATTATGTCACAAATATGGAAGATTTTAATACTCTGAAGATATTTTCTATATATATATATATATATATATATATATATATATATATATATATATATATATTAACATCATAAACAGGAATAAGCGCTTGCGCGGTGACTTTACAACAGTTAGTTGAAAACTTGTCTTTTAATTGTTTATGTTCTGTATAAAATATTGCAAAAAGTTGCAAAATTAGATTTTTCCATTTACCACAAACTTTCATGCGGGGACACAGTCATACAGCTCAAATCACCCTTATACACAAAAAATGGCTGCATTTCATTCTCTTATACACTGACTTCTTAATACGCCACTCTCAACAGAAAGTTACAACAAAGAACTAAATATCATTAAACAAATTGCACTGAACAACGGCTACAATCCGTCCATTATAGATAAAATTGTAATTAAAAAACAAATCCAGACCACAGTAAACTCTATTTATCCGAAACCTAATAGAGAACACGAACAATTTAAAACAATTACATACATAGGAAAATCCAGTGAAAAAGTTTCAAAACATTTGTCAAAATGTGCTTTAAAAATAGCTTTCAGAACTAACAACACAATAGGAGAATTTTTAAAAAACAATAAAACGAAATGTCCAAAATCTCAAAAATCAGGTCTCTACAGGTTGAATGCGGATCTTGTCCTAAAATGTATATTTGACAACCAGGTAGATCCTTCAAGAAACGCATTAACGAACATAAAAGAGCGTTTAAAAACAATAGTCTAGATTTTAATTATGCTACACAGTTAAATACAGAAAAACACATTTTTGACGACAATTTTGATATTTTATATACAGCCACAAAAAGTAGAAAATTAAATTTATTGGAAGCCATGGAGATTAACAAAATGAGACATTCAAATGTATTGCTTAACGATCAATTAGATTTAAATATCTCTCCTTTATTGAACTTAAATTCTCAAAAAATAATTAACGTTTTATTGCTATTTTTTGGTATATATAGTAACAGGTAGTTTGTAAATATTACATTTGACACGGTGTTGTCGAAACAATTGTCATGTAAAAATATATAATTTCGTGAAAATCTTAACTTTTAGTTCTTATTTATTTTGTTAAAATTGGGACTCATGAAAAACTTTGTGGAAGCTATAAACAAGGATGGTGCAGGCTTTCAATATATCAAAACAAAATTTCCTCGAATCAGTGACGCAATTTTTGTAGGTCCGCAAATACGTGAGCTTATGACAGATGGAGCTTTTAATTCGAAGTTAATTTCTTTATTTTCTTAATTTTCTTGGGAATACCAAAGCTGACAACCACCGACAAATCGTTAGAGAGCTTCTTTCTGCTCATAAAGATTTAGGATGCAATATGTCACTTGAGATTCATTTTTTGGACTGCCATGTAGATTTCCTTCCTGAATATCGATGTGCCGCAATCAGATGCGCATGGTGAGAGGTTTCATCAGGATATTATGAAAATTGAAAGATGCTACAATCGGAAATGGTCAGCAGCAATGTTTGCTGATTTCTGTTGGTCGATTCGTCGAGAAACTCCGATGGAAACGATGAAAAGAAAAAAAACTACAAAGTAACTTGTACTTTATCACCGCAATGAGATAAATTTACTGACATTTTTATAACTTGTAAGAGTAAAATTAGCATCTTCAACATTAAAACTTAGACCGTAATATTTTTTTAAATTTTTTATAGTTGCGTCATGGATTTTCCGATTAACTGCCGACATAACGCCGAACTTGGCTAACGAAGAAAGCATGAACACACACACAATGCCAATGTTATCGCAATTTATCGCGCCAAGCATTTTTTTTTGCTGTGCTATACTGATTTTTGGAATTTCATGAACGTAGATTGAGGAGGTATGCCGGTCGCAATTTTATTACCTTCGTATGTGATTGCGTCCGACCACAGACTAAACAAATTCACGCGGGAACATCGATAAGACGAAACTTAAAAATACGGAGAAACGATTTCAACATAACCCGATTAGTTTTTGTTTATTTATTTTTTTCATGTGCAGATGTAGACATTTTTCCTGGTCCTTTTAAAATTAAGAGAACCACATATCCCCAGTATCAAGGGCGTGCGGGAAAACGTTGGCTAATAACGGAAAACTTTTCTATTATCTGATTCCTCAGAATATGGTAGAAATGTAGTTGCAGAGAGTCCATTGGAACCAGTTAAAAGAAATGCGTCTAAGAGGGAAAAGTTTGGGAACCACTGCTTGTTAGGAACCGGGAGCGTACAAAACATTCACTTCTTTTTATACTCAAAGTTAAAGACCGAAATTCTGTTTTTTATTTCTAAAATTATTTACTACGGTTCTTCGTTTACTATGATCCTGTTGGCTTCTTCGGAGATGAAGTGAAACTATTAAAAGGATTTGCGAAAAGTCAGGAAGTTCGATTTATCAAAAACTGATGGAAGAGGAATCCAGAAGTGTTTTAGATAATACTAAATAATAATAAATAAAAATAAAGATATATTGGAATTGTGATAAATACATTGTACTGGATTGTACTGGAAATGTTCAGAATTTGACAGATATTTCACAAGTCACATATCACCATAGCACCGTAAAGTAAACCAAAGCAAAGAGAGGGCTAGGTCTGTCTTGGATGTCACGCACAAAAAATAAGAGTCATCTGTAGAGGCGCCAAGCAATACTTTACTGTTCTTTAAAGAAAATACCTTTTTTTAAATGACAAATTATAAAGTTCCAGTTCATGCATCGAGGCTCGAAATGGTACGGATTCCTTATAACTATGTTACAAACTATTTCTTGTACAGTAAGTCTATCCTAAGTTCATTTTGGGTAGCAAATTTTGTAATCACTTTATCATTAAAATTTTCTATTTCGGTGATAAACTTTTTTTCAATCGATAGCATGGAAAGAGCCGTTAAACGATCTTCGGTCATTGTATTTTTGAGAAAAGTTTTAATTCGATTTAATGTCGAAAAACTAGGTTCGGGTTCTGCCGCTGTCATGGGAGTTGTTATCACAATTTCTAATAATTTTCTGATCGCCTTAAACGTATCTCCTAGATTATTTTTTACTAAAAATTTTAGGAGAGGTGTGGCGCCACTCAATGTTCTGCAATCATTTCTTGAATAAATAACGGACAGTTCAGTTCGTAATCGTTCTTTATCAAGAGTGGGATAATTGGAACATGCTGAGGTGAGTTTATCCTCAGGAAATTTACTGCAATACTTTCCAAAGTATTCCGAATAGAAAAGTGATGCAACTACGAGATGCTCTTTAAAATAAAAACGATCTTTTGCACAATTTAGAATCATATCGCACACCTCTAAAGCCGAAATCCTGCGATCAGATCTGCTGTTAGACGGACATTTGCGTTTTTCTGCTGGTGGTTCATCATTTACTATATACCGTTCTTCACCTATGATGTTATCAATATTGTTTCGAACTTGAGTTATGCGGCGTTCAAAATTATCGATGGCGTCCTCTACCAGAGCGGGGTCAATTTTTCTTTCCCGCAATTGATTGGACAGGTTGTCTACGTGAGGCATCACATGATGGAAAAAAGTCAGCCAAAAACTAAATATCGGATCATTTAATGTACGGCGAATAGAGGCGGCGGCACTACAGACCGTGGTGGTGGAGAATTGCTGCTCTATTTCGTGCATACACTCAATGAGAAAGGTCTTATTTTCGTACACGACATTAATGGTGCTGACATTAAAATTCCAACTAGTTGTGGCGCTATGGGGAGTCCTTCTGGTCACAATCTCGTTTAGCACTTCCACCCGTTGGGGCGAATTATTAAAAAAGCCAGGGATGTCTTGTAAATTCCCAAAAAAGACACGTACTTGTGGATTTGCGGAAGCAGCCTTGGACATAATCGAATTTAACCGATGCGCATAGCAATGCACGTAGTGAGCATAAGGGTACTTTTGTTTTATTAAGGCTTGAACGCCTGCGTGTTGGGCGCTCATGACCGTTGCCCCGTCATAACTCTGTGCAATCAATTTGTTAGGTGAATTTTGAATTAAATGATCTATAACGGTTAAAATTGATTTACTCAGCGTTTCTGCGTCGGATCTATCAGGAATTAGGTAACTCCAAAAACGTTCAATTGGCTCGCCATCGCGAACGTATCTGAAAATAGTGACCATTTGAGATTTGGCAGAAACGTCAGTTGTTTCGTCCGCCATGATCGCCAAAAACGGAGAACTATTAATTTCCTCGATAATATGTTCATGGCAAACTTCAAGCATGCACTGTAGCAAATCGTTGAGGTCATTGTGAATTTCTTCGGGAGTGCCCTTAAATATCGAAGAATTTTTTAGGTGCTCGCTTAGAGTTGTATCCAATTCCTCGTCACGGAGAGCCAATTCAAAAGCTCCGCAAAATTTAATACAGTTAACGATTTTTGACAAAATGCATCTATTTTTTGACACATTTTCGTTATACTTCTGTATATTTGCCCAATAAGCGGAGTCTAATTGAGCGCAAATATTGGTTGACCCCAATAACGCGAATTCCATACAATTATGAAGGTGGCTTTTAGAATTTTCGTGCCTTTTTATTTTCATACTCAAATGCTCCAGATCGGTGACCCCCACTTCCGTCCAAGCCTTATCGCCACCAAAAAGTAAACAGGGAAAACAGTATAGGGCATTTTTTCTGTTACATCCGCATATCCATTCATTCTTTGAGTAAACCTCCTTACTAAATTTGCGTGTGTAAGTTTTTCCCCTACTGGCACTCGCCTTTTCAATGGTGATGTCCGGCAATGGCCGACCTTTCGCTTTTAATTCTAACTTTTCTTCGTGCGAATATTTAAAAAATCTCTTCACGTTAATTAAATGAAAGACTACGTCCATAGTGAAGGTAAAATTGTCAAAAAATCACCAAAACCAAAACACGTTCAACACGCCGCGTCGTAAACCAGTAAACCACAAAACGGCGTGAAAATTCGATACCATTAACTTTCGACGGTGCGCTGGGCTGACTGCAGCGAACTGTCCTAAATAATGGCTGTGGTTTAGACCGTCGCGGGGGCAGAGGGGGGCTGCGCGGCTATTCGAAATAGCGGATAGAGCACTTTCGTGTGGCCCAGCTAAAGAACGAGGCGCAGTCGACAACGCCATTATTCCACTGATCGACTTAGGATCAGATAAAACTTGACCGAAATCATCAGTTAGCATATTATACAGGAAAAGATAGAAAAAACAGTGTAAATGCAAAAGTTTGAAGATTTTTGAAAAAACAAACGACGATCGCGAGCTGTCAAAATGACGGCAACATCATTTTTTCTATATATTATTTGCTTACATCGTAGACATTTTTTTCCTGATTTCAAAAATATATATAGTTTAAAAATAATTATCATTGGATTTCTGGACAATGGCCTTATTGTTTAAAAATGGTCAAGTCTGCTTTTCCTGCCCATCGCAACAGATGCTTATTCTGCATTTCGTAGGTCTTGGATGGACCGTAACGAACATTTGTAGAACAGATTAAGAAATGATGCAATGGATTTGACATAATGACGTTGAGTTTTACATTCTTAATTTTTATATTTCATATTTTTTAGAAAATCCTGAATATTCTATACCTGACGTTAAAAAAATATCTGGAATGTCCTATAGTAAAATTTAACGAACGCTTTCAGCCGAATAAGTTCCTTCCAGTTGAAAATTGCACCGATGAACATAACAGGCAGAGGCTCAAATTTTGCACTGAAATGTATAGAAGATCTCAAGAAGATGGAAATTTTCTAAACAAAATAATATTTACGGATGAGGCATAGTTCACAATAGCACGTGTATTTATTAGGAAGAATAAACATTTTTGGTTCACCAATAAGCTACAATTTAGCATCAAGATGGGGCACATCCACCTAATGTCTAACCGGTTACCGATTATCTAAATAATAAATATCGACTTTGGATAGGTAGGCAAGGAACCATCAAATGGCCTGCCAACAGCACCGACCTAAATCCTTGTGACATTATTTATTATAATAGGCCTGAAAGTTTGCAGTGATAAGAGAAGACTTAATACGGAGAAAACCCTGATTTTATCACTTCGTGTAGTAATATGAAATTGAAAGGAAATTTTGTCCTATCTAAAGAAAATAATGGAGGTTTTGTCGAAAATGTTTAGCATTAATTATTGATATTTTTATTGTTTGAATAATATAATTTTATTATTTGGCCTTTTTCTTCCTCAGCATAATAAATTTTAAATATCCTAAGTTATTTAACTGAATCTGCAGATCTTTAGTTTTAATTAGTTGTCAAAAGTAGAACATTGTATAAACAATTGCAAGCATAGATAATATGGTTGCTACCAAGGCAGACTTGACTATTTTAAAACAATATGACTATTGTCCAGAAATCGATTGATAATTATTTTTAAACTGAAATATCTCAAAAGCGGCTAAATAAAATGTCAATAAGCTATATGTTTTTGTAGTCAGGAAAAAGAGATCTACCATTTAAGAAAATAATATATAGCACATTCCGTCATTTTGACAGCTTGCGATCGTCGTTTGTTTTTACTGACATTTGCATAAGATAATAGAGCAAAAGTCTTCAATTTTTTTTCTATAGTCTTATACTAATCATATCATAAAAATCTGGAAGTCGGCTAGTAGAAATGACGCAGATGTAAATAAAATGTAGTTCAATGTAGTGCAATCAATCGATCGATAAATATATGAACGGGAAAAGTGGAAGTAGAAAGAAATTGAAAAAGGTCTAATTGTTTACAAAGGTCTGTTGACAGTTTTTGGAGGCTCATAAAGAGGGGCAAAATAATTACTCAAAGACAGGAACTAAGAAGCCCGCAAGTCTATCTGTAGGGTCGAAATTCATGTTTCGTAAAATAATCTGTGCAGCAAGATTCCCAGAAATTGAAATTGTTTCATGAAAATGGTTCAATGCGAACATCTGCAAAGGTTGAATTGTGTCCTAAATTGCAACACAATACTGAGAAAATGGATTTACATCCTAATGAACATTCTTATATCATTGATGATTGGTACTCATATTACCTACAGCTACCTGTGCCTTAATATTCTGGAAACGTCCGAAGGCGCTCGGATCCGTGGAACAAGAAACTCACATAGTAAAATGGCACTTCTCGATGTACAATTAGGTATTTTACAGAAGGGAGTAGAAAATATCCATTTTTCTTCTCCCTCCTTTACACCGATATTGCGTGCGGGAAGCGTCACTTTACCACGCCAGTTTCGTTTTCCATTTGGGAGCAGTCGGATGTTTTCGGACGGTCATGTCTGTGAATGTTTTCGTACTGTTTTGAGAAAATATACCCAAACAATAACGGTTATAGAAAAAGTATAGTATGCAACACGTTCGGTAAACTTTTTAAGTCACTCGTTTATTAAACACTCGCTCCGCTCGTGTCAAATAAACTCGTGAGTCAAACGCCATTTACCGCACTTGTTACATAATATACTATTAACACAATTAAACAGCTGTCATAAACATTTAATTGAATTGAATTAAATTAACGGATCAGAAAAAAATCGAAATACGAATCCACAATGTACCTATAAGACGTGACCAAGTGATAAGTAAAGTTTATTTTAACCATCTACTGAGAATATTTTCGAGTAAATGTAATAAAGCAATTAGGAATTTCCGGAAATGTGGTGGGAAAAAGTTGGAGCTTGGTGAAAAAGGGTCTAGGTAGATTTTAAGGCATTCTGGTCTTAATATTGATTGAATTAATTGAAAGAGCGTTGTTACATTTTTATTAATAAATGCTTAACTACAAACCTAAACAGTGTTAGATGGTTTCATAATTTTGATGACACTTTGATTCAACCACACTCTGATGACGCCCTCCGGTGCGCCCGCGCGCGCCACTGATCCATCTTTAAAATTATGCGTCGACCTTCAACTCTGCCAGATGCAGCGGCTGCAGACCCGCGGCACAAACCAGAAAGCCTTTGTTTAGGTTTACGATATTCACCAATCAAATGCGAAAGCTTCGAGACCAACAGTCGAACCGGGCTTTAAACAGCTTAGGGTGGGTATATTTACTGTCCGTTATAATTTTTCAGTTCCCTAATACCGATTTTCTATTGTTTATTCCTCCTCGATTTACCTGACGCCATTTGGGCAAACGGCCGCTCTTACCGAGGCAGGCTGTAACTTTTGCTTTCAGCACAGGAGTAATCTATCGGCGCCGGACGCCAGTCAACTGGTCTCGCGACCGAAACAGACGTCCTTAAAGTATTTGCGAATTTATTTTCGCTACTGGCAGCAAAACGAAGGTGTCTTTAAGGTTTTTGTGGTGCCCGCTTTATAGAAAATGGCCCAAGAACAATATCCCACGATCTATATCCAATCTAAAATAACTTAAATGTATAATACATTGTTATAACACGAGAAGATATCTTGTTTTTTGAAGACATACTTTGCATTGTAAAAGGGATAATGTGGAAAATCTCCCGAACGAGTGAGGCGACGGGGTGTTTATAATTATAGTCAGTGGAAATATCAAAGCAATTACTGAAACATTTTTAAAAAATGATATCAAACACTGCGTCAAAATTTACAATATTTGAAAACACTTCGAACACTCGGAGCGCGAGCGGAACTAACCAACTCAATTGGTGAAATAAATATTTTTAGATCCATCAGTCAACTATGAAGGATATGAAGGATAAATATTACGGTCAAATGTTGAAATTTCAAAAGGACCCAAAACATAAGTTTCAAAAACGACAGACACCAACATTTTGATAATCGACCAATTTTCATGTCTTAAAAAAAAGTTTATTTCCAAAGATTTGTCGGTCCCTAATTTTTTACCAAAAATTAACAAAATCAGAAAAAAGGGAACTAAGACTTTTTGATCAAAAATTATCCTGTTCTAAGGATGTTTTTTTAGAGGTATAGAACTTTTATAATTATTTATGTTCCAGTTTGGTTTGAAATTTCAATATGACGCCTGAATAACGCTTCCAAATTGTGCAAATTTAGTTTGAAAATAATGGTTCTGTTCGAAATGCGTATCACGCACTACGTCCATTTTATGATCAACATAATCGTCCATCAGAGCAATTAATTCGATTAACTTTGGAATCAGTCTGACCCGCCATCGTGCGTAGGAATTGGATATGTACGCTTACAAAATTTAACTCGTCCAAGAATTGAAGCCACACGATCACCTAGCAAGGCGTAGATTCGGTGAATGGACCCAAAACAAGATGGCTGCTAACGAATAAACGATTTTTTTTTTGGCTGAATGGATACGTCAGTAAACAGAACAGATAATAATGACAATACTGATATGTTGGATCAGCGTTACATCCAGAAAAACTTGACTGCTTGGTGTAACCGCATAGTTTCACGTTTCGGACACGCGAATTGACCTCCAAGATCATGCGATTTAACGTCGCTAGAATATTTTCTGGGGGGACATGTAAAAATCGACCACTAGGAGGACATTGCCGATATACGGCCACAAATGTTAGAAAAAGTCATTGAAAATTGGACCTGCAGATTAATTATAAATTTTAAACCAATAAAAAAAATATTTTTGTTTTATTCCATTTCTGGTATAGCACGTTCGGTACCGGAGATTTTTTCTTCATCTCCTCAACCGTTCCAAACCTTCTTCTTCCTTTCATCGATTTCTTGAGTTTTGGTAACAGGAAAAAGTCGCAGGGGACCACATCCGGTAAATAGGGTGGCTGAGGCATGATTGCGGTTATGTTTCTGGCCAAAAAGTTAGACAGAAGCAACGGTGAGTGAGCAAGTGCATTATCGCTTTCTGCGTTTTCTTCTTATTGGTTATTGCAAATGACGGATAATTCCAAGTTTATTAAGCGTACGACCTTCTGGTAAGAACTCTTGATGTACTAGGATACGATAGTCAAAGAAAACAGTAAGGCAATCCTTGACATTTGATCGAACTTGACGTGCTTTTTTCGGTATTGGCGATTTTTGGCGCTTTCATTGGGGCGACTGGGCTTTGGTTTCGACGTCATAACCATATATCCAGTTATGACCTTTTTCAGCATATCAGGATCATCAATGATGTCGTTTAACAGCTTTTGTTCAAAGTTAAGCAGTTTCGGAACAAATTTTGCTGCTAGACGTTTCATGTCCAAAACTTTTGCCAACATAGCAAAAAAAAGTCGAAGATCGAATGTACGTAGCACTCCCGATTACAAAAGTCCCCTCACTTTTTGAACACACTTGGTACATTAGACGGTTCCTAATGTAAAAGGGGGTTAACTTAGTTACTCACTTATCATTGTCCAGTTTCTAATTAATGCTCATATTTGTCATTTTTGAAGTACGGCGTCGAGGTACTTACATAAAATTTGATATTAAGTTTTTGCAGAAGGTTTTTTTTAGACAACAAGACCAACAGAAAACAGAACACCTAAAATAAGCCCATAAGGTATGTTGGAAGAACAACGTAAGAGCAAATCCAACAACGTCAAACGTTCAGAAGTTAGAGGAACTCCTAAACCAATTCAGGCTGATAGTTAACTCAACCTGCGTTGTCGACCTACGAAAAGGAGAAGAAGGAAATACATCTCGGTAGCTCGTTCCACTATCTCTGCTCTTTAAATAAGAGACCATGCTGCCGACGTCACCTACTTCCCTCTCACCCCGGCATGACTAAATTGCCAACTTTCTTGTTTATCAAAACGTCGCGAAAAGTTGTTGCCGTTTCCATTACCGGACCGAATGTGTGCCAAACGGATAGACGATACCGTATACCGAAATTTAAACTTTCTCGGGCTCGTCGCAGAGCCGGGGGGGGCGGGAGGCATGGGGGTTCGAAACGCGCCGGGGATGCCGTAGCGTGACCGACGCTCGTTCTCGTGACTGGAATCGGCCCCCGGCGGCATCTCGTCCCGACGGCACCATCAGTGTTATCCGCCCGCGGCGCTATCTCCGTCGGATACGGTAGCATTGATTTGCATCGCTATTTCGGCTCTCGTCACAACGCGACCGGTACGAGAACACGCGCTTCCAGGCTTTCCAGGCGATCCGGGACGCGACAGATTTTCGTTTCCGGGTACGATGATCACCTGACGAATGCGGAAACTTCGAATGTTTACGTTGCAAAACGCAAATCATCAGACGCCGAGAGAGACCAAAGGATAAGGCTTCTTCGCCTCTTAACTGAAGTCCTAACTCAACCAACTGGCTCCGAACTTCTAACTGCATCAGCTTTTCCAGTGCAAGCAACCTGAACGATTCGTATCTCTCAGAAGATGGAGTCCTGCGGAAATCTGCCTCAGTCAATTGATCACGACAGAACAAATCATCAGATGTCAAAAGAGACCAGCGAGGAAAATGGTTCCTCTTAACTAGTGTTCTAACTCGACCTACTTGGTCAAATATTATAACTACATCTTCTACTACTTCTCTGCGGCGGTCAACTCGAGCAATTCGCCTCTCCAAGAGGATACGGTTTATACTAGTTTCTCCCCTAACAAAATGAAGGCGACAATTACATGTCTGAATTTGACTGGTCATCAGACGGCAAGAATGAACAAAGGGGAAGGATTCTTCTCTTAACTAACTAAAGTCCTAACTCAATCAACTGGCTCAGAACTTCTAACTGCACCACCTTTCCACTGCAAGCAACCTGAACGATTCGCATCTCTAAGAGGATGGAGTTTCTTCTACACATCTGAAATATCCTGCGGAAGTCTGCATCAGCTGAATGATCAGCGAATATCATGACAGAACAAATTATTATATGTCAAAAGAGAACAAAGGGGAAAACGGCTCCTCTTAACTAGAGTTCTCGACTAACTTGGTCAGATCCTATAACTACATCAGCTTCTCTGCGGCAGTCAACTCGAGCAATTCGCCTCTCCAAGAGGATACGGTTTAGACTAGTTTCTCCACTAACAAAATGAAGGCGACAATTACATGTCTGAAGTTGACTGGTCATCAGCCGCCAAGAATCAACAAACTAAACTAAACTAAAGTCCTAACTCAATGAACTGGCTCAGAACTTCTAACTGTGTCAGCTTTCCACTGCAAGCAACCAGAACGATTCGCATCTCTAAGAGGATGGAGTTTCCCTACACATCTGAAATATCCTGCGGAAGTCTGCCTCAGCTGACTGATCAGCGAATATTATGACAGAACAAACCATTAGATGTCAAAAGAGAACAAAGGGGAAAACGGTTCCTCTTAACTAAAGTTCTCGACCAACTCTATAAGAAGATACAGTTTATACTAATTTCTCCCCTAACAAAATTAAAGCGTAAAACTATCTCAGTCCGAGTCACTGACCTCAGAATTAAAACACCTTACCTCTGCTCTTCTCTCTAATAATTTCCATAATAAGCGGTTCAAAATATTCAACCTTCCAATAGCAAGGAGCCCGAAAGCAATCCCTGAAGTTGACTGTTCCTCAGACGTCAAGAATGAGCAAAGGGGAAAGCTTTTCCACCTAAATAGACTTTCAACTTAACCGTGGTCAGCACTTATAATTGCACCAGCTTCTCAACTGCGATCGACCTGAAAGATTCGATTCTATAGGGGGAAAGGGTGTCTACTAGTTTCACTTCTAACAAACTTAAATGTGCAGCTACACATCTGAAATATCTTGCCGAGGTCTGCCTGAGACGATGCTCTTTATTCAGATAAAAAATAGCATACATTAGATCACATAAAAGTAGGAATTATCAGTGACTGGCAAGTTCATCTTAAAAATAAAGAAGAGTTGCTTTTTTTTCTTAACCAGGTAAGTAGTAATGCATATTACCCAACAATACATATCTAGAAAACAATAACAACACATATCTACAAAAATTTCAAATGCAATCTAAAGAAGAAGAAAAAAAAAAAGACCCACCAACAGAAAAACAAGAATATTTGCGAAACTCAGACAGGTCTTTAAGTAATTACAACAAGGCCAGATACTGCTTTCTGAGACCCTACTATCTATGACACTCAAAGTCTTTTTGCTGGCAAATAGTAAGGCCTGGCATTGATGGGGATTTAAAAGCAGAGAGTTTGCCTTAGAAACTGAGAACAACTGGTGTGGTGGTGTCATCTGTGCACATTTGCATCGAGATATTACTCAAATGCCCGCCCAAAAACAAAGCGGATATATATCAGCACGTTTTTCTCGTTTCTTCTTTTTACCCTTTGCCTTTTTTACGCTTCTGCTTTGAGTCCTGTTGCTTCTTAACTGGTTTGGTCCAATATTTTTCTTTGAAAGGAAGGTGCTTTCAAACATCTTTAGTAGTATTTTCGTTTGCATATATTGCCGTAAGTTTTATGATTGCTCTACTTATATTTAGCATAGTTTTTCTGTTCCTTTAAAGAGCCAACAGGATTGGATCCTATTACTTATTTCTTCTCCGTTGCGGTCAATTCTATTGATATTTATTTTTAAGCCTATTTTTTTTTTGCTTCCTGATTAAACCTTAGAAAATTGTCTTCAGATTGATCATGCTGTGGACATCATGTCCACATCGTCTGCAAAGGATAGAAGATCGAGTCATTTACTAGGGAATACAGTAGTTGGTTAGTTTTCTCACTCTTAGCAATGCTAATGGTGTATTCTGATGCTATGTTAAATAGTTGACTTGACTCCCTGCTTGAATACAATATGAATGTTGAAGGGATCAGAGTTGTTCTGCTTCATCCTCGCCCTACATTTTGTATAGTCCGTGTAACTGAATCAGACCGCTTGGCTCAGAAAAGGGGGGAGGGATTTTCTCACTATCTAGAGCTCTAACTAAATAGCTACATAATTGAAACATCCTGTGCAGATCTGGTTCAGTTGATTGATCGACCCAATTAGAGATAAGTAGGGTGACCATGCAGACGATGGAAGATTGGTGGTTACATTTGCTTGTCAGTTTAGAACCCTGACTTCCTCTCCTTCTCCGTTTAACCACGCCTTCTTATTTGTGGTTCCTTTTCCACTTACACACAACTCTTGACTACACTCGTCTACACTCTGTTTATCCAACCGATATCGTTGATTCTCAATTGTATGAACCTTCTTGAAATATTAGCGCGTCCGCCATAAGTCAAGGAAAGCGCCGCTGATATTCCCTCCAGTAGTAAATATAAAACACTAATGTGAAAAATAGGTGAAATCGATCTTGCATAATTCGTCAGAAACGTCAAAATCTGCGGCGGACCAGCTAGAAATTTTACACAACCGGAGTTCTTTGACCGGCGGCGCCGCAATTTTGTTTAATGAACCTCGGCCGAATATACAGATACCGTTTCTCTATCCTCGTCCGGCACCCACATCAAAGGAAGAGCGAAACAGTGTATCGAATTTGTTTGCCGAGAAAGCTGAGGACGAATCCGACGAAATTTGGGAATCCCGTTTATGAAAATTTACGTTTCAGAATTGTCCATGGATCTAAATAATTCGATCCTTTTTCCCGAATCGTGTCACTCGAATTAGTTTTTTATTAACTGTGCGAATTAGGTCCAAACGCACTCTTTAGAATAAATAAAATTTACAGTTTTTGGAAATTTTCTCGCAAAAGAAAATAATATCTCAGAGGTAAAATGTAGATCACTCCCGTTCTATAAAATGCCTAATTTCACACCGACCTAACGTGCGGGAAGCGTCACTTTACCACGCCAATGTCGGTTCCCACGGATCCGAGCCGGTTCGGACATTTCCGGGATTTTACCCCGCGGGTTTGGGAGCAATCGGATGTTTTCGGAGACATCATCGCACGGTTGTCAATTCTGATGCATTCTGGATGCATTCGTGTTGTTTTGCAAAAATGTACCCAAAAACTAATACACCGAAAAATGTTAGGCAATATATCAAACAATTTAAATACTACGCGCTATAAGCTGCGATAAAAATCTAGTGGATAGTAAGTAAAGTGAAATTTATAATTTAAGTTTCTCACAAAATCTTTATATACCGTTCACATCAACTTTAGTGGTTTTTATATTAATATCTTGCCAAGATCAATAGTACGATTTTCAAATATCCATGTATCAGTACCAACAATACAAAATTGAAGGTTGGGACCTGCTTTTTCTTGCTTATATCATCTTAAAAATTTAATCCTCTTAAAAGCTCTATCCTTGGATGATGTTTCTTCCAATTACAGTCTTTTTCTTTAAATAAACTACTTAATGATCAATTGTAAAAGTTAAATAAATAATATAATGTTTTAAAATTGTGTTTATTCCATTGTTTATATTCAATAATACATCTCTCTCTGTCTAACGGACACAGTTAAAAAGAGACAACAATGGCAGAACCGATCGGTTAGTACGAAATTGAATACTCCGATAATCTGTTATTATATTTAATTTGTTAAATTGCGATTTTTTCGTGACGGCCGTAGAAAAATTATAGTATGCAACACGTTCCGTAAACTTTTTAAGTCACTCGTTTACTAAACACTCGCTCCGCTGCGCTCCGCTAGTGTCGTTTACCGCACCTGTTGCATAATATACCATTAAAAATGATCCTTACACATTTTCCTACGAATCGCAACGATCTGTTATGGGAAAATATTTATTTACTTCCATATGATTATTGATGTTGATATAGATTAGAGATTTAAATTGCAGCTCTGATTTATGTTAATTCTCAATCTGAGTCATATTCTTCAAAATTGAATTCGACGATATTTTCTTGTTCGTCTTCTTTTTGCTGAAGGTTCGTAAAATCTTCAAATGAGTATCCACCACGTATATTTAATATATATAAGGATGCCGTAAGAACCCTTTGGGACGTTTTCTCATATAGTTCATTCATCAAAAAGAGACAAATAGGCATTTTTACTTATATTAAGTTTCTAGACTACGTATAGACGTGGGATACGTGAGCATATAATGATAAAACTCTGCAAGAATTATTGTTACTTGAAATGACTAATTTGACCAGACTAAAAACCATTAAAAATTGGCTTTGTTCCAAAACGCCACGAAGAATTTTTTGCATATATAAATAAGTAAATAAAAATACAAGCATATCGTCTTGAAGTGATCTTTTTTATTCATCTGGGAAGGAAACTTAAACAGCCAGACATGCCTACAAGAAGATTCTAAACTGTAAGTTTTTTTCAATATTTAGTACAGGGTTACGAAAAAGGTTCAACGTACAAAGAATTGCGGTTTTGTAAGATATACTCGAAACCACTTCCAATTTTTCCAGATTTGACAGCTGTCAATAGCCATTTGGAAAAAACTTAACTACAATTAACGTAAGTCATTTTTGACATATGAAAAAAGCTTAATTTTCTTTAACGGAACCCTTATTACATTTTATCTTTATTGAATACAAAATATACCGAAATAACACCTGATAGAATGATTTTGAAAAGTAAAGTTGTTAGAGGTGCTTTTGATTTTTTTCGAGGTTTAGCTTTAGGTTGTTAGTTTAGTTCTCCAATTGTAGCGATAGTACTACAACTACATAAGGTGCAATAAAATAGTAATAAGATCTGCTGAGGATTACTTTAACAGATATTTTGATCGTCGTCAACTATCACAGCTAGCTTTTAAAAGACTAATATGATACTTTAGTAATTTATGATAGTTTTACCATGCTCAAAAATAACAAAAAAGACTACAAAAAGCTGTAGAGATCAGTATGGATGAAAATCCCAGAATTTCCATTAGAGACCACCGTTCTGGTGATACTGTTAAAAACAAATTTAGCCCATAAAAGTTTTTAGTATAGCAAACTTTCCATCCTGGGAACACTGAGCAATGTATGAAACTTTGTAAGTGGTTTCGGAATATGGAATGTTCAATAGTCATCATTTATGGTTGCAAGAAAACGAACGTATAAGACCAGAAATCAAGTTTGGGTTTAATGGGCTGCACCCTATAACTTTCATCTAGCTATAAATTACCTAAATAAAATATGTCCCAATTGTTGGGTAGGAAGACACATCTTTGGATTTTAGACTTTTTGGTGGCTAGCTGTAAAAGAAAAGGTTTATAAAGAAACCTATGTTAATATTGATGTGCGATTTGTAAGAAAAGCAACTATTTCAGTTCTAAAAAGATGCATGAGCTTTATAATTATGTCTGAATTTTCAATAAATCTTTTGTAAAAACTGGATAAATTATGGTAACCACACTATCAACGTTTTCATTTCCAAAAAAACCTAAATTTTTTCACACGTCAAAAACGACACGGGTGTCATTTTATTAAAAACAAAATTTCTTTTGTTCTTTTGAATACATCGTTTTCTGTTACAATTAATATTTATGAAAAACAAAAAATTGTTTTGAGTAGAGCAATTTTTTGTCGATTTAGACTTTTTTGAATATTCAAATCCTTGACATGGTCTAAAAATTCCCGCTCCTTAACTTTCCCGACAGTGCCCGAGGGAATAATCGAAGCGTCCAGGAAACGCGTTTTGACACCCGCGTCCGATAGGCGCCATTGAAAGCGCGCCGAACGCCACTGCGAACCGAACTGTTAAACTCCAGTTCAAACAATGGCGTATTGTTCCCAGCGCGGAATATGTGGGAATCTAGCGCGGCAAAATTTTAATTAATATTTGGTCTCGCCATTTTATACGGACGCGTTATCCACTTTTACGGCGCGCTATGCAAAGACCCAAAGGTCTGACGTCTATTCGATAACAATATCCGTGCACCCGCGAAATGTAAAAAAAATGGACGCGGAGATTGTTTTTTTTTAAACGACAAATATTGTTCATTTTTTGCAAAATCATCCGGCAGCGCCTAAAATATTTAGTTTAAAATAAGAGTCTTCGTCGCAGGTTCGGTAATGGGTCTCCTCTCGCCCTTGACCGTTTTAACGACCAGACATTTATATGGTCTGTTCATAGATATAAGAAAGTGACCAATTGCTTTGGAATGGGATTATCCAAGGGTGGTCATTAACATACAATGCAACAAGATTATTACCCAAAACTTCGGAATTTAAATTCAGGTAAAATTGTGGTCCGTAATAGAAAATAATTTTATACCTACCTGTGTTTAATATTCTTTGGTTTGGTATACTACTTAGTTTAAGTTTATTAGTAATCATTCTTATTTCGTGTGTAAAACAGCGTGTGTTGAATCGTGTGCGAATTATGCAAAATATGTGCTAGTCTAGTGCATTTAACACTATCTATGAGACAGGTCATTATCCCAAACAGTGGCTGTCCTCTACTTTTATCCCCCTGCCTAAGAAGACCAATGCAAAAAAATGTGAAGATTACAGGCTTATTAGCCTGATGAGCCATACCTTAAAAATATTTCTTAAAATCATACATCAAAGAATATACAAGAAATGTGAGAGAGACATGAGCCACTCACAATTTGGGTTCAGGCAGGGGCTAGGTACAAGAGAGGCGATAGTCGCAACACAAGTACTTGTCCAGAACTGCTACGACCAGAGAAAGGATGTCTGTCTATGTTTCATAGATTATGAAAAAGCTTTTGATCGCGTAAAACACTACAAGTTAGTCCAACTTCTTAAAGGGCTTGATATAGACCAAAAAGACATCCGTTGCATAAAGAACTTGTACTGGAACCAAACGGCACAAATAAAACTGGACAATACTATGTCGAACACCATACAGATTAGGAGGGGAGTGCGACAGGGATGTGTGCTGTCTCCACTCTTGTTCAATTTATATTCGGAGGCGATTTTCCAGGAGGCTTTAGAAGACGTGGAAATGGGAATCAAGGTTAATGGGGTTTGGATTAATAATATTCGTTATGCGGACGACACGGTCCTAATCGCTGACAATATACACGACCTACAACAACTGGTCAATAAGGTAGGAGAACAGAGCAAATCAATGGGCTTAAATATTAATACCAAAAAAACAAAATTCATGATCATATCCAGGAATCTAAACACGTTTCAAAACTCCACCATAACATTTAACGCTAGACCCATAGAAAGAGTGGACAAATTCAAGTACTTGGGTACCTGGCTTTTCGAAGACTGGACATCGGACAACGAAATAAAATACCGTATAGAACAGGCCCGACAAGCTTTCTTGAGGTTCAGAAGAGTGCTAACCTGCTCCGATTTTGACCTTGACCTAAGAATGAGATTCGTGAAATGCTACGTTTGGTCGGTGCTCCTTTACGGCATGGAGGGGTGGACACTGAAGACAACTACAATAAACAAATTAGAAGCCTTTGAGATGTGGCTACACCGCAGAACTCTCAAGATACCCTGGACGTCTAGATTGACCAACGATGAAATTCTAAGACGTGTTAACAAACCACGTGAACTTTTTGAATCAATTAAGAAGAAGAAAACGGCATATCTGGGGCATATCATGCGAAACAAAAAAATATCAATTTTTACAACTGTTGATTGAAGGCAAGATCGAAGGCAGGAGGGGGATCGGAAGAAAAAAAATGTCGTGGCTTCGAAACATCAGACAGTGGACTGGCCTGCATGATGTACAGACGTTGATACATATCGCAAGAAACAGAGAAGCAATGGAAAATGTTATCGCAAACATCCATTAATGGATACGCATTGGAAGAAGAAGAAGTGCATCTCAGGAGATGCTCCCGCCCAAATGTAGAGAACACTATTTTATTGACACTAAGGAAGTTATAAACAATGTTTATTTGACTAAAACTCCTTCCTCATGTGACACGACATTTATTTTCACGAAGATTATACCAAAAAGCAATTAATTGAGGTTCTACAAAGCCTGAACCTACAAAAGGAATACGTCTGTGATAATTATGCAAAAAAATCTAGGGCATACAACTTTAAGGCTTCCACCTTACCACTGTATATTTAATCCCATTGAACATGTTTGGCGCCAACTGAAATCTGCCATTCGTCGTAACAATGTTTTTCCCCGTATTAACTCCAATGTCCTCAAACTTATAGAAACCGAAGTTTTTAACAACCCTCCGCAAAGTTGGGCAAATTCTGTTTAACATATAGTAAAAGCAGAACAATCGTATATCCATATTGCAAATAATATAGAACAAATAATAATCAGAACAGGCGATGATAGCGATAATAATACTGATATATTATGTGAATAATTTTAAGTAATTTAACTAGGTAATAAAAATAATTTGTAATTTTATTTTAAATTTAAACATAAATACATACATAAACAAATAAATATTGTTTAGTATATTTCCTAACAAAACCCCAAATAATTAAATTCTAAGCAAAGTACGGACCTGTTCGGCGATATTTCATTCTTTCAGTTTGCCCGGGTCTTTCCTTAATTAGTATCAGTTAGTCACTTTCTTTTATCTATGAACAGACTTTACCTAGCCTCGCAACATATTCTATCAGCGACGAGTACGTCGTGTCTGTCCACATTCCGCGAGTTCTGTAGGTAATGAATAATAATAAGTTCTATAGATCGGTGGTGCTACTATACTATAAGTGTATTTTCTGCTATTCACGCATTTCGAAAATTTGTGTCCAGTTTCTCTATCTGGGCTACCGCACAAAGTATTTTATTAGAACTTTGTTGTTGACATCTCCAAAATTATTTATTAAAACTGTCCAGGGTCCTTTTTAAACTTTTTTATCCAATTTTAACCCATCTTTGTTTAAGCAGCAATGATAAGAGCAAGATGGTGCCCTTTTTCTTGTATAATTTTTATTTTCATGCACAACGGACTAGGGTCATAACATTTCAACTAAATAAGGATTATTATGAACAAAAGCTGATTTTTGTATCAAATTACGTTCTATTTGGAAAACAATCGACTTTTAGTTGTTTTCTGTCGACTTTGAACTTTCCTTTGTATATTTATATATAAATTATGTTACATCTTATGAGCCCCAAAATATTGTTTAATGTTTTTTCCCAGTGGTTCGTTTACGCACCAGTATTTTTTTGTATGTTTCGAGTTATTTTTTTTTTTGACACATGTAAGTGCAACAAAATAAATAATTTTAGAGCAAAAAATTATTTATTTTTTTTATGCTTGGGATAATATGGGTTAACAGATTAAAGACAAATATAATGATTATCGATCGACCCAGAAATAACAGGCCAGAAATCAGGAAATAAATGGTATAGATGTCGTTAATGAGTTCGTGTATCTTGGCTCTCTCATAACGAATTCAGGAGGGTGCACGGCAGAAATCAAAAGGAGGTCAGCGGTTGCCAAAGAAGCCATGGCTATGGTGAGCAGGATCTGGAATAGTCGAGACATAGCCCTATCTACAAAAATGAGACTCCCCAAAACCTTGGTATTCAACGTCTTAATGTATGCATTAGAGTGCTCGACACTCAAGGAAACAGACACAAACATGAAGAACAAACGAATCGATTTTAAACCAGTGAAAGATTAAAAAAAGACTGCGCACCATCATCTCCGAGCGAATTGCATCTTTTTTTGGACATGTCGTCAGAAGAAACGGACTGGTAAAACTCAGATATGTGGACCTCATTGTCAAGGAAACCGGAATACAGCTCCACGAATGTTTTAGAGCCGCTGAAGACAGGCGGAAATCGAAAGACCTCACAGATCACAGATAATGATGGCACGATAGACATAGTTTCGTGGAGAAGGTTATAATGTTCCTAGAACATTTAACGAGATCTAGGCACATCTGACGGTCTGTCAGCTTCCATGTTGGTTGTTCAATGCCATAAGGTCATTGGCTAAAACGAGATTTTAATGAATGGATCTTTTCAAAAATTTTTCATAGTTGCTTCATAAGTTCCTGTATAATCAGTGCAGGCAGGGGCTCTAGTAGCTATATGAGATTAAATCTTACGTTTTTTTTTTTCGAAATAATGCGTCGTGAATTAGTTAAGTTAAAAACCCGACACTTTATTCCTTAAATTGCTGTTTTTTTTTTAGTTTAACCTTTAGAATAAAAAATAACAATATCCACAATGATCCTGCCTTCTATATACAGTGTGTCCCACTTAAGAACTGTACACCACTGTAAAATCTTTGATTTTTTGTTTGATAGGTCTCCGAAAAATACACTTAGTACTTCCTTCTTCACTCTCTTTTGTTAAATAGTCTCAGTTGGTCATGACTTTAAGTTGGAGCAATAAAACAAACAAGGATTTAGTGTGTTTTTGAGATATCTATCCAACAACAAAAAATCTCAAAATTGAACCATAAACAAAGATTTTACAAGGGTGTACGGTTTTTAAGTGGGACACACTGTACATATACCCATTTGTTGTTTATATACAATACAATATTATATAATATTGTTCATGTCTAATCTCAAAAACCTACCTTTTAGGCAATTTTAAAAAAATGAGAGAGTGTTTTAGTCAGATTACCTTTTAGAACACTAATGAATTGTGCATTTTGTGTGCTCACTAATTATATTTGTCTGTAAAGTAATAGTTGTTTAGTTACTTCTCAATATTATTGTCTCCATGTGTTGTCAATTTCCATGGATCGTATTTTTTTAGTGGCTTATAACTATGTAATAATAACGATTGCATTGTTACGAAAACGGTATGAGTATTGAGGCCGTGAACGCCTTTAGATCGTGATCACTCAGTAGATAGAAGTGATCCCCCTGCAATTCGTGCCCGGATATCGGTCATAGTCACACGTACGGCGAACGCAAGACGTATGCAGCGAAGAAGATAAACGGTTTACGTTCGGAACTTCCTCAAAGTCATTATTAACTGTTTGACCCGGCTTCCTAAGCTGTAGGAAATTCATTTTGCCTAACAAAGTTTGGCCCAATGTCTGGGCACCGACGATGAGAACGTCGTTCCAAATTCCAATGTCGATCCCTGTTTATCGACTTAATACGCGCAACTTGGTTTACGGTCATATCCATTATCGATTTGCCCAGTTCCGAACTATTATTATATTTTTTTTCGAACCGCATTGTTGTATTCAGCAGTAAAAATGCGAAGCCTATATACCAGACGAAAATTATATCGGTATTTACATACAGGGTGAGTCGGAAAAATGGCTAAAGAAATATACAGTCGGTACGATTTGTGATGGCATAGTCGGTAATAAAATTCCAGAAAGAACAAAACAAATTATTCATTCTGCTTCCGCTTATACTTTAACAGTTCTTGTGAATATCTATCCGATCAACGCAACGCAAACAATCAGTTAACTGTACGCCAATACTCAAAGAAAGATAAATAAAGATAGATCAGGCTGTTCCTTAATGATATGTTACATAAACTGTTGCTCGAGAACTTTGTGCATGCAATGCAAACAATACCAAAAAAATCAGAAAATTAAAAAATATATATCAAACCGTATAAAGTATAATTTGCCAAGATTAAAAATACAAGCAAACCAAATTTAGTTTATATTCTATTCAAATCTATGGAATTAAATATACCATGTTGAGGAGGCAATCTTAAATTTTCAGTTTCTCTTGTAATTTTTGACAATTTTTACCAACTCACATTTTACACACATTTTCTGCGAAATTAATGCGCTTACTGAGCAGCCAATTGATATTTATTTCTTTTCTTGTACGATGCATTTGGTTACACTCTCCTTAAGTCTAGAATGATATCGTGCATTATCCATAACAATTAAAGAGAGCCTTTCGAGTTTCGGCAGCAGTTTTTCAAAAATGCGACCCTGGTTTGTGCTCTCTCTACACTGGGGAGAAATAAACAAAGGTAGGTCTTGCCATTTTTAGTATACGAGGAGAAGCAGATAAGCTTGGTTTTATGACCAACTACGCCATTGCAACTGGTATCGACTATATTTATCTATTCATTAAGTATATAAATATATAGTTTCTTTTCTTCTTCAACTTGGAAATACGAATGCTTGAGCTGTTCTTTTTTTAAATTTTTAAGTTACATCTCAATGTGGATCTTTATCAAGAATCTTAGTGATAATTTTAATGATTTAGGGAAATTCAACTGACTGACATGAATATTTTCACTTTGAACAACCTCAATCAAAGAACAATACGAGCATTATATATAAATAAATCTCCCATTTTTTCGCATATTTTGTTAAAACTTGGTATGCTCAATTCGTCTGTTATACTTTTCGCATAAATTTTATAATTAAAAGCGCCATACTAGAAAAAAAAAAGATCTATTCAATTTAATAAAGGTCTTACATTGCATGATTTCTTATTTTTTGTTTATTTTGCGATTATTGTACAGGGTGGCCACTTAAAAAGGACACTCGGTCCTATCACGAAAAGTATCTCTCCTAAAGATTTGGGTTGAAAAAACTCATAATTAAAGAAGGAATTATCTTTAACTTTCTAGAATGGTCGCCAGGGGGCGTAATGACGATCTTCAATTTTAAATCCCGCTTTGTGAGGTACAATCCTTTTATTTTTATTTTTTTTTGCTCTATCTCTTAAAGGACAGAGGTGGTGGTTATTCGAATATTATCGGAAGTAGATGTCAATAACTTCAGTATTTTGTCGATCTTGAAGTTGTTGCAAAAGACCCTTCTTCGGTCATCAACTCCGCCCTGAATGAATTGATTTCAATTCCTTGTATCGCTCGTTTTGCGACATTACGGCACATAAAATATATTCTCTTCATCGATATTACTTTCATTTCAGGAAAAGATGGCTAAATAAGAGTGCGACGCACTACTGAAAACCGAATGTCGATATCTCTTTTCTAACCTAGAGTAGCACTGAAGACTCAAAAAATACAATCCAGAGTACTAAAGTCCGGAGAATGCACTGGACATTGGACAGATCCACCCATTAAGGAGATTTCTTTTAAATTATGCCTTCCATTTGTTTTTTACACTTATTAAAGGGGCGTGCACGGGAATTAACGAAGAAAGGAGGCAGGAAGGAAGAAATTATATATATATATTTTTAAATTATACCCAAATACCTAAATGTAAATTTTAAGAATTTTTTAATTAAAATAAAAAAAGGGTGTTATTTACTAAAAGTTATTATTAAACTAAAAGTATTAAACAAAATATGTGTCGTACATAGACTTCTTGGCGTATGGAGCATTCCTTTTTGTCAATTTTCAATAAAATATGAAAATGTGGAAAACTGGGAGATTTATAAAAAACATATTTTTTAAATAAAGTTCAACGTATTTTAAAAATCTGAAAATAATGAAAGTCGCACATCGTATCGATCTACCCCGTATATCATGAAAATAAATATTTTTGCACTTTTAAGGGAATGATTTTGTTAACGAAAAATTAACAATCACTTGGAAAGTAGTATTCGAAAATGTTTCTTAATTTGTTAATCTATTTCGTCATTTTTTTCTGTCTCTGTTTTCTCATTTCAATCCCCGCACAAAATACCGTATTCCAAGGACTCAAAATGTCGCCCACACTAACGCTACGGATTAATAGGTACTAATTACTAAGATCGTATCTAAAGGGCACTGGGGTATGTTTTCGTGATCGTACAAAAACCTCAACCTCTATGGTATAGTATAACTCTAACTAGTGCGGTACGTATTGTTTACGTATTAAGGCAACAGACGTTAGTTACAAATAATGTGCTAACCGTGTTAAATAAATGAAACGATGTCTATCACTATGTGCAAAGATCAAATAGCTAAAATACGTCCCCTCCGAAAAAACCAGTCTAACTATAGTCTACGATGTGTCTAATAACGGATTGGGCCTATACGGAACCTAAAAATTGAACGAGTTTTAATTTTCGTAATACCTAGCTCGATCAATTTTCGGTGATAGCGCGCACAGGCCATGGCGGAAAATATTTCAAAAGTCCGACGTTACCTCCAAAGTAAACCACACAATTCACTCGCAAAATCTCTAAAACTTTGTTGTTTGAAGGTAAGAGACTTTTAATTATTATTAAACTTATCGCTGTGGATCTAAATTGCCCAAAACAAACTCAAAATTTAAGATTTCCAACAGCGCCTTCTTGACAACACTTCTGCTGTTGTCGTGAGATCAAAGAAAAAATCAAAGTCGAAAAGTAAATAACATTTGCGATGATCAATATTGATTCGTATCAGACCATAGAATATTAAAAATTTGATAAAACACCAACTTTTAGTTAACCACTAGTAAAAGCGTGGTTACAACAATAACCAACGTAACCCCTTTGTTTTACTTTGCCTGCTGATAACTAACCAATGTAGCGGGATATCAAACAACACAACCAAAGATGTTTTTCGAAGATGAATTAAATTATAAAATAAAAATTGATGAATATATTAATTAGATCGTCTTACTAACATACACTCGACTCCAAAAGACATACTAGGTGAGTTGAAAACTAGATCCCTTATAAGACATGAGTAGATTTTTATTTTGTTTACTTTTGATTTTAGATTCAGAACTAGGAAGAAATTACGAATCTAGTTGACCCGTTTTCAACGAATTCATTGCAGTATGATTAACATTCCATGGATAACTAAGTAGTATTTTTAAAAGAAATTAGAAATGAACCAATTATGAAATACAACCGTAACAATCTTTTTGTAAGAAACTAACTTTCCAGTGGTGCATAAGTCAATCATCACTTGCCGTGTTGGGAAAAGGAGCTAGCAGTTCATTTTATAGTTAACAATGTTTAAGTTAGAATATTGATAATTAACTAAAACTCAATACTCGTTCTTAATCAACACGAGGACGAAATTCTCCTGCAATTTTCTGAAATTATATTGATAGATATGACAATACGGTCGTTTAGAATGTGATTTTAGCGATGTGTTAATGTCTCCTTTGGATGTAACGTCGTTGTTGCGAGGTTCGAGCCGCTAGCTCGTCCTCGAAAAATTACTGAAAATGACATCAGACGTGACAACTTACCAGCTGAGCTTCACGTTTGGATATATCGTCACAGCCATATCAGTGGTGAATCGATCCTGCAACAACATCGTATAAATTGCGTTTGTCCATAATTTCAAAACAAAATAATATAAAAAACGTAGTAACAAAAAGTCGTCCAAGAAGAGTGACGATATCACCTTAGTAGAGCATTGGTTCAAATTATGTATTATGATTATTTAAAAATAAATACGTCGATAACTATCTAAATCCGACATTTTACCATTTTTCAATCGTGGGATCATTTAAACTGAAGTGGAAATGTGGCAGTTGTTAAACAAACGTTGAATAAATGTGACAATAAAGGCACTAAAGTCTGCTAAGAAACTTTTATTATCCTACTATAAATATTAAAAACGTCTTGACTTGTTGAGTTTTCTAAACTTTTCACCTGCAATAAAAGGGATTTCGATAGTGAGAAAGCGCTGCATTCTATAAAATCGAAGTGCCACCCGCTGGTCAGTCAGTCGCAAAAACAAACCGTGCAACATAAAATATAAATTATCAGTAAAGTGTATAGTGAATAGCACTATGTAAATAGTTAGTGATTTTGTTATGTTTTAATTTTACCGTAGCGTTTGACGATCCCGAACGTTTCGTCCTTTTGTCTCTCGCAGGAAGGGGTATGGGGTAGTATGGGGTTTAGAGTTCCGCATTATCGCCGTTCGAAATCGCAAATCGGGTCAAACGAGCGAAATGAATTTGAATCCGTGTTTGTTCTGGGTTTTTTAGATTCCGCGTTTCAATTTTCCAGGCTTCGATCCCCGAAAGCCGTTGCGACGCTTTAATTCCGGACACTACGTCGTAAAAATCGGAAAGAACAGACTTTTTTCCCCCTGTGTCGGAATGCGACTTAATTCGATTTTGTATGTGACTATTAATATATTTTCAGTACGGAGATTTTAAAAATTGGGCGAAAGACATCGATTATTTTAAAAATTGAAATTTTAAAACGATCGTATCTCTGTAATAATAAATTTGCCATCGAGGTGTACAAAATCCAAATGACAATTTTAATTGAATTTAACGAAATTTTGGTTGTGACCGAAATTGCGTAGTTCAGCTCATAGGAAAAATGAATTCATTATAAGATACCAACTCTGCGAAATCAGACACAATCAAACACATGACATGATGAAAAATATTCTTAGATTTTTGAGCACATTACGTTTAAGTTAATCATTTATAAACAATTAATAATAAAATAATAATAAATAAAAAATAAAGTAAATATTTTTATCAACATCAATCAAATTTCATTGATAATATGTTTTAATTTTTTCATCTTTTTTTATGTAGCTTTGATGGTGCAATTTTTCCTTAATTTTCGGAATTATTCACTAAATGTGTTAAACATATGACGAAAAAAATTACTTAATGTAAGTCAGAAAAAAATTACGAAACTTTTTGAAAACAATTTAAAAAAATATATTTTTTGTGTCCGCACTGAAAATTTATGAATTTTAAGATTATATTTTTAAAACTAACATTGACACTGACACTGACAACACACTTTACCACGTTTTCAAAATAATTTTTTTTTTCACTATAATACTATACTTACGATAAAATACAAAAATTATTTTTAAAATCGGTGAAATCCGTTAAAACTTGGGATTGCGAAAACTGGGACACCAAAATTGCTAGGGAGACAAGTCCCCTCTCAATGCTGCCAAATAGTACTTACTAATTTGGGAAAACTATCTAACAGCTCAGCTTAGAGATTATGATTACATGGTTTGAACGTAACTGATTTTATAGAGCCGCTCACTTAAGAAGGAAATAGTATATTAATTTTTCAACGAAACTTCCACCGGCTACTGTAATAGTATTTATAAAACTTCTGGATTTCTCTAGCGTCCATTTTTGTTTACTCGAACTAGCTAACGTTTCGCCAATAACCCTGTTGGCTTCTTCAGAGCTTGACTCAAACAGCATGATTGGCGAAACGTCAGCAATTTCGACTCCGCAAAAACCGACGCAGGAGGAATCCAGAAGTTTTGTAAAAAGTATTTATTAGTTAATTTACGTATTTAATAACTAATTTAATTATTTTTATTTTAATATTGAGACTGGGACGACTCATGGTATTTTTTATATATTTTTAATTTTAATAATTTTTAAATAATTTATTATTTATCAAAATCAGTAAAATTGGTAAAAAAATATTTGAAAATCGGTAAAAATTCTGTGAAATCCGTGAAATCTGTGAAATCCCATGGTTGTATGAAGTCGAGTGTACCCCTTTTCGATGGTGGTTTGCCCCTCGCAATAAAAAAGGAAAAATGTTTGCTAACGTGGTCTCTGGAAACCGAAAACCCGTATTCTTAAAATCGGGAGAAAGGATTCTATTTTTCCAAATTTCTCAACACTATATCTAACTAACCAAAACTAACCTAACCTCTTTAATACAGAACGGGGAATAGTAGTTCAACAACTAGTGCTATTATTACACTTGATTGTTGTAAGACAACTAGTATTTAGGATAGTAAGATGATAAATAAGCCTCAAAAGCATATTCAAAATCGACAGTGATATTTTGCCAGTGCGCAAGTTGGTTAAGGCCCTTCATTATTATTGCAATATTTGGCTAGATATTAATATAGTAGTAATTTCAAGTCAACAAAAACTGAAGCAGAAGGAATCCAGAAGATTTATGAAAAGTGAAATGGCAGCCAAACGTCAAATAAAGCAAACTGTCAAAAAATGTTAGCAAAAAATTACATCATAGCTATTTATGTAACCAGTTGCGACAAGCGTCAACGAGTGTAACAAAAGAATGCGACCGACACAACGGATTTTCGCAACTTATAGATGCGCTTCGGCAAAACTTTTGTGTAAGATTTTTAGGCGTCTTTGTGTTTAATTTTTGTGTTTTACTTGTACTTCATTCGAACAAAAAAAACGATCTCTTCGAAACACTCGCTTTTCAAAAATTATCGTTTACGTTCCCGCCATATTTTTGCCATCGGCGAGCCGTCAAGCGGTCCCGACGCCGTTACGAAAATAAATCAACCAATTAAAATACCTCTCGCGAAACATTTAATTACGTCAGCAGACACTTGTGATTTTCGAAAAAAAAAAGCGGGCCGCGAGGTGCGAAAACGCTTTTTAAAAAAAATGGGCCGGCGCGCGAGTGATTTCTGGAGCTGCCAACCTACCGGGAAATAATTAATACCATTCGGCTAGGTCGCCGATTTATTAATAGACCGGATCGGTTATATTTATGTTTTGGGTATAACGTACCCGCGGTATTTTTGAACTGCCGCCGTACTGTTTACAAGTGTTTACAACTTTTGGCAAAACTCGCGAGGTCTTCAAACAGAGAGTGTTTATTTATCTGCGGCCTCGCGAAACGTTTACGGACCACTCTGGACGAGGGTAAAAAATATTAAAGGAACGCGTCGACATTTTAATATACGGCGCGGCCCATTCGAAAAATTCCGGACGCCCCTGTAAATTGCATTGCGTTTTTCTAGGAGCTTTTGTCTTTGGAACATTAAGGATAAAGCGTAATAAATCGAGTTCCACTAGATATAAAGCAATTAAAAAATATATACAGGGTGTTTCAATACAATTGTGAAAAACTTAAAGGGGTGACTCCTTGTTGAAGTAATGGGTAGTTTGTTATATAAAAGTCAACCATTGGGGAGATTTAGAGCTACAAATTTGTTTTGTATTTTTTATTTTAAATAGAAAACATACAGTATAAAATAAATAAAATCTTAAGGAAGTATTACTATCATAGAAACACACTTTTTTAGTATTTTTCATTTGCATTAGACTACCCCTATTATTTTTCTTAACTAAATTTAAGCAAAAGCTGATGCGATAACATAAATATATATTTGTATGTTATGTTATATTTAGAAATTTTTCACAAAAAAATAAAATGTAAAGCATTTGAAGAGGCAAAAAATACTTTAGAAAAGTAAATTAGTTGGGTGCTGCCAAACAGTTACATTTTGAATCAACATGCATCAATCAATCATCCATCCAACTAATTTATTAATGTAACTAAAATCAAAACACAATAAATAAGCAAGACACCCAAAGCAAAAAATGCATTTTTTATAGTTAAGTGTTAAAATGGGTTGATTGCGATATATTCATGCTTGACGGCTCGAAAATGTCAAAAAAATCGCCGAAACGTAAAAGGCAATTTTTTAAAAAGGATTGATCAATTTTTAGATAAATAATAAATAAAATACAAGTAGAAAATCGAAAATAAGCGTTAAAAATAAAACATAATAAAACTAAAAAATTTAAGACAAAAATTAAGCAAATTACCGGAGAGAATGTAAAAGATGCGAAAACCCCTTTTGTGTCACTCGCATCCCTTTGTTACACTCGCTCCACTTGTCGAAACTGTTTGTACGCCTGTACATACAAGGGTCAAAAATGTTTCAAAATAAAATTTAAAATAAATAATATATATTTGTTGTCTTTGTATCAGTTGTTCCTTAAATTAAATTAAGAAGAATGATAGGGATAGTCCAAATCAATCCGCTATACTCATTAAAAAAAAAATAGAAAAATATGCAGAAAGTATGTTTTCATAACAATAGTAGCATAAGACCTGTTCTCCAATACTCATCCACAGGTTGGAACCCTATTTACAGTAAATACTATGTCAGAATAGAAAGCATACAAAAAAAACTGTTTAACAACTTTAACTTCAGAGGTAGGTATTTTTATTCGTACGAAGGAAACTTAAAATATTATAACTTAAGATCGCTTGAAACTGGAAGAAACTGTAATGAGGTTGCTTATTTTTACACAGTTGTAAATAATTTTGTAAATTATTCTTATTAAATCAATTATTTGAGCTTCAACGGTAATCTATATCCATAACTGCGAATGAAATTGACATTTTCTACTGCCCTTGCCTGTTGGTCCATTTTTAAGCTCCTACATTTTCAGATTCATAATAAAAAATCCAGGTCGTTTTATTACTTCGAGAAAAAAATAACTGAAACTGAGTTAAAATCCCTGGTTTTTTAGAATTAAGAAAAAATGATATTCTTTCAATTAAAATTTCAAAATTTACTCACCTAAGAGCCACAAAAAAATGCGGGAACCTATTAATAATAGGTATAACAAAAAATACTCATGTTTCCAGTTCAGTTATTTGATTGCTTTGCAAACACAAAATTGCCTGCCAATTCCAAAGAAAAAAAACAATTGGCGTAGAGTTTTGGGTAACGCTATACAAAATTATTAGTTAGTACACACAGAACACAGAAGAAGATGAGAAAAAAGCCTAAATATCACAAAAACATATTGCAATGGGTTTCGTTTATATAGATTTACATTCCCACCAGCAATTAAATATCTGGGCAGACCAGCTGGCCGTTAATCTCGTCGCGGTACTTTTTGGCAAGAAAAATTCGGTGACCTTTTCTTTGGAATAATTTAACCAAAATTCGCATTTCGTCCGCGAACGAATAAATATTTACTAAACGCCAAAATAGCTGCGCGCGAGTATACGAGAGGCTAGCGTGTCAGTTAATTTCTTGTCGTGACAATCGGGCTCTCTGTTTTATTACCGTGCAACGCCGTATTCTTTGAAAATTAATTAATTGCTTTATGGTCAATTAGTTAACGAATAAACTAGGGAAATTTCGGAAAATGAGCCGTTTACAATTCGGTCCGCGACGCTAGGTGCTTCTGGTGGTATGGTGTGTCTCGAAGTATACCGTCTTTGCACTGGCCATCCCCCAAAAATTACGAGGTTCATATACCTATTATTACTGGGTAAACACAACAACTAATAATTTACTGATAACAAGAAGCTTGAAAAGAGACATGTTTACTTATAAAAACGCTAATTTTGATAAGGGATGTCAACAGTGAAGTGAAAGTCATCAAAACCAGATTGTTGCTGACTTGGATAAACTGACAAGGAATCTAGAAGTAGACAAAACCAATATATTCGCCGTGCCATCGAAATGGGAGTTATATAAAACAACGTTGACGTATATATAAGAGGGGTCCCGTAGCTTTTGCCGCCTCCGGCATTTCGATCGCCACTCTTTTTTATTTTTCCAAGCATACGCGCTCATGGCTGACTCTATCTTCCATGCTTTTAAAAACACCGCTAATCCACGAGGTTATCGGTCCTTCCCGTTTCCGTTTCTTTACTGGGCAATATTGGAATGTTCGCTTTGGCTGTTTGTCTTGTTTCCATTCCTTCTGATGTTGAATGTATTCTTTCAGTCCTTGAATTCTATTCTTTTCTTTATTTTTTCTGTCATTTGCCAAAACTCCGAACCGTAAGTTAGGATGGATTCTACTATTGCAACTACTACTAATCCACCATTGTTTTTAAAGAGAGTTGGTTGTTGATCCTTTGTTAGAGACTATACTTCCCAAATATTTGTACTCTTCACATTTCTGTAGTCGTCTGATTTCCAGATCCATATATATTCTGTTTTTGTCATACTCCATTATCCATATTCGTCATGCAATTTTCTTACCATATATCAGCGTCTTCTTCGCAGCTTGCAAGTATTGCTTGGGGCGCAAAAAAGGGTTGGCCGATAGGCCTTGAGACCCATTATGTACATTTTTGTCACCAGTTGCAGAAGGCTTCCTGAACATAAAGTTAAATAAAGTAAGTTGCGCTAAATGTGTGTGAGAATGTATTTCCTATCTTCACCGTGCATTCTGGATTTTTGTGTATGCTATATAGCTCTTTCATACATTCCTTGCTCATATCAGATTCATTGAACGTATCAAATAGAGGTATCAATGGTACTGTGTCGTAGGCCGTCTCAAGATAAAAAAAAAAACCATATTCCGCTTCTATCCTTTTTTTAAGATACGACCATACAACCTTCCCAAAAAGCTTGTCACACTTAGGCCACATGATTTTCTATTACATTTTTATATGCTAATATATGGCCAGTTTCAATCGGATGGGATATTGTCACATTTAATTTACTAATAGGAAATTAAAAATTGTAAATCTGCAAACGGATATATGATTTGCATAGATAAAACTTGGTTCGATACACACCATACAGTATACAAAGGATGGATTGATTTCAGTAATAACTGTCAGACAAAAGCACCTTCATACAAAGAAAGAAAATTTTGTATATATTGTATATATGTCATTCTATTAGTACTAATGTGATTTTATTATTATTTTTATTATTATTATTTATTTATTTATTAAGATAATTACCGCCAAAAGCCAAGACGATATATTTTAAGACACACCATACCGGAGCACAACCGGTGCGGATAATTTTCTAGTTTTAAAAGATTGGAAAGGGGGAAGGGAAAGAAAAAACCCTTAAATTTAGAAAATACAAATTAATATTGACATCAGTTTTTTGCTATCAAGTCAAAAATATTTAATTTAATAAATATTTTTAAAAAATTGCAGTAAAAAAAAATAAATACACACAGAAATTTTAAAAATAAAAATTAAAAAAAAAACAATTAGGATTACTGAATGGATGCAATGGGAAAGTTAGTTATAATTAACAAAATTCAAAATTAAACACAATAAATTTAACGAGATATTCAAATTAAATTAAAAGTAAAAACATTATAATTTTGCTTGACTGAGGAACCAACCAAATGATAATTTGAAATTGAAAAATTAGGAACGAAACACCTCATTTTTGTGGGCACCCTTCCTCAGAGGAAATACGAGGAAATATGGGAAGATAATAGGAGATAATGGTAACATGAAGGAAATCATACCAATTTAGCTCGTAAACCAAGCCGAAGTTTACAAGCCCAAAAATAGTTATACTTTTTTTACTATAGGAGTATAAACACTATTTCATTAATTTTTTCGTAAATCTAGGTAAAAACATTAAACCAAGAAAATTTATTCCACGACTCCCAATAATATAAGTTTCTGTTTACCACATATACGTAAAATTTGAACCAATATTATTATTTTAAGTGAAATTTACGTTCACACTTTAACATTACAGACTCCTCTATCAAATGAAATTAAATGAAATTATGTGGTCAATTGAAAAGGTGTAGCAGCATTTAAAGACTTTTCGGCAAAATCCAAAAACAATCCAAAACAAATTGTTCCACCTCATTTTATCTTCCCTTGACGACGGAGTCACTACCCCTTGAAATTCTTATATAAAAAAAAAGGTTGAGTGATTTAGACATTATTTAGAGAAATAATAGATAAATGCAAGTAGAGTTCTCCAAACAGTATAACACTTTTACGACATAATCCGGTTTTAACTTTGGTAAATTTGGTTTAACCGCAGGCCTACCTCGCTGACGGATTTGAGTGAGATCCTTCGATTAATATTAGTCCATGCAGTGAAAATCCATTCTTACTTTAAAATATGTATTATAAATATAAATTTAGCTACAAAACAATTTATTTATAAAAAAAAAAGTTATTCTACATCAAAATAATCACTAGCGTCACTGGATTCGTCCCCCACATTAACCATTAATGCTGCCACTAGTAGACTTCGGTAAACATACAGATATTGTTTCTATTTCACTTCTAATTAATTCTATTGAACCAGAATTAAATTTCGGCGAGGTGTTGTTTGTTCTTAAACACCATATCAGTTCTATCTGATTAAAACTGCAGTGATATCGTGGAAGACGGACAACTTTGAATCCACATTATACTTCGTTCCCATCTTAAGAACTTCTAATGACTGCTTCTTTGTGTAGCAATTTTCAAAATACAAATCGAGCTATCTCAAATAGGGACTGTTTAAAGAAGATTGTTAAAAATTAAAAAAAAAATCCCTGCTCTTAAAATATAACAGTCCGCACGGCATATCTTAAATACGGCCCTGGCTTGTTGTACACGTGCTGAAAAGAATGGTCCCTTCCGCTTACAACTAACCAAAACTATAAAAGATAAAAACGATATATGGTTTGAAGAACTCTACGTATATTTCAAAAAGCCAAAGCTATATCTGACATAAAGGATTAAAAAAATGTTTTTTTTTTACAGTTTCTTTATACCAAAAAACGAAACAAAAAATATTGCTTGAAAGGAAATACGGGAAATATTTAGGAAATAGGGAGAAAAACGGAAAAATATAGAGAAATACGTGGATATATGTGAGTGATACGAGAAAGTACGGGAAATATTCACCCAAATTTTCTTTCCCCCACGATGTGGAGTATCAGCGAAAGTTTTAAGGCCGAACCGAGTTGATTATACCTAAAAAAAGTCATCAATTTCGAACAACGTCCCAAAAGCGACCGCATTAGCGGAATTGCCCGCGAAATCTCCCGGCCATAACCTTTCGTTTCAATTTACGGGAATGCTCGGAAGTTTGTAACGAACGACGACCAATCTGCCGGTTTCTTGCACGTTTATCACCATTACCGACGCATCCCCGATTGGCTACAAATCAAATCGGGGTCCCCAAACTTCATTTGCACCGAAACCGATTGAAACCACCCTTCGGCAGAGCTCGCACATTTTTTTCCAACAAAAAAGTCAGTGGCATTAAGTAAGGACGAAGACGATTACGGAGCAGCTTAATGAATTGGTCTCGGCGTGTCTGAGCACAGAGGCAACAGGGGGATGAAAAAAGCAAACCCTAGAAAAATCGCATTTTATTTCGACCCTGTATAATTAACCTAAACCCATGGTTTCGCATGTTCACCCTTCAGTTGTGGTGTGAAGTAATATCAAACTAAGCGATCAACACCACTGGCTAGATTTATTCGGGTGCGGAACATTCCGGCGCATTCGCCAGACTTCACTAGATAGTTCGAGATTCGCTATTTTTCGGGCTCGCCGTAGTCTCAACACGTCGAATTTTCGAGATGGTAGCAAAGTGCTGAATGTTCAAAGTGACGTGACGTACAGAGAAAATTATACGTGATACAATAATAGATAAATAAACAGAATGTTTAGGATAGGATAGGAAAAAGTAAAGTATGCAACAAGTTCGTTTATTAAAAACTCGTGAGTCAAATGCCGTTTACCGCACTTGTTGCGTAATAATATACTATTGCAGAAACGTATACGGCTGAAACTATATAAGTATTAATAAATTTCAACTATGTTAATGTAATTTTAGAAATGCCGAAGGTGCCTTACTAGTTTCCTTCTACTCAGTATGTACCTCTAAGCAGAGGTTGAGGCAATCCCTGTAGAACGAGACGACTTGGACTAGAGTTTTGGAAGAACGCGAGTGATCTACAAATTAGTTTGGTTATACAGTATGACCCAAAAGCTTGATATGGGCCATTTTTCTCGCAAGCCCCTGTGGAATACGATTTGGCAGATAGGGATACAACATGACTTTATATTCATTGGTGATATTAGCCAAATTGTCGGACCTACCCTACATCAAATATGGGCATAACTTTTGTGTTTTTCTGGGTTTACCAAGTATTTTAAATTTTTTTGGTAGGTGGTCTCTACCTTTCTATAAGTTAATAGAAGCCAACCATAAATGTTAAATAACAATATATATATTAAAATGGCAGTAGGTATATGACCTTTCCTGGCACTATTTAAAGTCCTCGATAAACACATTTGACATTTTGTGGATTGTACGTCCAATAAAATTATTACGGAAATACTAGGCGGAAGGAATAATTATTAAAATGCTTGTGTTTTAAATTTTTGTTTTGAACCAACCATTTGAACAGTTTTACACCAAAAAAAGATAAGGTAATAAGGATCCTTATTATCGATATAAAAATCACATCATTCAAACGAAACAGCTATTTGTCCTTTCGACATTCGACCGTCTGCTACATCCAGATTTAGCAAGTGAACAAATGTTTAAATGAACGAATATAACGAACGGCGTTCGGGTTCGGGCCGGGGGGAATGTCAAATTTGAAACTTATTTAAAATGATTTATCTTGCTAAGTAAACATTTCATTACTTTTCTTAAACAGCAATTCAGTTGATTGTGGGTAGTAAATTCATAGAGTAATGCAGAACAGGAACGTAACCCCTTAACAAATAGTTTTTCACGACGACTTTATATATTATTCATGCAGAAGGTGGAACAGAACGAGGTAAAATTGATTTAATATTTTATAGTAGCTCACAAAAAAGGCATTTTGCATGTTTAGTGCAGAAACGTCATATTTTATAACATGATTCAATTTATAGGATTAAAGGTTAATAAATATATGTATATTCGAGTTATTGAAAAATGATATCTCAGAAGCACAGAAACAAAATATCAAGCATCAGGAAAAGTTGAAGAGAATGGTGTATTCATCTTAAGGAAGGGACAACCATCATGAACACTTGAAGGACCAAATACAAGACAGGAGTTGCAAGCATGTATAAGAAAGGATACCAAAAGAATATATGCAATAGACTCGCGACAAGGTAAAGAAGTTATTAGTAATAAAAATATTTGTAGAAATATGTAGTACATTACACTGTATGACTGAAATTATATAAGTATTAATAAATTCCAATTATGTTAACGTAATTTTTGAAATGCCGAAGGTGCCTCACTTCCTTCAACTCAGTATGTACCTCTAGGCAGAGGTCAAGGCAATCGAATGTACCTGTAGAACTGAAAGACTTGACTAGAGTTCTGGAAGCATGCGAGTGACCTAGATATTAGTTTGGTTATACAGGGGCAAAAAAGCTTTGCTTGGCAATTTGTTGGATCTACCCTTAATCAAATCAAACCCTTAATCAAAATTTTGATTTTTTTCTGGGATTAGTAATTATTTTATATTTTTTCGGTAGGTAACCTCTACCTTTGTATAAGTTAATAGGACCCACCAATAAATATTAAATAATATATATATATATATATATATATATATATATATATATATATATATATATATATATATATATATATATATATATATATATATATATATATATATATATATATATATATATATATATATATATATATATATATATATCAAAGTGCCAATAGGTATATGACCTTTCTTGGTAATTTTTGAAGTCTTGAATAGATACATTTGACGTTTATTAAAAAAATTACTGGCCACTCCTAATAAGGTGTATAAAAATAGAAAATATTATTATAGGATTTTACTTGGACAAGGCACTGTGGATGTCAAATACAAGGAAATGTGGATGGAAAAAAAAAAGGGCGGAAATACTGTTTTGGGAATAATTATTACAATTTTTGTTTCATTTCAATCATTTGAACATAACAGAGAACAACAGTAGAAATATTTTCTGCTACACCAATTTAACAAAATATTTGATGGGGCCCCTAGGGACATTTCTGGGCCGCTCTGTTTCACCATAAGTACATTTTTATGTGATTCTCATGTGGCTATAGGAAATGCCCCCGTCTTATTTGTAAAGTAGGCTAGGGGTAGGGGCCCATGAATGTGTATTATCCCAAGGTTCACTCGTAACTGGCTAGAACAAATTGCACAGTGAATTCAGTCAGCTAATCAGTTTTATTTCCATCATCAGCTGTAAACTCTACCTATTTTGCTAAAAAATGAAATTTGTTGTTGGACATTGTCATTCATAAATTTTTTATAAATTTGATTCGATAGACGTCAACAACACCTTAGCCGGTAGCTGTAATAAATAGGGGGCGATAATGACAACAAAATATTCAAAAGATACTCACAGGTTAATAAAAAATTCATGTGTCTTGTGCGGATTTAGCAACCGATGTACGTCCTGTCTCTTTAAAACAAGCAGCACCGTTTTCCTAATTCGTATTCGGATTATACCTATCTATTATCGACTGTCAAATTGCAAAGTCTGCCATTAGACCGTCTGCTACATCGAGATCCCCCGCGAGGCGAGACTCACCGAGACTTTCCGAAACGAGACCGAACGTCGTTCGGAATTTTCGACAATTTTAAAGTGTCGAATGTTCAAAGTGACATGACGTACAGCGAAAATGATACGTGATACAATAATAGATAAATAAACAGAAAGTTTAGGATAGAACCAGCGATTTTTATAGGGATATCAAATTTAATACTAAAATTAAACAGGAATGCAGTTAATTGCAGGTAGTAAATTCAAAGGGTTAAAATAAAATTGACCTATATCTTTTTTGAAACAATAACGCATGGGAATTCACGTTTCCTGTGAGGATTTAGAACCCGAGGTACGCCCTGTATCTCCAAAACAAGCAACGTTTGGTAATTCGTATTCGGATTATACCGACCTAGTATCGACTGCGAAATAAAACAGCTATTTGTCCTTTTCTATTTCACGAGACTCACCGAGATTTTCCGAAACGGAACCGAACGCCATTCGAGATTTTCGACACTTTGTGGTGTTCCCAAATCAAAATAAGCTCAGACAATCATATATTTTTTTTAAATGACGTGCTGAGAACTCTGTTCTCGTATCTAGTATTTCGCCGTGGAATCGCTTATCTATAAGGTTGTTCGGAAAGTCATTTCGTTTTTTCCCGTCAGAGGACTTAATTACGTTTTTTCGAAACCAACTTCACACTTAAGCCGCATAACCATTATATGTCTTGAGAGCTGACATTGCAAGGCTTGTGTGTGACAAACTTCTATTAATTCTACGCAGTAGTTTTTGGTTGGTGCCCTTTTAAATATGGAGAGCAATAAGCAGCATTTTCGTCATATTTTACTTTTTTACTTCAGAAAAGGTAAAAATGCTGTCCAAGCGAGAAAAAAATTGACGGATGTGTATGGAGAAGGCGTGTTAACAGTACGCCAGTGCCAGAACTGGTTTGCAAAATTTCGATCCGGCAATTTTGATGTAGAAGATGCACCACGGTCTGGAAGGCCGGTCGAAGCTGACAAAGATGCGATAAAGGCATTAGTTGATGCAAATCTGCGAATAACCACACGAGAGATCGGTGAGAGATTAAATTTGTCGAATTCGACTGTTTATGGCCATTTGAAAGGCATGGGCTTAACCTCGAAGCTCGATGTGTGGGTGCCCCATGTCCTTACGGAGCGAAATTTGTGTCGTCGCGTTGACGTGTACGATTCGCTCCTCAAACGTCAAGAAAATGATCCATTTTTGAAGCGGATTATTACTGGGGACGAAAAATGGGTTGTATACAACAATGTTAAACGCAAGAGGTCATGGAGCAGAAAAGATGAACCGGCTCAAAGCGTGTCAAAAGCCAACATTCACCAAAAAAAGGTGATGCTCTCCGTTTGGTGGGATGTCAAAGGAATCGTTTTTTTTGAGCTTTTGCCGGACAATACAACGATTAATTCAGAAGTCTATTGTCATCAACTGGACAAATTGAATGATTCACTTAAAGAGAAGAGGCCCGAATTAATCAACAGGAAGGGTGTAGTGTTCCACCAGGATAATGCGAGATCTCACACAAGTTTGGTCACTCGCCAAAAACTTTTACAGCTTGAATGGGACGTACTGCAACATCCACCATATTCTCCAGATCTGGCGCCTTCCGACTACTATTTGTTCCGGTCCCTGCAAAATTTTTTGGATGGCAAAACGTTTACCTCAAATGAAGATGTCAAAAACCACCTGAACCAGTTTTTTGAGAGCAAGGACCAAAACTTTTATGAGAGGGGAATTATGTTACTGCCAGAAAGATGGCAAAAGGTGTGGGACCAGAATGGCCAATATATAATTTAATAAAATATTTATTCATTATACGAAAACTGTCTTTCATGTTCCCCAAAAAAAACGAAATGACTTTCCGAACAACCCAATAAATAGAGGAATGAACGTGATGCGAAACGGAACGCTAGCCTAATATTAGTAGTACAATTAATTACCCGGGCAAAATGGAGTTTTCACAAAAGGCGACGGTTTCCAATATCGCGCGTACAATAGCGCCGAATATCTCTCTCCGTAGAGACGCGGAGAGAGGAGGGATTGAAATAGTTCCTGTTTACCATTCCAATTAGTTTAATTTACGTCCAATTATAAGTGGCGGTGCGTCAAACGATTTCGACGTTCGAATTCTTTCGGCAATTTACTACCAATTTGTTTCGGATCAATCGATCGATGGAGCCTATCGAGACCATTTTCGGTTTGGTCGCTAGAATGTCGAGTTTATCGACGTCGTTATTCAAACGACGTTCTTCGAGACGCTATTCGACGATCTCCCAAATTTTACGCGAATATTCTGTATTTCTGAAAAAAAAAATGTGTCGTGCATGCACATTTCCTAATGTTAATTCATTATCATTTTGCGATAATAAATGTAAATTTCCATTTATTTCCTCGTATTTTCAAAAGCTATAGTATTAGTTCCCTAATATTTCAGCATAACCAATATTTTTCGTATTTCCAAAACGTTAATCGTAATAATTCTCTAATTCCCGTTGTTATAATTAATGTCCTGTTTTCCTGTAAGGTTGTTATAATTCCCCTACTATTACCGAAATATAATTCCCTAAAATTTAAAAATAAATAATGTACATTTCTATATGTTCCTCTTTTCAAAATATTTAAAATACGTTGTTATTCCTTGATATTTCTTACTAATTAATGTACATTTTTTCAAGGTTTCAGCTATATTTTTTTTTTTTATTTTTTTTAAATTTAAATTTAAAAATAAATAATGTACATTTCTATATGTTCCTATTTTCAAAATATTCAAAATACGTTGTTATTCCATGATATTTCTTACTAATTAATGTACATTTGTTCAAGGTTTCAGCTATACTTCATAGTAATTCCAAACTATTTTGTCCTAATTCCCGAACATTGTGCAATAAGAAATGTAAATTTACATTCATTTCCTCGTATTTCCAAAACGTATAGTATTAGTTCCCTAATATTTCAGGAAAACCAATATCTAGAAATGTCCTGTTTTTCTGTACGGTTGTTATAATTCCCATATATTTCCGAATACTAAATATATATTTCGCTATATCTCCAAGTATTTACAAAACATAATTCCCAAAAATTTAAAAATAATTAATGTACATTTTTATATGTACGTATTTTCAAAGTACTCCGTTGTTAATCCCTAACATTTCTCACTAATTGCAGTTTAGTCTCGTCCAGGTTTCAGCTATACCTCATAGTAATTCCAAACCATTTTGACCTAATTCCCGAACATTGTGCAATAAGAAATGTAAATTTACATTCATTTCCTCGTATTTCCAAAACGTATAGTATTAGTTCCCTAATATTTCAGGAAAACCAATATCTAGAAATGTCCTGTTTTTCTGTACGGTTGTTATAATTCCCATATATTTCCGAATACTAAATATATATTTCGCTATATCTCCAAGTATTTACAAAACATAATTCCCAAAAATTTAAAAATAATTAATGTACATTTTTATATGTACGTATTTTCAAAGTACTCCGTTGTTAATCCCTAATATTTCTCACTAATTGCAGTTTAGTCTCGTCCAGGTTTCAGCTATACCTCATAGTAATTCCAAACCATTTTGACCTAATTCCCGAACATTGTGCAATAAGAAATGTAAATTTACATTCATTTCCTCGTATTTCCAAAACGTATAGTATTAGTTCCCTAATATTTCAGGAAAACCAATATTTAGAAATGTCCTGTTTTTCTGTACGGTTGTTATAATTCCCATATATTTCCGAATACTAAATATATATTTCGCTATATGTCCAAGTATTTACAAAACATAATTCCCAAAAATTTAAAAATAATTAATGTACATTTTTATATGTACGTATTTTCAAAGTACTCCGTTGTTATCCCCTAATATTTCTCACTAAATGCAGTTTAGTCTCGTCCAGGTTTCAGCTATACTTCACAGTAATTCCAAATCATTTTGTAGTAATTCATTAACATTTTGCAATAATTAATGTAAATTTCCGTTTATTTCCTCGTATTTAAAAAACGACGTATTAGTTCCCTAATATTTCAGCATAACCAATATTTTTCGTAATTCCAACACATTAAGATGCAATTCTCTAATTCGGTTGTTATTATATTTCCCTAATATTTCAGAATAGTGAATACATATTTCGCTATATCTCCTAGTATTTACAAAACATAATTCCCAAAAAATTAACAATAACTAATGTACATTTCTATATGTTCCTATTTTCAAAATATTCAAAATACGTTGTTATTCCTTGATATTTCTTACTAATTAATGTACATTTTTTCAAGGTTTCAGCTATATTTCATATTAATTCCAAACTATTTTGTCCTAATTCCCGAACATTGTGCAATAAGAAATGTAAATTTACATTCATTTCCTCGTATTTCCAAAACGTATAGTATTAGTTCCCTAATATTTCAGGAAAACCAATATCTAGAAATGTCCTGTTTTTCTGTACGGTTGTTATAATTCCCATATATTTCCGAATACTAAATATATATTTCGCTATATCTCCAAGTATTTACAAAACATAATTCCCAAAAATTTAAAAATAATTAATGTACATTTTTATATGTACGTATTTTCAAAGTACTCCGTTGTTATTCCCTAATATTTCTCATTAATTGCAGTATAGTCTCGTCCAGGTTTCAGCTATACTTCATAGTAATTCCAAACCATTTTGTAGTAATTCATTAACATTTTGCAACAATTAATGTAAATTTCCGTTTATTTCCTCGTATTTAAAAAACGACTTATTAGTTCCCTAATATTTCAGCATAACCAATATTTTTCGTAATTCCAACACATTCCCTAATTCGGTTGTTATTATATTTCCCTAATATTTCAGAATAGTAAATACATATTTCGCTATATCTCCTAGTATTTACAAAACATAATTCCCAAAAAATTAACAATAACTAATGTACATTTCAATATGTTCGTATTTTCAAAATATTCCGTTGTTATTCATTAATATTTTTCACTAATTAATGTACTGTTACAGCTATATTTAATGTAATTTCAAAACATTTCGTCCTAATTCCTCAACATTTTGCAATAAAAAATTTATTTTTCATTTATTTTATCGTATTTGGAACAGTTATAGTTGTAATTATATTTCACCATAACTAATATTTATTCGCACAATATACTTCGCCGTAATTCCCTAATACTTAGTCATAATTAATACCTAGAGATACCCTGTTGTCATAATTCCATAATAAAAGTATATTCCATAGTATTTCCATAATATTTATTTGCAATCTTTTGATCTGCTTCCCTCAGGTAACGCGCAGTTATGCCAAGCCAATTTTACCTAGCATTTCCTCCATTTGCGAGATGAAGAGTTAGTGGTTTCCGGCTCGAAAATGTGGCTGCCGGATTAGCGAAAACATGAAATAAGATCTAAAGAATAGAACAAATCAGATTGCGAAACAAATGCTTCTATTTTTAATTAAACTGATCGTCTAATCGATACGCTCTTGCACAACACGAGGCAAAGGAAAAATATTTTACGGCTACTCTATTTTTCTAGTGCTCAACGGAAAACCACGTTTAAAACGGGATATAAAGTCGTTTTTTCTATGGTGTTAGGGAATTGGGAGCTCGTATATCCAGAGGGTGAATGCTATGTTTCATGTAAGAGTATTAAAATTCAAAGAAAAAAATTATTATTTTCTTGTATTGCTTATACTACAAAAGGAACGGGAAAATTGTTAAACGATCTCCTTTAAATAAAGATGACACATTTCTATGGCTCCAAATGAAGGCGGGCAAATCACGAAGTATGTGAATAACAATCGAAGTATTTTTTTCTCTTGAAAATATTTTTTCATTTCATCATCAAGTTATGCATTTATGTGAATTCTAAATGTTTTTCTGACCATAAAAATTGATGATGGATGAAGCGCTTTTTCTTTTTTTAATTCGTAATTTTTAGAAATATGTTTAGAATTGAAAAAAATTGTTAGTTTTTGTTAGTTTCAATTTTAAAGATTTTGGTTATTCTAAAGACTCTAAAATGAAAATGATTTCCTCAGGACTTTTTTATAAAATTTTGTTTGTAAGGGTCTCTAAAAAAATAATTCGTTGTTGTCTTTTTTAATAAAAAAATCGGTCTGTGGAAAATAGAAATAACTTTTTTTTGTAAGATAATTTCATTGTTTAGAAATTAAAAAAAAAGCTTTGGTCAGTTTTCGTTTGTTTAAATTTTATTGTAAGTGATTTCGGTTATTCTCGACATGAATGAAAATGCAAAAAAAAAAAGAAAATAATTTTTTTATATAACTGATTTCGATGAAATGATTTTTTCCGTATCTTTAAATAATTAACAAATTAAACTTAAAAAAATATATAATTAAATAAATATATATTTTCAGATTTGCAGATTGCAAAGATGTTTAAGTTAATGGAAAGTGCTCAAAATTTAAGATTTAAGTGATTTCACCAGATTTCACTCATCAGCTACCCTTCGACAGTTTGTAACTACCGAATTGTGATATTCTTTTCAGATGTTTTTTCTACTTGTCCTTGTAATTTTTTCGTCCATCTGATTTTCCTAAGTAAATGTGTCAAACCTGCCCCGTCGATGAAAATAAAAATACTTAATTAAAATTAAAAGGAAATAAAAAAATAATAAAACAAAATTTTGGAAAAAAAAATTGAAAAATATTTTTTCAGACGGTTTTGAATATTTCTGGCTTTTATGAAATACGTCTTTATTAATGTAACACTGACACTTTGTGAAAAGAGATTTTAGGTGAATATTTGTTTTTATTTCATAGTTTTTAATTTACGACAGATACCAGAAATTTTAAATGAAATCTAAAAAACATTTAGAAATCTGCGAAATCCGTGAAATTTGTATTTTCTGTACAGAGTTTAGGTCTAATTTTCCCCTAGCAAATAATCTACTTCTATTAGAATTAAAAACCCATTGGAAAGGTAGGGAGGAGTGTATAATAAGACCAAAAATATAATGCAATTATTGGTAAAACCCATCCCAACAGATGTTTATTCTGCATTAAGTAGGTTTTGCCTGAGATGGACCGTAACGAATATTTGTAGAAACTTGAATTTTTTATTTGACACGAAATTGGACCGGTTTTTATTAATCTAAATTCTAAAAATCTAAAAATTTAATCTAAATTGCAATATTTTCGCAATATATTACGGAGGTATTTATTTTATTGCGATCCTTCCAGTTAGTACGTATTTATGAACCTGATTCTCGAATTTTGACCCTGGAGGCTGTTTTCACTGGATAGTTCAAAGGGTAAGGTAAGTACCTGTACTCTATTATTATTAATTAATTATTTTTGTCTTGTGTGCCCGTCGATTAACAACATTCTTCTTCTTGTACTTTTGATTCTTCTACATAGTTCTTCGATTTGTAAACAACAACAGTCTTTTTTAAGACCATACATTATATTCACGGTAGATAAAGGTACGTCATAAGAATACAGATAAATATTTATTAGAATATCAGAATTTCTTGAAGGTTCCTGTTTTTTAACACTTTAAAATGTTGATACCGCGGAATGAAGCAGATGTGCCCCTGTTAGAAGAAGACATGGAAAACAGCGCAGAATTTGAAGACGAAGTGGAGATGGTAGTCGAACCTAATAACAATCTAGAAGACGAATCTCGAATAATTTCGCAATGGAGGGTGGATTATTTAAATGCAATTGCAGAATTTATACAGGCAAATAGTAATGTAACGAAATAGAACGTAATAAATTGTTACTTTGTACTAATTTTTTTATGTACATGTTTCAAGAATTGCTCGGCGAAAAAGATTGAAAACATGCCGATATCTCGCTTGTTAGTGTAGATAGATAAATTCCTAGGACGGCCCTGGAATGGTTACGGAAAGGGTCTGCTCCGCAGGGTGTTCTATAAGGGGCTGCGGTTATGGAGTAACAAACAGTTAATCACCGGGTCGGTTGTAAAAGCACTATATTTCTGGTCGAAGTATACTAGCCCATTCTTTTAATCCCTAATTTTTAGTTTATTATAACTACTTTTAAAGAAACAGCACGGGCAGAGCTTCGACTTTCGTTTCGTCCTGAATTCGGTGTGGATGTTATCTGCTGATTTCATTGCGCGTCGTGTTATTATGTTATTAAGTAGGTTATTAAATAATGCTACATTAAAAGGTAAATAATGAAACGTTATTGATACGGAGACGCGCGGTTCCAATATGGCGGCACGACCTTGACTGTCCAAAGAGCGCAATTTTAATACTACTGCACGGCAGCTGTATCGTTGAAATATTTACGTGTTGCCCGTACATGGGACGACCGTGATACGCATGATTTCATTTCGTACGGATCCACCTCTCTTATTGGGTTTCGAGTGAAATTTATGCGTACACGCAATAAAAAAGATTTCATAAATAGCATTTTTTCAAAGTATTCCGAAAAAGGGGGAAAGAAAAAGACATAAATTCTAGCTTGATTTGCTACAAAATCTGTCTACCAGAAATTTTGACATCAGAGGGGTCAATCACGTGTGAAATCTGGTGTACCAGTTCTGTGAAATCGGTGAAATCTTTGTATAACGTGTTTCCTTAAAGTTTTGGGCATTTCTCATAAAAAACATTAAAATTTAAAAAATTCCAATATGGAATTTATAAATAATTTTTTTTAAGTTACTTGTAGAATGGCCTCTACAGGTGTAACATCTACAGCTATAACACCCTGTGTGTGTTGCGATAATTTCTGTATGACGTTTTTATTTATTTAACATCTACATTAAATAAGAAAAGGAAATAAAATTAAGAAACGGAATTTTGTGAACAAAAATTTAATAATTAGATTTTAGATTAGATTTATCTACTTAATAACTAATTCAATTATTTTTATTTTTATACTGACACTGAGACAACTCATTACATTTAAAAAAAAAACGGAAATTTTAATAAATTTTTAAATTTAATAACTAGTAATTTATTAATTTTAAAATCAGTAAAATATTGTGTCAAACCGGTGAAAATTGGAATTTATTAAATCTTTCTGAAATCTGTGAAATCCTATGAGTCTGTGAAATGTATTGCACCAACTTTAGATGGTGATTTGCTCCTCATAATATTATGTAAAATATAGCTAGAACTACACTGATTCCTCAAACCCTAGAATAATGGTACCTTAAGAAAACGACAAGGTATCAAGCTGGAGTTGGTCTTATTTAACTTAATATAGAGAAAGCATCAATTGAAGGCTAAGAAGACTGAACAACAAAATGCTTTTTCTGGTCTCGTTTTGTTCGTTGCTTCCAAAGTTTGCAACAAGCAACTCAACCATGAACGTGCGTTTTAGCCAGTCAAGGTATTTTTCGAAAAATTGCGCATTTTGGAGTCTCCGTTGAAATTGCGCAGCAAATCTCTGTTTTATGAATGAAACTATAAAAAAATACTTCCTCGTCACTTAGAAAAGGATAATTTTCACTTAAATACTGCATTAATTTTTCAGCTTTCAACAACAATTCTCATTTTGTGAAAAATCTACACTCGCGGTTTTACATAATACCAAATAGTAACTGTGAACTGTCAAAATCTTTCTACAGAATTATAGACACTCGCAGACACCATATGCAGAAATCTAGCTTTCGGAAGGTGTTGACAGAGTCCGAAACAGAAGTTTAAATAAAAACTGAGGTCATATAGACCATCAAAAAAAAATTCAACATTTCGGATATATTCTACGAAACCTAAATAACCCCAAAACTGCCAAAGCTGTAAAGAGAAAATTCAATACCTCACAATTTCTCTGAAAATTTTAAAATCAAATTAAATATTCAAAACATTGAAAATCTTTTGCACCAAACATTTTAATTGGCAGCAACTTTTTTGTTTTTAGAGATATCAAGGTAAACAAAAAAACAAAATGTAGGGTTAGTAGCCAAGTTTTTTTCCAAAACGCTATCAAAACGCTATCAATTTTCTGACATATCGTATTCCGCTTACAATGGGGGTTGTTGGCTGGTCAACCCATAGTTCTGCGGTTTCCTATCCAACCCCTGCGATAATCCATGCTAACAAAATTTTTAACTTGCACAACATTGTGAGGAGGGGCTTGCTACCATAAAATCAGCGCTGATATATTTGGAGGTAAATCTTCTATATATTGTTCTATTTGGTGCTCTAAGATTTGCAAATAATGATTGCCAGTTAACTTTTGATCTATAAATATCGGACCCAAAATATGCCATTGATAATTGATTGGTACCCCTGGGTTTTTATTTCGTGTATTTGTCTAGGATTATTTAAAGACCAATATATATAACCCTTTCTTGTCGTGAACGAACTTTCATCAGTCCATAAAATGTTTTTCAAAAAATTATCATTCTCATTATGTCTATTTAAAAAATCCAAACAAAACTGCATTCTCCTTTGACATTGTTCTGCACTTAGTTTTAGAGTTTTAGATGCATTATATACTCCAGTAATAGAGGAAGCTGGTTGTGCTTTATAGAATCCTAACATGTTTGCCTTATTTTCTTCATTTAAAACATGATTTGTCCGGCATGCTATTTTAGCATTTAATACGTTACCGTTTTTTGCAAATTTCTTTGCCAGCCTTGGAAATATCTGTTTTGAAGGAGCTCGGCGCTCTGGATAAAGTCCAATACACTGACGACGAGATGCGGTTTTATATAATTCACTTATTCAAAAAGTGAATTATATAAAAATTTCCTATTTTTGCCGATTTGTCAAAAACGAGTGGATATACGAGGGCAGCGCCAAAATTTCCAGGCCTGAATATGAAAGAAACAAAGTAGAGTAACAATTTTTATTATCTTTCAATATAATCCCCCTTCGCTTCAATACACTTACTACACCGATTTATTATCAACTCAATCCCTCAATCCCAAACATTCTTTTGGTTTCTCTGCAAAATGAGCTAATACAGCCTCTTTTAACTCAACTTCGTCGTTAACCCCCGTCCACGTAAATCCTTTTTCAAAAATCCAAACAAATAATAGTCGTTGGGGGCCATATCTGGACTATAGGGAGGATGATCTATCTGTTGGAACCCACACTCTAAAATGGCAGTTTGTGCAACACCAGAAGTATGGACAGGTGCATTATCGTGCAAAAGATGCACGCATCTGGTCAGTTTTCGTCAACGTTTTACAAGTATGTAGTCTCGCAGTTTATGTAATAATGTTGCGTAATATTTACCACTGACAGTGGTATTAGTTTCTTTAAAATCTCTCAAAATAATTCCTTCACAATCCCAAAAGATCGTGACCATCACCTTTTTTGTTGACTGGCAGACTCTGAATTTTCTTGGAGGTGCTTCACCCTTACGACACCACTCCATTGATTCTTTTTTCGATACAGGGTCATAATAGAGAACCATAGCTTCATCTCCCGTCACAAGAGTTTCTATCACAGGCTTCGATTCCGACCTACAGAGTTCCAAAAAAGAGGAGAACTTTGGCCGTACACACCATCCAGCCTTCCTTTAATAATTTTAGGTGCTAACTCTTCTTTTGTCAAAAACTTTATGACTGCTCTATACGCAATTTGCGTTATTTGCGACCTTTTTCGGAAACGTCTTGTTTAAAATGCCGTCAATAAAAAACTAATTGACGCAAGACTTCAATTTTTTTTTCGCAGCCTACTAAGATATGTATCTAAAAGAAAACAAAGTTTTGTCGTGATACTGGAGCTGCATTTATGTCAGGTAGGGAAATTTTGGCGCTAACCTCGTATAATGTCATCGTTGTAATCGGAATAAGACATTCTCTTAAACAATTACATAATATACAGGGTGTTCCATTTAAAAATATGTGATGTAGGCTTATATAGGCACTTGGAAATAAACTTAGCCACTAACCCTACATTTTGTTTTTTGTTTACCTTGATATCTCTAAAAACGAAAAAGTTACAGCCAATTAAATTGCGATCAAGATAAATTGAACGCACGGTACAGTGGATGCCAAATTATTCATTCCGTTTCTCTTTGTCTTGTTCAAGTATCTTGATAAACGTTAAAGATACACACTTCTAACTAACTTTTTCAGAAGAAATGAAATGCGATGTTCGCATTTTTCAATTCTGCATGTTCAAAACCCCTCAGGTATTGAATTTTACCGTTCCGGCTGTGGCAGTTTTGGGGATATTTAGGCGTTCCGGTATTTTTTTTAATTCTCCTCAAAACAGGACTTTTGGAAATAAATACTTGGGGATATTAAACTTTGTTATAAAAAAATACTACGTTAGGGGTTTTCACTCTTTGAACCAGTGCACGGAGGCCATCGCGATAGGAAAGGTCTCCACGGTTGCCGAAATAAAAGGTAAACGCGGCAACACCGCCCTGGAGTCGGGTTGAATGTCATTATTTTTGTAAATCGTGTGGTCTGTCGAACGTGAGATCGTCGGCATTCAATTCACGATCAGAGCTGTCCTGATGCGACCATATTTAGCACAAGGCGGTTGATCTTGAAACATTACGTCCGATTATTTATTGCCGAACGCAAAGCGAGAACAGGGCCAAGTACCGGACCGTGCGGAACTCCTACTATAGAATTTTCATATTCGAGTTAGTACCGAAAAAGCAATAAAGCGGCGCTATCTATCCTTGGGCTTTGGGCGGAACGTCACGAAGTACCTACGCCCAGATCTCGATCGGTCCATAGTTGCGGGTAGTTAAAAAAAAATCGGATTATCGTGATTCAACTTTAAATGTCAAAACAAAAATTTTCGCCCAACACACCAAACGAGCTCGCGAAAATTGCGACAGCGACCGTTTATAGGCAGCACGAGAGTTTATTTTTCTGTTTGCACAGCAATATTCGTTAAGCGAAGCATTATTATTGCCGATTCGCGTGAGGTGCAAATTGCAAACGCGCGAAGAATCCGAAAAATGACTGTTAATTACAAAAAAACACCGACAGGAAATCAAAACTTATCTCCGCGTTGACAAACTGGCTCTACGCTTGCTAGATCGCAAAACACTTTGACCAAATAATGAATTCAACTAATTCAAAGAATCCCGATTTTTTCGTTCATTTTTTGTAACGATTTTTGTCGAGAATATTCAAACAATTAACCCGCAGGTACCCACTAACAAATTTTGGAAATGTAATTATCTGCGTCGACCTTGGTCGGCGTTTTAAACGTTTCTGTATTTTAATTAAAACGATGTTTACACACGTTTCAAATCCGATCCGAATTACAACGAAAAAAAATCAAAAGCGGACGAGGATGTTCGACGAGGTTAGGTTTAAATGTACTTACCGGCAAAAACTCAACACGGCACCGACAGTTTTCTTCAGGAATCGGCGAATCGGCTTGGTCGAGAGTCTTTAACAGAAAAAAATAATAACCGTTGTCCGCGGTTAAGTCGCGAAAACTGGCGCACTCTTATCAATTCAACAAAGGACCATTTTCATAAATGAAATCTACCTGATCGGAAAGCGAGACGCGCGAAGAACGAACTCTTTGTGTCGGTCGCATAATTATCACCGGCCACCAAACCACTACGAGATCGCACAGAGGTGAAACAAAAACAAAAAGAGAGCAAAACCCGACGATTTCCTGCTCGTTGCCCGGCTAGATGGGCCCGTGCTTGCGCTAAGAACCAAACAAATAAGCGGCGACGTTGCCACGTGTGGACGACGAAGAGACGTTTGTGTGGTTGCCTACCGGACTCGCGGCGTTCGTTTGCTCCGCTATCGGTTTTGATTCTGACATGGAAATCGCGTTGCTGCACCGAGTAGCGGCGGGATAGCCGGCGGCGCGATGTGGTGGTAGGAGGCGGTCGGAGCAGACTCTGTGGAGCCTCGTGTCACGGGGATGGAGACATCGAATCTTTTATGCTGGGGGTTGGTTTGATTTTCTCGTGGTTCCGCATCTTTATTTGGCTCCATTTTACTCCGCGGGGGGGGTTTTCTTTGATGAAGGATGACGTTTTTGGAATTCCCATCGACTATAGCCGACCATCTCGAGATTGATTACTATTCCCAAGTTTTTTATGCGTCTTTTATTTTATAAGTGTACGTCCTAACATTTTTCTTAAAGGTCACTTGATTCAAAAACTAGCCAAAACTAACCATACCGCGGCGTTGTTCCATGGATACCTCGAATTGTTTTAAACTTGGCAACATGAAACCGTTGGCCGTTTAAATTCTTATGACAGCGGATAACTAAATACGACTGACCAATTTAAAGTTCCCTTTTGCCCACATCTGCAGGAAAAGTTCGATTTCATTAAGGACGGGCTACTTCTTATCGAAAGCTTGGGGTCTTTTTTAAGTTACGCTGCCGAAATTGATGTGACTTTAACGGTCTCAGGATTACATGCAGGTTTTTGGGATTCGCAAACAAGAAGACGCCGTTTACTAGACACTTTTTATTAATACGTGGTAATTTCGAATGCGAATTTCTCGTGTATTGCACCGATTGTTTTTGCTTGTTGTGCGTAAAGATGACTTTGTGGTCTGTGTTAATGATCGGCGCGTGGATGTTTCCATCAAGTTGGCTTTGAAGCTGTTACGTCAAAGTTTTCATGAAAATTAGATGTCGAAGTGCTTCTTAAGTCGACGTGGGAGACTTTTAATCGTCCACTCGTTCATTGTGCAAACGTATTCACCTAATTTCAATAATCCCACGCGCAACGAGAAGTAGTTCCTGCGTACTTGAAAAAGTAAATTAGTTCAAGTTTATTGTGTAGCGTCCCACGTGGATTCAGCGATAATTAATTAGACGTGTTAAGCAGGGGAATGTGTGACAAATCGACGGCGCCTTTGGACATAAGGTAAGAACCGCTTTTTTCCTGCGTCGCGTTTCCCTTCGGCAGCATATTTTGCAGTCGCGGAAGTCGGTATTATAAAAGCCGATAGAAAATAGACCATCGCGGCCTCCTTTTCAATTTATATAAAGTATACGGTGCGTTATGCCGATTCGACTCTTTTGTCCGAGTTTTTGGGCCGCTTTTGTTGTCGCGGTCTTGTTGCCGCTTTTGTTACTTACTATAATCACAATGAGCACTCACGGTCCCTTTTTAAGAGCAACAATAATACGCCGGGAACGGCAGCGTTTTCATTTACGTGTGAGGGTATTAGCGGCTTGTCGTTAGGGACTGCATAATGCATATGTTCCGCGCAAAAGCAATTTGGAAAATTTAGTGCCTCCATAGTTTTGTTCATAGTTTCCTCTTTAAATTAGGAATTTCCATATTTCGTGCGTTAAAACCGAAACCGTATCGATTGGGCTTGAAGGGGAGGAAGGGGTTTCCCATGTTACGTAGTAGAATATTTGCGGTTTTCGATTTAGCGAATTTGAAGCTTTTATGCAGTTATTTGGCGTTTTCTTTTACTTTTCATGTGTTCGTCTAGGCCAGTTTAAATGTTGGATATGAGGTTAAATATTTTTATAGAATTCGTTAAATCTGAAACTGATGAAATTTTTGTGAAATCCCTGCAATCATATGTTTATATGAAATCTGGTGTATCCATTCTGGTTGATGATTTGCCTCTCAGGTGAAACCGAGCTTCACATTGTCGTATTGCCATTTTAGATAATTTAATTTATTTAAAAACGCTTTATTTATGCTTTATCATTAACAAAAATATAGTAATTGTCCCATAAAATGAAAAGAGGAATGAATATAATGGACTCTAATTTGCCGCGTTTTCTTGAAAAAAAAACAATTTATAACTGTATGATGCAGGACATTATTTCTAGAGGGCTTTTGAGTAATTTACATAGATTGTTTAAAATCTAGCTCTTCCCTTTTTAGGATATATCTACGGATTCAATTATTCTATAACTCTCTTCCTTGTCAAATTATATTTATTTATATTTACTTATTAATCTTAAGAAAGTGTTCGATGTTGTCAGTATAGATATTTATATATTATGGGTTTCAGGGATAGTATTTACCGGCTAATAAGAACTTATTTATTGGATAGAAAACAATATGTTCAAACAAAACAATGTTAAGAGTGAAACGCAATGAAGTGTATGTGGAGTTCTTCAGAGTTCAGTCCTGGGACCATTGTTATACTCGTTATATGTTTTAAATTTTCAGTGTGCAGGGCTTATAGCACGGTATTGCACATAAGCAGACGATACAGTGCTACTTTATAGTGGTGAAAGTGAGAATGATTTACAAGAAATAATACGTTCTGATTTAAAAAAAATATATGCACTGGCTTTTAGGCAATAAATTGAAAATCAATATTGATAAAACTAAATACATGTCGTTCAAGCAAAAAAACAAAGTAATACAGATGCCAAGATTAAGTATTCAGAATATAAATATATACCGTGTTAAAGGAATTAAATATTTAGGCCTACTGATCGATGGTAGTCTAAACTGGGCCAAGCATATTAATTTTATATCAAATAAAATTTACCCAATGGTCAGTGGCATATATAAAAGCCGAAATTATCTGAGTTACGGTAGTAAAATGAACATTTACAATTCTTATTTTGTATCACATATGATATACCTACTACCAATATGTGGCGCAACTTATTCTAATAAAATACAAACTCTACAAAAGAAATTCTTAAAAATTTTCATTTAATTATGATCGTCGCACGCACGCAGAAAATTTGTATAGAGAATTGGACATTTATAAAATAGACAAAGATCATAAACAATATACAAAAGTCTAGCATGAAGATTATATTTAATAAAGACGTTCACATATATGACACCAGATCTCATAACGATATTTTCAGTTATAATATCAGAACTAATCAAGGTCTTTCCAATACAGTATTCCAAGCAACATGTACTTATAATAAGTTTCCAGAAAACTTATGTATTAAATTCACTTCAATGTAAATTTAATATAGGTACTCTACAATGTATAATAATAATAATATTATGTAATGGGTTGTATACTTACCTTGTTATTCTATTTATCCTTTTTATGAATTTATTATTTCTATTCACGGAATCAGTGCTTTACTCACTGTTTAAAGAATTCTCAAAAAAAAAATTTGTAGTTAATTAATTAAATAAAATGTGATTTTTCTAAAAAAAGTAAAAAATGTATAGGTTCAGGAAAAAATAATAAAACTAATTTTCCTATTTATTGACCTGAAATGGCATAGATATTGTTGATATTGCTTTGATTCCTATATGGCAACTAATGGGTGTTTTTTTTTCGATGCACAGAACTTTAAGTTGGCATTACTGTTCAAGATGGCTACTGATTTAACAGCTGTCAAGTGATTTATTCTCAGTTTGGTTTGGCGATTCATCATGAATAGACTCACGCCTGAACAACGCTTGCAAATAGTGCAATTTTATTTCGAAGATAATGGTTCTGTGCGGAATACGCGCACTACGTCCATTTTATCGTTGACAAAATCGTCCATCAGAGCAGTTAATTCGATTGACCATGAAACGTTTTCGCACTAAGTTTACTCTTATTGACAACTCGCATCCCCAGAGACGCCGTACGGTGCGTACAGAAGAAGCTATTGCTGCTGTAGAGCGTAGCATTGAGGAAGACCCGAATGAGTCCATACGCCATCGAGCACAGGAATTGGATCTGTATCCATCCACTTTATGGAAGATTTTGTGCAAGGATCTTGGTTTACGTGCTTACAAAATCCAACTCGTGCAAGGATTGAAGCCAAACGATCATCAAGTAAGGCGTAGATTCGTCGAATGGGCCCAAAACGAGATTGCCGTTGTTCCCGATTTTCATAAGTGAATTTTGTTTAGCGATGAAGCGCACTCCTGGTTGAAAGGCTACGTCAATAAACAAAACTGCCGCATTTGGAGCGAAAATAATCCTCAAGTGTATGTCGAAACACCGTTACATCCAGAAAAACTGACTGTTTGGTGCGCTTTATGGGCTGATGGAATCATTGGTCCGTACTTCTTCAAAAACGATGATGGCCAGAACGTTACAGTCAATGGTGATCGGTATAGAGCTACGATTACTAACTCTTTCATTCCTGAATTGAATAACCATGATGTCCAGGAGATGTGGTTTCAACAAGACGGCATGTCACACAGCTCGTGCCACAATCGATTTATTGAAAGACACGTTTGGTGACCGCTTAATTTCACGTTTTGGATCTGTGAATTGGCCTCCAAGATCTTGTGATTTAACACCGCTAGACTACTTTCTGTAGGGCTATTTAAAGTCATTGGTCTATTCGGATAAGCCACAAACGCTTGACCAATTGCCGTGTTATTGTCGATATACGGCCACAAATGTTGGAAAAATTGATCGAAAATTGGACGTCCAGATTGGACTACACCGCGGCATGTAATGCCACAAGATTATCTTTTGGATAAATAAAATTCATGTCAATCGAATAATCCATCGTTGTTTTATTGCAACTCAAAGTTCTATACATCGAGAAAAAACACCCCTTACAAGAGAGGAGACTTAAGAAGCTAATCACAAATTATTTAGATCCTACAGGTTGAACCAAACTTCTATGTGTGCTAATAATGAGGATGTTTACTTGCTTCCGATAATGTAGTTGCCTGGGACAGCTCTATAGTATCTTCAAAAAGTGATATTGTGGAACGTGTCTTTATAAGTTTTAGATTTGTCCAATTGACCTCAGATTAAAATAAATATTAAGAATTAAAACAATATTTTATGGACGTCTGTCGAAGATTTATATTGAGTCACAGTTTGGAATACTATTTCTGTAAATCCCCACAGGTGCATTGTTTATCATCCATCAGAGTGGTTTTCTCTGTGAGGCGGAGCGAACTGAAATTTGAAAATGAGAAATGATAATTTTCGCGCGTCCCTCCATGCCAAAAAAATGCACGCCTCGATAAAGGCTCTTTCATAATTTTATCGTCTAGCTATTTTCAAAAAAGCCATTACGCTTTTATTTCTAATCGAGTTTCTAATTATAAGCACGCTTATTTATAACGAATTATATTTGTAGATTTGAGTTTGCTCCAAAGTTAATCATTTCGCGACCATTAATTTTGTCTATGGCGTCTTCGCGTCCGATGCCAATGAATGACGGGGGGGCACAAAAAATAACGTATCGTAGTCAATTAATGACGGGGCGGCGTACAGTGGTTTCAAAGAGTTAATTCTCGGTCAAAAATTCCAGCACTGTTGGAGTTGTACCAAAATTGATATCTGGGGTGTGACAAGCTCTCTGATCCCTAGTATGCTCAAAAAAATATCATTTACAAAATGGCGTCGGTTTTGCTCATCCTGTTGGCTTTTTCAGAGCTTGACTAAAACTGGCACGTATTTTACTCTGTACCTGCTTATATATTGTTTGAGGGGGGCGCTAATGAGAGGCATGAACACCGTCTCGGGTGACTGATTCCCAAAATTGGTGACAGGTAGAGACCTGATTGTTTATTATTGTTGTTTATAGATTTCTATAGACTCTCGGATTTTGCGTTGGTAGAAGAACTGATTACATGCAAGAATGAGTTGATGAGTTTATTTGTCTTAGTCGTAAGGCTCTTTCGTGTTCTTTGAATCTATTTGATATTTTTCGTCCGATCTCTCCAATTTATTCTTTGCCGCATATGGATGGAATGCTCTAAACGCCTGGCATCTCAAATGCAATTTTGTATTTGACGGACCGAAGATGTTGAGAGATTTTTGGACAAGTGATAAATCTGGTTTTGACGTTATACTTCTTAGAACTTTTGATATGTGGTTCGTGATGTTTTGAATGTAAGGAAGGATCACAGTGACAAGTGTAGGATTGCTTGACTAAAACTAGCACGTATTTTACTCTCATACTTGTATATTGTTTGGGGGGACGGAACAATGAAGCCGACTATGAGAGAAAATTATTTGATAAGCTTGTTAAGAAAGAATAATTTGACATTAGTGTCATAATGACATAATGTCAAAAAAATCGAAATAATCGGATTGTTTGGTGATTTTGTTCGTAGCAGAGAAGCTGCTATATCTGCTCGCATTACACGTGAAAAAACGACCGCCATAACTGGCAGTGTTACTAGCTGCAAATCGAGCAAATCAAATTTGTCACCAAACCGGATAAACCAAAGTTCTTACATAGATTAAAAGACAGTTATGAGAATAAAAGATTGGATTATTGTTGTTGTGCCCAAGTTAATTTTATAAATGACATCCACTTTCTGAAGAAGAGTATGTTTACAGATGAGGCTATACTGGCCACCAATGGGATGTATCATCTCAAAATTGTGGATATTGGGCCAGAGATAATGCCACTGGGTAATAAATTGTAAAGATCAATATTCCCAGAAAGAAAGTCGATGTCCGCTGTGGGATTTCGAGAGACCAAATAATAGATAAATAATAATAATTTATAAAACAAGTCTCAGAAATCAAGATGAACTTTGTGCTAGAATGAGACAGACAGAATCTCAAAAGAATTGAAAAATGTATTTATAAATTTTAACTATGAAAATTCTAATTTTAATTATTTTGTTAAATTAAAAAAAAATTGTAGCTACCACTAAAAAATGACTAAAAATTATTATTTTCTTAAAATAAAATTGTTATTCCTTTGTGTTAGTTTAATTTATCTTACTGAAAAATCTTAATTTCTATAAATTGTATTTCCATGCGTTAGAAATTTATGGCTGTGTTATTTGTGACGTTTTTTTTTTTTCGCTCTTTTGTCTGAGGAATATGCAATTATTATTTCGATTAATTTTTACAGTATAGGAGAAAAAATTGGATGTCAGTTAGAGTTCATCAAAAAAGAAAATTTCTGGAATAAAAAAAATATATATATTCAAAATTAAAATTCATCAAAGTAATGAAAGGATCGATATTATTATACCTGGTAGTGTGCTAATTGACGTGGTGGGCGTTTGATATGAAATTTATTATAATGGTGAATTAAATTAAAATTTCGCGGTACACACCCTAATCGCTATATGCAATACACAAAGGCTTTTATCGACCCTACGCGCAGTGTGTATCGCTTTAACATTTTAATTATGTTTGACTAATTAATTAATCTTCATTGTAGTGGAGGTTGTCAATAATGTTACACTTTATATACTCGAAGGTGTCGAATAGGATATAGATAAAAGGAACATCCGACGACTTTATCGCCATTAGTATGGGAAACTAATTTTTAAATAGTAAACAGTCTTATTCTCCTAAAGCCCTTATTCTATAACTCGTTAAATAAAATTTTCCAAACAAACTTCCGCAGGCTACTGTAATACTTTTTATAAAACTCCTGGATTACTCCTGCGTCGGTTTTTGCAGAGTCGAACTTGCTGACGTTTCGCCAATCATCCTGTTGGCTTCTTCAGAGCTTGACAGTTTCAGTTTTGATGAGGCTGCCTTCTCACTAGCATTGTCATTTTTGACTCACTGATATCAGAGAATCGTTTACGATGGCTGCTCTTCAGATATAGTTGAGGTATTGGTATTAAAGGGGGCGCCCCGCGGGCGTCCAAGCACTTAGGCCACCAAATGGGCCCGTTGTGCCCCCAGATCTTGCTAGAGGGCGTCCACAATGCCACCTCTCCTATAGAAGGTCAGCAACTCCTTTTAGCCCAATACCAATCAGGACCGTTCCGAAGACTCCAAATCTTGCCCAAGTCAAAGCAGGGCACTCGGTGAGCAGATGATGCCTAGCAAGCAAAAATGCCTCCCAAGTCTGCAATGTCCTGTGTAGGCCCCCGTTAGTGCTCTACACTCCCTTCTGGTCAGTCTAAGCAGCTCTCCTTCTAGACTTTGACTTGGACAATCTCTTAAAAATTTGAGATAGACACCGTGTTCAAATGAACCCAACCATATCGGTAGCTCTGTTATTTTGTAATGACAACATTCGGGAAGAGTTAAGTAGTACAATCTTATTTAAAATTTCATGCCAAAACTTAGGTCTTATTGATGTGAGTCTAAAATTTAAAAAACAAAATTCTGGTATGAGACTAAGAGTTTCCTGTAAGCTTGAAGAGTTGGGACTGCTTTTGATGGTTAAGTTACGTGCTTTGCATTCGATATGTCTGTATGACAAAATAAAAAAGTTAAAATGTTCTCCCCACCTTCATGAAATATTAACATACGGTACGGATGTTCACAACATTTGTTAATTATACAAAAAGTGCGTCTCTTATGAGATTGCGATTATAATTAGTAAATATAAAAAAAAAGATATTCCTCAATCTACCTGCTCATTAAAAAGACACATGAAATGTAAATTTTTGACACGCATAATTAGCATTAGCATTAGCATTTTGCTTAAGTAAAGAAGCATTTTTTTTTCTCTTTTCCTGTAGCCCTGTCTTTTCTCTTTTTTCCTTCCTTTCTTCTTCTTTGCATTCTTCTTTACCGTTCTCTGTATAAGGTAAACCTCAGTTATTGTATTTAAGTAGGAATATGAAAAATTGTAATGTGTATTATTTCTTCGGTATCAGTTTAGTTGGCTTGTATGATGTCTTGCATTTAGTAACGTTTCCGGATTGTCTCTTGACTGATTGATTGCCTGTGAAATCCTTTGCCTAAGTTTCACGACGTTATTACAAGAAGTTCTGTGTACGTGATTTTCTATGTGTCTCCAACAGAAAAAAATCCGTTACAGTTAAGTCGGGGCTGTTGACTGGCCAATCCTCTATTCAACCCCTGGGATATTGCATGTTAAGAAAATTTTTAACTTGCACAACATTTTGAGGAGGGACACCGTCTTGCTGCCGTAAAATCAGCCCTGATATATTTAGGGGTAAATCTTCTATATATTATTTGTGCTCCAAGAGTTGCAAATAATGATCTCCAGTAAACTTTTGATCTATAAACATCGGAGCCAAAATATGTCCATCTATGACACCACACCATACATTAATTGATTGATACCCCTGGGTTAGTATTGGTTAGTTTGGTTTTGGGTTTTTATTTCGTGTCTTTGTCTAAGATTATTTAAAGATCAATGTCGCGTACGACAACCCTTTCTTGTAGTGAACGAATTTTTATCAGTCCATAAAATATTTTTAAAAAAATTGTTATTCTCATTATCTAGCGTGCGGGAAGCGTCACTTTTCCACTTCAGTTTGCTTTTCCACGGATCAGACATTTCCGGGATTTTACCGCACGGGTTTGGGAGCAATCGGATATTTTCGGTGATATTTCCCACGCTTTGAATTTTGAAGTTTGTCAATTCTGACGGTCATGTCAGTGAATGTATTCGTGTTGTTTTGTGAAAATGTATCCAAAAATCCACCAACAGTCGTAGAAAAAGTATATTATGCAACACGTTCGGTAAACTTTTGAACTCCCTCGTTTATTAAAAACACTCGCTCCGCTCTTGTTAAATAAACTCGTGAGTCAAATGCCGCATAATATGCTATTTTTTTGTCATTGTAATCGGAATAAGATATTCTATTAAACACATATATAATATACAGGATGTTCCATTAAAAAATATATGATGTAGGCTTATATATCAGAAAATTAATAGTGTTTTGTTTTAAACAAAAGAGTTACAGCCCATTAAAATGTCATCGAGATAAATGGAACGTACGGTACATACTATAATTTGGAATAATAAACATTATTATTATTATTATTATTATTATTATTATTATTATTATTATTATTATTATTGTTAAATCACCAAAATGTGTTAGATATAGTTCGAGTGGTTTTATCTGCATCTAAAGCGAAATTATTTATTATGTGACGTCATAAGTCAGTACGTCAAGACACTCGTTTTGATTAGCGTTTACGTTAGAATTATGAATAACAAAACATTATTGGTAAGGATTTATTGATGGAAACAAATACGTCACGTTAGATGCAAAATCCTCTCGGAATCGAAAGCTTAGGCTCCGAGCTCCTTGTACAATTGCGGCACGTAGCTATCGAACTGGGCGAGGTAGAAATTGCCAGCAACCGGTTGGCCCAGCTTGTACTTGTTTGCGAATTTTGTAGCGAAAAAATTTCCACGTTTTTCCACCGACCTGAAAATCGTCACCACCTCCCTTAGATACTTTCCGAGATTTGACCGAACGACGCACAATCTGGCAACGCAACGCGAAGCTGACGCACAATTACAGTGCGTTAAATTGCATTCTTATAAGCAGGAGAAGAAGAAATTTTGAGTTTGAGGTTAAGACTATGGAAAAGAAAAAAACATAAATCTGACATCGCCGCACAATTACAAGTTCGCGTCCTTGAACAGGATTCATACCTTCCGAGTACTGGTTCGTCGAATTTCAATTTGCCTGGTTGTTTGTAGACGAGGAAGACATATCTATGGACACCAGTCCCTTGAGGTGGTCCGGATCCGATATAGGCGGACAGGACCTCGCCCTTGGCAACACTGTTGCCGGGAATGTTGACGACAAGCCAATGGTGCCATTCCTGGTACGGAACGTCACGATGCCTGTTGTCGGGATCTGACGAAGTCGAAGTTGTAACAGTCTTAATTTTGAGTGAAATTATTTTACTTTACTGCCAAATTTTTACATCAAAATTACGAAAATTGCAATAAAAATAAAATTTGCATTGCGAACTTCGAAGCCTGCCGTTCCAGCAGCAAGTAAAAAAAATTTAGATAAATAAGACATTAGCCGATTGATAATTTATTATTAATTTTTACTTTCGTCGATAATATTCGATAAGACCGCAAAAATAAAGTCGTTAAGTAACACCCATTAATCAAAATTTTTGTATTTATTGTTTTGAAAAGATTGTTGTAAATAATTCTCCGCTTTATCAGTAAATTCGAATTAGAGGAATTTTGTTTGCCGAGCTGAACTAAGGAGAAATGGAATGGGAACTTGCTTGGTTCTTTCGGTTTTGGGCCTCACCTGTAAAAATCAACGTGTAGTATGCGTTCGGGTCCGCTTTCCACGAAACGCTCGGTACATCTTTGACTTGGGTCGGGGTTAACTCGTTGCCAAGGTTGACCGACACGCCGCTGGGGTATTTGATCTGAAAGGAAATGCAATTCGTTGAGGCCAGTTTTTAAAATACTGGACTATAAAATTTGTTGACTTATACAAGGCGTTATACGTACCGATAAGGTAATTAAAACCTTTTAATTTTTGAGCTACGTGGTGTTAAATATTGTTATAAAATTTTAAAAGTTATAGAACAACTAATGACTCTATTTTTTTTATCAATGCCATTGCTTTTTCTAAAATTATTTTTGGGTTCCTCTTTTTTTTTCCTTTTAAGTTTTTTTTTTCGGTGTTTAAATTCGATAGACCTCTACAATGCGCGAAAAGATTTTTTGTTAGGCATGGTATTGAACGTTTGGTAGAAAAAACTTACGAGGTTTGTCAATTGCCGATCAATTGACCTCATTAATTTTAATTTATTTTTTTATTTATATTTATTTATTTATATTTAAATATTTTGTGAGTTACGTCGGCGTCGCGTCCTTCTGGGAACGAAATGGAGTCGAAATTATTATTGGGATTTCCCAAATCGTTAAGTATTTTATTCGGATATTCCATTGGACATCACAAACGCACAATAATTTAATAAAAAATAAACATTATTATTAAATGATGATAGATAACAGTCTACAATTGCAAGATGTTATTTAAAACATTTTTTGACTAGTCAATTAAAAAGTGACGGTCGGTTAAGAAGTGGTCCCAACACTAATGTTCACAGCGTTCGTTGCCGTTTATCTCACCGTTTGCGCTATTCATCGTTATTTTGCCATTTATTTTCGTTTAGGCCTACAGTTTGGTTCTTCTTCTATTTGGAGTCCAGTTCCATATTTTCTTTGGCCATCTATCATCGGGCATCCTTTTCATGTGACCATAGCAGGACAATTGTTTGCTTTCCATTATTTCTGGAATAGTTTTATTTTTACTCCCATTTGGTTTCTTATATCTTCTGATCGTTTGCGGTCAAACAGTGTTGTTTTGCAACACCATCTCCAATACCCATTTTCAGTTGGTATTATCCTTTGCTGAAGTTTCGTATTGAATGTCTATATTTCTGACCCATTGGCAACAGATGGTTCTACAATTGAATTTGAAGTCTTATTTTTGTTTTTTTTATATCGCTCTACCTCGACCCAGCTTTTGGGGCATTTTTTTTGTCTCTACCGTCCTCTGAGATTGTGACTCCCAGATATTTGTACTCTGATGTTTTTTTTTAATGTGTCTATATCTGTTGTCGAGTTATTCCCACATTTTCCTGTCATCAGATATTGAGTTTTTTGTACATTTAATTCGAGTCGAGTTAATTTTCGCACTATACATCGTCTTCATCTTCTACAAGGAAAACTTGATCATCTTCGAATAGCATATCGTAAACGTTGTTAGAAAGCGTTGACAACAGGCAGCATTTTTGTCTGAGGCCCTTGATCAACGAAAATATGTTCGATAAACTTGTTCTTGATTTAATCTGACTCAAATTTTCTTTATATATATTTCTTCAAAGATTTTCACTTCCGTAGATTACAGATACTAAAAAGGTAATCAACAAAGGATCTACCTGATCGGTGAAGTGGGTCAAGGGCCTGGAAGGTAGAAATCACAAGCTGATACAATCTAGCAGAGATAGCAAAAGAATTAACCGAGCAGAGGGAAAACTATTCCTTTAGTCTAGCAAGACAATTTGTATAAAAGAAGAAAACTCTGACAGCAAATTACCTGGTCCGCCAGGTTGGGGGTTGGATTAATGTTCCTGCTCCTCATTATCCATTAAAAAACATAAAAATTGCAAAAGAGCCTCAGCGCCTACGACGCATGTTGATATTAAAATCTGTATCAGAAAGATTAGGTATTCAAATTAAACTTTCATAGTTTGGCATTGATTTTATTTCAAAGTTCTTTCTTTTTATCCAGTACAGGTGGTAACACCTACGTTTGGGTCAATTCGTAGGGTTTGCCTATTGTTATCTATTGACCAACACCACAAAATGGTGGGCCAAAGGCGTCCCGGTAGGAATTTTACTTCAACAGATTTCAAATTAGTCATTGTGTAGATAGTTGTCCTTCAAAATAAATAAGAACTAAAAGTTCATATTTTCAATCAGTCACAATTCAATTGTCTGTCCGTTCCAGCAAAGCAAGCAAAGACATCATCCACGTATCTACAGCACCATAGACAACTTTTACTTAAAGGATGTTCTAGTATGATATTTTCCGTAAAAATCTCGGCTAGCAAAGGACTAAGTGGGTTTCCCATAACCAAACCTTCCTTAGAAATGTAAATCTGCCCATTAAATTCAAAATAATTTTGGTCTAAAGATACTATTAAGTAATCTAATAAATCTTGTTTCACCCATGGGTTACCCTGTTTCCGAGTTAGGGTGAAATATACTAAATCTATGTCATCCATAGGTGGAATACTGGGAAATAAGTTTTGTACATCAAAACATAATAGTGTTGAATTAGAAGGGATTTTGATGTCTTTAATTTTTTATTGCAAATTTTGGTTTAAAATCTGTGTGGAACTTTAAAATATTTACTAATTTTGTTTTGAGTTTAATTGCTGGAGCTGTAAAAAAAACAAATCCAACAGTAAACTCTATTTATCCGAAACCTAATACAGAACACGAACAATTTAAAACAATTACAGACATAGCAGAACCCAGTGAAAAAGTTCCAAAACATTTGTCAAAATGTAGTTTAAAAATAGCTTTCAGAACTAACAACAAAATAGGAAAATTTTTAAAAAACAATAAAACGAAATGTCCAAAATCTCAAAAATCAGGTGTCTGCAGATTGAAATGCGGATGTTGTCCTAAAAATTTATATTGGACAAACATGTAGATCCTTCAAGAAACGCATTAACGAACATAAAAGAGCGTTTAAAAACAATAGTCTAAATTCTAATTATGCTACGCACTTAAACACAGAAAAACACATTTTTAACGACAATTTTGATATTTTACATACAGCCAAGTGTCAATATCAACGATCAATTAGATTTAAATACCTCTCCTTTATTGAACTTAAATTCTCACAACAACATTAATTAAGGTTTTATTGTCATTTTTCGGTATATATAGTAGCAGGTACTTTGTAAATATTACATTTGATAAAGACACGGTGTTGTCGAAACAATTGTCATGTAAAAAAATATATAATTTCGTGAAAATCTGAACTTTTAGTTCTTATTTATTTTGATAAATGGATTTTCATCAAGTAAAAACCACCTCGGTCCAATTCAAGTATTTTCCTTATTTTTTTATTAAACTATTTATTATTACCAGAAATTATTAACAATAAATCAGTAGCTTTGAATGTTTTATAAGATTCAGTTTCCTGGACGTATCTCATAAAATGCCATGAAATTTGTGCAAATTTGATATACATTTTTTTAAATTCAATATGCTTGGTGGTTGATCTGTCGATGGCTTCTTGTTTTCTCCAAGATGAAGTGATAAATGATAATTTGCGGTATCCAGAGTTACGACGAAATCAGTCGTAATAATTTTAGCAAACCTTTGATGCAAAATTGACGAATGTTAATTTCCTCCCTTTGCTTGCCAAACTCTGGTTATATTTTTGTCTATTTATTAGTATCGGATTTACAGCAATAGCTATCAAAAATAATTTTACGATATATAAGATATATAAGTACCGTACCTCCAGAATTTGGTCGGGGACAACTTCGACGACGTCTGGCACGACCCGGTGCTTTTCCATGGCGGCACGCTTACAGTTGACGGAACGCGCGAAATGTTAAATTTTTTACGCGACACTCAATTTATAAACATTTACTTATCTGGAGCAAAATTGCGCCGGTTACGGAATCGGGAGCGTGATATATCCCCCCGCCCCTCGGACGTGACATTGCATCGTTGTGGCGGAAATTCAATGGACAATTTGAATTTTTATGATAACTTCCAAGTGACGTCATCGATAGTGATTTTTATTACCAAGCTAGTGCTGTCGAATTGCGACCGGAATTCTTTCGAGCTTGCCTAAGAAAATCGATTTTCAAAATCATTTTCAATGGAATTTCGTATAGAAATTCTTCGCTTTAATATGCGAAACTGTTTCTGGGTCATAATTTTTTTTAAACATAAGATAATTTATGGGAAATATATAATTACACTTTCGAAAAACCTTATTAACTTTGTCTTCACAAAGTATAGAAAAACCGCACTCTGTATTAGGTAAATGTCAATTTTAAACATTCTCACTAAAAACTGATATGATTACACTCTGGATTTAAACTTTGAGTTTAGTCACTATAAAATGATGCAATTGCCCGTAGTTCGAGTTTTGTCTCTGACGGTATGGAACAAATGCATCAACAATGCATAAACTTTAACCTTAATTAACCTAACCTTAAACGAACAGATCACGTAAGTCGTAAACTTCACGATTTAAAATGGTTAAATATATCGAGTCGAGAGGAATTACATTTTGTTTGTTTTCTTCACAAAGTAAAATTAAGAAGTCCATGACCAAAAGCTTTTTCTCGTATACATCTCTTATACTACTTAATAAATATAGTGAGTTTGGTCAATCACAGAATGTCTCCTCTCATTGCGCGTTTAAATTACATTTAAATAAATATACCTAGATTGTTAATCACTCCTCTTTATCTTTTTTGAGATTTGAGTCTTGTTGGGTCAACCCTTCGTTGATTTTGTGTAATCAAAAAGTCTTTTCATTCTGTTTTTCTTTAAAAATTTTCGGCTTCAATTTTATCCATGTTCACATAATATCACTACCACTACTAGAGTCACTTTCGTCACCAATATTATCACTAGCCAATCTATCATTTTCAGGCGCCTCAATATAAAATTCATCGTCACTACTTTGCAATTCATTTTCAATGTTATCCTTTAATTTTACATAAACACGTCCTCAACGAAGGAAGCAATTTAGAAATATTAGAAATGAGCGTAGGGCATATCAGACCGGCCAACCTGCTGTAATGATAACACATGGTGTCCCTTTTTACTTTTATTAATGCTTTCTGTCACTGCTCACTTTGAAATTTTTAACTGTACTTTCTGTAAAGTATAATAAATTCAGTGAGTGTACTTTTCTTATGCAACAATGCTGAGACGAAATACGAAATGCTACAAAAAGCAAAACATTTTTTATTATTTAGTCTTATTAGTTTGGTTCTTTATAACAAAGTTTTGCATCTTTTGTTTTTCAGTTTAAAAAAAAATTTAAACAAATATTAAAAAGATAAAAAGAAACCTTTAATCATTTTATTTAAGTATATAACTTCACCTTCAGTTTACCTCTGTTTTGAGGTTTTGATTTATTTCGCCCAATATATCACACACACGCGTAAAAGTACGCACAGTACCAGACAAAACAATAATAAATGGCATGGGTATTTTGTTTTACAATTGGGGATGTTTCAATGGGGATGTTTTTGGTTCTCTTCCGGTGTCAACCACGAATTGATTCTGATCAATAAAAACCCAACGGTTTTTCCTTTTTCTCTAAGTTATAACTCAATATATTCAAATTGGGAAGGTATCGAGTTTTGTTACATTCACAGTATAGTAATATATTAATTATTCTCATTTCAATCATTCATTCTCATTGTATTTTTATTTTTTCCATGGCTATAGTTAATAAGTTTAGCATTGGTGTTTTAAAAATTCGGAGAAATTCATAAGGGTTTGGCAAACATCTACAGCTCAACCATAAAGTCTTCATTAATATAGAGAACATTCAATCTAATAATAGACTTAGGGAGCCTAATGCAATGCAATAAATAGATAATGATGAACAGCTATTAAAAATCAATCAACGCCACTGCGCATAAAGGTGATCGTTCGGTGACAGATTTTGGTCTGTTTGGAACAAACTCAATGATCGCACCACTAAGAACAAACCTCTAGCAAGATCTAGGAATTTTTGACGTTGGCTTATAAATTTTCGCTTCAACAATTTAATTAAATAAACAGTAACTGTATAAAAACGTCTTTCTGAAATGTTCGGCGCTTTTACAGGTCATAACATAATTTTTTAAGGAATAATTAATATAATTTTATAATTGAACTTATTCTATTTATTTTTACTTGGATTTCAGTCGAAAATAGAAATTCTGTTACAAATAATATTTGTTTCATTTCTATATATTTATTTAATTTTAAACCTTCTAGTTTTTTTTTCTACATTTTTATTGAACATAATGTTGTCTCTTGAATGTAAATGTTGTGGTCAACTAGCAAAAAGCGAGTGCGAGCGTGAATGTTCGGAATAGGGGAAAGATTATTATAGAAAATTGGAAAAATAGAATCGCTTTTCCCGATTTTTGGAAAACGGGTTTTTGGTTTCTGGAAAACATTTTAGCAAACACAAATCTCCTGAGGAATTAAATTTAATTTTTTTTCTTCGGTGCGAGGGGCAAATCATCATCTAAAGTTCATACAACCATGAGGTTTCACAGATTTCACAGAATTTTTACCGATTTTCAAATATGTTTTACCAATTTTACTGATTTTGATAAATAATAAATAAATTAAAAATTATTAAAATTAAAAATATATAAAAAATACCATGAGTTGTCCCAGTATCAGTAATAATATAATCTTTATTTAACATTATGCTACATAAAAAATACAAAATACAAATTCCAAATATAAAATTCCAGATAAACGGAAACCAAAAGCCAAACACACAGAAATCAGAATTTTGACAATACATGGCGTCTTAAAAGTCTTTTAAATTCATTAAGAGTGTCACAGTTTTTAATATCATGCGGTAATTTGTTAAAATGATTTAGGCCTTTATGTAATATAGAGTTTTGTACTTGACTAGAATAACATTCTCTTAACATAAAATTACCACAATTCCTTGTATTGTAAGAATGAATGTCTCTGAAATAGGTAACTTTTTCACAAACTGTTTAATTTTAAAAATAAATACATAGACATTAAACATTACTTTTTGTTTTACAGGCAAGAATTTAAGAACACTCAACATACTTTGAATTGGCGTATATCTGTTACACTTTAGTATATTTCTCATGGCTCTATTTTGAACAATTTGCGATTGCTCTAATTTATAATTAAGCAAATGGAACACAAGTGTGGAATAAAATTCTAAATGGGGAGCAGCTAGGCTGTTATACAATAAGATTTTGGTGTCAATTGACAAATTTTTCCCTATTCTGGATATAAAATTAATCTTTTTAGAAAATTTATTCATTATGAAATCGGCATGTGTATGAAACGTCAAATTTGAGTCAAATATAACACCCAGATATTTGGTTTCGTTTTCAAGAATTAATTTTTTGTTGTTAATATAAATGTTTACCAAAAATACAAAATTTTGACTTGTGCGTGTTTATAGAAAGGTTATTATTGCACAGCCATTCAAAAGCTTTCTTCAGATCTGCATTCATTTATCTTTGCGTTTCATCCACATTTTCACCCACAATAAAAATCATAGTGTCATCCGCAAATAATACCGCTTTAGTATCATCTAAAATATTTACAATATCGTTTATATACAAAAGAAATAACAATGGTCCCAAAACTGTCCCCTGAGGAACACCATGTTCCACAGTTATGCAATTTTTATGTTTCGTTTTTTGTACCCTACCTGTTAAATACGAACAAAGCCATTTATACGCTGTTCCCTTAATACCCAATTTGTACAATTTTCTTAACAGTCTAGTTCTACTTATTGTTTCGAAAGCACGCTTAAAATCCAAAAAATACAGCCAATACAAATTTACCATCCTCCAAGGCCCGCAAGAAATCATCACCGACAGTAACGACGACAGATTCGCATGAATGTTTGGATCGAAAGCCCGACTGGTTAGGCACTAAAATATTGTCAAAGTCATTTCGTTTTTTTTGGGGAACATGAAAGACAGTTTTCGTATAATGAATAAATATTTTATTAAATTATATATTGGGCATTCTGGTCCAACACCTTTTGCCATCTTTCTGGCAGTAACATAATTCCCCTCTCATAAAAGTTTTGGTCCTTGCTGGCAAAAAACTGGTTCAGGTGGTTTTTGACATCTTCATTTGAGGTAAAGGTTTTGCCATCCAAAAAATTTTGCAGGGACCGGAACAAATAGTAGTCGGAAGGCGCCAGATCTGGAGAATATGGTGGATGTTGCAGTACGTCCCATTCAAGCTGTAAAACTTTTTGGCGAGTGACCAAACTTGTGTGAGGTCTCGCATTATCCTGGTGGAACACTACACCCTTCCTGTTGATTAATGCGGGCCTCTTCTCTTTAAGTGAATCATTCAATTTGTCCAGTTGATGACAATAGACTTCTGAATTAATCGTTGTATTGTCCGGCAAAAGCTCAAAAAAAAAACGATTCCTTTGACATCCCACTAAACGGAGAGCATCACCTTTTTTTGGTGAATGTTGGCTTTTGCCACGCTTTGAGCCGGTTCATCTTTTCTGCTCCATGACCTCTTGCGTTTAACATTGTTGTATACAACCCATTTTTCGTCCCCAGTAATAATCCGACGTTTGAGGAGCGAATCACACACGTCAACGCGACGACACAAATTTCGCTCCGTAAGGACATGGGGCACCCACACATCGAGCTTCGAGGTTAAGCCCATGCCTTTCAAATGGCCATAAACAGTCGAATTCGACAAATCTAATCTCTCACCGGTCTCTCGTGTGGTTATTCGCCGATTTGCATCAACTAATGCCTTTATCGCATCTTTGTCAGCTTCGACCGGCCTTCCAGACCGTGGTGCATCTTCGACATCAAAATTGCCGGATCGAAATTTTGCAAACCAGTTCTGGCATTGGCGTACTGTTAACACGCCTTCTCCATACACATCCGTCAATTTTTTTCTCGCTTGGACAGCATTTTTACCTTTTCTGAAGTAAAAAAGTAAAATATGACGAAAATGCTGCTTATTGCTCTCCATATTTAAAAGGGCACCAACCAAAAACTACTGCGTAGAATTAATAGAACTTTTTCACACACAAAACGTTTCGAAAAAACGTAATTAAGTCCTCTGACGGGAAAAAACGAAATGACTTTCCGAACAACCTTAGTATTAAAATAAAAATAATTAAATGATTTATTAAATAGGTAAATTAACTAATAAATAAATAAATTTTGAAAATGGACATAGTTTTTTTTTCTTTAAAATTGTCTTTCTTAATTTTTTTCTGCCTCTGCAGATTTAGAAAAATTAATTACTTTGGAAATTAAATAAATAAAAGAAAACTTTGATGAGTACATTGTGTATGTTTCCTTATATAAATCACATAAAAATGATCGCATCACACATCTCGACGGGAGCGTCGATCTGACATAGCTACAACTAACATAAATTTGAAAATGTATCGATATACTGTTATTGGCGTGATAGTTTTGGAATACGGGCTCTTGCAGATATTTTAAATACAATAATTTCGCCCATATTAAATATTATATGTAGGAAATAATTTTAAATCATTGGGTCGAATAATTAGGGATGGGTGGGGAAAAATTATAAATTCTGGTTATTTGTACATTTTTAGCCCTTCTATATTATTCTATATTAATTCTATGGATTTAGCCTAAAGCCGGAGCTTTCGAAAATCTTATAAATACCAATAACAAATTTTTTAATCTATAGGAAAATAGTTACTAATCAGTAACTTTTTTTATTAAATACTTTTTAATAAATAATTATAATTATTATCTATTACATAACTTGATGGTTAAAAGCTACAAAAAAAAATGAAAAGCTTAAGTACGCCGCCTTGCTCCACCCTCCCCTACTCCAAAAAATCTAAATTTAAGAGCCCATCAGCAAAGTTCGTTTAATTTAACAATAGTATTTCTCAAAACAGTTTATGGTCCATTCAGATGTTTCACCTGTAAACGCCTATCTAAAAATAACTTAAAAATATTCATTTTAATAATTACATACTTGCATTTTTAAATTCTAATTTGGGAAACACGTTATGATTAGACGTATTTCAATTATTTCACAGATTTCACGGATTTCACAGGCTGTAATACGTAAACTTTATTTCCAAAAAAGTTTCTCTTTTCCACCGAAATCCAATGCCGTAAAAATAAAAATGATTTGTATACTGAGAAATTTTACCCGTTGCATATAAAAAAATAATAACGCCCGTTGTTATTCCTCTGGAGAATTTTATGACGCGCTGTGACCGATAAAAGTCTGCCGACCTGTCACCGCCACGGACCCGCTCCCCCGTGGTAAATGACTTGCGACCGAGAAAACCAGGAAAGTCGGAAAAACCGTATCAGTTAAAGAAACGCTCCGTTTGCGGACGTCGGTCCCGGTTATAACTGTTACTGACAGCCGAATTTTTCATTTTTAACGGGTCACGGGATCAGAGATTTCCGGAAAGATTGCGGATTCCTCTCCTCTATACCAACCACCCCCATCCCGTTCCGATGTTTCCAGTTGGCGATTTCCAAAATAATTCTGAAATGATTTTAGTCAATATAATCATCTTTTTACGAAACTTCTGGATTCCTCCTGCTCCGGTTTTTGCTGAGTCGAACTTGCTGACGTTTCGCAAATCATCCTGTTGGCTTCTTCAGAGCTTGACTGAAACTGCAGCAAAAACCGATGCAGGAGGAATCCAGAAGTTTTGAAAAAGTGGAAGTTTCTTTGAAAAATATAATCATCAATTGTATCCAGGTTGCCTACCCATCACTTGCGATATAGAATGTATTTTGCATTTAGAAGGGACAAACTGCCAATAATTTTGGACGGAAACTAAATAAACGATAAAAGAAAAATGAAAATTGTTGATGTAAGTGTTTATTTCTGATATTTTTCCCGTTCCACACTTCAACTGTTTAATATTCTTGAACCCACGCGGAAATGTTGCATATCTGCGATGGCGTATTTCGTTTAGAATACGCCTATATAAGTACACGCGCGATTTAGACTACGGAGGAAAGAACAGAAGGAGAGCAATCGGTTAGAATTTCGCTAGAGGCGTTTTGTTCTTACTGAACCCTCATATACATGTTATTCCATAATTCTGTTATTATTCTATATTAATTTTTTTCTTCCGGCCGACAATCTGTAGTGCAAAACATTTGCATATGATCTTCAAAATAGTATATTTTCATTTTTGGATTAAAAGAATTATCAAGTTCAGTTTATATAACAAACTACACTATACCTTGGAACATGAAATCACTTTTTCAAGATACAGCTATCCATATTAATTATCAGAGGTGGGCTATCAAATATATAATGCAGCAAGGATAATTATTATGATGATTCAAATTTTGTCAAATTTGGGTCTTTTAAAAATTTAAAATTTATAAAAAAATGTCAATCAATATAATATCCAATTTTATATAAATATATTTCTTTGTGTTAATTTCATTTCAAAATGTACCAGAACATTATTCTAGATCATCCTGCTATTCTGTAAATCTATTTCTTTCCGGCATTTCTCATTATATTTGCTTTGCTCCGTTGGTAGCTGTTGATACATTACATAATTAATATTAATTAATATATAATAATAATAATAATACATAATAATTAATATTTTCTTTGTATTTTCGTCACCCTTATTATTTTGTATTCGATTCCTCATTCAAGTAGAATTTTCTATAGTTGGTCTGTTGGTACTTTATCAAACGCTTTCTCCAAGTCAATCAAGCCCAAATTATTTCATCTCAATCTTTTCTTTTGATGTAAATATATGTATACTTTCCTCTTTCTGAATCCACTTTGAGATTTTTGTAGAGTATTTTTCATCACTGGCCTTGTTTTCTATCCAGAACTGTTTTACATACAATTTGAATATTAAGTAATAAAATGTGGTGTTTTTGTTATTTACCACTATAATAATTCACTACATTTCTGCTTGAAATATGGAGACAAAGAGCGGATAATTAATAGTATATTATGCAACAATTGAGACAAACGGCATTTGACTCGAGCGGAGCGCAGTGGAGCGAGTATTTAATAAACGAGTGAATTAAAAAGTTTGCCGAACGTATTGCATCCTACACTTTTTCTACTACTGTTCGTTTTTAGGTACATTTTCGCAAAATAAAACGAATACATTCACTGACATGACCGTCAGAATTGACAAATGTCAAAATTCAAAGCGTGGGAAATATCTCCGAAAACATCCGATTGTTCCCAATCCCGGAAATGTCCGAATTGGCTCGGATTCGTGGGAAACGAAACTGACGTGATAAAGTGACGCTTCCTGCACGCTAGATCGGTGTGTAATTAGGTATTAGGGAGTAGAAAATAGTATATAATGCAACACGTGCGGTAAGCGGCATTTGGCACAATCGGAGCGCAGCGGAGCGAGTGGTTTAAAAAGTATAAAGAATGTGATGAATATGTATATATATATATATATTATATATATATATATATATATATATATATATATATATATATATATATATATATATATATATATATATATATATATATATATATATATATATATATATATATATATATATATATATATATATATATATATATATATATATATATATATATATATATATATATATATATGAATATTTTGCAGACGGAAGTCGAAGAAATCATTTACATGTTTCCCAATTTAATCTGTAATTCAAATACCCAAAAATTTTCTGAGTGTGTTACTGGGCAGTCGCGAAAATAAAAAATATGTTGTGTTTTGTACTGATTATACGATATGTAAACTGCAAGCGACCAAAAGCCATCGGCGCCCCACCTGTGCCTTAAGACACGACTTTTCAGTCCTCGGTAGTTTAGATAAACGTGACGCCTTGGTGGTGTCAGGCTGACGACTCCACTTGTCTTTCGTTCAACGTCGGAGTAAATGAAACGCGCGCGCTTGTCTCCTCGCATTTAGCGGCGGCGGCGGTGATTTTTCCTACAGTGCCGCCGCCCCACGCGCACAAAGCAAGAACCCAAAGTGTCACAACCAAACCCCCATAACCGAAATTTACGGCAATTTTTGTTCGGCGCAAAGGACAAAGCGGCCGTGCCCGTACCCGGGCAAAAAAGTGAAGCGCGGAATGCTCGGAAAAATTTTCAATTTTAAAAACGCCGAAGCAGAAATACGGGGATTGTTCCGTCGAAAGTATGTCTTTGTATACGTGATAAATAATATCCCGCCGCCCGCCCGAATATCTAATTAGATATTGTCTCGCGTTGGCGATACATCGCGTCGGATTTACCTCCGTCGATGATGGCCCATTGTTGTCGAAAACACAAAAGACACGAACAAGCAGAGAGTCGACATCTTAAGACGCGAACCAGTCGAGAGTAACAAACTCGACGTGCGACTGGAAACTGGCATCGTTGATGTTCGGATGAATCGCATTGTTTCTAGCTTTTCGCGTCATGAGATTTGTGTGTTATACAGGGTCCTTGAGAAAATTCCGGTAAAAGTGAGGGGTAGAGTAGAGTGAGTATAGTGAGTATATATATTATGCAACAAGTGCGCAAAACGGCATTTGACTCACTAGTTTCTTTGGCACGAACGGAGCGAGTGCTTAATAAACGAGTGACTTAAAAAGTTTACCGAACTTTTTCTACGACCGTCACCAAAAAATTTCACAAATTAACAAGTTAAAAATAATAACAGAGCATCGGATTACTAAATTTCGTACCATTCAAACAAAATATTTACTAGTTGGCATTAAACCTGTTCGTTTCCGGTCGATTCGGCTATTGTTGTCTCTTTTTAACCGTGTATTTTAGGCAGAGAGAGATGTATTATTGGATATCTCATATAAAAAACGGATTAAACATAATTTTAAAACGGTACGTTGTTTATTTAAGTTTTACAATTGATCGTTAAGTAGTTTATTTAAAGAAAAAGACTGTAATTTTAAGAGGATTAAATTTTTAAGATCGTATAAACAAGAAAAAGTAAGTCCTAACCTTGTTTGTACTGATGAGGTATGGATATTTGAAAATCGCGCAATTGGTCTTGGCAAGATATTAATATAAAAACTGTAAAAACCCCTGAAGTTCATGTGAACGGTATGTAAAATTTCTGTGGAACACCTACCTTATAAATGTCACTTTACTTATCGACTTTTATTTTTGAAATTGAGAAGAGACACTCCTATTCATAGTCGAGCGCCCCCCGAATGACGCCTGCGCAGAACGGTCTTTTGAAGTTCTCAAGCTCTCGCCGGCGGGCGACTGGATAAGTTTTTTTTTTCGTTTCATAGTCGAATTTCGAGGAAAGAACACATGCGCTGTTTAAGCTGAACCGATTGTTTTTCGCCGGACGACTGGAGCATGTCCCGACATTCTCCGGCCGACTCGCCAGTTGAATTTAAGAGCCTAGACTTGCTATAACTGTTATGGAAAACCTTTATAATATTTGTCCGACTAAATACAGAAATCGACGAAAATGATGACATTAATTTAAGAATGCCTAAAAGATATATTAGAGATATGCAAAACCCAGTTCAATTTTACAATGATTTCGAATTTAAACGTCGATACAGATTCAGTAAAAAGGTAGTTATGGAACATTTAATTAAATTAGTGGAACCAGAACTATTAAAAGTTAACCAGCGTGGTTTACCAGTTTCGCCTTTAATAGCATTTTCAGGTAAAGTACTTACTAATATCTATTATAAATATTAACAAGTTTTGAAATATAGTATTTCATCTTTTCGTAACTTAAAAAAGTTTCAGTTTTCACTTTTTCTTTCTGTTTTTATTTCTGTATAGTAAATACATTTAAATAAATGTATTTTTTTAATTGTATTAATATTTAATTTTTACAGCTTACTTGTGGGGATCTTGGAGGAATCTCACAGTCAACTGTGAGTAGAATAGTAAAACAAATTTCAACAATATTTGCAGCTCAATATAATATAGGAATTGATTTTGGAGAGAACCTAGATGAAGTTTTGGTGGAAGAAAGAGATGCAAATATACCAGAAAACTTACAAGTAAGGGGAAATGCTCAAGGTTATGGAGTTCGTTGTGCATTGATTGCGCGTCACTTTACAGAATGAAATAGTTTTATTATATTATGCTATTATACATATATAACTATATTGAAACCTAGTAACTAACCAAAACAAACTTTATTACTAAAATATATGGCATATTAACAATTAGGCATTACTTAATATAATTTAGAATAATTATTTAATTAATAAATTAATAATAAATTAATCGTTTTTTAATAAAAGTTGACGTAATTCCTCCCTTTTTATTGATAACTCCACTTCCGCTATTTGCCTTCTAATTTTCGCCTCTTCCCTTTTTTTAATAGCTTATTGTTTGTTTATTTCGTGGATGTCTATTAAATGCCGCCTTTCTAATTTGGCATTAACAATCCTCTCCTTAAAAAGAGCATTCAAGTTGCCACTCGATTTAGCAACAACAACTTTTTCTTTTTGCTTGTTTAATATTTTTTTCTCTCTCCTTTTACGAGGAATAGAATCGCTGTTTAAAGGTGTCGATGGAACTTCTATTTCACGTGAAGCTAGGCTAACAGATTTTGTCTGGATGGTGGAAGATGTGGATGGTACATTATTATCTTCTGGTAATGATGACTGGTCTTTTGTGATTGTATGTGAAGATCCAGATATATCTAAAAATATATGTAATCTAAATTCGATTTTTTAAAATAATTTTGAATAAAAATAGTTGCACATAATGAATTTAGTTTTACCTAGAAGTGTATAATTTTTTTCTGCTGATTCAAATTTGCCATCTGAATCAAAAGGATTTTCCACATGTTCCGTTAAGTGCGGAACAACTTCATCAACATCAGGAATTGAAATTTTATCACGCATGGATTCGCCACCTCCCGTAAGCATCCTCGAACGTCGTTCCTCAGCTAATTCTTCTTTGCGTTTTCTTTTAATTTTATCCCAACAACGTTTTAATTGAACACTAGTACGCTAAAATTACATTTGGATTTATGTACAATTTATAAGAGTATTCAAAGTATGCTTTTGAGATTGGTGAGATAATACCCACATTTAAAATTATTTGACGTGGTACAGTGATATTTACCTTTTCTGTAGTACGACTTTCATTAAAGTCGTCTGTAACCCTGGCCCATGCCGCATTCTTTTTCTTAATTGTTGATGCATCTGTTCGCTTATCTTCAATGATATGATATTTTTTTATAATTTGGACCAATACTCCTTTATCTTCTCGAGTATAAGGAACTTGAAAACTTTTAAAATGACAGGTTCGTCCTAGAATGATTTTCGTCGACTAACTGATTTTATTTAGAAATTTCTCGATGCATTATGACCATAACGAAAAGAGGAACATCAAGACCCATATATTTCAACACAACCATAAAAAATGTAAACAAAATTAAATCGCTGATTATGCGCCAGCCTCTTCGCCCGCCAGCGATGCGCTGGCGACTGTCTGAAAAGACCAATATTTTCTTTCTTCATCCAGGCGCTCGCCGGAAACATTACCAACGAGCGGTTCTTTTCAGCGATTCGCTGGCGTTGGACTATGAATACGAGTGAGAGAGTATAGAACGTACTGAATTATAAATTGCCGATGATGCTGCTGCTGATGAAACGGCTAGTGCCAAAAAAAAGTATCGACAGATCTACTCATGCGGCACATCTTCTCGCAGGACTGAACTACCGGAATCAAAATTTGGATTCATCATTTTTTTGTTTTTCCCAGAACTATAAAAGATTAACTTGTCAGAGATGACATTGCGACGCAACAGAGAGCAAAGTTTTTCGAGCGACGGATTTAACGGCGGCTTTCGCGCCGGTTTGCCATTTCAGTCAGTCCCATCGGCGTCGAAAAGTATTAAACAGTAAATTGCGGGAATTAACGCGAAATCTAAATTATCATTTCTGACTATTGCATACCATTCCGAGCTCATATATACATCGCTTTGCGCTGTCGGCGGTGCCCGAATAAAGCACGGCTTTCGGACAAATTTATAGTTCGCTCCATCGTGTCGCTTGATAAAGCTAACGACACGAACAATAACGCGATACGTATATTTTTCGCATATTTAATGATCGCATGGCGCGCGACATCATCAATTAAATGCAGAAAATACGATTGGAGTGGTGCATCTCAACTAACTAAATCCTGGTAGTTTTACTGTGAGCCCGAAAAAATGAAGTTGTTTCAATGAAATTGTTATACATTTTTGATCATCATGATCTGGTCGTGAAGATAAATTTTGAGCAAAATCCCAATTTTTAAATAGAGTTTCATAATAGTCCTACGAAGCTGTTTAAAAAGGAGATATTTTGTATAATGCACATCATTGTCAGAACATTGTCGTCCTGGTGAAAAAAAAAACATTTTTTTAAAGTTTTGTTATATAAACAATAGTCAAGAGATGACCAAAGCGATAAGAACTTCATTTCTTGTTAGCAGTTAACCTTGGATTGAACATCGGTTCTGCTAAACTTGGAGATATGACTAGAGCTTTTAAAGCAATAATTCAATTTTATATCTTTTTAGGGTTAGTCAAAAGTCATGCAACTGCTATATATCTCAGAAATTATTAAACTTTTAAAATTTAATGCGCTTATATTTGGAGTGCATGGCACATCAACAGAAATAGTTGGAATTTCAAACAGATTTTTTTCCTGTCGGTTAAGGCGTCTGGTATATATATTTATTAAAAGCTAACCTAATATCAAAAAATTTTGTTAAATATGCGAATTTATAAAATTTAATTATAACAATATAAGGCCAGTGTATTTCAAACGCATGGCAGATCATCAGAGGTAGTTCGAATTTCAAACAGATTTTAGTCTTTGCTTGTCGGTTAAGGCGTCTGACTAGAAATCAGATTCTCTATGGCAGCGTAAGTTCGAAACCTACCTACTGCAAGCGGCCATTGTTTAAATATGTAATTTTATTTTATTATAATCAATTGGGCTATGTAAAGAAATCGAAATGTCAAGAAACTATATATCTTTGGAATCAGGAAAAAAAAGCTACGTTTTAACCTAATAATATATAGGGCATTCCATTAAAAAAAATGATATTGCTGTCATTTTCACAGCTTGCCATCGTCGTTTGTTAATTACTGACATTTGCATAAGCAAAAATTTTCAAACTTTTGTGTTTATGATGATTTTTTATGCTTAGCTCGAAGATGCGAAAAATTGAAACGGACGCTCGATCGCCGGTGTCGTCGATTTTAAACGATGAGTTTTAAAATTTCAAACGTTTCCGGACGCGACGCGAATCCGGAAGGCGTCGATTTTGCCGACCGACCGACCGGATAAAAAATTCACCCGGAGGAGATCCGAGCTAGCATACGGGTTTTGTGTTGGAAACTTAAACAGTTACACAGGGCGAATTTAAATATGCAAATTCGGTTGTGTCTTATTTAGTGGCGCAAAAACAACCGACTGCCGTATACCCGAGCAGAGTTTAATAATATCTTCGAAAGGACAGAGATGCACTCCAGCCTTCTGGATTTTAAATGCAATTTCTAATGATTTAGACAATACCGGAATAATCTGGCATTTTAGCGAAATATTTCTTACGATAAACATGTCTGGCTCTTATATTATTTAAATTTGGAATTATGTTACTGCTATTGTTATTGAACACCATTAAGGAAAGAAAAATTGAATAATACAAGGAAATGGATAAGTAAGAAGACGCCAAAATTCATGGCTAAAATGCTTAAGAGGGTGGTTTAGACTACAATTGCCATTTGGATCGCCAGGAGAGGGCGTGAATAGAAGAACAAATGCTCAAATATATTTCTAATATGAACAATAATTCAAAAATGTGTCATTAGTAATCAAAGATATCCGTTTCCATGATCTGATTCAGCAAGTCAAGTTCCGTGCGTGCTTACCAATAAAAAATGAAGGATGCTCATAGTTGGTTATTCACATACTGAACTTAAAACCTTTTTAAATAACAGGTAAAAGAAAACGTTTCTCAAATCTAAAAATCCCGAAATATTAATGGCTTTTCGGGTTTTCTGGATATAATGTTTTTGTCATGCATCCAGCGACTCTGTAGTTTTTATGTAAATGTCAATCAAATCATGAACTTTCAGCAAGTCAGAAACTTTCACATGGCTCTCTCGAAGATACTTTGGTCAGTTAGTTTGGTTGGTTGGAAGCAAATATGAACAATATGAAACTCCCATCAAAATATTTCCAATTTAAAGGTCTCTCCAATTGCGAATACGGAAATTATTTGAAATAAAAAAATCCTTCTGTGTCATCGATAACGAACGCCATAGATACTGCTGGGAAGGCCGAAATTGTGTTTTAACTTTGACATATATTGTAAGTGGTAATAAAATACAAGATCTTTTTATCCCAACACCATAAAGATTAAGAGGTGGTTCAAAGCAGGGATTTACAAACCAAAGTAAATATAAAAAATTAAAAAAAATACTGCGATAGATGAATCTGGCGACCTTCTATCGCATTGCTTTCCTCCTTTGCTGTGATATTGTACGGATCTATTATCCATTGAGGATTTTTAATAACTTTTTAACTTGAAATTTAAAACGTTTTTACCAGCAGCAGCATCCGTAAAAGCAGTACCTCGAATTTCTTATATTCCCTATGCGGTTTACCCATCGGTATTGGATAAAAACCTATTTCATTTTTCTTATCGCCTCAAGCCATTCAGTTATGGTTTTATATTATCCCCCTTAGACTTTAGGTGGCGTTTCATAATGAAAGAAACGTTTTTAAAATACCGAAATTTCGTAGTGACGTCACAGGTAACGAATAAACTTTACGCCGTGCATCCTGGGACAATATCCGCGGTGGCCTTTAGCTCGCTAAAATTTCACTAATGCGGACCTGAGTTATATGGGCTTTCCCGTTAATGATTTCTTGTTAGTAAATTTTTAACGAAATGTGGGAAAATGAGGCTCAGATGGTGTAACTCTAACGACATTTTTTTACCGGTATATAAGCGGAATACAATTTTCTACAGGAATTTGTGGAGAGTATTATTCGCCGCTTCCTAGTTATTTAAGAAAGAGGCGAAAGATAATTACGAGAAAATTATATATCTATAAAGAATAAGCGCGTGTTTAAGTTGGCGGATTTTGAAAACTTTGACTGTTATGTGAGGAAAATTGTAAATTTGAATTTTTGTCAACTCCATAGTATGCACACCAACATCAGATTCACCCATCGTACAGAGTTCGTTAATTTGCAGATTTGATCGGTTCATTGCTAATTGGGTGTGAGTTTTGGAGCTTCTTCGCTGTTTCCAATGGGAAAAGCCCTGCAGTCTTTGATTGTTGTGGAGGTGGACTTTGCTATGCCCGGGTATCCATGTCGGTGTTCACTTGCAATCCAATTGTCAGCCACCAATGCTTCTCAACTTTCTTCGCCTGATTTACTAGTTCCATTGGCGCCGACTAGTTGATAGCTTATCTTAGACGTCTCTTCACTTGAATCTTAGGTTAAGTACACATGGTCAGTCAGACTCGTTAAAAGTAATTTTTTTTTCAAAGAAATTTCCACAGGCTACGGTAATACTATTTACAAATCTTCTGGACTCCTCCTGCATCGGTTGTTTATAAATCAAAGTTGTCGATGTTTCGCCAATCATTCTGTTGGTTTCTTCAGAGTGGGGGTGGAGCTGAAGCCGGGCATGAACATTGTCTCGGATGACTGTTCTCCGAGTTATTGAACCCAGAATTAAAACACCTTACATCTTGTGACGCTCTCTTTTTTTTTTAAACGAGAGTTAAAAAAGAAAACGGTAACGGCTAGTTTTTTTTTGGAGTTTTTGGATCGTTGTTTGACTACAGGGTTCGATACGCTCTCTGTAGAATGATTGGGGCGCCACAAAGCCTTCGCCTAGTTATGTTGATATTGAATCCTACGTTTTATAAATTTTTCTAGGTGGTTAGACATATGGTGTCGGATTACGTATAAAGAAAAACAACTGATAAACCTCCGATGTTATTTTAATTAAACTGTTTCAGTGGATTTTTTTTCAGTTTTAAAATAACAATTTGATACTCGAGTAATACAAAAAAAAATTGATACAGAGTTCGTCTAGAAGGATTATTTGCAAATTAATAATTCAAATCAAAAATATATAAAAACACAGTAAATTTACTCCTCTAAAGGATACTGATAACTACAACACTAACCCCCGAATCGTTGACTCAATATAAATAAAATACAGCTGTAAACCACTTGATCAAGGGATTTCCGCTACGTAAAACTTGTAAACGAAAATATTATCAATTAATCTGCGATAAGTTACTTATCAGTTACCCTGTACATTAAATACTCAGATCCCACATATAGGCCAATAGATATTTAAAAAAAGTTTGTACGCCCTTGCTCAAGTTCTACTCCTGGTGGGCTAGTTCACTCTGCTTGTTTTTGTTATTTACATTCCTTTCAACCGTCCCCGGTGGGCAGGTGAAGTGCTCGTTTGGTAGCAGTCTTGAAGCCCTTAAACTACTAAGATATAACGACAATCGAAACTGTAATTGACATGCAATCGGCATGAAACAAAGAACCTTACCTATACAAAGGTTCTACAAGCATCACGTCCTCAATGCACAAAAATACGAGAGACAGGACGTACATGAATTTTCAAAGTTAAGTTCTAACCTGAAAAATGTTGAAATGAATTATGAAAATGGATCGCTGAGTCAAGATTTAAATTTTAACATACCAGACCTTTCATTGGGAAACACCTTTTTCACCAGATAAGCAAACAGCGTATAACTTGATAATTATGGTGTTTTTCTTCAAAATTATTTCAGCTCCCCTTGACTCACTAACACGCCGTCTTTTCACCCTCGGTCCAAGTCAAAGAGTCACTTTCGTTAAGCGTTGACCCCACCACCACGGAACCCAATCGAACTGTCAAACATTGCACCATACGCACCTGAGCCATTCGCCCAAAGTAGCAACGCTACAATCTGCTTTTCTCTCTAATAATTTCCACATTATAGATATTAGTCGGTCCATCACAAAATACACTTCACCACGACATTCCAAAGACAATGAGTCCGTTTGTCGCCGGTGTCTATCTATTCAAAAGTTTTTAAGAAATATAACCTCAAAACCAGATTGTCCAAAATCTCTCATTATCTTCGGTCCGTCAAACACTGTTTGAGATACCAGGAGTTTATAGCATTGCATGCCTATGCGGCAAAGGCAGGTCGAAAAATATTAACTAGCTCAAAGATCCTTAAGACTACAACAAATAAACTCATCAGCGGTTGCCGAAAACCATTATGAAATCAGATATCAAATCAAAATCCAAGAATTAAATAGTGGATGTATCTCCGGAACTGCTGCAGCCTTACCTCAGGGATTGTCGGGCTCTAGATCACTATGTTGTAATAAGTTATCAGGCTCTATCCGTGTAGCTACCTTTTTTCTGTTCTCCTAATATCCGTCTCTAGTATGCCAGTGGCTAGGTCGCTGACCACTCTCCAGTTCCCAACATTTTTCTGACGATGTTCTCTGGTGTGATTCGGTAAAGATATTCTTCTTCCATTTTTTTTCCCATCTCGGACACTCAAAGAACGTGTGGCGCGTGCAGCGCCAATATAGTCCTTCCTCACTTAGTGCCACTTTAAACTTATACCGGTATAGGTCTTTTCGTCTACTCGTCTACTCATCTGTGGGTATATCCTCCCGCCATTTTTGCTGCCATTTGTATAGGGTCAGGTCACATTCTGCTTTTCTCTCCAATCCTTCACATCTTTCATTCATATCTTTCCTTGTCCAGCAGATGTATGAGTGGAGTCGTTGCGTTATCTAGTAGAGGCTTGGTCGATATATTTCAGAGTATTTCTATGTTTTTGCTTATCAGCCGCTCTCGACACTGAGTAGAATTCTTCTATTTGATTCTTGAAGGCCCCTACCATTCGGGAGTAATCTTTCTATATTCATTACAGCTTTTTCTGCCTTTCCTGTCACCATTCTTACGTGTTGTGCCATCCTCATGTTTCTGTCCCAGATATGTCCTTCGCTTCTGATTGCAGTGTCTTGTTTTATTCTCCTTCCTCCTGCTAGACCACCTCCGTTTTCCTCAGATAGAGTTCAGTTAAGTTGTGAAAATGCTAAGAGAAGATTTGTAAATAGTAAGTGTAAGCCATGCTGATGGTAAGATTTACAATTGAGACATTCTCTAAGGGAGAATTTTGAAATTTTTTATAAGCGGATCTAGATTGAGATTACAAGCAACTATTTCTAACAACTTTTTGTCTTATTTCCAGTTTAACGGACGCTTTATTCACTACGAAATTGTAATTTTTAGAAATATTCAATACTTGCTTTGGTGATCAATAATAATCAACAACCAAGCGAATTGCAGAAATAAAAATTATATTCTAAATTTGTTTAAATTATGTGTGAAACGAACGTACGGGGTCGGAAAGTTGAAACGAATACATTTGACGAAATATACAGGAAACGGTTTATAAGCCGTTTGCCGACACGGCGAAGGCAGTTAGTTCTGACGATTTCGTGTGGAAATTGATCGTAAAAGTCTGGCAGATATGTCTGAACGGCCTTTGTACAATGGGACGACGAGGTGTTATTGGATTTAATGTCACCTTTATTGGCGCGTTTGCACTTCCCCGCCATTTTGATAGGAACGCGCGCGGGTGTATACGCGTAGCGGCGTAAGTGTTACCAGTGTCGCGTTTAAAAGTCATCGTTAGTTGAATTGTGAAATAAAAATAATCGATTTTTGGCTTTCTGGAACAAAAAAAGATTGTCTGTCTTTGACGCATTTTAATCCGATGGAAAAATGGTTCTTTAAAAAATGTAATTTATTTTCGATATGCTTTTTCAACTTTTCAGTTATTTTCGATTTTTGTATATAACAATATTTTATATGATATAATTTGTCATTCGGGGAGAAAATACAATATATCAGCCAAATGTCAGTACCATTTCTAAAATTTATCTATAAATTCTTTTTTTTGTCGCAATAAATGATTTAACCTCATGAATTCTTATTTCTATGATCAAATTTTAAAAAAACTTCCGATTCAAAAGGTCTTTGAAATTTAACGAATTTTTGAATTTGGATTTATATGACTCGATCGCCATCTACCGTGAGGTTTTTGAAACGCCTAGTGAATCATGTTGAAAGTACGTTATCTGAGTACTGTTTACAAACATGGAGTTGATAAAATAGTCCAAAGAGTGTATATGACTTTAGAACTTAAATTTATTTTATGCCAGTGTCAACGGAAAATTTGAAAATTGTTTTTCTTGACGTTTTAAAGTAGAAATAAAATCCTTTCAGGCTTCTATTTTTACAGGAAAAAAAATTAAAAAGTATCCTTTCAAAAATTTGAGTAAAAAAGCAAACAGTTGGTAACATATAGAATATTTGCAAATTATATTTAAATATTTTGCGTATTGAATTTCTTATTTTCCGATAATGTTTTTACATTTAAAATATATCTAATGGCATTTTGACAAGTTTCACAAGGTATGCTACAGCAAACTAATAAAAGCAATTTTGAAAATCGGATTTCTATTGTAGTTTGCGTTTGTCTGTATTGACACCGCCAGATTGTCAAGAATAGTTTATATATTAATATGCATTTGAAATTTGGCCAAAAGGAGTTGTGTTTAAAATTTAAAATTGGCAATTTTCTAGAAACCTAACTTGTTGCTAATCCCCATTCTAGAATGCTTATATGTGCACGTCAGGTTGATTAAACATTGTCCCGAGTTACTCCGAGGTCCTTTTTAGCCACCGAATGTAATTTGACGTTTGTCAGTTTTGATGGTCACTTCACACATCAGTCAGGAAATATGTTCCTGCTTTTTGCAAAACTGTGTCGCTCCGCTCGCGGCAAATTTAATTCGTGGCTAAAGTGCCGTTTATCAGACTTGAAAGAGACACAAGATCATTAATTTACATTAATTTTTAGTGTGTGATTTTCTTTGAATGCAATTTTTTTAGTATTGCTAATCCATTTATTTATTTGGTAAACATTAATGACAATACAGGTGAGCACAAAGGGTGTCCACAAAATTATATGACGATTTACATAAAAAAGATTTGTAAGGATTGCACCCACACTACTTATTCTTAATTTACTCAACAATAAAACAAGAGGTAATGGCATAAATTATACTTAGAAAATATCAGCAATGTTTTGTATACATACATACATACATACTTGTATACATACAGTATAGTCTTTTAAAGATTAATTTGTGGTGTTGAGAAAAATTCTATGACTTTATATATCACATTTCCAATTCTCACTATTCGGGATAAATTTAAAATGGGAGTTAATCGTGATGTGGTTTGTTAAAATATTAATTTTGTGGGCATTTGTTTATGTTACAAAACAGATAATTCTGATTAAAAAAGGTTTGGAGTTTAACAATATCGCTGTGTATTTTTTTACAGTCTTTAATAAATAGTCGAATGTGGAAACCATTTTTATCGTATTTAGACCGATTGACCAACCGTACAGGGTTGGCAAGGAAATATCAGAAGTGGAATGTCTAGAAATTTAGCGGACGAATATCACAATCACAAGTTCACAATGGGAACTCCATCGTCTGAAATGTTGTATACATTTAAATGGGTACTGCTTCAAAACATACTATATTACTCAGAAATTCAGCTCGCAATAAAAACTATTTTATTGCGTAATGAAATATGAATAAATGAAGATTATCTTTGCCTACCAAGTACCAATGCCGAGGAAGAAGGAGTGTTTTCAAATATAAAAAACTTTTTGAGTTGCGAAAAAAGGCAACTTCATGTTGAAGTTATTTTTTTTTAGATTTTTACAAAATAAGTATGCCTGTAAACAATAGGTCGTTTTAAAAAAACATCAGGCATTAAGATTTAGTGTGTATATATTTTCAATATGTATAAGATGAAATTTTTCTTATAACCAAAGATAATATTTTTTTTCTAATAAATTTAAATTTAAAATATAGCGAAACTCTGAATAACGCAAAACTCTGTATTACCAACAAAATTTGTGATATTTTTAGGTCTCCATACAAAGCTATATATTAATCCACTCTGTATAACGAATTTATCACTCTCTATACCGAAAAAAAAGGAGAAAAGAAAAGTGATGTGGAACGTCGATACGGACTTACACCGTCGACTGTATGCACGATTTGGAAGTGCAAAGAAAAAAATATTTATGCTGAAGCGGCAGACTTCTAGTAAAAAACTAAGAAAGCCAAAATTTAAAGATTTGGATCGGGCAATATTGCAGTGGTTCCAACAGCAACGTCTTAAACATGTACCACTCTCTAGACATATCGTAAAAAAGTGTGCTGAACAGCTTGGCATTATCAATTTCAACGCTTCGGAAGAATAGTTGGGGAAGCTCAAACAGAGACATGGTGTAATTGGTATTTTTTATTTTATAAAACTCTTAAATTTCGAAGCGAAAACTTTCTAAAGAACGTATAACACGTATATGAGTGAGAGAGAAAAAAGAAAGCTAGTCGTTATTGAAAAATCAGCTAACCCACGATGTTTTAAGGACATCAAGTATTTGCCGGTCACTTACAAGGCAAACAAGTCTACATGGATGACATCGCAAATTTTTGGAGAGGAGATACGGAAATGGGGTGCAGAATTATTATTATTATCGTATGGCAACAACAGTCTAGTTTTAAATGTTAATGTTTACAAAGGTTAAATCTTAATATCTAGGTTTTCAATCCAAACAACAGCCGATGGAGTGGCCCTCAAGAAGTCTGTTGTCGTACACTGGCTCTGTCTTTTTTCGCACCCGTATGCTAGGTGGCGGATGGTTTGTCGCCTTCCACAGTCGCAGCAGTTGGTTTCTGATTTGCCCCATTTGTGCAGAGAGTCCGCACAAACACCGCATTCTGTATGGATCCGATTTAGGGAGCACCAGGTTCCTCTCGGTAGTGTAGAACCTGGAACAGTTTGGTTAACGTGGAAAACGCTGCAGATATCTGGAGGAACGCTATTTTGCCACATCTGAGCCCATTCGTCTTGTAGGTGGAAGTTATTGGATATAAGCGCTGCCGCTGTTTGAATTGGAGGTTTTCTGGAGCGGAGCCTGTGCCCTAGTTGAGCGATATCTTCATGGATTTGGAGTTGGGGATTGTTTTGTGTTTTTCTAAATTCTCTGCAGAGAGCTTCCGATCGCCGGAGATGGGCTGGTGGAATGTTGCAGAGCGCGGGGAGCCAATACGTGGGTGTGGATTTGATGGTTCCACTGATCATTCTAAGTGAGTTGTGGATTTGGACATCCACTAGTTTTGAGTGGGGGCTATTCGTCCAGACAGGAGCGCAGTATTCGGCCGAGGAGTAAACAAGGCCAAGAACGGAACATCGGAGCGTTTCGGCTGAGGCACCCCAGCTGGTGCCACACAGTTTGGATATTATGTTGTTTCTTGTCTTAAGTTTGGCGGCTACGTTGCTTAAATGTTTTTTAAAGGAGAGTGTACGGTCTAAGGTGACGCCCAGGTATTTCGGGTGCTTGTTATGTTTTAGTCGGGTTCCGTTAAATTCGACGTTCAGTTCTGTGTTCGCCAACTTGTTGTTAAGGTGGAAGCAAGAAGTCTCAGTTTTGGTCACACTCGGTTTCAATCTCCATTTCGCAAAGAAATCATTCATGGCCATCAGATCTTCGCACAGTACATCTTCTGCAACGTGGAGGTTTTTATGTCTTAAGCCAAGAGCCATGTCGTCGGCATAGTTAAATTTTTTAGAGCGAGTTTCAGGTAGGTCTGACACATAAAGGTTAAATAGCAGAGGGGCAAGGACGGACCCCTGCGGTAAACCATTATTTAGTACTCTCTTTTTACTTGATTGATCATTCAAATGCACTTGGAATGAGCGATTGCTAAGCATGTTGTCGATAAGGCTTGTAGTTGCTTTGCATCTGGTGATGTTCAGAAGTTTGTATATAAGACCCTGGCGCCAGACCGTATCATAAGCCGCGGTTAAATCTATGAAAACGAATGCCGATTTCTCCTGATTTTGGAAACCAGCTTCTATGAAGGTTGTAAGGCTGAGGACTTGATCGCAGCAGCTTCGGTTTTTTCTGAATCCCGCCTGCTCTATTGGGATATGCAGCATGATTATGTCGGATATGCGGTTGTATATAAGTTTTTCCAGTAGTTTATAGCAGGAGCTGAGTAATGCGATGGGTCTATAGCTCTCGGGTCTGTCTTTATCTTTACCAGGCTTGAGAATCTCAGAGTAGAACTTAGCCAGCCAAGCCTTTGTTACAGATCCACTATAGGACAAGAACTCTACATGCAACCCATCATAGCCGGGCGCTTTACCTGTTTTCATTTCCTTTATAGCGTTTTCAATCTCCTCTGTTGAGAAGGGTTTAGCGAAATCGGATTCTCTTGTGATGTTCTTTTTTAGCTGGGATAGCTCTTTTCTAATTTTGGTTGTGTGACTTTTGTCGTTGGGCGCTCTGGAAGTTGAAACAATATGGTCCGCTATCTGATCTGCGGATACCGCGGGGTCGTTTCTCACAGGTGGAGAACCTGATCCGAGTTTTCTTATGAGGCTCCAGGCTTTTCGGCTCGAGTGTTTGAAGTCCACATTGGCGACCGTTTGGAACCATTTATCACGTCTAGCGTTGTCAAGGCTCTGCAGTATTTCGTCAGCGAGATCAGGGTCTCCGCTGTTGAGATATTCCTCATATAAGGATTGACTGTCCTCATGCCAGCCGGGAATGTACTCTTTTCTATATCCTCGAGGGATGGACTTTTTTGCGGCGGCGATCACCGCTCCACAGAATCTATCATAATTTTTGGGCTTAGCCGGGATCCAGTGCAGAGTTCTATCCAGGATGTGTTGGAATTTTCCCCAGTCCGCTTTATTGAAATTCCATCTTGGCTTTGGTGTTGAATTTATAAGTGGGATTTGGACTCCGACTGTCACCAGAACAGGCCTATGTTGGCTATGGGGAAAGCATGACAGCACTGTCCTTTCTGTTGCTAGGGGGGTGTTGTCTAGTTTTCTGGTGACAAAGCAAAGATCGGCGTTAGAGTCTCTGTTCCAGGCGGCGGATCTAAATGTCCCTGGCTGCTTGGCATCGTGAACTAGGTAGAGATTACTGATCTCCGCCCAGCTGGTTAATTCGGTACCAGCAACGTCTTCATTAAGGTAGCCCCAGGCAGTGCTGTGGCTGTTGAAGTCACCAATATAGACCACGGGGCGAGTTTCCATTGGTAAAGCTGCTTCCGGCCAGGTCATACCAGGCGGCTTGCACACATTGATTATCGAGAAAAGGCCGATCTTGACGGTTATTATGTAGACACTGTTCGTGCACTTGGATGATACTAAGGATGCATTTTTTATAGTGCTCCTGACGTATGTGGCTGAGCCATGGGCATGATGGAAAAGAGATGCAAGTGCGGTATAACCAGGGATACGACCTCTATTTTGAAATTCTTCTTCGCTGTTTGTGTGGGTTTCCTGTAGGGTCACAACATCGATGTCATTTTCGGTCAGCACATTTGGCTCTGCTTATACCCTCTATATTTAGCTGGCAAATACGGACTGACGGTCCGATAATTCTAGTCTTGGGGCTCTGAGAAGAGCTGTTTCGAGTCTGATTTGGAATAGCTTGCGAGGTCATCCTCACTAGTAGAACAGTAGAAATGTAGAAACAGTAGAAACATGTGTTTAAGGGACAGGATATAGATACAAATTGTCTGACCGCCAGCTGTGTTAGCTCTTTAGCGTTACCTAGGGTGCACCACGAGGAGGCGAGCTAACGTTGCACCCCGGTGCAGAATTAAAGGGGAGGAAAATATTACTTCTCTTAGATAACTGTCCTGCACATCTCCATATTTCAAATCTGCGGAATATTGAATTGGCATTTCTTCCAGCCAATGGACCATAGCGTAATAAAAAGTCTTAAGAGTCGATACAGGAAAAACATTTTAACGGAGATGATGATTCAATGGAATGCGAACAGGACTTGGAAGAGGATCAGCCACTAAACAAGTGGATAAAGCAGTTTCAAACAAGAATTACGTTTACACGTGAGGAGTTGGAACATTTTTACAACAGCAGACTTGACAGAGGAAGCCATATTAGAACAAGCAAGAAAGGGCGAGGAAGAGCATTAAGAGGAAGAAGAAGATGAAGAAGTTGATCTGGGACCACTATCCACCATTCAACGAGCCCTATATTCAGTTAAGCTGCTAGAGAATTTTTTTACGTATCATGGGGAAGACGCCCCTCTCGAAGAAATGGTGAAAGTACAAGCCAAAGTACGAGATGCGTAATGGCATACTAAAAAAAATTCAAAAGAAAATGACTTAATATTATATATTAAATATTTAAATAAAACTTTCCAAAGTAGATGTTACAATATGCGTATTGTTATTTTTTTAGTAAGAAAATTCTTTATAACGAAATAAAAAGCAGCAATTTTGCTATATAGAATTTCGACTGTACTTTGTTTTTATTTTTACATGAGTTAAGGGGAGGATGTAAGCGTCCTGGATTCATCTCTCTCGAAATTGGTTACCTTGATTTAGAATGTAATACGGACGTCGGAGTATTGCATTGTTGCAATTTTAATTAAATCAATTAAAGGACATTTACACAGTGTGCCTTCAACCGAGCAAAATTAACAGCACTCCCTATGAAATTAAGATATATTGTAAAACGTCAACTATCGATTTTGTGTTTTGATTTAAAAGTGGCTACCTTTTTCTTTAATATAATATGAATCCATATAGTCAGTGAATCGCGAATCATACGGATTATTTTTTTAGGTCGTTCCAAATTTTACTTCCGAAGTAGCTTAATATTTTTTGCGCCAGAGGTCCCACTGAATTGTAAATTCGCCAATAATTAGACGCACCGTTTTAGAGGTTATGTCTCCGCCGCTATTATTTAAGTGATTTCTGTTAATCGATCGAGCGGTCTGTCGCATTTCGTCGCCATTTAATTTCGGCTGTATATAGTCGACAGCGTTCACGCTGCACAGGATCATCGCTCGCGAGTCAATTACGCGACGAACGCCGACGATAGCGTCGCCGGCGTCGTGTTTAATGAACAAAAGAGATACGGTTTTCCCAAAAAGGTGCGTAATTGATGATCCATAACCCCGCCACCGCGTCTGCATTGTTATCCTTATCAGGGCGGTTTCCACTCAATAACGCAATTATTAAGCACGATTAGCGTCTGGGGGGCCAGCGGGTGGGTGGGGTGCAAGGGGAGGTTCTAGCGCACTCCCCCCACCCCAACGCCCCATCCCGCTATTAGTGGCTGTTTATCCGGAGACCCGCGAAAGTTGCGGTTTGTTCGGGCCCATCTCGCCGGAAAACATTCGAATTTATGGTTTCGTTTTGGAAAATGGATAAAACGGCCGTGTAGGTGCGGGCGTCTGGTTTATAATTTTGCCGTAATTAGCGCCGGAGAGCGTTTTACCCTAATGAAAAATTCGCCGTTGTTATCGGATAGGTTTAGGTTTATTATTAACTGCGGAACCACGTGAAAGTCTGTTTACGGCAGATCAATGGTAGTTAGAAAAAAGTAAAATAGAATATAGTGACAATTAATCATGATAATTGAACCAACCCTCTAACGTTCCCTTGCGAGCTTTCTTAACATTTCTGAATGCGTTGATATGTTTCACAGAACTTGGTATACTTCGACCAGAAATATAGTATTTTTACAACCGACCCCGTGATTAACTTTGCCTATAGAACACCCTGCCGAGCAGACTCGTGACCTTTCCAGGACCGCCGTACTAATATATGTACCTACGCTAACATAAAGTAACAATTCATTACATTATTTCATTACATTACATTACATTTCTAGTATCTAAGCAACTATATACAAAATGTTAAAAGTAAAAATCGTCACTATCCCTACTGTCGTCACATAGTTCAACACTGCCACTAATCGTTATCGATAAATACGTTCTACCTTTAGACCATCTTTGTTCTGATATTTCAGCTACCTCTTTCCGAATTACGTTTGTGGCACTATCACGAAATTTCGGTGCAGTGTTATTTCTTCTTATATACGCTTTGAACTCAGACCAAATCATCTCAATCGTGTTAAATATACATACATAATATGTCCGTTTTGTTGTGCTATCAAATCGTTGTTTTTTCGTGTACCTCATCATTTTCGTAAAAAAATTCTTTAATTTCTTCTTTATTTGAAGAAGTATTTGGAATTTTATTTAATTTGGTCTGAATAATACGAGGCATTATCCAACACAATAACAGTATTTGGCGATAGTTTTGGCAATAGTTTATTTTCAAACCAGTCCTCAAATATTTCCGCGGTTATGTTTCCATGGTAATCCACACTTGAATCTTGACGTTTTTGACAGACAAAAATAAGGCATCTTCCCCCAACCATTTTTGGACCCGCCGTGTGAAGGCGGCACTAGTACACACTTGTTACTGTTATCACATCATCCTTTTTTTAATGTGTCGTGAGTGTCGAACCTATCGGCCTATTTTGCTCTCGAAATTTTTGCAATTGCACTTAAATAATCCACTCTCCATTGCGAAATTCTTTGACATTCCATTATGTGTTAAGTGTCCTAAATTTGCAGATATCAACTTTAGCAGGGAAATAAAAATCCGTGTCCACATTTAAACGGTAGAAATTGGGCTCAATCAAATTTTACCAAGTATTGTTTAAAAATGTTTTATTTTTTTTTGTTAATTTTAGCTTCCAGAAAAATACGTTTTCCTCCATAATGGTTCATCCGATCGGCAAAATTCTTTAATCGACAGACGCGGAATATCCAGTGCAATAACATTTATTTCCGGCATTTTTTCGATTATATTCAGGGTTTTCAAATTATAGGCAAAAATCTAAAAGACCTAGGAAATTGTTCTTTTACAGAGTAAATTATTAGCCGCAAATCAAACATCGTAAAAAATATGGCTAATTGGTTCATAGGCCGCATCAAGAGCTACAATTTTTGTATTTGCGGTTTTCGTCTTTCACATACGCGGGCTGTCAAGACGCGATGACGTCAATGATTATAATGACGTACTGTATGGTTTCAGAAAAAACTTGTTTTCTTGAAAACCATTTACTATTTTCAAAAAATTCTTGAACGAGGAAACGTGGAAGATCTAGGGCTATATCCTCTACTCCGAAAATTGTTTGAATCATATACAGGGTGTGTCGTTTATGGACAAAAACTCTAAAAGATCCTAAAAATTTCCGTTTTTGTGGGTTAATGATTGGCGATAAATGAAAAACCGTTAAATATACAGGGCGCGAGATATTTGAAAAAATGTAATTCGATAACGCTATTATTGGTGCAAATTTTAATATTTACTGATGTTTGTTGTAACTTTGAAGTTCGGCGAGATGTGAATGACATTTTTTACAGGGTGCATGCACAATTAAATTACATCGATTTTGCGAAAGTTCCATAGTGGTCCGCAGGAGCTGCTTCGCGCTACGCCCCGTCCAGTGACGATTTTTCGAAAGCGATCTTGTTAAAATGCCTTAAGTCTTAAATTACATTATAAAAGCTGGAGAGGACGAGTTTTAATTAAAATTACCGACCCAAAGAAATATTTTCATATATTAATATGGAAGTATATGTAAAGCGCACTTTTTTTTATAGTCCACACGATGTCAGGTCGTCAAAGACCTTAATGGATTCGGAATGAACCGGCACTTTTATTGTTAAATTTTTAATCACCTTTTCTAAACGCGGACGGTCGAAAAATTAATATTTGTACCGCGTGTCCGTCCCCGGGCCACAGTTTAAAATTAATTTTTGTGTCCCGCACGGTCATTAGCCGTACACCGCTTGTCATTCTGTAAGACTGATTGCCCGAAATGGTGGTCGCGCGGATGCGTGCCGAGGACCAAGAATGACTTTATATTTTTAATTTCTCTCCGCAAATATCGAACGTGTCCCGCGGGACACGTTCTTTAATATTCAGCGTCCGTGGCCTAGCCGCGGGCTCCTAAAAGCACTAATTGGTCCTCCCCGGCCATAATGGCCGCCATGTTGCGCGGACACTACAGTTACCTACACGGAATAAATCAGACGGCGGGACAAAACGTCATGTGTGAATATGTTATGAGTTTTTAAAACGTCGAAATTTACTGTGTCCATAACCTTAAGTTTGTTTTTTGGTTAAATTCATGCTAAGCGATTTTGAAAAATTGCCGAAACGTGAGGCTCTTTACACTACGTTTATCACGCTCAAACTAAACTAATTTCGAAGACTATGCTCTACTTTTTAACGCGAGAGGGTTAGAAATCATCAGGCAGAATTCTAGTTTCTTTCCGGCAATTCTTGGCTATGTTCGTTCTTGAAAATGGCTATTGTTTCTGCATTTGTTCCCCAGAAAAATATTCTCAATATGTTCGTCACAATAACTTAACATTCGAAATTGCAAAGATAGTTGATAACAGTGTTTTTAAAGAATAGTGACATATAATTTCTTTATAAGTAACTGAGGTCCCGGATGATCCTAAATAACATTTCTATGTTCTTTGACAATGCTGTAATATTATTTTATAAGTATCGTTTGAAAAGGTTATTTTTTTTAATTTTTTTTAATTTTTTTTAATTTTTGAAGACAAAAATGATTTGTTAAATGCTCGCCTAAATTATTTGGTTGACGGCGGTTTAATGAAGTTCACAGGATTTCGCTTAAATAGGATAGGTATGTATGTACCGTGCGTTCAATTTATCTTGATAACATTTTAATTGGCCTGTAACTTTTTTGTTTTTAGAGATATTAAGGTAAACAAAAAAAGAAATATAGGCTTAGCAGTCAAGTTTTGTCCAAGTGACGTGTAAAACAAAAGACTGTAAATTTTCTGACATATAAGCCTACATCTAATAATAGTGCTCTCTTTCAAAACAGATATTTCCAAGGCAGGCAAAGAAATTTGCAGAGAAGGGTAACGTATTAAATGCATAAAAAGTATGCCGGAATCATAATGTTTTAAATGAAGGAAATGAGGCAAACATATTGGGATTCTATGAAGCACAACCAGTTCACTTTATTACTAGAGTATATGAAGAGACAGGTAGTTCTCGGGGCTCAATCCAGTCAATTTTGAAAGAATATAAATATTTAGATTTCGTAAAACTCAAAAACTAAGTGCAGGACAATGTCAAAGGAGGATGCAGTTTTGTTTGGATTTTTTAAATAGAAATAATAATAATAATTAAAAAAAAAATTTAACATGGAATATCCCTTGGGTTGAATAGAGAAGGGCGGAACTATGGATTGGGCAGTCAACAGCCCCGACTTAACTTTAATGGATTTTTTCTTTTGGGGACACATAAAAAAGCACGTGCACAGAACTCCTTGTAATAATGTCGTGGAACTTCGGTAAAGGATTTCAGAAGCAATCAATCAGTTAAGTGACAATCCCAAAATGTTACTAAATGCAAGACATCACACAATTTGAGTGTATGAGAAACTATAAAACTATAAAAAAATACTTTAGTGTGTCTTATCATTTTTAGTGTTTTTGGTCTACTTTAATTTGTAAACTTTCAATAGAGTTTATTGATATTTATGTGATTTTCCCTTGTATGACAAGATAGTTGTATCAAAAATGAAGTTCATTTCGCTTTGAACAATGGAAAACGTGGCGATTTGAATTAAAGAATTTTTAACTCTTACCTATAAAATTAAACTGTGTTTGAAATTAGTTTTTTTACTTGCTTCTGTAAAATATATAATTATATATCGATCTTGGGCCCGGAAAACCTCACTTTACCACGTGAGTTTCTTGTCCCACGGATCCGAGCCCCTTCGGGCATTTCCGGTACATTACCAGGCGGGTTTGGGAGCAATCGGATGTTTTCGGAGATTTAACCGAATTTAATGTATAAGTGTTGTTTTGCAAAAATGTACCCAACAACTAACGGTCGTGAACACGTTTGGTAAACTTATTAAGTAATTTATTTATTAAACACTCGCTCCGCTTGTGCCAAATATACAAAAGTCGTCCCGAAAAAAAAAGTCGTTGAGGATTTAGGAATTCTGTACTTCGAAATACTTAAAAACTCCCTTAATGCGAAATGACTAATATCACGGGAAATAGCCCATAGTCGAATACCCGTTGATGATTAAGCTTAATATTTTTACTGCTTTCGGATAGCTCTGTGGTATCTTCTTCGTCACTTGAATTGACAGGTTCTACATTGGCACTTCGCATATCATAAGTTCCGAGCTCTAGTTGCCTTTCAGAAAAACTAGAAGTTACATTTTGATGTCCTAAATCTGTGATGACCGATTCTAATTTAGCAGTGGACGATGATGTCGCAGCTATTTGATTTACAGTATCTTGAGACCAATTTAAATTTCTTAAAATTCGTCACTTTTTTTCTGAATTTACTACTGCGTTTAAGTTTTACAGCTTTGCAGTAGACTGAATTCTCAAATAGCACAAAAGATAAGTTAGTGTTAAGGAAGATGAGATGAGCTATTATCTTCATTCGGGTTTAAAGGCCGTCGTCGATTGGAATTACTTCCTAACGTTTCGCTAGCACGAGTGGCGAGCTTCTTCAGAGGTCCTTCCATCTCCGATGTTGGACGTAGACTGTCGGAGATGGAAGGACCTCTGAAGAAGCTCGCCACTCGTGCTAGCGAAACGTTAGGAAGTAATTCCAATCGACGACGGCCTTTAAACCCGAATGAAGATAATAGCTTATCAACGGGCCGCGAAAGCCTTAATCAATTTATCAGACGCCTCTACGGGGAGGAAACATGTAAGCAGTATCAACGACTGGACAAAATAAGGAAGCAAAAAGCGCACTTACTCGCCACTTTAGCGTTTCTGTGCCGCTGCCGGGACACCAACATCATACCAGCATTCCTTAGACAAAAACGAATTCTCCAATCAGTCTACTTCCAACATCGGAGATGGAAGGACCTCTGAAGAAGCTCGCCACTCGTGCTAGCGAAACGTTAGGAAGTAATTCCAATCGACGACGGCCTTTAAACCCGAATGAAGATAATAGCTTATCAACGGGCCGCGAAAGCCTTAACCAATTTATTTAGAAGATGAGATGTTTTTATTATCTTTAATTAATTTTTATTAAAGTAGTATTGAACGCAAAAATGTGGCAATATTCAAATTGGTTTCAATGTAAATCTCCAGAACAACTATACAATCTTTGTATAAAGCTCTTACAAAAATAAAATTTTATTTTTATTATGGTATCCTGAACCCCCAGGAAAATCATTTTAAAACAGTTATAAAAATAAATTTAGCTCAAGCATAAATAGTTTTACAAATATTGATTTATAACCATATTTATACAAATTTGATTTAAACATGTTTTATTAATCCGTCTCATCCACAACATACATCATAACAACATAAATACGGAATTTTTAAAAACCATCTTTGCAATTTATCTAAGCTTTACGATATAACCTTTAATTTACCCACCCTGTTTAATGGCCCCTGTCATTGCATATTTACATTTTGTTACTCCCTCATATTAAGGAGCATAGTATAATATCGCCTATACAGGATGATTTACTGTGGATATCAGGTTGCGTTAAAACAAATTCACCACAACTTAATTTGAGTTTCACTGATTATGATCTTTTTGGGGATTTTGACGGTATAGCTGTGATTAATTTCAATCAATTTCGTATTGTATAGTCACAATTTCAGCTCTATACGAAAAAATCAAATATGGCTGTGATAGAGATTGAACTGCAGGCATGTTTTAAACAAAAAATAAGGAGAATCATTAATTTCTCTAAAACCGTTTAACATAGGATAGAGCGGTATCAAAATAACTGTAAATTGACGGAACCAAAAATTCAATAATATACAGGGTTTCCCATTTAATATATTAAAGTTGTGCTATTTTTTCAAAGTAATGTCGCATAGATAAGATTGATTGATCGTCCTCGCTCATGTAAACCTATCGTATATCACCCTGTTTATATAACATCAAAGCAGTTTTCAAAGCGAGAAACGATTTCCAAGAGAACATGATACTTTATATTTTGTTTTCGTTTCTTCTTTATCTTTATCTTCGGAAATTTTTTGTTGTACCGGGTGCTTTAAATACGTCAGGTATACAAACAACCTCTAATACGAAGTAGGTAAGATTTGAGAAAATTTGAAAAGTTTTTGCTTCCAATACCCGTCCAACAGTCTTAATAAATCCGTTAAATCGGACGAAACAGCGCTAGCGGCGGTGAATTCAACCGCAACTACATATAACCCTAATATCGGGGGCCTCTTTTACATCGCACGGGCTCGTTATATTGGGAAAGCGACACAGGATATTGGCAGCCACCTAAATCCACAAATCTCCTACGTATATTTTCTAGTCCATTTCCAGGAAAAAGTGAAACTTTGCCTGGGAATATATATTTGACACTTTGAAAATTACTTTTCTTTCTACCGCCTCCGCATACACTACACCGCGCAAAGGGGTGTGAGTTTTCATCGCGATAAAGCTGTTTCTAAACATCTATTCGCAGTACCTGTAATATACAGGGTATTCGGTCACTAGAGGACACTTTACCTGGAACATTTTTTTAATTTATCTTGTATTTTATTTATTGAGATTGATATTGCAAAATAGAACAAATTGCCTTAAACAGAATCACCAATCCTCAAAAATTGTTACTCTTGTTTAAGGCACCAATTCTTCCAATTTACGGAAAAGTGATTAATCTGCAAGCGACGAGCACTGAATTTTTCAAAATAGTATGCTACAAATTAAAAAAGTGAAAAAATTGCATAAATCAATGCCTTAAGTAATATTTTCGAAAATAAAAAATTATTAACAATAATCGGGAATTAAACAGTATACAACGCTAATTGAAATTTATTTTCAAAATGCCCACCGTTCAATTCTAAACACTTTCTTATACGTTTTAAAAAATGCCGGTCGAACACGAAAAATTACGTCTAACCTATTTCTAATGATTCCCCAACCATTTATTTTTTTTGTCGTTGATCATTGATATGTGACATAGATGTTTCACACATTAAAGACTTTAAGTGTCCCCAAAAAAAAGTCCATCGGAATAAGGTCTGGTGAGCGAGACGGCCAAGCGAGGGGTCCGCCCTGACCAATCCATCGATGTTCAAATGCCTGATTTAAAAACCTCGGTATAGGCAGTGTAAAATAGGGTGGAGCGCCATCTCGCATTAACCACATGTTTTGTCTCCACTGCAAGGATACGTCTTTCAGCAAAGGTGGTAGTTCCTCTTGGAGAAATTGCAAATACATTTCGCCATTAAGCGATCCGTTAAAGAAATGAGGTCCTAATGTTTTCCTTCAATTTGTGCATGTGGATTTTCAATGTGAACAAAATCATCATCACCCTCATACACTGCTTGAATCCTTTGATCATGAAAGGGCCGAAGATCATTTTCATGCAAAACTTCTCAAACTGCACAGCAAGCAATTCTTTCCTGAGCAGCAAGTTTTGGCGTACTCGTTGACGGGTCAGCCTCCACATTTTGCAGTGTTCTTTCTTCTCTTGCAGCAGTTCTTTTCTAACTGGGTCTCCCTTTATTCATATTATCAGGTTTGAATGAACCTATTTCACCAACTCTTCTATGTATGTTGATGAATGTCTTGGTAGATGGAACGTTTTTATTGGGATAAGGCTCGAAATAAAGCCGTCATGCTTGATCTGCATTTCCGTTGCTCTTCAGTAGCAAAAATGCATATTGTCATATTCATTATTTGAATATTCCTGATGATCCATCGCAGTAGTAGTCGGATAATGAGCTCTTTTATTATAAACTAATTTTTAACGAAAAGTTTCATTAAGTCCTGTTAGGTAAAATCACACTTACAGGTAAAATTTGAGCCGACTTCAAACAAGAGTAACAAATTTTGAAGATTTTTGAGTCAGCTTAATACAATCTGTTCTATATTGCAATATCTTTAAAAAATTGAATTGTTGCTCCAAGTTTCTGAACTCAATTTCTGAACATCCTGTATATTGTACAGCAATGGCTGACAATATTACCAATCAGAAGTTGGGAAAGAAAATAATGTTAAGTTGTTAAACCGACTAAAATATGTGCTAAAATATCGCTTCGCTGCATTGTTTGCCTTTTCGACTGACTGGCGGGATGTGAGTCGAATATTCCAGCCGTTTTCCCTAGAAACGGTATCTGCCTCTCTCTCGTCTCTCCGATTGCCGCGTAAAGAAAAGAAAAGCAACTAACCTTTATTAACTCGAAGAGAGTTTTACAGCAGCAACATGTCTGAACTTTTTGGTTATTTGTATTTTAATAATCTGAATGAAGAGCTCGAACAAACTTTGAATAGTGCTGAAACTTCCTTAATAATAATATAGATAAGGTTCATTTGCCGTATAAATTTGGAAAAAGAACTTAATTATGGAAATATCGAATATTGAGCATGTGCGCTTCAGTGTTAAATATAATTTTATTAAGAAGATTCTAAGTCAATAAAATGTTATGAAAACAAACGAGTGAATTTAATTTCTTTCTATTTTCTACGGATTATCATTTGGTCTACTCCACTTTGTAACACACCGACACACCCAGATCACCAATGGCATTTCTGTAGATTTGGTGGTCCCCATCGTCCTCCTCGGTCTCCCGACTTGGACACATGTGATTTTTTCTCTTGCTTATTAAGTGACCCATTAGCCGCAGAAGCTGGGATATTTCGCATGACTTAAAGAAAAAAGCAAATGAGACCCGCGCGAAGGTATTTTCGACGCATATTAAGTACCGCTTCAGTAGTAATAATCCGCTAATTAATTATGCAGTACATTAATCATTCGGCGAAACCGAAGTTTTGAAATATCTCGCTTATTAAAATATGTACATTTATTTAAATGTCTGATTTGCTTCGGGTAATCCGTTTTTGTTCTGTTCAAGATCCCCCCGGCTCATATTTCTTCCCGTTTTAATACCAGACGCGAAATCTTGTTCCTCGGGGCGAGAAGGCTTCGGGTTGGTTTTGTTTTTTTTTGAAAAATTTGTAGGCGTTTTCGCGAAATGATAAATAGATGTTTCGAATCCATCATGAAAGTGTTGGTTTATTTCAGATTTTCTATAAAATCGTTAATAATCATAGAGAACACTAATAAAAAAGTTCGTTGGAGGCAGTAAATTATAAAGCAAAGCAAAAAAAATGAACGGAGGTCGCTTTTACTTGATGAAAATCCAATAAGACATTCAAATGTATTGCTTAACGATCAATTAGATTTAAATACCTCTCCTTTATTGAACTTAAATTCTCGCAACAACATTAATTAAGGTTTAATGGTCATTTTTCGGTATATATAGTAGCAGGTAGTTTGTAAATATTACATTTGATAAAGACACGGTGACATGTGAATATATATAATTTAGTGAAAATCTGAACTTTTAGTTCTTATTTATTTTGATAAATGGATTTTCATCAAGCAAAAGCCACCTCAGTTCAATTAATGAAAGAATATTCTTTGTTGTGGTTAATGGTGTAGAGTCATATGAATTTGTCCCATTTTCCGCAATGATCGAATCTGGGTCCATTGTTTTTCCTTTGATTAACGAATGACGTACCAAATGCTCTTCTCAGTGTGAACTATTCGCGGACGACTTTAAATTTTATAGGGTGGTTAAGGATCTAGAAGACTGTATTTTACTCCAAGAGGATATGCACAGGACACAAGAAAAATGTATCCATTAAATTATCGATTCAATAATATAATATTAACTACAAAAAAGGAAATTAAAGATCTGGGTGTAACTTTGGACACAAAAATAAGCTTCGAAACGCATACGAGGTGTGTTCAAAAAATAATGTGACTTTTAAGTTTTATCAAAAAATATTCATTTATTCGTAAAAATTAATATTGTACACTTGTGCCAACGTTTTTTCCAATTCTCGAAGCACTTTCTTGTATAGCCTTGAGTTCTTCCGGCGATTTTTTCTCCTCAGTCGTTCCTAAACTCCATCCGTTCATGGGTTTATTGAGTTTTGGCAACAGGAATATGGTGGCCGAGGCAAGATTATCGTTTTGTTTTTGGCCAACAAGTTAGCCACAAGTAGCGATGAGTGAGATGCAAATGCGAGAATTGTTTTTCCACGTTTCCGGGCTTTGGTTTCGACGTCATAACCATATACCCAAGATTCGTCACCAGTTATGACCTTTTGGAGCATATCACTGACGTCGTTCAACAGCTCTTGAGCGATGTTCCGTCGACGGCCCTTTTGTTCGAAAGTAAGCAGTTTCGGAACAAATTTTGCTGCTACACGTTTCATGCCCAAAACTTCAGAAAAAATCGGATCAAATTTTCAACAGATAAAAACTTGTAAAACATTTTACAAGTCACTAGTAAGAAGTATACGAAAGGATGCTTCGTTGATTAAAAATATACTGAAGAATTAGAAAACATTAAAAAAAAATAATTGATGCTGACGAATGAATTTTATTTTTATTTATTATTATTATTATTATTATTATATTAGTTATACTAAAAGAGCAATAAACTAAATATATGCATTTTTAACAAGGGGTAACTCAATATTTAAAAAAATAGATAAGTCACATACCGGTTGTCATAGTAATGGCAACGACAAGGTGCGGTGTTAGAGAAATGGACCGTCCTAGAAATTCGAAATAAAATTTAGAAAATTGGCCAGGACTAATTGCGGGAAATTATATTCCACCAGAGGCGTAATTTTTGTTCTAAAGCAAGGTTTCTACAAAAATTGCTAATATTAAAGTGGCTCGTTGCTATGGTTAAAGCTGAGGAAATTCACACGATTTTTGTTTATTGCTGTTTGATCTATGTTAGCAAAACTTGGAGTCTGTCAATTAATATGGCTATCTTGCCACCAGGTGGCGTTTGCGGACATAAACGCAACAAAAAAAAAATCGAAAAAAGAATAAATGCGACGACATAACTTTTTTTATGTTATTAAATAAACGCTCCGGTAAAAACCGCATCTCAAGATCTTTAACATAATCTAAAATATGAGTGAACAAAAGAACCTAACTCAGAATTTACAAAATAAAACGGAAATTTATTATTTAGGCTGCGAATTTAAAATCAAAATAAAATGTTATTACTTTTTTTACAATATCTTTGTAATGCAAGAAATTGCCTCGTAGCTGGTATTAAACCGTTTTCACAACCTTAAACTTTAACTATTTACTTAATTCGTAGAACTTAATTAGTAAAATAAAAATTAGTAAAAAAACCTCTTTTGTCAAGATAATTCATTTTAATAATCAATAATAAATGAAATGGGTGTCTTGTTTTGAAATTCGGTAGTTTTCCGGTTTATTCTTATCAATTAGTACCAAACGTACCAAAAGTACCAATTTGTTGAAATTTGGAACTCCCTGGGTTGCCCTATAGGCACAGTATATGAAATTGGTATACCCCGATCATTCTGATGTTATTCGTCACTCATTAAATAAATGAATAGCATTAGATGAAAGATGGAGTTTACACCAAATTTTAGTGGTAGTTAACTTAAAGTTGCTGTATTTCGCAAACCACAACTTTTATTCTCTGCAAATGTCAATTTTCAATCATCCAATTTGGCGGGAAACCTCTCCGTTTTGCGATCAAGGTTGCCAAAGGACCTAACTAACCATTAATAATCGCAACAACAATATTATTACCGCTCGCATAGATTTACAAACATTAATCATGGAAAACAACGCGCGACAACCCCGCTTGGCCGTGGCGAATAATCCCGTTACCGTTTTCACCTATGTAGGGAATGCGGCCATATAAATTCTGGCGGCTTTGTAACTTTACGTATTGAATGGTGGATCGTCTCAATTCGAATAGTTGAATAGTCCGACTGTCGAATTTTGCCACCCACTATTTAGGCGTAAAGTTTTCGTTTGATTTTTTTTTAAGGTCATCGTTGAAATCCCCATTTAATTTACAAAAAATCGCTTTCACCTACATTTGTAAGGGTGACTTAATGCTAGGGGCCAGTAAAGTCGTGTCTAAGTCACACTGAGTATAATAGAAAGATGGGGTTTTTTGAGGGTATTGAAAAAAAACCTTCAAATGATATGCCGGAGAATTCGTTACTGTCATGGTTAATAAATCCATCTTGTGAAGGACGAGCCATATGCTAATTGCAAATGTATGCTTTAATATGGAATAATGTTAAATAATTTCTCATAACACTCTTCGATTGGGTACAAGCAACAATCTGACATTTCTTTATGTCTTATCTGAATACGCGCACGACAGATTTTCTATATCCTTCTATATTTTTACTATACCATGTTTCTTCACGCGGCATGATGATAAAATATAAACTTGCAACGAGAGGGTTCGTTAAACAGTGGCGATAGATAGAAAGTAATGTTACAGCGAAGTTACTGCAATTACTGCATGTACTACTTACATCTACTACAGAAAGTTTATTAGAATAATGAATATAGGACTATTGACAAAACTTCCGGATTCCTCCTGAGTCTGAAACTGTTTCAATTAAGCTTTGAAGAAGCCAACAGGAAGATTGGCAACAACAACTGACGCAGGGAGAATCCGGATGTTCTGTAAATAGTACAGTAACCTGTGGAAGTTTCTTTGAAAAATGAGTATAATAATAAAGGTCTGAAATCATGTAAATAAAGTATAAGTAAGATAATACTATGGACATCAGAACTTCATTTGTAAATTTTTGTCATCATGTTCATAGCAGTCGGATAGTTGTTGGAGTCTAGAAAAATATTAACACGCTCTGCAGTTTTTTCTAGCATATTATCAGCTTTTCATATTCTTTTTTGTTTCCTTTAAATGTTCGACCCACTTACTCCATTTTTCACAACCCACTGTTTTTATTCCCCCTCGGAAGAGGGTTTCAACGTAATTCATTTTAAAGGTAGATATATGTCTTGCTAGATGCTACGGATCATTTTTATTGCGCCCATACCAATTCTATTTCGTTTTGTAGAGATTTCGCGGACAACAAATTTTATTAGGAAGAGGTTTATTCAGTTTTATAATCTCCAGTATCTTCTTTCTGAAATTGTTTCTTGTTGTAAGTAAGTCAATGAATAATATCGTTTTTTCCAAGAAGATTTGTTTTTTTTTTCATGATTATAACATACGCAGGAGGAATAAGATTTGCTGGAAGTAGTTTTGACGTTGGTCGTTTTTTTACTCCTATTTACTACACTTCCACTTCTGAATTTAAATTACTTTTGGCAAACCCGATAAAGTACGTATTACCCCTGAGTTTTCTACCTACGAGTGTACCAAAGAAAATCTAGCTAGCGAAAATGTACTATCTTCAATTTGGTAAAGATGACCGAAGAACCAACTAGCATATTGCGAGATGTGTATTTTCCCCTCACTAACAATAGTGCTTAAGTTGCATGATTCATACATGAAAAAAGGGCAGATTTGATATAGATATAGATAGATATTATGGAAAACTCAGATCTGATCGTTTGGGTATAATACGTAGACAACTCAGCAACAACGAAAATATTGTTAACTGTTTGCACAGATATTCTCACCTAATCTATACAATTTACCAAAATATATACACAACATTACGTTATGCAACAAGTGTGGTAAAAGTTTACCAAACGTGTTGCATACTGTACCTTTTCTAATTTTCTTTGATTGAAAATCACTTCTTCATCTACAGGATGGTCTGAGAACAGGTTCTACTTCGAAAATAAGCCATAATAAGCCCTAGATGGACCTGAAAGTGTTTTTTTTATTAATATATCGGAAACAAAATAACACGAACACATTCACTGACATGACCGTGATTGACGTGACAAACGTCAAAATTCAAGCCGTTCGGTAAGATCTCCGATTGCTCCCAAACCCGTGCGATAATATCCCGGAACTGTCCGAAGTGGCTAGTGGAAGTAGAAAAAACTAATTTCCTCTGATTGAAAATTGAAAGTATTTTTTTAATAATATTTCGGAAACAAAGTAATACGAATACATTCACTGACACGACCGTCAGAAATGACAAACGTCAAAATTCAAGCCGTCTTAAGTTACAAAATTCTCCAACATAGTCTTCGAAAACATCAGCATTTATGTCTCCATGACAGTCTTTAGTTCACTTTCATAAAACATAATATTTATTTCTTTTTTCCCTTCTAAACTGACCAACTGCTGTCAAATATCGTCATCGCTAGCAAATGATTTCTTCTTTCTTTATGTCTAAGTTATTTTCTCGCTCATTTGTTTTCTTCAAAGTTTTTTGAAATTTCTTTTTAGCCATTGGTGGAATGAAATCTTTTTTTTTTTATTTCAGACATTATTTAGTCTTTTTTAAAGTAAAACCATTGATGGCAGTCAGTTATTGCAGTTTCTTTTCTTCCTGTACTTTTCTTTGATGACCTGATGGGTCAGTCTATTGTCCAACTCCAGTCATATTCGAATACTCCGAAAGTTTGAACACACTGAGAATAATAATTTGTTCATTTTTAGAAAGCGCAGCTTTACTAATCCGTTTCCAGGCACCAACTTCAGAAACACTAATCATTTTCCAGAACGAACATTGCCAACAACTGAATGGAAGTAACTGTAATGCTAATTTTAAACAATAAGGTAAACAGATACGTCAACTGTCCACTCCGTCTACCTGTCACTCTCGTGACCCTTAACAATCAATATTGGTACAACACTATATATAACTCAATCTTCATTCTTTTAAATTTTCAGAAATTATGTTACTTGTAAGTAGCGAATTTTGCTCGTGAGGTTAGAATGAAAATATTGAGTATCAGTATGTATGTATGTATAATAATAATTCTGTTCTACAATAAGAATTAGTTGATGTATGGTTCTCATAGCTGGTGTAATTGGGAAACCCGACGTACACCGTGTGCCAAACAAAACGATCCACTCTATGATCTGGAAACAAATTGGAGCTACGAAAAAAAGTTTAAAGCTGCCCACATTATGTCACTTGTTGGCAATATTAGGTGTTTATAATTGCAAAGACAATACTACTTCTTTTAAAGAGAAATGTCAAAGTTGGTTTATACCTTAATGCTTCAAAAAAGATTGTGATGTCATAGCAACTACATTTTTAAATATTTTGATATTTCGTTTTTGTTTTGATGCCAGATGAAATGAGCATTTCAAGAGGAACATTTTTCAAAATAAATAAGAACTAAAAGTTCAGATTTTCACGCAATTATATACTTTTACATGACAATTGTTTCGACAACACCGTGTCTTTATCAAATTTGATAAAGGCACCTATATAATTTCGTAAAAACTTGAACTTTTAGTTCTTATTTATTTTGATAAATGGATTTTCATCAACTAAAAACCACCTCAGTTCAAAGAATATTTTTAACTAAACTTTATTTTCAATCAATTAATTAACTAATTAATTAATTAATTTAATTAACTATTAAATGTTTCTTTAAGTCTGAATTCTAAAGATTTATCAAATCTGTTAAAAAGTAGAATAGATTTTTTTCAAAATTTCCAAGTATTAATGGGCATCCTGTATTGTTAGCAATAGGTTTTATTCGTATATCTCGAGTATTATATCTTTAAAAGAAGTAAATCATGTGTTTACAATTTAAAAAATACGTAATATTGCCGACAAGTCACAAGTCACCTAATGTACGCAGCACAAATATATACAGGTGTTATCGTAAACTTCGAATATATCAAAAAGTAAGTAAAATTTAAATATAAGATAAATTACTCATTACTCACCTTATTTTTTGTCCTAAAATTTATATCTCAATAAAAATAAAGTGTGTTCCATTTGAAAATCTTGAGACTTCGTTAACTGAATTCGCCAAAATGGCACCACCTATTTGGAACACCCTGTATAAGCCGAGGCGCATCTGTCAAAAACTGATTGAGTAGTGTATCAGCAGCGTCACAACAGAATTCGAATAGGAATTTCTTAAGAAAGTGACCTTTATTTTAAACAAGGCTTCCAAAAATGTCGAAATATATAGGGTGTTCCCTTTAAAATAACAAAGTTGATGTCTGGAGGGGGTGGACACTTTTGGGACCCGCTGTATCAACAAACTTTTTTTTTATCTCCCATGGGTTTCCAGATCGTATAGTGGATCGTTTTATTTGGCACATGGTGTACAATATCATCAAAATAGAATAAATTCATTTACAAATGACACTGAAAGCATCCTCTGGTAGCAACGATGTCGGTATGTCAGGATGGTTTCCGACGTTTTCATGCAAAACCTTAAATAATTCAAATTTTAAGAAAAAATGTTTTCATATTTAATGTTTTACAATCGCTCGGCAGACATATTGTATGGGAGACGTTAGACACTCGAATAATAGTCGTTTAATTTTCCGAGCCATAATTTAAAGAGATCTTTCCATATATATAGGAACATTAATATCGTCATTCATAAAGTGGATTTTATTCGTAGTTACCTCCCCCTCGGAAAGTCTTATAAAACAGGCAGAAACGAGGTTTGAAAATGAGGTGCCGTGTTCCGTCGGAATTTAATTAAAATGACACCTGAATTACAGTGGCGCCTCTGCAAAGAGCGGGAACCGTGATTAGTTGGTAATCGTTTCATATTCCATAAGACAAACGGCATCGCCATTTTAAAGACTCTTTTAGACAAAAACTTAATTATTAATTAATAGAAGGTCGAGTTTAGAATACAGTCAATATGTACGTTGGTTCTTGGAGTTGGGGTTTGGTTAAAAAGGGCGTCATGGGCGTTCACTTAAGTTTAGTTAAATAATGAAAGAAATTAAGTTTTTGTTGATGTCACTAAGAAAATTAATAAAAGTTTATGTAACGCCCTTGTTTTGTAGTATTCTAAAAATCCATTTATAATTTTTAGTTGTCGTAATTAATATACGAGGAATGCCCATATTTGCAATTGCGCATTGGTATGGTTACGCATTATTATTTTTTCAAAAATCGATTGCTAGCCTAAGAGTTTTTATTGGACTTGAAGTAATTCCAGTCCAGTTTAATCTCGAAAGAAAAAAATCAAGCCCCAAGTAAACAATACTCCATTATAATATAATTAACAGCGACTTAATTAAGTCAATTTCATATTTATAAGCACCCTTCTGCGATACATCGACAAATAATTAAAGGTAATCATAGACTGTTTCCTACGATTGTAGAGTAATTGTAATTTATACGGTTACCGTAGCACTCATAAATATATACCGTATGTCCGTGATTAATGTACATTGGCATGTGGGATACTTGCAATTAAGGTGAAATTAAACCAACGGATATTATATAGTTCTTTATATAAATTTATTAGTTTTATGGTTCAGAAATATGAACTCTTAGGAGTGTGGAATTGAAAAGAGAAATAAAATACTGGTTATAAAAATCTACCAATATAATTACAAACGTCAAAGCAGAATTCGAAAGGATATAGGGATCAATAAGTGATTAAGGCTTTCGCGGCCAGCGTTTGAACTGTAGTGTTTTTGTTCGGGCTTAATGGCTGTCGTTGGGGAAGCCAGGCTTCTTGCGCCCACTTCGGGCTATCATGCCCGCCTCGTATAAGAAGCAATAGAAATCCATAAACATACAAATAATTTCAATAGAAAAGAAGAGACCCCATCTTAAGGAACACAAGGACAGCCCCGGTAGTCACAACCACTCATGCGTTAAAATGCCCCGCCCCCTCCCCACCCCGACTCCCCAGGCATAAATACAACAACGGGACCGCGTCAGTGTGCATCCAGCATCGGAGATGGAAGCACCTCAGAAGCAGTTAGCCGCTCGTGCTAGCGAAACGTCAGGAAGAAATTCCACTCAACGACGGTTATTAAGCCCGAACAAAAACACTTACAGTTCGATATAGGGATCTTTATTTCACAAAAAAAAGCAATGCCATTAGAGGAGCTATTTTGATCAGTTGTATCAAGAATACGTATAACCTTGATGATACTACTTTAACGAATTTCATCACAATCATTGTCGCAATCTGGGATATTTCCGTAATCTTTTGGCATTCACCGGAATCTAAACACCTATCATTAAGTAGATTTGAATTATGGTGAACTTATGTTAATTTTCCAGCACCCTCAATTGTCAATCTATGTCTGCATTTATTGTGGATAAATCGTTTCCTACTGAATGACTTTTCCTGTAGATGAAGAAGTTGCTGACATTGCAAGTACAGTAAATACTTTCCTAAAAGAGAGATTTCAATCCAAAAATTTTTTGAAACTAGTTTTGGGTTTTTTCATTCAGTGTGAGGAAAATTTATGAATATTCTTGAGCCCACTATTCCATTCGGTGGCATTTAAGTTTTTCCTTTTATTGCGAGGGTCCAAAATATTTGCAGCATCTCCTCTGGTGTAGAGCATCCATCGCTTTTTTTTCTTCATTCGCCAGAAGCGTGAATTTGGTAGTTCTCTTTCAAAACAGTATTTTATTTTTTTGAATCCTTCGACTAAGATACTCATTTCAGCATCATTGGTTTGCAGTTTAACTATGCACTTCTTGATAGGCTCAGAAATAACTAAAATGTATTAATTTTAATTCCAAATCACTAATGTTCTGTCGATCGTTTCCATCTAAATCATGTGCTTCATCGCTTGTTGCTAATGGCTGCAGCACACGTTTGTTTTCTTTCAGGCTTTCAAGACACATGACTATAGATGTCCATCTAGTGGTGGCAGGGAGTTTCTCACATTAGTTTTGAGTTTCTCTTGCTGAATGTTCTAGAAGGATTGACCTACAAGCATTGCATACCAATGAACTGAGCTTGAGTAATAAGTTCACCAATGGATGCCAGTATTTATTTTCTGTTATACTATAGGCGTTCGGCAAGCATATATGGCTGCAATATATTTCCTTGTTCTTGTTTTGAGATAATATCGCCAAGAAAAAGATACGCTATAGTAAGATCAAATGTCACAGCAAAAAGTTGATGGTGTACGTGTAGTAGTTGTTAATGACAGCAGACTAAAATCGCCATCTTCAATATCTCACTGATCGAAGCACAAGGTACATTTAGGGTATCTAATGGCTTGGATTTCTCTTTTCGGAGGACTTCTTTGAGATTCGCAATAAAGTAGTCGGACCGGACAACGTGCCTATTGAACTAATAAAGCTCCTCGATTGCAACACCATCAAACACGTTGTGGAACTCTTCAACCAAATCTACAAGAGTGGAAAAAGCAACATCCAAAAAAGTGTGAAGATTACAGTTTAATTAGTATCATGAGTCGCCTGCTAAAGACTTCCCTTAGAGTGATACATGCCAGGATAAGAGCTAAATGTGAACTCGACTTCGATCAGACCCAGTTTGGTTTCAGGCATGGTTCAAATACTATTATTCAGATTGCGCATTCCAGTTTCTGTTCTATGAAGTCAGTGTTCTGCAATAACAGCTTGAATATGGGTCTTCGACAGCGAATGGTTAAATGCATGTCCTTCTATACGAAGTATAGCCTTGGACACTGATCAATACCTTAAACCTCTATATATATCTGGTATATATAATGAGGGACCAAAAATACTATCTCCTCAGAATGATTATGGAGGGAAAGATTAAAAGTAGACGAGGAGAACTTTTTAAACTGACAGAAGACCAAGATGCTCTCTCCCAAGTGGTTGTCAACTTCAGATAACTGATAGGGCACTGAAAGAAGAAGAAGATAAGTAAAGGTTTTGTCATACTGCTGAGAGGAAGTGCATCAAATTTCATTCGAAAGTTGCATTTATACGTAATTGGTTTCATTGTTCTGTCTTGTGAAATATTCTTCCTGAAATATTTGAAAACAACTCCCTTATTTTTCATACTGAGTTTTATTATTTGTCTTATCTCCGGAAAGAAGTGGAATTATAGAAGTGTCTGATTCCTACTAGCAATTTTTATGGCAAAGGTAAACATAATAAGTTGGAAGTTGCTGATCCAAAACATTTAACTTTTATTCTTAGAAAATTTCTCTGCTCAGGTCATCCGACCAACTCACATCACTGATGGCAAAGTTTTACAAAGCTTCTAGAAGTAAAAGAAGAACGAAAATAATTGACCCTTTCAAAATGACCGCTAGAGGAGTCTCGTAAACCCCGCATATATATATATATATATATATATATATATATATATATATATATATATATATATATATATATATATATATATATATATATATATACTATATTTAAATTTCTTCTGTCTCGTGAGGAGCAAAAAACGAATGAAATAACCAAACTGCCTCCAGTCACATTTTAACCATCGGTCGTTGATCACGCCCAAAAGCAACATTTTAACGAGTATTTAACTCGCTGAAATAAATGATATCTATATATCTAAACGACCTATCAGCAGTCGATCGCAGATATCCTGGGCCGGCCATGTTCGATGTCACGAAACGTTGCTCAGTTGATGATTGATGAACGATTCGGCGGGAACGCAACCGAACGTAACGGTCAGCATCTGCCCAAGACACGCGTCAATTCCATACATATGGAAATTTATTAAACAATTTAATTAACAAGTCGGCAAATAATAATTAATAACGAGTTATGGGACTCGCGTTGCCCGGGTGCGGCCGATTTTCGTTTCAGACATTAGAGGTATAGATCATAGATCGGTGGGCTTTGGGTGGGTCACTCTCTATGACTTTTTGTCACGAACATTCTTTTAAATAAATGTAGCGAGTGAGCTTAACCTTAGGCCTACATTTCATTTTAATAATTCTAACATGGTGTACGCAATGCAGCGGCAGACCCTAACCTCACTTGCTTGACCTGTCATATTTAAGTACAGTAAATTAAATAATGTTATAAGAGGATTCATTTTATTCTTTTTTATCTTAAAATACAGCTTCGGTAAGTTGAAGATATTGCGGCACATTTTCTAAACTTATTATTAAAAAAGCTTTTCTTTCCATTATTTTTCAAGGAAACTTCACCAGGCTACTGTAATACTTAAAAAAAAAATGACATATAATTTATAATAACGACCTCTTCTACAATCTACAATCCCTAAATATCTAAGTCCTTATACAGCAAGGAATCAAAGAGTTTTTTCTGGCCCGTCTGAACACCATTTTGATTAGTTGCGACGTTAATTTAAATTTAAATTTTCATTTTTTGAGCGCTTTAATAGATTATAGATAGATTAGGTTGCTTTTGAATTTCTTTATTATTTTTGTGTGTATTATCTCAGTGGAAAATGTAATTATATATATAAATAAATAAATATAAATTAATGAAAGCGTTAACTTCTGATTTTCTTAAAGCCGTAAGTTAATTATCAGTGTTAAATGACGCTTTGGAAATCTTATTGAAAAATAATATTATATTAGGATTTAAAAAATCGGCTATAGCTTGGTTGGATGTTGCCAACTTTACGAAACTTAACTAGCTAACACTGGCAACAGTGCTTATGCTTGAAACCTTATTAACTGGAACTTTATTCAGCCCTAAATAGCGTCGAATTGGTCGATTAGTAAGGTAAAACGTTCTAACCTACAGGGTGTGGCAAAAAGGTGGGCAGGATTTCAAATAGTGGTTGTTCGGTTTGTAAAACCGGCAACACTGTGTACACACTCGCGTTAGGCAGACAAAAGTGTGCAATTTTCAGTTAGGAGGTGTGCAATCTCGGAGTTCGGCGTGTGGGTCCTTACTTTTTCGAAGAAAATGGAATAACGGTAACAGTCAACGGAGATCGATATATTGATATGCTTAACAATTTCCTTCGTCCAAAAGTGAACGAATTAAACAACGATCAAGAGAACATCTTTGGTTCCAGCAGGATGGTGCCACATCGCACACAACGCGTCGTTCACAAATCTTCTTCAAGAAATGTTCCTAAACAAAGTGGTGTGTTTACGGGGTGATCTTGGCTGGCCGCCACGTTCACCTGATTTGTCGCCTTGCGACTTTTTTCTTTGGACTTACCTGAAAGCGAGAGTTTTCACGCATCGTCCGCGGACTTTGGAACAATTAAAGGCAGCCATAAGGCAACAAATTGCCTCAATTCCCCAAGAAATGATCCATCGGATAATGATGTGCTTCCGCGAGAACCTACAAGAGCGCATCGACAATAATGGCCGTCACTTAAAAGACATCATTTTTAAAAAATAACGTTCCTAAATGGCGTTAAATGTATATTTCAAAAATAATACAAAAAAATGTTTGCTTTATGTAGATTAGTTTTTATTAACATCCCAAATAGTACCTATCATTTTGCCGCTCCCTGTACAATGCGCGCATACTTCAACTTAAGGATAAAGCAAAATAAGTTACGCCTAAAAGCTCTGTTATTTATATTAGAGGGAAAGGTTAAAATGCACGTTCACGTCCGCGTTTCCCCATCGTCCAAAACATTCCGTGCGTCTTATAATAACGTACGTTTCGTTCCTCTATACACGGAGAGATAGCACAGACTTCCCGTTACCGTAATAACAAAACAGGAGGGGCACATACACGGCCCTTTGTACCTCTCACGGTGCCCTTATTTAGAACTATCGTTCCGTCGCCGTACCTACGTTGCCTAACAATGGCCGTTTTGTTTTTAAATTAGAAACGTGTGTAAAGGGATTTTTCTGCTTGTATGATAAAACAGGCGCGTCAGATAGGTCTCGCGAGAAGATTAAACATCGCGGTTTCTGGTTTTAATTATGGGAAATCTATAACTGATGCTTTTCGAGAAATGTAAAGGAAAATGTTCCGAAAATGATCAGTCTGACCTAGACGTCAGATTACATGAGCAGTATAAACACGATAAATGGTCGTGACTGTAATAATACCATTTATCTGCTCGTAGACATTTTTGGACCAATAAATCAAACCGGTCCGGGGTAATAGAAAGGAAAATGAATTACAAAATATATTTTGTTGTATTGCGTATTGTGGAATTGCAATTATATAAATAATAAATACATATTAAATAACATTATCGTCAGAATAGTTTGAATCTGCCTTATCATGATCATATAGCGATATAATTGATGGTTTCATTTAGTCCCGAGCTTTTTTGTGATCACCCTGGATTTTAATTACATCAGTTACATGGGCAGACATTTTTGGGTTTATATTATCGCATCTAACTTTTTAACTGGGCCCATATAATTTATATAGAATTCAAATCACGGCGGTAAGATGATAATCTAAGGGATTTTGGTGATAATTTGGTCTGCGAAATAAGCTATATAATACGATTTAGTTCTTAAAACTTCAACTTGTTGTTTTGCATAAGTGTCTTCAAAATAAAGGTTATGTTCACTCTTGTAATACCCCTCTTTACGGCTGATCGTTGGTATCTTGGATCTTGCGTGCGGAAAGTGTTATTTTACTGGGTCAGTTCCGGATCCGAGCCGCTTCCGACATTTCCTGGTTATTATCGCACAGGTTTGGTAGCAAATTTTGACGTTTGTCAATTCTGACGGTCATGTCAGTGAATGTATTCGCGTTGTCTTGAAAAACATACCCAAAAACTAACGGTCGTAGATAAAGTATAGTATGTAACATGTTTGGTAAACTTGTTTATTAATAAATTCAAGACTCAAATGTAGTGTTGGGGCTGATCAGTTGACCACTTCTTAACTGATTAGTCAAAAAATGTTTTAAATAACATCTTGCAATTTTAGAGTGTTATCTATCATTGTTTAATAATATTATATTTAATAACGTTATTATGCCTTTGTGATATCCAATTTACCTATTCAAGGAATATCCGAATACGATGCTTAGCGTTTCGGGAAAAATCCAAAAAGTTCCAATGAAAACTGGCGTCCTTAAATTGCCCATCTTTTCAGCTCATCGCCTACATTAATCAAGGAAACCACTTAACATTTAACAATCTTCAAATTCAGCTCCCTTTATTTCTTAACTAGTGATTACTATTAATATGTACACTTCTCTTAAGTATATGAATATAGTCTAGCACTTAATAAGTGGTCATGACTTAAATATGATTATATCTTATGTTTAGACGGTGAGATAAAGAAAATTATGAGACGGAATGGAAGAGAGTAACAAATCACAAAGAAAGCGTGAAATGACTGCAAAAATACTTATATTTTTATCTTTATTACCGGAGATATTAATCAGATTCCATCACTTCAAGGATATAGATTTGAAAATATTAACAAACGTAGTTGCATGAAAGAGACCCAACCATTGGTAGAATAGAGGCAATAGTATATTGACCAGTCAATTGACCGAATTTTTTTTACAAAATACCATGAACTTCCTTGCACATAATAACTAATAAAACATAATAATGATGGATAACACTCTACAATTGGAAGATGTTATTTAAAACATATTTTGACTAGTCCCTTAAGAATTTACCGGTGCCGTTATTTCACGTATATATTTCGTTGATATTTGGTATATATAATTGTCTCTATTTACCCTTTGGTTGTGAGACGTTATAGTTTATTAAGCCGCTCACTTGGCATAATTTGTTCTCTCTTATGTAGTTTTTGAGAGATTGTAAATTTCTAACCAACAAGTAAGTTTCTCAAATTGGTATATTGCCCTTTGGAGAGAGATTATTTTTGCATTAGGTTTTCAAACCAAAAAAAATGAAAAATCGTTCGTATTACCGATTTTAACGTGAGTTTAAATGAATTTTTGTGGATATAAAATTGTTGGTGTTGTTTATTCTCGCCGCGCATTTGAAGCCTTTACTGAGATATCACCCCGTACAATTCGACACGTTGCCGTAGGTTTTTACAAAAAAAAAGGGGGACTGTCGGGTGCGCCGGGGTCATAAAACGCAGATCAAGCACTACAAAATCGCTGCACATTGCAGAAACGCCCGTAAATCAAACTCGATGACAACGTCGCCCCGCCTTTACCTCATCCTCATTTTTGAGTGGACTCGCATTATTAATCGTCTCACAGGGCGGGAGGGTGGCGTCCTCAAGAGGCTCGGGTGCGGTCTGAAGAGGGATGTTGGCGGCTTTCACTTTACAAGAAACGCAGACCTCGCTGTGGCCCTTTGTTCTGTAACGTGCTTATACAGGGCGCTCCTACGCAATTTTAAATAAGGTGCTCGGTAATATCTTTCCCTCAATAGATAGATGATTTATTCAGAAAGCCCATTACAATGGATGTTTCGTCGCAAAAATAACATTAAAATGTATTAAAATAGATAAAATGGAAAATGTGTATGTCTTACAATAAACATATATACGTATATAACACACAAAACGAATATATCAATATAACATTACAAATATTTATTTAGAATATGCGTTTCGAGTTCACTTAGGCTACAAAAAGAATTGCATGTTAACATGTTTCTTAAATTACTTAGTAGAATGGTTCTTTAAGCTGGACGGGAGCATATTATAATATTTTGCCCCTGCACAGCCTAAAGATCTTCTGAGAAAAATATCTCATGCAATTTAGGCTTTAAGAGATTTTCTCTGTAGTAACAATGGTTATCAATGGGTTTCTTATGTAAATGTTTATTTTTGTGTGTAATATGTATATACAAGGAACCGTCATTATTTTGTGTTGTTGAAATATTCCTTTAAAAGACTGTCTCGGAGAAAGTTTAAAAATTAGCCTAAGTATTCTTTTCTGCTGTACAAACAACCTTTCAACATCACTAGCTTGCCCCCAGTTCACGATGTTGTAAGAAATTGAGGAGTATGATGGAATATGATGGAAACAACGTTAATGCTAATAATGTTAACAATGATGCTGAGTCCAATAATTGTAACGATAATATTATTGGTATTAATATGCAATCCAGCGATAATTCAGACGATTCTCCACGTAGTATGTTAAAAAATAAGATAAGACACAGACACAAGAAGAAAGTGAAGATCTTAATAAGTCTTTTAAGGAACTTCTTCCTACATCGGAACTGTACAAATTGAAAGAAAATAAGAGTTTAAGGAGAAAACACCTAAATTACAAAGCATAGTTGGTAACCAAAGGCCTGTTTTTTTCAGGTTCTAAATCCAAAAAAAAAAAAGGAAAACAATTCATAGCGTCATCATCATCGACAGTATCCGCGCACGGAGAATGATTTCCAAGAAAACGAGTCTTGGTATTGCTTTGTGTGTAACAAATGAGAACAATTTGATACGCGAAACTTGTCTCGTGGCACTTAGCGCCACGAAGTATATTGGCTTTACAAAAGACGACTAGATCTGCGTACGTTGTGATCAGATTGAGCTTTTTTTTCTTTCAAAAAGTTTAATTTGCGTCATTGTTATAAAAATATTTTTATTTTGTTCGAAAAAATATGTTTTATGCAAACTTGGCATTTTAGGATTTCTAACTGTTTATATAAAAATAACTAAATGTACATCACCTATTTTAGTCTTGTTTAAGGTGGTCCTTTATAACCGACCCCATTTTTTTTCTGGGCTTTATTAACCGAATGTTCGGATAAGAAAGCCCAATGTTTTAAGACTGAACGTGCACCTGTGGTTTCATTTATGAGAGTCTGAATGAAGATAATATTAGTATTTCGTTATTTGTTTTTGTCTGTGTTTGCCAAATAAAGCAATTTCTTATTAACTTGGCCTTATTTGCCGCAGGTACCTTATCTTGTATTGCTCCCTGTAAAGACGAATTTCTGTTTTTTTTAAGCATTACGAATAAAAAAGAAAAAATTATTTTCCGGATCTGAAAATATGTATTTTTTCATTTGTTTGTTTCCAATGGACGGTAAGCCAAGTGAGTTTTAAATTGTTCTAATTCTAATAAATTAAATGTAGTACGATAAAGCTACTAACCTCTACAATAAACAACCGTTCACAGAAAAACACAGTAAATCAAAGCAAGATTGCATAGTACTAAAGTGCCTATTCCTGAAACGGTCCACATTATATCATATACATCAGAGGATCTGGAATCACACCGTCCCATATTAATGTTTATCCCGAACCAATTTTTCTTGTATTTATAAATATATTTTAGGAACAGCTTTGGGTTCTCCCTTATCACCAATTCTGGTAAATATATTTATGAAAGGAAAGTTATGAACACCTTCCAACGAAAACCATAGTTAGGTTATGTTAGTTTTGTGATTTGACCTCACGGTCAAGAATCCCTCTGAGACTTTTTTAGCCATTTAAAGTATTTACATCTCGATGGAAGAATTTATGTGGGGGCCTGAGGCTAATACACAATAACACACTTCTATATGGTTCTATGCGGTTGTTTATTTAGACTTGGAACTTATGACGAAACATAATTGTGTTATAAAATAGTTAAATTGTGGAATCCAGATGATGTGTAAATAGTTACATGTATCCCAGCAGGCAAGCAAGTTCTGACAAGAGCAGCTTGAGTGCAGAATGTTATGGAACACCTGTAGGGTTTCTAGAATCATCATATTTAAGGTAGCTTACAGTTCCAAATAAGTATAATCCTGGCCATTCAATTTATATGCGCGTTACCTCAAGAACTTATGTTGAATTCTGTCAATATTCTAAATATGTACATGTATGTAATATTATGAAATTGTCCAGTGCAAGATTGTTGGAAGAGTATTATTCACATTAATTTTCAGCCCTTTACTATTGGACCAAAGAACAATATTATCTAAATGCCCTCAGCAATGGACAAGAAAGTTACTTTTTTATTGCAATTTTATTTTTATTTATTTTATTACCAGCTGGTTTTTCGTGAAGCAAGTATCACTAGAATTTAAATTAGTGAAAAATAAGTGGCCATTGATTCTCTAAGTGCGAGTCGCTTCCACGCAGATTTTGTTACCGTCAGCTTAAAGGTGGTTGTTTTCTTCGCACTTCACGAACTTAATTATTATTCCGGGAACCGGAATATAATATTGACAGGGTGTTATGAATGCCCGGGCGGGCAGGTGTTGCCCCGGAACGGTGCGAGGGTGACTTTGCAATTAAAATTTCCGATTACGCGATATTTCAAACGTAAATTTACCGGGTCGGACTTTTACTGCCGTTTGCCGAACGTTTAATGTTGACAAAATAAGAACGCGATACCAGAAAGGAAAGTTTTCGGCAAGTCGGCAACTTTTGCTTAAAACATTTCCCGCTTATTTGTACTTGAAATATAGGTTATTGATGATCGGTGGTATTAATTCTTGTTTGATTAGCGGTTGTAGTGTATTCCATGAATTTCTCATTATTTTGGACCAAGGTAGTTCTGTCTTGTATTGTAATAATAAATATGTAAAAGAAAACTGACGATTACCGTACGATACGTCCAACTTCACGCTATCGCGCCTGGGGAATCCGGTGACGTCATCGCAAAGTCGATTGACAACAGATTTTGCCAGGTAACCACCACAGTATAAACACTCTGTTGTCTGTGATCATATTGATTTTTTTAAAGCGTCCAGTGTTTTGATAATTTAGCCATTTATTTTGAAAAAAAAAGTGTAGAATGTATTTACTAATATCGTTTATTTAGAAATTGTAATTACCAGACACAGGAAATAATTATTAAAAAAAAACGAATTGATGACATATGTTTAGGGGATATTGGCTAAGTAATCTTTGATATGGGAAGGTTCCAGCCTTCGAAAGCCGGAGGCGTCGCAAATGCCTACTTCTATATTGTCTGCTGTCATCTGACCCTCGAAACTTTCCTTCAGCGTCAAAATTGCGGTATGCACCGCGTCATCCAACTCCAAATCTTCACTAAATCTAAAACGATATAAAACAAACAAAAGTAGTACTGTAAATCCTGCTTGAGTCGCTGCGGCTCACCGTTTCTCCAGGAAAGTTTTTCCGTTGATGTAATTTTTGCCCATAGCAGTTGCCTTCCACGCGAAATAAGCACCCGATGGGTCGCACTGGAACAGATATGGTCTGTCGTTGTCCCATCCACAGATCAAAAGGGAGACGCCAAACGGTCGTACGCCACCCGATTGGGTGTATTCTTGCATAACGGCAGCTACTCTCTGAACTAACTGAACCGTTGGAATCGGTTCACGATAAACGAGATAATACTGCTGTGCCATTTTGCGCGCTTGCTTCACTAACAGACGATAATCGGGGCCCATGCCAGAGTACACCATGCCTATATGATTCGTTATCATTTCCACTTTATGAACACTGTGTTCATCATAAAGTATTGACTTGTGCTTGTTCTCGGTAGCAATAACGACGCCGTTTGAAGCTGCAAAATATGCTAATAATGCTAATGACTCGTATTTATTGGGGATATTATTAACCTTTAATTCCCACAGAAGGGGCTCCCGCAGCCACAGCAGCCAAGGCGTATTCAATTTGGACCAGTTTTCCTGATGGACTGAAAAGGTAACGGTAAATATTGCAGTCGTTGTTAAATACAGAAATATTACCTAAAAGTTGTCAAAGAGAAACTATATCTTTCTGTTGCCATGATTGTACCTCTTGGATTACTTGCAACAAAACAGAGCAAAACCAATATAGGTTAGTTACGGTTTCATCTTCAAACATTAGAACGGGCTAATTGTCCAGATCGTTTGCCGAAATTAAGTTTGGTTTAGAGTGTCTACGAAGATGCATCTTTGGCTCTTATTAGCAACTGCCAGGCGATTAATCCACTATCATTTTATTCAATTGTGTTTTAACTCGTAGAATTTTAATTCCCTCATTATAGGTTGGGGTAACACATTTTTTTTTCTTTTTCTATTGATATTGCTTTTAACTTTGTCGGCTTATTTACGTGTTTTTGCATTCATAATAATATGAACATTTGGAAACAATTTTAAATAAATGCGGATTTTGACCTCAGTGAATTTGCCCAATTGAAAAATAACTCAATAGTTACTAACTAGAATCGTTCAACGGTAAAATTGGCCGAATGATCCTGACAAACTTGGCCAAAAGCAGCAAAAAACTAGAATCTTGCTTTGGCATATGAAAGGTAAATAAATGAATTAGATAATTTCAGAAATCGAAAATTAGGTCAATAAAACCAGTTTACGTGTCACAGTAACAGATTGCAGACCACAGGTGGAATGAGAGTACAGTGTTATAGGCGAACAGCTTTGGATTTGGTAAAATAAAAGGTGTAGACTTTATTATACATATTTATTTCCCATCTTTTGGACCCTATACAATTTTATAGCTAAGTACATTGTCAGGTAATATAAACTTTGTTTGGAATGCTTATTTCAGAGAATCTGAGGGCAAGATGGTGGGGTGGGTAAAGTTATACATATTCTGACTAGTATCAACAGTTATTTATTTGGGGCGATCTGATTATAACGAAACGAAACACCGCGCCCAAAAGCGCGCGCCGCTCTCTGATGTACTTATTTATTATTATTATTATTCTAGCCGATAAATTTATTATTCCAACACATTTTACAATATTAAAACTAATGTTACAACGCCTACGTACTTGTTTCAATTATTACAGTAGAGATATGGATTCCCTGGTCGATTAAACAGGTCTACTAAGGCTAGGTTTGGAGCACGAATGCCGAAAACAAAGCGAAACATTCCCCGATTTCTATTGGGTACGGTGCAAGTTTGTTTTCGTACCAGGCTCCGTTACCATTAAGGGCTTAGCTGGGTACAAATACATTTGCTACATAGCGGCTTATAAATGTCACACTACATCGGCTAACGTCGCCCTCTATCGTCGCGTTCGCGAACGATATCGAGCCGATAACAAGCCTTGTAAATATACTCAGCATCAGCAGCAGTTTAGAAAGATCATTTTTTCGCTTAGAAATACGTGATTTTTGTTGTTGTTGTTTGTAAATCAATTGTCGATAATATACTAAATATCAAATCTTTTATTATATTATTAAACGCTAAAAATTTAAGATGTCACTTGACAAGGGGCACAGATCATGATATGTTTAGAAAGTGTTGTTTATATTCATTTTTGTTTACTAAATATAAACCTATCATCTAAAGCAGAGAAGGCGATTGTGGCTAGTTCATAATAACGTTGATAAATTTATCACATATTTTGTCGCTTTTGAAATGAAAAAACAAAATCGAGAAGATGTCGGAGACAGGCTCGATCGCGCCCATAAAGATATTTTTCTGCGTTAATATTTGAAACCGCGTTCTCACAACCATATTGTCTCGTCACTTTGTATCGTCTCCATTAAAACTGGCGCCACTGTTCGACAGTTGAAATGATTGAAGTCCATGTGCAGGAAGTTTTTGCATAATTAATTATAATCTCAATTTCTGTTGTTTTGCCAGTTATTCAATAGAGCGTCTGAAATTCGCTGGTTTAGGATATTTCAAAAACTATATATTCGAATGTACAGCGATATATGGGGTTTGTTTTTGAATTAATGTATGGGTCGATCAGTACTTAATGTTATCTGTGAAATAGCAATCTAAATAGCACAACAAAATCCCCCGTATCTGTATGGTTGTGAGAACTAGGTTTAAGGTGGTAAACGTGGACGTTATCGGTTAAAGACCGGGTGCTCCGACTTAAGCGACAACCGGAACCACAGAACGACGACGCGTTGTCCGATAAAACGACCACAGCGCCGCTATAAATACATCAAACACAATTACTAAGTAGTACGCACGTCCCAATATCGATAATACATAATAAAAGATCGGATTGCGTAAATATATAACACTATTTTAACTGTTTTACGTTTCATTTTTTTTTATTAATTAATTAAGCTGATATGTTTCATGTAGTCCCCGAAAAAATGTGTTTGGATCCACTGCGACCCGCACCCACCCTACCTCGACCCGCGACGTCGGTCGCGAGCTGCGCACGCGCGTCGCCATAAACACGACGCGCATTGGACGGAAATAACACGCAGAACGGTCGGGCCGTGCCTCGTCGGAATTCGGGCGTTTTCGTTGACCAATTTCTTTAACCGCGATAAATCATTTTTAAACCCCCACGAAAATGTTTGCGAGTGTCTGAAATCGCCGCTAGGATACGGGACGGTGTCCGATTTTCAATTGGTAGGTCGATAAAATGCCGCCCTGTTTTGTGTCACGTATCACAGATAGCGTTTCCGGCGTTAGAAGACGCGGAACCCACATCGATCGTTCGTTAACACACGATTTATATATATTGCGCATTTGACGGGTCAGACGACCTCCATGGTCTTGATTATTGACTATCACAACGTTTCAACCGGTCGTCTTCCGATCAATCATAATCACCATAAGAGAAAGAGAGCAAAAAAGCGCTCATCAATGTCTTTGACCTTCAAACAAACCGAACTTCGTTCGTAAAATGAAAAGTGTGAATGCGTTTTTTTATTTTTTCATATATTTAGTTGTGGTTCGAAAATCTTTATAATCAATCTATTATGCGTTTAAATAAGTAATAGTGCGTTGTTTTCCTTTTTTTTTGCAAGTGCAAATAAACATATTATTATTATTATTACTTTTAAAATTGTTATTTTTTGTCAAGACAAAGAAGCATAATTCAATTCAGCATTCAGCATTTTTAAAATCAAGTGCATTCGTTAAGAGACATTCGAGACGCTACTGGAATTGATAACTTGATAACTAACTAACTAACTTTCATTTTGCGAATTATAACTGATAATACGTGAAAAATGTTAATTTCGCCGTAATTCTTCTTTTGTAGCGTATATGTAAAAAACACCAACTGATTGGTAAACATGTGAAATTGGTCAACCTAACCTAAAAAACGGGATCAATAACGCGCCCCTCTTCGAAAAGGAACGATCCCGACCGTTTTTGTATCTGCATTTTTCTTTAAGTCTTCCAAGGTATAAATTCACTAAGGTTTCAATCACGAATTGACTTTGTCTACGAGAGAGAGAGAGAAATAGATAAAGGGAGACGGAGGGAAAACAACAACGATCCTGCAAAATGAGAGATTTTCTACCTTGGAAAAGCTCATAAATCTATATATATATACATCTACGATTGATAATATAGATATATCACATAAAATTCACACGAAAAGCACTACGACACTACAGAATTAAACTACTTATGATGATAAGAGAGAATAAACAACGTTTGCGGGCCTAACAGATGGACGTCGGCCGCATTTTTCAAAAGACAGTTTGTAAAAAATTACAAAATCATACAAAAATAACTTGTTAGGTCTATTCCAAAAAATCAACCCCCCTTAAAAACAATAATTTCTCTTAAATAAATAGATATATGTATATATATTAAGGTTTCTTTGTCTAAAATTAAACTTTGGTTAACCGATAATCGCGTACCCATGTATTATCCGCGGCCCCCCACTACTCCTATTTTGTATATTAATTGACGATTCTGTATCGAATTGATTGTGCTGCTCCATCACGACTGTTGTATCTTTTCCGTCTCGCAGTTTTTGCAACGGGGGCGTTTTTTTTTTCTTTTTCTTGTGCTCGCGTTATTCTATGGGTACGTCGCGCGTTTAAGGTACAGAAAACTTCCTAAGACCTACGTAAATATTGTTATATCCTAATTAAAAAGGTAAAATATTTCTAATTCATATTATAACTTCATGCGTCGTTAGAATTGCAAGATAACAAATGCTGATTTTTTTTTTAATAATTATAGTTTAAACTATCAACTACGCAAAAGCTCTATATATATATATATATATTGGATCCGCGTTAAAATTTATCCTCTTTTTGAAAATAAAGCATTTTTCTGCGTTTTTATTACAAGAGAGAGGCTCGGGGCTACTTTTTTCGCCGCCATTTGACGTATGTATATAGGTATATATATTTTTTTAAATTACTTTAGTGATATGTTTGTCAAGTTTCGCTTGTGATCGTGAGAGTGACGCGGAAAAAAAAAGTCACAAGCACTTCTCGGAACCCGTAAGAGATGCTGAAGGTCAATTAGCCAACGGTATTTGTTTTACAATTTTTTACTGTAATAAGGCATCTTCGTGAATCAGATAAACTTATTTTTGTTTCCGGGGGATCTCGCCCCCAAGGTTTTTGAGCAAAATTTCCGAAATTCGTAACGCGCGTCAAACCATAATTATTGGTTCACGTACGACAAAATGCAAAAAATATTTTTTTTCAAATTTCTTAAGTAGCGAGACTCGGGTGGTTCTGTGCCCTGTCGTGTCGCGGATTGCGTCACACGACGACGTCACACAATTGACGTACGTAATTTAGTAGAGCGTTATTTTTGCATTTCGCCGCGAAAGATCGGTAAGAAGACACTCGAGACGCTCTTGCTGCCACCAATTTTCGAAAAGATAAAAAACAAAACAGACTAATTTAATTGACCTGGATCTCTTACACGTTTAACAAAGCGACAGCGGTAAATAAAGTTACGCTTTTGGACGTTTCGAATAGTATTGACAACATTGAATATTACTAAGTCGGGTTGTATATTGCTAGTATTCGCCAGAAGTCTGCTGCTAAAGCCTACCCCTCGGGTCGTCACTAAATACGATATTGCTCCAAAGAAAAAAAGCTCGGACGAGAGCAAAGCAGAACGCAATTAAATCCGTGCAACCCCAAACAATTTTAATGTAATCTAAAACTTAACTTTTAGGGCACCTTTGGTTTAGTTTATTTAGTTAATATAATAAAAGTATATGGTAACGAGTTTGACCGTTCCACAGAATGTTGGATTCGCTACAGTATAATGAAGAACTGCGTCACGAAGAGAAAATAATAAAACAGTTTTGACTACAACAGGTAACAGACATAGGTTAAGATCTTTTTTGTTTTATGTGTTTTTTTTGTCGCCTACGTTACGTTAGTCGAATCTCCAGTCCACTGAATCACCTAAAAATGTCCAGCCTTTACCGTCGCTTTCTGTCAAGTGCTGAGCGGGACGAAAGCGTTTAGATTGTCAATTTTCTTCTCCTTTTGTTCCCTAGAAATTAAAAACGTGTTTTTCATAACCGTCCGCGCTCGTAGCGAGAGTTCATGCTTTCGATTTGAATTTCTGGTCAGTTTCTTCCTGCGCGCAGGAAAGAAAAATTGTGGTCACTTACTACGTTCGACGTGGGTGCAAACGCTACGGTGAAATATAAAAAAAGTAACAAACGCACGTACAACTACAACAACAACAAAGATGTGGTATAGTGGACCGACCTCTGCTGCCGCCATTTTGCTTTTGGCGTACTCGATTCGGATGGGCCCGCGGTCCGAGGACAGCAGAAAGGAGCCCTGCAACTGGGCCATGACCCGGGTGGCGCCACCTACGTCGCGGTACTCGACGAACGCGACAGGCGATGACCCTGTGCCATTGTTCCCTTGCTTGTTGTTGTGTACGCGCAGGCGGCAGAAGCCGGGGAAGCTGCGTGCAAGAAGAATACCGGTGTGCGGTCAGTGGTGTGGTGGTGGGGTGCCGCTTGGACGTGACAGGTCGGAAACTAGTCGGGTGTCGCATACGGAGCGCGTTTTAAAGTTTTTTACATGGTGATATGTCAACTGGGTCGTGGTTCAATGTTAAACTAGACGCCAATGGGTGCTGATGTTGGCATCGGCAATTGGCAGATGATTTTGAGGTTATTGAGCTGAAATTAGTACCCAATTGCAGATGCGGTCTTTGGTCTTGCCTGAAACTACGAAGATAAAGTGTTGCCACAGACCTGAGGGAGTTATTTTATGAACTTGTGAACTTCCTTTATGTTCAGCATCTGCCAGACTAAGGAATAGATAAGGATTGTTCGAAAATATGACTCCTACAAGTACCACAGGACACTGCAACCTCAAACACTGGATGCACGAAATGCGCTTTTCGAACAGGATGAGTGCACGATGTGCACGGAAGATGAGGAAAGGACAGAACTTATATATGTCTAGCGGTATGAAGGATTCGATACTCAAAACTATTGACTGACATCTTGGAATTTGAGAATCTGAAAGACTTCATTCGAGGACTGAACTTGATGGGAAAAAAAAAGTTGGAAGTGTGCCGCAATAGAGCGAATATCGGTCACGGACCTAAGAGTATAGAACCACGCAGAAATATATTTTATGCTAGTTGGTTGGATGATGTGTCTGATATTCATTTTGGGAGCGAGGTTGAAATATTACCATGTAAAAATTTGTTCCATCAGACCGATCGATTTCGGATCCATATTTAGAGAGAACGTTACCACCGATTTTTTACAGCGACTAATCGCTTTTCCTCTACTGGGGAGCATGTGCTAATTTCTGCATCCTTTATCTCAACGAGTGTTCGCAAAAAAATACATAAAACAATCTTCATGCCATCACTAAAATTTAGTGACGTGCGAGGTGGGCGGCGAATTACGACGTCGATTATACATCTACTAACATACTACGCTGGAATGTCGGTTGGTGTTAAGTGATCTAAGAATTACGTGACCATTGCATACACTCGATCTACGAAAATCTGTGGGTTTAAGGAATGCTGTCTATGGGGCGTTTCAGAGGTGAACAGGAAAACGTATACGAGTTTCCCGCGAGTAAAATATATACCGAGCAAAAAAAGTATCGCAATTTTCGAAGCAATTTCCATGTGTGAGCAACGTATAAACATCAAATGTTTTCTGCCAATTTAATAATTTTAATTAAATTTAATTTTAAAACAATAATATATATTAATCAAGATTATCCAATTCTTCAATTCCTTGGAGTAACATTTCGCATACTTATAGGTAGACAATTTTAAACTTTTAATCCAACCGCTTCAGATTTCGTATTCAGATACAATTCTTGTCGCGTGATTGATCAAGAAGGATACAACATTTGTTTCAAAAATGTCTATTATATACCTGTCAGCAGTCATCATTTCGCCATTGACTACAGCTAATTCTGTGCGGCTGTTTAATGGAATGTCTTCCATAATAGACCTACCACGAAAATGGGAGTTAAGTCCATGCTAAATATTGTTCCCCATCTCAACTGCAAACTAGTATATGCCGATCATAACCAACTGAACGAAGCTGTGATTAATATATGAACCAAGTTCATTTCCCATTGTATTCTTGTAAATGTAAATGTATCTAAATTTAACATGAGTTTCGCAAAACTGGGTTTAAATAATTTTGCTACTATTATTTTTAGTTGAGTTATGATGATGATGATTGAAGTGTGTTACCTTGTTTTGCTTGTAAACCAATTATTTCTTGCGAGATGTATGAACCTCCCCATGTGCAGTCGGTCAAAAAAGTCTCCGTACAAATAGTATTTTTTCAGTTTTCTTTTCGTTTCTTCTTGCACTTACATTTAATAACAAATATATTGCAACTAAATATCGGCAATTTCAGAGTAATAAAAATAAAATCTAAATAATTTGAAGCACTTTATTTAAAGGCAGTTATAGAAGCAAGAAAATATGTCAAATAAGTCTCCGTACACTATTATTTCTTATGATAAATCGAAAAGTTTCTTTAAGTATAGTAATAGTAATAGTATTAAATCTTTTTGGAAGACTTAAAACAAGCTTTTTTGTAACTTCTCGCGATATGTTTTCCCACTCTTCTCTTATCCTATTTTTGAGGTCTTCTTTACTCGTAACTTGATGTTTTTTCACTCGTCGCTTTAATTCTTGTCTCTCTATGGAGTTAACATCTTCAGATTGTGGTGGTGTATGAAGTTGCTGGCGGACATTATGAATCATATGTATGTTTAGGATCGTTATCCTGTTGGAATAAATAACGCCCCTCAAGGTTAAATTTTTCAGCACTTTGGTTTAAATTATTCTTTAGGATGTTCAAATAGCCATGTTGGTCCATAAAAGCTAATTGCCTGTCCCATTAGCTGACATGCATCCCTACAATAAAACATTACCTCAACCATCCTTCATCGTAGGACGGACATTTTCGATTTTCAGAGCTGTATTTTTTTCCTCCAAACTTTATCCCGACCATCTCACCCAAAAAGATTAATTTTTGTTTCGTCACTAAAGATGGCGTTTTCCCAAAACTCCCTGATTTTGTCAATGTATTCTCGGGCAAATTCCAAACATTTTTTCGATCTTTTTCCCGAAATTAATGGTTTAGTTCTGGATTTTTCCTCTCTCTACTACGATTTTTCGAAGCGCAATTGGAATTTCGCAATTTTTGGCGCTCTTTTTGCTTTTACCTCAAAACCACTGACTTAAAAGTGGCGTCAAAAATAAACAAGTATAATTCATTTGTTTAAACGAAATTTGATAGAAGCTGACTTGATAAAATATTGATAATTAACGGTTCTACCTGCAGTTCTGAATAGTGATTCATTAAAGTGTATGGAGACTTATTTGACGTAGTTTCTTGCTTCTAAAACTGCCTTATTTTTTATCGTTCAAATAGTTCAAGTGAGATTGCCAATATTTACTTGAAATTTATTTCTCATTAAATGTAAGTGAACCTAAAAGAAAAATGGAAAAATGCTATGTGTACGGAGACTTTTTTGATCGACTGTAGTTTATTTGTAGATTATTCCTTTGAACGTGAAATAGTTATATCATAATGGATTCTTGTAAAATAAGAACTGTTAATTTTAGTGCAAAAGAGTGTATGAATGAAGTTCGCACTGAAGTTAAAGTACACAAAGCTTGGGAGCTCTCACATTGGAATTCCTGAATATGTTGGCATAGCCCTATCCTGGCCATCGACTATGTCCCAAATTTTTTACCGATGGGCATCAATTACTTGGACATATACCGATTTCTGAATTTTTTCGGATTGCCGCGAAAACAGTTTCAATAATGTAACTATTCCCTAAGAGTTCATAACATTCTAAGGTTTGTTACCACATGTATAAGTTGCAAAAGATCTTCATCATTATATCTTCGTTAAATTCGTACATTTTTATAAATTTGAATGACTAAAGATATAATGATATCAAACAACAAATTGTGTGGTTAGAAAAGCATTTCTATCGACAGGTCAATAACCACAAACAGCTGAATTCCGAGATTATACCATAAATTTGTTATTTTGAACTGCAGTTTAACAATGCAACCGGCTCTTTATGTATGTATGATATTACCGATAATGCGATATTTTTTTTGCGGACCGAAGGGAAATGCCCAAAATGACCTAAATAACAGAGAATATCCTCTGTCCTACACTTTCGTCATCCACCTCTTTCGACTCTCAAACGCCCGATATAAGTTTACGTTAGCGTCGCGTGACTACGTTACGCTAACGTAATCTGTGGTAGTCGTTAAATGACCTCTACTGGTGCGCACACCCAAAAACTTAATCGCGCGTTACCGACCTGGCAAATATTTCCTTGAGTTCGTGCTCAGAGACGAACTGGCCCAAGTTGGCGACGAACAGGGTCGAACAGGGCGCGTTGTTCAGTCCGGGCTGCGACGACGACGAACCGACCGGCGACGCCAGGGTCGGACTCGGCAGGAAATGAGGCAGAGAAGGAGCCGCGTGCACCGAAGTCAACGCGGTCGGATGAGGCAAAGACATCGATGGCTGCAATCGAAACTTAACCGTTACAAATGTGTTGTGACTTTGCGAAGATTTTTAAGTAAATGCCAACGAAATTCTGAGTTTTGTGATGATGACCACTCAAATATTCCCTATACAACGCTTTGGTTTATGGTATATGGTACATGGTACATGTTATCGAGCACTTTGTAAGAGACGGTCAAATTTCAAAAATTGAACTGAGGTGGGTTTTACTTGATGCAAATAAATAAGAACTAAAAGTTTAGATTTTCACGAAATTATATATTATGACATGACAATTGTTTCGACAACACCGTGTCTTTATCAAATGTAATATTTACAAAAGACCTGCTACTATATATACCGAAAAATGACAATAAAACCTTAATTAAAGTTGTTGTGAGAATTTAAGTTTAATAATGGAGAGGCATTTAAATCTACTCGATCGTTAAGCAATACATTTGAATGTCTCATTTTGTTAATCTCCATGGTTTCCAATAAATTTAATTTTCTACTTTTTGTGGCTGTATGTAAAATATCAAAATTGTCGTCAAAAATGTGTTTTTCTGTGTTTAAGTGTGTAACATAATTAGAATCTGACCTATTGATTTTAAACGCTCTTTCATGTTCCTTAATGCGTTTCCTGAAGGATCTACCTGTTTGTCGAATATAAATTTTAGGACAAGATCCTCATTTCAACCTGATTTTTGAGATTTTGAACATTTCGTTAAATTGTTCTTTAAAAATTTTCCTATTGTGTTGAAAGTTGAAACCACATTTTGACAAATGTTTTGAAACTTTTTCACTGGGTTCTCCTATGTATGTAATTGTTTTAAATTGTTCGTTTTCTGTATTAGGTTTCGGATAAATAGAGTTTACTGTTGTCTGGATTTGTTTTTTATTTATAATTTTATCGATAATGGACGAATTGTAGCCGTGTTCAGTGCAATTTGTTTTTAATGATATTAAGTTATTTGTTGTAATTTTCTGTTGAGAGTGACGTATTAAGAAGTCTGTGTATAAAAGAGTGAAATACAGTCATTTTGTGTGTATAAGGGTGATTTGAGCTGTTATGTATTACTATGTCCGTGTGTGAAGGTTTATGGTAAATGGAAAAATCTAATTTGTTTTACGTTTTCGTAATAGTTAGGTCTAAAAAGTTAATAGAGTCATTCTGTTGAATCTCCATAGTGAATTTTATACGATTATGTAATGAGTTAATGTAATTTAAAAAAGAATTCAATCGTCTGTCAGTTCCAGCAAATCAAGCAAAAATCATGATCCACGTATCTATACCACCATAGAAAACTTTTCCTAAATTTTATATTGGACAAACAGGTAGATCCTTCAAGAAACGCAATAAAGAAAACAATAGTCTAGATTCTAATGCTACACACTTAAACACAGAAAAAGACATTTTTGACGACAATCTTGATATTTTACATACAGCCACAAAAAGTAGAAAACTAAATTTATTGAACTCCATGGAGATTAACCAAAATTACACATTCAAATGTATTGCTTAACGATCAATTAGATTTAAATGCCTCTCCATTATTAAACTGAAATTCTCACAACACCAATTAAGGTGTTATTGCCATTTTTCGGTATATATAGGAGCAGGTCATTTGTAAATATTACATTTGATAAAGACACGGTGACATGTGAATATATATAATTTAGTGAAAATCTGAACTTTTAGTTCTTATTTATTTTGTCAAATTTCAATTTAGCTCTTCAGATCGTAATAGGAAAATCAAGATGAACTGCTCCGCATTCTAAAACCAAGACTTTGTATTTTTCTTTTTTAATCCTTTCCATAAACAGGATGGAGTTATTTTTATTACGCATTCCCCTACCTAATCCGGAACGTATATCGTGTAAATCCGTCCGTATAAAATCGAAACATCGATCTTTCGTTCCGCCCCCCGCCTCCCTGTGCCGGCGTGACGGGCGTCCCTATAAATACTCAATCTTTTTAAAAAGGCCGTTGCCAGCGGCATTCGCCTCTCGGCTCTATTTAAATTTTCAAATAAGCCGTCAATCCGGCGCTCCATGAGCGTCAAACATCGAGAGAGATTCCACAAAACGTGAATGGGCTCAAACTAATTACATTTTACGATTACGTGAAGGCACGGTCTGACACGCGTACACAGAGCGGTGGGATGTTAAATTTGGGCTGTTGGGGGTTGGCTGGATATGTTGGGACGTGTTACCCGAACATATATTTAATAATTTGTCGGATGGGTAGATCTACAACACACTTCACTCTTGACACGATGACATGTTACACGGAAAAGCACGGACAATATATAATATCGTTTTATACAATGTATACAGGGTGTTATTGAAATGACATCATATAATTTAATGGTTGACCAAGAAATGGCTCCAAATATTTGTATATGTCAGCGGATCTTTCAAAGGAATGATAAGCCAAGCATTTAGGTGTTGCCGAATCGTACGCTTTTAATAAGTTCAAGTATAAAAATTGTTTCAGCAGATTTATGATTAATTTGCAACAAGAAACATTGGTAATCTCATAAATTCAAATTCAGTACCGGTGTTAACAAGATTTGGGCACTATTGGTTCAATACGTCGAAATACGAAAAAACAACTAAATAAACATTATTATTTTGTCTGCTTACACGACAATTAGTTGCTAATTAATTCTTGGTGCAAACCGATGTACAAACATTGCTAAGATCATAAATTTAAACAGTAAAAAAGCAACAAATTTATACACCATTAGATCGCCATTAAGTTAATCACCGGTGTAACTAATTTTTTCTTTCAGCACCGAAAGGGGTCCTTTAAAAAAGGTGTTTTAAAAAGGGAGCTACCCACTCGACAGTTAACTATTTTAAAAAAAGGATACACTAAAAAGTTATACACAAATTATTCAACAGTTTCAGAAATTAGTCGTTCCACAGTTATATTAAATAACATCTTCAGATTTCCCTAAATTTCTCTAACATTTTCTACGCCGCCTTTGTCATTTCCTAGAAAACCTTTTATAATATCAGTACAGGTAGAGACTAACGATGCCACATCATCAGAGTGCCTTGTTTCGTAGATCTTTCACATTCAACGTGTTCATAATTCTTTGTCACAGGAATTCAGTAACTTAAATTTATATTCATTTAAAAATAAGTACAAAGATCATTTGTTACAAATACAGTTTTCCCAATAATGTGTTACTAATTATGTTATTAGCAAGGGATTATATTGAGTTATCAAATTCTTTATCTTCAAATGCATTTTTTGTAGTATGTTATAGAGTTATGTTGTTCTTCCGATTTTGCAGGTATTTTTCATATTATATTTGTTGTTCATCCACTTTTTATTTCAATAAATAGTGCCCAATTTATTAATTATATAAATAGTTCTTTAGCGGTTGAGTAGAGTAGCTATTTAAAGCTAGACTGCGCCGCTTTTGAGCTATCTGTTTACTTTGTTTTGAAAAATATTAATATTGTATATTGTTTTTTTTTGTTATAATAAAGGCTATTTATTATTATTATTATTATTATTAAATAATCTTGTCAGATTCTTTCATTGTATTCACAAAGTCTTGATCTTCCATTAATCACTTTAATTAAGGTCAAAAATTCCTTTATTTAATTTTATTTATTTAAATTTTCCACATAGCTATTTAAAATATGCTCCATCCTTACTGTACTGCTTCGTCAGTCCTAATTTAATTTATAATGGTGGTAAGAGAATTTTTCGTGAATCAATCTTTAAGAATATTTTTTGATCCGGGAGTTAGATTTGGCCTGTTATTTTTCAACCAATGTTGCTGTCCGGTTTGTACTCTCCCACTCGCACAAAAAAACAATCAGCAGTCAGCATATACGAAGTATATGAGTTAGTAGAAGTGCCGCAATTTTTAAATCACTACAAATCGTCGAACTATAGTCCTTGTATTTAATTTTCTCAAGCGGTAGTTCCAGATTTTTGTTGCAAGCAACTGGTAGAGAAGCAAGAACATTTCTATTGTGCAAAAGAACAGCTTGAATGATGGATGAGTCTCCAGTCCCCAGACTTGTAGTCTGTACCAAATTTTTTATTAGATTAGAAATGTCGGAATACTCGAGTAGGAGGTCTTGCAAAACGAATTGCACTTGAAATCTGGCGAAGGCGCCGGAGTATTCCGCAACCGAATAACGATAGTGTAAACCGGCAGTGTTACTTACGTGAGGGTGAACCGGAGCTCCGGCTGCGTCCATCGGCGTTTTTTCTGAAGATAGTCAAAGGTAGGACCGCACCGGGACCTGCGGGTGCAATGCCGGATGCACGAGCGCCGCGTGTTGGAGCGTCGCTCCCGGCAGTTCGGCGGCGGCTGCGGCGGCCGCCGCCGAATAGGCCAGCGGGTGGTGCCATAGTTCGGGACCGCCGGGAAAGAAGGGCGTGCCCAAATCTGAAATGTAGACTTCGGATCAAAATTAAGCATCTGTGCAGTTACTACAACGGTTGGAGTTAAAACGTCACGAGGACGTATGTTAAGGGCGACGAACAGGAAAACAATTTTCCACCGGTATCTGCCCCCCCCCCCCCTTGCGTTAGATATTAAACCCCCGCCGTTTCGCCACCCAAGGAAGCCCGGATCCCGCGCGGTTACTTCGTTTAAATGCTGCGAGATTAAGTGCCGTGATTATATGTTTGCCCAATTTTACGCTTTCGTAATAACAAATTTAAATTGCGTATCGATCAGGAGCAAACCCTCCCCCACCACCCGAGGACCCCTTATCCGCGGGGACGGCAACGTCAACAGGCCCGGAGAACAAAATTCCTGTCTTTCCCTTTCGAGAACGGGGGAGCTATATATCCAGTATTTACTGTGGTTTGGTGTTGATATTCTTGATTGCCTTTGCCTCTGCGATAGTCAATTTGACAGTGGTATCTTCTTTTTTATTTTTCTTTTCAGCAAAATTATTTATCCAGCAGATGCAGAAGATGCAGTGCTAAGACATTTTTTTGATTATATACAGGCTTTTCAATTATAGACAAAAATGTAAAAGACCCAGAAATTTGTTTTTTTCCAAAGTAAATTATTAAACGCAAATCAAAAATATTAAAAAATATGGTTAACGGGTTCAAACAGTGTCATAGGCTGCATCAAGAGCTATAATTTTTGTATGGTTTCAGAAAAAACTTGTTTTCTCGAAAACCATTTGCTCTTTCGGTAAAATTCTTGGACCAGGAAACGTGAGAGATCCAGGGCTATAACCTCTATAAATTATTAGCCGTAAATGAAAAACTATAAAATATAAGATAATTTGGTTTAAGCAGTATCGTAAATTGTGTCGAGGGCGAGTTTCAGGGTTCGTCTACACACACGGTGCGCGAGATACTTGAAAAAAATATCATTGGAAATCGCTATCATTTCAATCAAATTTTTATATTTATCATATCATAGTCAAGACGCTTTATACTGAGTGTATAATTACGATACGATTACGATACGATAGAAAAACAATGCGTCCCTTTTTTGACAAGAAACCGCAAAGCGGTTTCTTTTTGAAATACCTCGTCAGGAATCTATCTTTGTTCTCCTTTTTTCGCAACTATGTAACAAGGACAAAACTCACCATCGTGCAGTGTGGCAAGTTAGAAGACTCTGACACTGTCTTACCTTCACCTTCGTTAGTGTCCGAGGAGTCTTTTGTTTCTTGTTATCCACATTTCAGTCTATGCACTTTTATATCGTGTATAATATCTGGACCTAACTACAGGTTTTTCAGTTAGCCATTTTTTTTGTTCTGAACGTAGTTGAGCTTTGTTCCCCTTTTTGTAAATATATTTATAACAAGGGCAAAACTCGCCACAGTGGCTTTCTTGCGGGCAGATTCACCGGCAAATATTCACTTTTTTGTGATTTGACAGCGTTCCCATGCTAAAGAACGGAGCATAATGAGACAAAACTACCCGTCATGCACCCTAAGGTTAGATGTGCCATATTGTGATAACAAAAAGTATTTCCCACAAAAAATATACAACGGAATCAATCTCTGAAAATGTAGCCCAAAAAAAAAAAAATCTAAAAATTCCGTTCGTATCCTCTACAGGTACGCGACAGTGCATACAACGTAGTCATAAGGGAAATGAGGGGATGTGTCCTGGTGCCTGGGGGCCTCGCGACGGGGAAGAAGATGCGAATTCGCGATCCTTCGATATACGTAAAACTTTGGGGAGAGATGGATAATTTTCAACGTGACGCATATGAAAATCGATTTTTGCCAAGAGATTACTTACGACCTCTGAGTACAGTTCGTCCACAATTCAACTGAACACACGACGACTTCCCGGCGTAAAATATTTTCTTTAATTTTTTTTCAAAGTAGCTCATTAATGGTGCTGTGTTTTCCATGATAAAAATATGACTCCGTCAATCTCGACGTCAATTTCCTAATGGTTGCTATTAAAGCTAACGTGAATATAGCAATTTTTCGAGTTCTATATTTATTTTTTTACAGTGTGTTTAGACTGCATGACATGTTACATATGATGTAAGAAAGATATTAACCAAAAAAATGACACACCTCGACGGCCATGATTAAAACTTAAGCTGGCACAGATTACACAAGGTGCATCCGAGTTTTAGGTGGACTCTTACTACGACTAATGAAAATCATGCAAAATATTTGTTAAAAGAAATCGAAGGACTCGCAACACCGAACATGAACAAGGTATAAAAAGATATCTCTCCAGGACAAAAGCTGGGCTTGGGATTTACGACCTGTCGCCTTAAATCGTTTGATCAAGCTGAAACAATAGGAGAATGTAAAAGTCTTGGTAATGTTCGGTGCTCGCACTTCAAACCCGCCAGAAAGCCCCACCCTTGTACGAGAGCGGTGGTGTGTACTTACGTCCTGTGAGGGGGTGCATCAAAGTTGGGTGCGTGTTGGCTGAGTTAGCAGCTTGTTGCTTGGGCTTGCTAACCTTCGTGTTACTTTTAGCAAACTCCAGCCTGATGGTCTGTGGCATGTCGGGGTCAAATCTTACACCCTGCTGCAAAAGATTGCCCAACAAAACGGTGTGATTGGTGAGGTCAAAATGCATGATACGGAGGTTCGATCATCCGGCGAGAGGTGGTAGTTGCGCGAAGAGCTCGACCTCACAACTACCTCCTCTGCCGTTTATTTACGTGTCGGTATTAGTAATGGTGCCTTGCTATCGGACGCCTTGTGTATCTCAATACAATTAATTATACAAGATTATAATTGTTTACATTAATTTATTTGTTCTCATATCTCCGATGCCATATGCATGAACCCCTATTATCCCCTCCCACAAAACAAATTGTATCGCCGAAATAGTCTTGTCGAGTGTCCCTGGGATATAATATCTTTGAAGTGAGCTGTTGAGTCCGGACAAACTGAGAAAATAAAACACAAATTTTATCTTAATAATTTACAGTAAAGAAAGGACGAGTATGAAGTTCAAGCAATTTCTCCAGGACGTGCTGGAGTTGAATAAATAGAAATAGATCTGGGTTGCTGACTCACGGGGCAAACGGCTTTGATTCTGTCCAGATTGTGAACGTTGCGTCTGGGATAGTTGATCAGCTACCTTTGTCTGACAATCACACTTTTGAGTATTTTCTCGATAAACGTCTACTCACTACATTTAGTTTTAGTCCTGTATCGCAGATCGAAGTTAGGAATGTTTTTGATAGATTGAAAAAGAAAAACACTAAAGACTGTTACGATTTTATATTGAAACTATTATTGTCTATTAAGAATGTAATTACTTCACCATTGACAAAATTATTAAACCTATGCATAGTTGTACCCCTGCCCAAAAAGGAGAATATTCAATTTTTGATGATGATTTTCGCCCTATTTCCACCACTTTTTTCAAACATTTTGGAATCTCTTTTAACAACGCAGATGACAAACTATTTTGAGGTAAACTCATTGTTTTATGAGCGACAATTCGGTTTTCGTTGCGGCATGTCTACTGTGGAAGCTGCTAGTGAGCTTATGTCAGAAATAGTACAGAGCTTTGAAAATAACAAATTTGTTGGTTCCCTCTTGTTTGATTGACAAAAAGCTTTTGATTACGTAAATCCAACTATATTACTACGCAAGTTAAAATGTTATAATTTAACTGATACAAGCATCAACTTAACAATTGTATGACGGAACGAAGTCTCAGGTAAAATCAACCCCACTGGTGTTCCACAAGGTTCCACGCTTTGCCCAGTGCTATTCTTAATTATACATAAACGACATAAGACTGACTGATGTTGATGAAGGGACTATCTTACTGTTCGCTGACGATATGGTTGCAATATATAACGAATGCAATTTTCTATCTTTAAATAATTAGTTAAATAATGGAATGTCTGATATATATAATTGGGGCAACTGCAATTTACCAGCAAAAAACAGAGCAAATAATTTTTACTTATAGGAACCATGATTACGAAAATCCGACCTCAGTAAAATACCTAGGGTTTCATTTCGATCCACATCTAACGTGGAAAGATCATGTAGACAAATTATGTAATAGGATTACCGGCGATATATTTTTAATTAGATCATTGAAGGATCTTCTGCCTTGGTCTGTGTTAATGTTGGTTTACCACTTCTCTTTTTGTCTCTAAGTGTTCTTACGGTTTACTTATATGGGGCCATTCTGCTCGTACATATCGTATATTTTCTTTACACAGGAGATTGGTGAGAGCATTGTTGGGAATAGGATATGCCGATGACGTAAGACCATATTTTATTGACTTCCGTATTCTGACGTTGCCAAGTCATGATATTTTATTAAGTCTTATTTACGTGAAGAAGAACGCTAATCTCTATACGACAAATACTAAAATCCACGAACATAACTATTACGGTCCTGACTTATATAATAAATTACCCAACAAATTAAGGGATTTAAGTTTGAATGCGTTTATAGCGAACTTAAAAAAAATTATTATAGTTATTTAAATTTTGTAAACTTCGTTTTTATTAATTTGTTTTGCACATTATTTTATTTTATACTTTTGATACAAATGAATTAAAAATTATTAGCCTGCACTTAACCGACACCTGACTGAAATCGGGTCAAGAATCAATGTTTACTTTTTTCTTTCTTTTAAAATATTTTTTTTAGATTGTATAATTAAATAAGCAAAACAAAAATTAGAGTTTAAGAATAATTACCATTTTGTTGTTCTGGGTCATGTCTGACCCAGTCTTGGTATTCTGTGCTTTAGTATATTATGCGGTAATCGGCATTTGAGTCACGAGTTTATCTGACAAGAGCGGATCGAGTGTTTAATAAACGAGTCACTTAAAAAGTTTACCAAACTATACTTATTCTACGACTTTGGATACATTTTTGGAGAACAACACGAATACATTCACCGACAAGACCGTCAGAATTGACAAAAATTAAAATTCGAGCCGCGCTTTTAGAGATTTAGAGAAACAAAAGAAAGTCCAGTTAATTTGTCGTAGTCTTCTACAAATAAATCTTTAACTATTAATTTATCAAGCTTATGTAGTTAAAATTTGGGTATCATGTGATGCGATTACATTTTACTGCTGCATTCTTGACGTTTATCTAGAAAAGGAGGGAGAAACTCTTGAAAAAAGTCAAAAACTGAGCGTAGTAAAGACTTCATCAAATCATTGGTATGGAAGTAGACGGAATATATCGACAGATATTTTTTCAGCGATGTAACTGTTGCGGAGGATCTTTTAATTAATTTAGTAAACTGTTTTATCTAAAAACCCATAAATATTTTTAACAATACCAAAATATGTATATTTAAATAATAAAAAAAGAATGAGTCAATATTGACCCTATTTTGGAAATCAATGTTTTATAATTATTTAAATCAGTTGAAGGTTAATTTATAATGTGGGATATAAATTTTTAGTACTGTACCCACCTAGACCTATCTTGGTATGTTAACTAGTCAAATTATACGATGCTCTCGAACTATATAAAGATGCGTATTAGATAAAATATTTTGAAAATTCAGTTTGCCTTCTAATGTTGGTGCATCCTGATGCAGTACTGTTTGAAAAATGAAATTTAAATGGATAAATTGAATCAAGTGAGTTATAAATGGAATTTGAAATTATTGAAAGTAATCCATTATTGGATAAAATAAACAAAAGTGCCGAAGATGAAATTATAACGAAATGTAATTCAATTTCTGACACGTTTAATTGTTCAAAATTAAGGGGTGTTTTTTTCGATGTATAGAACTTTAAGTTGCAATAAAACAACGATGGATTATTCGATTGACATGAATTTTATTTGTCCGAAAGATATGTGGCATTACATTTTAAATATTGTTGATTTTTGGCATATGGCCGCCACGGCTGGCGCGGATGTAATTCAATCTGGACGTCCAATTTTCGATGACTTTTTCCAACATTTGTGGCCGTATATCGGCAATAACTCGGCGAATGTTGTCTTCCAAATGGTCAAGCGTTTGTGGCTTATCCGCATAGACCAATGACTTTACATAGCCCCACAGAAAGTAGTCTAGCGGTGTTAAATCGCAAGATCTTGGAGGCCAATTCACAGGTCCAAAACGTGAAATTTGGCGATCTTTCAATAAATCGATTGTGGCACGAGCTGTGTGTGATGTTGCGCCGTCTTGTTGAAACCACATCTGGACATCATGGTTATTCAATTCAGGAATGAAAGAGTTAGTAATCATAACTCTATACCGATCACCATTGACTGTAACGTTCTGGCTATCATCGTTTTTGAAGAAGTACGGACCAAACAGTCAGTTTTTCTGGATGTAACGGTGTTTCGACATACACTTGAGGATTAGCTTCGCTCCAAATGCGGCAGTTTTATTTGTTGACGTAGCCATTCAACCAGAAATGCGCTTCATTGCTAAACAAAATTCGCTTATGAAAATCGGGAACAACGGCACGTAAACCAAGATCCTTTCGCACAATCTTCCATAAAGTGGATGGACACAGATCCAATTCCTGTGCTCGATGGCGGATGGACTCATTCGGGTCTTCCTCAATGCTACGCTCTACAGCAGCAATAGCTTCTTCTGTACGCACCGTACGGCGTCTCTGGGGATGCCAGTTATCAATAAGAGTAAACGTGGTGCGAAAACGTTCCATGGTTAATCGAATTAACTGTTCTGATGGACGATAAAATGGACGTAGTGCGCGATACGTATTCCGCACAGAACCATTATTTTCGAAATAAAATTGCACTATTTGCAAGCGTTGTTCAGGCGTGAGTCTATTCATGATGAATTGCCAAACCAAACTGAGAATAAGTCACTTGACAGCTGTTAAATCGGTAGCCATCTTGAACAGTAATGCCAACTTAAAGTTCTATACGTCGAAAAAAACACCCACTATTAGCAAAGGCAATTTTATCAATATTTTCATCGACGTGGGCATTTTCCGAATCAAATTTTATAAAAAATAAATATAGAAATAGAATGACAATTGCGCTTGAGAAATACGACTTAATTTATGAAATAAGATTATCTCATATTAAAGATGAAGAAAGAAGAAATATTCAAAAAACGTCTATGTTTCATATTAAAATAGGTGCTTCAAGATAATATTTCTTTATGGCACAGTCTATCGGCAAGGCGTCCGAAGCAAAGCATAGATTACAAAAGAAAAACGTGAGATCGTGTGCGAAGAGCACGGTGTGCTTTGTGCATGGGTATTTCGTAATGGCGACTTGACGTCATACGGCTTATTTTACAGTTGAAATTTGACTTCGTGGATGCGTGTGATTTTGTCGCAAAAATATTTCGAAAACCCACTTTTTTCAGGCGTCGTCGGTTTTAGAAATACTTTGCCGCGCCGAAGTAATCAAAAACCCAAAATAATTTGCGCTTAATATATAGACCACCCACCTGTAAATCTTGTTTCGCCGCTTCAGCGCCGGCCCTGGTGTTGAACGTAACAAATCCCACCGGCTGCAAAGGCGAAACAACGTGAGAATAACGAAAGGAAATGTAATAATCAGCGACATATTTATAATTTGATGCGAGTCGCGACGATCCTTATCACGTCCGAATTGCCGCCCGGTCTCGGGCAGACATTTTGATTGCGTTTGTTCGTGGACGATATCTACCGCTTTTATTTAATTCGATTCTAAGTTTGCGAAACGGAAAAGAAAAAAAAGTACTCACCGACGCTGTTTTGCCATTTTTACTCGTCACTTTTAGTAACGATCCCTCGTAACCCTACGGAAATGTGAAACGGAATTAAATTCAAAAAGTAAACGAACAAAAAATAATATAGAAGATAATAAAGATAGCATTTAAGTAGACGCAACAAAGAAACAAGAGAACAAAGTTTGGTTAGTTTCCGACCTGGTTTCAAACCACTAGTCTGAGGTTCCGTCATCATTTCCTCACAGTTTGACGACTATCAGGACTGCGCTTTGCTTTTTGGGTTTACGTTATTATAAATATATTTTTTGAAAAAGTAAAGCCCAGTTGCCAAGAATATCAAAAATAGATGCGTCAGATACATATGAAACAGTAAAACTGAAGAACCAGCGATCTTTTGAAGGATTAAAAAAAAATTAATACATACTAATAAACATGATACAAATTTGGAGTTCCTCTTTTATTAAAGTTCAGCATAACGAAAATGTGTGTAATCCTAATTCTGTGATGATAAATTATGATTCCAAAACCCTAAATAACATCAACAAAAATATCCTAAAAAGAGTCGGGTCGGTTTTTCTTCTTTCTCTATTATTCAAGATTAAGTAGAGCTGCTTATCACAATGACGATATGCAACCCATTATACAATTAACTCTATTAAATTAACCACTGGTTTGTGGTTCCGTCATCATTTCCTCAAAGTTTGGCAACTGTCAGGACTGCGCGCAATATAATCTCATTGTTTTTTGAGGCTATGTTATTATAAATATTTTCTTTAAAAAGTAAAAAAGTGAAGCCCAGTTGCCAAGAATATCAAAAATAGATTCGTCAGATAAATTTGAATGTTCAATTTTATCCAAAACTGAAGAAGATACAGTAATACTGAAGGACCAGGGATTTTTTGAAGAAATGAAAAAAATTATTAAAACATAGTAATAAACGTGACAGAAATTCCCAATTCTGCGATGCTAAATTATGATTCCAAACCCCTAAATAACACCAACAAAGATAACCTAAAAAGAGTCGGTAGGTTTTTCTTCTTCCACTATTAGTCAAGATTAAATATCGAAATTACGATATGCAACCCATTATACAATTAAGTCTTCTTTTTTACATCAAGTTAGCGACTTTATATGGAAACAAACGTAATAAGGGCTTTAAATAAGTGATCACGGAATAGAGAAAAAGGGTCAAACAACTGGAACTCTTACCTCATACGCCCTAAATAGGAGATACAATTCCCGAGGCTTCGCGTCCATTGGAAGGCCGCTTACAAACAGCGTCCGCACCTGAAACAAAAACGTAACTTAGAATAAGGTAAATTTCACGTGAGAGCGATCTTATCTGTAATCGGTCAAAGAGCAGGGCAGCCAGTTTGTAAATCGTGGAAGTATGAGATTTAGATTATAAGATCTAAATCTAGTCTTAAATTTATTGAATTTTGACGTAATTATAATCTGTCATGGTGTCAAAATGGCAGATATTTTATCACGAAAAATTTTAAAAGCAATTTACAAAACGAAAATTTTGAAAAATCAATTTAGGTAAGAACGAACTGTTTCCACTCCAATTTCCGAACTATTAGGTCGCAGTGAGTAGAGTTCTCCCGACAATATACGGTTTTTACGACATAATCCGGCATTTATATTTGGTAAATTTTTATGAAGGTCTAACCGCAGATTTATCTCGCTTCCCGTTCTAAGAACTTCCAATAACTGCTTCTGTGTGTAGGAATTTTCAATATACTGTTTCATAAAGCTGACAGCATACTCCGATATCACCAACCCCCACAAACGACAATTATAGTATAGTGCTTTCACAAATAAATCGCTTTGAACCAATGACAGCAATAAAAATCTTATTTCACATTGATGCGTTATTGTTTTCTCAGTTTATGATTTTAAAAACATCGTCATGTTTCGTCCGTACCAGGAAATTCTTACTGCTTGGTACAGTGTTGCACTAAAGAAAAAGCATGAAACCCAATTGATGGAGACCTATTGTTTTAGACAGTGTAGAGCAATAAAGTTCCAGTCCGACCCTGCGCTACATATCTTTATAGTGCTCATTTACCAACAGCAGGTCTGTTGCCATTCTCTCTTCTGTTTTCTACTCTTCTCTACACAATGGGACCGGCACGCATTATTATAAGTAACCGACAATTCGTGCATTAGCAATATCCGAGGCAAGCCATAGACAGTTTTGATTAGCTTTGGTTAGTGATCTCTGCAACCCACAGGTGCATTTAACTCGGTTCCTTATACCCAATACCATTTATTTGTGAAAGCACTATACTAGTAGTTGGAAGTTGCACGATTATGGAACAACTACCAGCTTACACTTTACAATGATAATTGTGTAAGGAACAGTCCAATTGAACTTCTAATTGTTTGGCGGTTATTGACATGGAAGTTTTCCTACCCGCTTCGACCCGCGCCTTTGATTAAAAAATACAGGTGAGCAGTTAGTCGATAACACCTGTTCGATACGAGTGAGTGCCCGCATCATGGCCGCATGTCACCTGCTCGTTGTTCTGCTCACACAACTGTAATTTTTTGCGGGAAGGTCGGCTGATGGACGAAATAACAATGAGTTATTTGTTACAATCTATATTTTTGGATTCATACAATCCTTATCCTTAATTTATCGAATCTAACAGTCATGATCAGAGAAAAATGCGTTAGTCTCTTCCTCTATTCGGCGCAACCAACGTTTAAAACATTTGTCGCCACCGAATTGTCCTCCGACTACGTCTTCTTCGGTTAATCAAATTAATAATAGAAAGTCCTCCATGTTCGTTGAATCCACATAATATTAACGTTGATTTAATTGCAACACACGTTGCGGTCATTATTATAATTTGCTCCGTTGCAAAAAGGGACAGAAAATAATTTATAAATTATTCCAATCTCATCAGAGTTACATGGTTAAGATGTATGCTACTGACCAATGGAGAACAAAGAAAACAAAAACACGGGGACAATAGGGAGCGAAAGAAAGCTATATCAAAATTTTAGTTTATCAAAACAACAACAAAACTTCTGGATTCCTCCTGCGTCGGTGTTTGCTAACGAACTTGCTAACGTTTCGCCAATCATCCCGCCTGAGAAACGTTTGCAAGCTCGATCAGCAAAAACCGACGCAGGAAGAATCCAGATGTTTTATGAAAATTATTACTGTAGGCTGTTTCTTTGAAAAAAAAAAAAACTAAAGTGCTTTCCAGCACAGTTACACCATGCTTTTCTACTCTATCTTCCACACATAACGGACATATTTTAACTTTCCAACGATACTGAGCCAATCAGAAAGAAGCATCTCAGCTTCATTTGACATTGAATCTATTCGTGTAATTTTAAAACGAACATTTTTCTTTTGGTCTCAGTATATACATCGACAGAATATATTGCTTTTTTGTTGATATTTGGTGGTTAAAGCGTTTTGTTAGTAAATTTATTCCTTCCGATTCAGATAATTTATTTTATTTTTATTTTTATAAGGAATAAAATGAATTACCAATTTTGTAATTAGGAAATTTCAAACTCCTCAGCTGAAAACCAACATATAAAAACCAAACACTCAGACTAAGATGCCCCAAAATTTTTAATATTTATCATAACTTAACTATACAGCAATCAACTTTGTCTTTCAAGAAATTTGAAGAGCTTTCAGCTTGAGAATAGAGAAGAAAACTATGCTTGCCTTCAAGAAAGAAAATATCCACACGATGAAGAAAAAAAGTATATGACTGTAGCAGAAGTGATGCCTAAGTAAATATAATTGTTAAATTCTAAGAAAACGGAAGTTTCATCAACACAAAATATTTTTTTTGCTCTCCGGCTATTATCATGCGCTTCTCAGGCAAGATGACCATTTTTTTAAAGCTTTTTAAAGCAAAAATGTTTTTTAGTTAGTTATCATTCTAACCAAGCTTTATTGAAATCTAATCTAGGGTAAGTATGTGTTTTTAAAATAAAAAGGGTAAAGTTTTATTTATTGTATTAGTGTCGAATTTCACAATAGCCATTAGAAAACTTTATTGCACGCCTATGGCCGAAGTTGAGCGGAACTAGAAGAAATTTCTTGTTTTATTACTGAAACACATTTCTCAAATGCCCTGTAAATTACCTGAAAGACCTTTCTAATAGACGGGTTCTCTGTTTATTAAAAAGATTAGCTCATCAGTCCAGTAGAGTTCCCCAAAAGATATACCGTCTTTACAACCTTTTATGGTTTTGACTTCGGGATAGGTTTAAGACCCGCCTGTTGTAATGCGGAAGGGACCATTCTTTCCAGCACATACAGCACAAACCAGAGCCGCATTTAAGAAGTTAGCCGATAAGAACTGTGCCGTGCGGACAGTTCTATTTTAAGAGCACTAATGGACTAATAATAATAAAGAAATCTCACCGATGAAACCAGCGTTTGTATGCACGAAGTACCGAAGTAGAATTGCGAATATGTTTATTGAGGCTTACAAATGGAAAGCCAAGCGAGGTAGACCTGCGTTTAGACCTTCGTAAAAATTTAGCAAAGTAAAAACGGTATATCGTTTGGAGAACTCTAACAGCGGATGAATACTATCTGAAGCAACTCTCCCAATATACTCAATAAATAAGTTATAATAAAAATATAACAAGAAGGAGGTAGTTATTTTTTACTTACAATTGCAAAGTTTGCTACCCCTACGCTACTGATTTAACCGGGATCATTATCCCGAGTCTGGGGAAAACTTTTTCCTTATAAATAAATTTAACCAGCAGAACTTTGGAGAAAACGTTATTGGTTCCAAGCGGGTCTTTGTTCCGGTAGCGAAAATAACGAGGCACCTCCAGCGCAACCACCGCCACCGCTAACATCTCCATTATTTCTGGCGGCAAAATTTGTTTTCCTCAGAAAAATATCCTTCGTTTACCGGCGGAAGCATTTTTGCCACCGGCGGCCAATTGCGAGGTTAGTGGAGCTTTCGGAAAGTCAACTTTTCAAAGTTACACGGAGCAATTATTAGACGGCTTTCTCGAGCCGGCAGACAACATTAAAATATGAAATTTTTAAACTGCCCTTTATAGCGTATGGCGGCTAGAGCGTAGACGTCCAGGAAAGAATTATTTAAACCGCCAGGTCTGAAACCGGACGGATTTTTTTTTATTCACTGACTAATTTAATTTTTGGCAAAGGTTTACATTTCGTATATACATTTTCTACATTTTATCTAGTGCCAGTTTAGCTGCTTCTATTATCCCCAGTCCTCTTTCTCTCAGTATATTCGCTATGTTATGATCTCATGTTAGCTGCGGTCTTCCTCTGTTTCTTCGGCTGGATCTTATCGCTTGCTAGATCAGTTTTGTTGGTCTCTTGTTGTTCATTTTTTTAAGTGTAGTTGGCATTTTTCGATATGTTTCAGAACTGATTGTACTTTCAATCTCTTTCTAATCATGTCAGAGACCTGAGTCACCAGTCGACCTGTAACCAATATGGGAATCAGTCATCCGAGACGGTGTTTATGCCTCTCATTTAGCTCCGTCTCTCTCAAACAATATATAAGCAGGTACAGAGTAAAATACTAGCCAGTTTCAGTCAAGCTTTGAAGAAGCCAACAGGATGATTGGCGAAACGTCAGCAAGCTCGACTCAGCAAAAACCGATGCAGGAGGAATCCAGCAGTTTTATAAAAAGTACTACAGTAGCCCGTGGAAGTTTCTTTGAAAATTAAAAATACTCTGAATCAAACAATAAATTTTGGAAGGAAAAATTTTATTCCTTTTGTAAGTCAAATTTTGTTTTGAGGGAATCTGGTAATAATGGGAGTTCTATTCCCAGTCATACTAATGACGGACAGGTAAGTATAATAAGAGATTGTTTTATATTATTTATCGATTTTTCTAATTGGTAACGGGGAATTTGTGGAGACATTTCTATCGTTTATGATTCCTTGAACTAAAAGGTTGCCATAAAAATGAAGAACACAAAAATTTAAAAAATATTTGACAAATAATTTTAAATTTTTTGAAACTTAGTGCTTGGGCGGTAGAATCGGATGTATTTTGTTGAAGGTCTCCAGAAGAATAATATTTAGCCAGCAACGTTAACCTCAGTTTTCGTTAGCTTTTTGCATAAAAATGGTTCGTGCGAAGGCGTTATCGAATGATATGTGAAATTCGATTGTTGCTGACCACAAAAATGAATTTCTGGGTCAAATTACAAAAAAACCTAGAATTCCTCTAGGAACGTCGAGGAACATAATAACAGTTTAAACAAAATGAAAGCGATAGCTGTAAAATGAGAGACAAGTTTCAGAAGCTAGATGTTTGAGAAGATTAAAAAAAAAAAGATAGGGATTTTACAAACTTAGTTGTGAATAACAAAGAAAAGTTCATGCAAAGGAAAACCCATTTATATCTCTAAAACAAAACACACGACGCAAATGGGATTCAGTGGAGTGACGAATCTAAGTTTGAACAATTATTGTTGATTGTTTGCCAATACCATATAACAGAAAATAATTGTAGTTGTTGATGTTAAAGTCATTTCAAATAAAAATTAGTTATAGAGTTAAATGTAGGTTGGGATGGTAGGTTAAAATAATCTCTTAAATAGCTAATTACTTCGTTCTCCAATCCGCGGAAGAATTATATTTGGCCAGTAATGTCAATCGAGCGTCTAACGTCAGTTTTGCTTAGTTTTTTGCACGTTTGAGAAGATAAAAAAAAGAGATACGGATTCTACGAAGTAAGTTGTCAATAGCAAAGAGAAGAATATCCTATTTTCATTTCATTCGAGGGAAAATCCATTTATATCTTCAAAACAAAAATACAAAATCGATTTCTGTGGGCAAGGGAGCATGCAAATTGGGTACGGCGCAAATGGGATTCAGTTATTTGGAGTAACGAATCTAAGTTTGAACTTTGTTTGGAAAAGAATATCACACGGACTGTCCCAAAAAGGGAGTTAAGTTTCCTGCATCTATAATTTTCCTCCGAAAGTGTTGCACCTCTTCCTTTTATTGCTGCGAAGTACACCAAAGGAGGATTCACATTCAACAAATTGTATATTCCTGTTCAAGTAGTCCTCACTTCAAATTGACAGGTTATGGCACCAAATAAAAAAAAAACACTTCGAACCTCGAACCAGTCCGCGCTATCCTCGAATTAAAGAAGAACCTTCAGGAATTTTGGAATCATTTTCAGTCAGAATAGTTTGATGTAATATTGGACTCTACACCCTATGCTAAAAACTATTTATATTATTATTATTGTCATTGAAATAAGCAACAAATATTGTTGATTGCTTGCTAATACCTTATAACAGCAAATAATTTTAGTTGTTGTCAAAGTTATTTCAAATAAACGCAATTCTATTCTAATTCGTATGAGACTGGGCTCGTACAATGCACAATTTTTAGGATTAACTGGCTAACATAACCTCTTAAATAGCTAATTACTTCTTTCTCTGGGCCTCGGAAGAATAATATTCGGCCAGTAATGTCAACTGAGCGTCTAAGGTCAGTTTTGGTTAGTTTTTTGCAAAAATGGTTCGTAGAAAGGCGATATCCAACGATATGTGAAATTGCTGACTACAAAAATGGAATTTCTGAGCACAACATTGCAAAAAAAGATTAGAATTCTTCGAGGAACCTTGAGAAATCTAATCACGGTGTTTAAACAAAATGGAAAAATCACAGAAAGAGATGAGCAAAGCTTCGTTGAAAGCGATACCCGCAAAATGATGACGTGAAATTGAGAGACAAGTTTCATAAAAATTAAAAAAAAAGAGATGGGGATTCTACAAACTCAGTTGTGAATAACGAAGAAAAGAGGATCCTGTTTTAAGTTCAGACCGAAGGAAACCCCATTTATATTTTTAAAACAAAAAACGAAATCGATTTTTATGGGCAAGGAACCACGACGCAAATGGGATTCAGCTGCTTGGAGTGACGAATTTAAGTTTGAACTTTGTGTGGAAAAGTATATCACGCGGACTGTCCCAAAGTCAAATTTCCTGCATCTGTAATTTATCTCCCAAGGTGTTGGACGTGTTCTTTTTATTGATGCAATGTACGCAATAATTTTACAAGAGCAACTCCTGCCCTTCACTTGAAATGACATTAAATGGAGGATTCATATTCAACAAATTTAATATTTCTGTTTTGAAATGGCGTTCCTGTAGTCCTTAGCTCAAATCGAGAATTTAACCAAATGAAAAAAAAAAAAACTCTTCGAACCTCTCCCGTTAAAATAAACCATTAAATAGGTAATTATTCCGTTTCTTCGTCCCACGGAAGAATAATATTCAGCCAGTAATATCAACTGAGCGTCTAATGCCAATCTTGATTATTGTTTTGCAAAAATGCTTTCTTGGAAAGTGATTATCGAACGATATGTGAAATTCCATTGTTGCTGACTACAAAAATGGAATTTTTGGGCACAACATTGCAAAAAAGCTAAGAATTTCTCAAGGAGCGTCGAGACACATAGTCACACTGTTTAAACAAAATGAAAAGTCACAGAAAGAGATGACTAAGAATTATCGAGCAAGATCCAAAAGGTGCGCGATCGATTTTTCATCTCTGTGAAGCAATATTTTAAAATATCTTCATTTTATTCATGCAAAGTACACATTAATTTTACCAAAAGAACTGCCTCCCTCCATTTGAAATTAAATGAAATGAGGATTCATATTTCAACAAATTTAATATTCCTAATCGAGGGCTGCTGACACCAAGTGAAAAAAAAAACACTTCGAACCTCTCCAGTTCGCGCTATTTCCCAAGAAACTTTAGGAAATTTGGAATAATTTGCAACCAGCATTGACGGACTCTACGTCCTATGCTAAAAACTATTTATCTATTTTTTAAATATCATTGAAATAAGCAACTGCGACTGGGTTCGTACAACGTGCAATTTGACAGATGAAACCTGGCCTTTCCTGGCTGTCCGGGTATAATAACCCCTTAAATAACTAATTACTTCGTTCTCGGGGCACGTGTCGTTGCATTCCATGACGCTGACGTCTCTAAAACACTAAAGCACTAAACCGCCACCAGGAAGTATCATCAGAGCGCGGTCAAAACAGAAAAGCGGGCTCCAAGCCTTACATGTACGCGACGACGAAGACAAAGTTCGTGGAGGGTTCGGACCTCACCGAACCGCGTACGTTGACTTACTGGGACCCATCGCGGAGACCGTCTGCCGCCGACGGTGGTGGTGGTGGCGACGGGCTATTGTTTTAAAGGTGCGCGCATAGTTGCTAGACAGGTAAACGCATTTTCCGGCGGCGGCGGCGGAGCGAAAATGGCGGGAATCCGCCTATGACACCGTCGGTTTCGAGTGACGGGGGTGAACGACAGATTGCCAAGTGTCTTGTTACGCGTCGTTCGTCATCGATCGGTTTCGTTTCGAAGGTGCCATTTTTATATAGCGAACAATTTTTGGATGTCGTTCAAAAAGACGTTCTAGGTGAAAGATTGTAATTTTCAAAAAACGTTTGTTACTTACCGATTTTCTTGCGTCTGAGAATTGAAAAATGAACAAAAAATAGGGCGTTTAATTGAAAAAACTACTATATTTTGAAATTTCTCAACAGACAAGCCTTAATCCTCGTCTCTTAACAATTAATGAGTGTCCGTTTATAGGAACTTCCACTGTATATCTAAATTTGTTAAAAGTAATATTTTAAAATATTTCAACTTTTGTATAAAATTTGTTTCTCTCTCTCAGCTAAATATTTAGATAATATAGGGTGTGGTTTGTAGTACTTATATTTGTAGTCCTTAATCCTCTCCTCTAAATGATACCATAACTAAATTTATTAAAGGCAATATTTTAAAATATCTCAACAGACTCTACAACTTTTGTATAAAGGTTTTTTCTGTATCTCTGCTAAATGTTTAGATAGTATAGTGTGTGGTTTGTAGTACTTATATTTTTAGTCCTTAATCGTGTCCTTTAAATGAATACTTACCAATTAATGAGGGGTCCGTTTATAGGAGCTTCCATTGTATATCAAAATTTGTTAAAAGTAATATTTTAAAATATCTCAACGGACTACAACTTTTGTATAAAAGTGTTTTCTCTATTTCTGCTAAATATTTAGAGAGTATAGTGGGTGGTTTGTAGTAGTTATATTTGTAGTCCTTAATCCTCTCCTTTAAATGGATACTTACCAATTAATGAGGGTCCGTTTATAGGAGCTTCCACTGTATTTCCACTAAATTTGTTAAAAGCGATATTTCAATATATACATATAGATATTTGTATAAAAGTTTTTTCTCTGGCTCTGCTAAATATTTAGATGGTATAGTGTGTGGTTTGTAGTACTTATATTTTTAGTGCTCGATCCTCTCCTTTAAATGGATATTTACCAATTAATGAGAGTCCGTTTAAAGAAGCTTGCACTGTATATTTAAATTTGTTAAAAGATATATTTTAAAATATCTCAACAGACTCTACAACTTTTATATACAAGTCTTTTTCTCTATCTCTGCTAAATATTTAGATAATATAGTGGGTGGTTTGTAGTACTTATATTTTTAGTCCTTAATCCTCTCCTTTAATTAGACACTTACCATAAGTACGCGTCCGTTTATAGGGACTTTCACTACATATCTAAATTTGTTAAAAATATTATATTCTTTTATTTACTTATTTATTTATTTACTTCAACAGGTTTACACCAAATTACAGAAAATATATGAATAAATTACTCACACATGTCCTTGAAGGAAGCTAATTATTATGTACTCTAAGTAGCTATAAACTCTGCGCGTAAACCAAAAAACAGTTAACAATCCTAGGTGTAGGAAAATGAGATGTGAAATCAATCTGGTTTCATTTTTGGGGATGTCAAAATTTTTCTTTGCTTAAAAGCCACTCAGAGTTCACCGTACCATGCAAAAGCCCATACAGAAATTTTGAAGAATTAATGAGGAAGGACCTCCAGAGATGATTCCCAGGACCTGCGTAATAGTACCTGATGCTCTAATTCTTTAGAATTCTTTAGAATTAATCTTGCGATAGATCAGTATATACTAATTTGTTACAATTAAACTTACCAATTAGACTATCAATAAAGATGGCAAAAAGGAGAGGTCCTAAATTTGACCCTTGTGGTATCCGCAACGTGCGATGAAACACTAGGAAGCTAAAACCCTCGTATTGAACAAGATGTCTACGATGTAGTAGGTAGAATTTTAGCAAGTTTAGCAACGACAACGATACGCCAACATTAATATATAATAATAATATAATAATAATAATAATAATTAATATATAATAATTTATTTCATTGTTGTGACAAACCTAGGAATATTTAATGTCCAAAATAAACAAAGTAGGATTTTTTTCATTTAACTATAAAAACATAACTTTTTGTGTATGTTTTCCTAATTAAATACATTGTAATTCGGAATTACATATGGAACGCATTTGATAAAATATATTTCTTATTTTGTCGCTGCCTATGCTACTAATCGCTCGTATTGGCAACGCCGCGTAATCATTCGAGCATTCGTTGCTCCATCCTTTCGTCGGGTTCACTTTCCGACAAAACATATGCCGACTGTTGACAGAGAAACGCAATAAACGGATAAAGGTAAAATTAGACAGGTGTTCCACCAACGAACGGCTACGCGCTTTGATAAAAAACGATTGTTTATCACAACACGAAAAATTTTACATCGAACATTTTCCACTGTGAGTTCTTCCATTATACCTGCTCTCTTTAGCTTCCCGGATAATTAGGTTCCCTTTGACATTATTGAAAACAGTTCCAACCCTAACTTCCAAACTTCTTCGAGAATATTTCCTTTGTCTGGCGTTCTTTTGATTTTTATTATACATCTTGCCTTCTTTATATTTTGCTCGTATTTAGTAACATTCCATGCAGAGCCAGCTCTTTAACTTCAAGATTGGCATTCGTAGTCAAACCATTCCTTTTTTGGTCTTTGGTCTTTCTTTTTGCATCATCATCAAGTTCCTTAAAACTGACGTTTCTGATATACAGAAACATGTATTAAAAGAATGAAGAAATATTATTGTTATATATTAAAATACTAGGTGGTAGAAGGTAAGACCAATGGAGATAGCAACACACACATCATCGACGAGAATGTAAGGCAATAATAAAATAGGCGACTGAAATTTATTTGAAAGAACAGTAGAGTAAGTGATTTTAGAAACCAATATCAATCATAATACTGCAGAATATTCAAACAAAGAGAAGAAAACAATATTATTAAAATAGAAGAAAAAAGTAGTTTCCTAGCAGAAAGAAGAAGGCCCATTACCCATACGATACGGTCCCCCAGACATTTTTTTGGTAACATATAGGCGAAAATGAGTATAAATGCGAGATATGTAAAGTCCCAAAGTGCTGTAAAAATGGGAAATGCTGCTATCTCAAACTACTTTCCGAAAATTTAGAACTTGTTCCCAACAATTTTCAGGATGTAGTGGTAGATTATATGTTAAGGAAATGGGGCTGAATACGAATATGGGGAAAACGAAGTATCTAAAAATAGAAGATGTAGAAGACGTAGAACTAAAAGTTCATCCAACAACATCTAAGAACAACAATTTCGGAAGCAGGGACAACAAAGAGAGACATCTATAACAGAGTCGAGCAAGTGGATAAGGGGATTTAAATGTTATGGCCTAATAAAATCCAATCAGCAAGAAAATCTACAATGAAGTTGTAGAACCGATTATGGCATGTGGAAATGAGTGCTGGCAGTTCGGAAAAAAAGCCAAAAAGAAAATAGAAACAGTTTTGCATAGTTTTGGTTAGTTCAATTTGGAATTTATTAAGTAGAGCAGCTATTGTTGGGACTGGTCAATTGATCGTCACTTGACAAGTTATTAATTGACTAGTCAAAAAACATTTTAAATAACATTGTAGAGTGTTATCTATCAATATTTAATAATAATATGTGTTTTATAATAAATTATTGTGCGTTTGTGATGTCCAATTTACCTAAAGCCCTTTCCAAGGAATATCCGAATACGATACTTAGCGATTCGGGGAATCTCAATAATAATATCGACTATATTTGCTTCCCAGAACAACGCAACGGCTACGTAAATAAATCTAAATTTCATGGTATTTTTAAAATTATTTCGGTCAATTGACTGGTCAATTCCGCAATCCTAAGAATAGCATATATACATACACAGTAAGGAAATAACAAGATGAGCAGAAAGAGTACAGTAGAAGCAAAACCACCATTGGGGTATGGTTACGTAATCCTGAAAGAATCATCTTTTTACATGGTTCATCTACAGCACGCTTATTAGCAAACCAAAACCATATATCTATGAAAGCACTATACCATCGATGACGAGGATGATGTACGTACCAGTAGACCCAATTTCCCTGGCGGTAGGGACTTCGTCTAAATTTTTAATTTTGCCCGTGCACGGTCACCCAAACATTGTCGCCACTTAAATTACTTTGCCCCAATCCCGTTCCGCCAGGCGTCATCGACGAGTAGCAGAGGACACGAGTTTAAATTAGGGCCACAATAGGTTCGCTTTCATGCACTCAGAGGTGTACAAGGAACTTCAATTTGCGAGGCTGGAGCGGCCGTATGAAAAGCACCTCTGCCCCCCCTTTAGGCGGTCGTGATGCATATTTGAAATGTTATATCGCGTAATGAGTTGGGGGGCGCACTCCGGGGACTGCCGCTTCCGTGACTCCGCCGGTTAAAGCGACACGAACGACTTTCTGAATCGTATAGGTGGGTTTGTATAGGGCGTGAGTGTGTGTATACGTATATAGAGACGCCCCATTTATATTTATGAAAGTATTCAAAGTTGATAGAGCGACGGGTATTTTATAAAATTGCGAACGTTATTTTTCTCGGACGTTCACAAAGCGTTTCCGCCCAACCTCAAAGGATCGTCGTCAGTTTGGTTAGCAGTTCATTATCCAATTTATCTTCGTAGTCACTCACTGGTCTAGTTCAACTACTCGAAGACTTTTGATCGTTTTGATCATGGTTTACTGTTAGGCATTCTGAACTATCTGGGTTTCAAAAAGTGACTCACCATCCCTTAAGTTTTACTTCGAAGTCAAATGGTCAAACTAAATATCAACCGTTCCAAACTTATTTCTACACTCTTTGAAGTGTCTCAGGGGTCAATAGTTATTTAATTTTTATTAAATTCCATTTATACTTTACGACTGATAACGTCAAACAAAAGGAAGCTAGTGAAAAAGCCACACATTACATACATATTCCTGTGACAACGTCAAGAAAATCCCATTCCCTTCGTTTCGGGCGTTCACAAAATATTCATGTCCTTCAACTACATCTAAACAATGAGATTCTTATTACGTTTAGCAAATCATTTGGGTTTGTTGATGAATACTGATCTCTCATATTAGCAACTGCATTGAATAAACTGCCTTGCCTTAGTAAAGACCTTATCCGAGTTCAATTATTGCGTACCTTGTCCCTTAGATTGCGATTTTAGAAGACAACGAAAGATGTTTGTGTCAAATTAATTAAAAGTATTCGGAAACGTGAAAGTGAGCATCATAAATCGGATTCTAATGAACAAAAACACAACTTGGTACATTTTAAAAAAATAATTTGTAATTATTGCCCAGATTACCTCTATGGCGATATCATTAGGTGAGATGCAGATAATTTTGAACTAAAGCATAGATTTATAATTACTCCTATTAATGCTAGTGAAACCCTTTAGGTAAGAAACTCCCTTTGGAAGTAAGAACCTTCTCCAGTTATAAATCAATTAATTAAAAAATTCTAAAATTTATAAGCATGTTGAATATTTTTATTTTTAGTTCAAATAAGAGGCCAAGTTTCAACTCAACATTATTTTCCTAGCTATAGAAAAAAAAAGTCGATTCAACTACACAGTGGTAACGAGTTGGAAGTTTTCTGAAGACGTGTGATCAAAAATTTTAATAATTTTTCCGATAGCTATTTCGTCTCCAAGAATGAACACATTTTTGCAAAGTTTGTTTGCCAAACGTATGTTGGCAACGTAGGTCAGTTTAAATGACGTATCACTCGATCCTGACTCCCATTAAAGAAAAAAAGGGATGAAATCCTCATCTAGATGGTTGACAACAAACTTGATTGTGTCCAAAAAATTCCTTTCTAACCTGTAATGCCTATGTATTCGATGGGGCACCTAATTTGTCTTTAAATCATTCGTCAGGAGCAATTGGATCGATGTTTTATAGATAACCTTCTGCAAGCCGCTCGTTAATTTCAGAAATCGGGTCCCAAAGATAGCGACCGAGATTTTTTTCTTCTGAGCGAAAGGCCACGAACCTCAATATCTCTCGGAGTATATGAGATTTTAGGATAAACCTGGATCGATTAGCGACATCCGTCCCGGCACATATAAACAAGCTCCCGGGGTAACCGCCACTCCCGTTCCTCCCTTATCCTGCTACGACGTTTACTTTTCCGGGAAGTTTGTGTAAAGCTAAGCGTTCGGCTACATATAGGTAAAGTTTCCTTCGGAGAAGAGGGTGCCGACTAATTTTCCACCGATACCAACTGTTAGTTCCAGTAGCGGACCTCTAATCGAGACCCCACGCCGAAATAATATCAGCAAACAGTTTCACTATACAACTTAATTCTACATGAGATGTCGTAGTGATGTCCATAGGGGTGTTGTTGGCTATTAGAAGGCTGAGGGAGCTAAATAAATGGCTTGGGAGTCAATGCCAGGCCTGAGGTAATCGAGGGCTTTAGTCAAAAGATCCAAATCTGAGAGTTATCGACAACACCAAGTATACTATATGTTTAAAAGAGGAGGTAACGTGGTTAAAGAGTCCACTGATCCCGAAGAACTATCTAAACTCTCTACGAAACTGTGTAGTCCACTTTCTGTTCTAAGGTGGTGAGCTAGGATTTGCGAACATAGTAGATCGAAAGGTCCAAAAATCTAGTCCCCTGTTGAAAATGGACAAGGGCATCAGTTAGAAGCAAATGAATGATGCGTGCGAAAGATTGGGAACATAAAAAAATTTTAACAGACAAAAAAGGACAGATTTTTTTATTAGAAGAGGTATTTAAAAATATTTTAAATTCAATTTAGTAGATTGGATTGGTAAGTATTGTACACATATGAGGATTGAACTGAGGCGGCTTTTACTTGATGAAAATCTATTTAACAAAATTAATAAGAACTAAAAGTTCAGATTTTCACGAAATTATTTATTTTGACATGACAATTGTTTCGACAACACCGTGTCTTTATCAAATGTAATATTTACAAACTATCTGCTACTATATATACGGAAAAACGAGAATAAAACCTTAATTAATGTTGTTGTGAGAATTTAAGTTTAATAATAATAAGAGGTATTTAAATCTAATTGATCCTTAAGCACTACATTTGAATGTCTCATCTACCTGTTTGTCCAATATACATTTTAAGATCTGCATTTCAACCTTGGACACCTGATTTTTGAGATTTTGGACATTTCGTTTTATTGTTTTTTAAAAAAATTTCTATTGCGTTGTTAGTTCTGAAAGCTATTTTCAAACCACATTTTGACAAATGTTTTGAAACTTTTTCACTGGGTTTCCTATGTATGTAATTGTTTTAAATTGTTCGTGTTCTGTATTTGGTTTCGGATAAATAGAGTTTACTGTTGTCTGGATTTGTTTTTTATTTATAATTTTGTCGTTTTGTTTTGTTAATTGTTGTTCAGTGCAATTTGTTCAATGATATTAAGTTCTTTGTTGTAATTTGATGTTGAGAGTGGCGTATTAAGAAGTCTGTGTATAAAAGTGGAATGCAGCCATTTTGTGTGTATAACGGTGATTTGAGCTGTTATATATGACTGTGTCCGTGTGTGAAGGTTTATGGCAAATGGAAAAATCTAATTTGTTTTGCGTTTTCGTAATAGTTAAGTCTAAAAAATTAATAGAGTTATCCTGTTCAATCTCGATAGGCATCATGCACGTATCTATACCACCACAGAAAACTTTTACTTAAAGGATGTTCTAGTATGATATTTTCCAAATTATCCACAAAAATCTCGGCTAACAAAGGACTAAGTGGGTTTCCCATAATCAAACCTTCCTTAGAGATGTAAATCTGTCCATTAAATTCAAAATAATTTTGATCTAAAGTTTTGTACATCAAAAGACAATCGTGTTGAGTTAGAAGGGATTTTGTTATCTTTAATTTTGTCGATTAATCCAAAAGAAGTTTTTATTGCAAATTTTGGTTTAAAATCTGTGTGGACCTTTAAAATATTTACTAATTTTGTTTTGTTTTTGGAGTTGTTACATAAGACACGATTGGTCTAAGAGGTTGTTTTTAATAAGATCCGAGGTTTATGCATAGAGACTGCCTCATTTTTCTCCGGATAACCGATTAAGATTGCTAACGACCTGCCGAAAGATTCACAATAATAGAATCGCGGTCCAGGTCGTTATTATTATTTTCCACGGGAAATTTGCCAAGTCGTGCTGCACAAGAGCGCGATGGATAGCAATTCATCAACCCCGTTTATTATTAGACAATGTTTTTAGGGGAATATTTTAACATAAAAACAAAAAGTTTTGAAATGTTTAACTAAAAAATTTTACGAGTGCGCGTAGAACTTTAAAATCAAAACGATATACCATCTTATTGACTATAAACAAGGTTTCCATATCGAACGTGATATATCAATGTTTTGAACAAAGGTAAAAAGGGCAGTCCGATATTTTTCTCTGTTTGTCAAAATTATTATTTATGCCCCTGTAGTCTATGAATTTGTTTGTGAAAAATAACATCGCAATTTGGGAGGAAAATTTTATTTAGAGAGAGGTTTAACAAAATATCGGAATAATCACTATTAGTATACATATCAATACATATGTAATAACATTACATATGCAGAACAGATTTGATTTTTATAGGTGTGAATGAACCGTTTTTACTTTCGTTTAATCAAAATTCAACGGTAGGTATGTTTGCTTGGCAGTTCCAAACTATCATAATATTTTTTTCTATTCCTGTACTACAATAGATAATAATAACGCCGCATTTTAACCTGCCACAGTGTGCGAAAAAGTCGGTCCTCGTTTAGGGCGCGGTGTTTTTGACTTTTCGCGTTTATCGCAAAACGAAATATATCTTCCGCTTTTTCCGCTATAAATTTAGCTGCTTGTCGACGCCTTTAACGGGCGTCTGACACCCCGAACAGAAACGAGTAATTTATTTGGGAAAGTTGTTAAAACCGAAATTTTCTCGGAAAACTCCGTTAAGTTTTAATTAAACTAAAAGTTAAGAACCGCGTCGGAGCCTCTATACACGCAGCGTTGCGTCACAGAATAACCTCCATTTTCTTTCACTTCTGTTCGATTTTTATTTATTATTTACTTAATAATATCCGTTATATAAGCCGATTGCCAAAAATGCTTACTGAACATTATTATTATTATTATTAAAGCAGAGAATTTTAATATTCTTGGTTGCAACGTGAGTATAAAAGTTCAGCACCTCCACAGTCACATGGATCTCTTTCCAGAAAACTTGTAGGTGATTGTGGCGAAGAAAAAGGGAAACGATTCCATCAGGACACTAAAAATATTGAAGATAAGATAGCCTGGCGGATTACAGCTGATAAGTGGCAAAGTCTTGCGTCAAATAGATTGTTATTGACAGCATTTTAAACAAAACGGGTCCCAAAAAATGTCGCACATAAGCAAATTGAGTGTAGAGCAGTCATAAAGTTTTTGACAAAAGAAGGGTTAGCACCTAAAATTATTAAACAAAAGCTGGATGGTGTGTACGGCCAAAGTTCTCATTCGTATTCTGCAGTGAAAGACTGAGCAAAACGTGGGTTCCAACAGATAGATCGTCCTCCCTATAGTCTAGATATGGCCCCCAGCGACTATTATTTGTGTGGATATTTGAAATAGGATTTACGTGGACGGCGGTTTAACGACGAAGTTGAGTTAGAAGAGGCTGTTTTAGCTCATTTTGCAGATAAACCAAAAGAATGTTTTTTTAAAGGGATTGAGTTGTTAATAAAGAGATGTAATAAGTGTATTGACGTTAAGGGGACTGTATTGAAAATTAATAAAAAATTGTTACTCTGCTTTGTTTCTTTCATATTCAGGCCGGGAAATTTTTGGCACTGCCCTCGTATATCTGATATTGAAAATCTGCACCCTACAATTACCCAGGAGACCCAGGAAAATCGCAGACACCATAATGTCTGTTATTTACAATCAACAAATTATTCAGTAGATACTTTTATCCTTAAATAACAACCTATTAACAATTTTAGTGGACAATTTTAAGTTTTCATGACAAGAAAATGGTGAAAAATATGCGTTGTAAAAATTTAGGTTATTTAATTCTGAAGAGCGTAGTTAATAACGAACTCTAATTACATACTACGTGGAGTTTGGATATATTCTTAAGGCATTCCACTCATCTTGTGCCGCAAACCGAAAATCTTCTATTGTGCTTGGTACCCACATGTTTTTCAATGGAATTTAAGTCCTGGCTATATGGTGGTCAACCTACTTTTATAATCTGGACCTACTATGAATCTTTTATATCTGATATGCCCGATACACGATCTTGCTGGATTTTTTCGATGTCACTAGTTCATTCGTCTCATCCGATCATTTCCAATACCTCCAAAACTAACCGTCTATATGAGAAAGCCGTAGCATATCTTTCCACGACTCTATTCTCCATATTCTCTATATTTTCCAATCAATTTTGTGACTTTGCTGAAGACGTGGAACTTTGGCGGGGGCAGTCTTGGCTCTAAGCCTGCTTGTTCTGACTGTTTTTGAACTAACTTGTTTTGGAGATTCGTTTTCGTGAAATTAAATACCAATCATCAATCATCAATTGTTGTTATACAACTCTGGCGTCTTTGACCGCAGGTGTCGTACAAAATTCCCGGTGTATTTAAACCTTTTTAAAATACTTTGTAGACTGAACTCTCCTGAGATATCGTGCAATATCTTTTTGTGAGTATCCTTCGTACAAAGTGTACAATTTGTATCGCTAGAGCTTCATAGCAGTATTTCACTGGTGACGTACTAATTGTGAGGAAAACACGAACACTGAGGCAGTTTTTATGATAAAATTCATGTTAATTAAAGGTACTAGACTACTAGGTAAGATTAGTGATTTGATTGGTCAATAATCATGATTTTTTATGATTTTTATCGTAGAAAATTAGAATATTTCGGGCTAGTAGTAAAGCTAACGGAGTTTTGAGTCAAATTGGTAAGAAGATCTAGGGATTGGTCGAAAACAAGAGACCAACAGAGACCGATAGATCCTATTGACGTGCACCAACAATGAATAATCATTCTTCTCGTCGTGATATATGGCGGAGCGTTGGATGCATTTTCGACGTTTTAATTCGGATGGCGAAGCGACGAAAAATAATCTCACGTCGTTTTTTTCATTCGCCCCTCACCCCCTCGCATTCCGGAAGGTGTGCGCGAGTTCGCACCGACGCCATAACGCCAATAAATCGAATAAACGCGGACGGGCTGTCCAATTTATACGGTACACAGGTCGGACGGGTATCTAACTGTATCGCGATCATAATTCATAATCCATTTCGACATTAAACTTTGTTATTGCCACGGAAAAGTTTCTACACAAATCAAACTCGTTAATAGCTTCGGCAGGATCGTTGTTCGCTAAGTTACGCGCGCCAGGCTTATATATATAACTTCGCCGTTAAAAGTTTGCCTTTAAAACTTTCGCAAACTACATAATAGATTCCGATGATTTTCCAATGTTTTGAATTATTAACCTCGGACGATGTCGCGTCGCCCCGAAGCGCCACTTGGGAAAACTTTAATTTCCCTTAGTTGATATTGGCCCAAGTCTAAACTCGTAATTTTAAGCTCTAAAATGTACTGGTGGTAAGAACGAGTAAGCTTGTGGGCTTTATCTATCGACGAGAATTTGAAGTTTTATAGTCATATTTATAAATTTCTTTGTTTCTGTGCGTGCCAACATTTCATGAATTGGCAAGAGATGTATACTTTGCCCGTGTCATGTCTAGGGCTCCTTCTGGGGCTTTTGCCTTCGACATTTGTTTGAGTCTGTGTGTTCGTCCCTCAGGAATCAAGAATTCATTACGCATCTCCATTGTAAGCCACTTTTTATTGAACACAAAAAGAAGCACTACTTTCTTAGAGACCAGCGAGTGTGCCCTTACCCACGGAATAAACAACATCTAATTATCTTATAGCAATCTGGTTATAAATTCATTTATATATAGCTGTATTAAAATTTATATTCATTTTATTCTATAGAAGACTTCTCTGAATAATTTTATTATGAATTCATTTACAGAAATGATATTTGCAGTCTTCAGATGTCTACAGTCTGTTAATTGATTTTTATTAATTTCATTTTTAAATAAATGATGAATAGTTAATAATACGAAAAGCGGAAATCAAAACCACCGACAATCTATCCTTAAAAATAATGATTATTGCGTCAGGTTTCATAATTGGTCACTACATCACACAACTATGAGGATTAGGTGTCAAATATGTTGAACTGAGGAGGCTTTTACTAATAAGAGCTAAAAGTTCAGATTTTCACGAAATTATATATTTTGACATGACAATTGTTTCGCCAACACCTCGTCTTTATCAAATGTCCAGATTTTTCAAGCAAAAATGACGCATGAACAAATGGGCGACTTTTTATTCAAGAACAAGATGATCTCGGATACACAGTCTGGATTTCGTAAATATTTTGAAACTGTCACCGTATTTACTAAAATAACTGATGCTGCTTTGTCAGGCTGATCGGAAAAACTTTTCTTATTCGGTTAGATTAGTCAAATTACTTGTGAAAAGTTCTTTTTTTGGTTTTCAACATAAGTTCACTAAATTAATCAACTCTTACTTTGACAAATATTACAACAGGTTGTTAACAACAATAGGAAATCCAGAAATCTTTCAGTGATACAGGGCCTACTTCAAGGCTCGATCTTGGGGCCTTTGTTCGTCTCAATATGTATATCCGACTTGTGTTCTGTTTGAAACATATTTTATTATAATTAGCTGTGGCTATTTTCATCTGCTTTACTCTTTCCAATCAAGCGAACACATAAACCCTTCATAGATATAGATTTTAAAACTGAATGAAAAAATCTTTGGCTATAGGTGGATATAACCTACGATTAAAAAAAAATGAATCTTCCAATAGATTATTTCCAACATTAAATTATCGCTAAATGTGTTACTAGTTATGTTTAAGCTGCCATGCTAGCTAGCCATTGGAACGTTTGCTTCAGATTTTATCAATAGTAGGTTATTTGCCGGACATATCCTATTTTTTGAATTTGTCATCATTAAATTGCCAAGTTTTTTGCTTTTTGGTTGACAATAAAAATAAACACAACAAAATGGGTGTTGCGCTCTTAGAAAAATCGAATAGCCCTGTAGATAACAAAAAATAAATTAATAATTTATATTAGTGACAAAAATTGATTATCTCATTTATTTTGCCTTTTTTCCTATTTCAAGGGGCCGATTTTGGGCCCGCCATTAAAAATAAAATATGCGAAAAAAATTTAACACGAAATTGACATTCGATACTGCGTTAAACTCGATGGCCGAAAAAAACCTATAACATAGTTAAACTCGATAAACGGGTGCCGAATTTGATGCGCCTGACGTAGGAAATAAATGTGACGGATATTAGCTTCGATCCCGTTTTACATACCGAAGTGTCCATCAACGTGACAAGCGCGCGAAGCCAGGTTATAGAAGGCCGGAAAGTGACAGTAACAATGTCGAAACGTATGGGTATACCCCGTACCGGCTTAACTTTTGAGCGGTTTCTGGTCTGTGGCGGAGTGATCATGCATTTCCATCACCGGTTAGACGAGTGGGTGGGTGTACTAAAGTATATTTTAAAAAAGTACGGAGTAATTAAACCTACTTTCATTGTTCGGAATTGATTTCCTGGCAAAAAAATTTTTTGGGTGTAGTACACCCCGGATCTACGTCAATTTACGCCTTTTGTCTATTTACAGCTTTTGCCGTCTACTACTACTGATAATGGTGTGCCAAAGGTGTCCCTGTAGGTTACCAGCAAAAGGGAAGCACCTTTATTATAAAAGAAGAAAAATTAGGCGTTATGTACATAGTATTAAGTTACCTTATTGTTTATTATAAATAATACATGCATTAAATAAAAAAAAACATAATATTATTCGTCATCTGAGGAACACACATCTATTATTGATGGAATAATTAACAAATCGACGGTTCGATCATTCAGGTAGTCAAGATTCCACATTTTCTCCTCTTGTTCAAATTCCATCTCCACAGCGGAAGTTGACAATGATCATGGCTACTCAGATTTTGAAAGCGGCTGCTCTAAAAAGTTCGATTCGTACCAATTTCTCAGCCATGATAGTCTCCTTCTTTTTATATATCTGTTTCCCAGGATCTTTCTCTCTCAGACATGTTAGTCTCCTTCTTGCTATACTTTTCTTTCGCAGGATCTTTCTCTGCACGATAAGTTATAGCCTGGCTTATCTTTTCCCACGTGTGATCGGTTCAAGGTATTGTAGTTTTCTGGTCTTAACTGTTCCTACGATCTCCATTTGCTTCTTTATCCTTCTCACAACACCGTTATTTGTAATGTAGTCTGTTCAGGATATCTTTAAAATTCTTCTATATATCCACAGTTCGAATGATTCCGGTTTCGCCATAGTTACCTCATTTAGGGTCCATGCTTCCATTCCGTAAAGCCGGGGTGGCGGTCTATTGTTATTCTCGTTTAAATTTTCTCGTGCTAGTTCTATTCTTTCTTTAATTTCTTCATTGTTCATTGTTAGTCCATATTCGTAACCGCATTGGACGATTCTGGTCACTAGCCTCTGAAGATCATGACATGGCTAGTTCTCTGGTGACACTTCCGGAATGGCTCGATTAAATAGTAGGTTAAGGTCTTTCGTTTTGAAGTTCATATAAACTTTTACTCCAAATCCTTTCACTGCGCCAATCTAAGTTGTATAGAATTTAGGTTGTAATTATATGACACCACAGCGAAGTAAGTTGCCAAAATAACACCAAACCCTAAGGTGGGACATCTACTTTAAACAAAACTTCTTGTACTTGCTACTTGCCAACTGTGTGCCAACTGGAGTTGAATAAAGTGTGACTTATGCAATCTGACGATTATTTGATTTGCCCAAGTTGATTGGTTTTATGGAATGTTAGTGACATTAGGAAAACAACAAACAATATGGTAACTGTTTTTTTTATTTGTTGAAGTTTTAAAAATATATTCTTTTTTTATTCCGACTAAAAATTTGTCGTCTCCTCTGGATCTACAATTGCCATCTCTTGTAAAAGTCGAGCAGGACTGAGACTTTGTAACTTGTATCATATTCCTAAGCGAAAGAGATGCGGATGCGAAGGGAAACCGTCGTTAAATACCGAGGTTACTCCCTAAGTATTTCTCTAGACTTCTCGGCTATCATTCGCCGAGATTGGTTTCGTCAGTCGGGCACTGATAATTATACTCCAAGTGGTTGACTAACGTCCGTTACTTCGTTTTTGCAAACTATTTTCCGTCAGTAAAATGAGACTTGGTGTGGCTTTTTCAATTTTTGTTGACAATTTTGAGGATATGAGACGAGTAAACATAAAAGTCTAACGAGAACGAGGTTTCGCAATAAAAAAAAAACGAAGAAAGTGTTTTAGTCCCGTGCCGTGGCGGGGGGGAAGGGCGGTCGGGGGAGGGGGTCCTGCGTCAACAAAAACTTTCATAAAATTTTGCGTCGTCGGATGCAAATGTATGCGCATATTTTTAAAGTTTATTTAACATTCGGAACACGCGGCACTAGACTTATGGCCCGAGGAGGTCTTATTGGCAAACGTGGGGCGTTCGGGCAATTTCGTTCGGAATAAATGTTGCTTCCTGCCGGACGGACGCGCGCGACTCTAAGATTTTGATCTGGCCCGCAGGAATCGTCTCGCTTCGATAACGGGATTAAAATCGACCGTTGCGTTAAACTTAACCGACCCCGTACACGAGCTTTAATAGCAAATTTAATCAGTTTGCGGGGCGCGTGTAGCGCGTGTTGCCGCCATTTTTAATCATAAAAATTTTCAAAAATTAACGGTGTTCTCGGGCCGAATTGAGTTTTCAATTTTACCGGATAGCGGTTAAGGTAGAGTATATGTATTCATTTATTAATCGATCCCTAAATAAAACATCACTGCACTACGTCTGCGTTTTATACGGATTCGCAATTGATAAATGATATGCGATACCAGTAGACAGGGTGTTTCAAAACAAAACCGAAAAACTTAAGGGACTCATTCCTAGTTTAAAATAAAGGGTACTTTTATATAAACGTTGGGTCAAAAACGAACCAATATAGCGGAAAATTAGTATTTTTATTTTTAAAACTAAAATAGAACAATAAAATATAACGTATTGAATCCATATTTCATTCATTAGAACTACATTTAAAGTAAAACTCTTATTATTGAACAATTCATAAATTAGACAATAATTTTTTGATTAAATTAACTGAGTAATGGCAAATAAAGTAATAATAAAAAAGGCCTTAAGAAGTGACAGCGGTCCACTAGAATTTTTGTGTATTTTTTTTATCCCCTTATGCATTGTTTTAGTTTTTTTTTATTTCGAAAAGGCAACGTATTATGAAAATTGGAGAAGACAAAAGCTTCTAAATAAAACATAAAATAATAAAATTGCATTGTGTATTAGAATTATTTTCGATTTTAAGATGAGAATAAAATATTTTTTAGCCATATTTGACTATTGACATAATGTTCATTTAAGATGAACGCACCACTAAATTTTGAGCATCTTTGACAAATGCAATACCAATCACTATACAGGGTGTTTAAAAACATATGCGAAATATTTGAGGAGGTGATTCTTTGTTTCAAATAGAGGGTAGTTTGTTATAGAAGGTTGGGTTAAAAGCCAAATAGAACAATAAAATATAACGTATTGCCTCCATATTTCATTCATTAGAACTACATTTAAAGTAAAACTCTTATTATTGAACAATTCATAAATTAGACAATAATTTTTTGATTAAATTAACTGAGTAATGGCAAATAAAGTAATAATAAAAAAGGCCTTAAGAAGTGACAGCGGTCCACTAGAATTTTTTGTATTTTTTTATCACCTGATGCATTGTTTTAGTTTTTTTTTATTTCGAAAAGACAACGTATTATGAAAAAAATTGGAGAAGACAAAAGCTTCTAAAACATAAAATAATAAAATTGCAGTGTGTATTAGAATTATTTTCGATTTTAAGATGAGAATAAAATATTTTTTATCCATATTTGGCTATTGACATAATGTTCATTTAAGATGAAGGCACCGCTAAATTTTGAGCATCTTTGACAAATGCAATACCAATCACTATACAGGGTGTTTAAAAACATATGCGAAATATTTGAGGAGGTGATTCCTTGTTTCAAATAGAGGGTAGTTTGTTATAGAAGGTTGTGTTAAAAGCCAGATGGAACAATAAAATATAGTGGAGGTATTACTATTATAAAAACATGTTGTGTGTAGAGTGAATTAGACTGCTCCTATCATTCATAACTACATTTTAAGAAAGTAAAACTCTTATTATTGAACAAAGTGAGAGCAGTACGCTAAATTTTTTTAACTAATTTTTGTTTAATCCCGTTATACATTGCTTTAGAGACAAAAGTTAAATAAACAACATAAAATAAAAAAATATTCAGAGAGAATCTTTTTGGAATAGCAATATTTTCAATTTTAAGATAAAAAATAAAACATTTTTGCTTTGTATTAGCGTTATCTATTTCACTGAAGTATGTAAATTACATTAATTCATCAAATAAAAAAAAATCTGTATTAACCAAAATAATGAGAAACTTAAAAATACCAATTTTTTTTATGAAATTTGGTATGTGGGGTTAGAATAATATTCGGAACAACTTTTTCAAATAACTTTTTCCAATATCTCTAACGCGAAGCAAAATATCGAAAACTGAATCTAATAATTCGCAATTCGTTTAAAAATTAAATTTCACTTGAATATCTTTAAAAAATTGAACCATCAACCTGTATGACTGTGCAAATCTTTAAATCTGTATTGCATTACCACACACACCAAACCATTAAAAGAATTAATACTAATACAAAACTATTCATGATATATTTTCAAATTTCAAGAAATTTAAGTTAAAAGAAACAACTTTAAACTAATCAAAATGTCTAGCTTCAAACAAAACTCAAAGGTCTTTGAGAAGTAATTAAGTAAGTAAATTAGAAATAAAACTTATAAGGCAAAAATGAATAATGGTTGTGTTATTATATACTTCGAAATAGAAGATTTATTAAGCCATTGCTTAATGAAAATTTACGACAATCATTACGCCGTCCTTCATTGGTCACAACTTTAGCAAAAAGTGAACGAAAACAAACGAGATTAGTTATGCAACACAGCTTACAACTGCTAATTCTGTGTTGCCTATTCTACAGGGTATAGTTTATTCTTACCTACTTATTAATTATTGTTTGCTGCGGAATTAGTGAAATAACGCTTGTAATATGTTAAGAAGTTCAAAAAAAGTGTAGCTCAGAATGTAAAGGGACAGAGAACAAGAGGAGCGGCAGGGAATTAACTTACGAGTTTGAGTCAATGTTGTGGTCAATAGTAGTAAAAATCTCTTAAGATTAATAACAGGAAATGCTTTTTTGCTTTAAACAGATATAATATTTAGGCAAGACAAGACAAATAATGTGTACGTTGTACGTCTTATGTTTATTATTATAATTAATTAAGTTGAAAGTGTTCCTTTTGTTTAAATTACAAATTAAGGGCGTGCCACGGGTTAATAAATGGAAGCTTTTTGAAATTTGAAGTTAATTGGCATCTTTGAAATTATTTTTAATAGTATTTTCGACTACACGAAAATTCCGTATAAAATGTAAAAAGTGTTTATTTGGGATTTCAAAAAAAACACTACATCTTTAAATATTTAAATGTTTTTTTGCTTTTTTATAATAATTATACTATTTATTAATTATTGTTTGTTATCAACGTCCTCCTTTTTTTTTCAGATGGCATAAACCATTAATTGGGATCGTTTTTGCTCCGAAGCGGAAAAAAAAACCCGGGTCGTGGCTTGTCGGACACTTTTAGAGGACGAACCTATCCGATCGACGACAACGACGTCGGAAAGCGAAAGAGGGAGAACTCGACAGAGGACAGAGACGAGTTCATTAGGGATCCCCCGCGTCTTAGAACTCTCGACCGTTCCCCAACAATCTCGTCTGGGTTGTCCAGGAGGTGGCGGGGGGTCACGGGATTCCCGTGCAAAGCAACGGGGGATATTTTCATTCAAGGGTTTTTTTTTCGTCGACGGATTAAGAAAATAATCCGTTTTAATCGATGAAGACAATTCGGATAAAGGGAACAAACGACAGTAGGCGTGTGGGAACATATTTGATGTCAGGAGTTAAGCCCGAATTAATAAAAAAAATTAGCTAAGGTTAACAGATTAAAAATATAGACTTCGACTTGTAATACGTTATAGTTTTTGAAAAATTGGTGCAAATATGCAATATGCAAATATACAAACGCAATTCAAATATGCAGATATGCAATAAAAAATAAAATATAGTGCCTCTTTTAGTGCATTGGTGAAAAAGGGACTAGAAGCTGAAATATATGAATATAAGACAAAAATAAATAAATTCTATTCCAATGGCAAGTTAGCAACAGAGTTAAAAGTGGCACTAGAACACTGTGCATGAAAAATAATGAGGAAAAAGAATCCTAATGAAACAATTGCCATCTATACAGAGTTTAGGTGAAATTAATACAAAAAAAATTACTACGGTTAATCTGATAATTTTGATTTGTTTTTATTATCTTTGTTGCCGCGTTCTGAAATGTTCAATTTATCACCAATTTACTTAAAAAATATAGGCTTAGGCTTGCAATACGCTATAACGTTGGTGCAAATTTGCAATATAAGTGTGTAAAATATAGTGTCTGGTTAAGTGTATTAGTGAGAATAGAAATCAAAATTTAAGAAAAAAGTGCGTACATAAATTATACTGGGGATCTATTACAGGGGGCTCAAAAATTAAAGAGGGAGTAGAAGCTAATCTAACGGTGTTAGAAATAGAGATCACCTCACTCGAACATCGTGCAAGAAAAATCAAGAGGAAAAAGAATCCTAATGAAAAATCCAGGAAAAATGCCATCCAAGTGAATGTTGGTGTTTCACAAGGCATTAAACGACATGACAAGTCAAAATAAAATGTGACTATGTGGGTGCCAGTGCAAGAAAGCCGCCACCAAGGTAACGAAAGGGCCGGCGACCTACCCCGAGATGGCTTCAGGCCGCATGATCGGAGGAGGACCCTTTTGTGGGGTGGTTAGACCAAAATCAGCAATATGCTCATCAAAAGGTCTTATAGGTCTATGGAAGGACCACTGCCGAACCAGAGCCCAGCTGTGGTATCTAATCATGGAGATGAATTTAAATAAGGCTCCATAACTAACTAGGGAGTTACGCAGCGGCGGAAAGGAATAACAAGTCATATGAAAAACAGATGCTAATGCCCTTCTTGAGATCTTGAGAAGTTTGAGAATATTTTTCGACAACTTATATAGTATACTTTCTACCATATTACAAGGGATACGCTCAGTGAGTTGATATAGGCTGGAATGAATATTCCAATATGTCTCACTCCATTCAACCAATCACTTGCTTAGGCGTTGTAACAAGAGTCAGCCACATTGAGTTTATATATTATTTTACAAAGTCAATCAATTACAACGTTATGCATGTTATACAAGAAAATTTAGGAATGCTTGGAATGTCATTAAGTTGATTAGAAGAATTCAGTTGTATACCACCACCACCGCCACCTCCGCGAAGCTGTTAGTAAATTTTCGAAGAAGTTGATGGTATGCAAATTTATAAAAATGTTAAAGGACGAAGAACCAGAGTGTGATTCCTCTGGATTCCTCTATATATAACAGACGTAGTTTCTGCACGGAACTAAAATATTTACTTAAGGATTTCCAGATTTCCAGCCGGCTGTTACCCTTTAAAGCGGAGCCGGGATAAATCACCGATCCCGGGATTATGTGAAAGGAAACGCAAAGTGACATAACGGAGCGCCTATTTGTCTCTGGGGTCCGTATATATATATATCCGTTCGAGGCGCTTGAAAAAAGTTTCGTTCTCAATCTCAATTTTCCGATAAATAATAAACTTTCGAACTCGGGGCAGTCCGGTAATGACCGCGCCCTCAATATCTGGTGGTCTCCGGGAGGGGGATAACAAAGGAAAAAAAGTTTTTTTTTTACTTGTAAGGTCGAGCCGAACGCCGAAGCTTTTATTTTTCCGGATCAAGTAGCTAAAAATACAAGTTTCTCGGTTCTTGAGTTTAGGGAAAAAATTTCCTAAGGACAGAACTTATTTATTATAGTATTTCGGGGAAACAAAACAACAGTTAAGCAAAATCTGAATTGCTTATGTTATCTCTACTACTTACTAATAGTTCAGTAAAGGGAAGAAGTATACAGAGTCATATATTTGCAGTAATTATTATAATTATAAAATTATAAAAATATAAAAAAAATTAATAAAAAATAAAATTAAAAAATTAAAAAAAATAAATTATAAAAAATTATAAAATATATAATATAATATAATATATAATTATATATTATAATAATTAGTCCGCTGCGCTCCGCTGGTGTCAAATAAACTCGTGAGTCAAATGCCGTTTACCGCACTTACTGCATAATATACCAATTATTACCATATATAACACCATTCAAACAAAATATTTACTATTTGCCATAATTAAGTAGTTTAAAGAAAAAGACTGTAATTGTAAGAAAAATCATCTAAGGATAGAGATTAAAGAGCATTAAATTTTTAAGATATGAGGAAGAAAAAGCCTAGTCCTAACCTTTTGTTTTGCTTCTACTGATGAGACATGGATATGTCAAAATCGTACAATTGGTCTTGGCAAGATATTAATATAAAAACTGTTAAAACCACTAAAGTTCATGCGAACGGTATGTAAAATTTTTGTGGGAAATCTAAATTATAAATGTCACTTTACTTATCGACTGGTCCACTAGCTTTTAGTTGTAGCATATAGCACGTAGTATTTCAATTGTCTGATATATTGCATAACATTTTCCTGTGTATTAGTTTTTGGGTACAATTTTGCAAGAAACACGAATACAATTGACTGACAGACCGTCAGAATTGACAAACGTCAAAATTCAAGTTGTGCGGTAAAATCTCCGAAAACATCCGAATCCTTCCAGACCCGTGCGGTAAGATCCCGGAAATGTCCGAAGTGGCTCGGATCCATGGGAAAAGAAACTCACTTGGTAAAGTGGCGCTTCCCGCACTCCAGATCGGTGTATAATTAGGTATTTTACAGAAGGAAGTAAAAAAATATATATAGCTGAAAAGGCAACAGATCAGGATAATGAAATATATTTGGGCTTCACTGTCTTGGAGAAAGCGTTTGATAAAATACTATACAAACTATAGAAAATTCTACTTTAAAGAGGAATCGGAAGCAAAATGATAAGGGTGATGAAAAATATACGCAAAGAAAATATTAGGTAGGTATGTAATATACCAAAAAAAAAAAAATTCAGAGCCATTCACATCCCAAAGCAGGATTTTTGCTTTTCACATATTGACGAAAAACAACTGTAAAACAGATACATGAGAAATGTAAGAGTATCCAAAGGAGCATTTGCCAAAGGTCTAATAGGTTTCCGGAAAAGTTACAGAGTTACAGAATAGCAAGACGATCTGGAATAATGCTTTTATGGACTTTGGAAGGAAACTAAATAAAACTAAGACAAAAGTAGTGGTGATGGAAAATGAATACAGAAAAAGATATATAAAATTGGATGATATAATGATGCCGCAGGTCACAAGCTTCAATTACTATGGAATAGAAATAAAGAACAGAAGAAACCAAGAAAAAGGGATAAATAACAGAATAGAAAAAACACGAAAACTGCACGATTTGCAAAAAAACTAAATCACTAGTAATCTCTAAAGAACCAATGAGATGTAAGCTGGAACTTGAGATTATAGAGCAGGTAATGAACATTAAATATTTAGGAATTAGATTATCATGTGATAATAACATGTTGATGAAATAAGAGAACAAACTGCAAAAGTCAATTGAACACCAGGATGCCGAAACGACACGATATGGAAGAACAAATGAAATATATCGCTGGAACAAGACCGGAAACATCTCAGACTCAGAAATGTTTGGAACCAAATGAAATGAAAACAAAAAGGAAAATAACAGGAAAAAACACTCTGTGAGAAAGAAATGAAAACATAAGACACGCATGTGGAATTGAACACCTGAACAAGAAATAGAAAGCAAGAATGGAATCAACATATAGGTAGAATGTCTGAACAACGGATAGTGAGGATAGCAAGAGATAAATCGCCTGCCCGTGGGATGATTATAGGATGTCCACGAAAAAGATGGAACGACAACTCGTGATAAAAATTACATTGAGATAAAACAGGTAGAAGTGCCTCATATAGAAGAAGAAGAAGAAGACGTTCAGACTTTTGATTAGGGCAAATGGAGATCCAGTTTCCATTGAGTTATTGGGCCATTATTTGATTATATAATTACGCAAATAAACAAATCGTTACATATTTTTCTGAAAATTAATTCTAATGCGATCACAATCACACTCACGATCACCTCACTCGTATTTTTTTCTTTCAGAGATAGAAGACAGGCATTAAACAAAAAAGATTTAAATTTATCTCAGCTTGAAGACAGTACTCACTCTAATTGTCTAAGTGTCTTAAAAATCTTAATTACAATTACACCCAGTAGTAACTATATCAGGAACTCATAAATAATCAATAGCATTTTCTCATTCTTCTTTGGAGGACCGTCCGTTTCCTCATAAACAGACACCCGGTATAAAAACAACACTTTGTATAAATAATTATCATTAATTATTATTGGTCAAAAAATCATTATTAGATGCAGACCGTTTACCCTGAAAAATAGCAGGGACAGATTCCTTAAACCTTACTTAAACTTCCTTAAAAAGTTGTTTTTCGTATAGGAGACACGCCCAAAGTAACCTAATTATGATAAATCCAACGTATTAAATATCAATATCAAGGTTTGTTCCTGCACCGGTCCGGTTTTGGTTTCGCGTTTGAACATTTTTTTTTTTCGTAAAACGAGTGGGGCTATTAAGCTGTGGTCCCCTCAACGTGACCAGACGATCGGCAATGAAATTCGGGTATATAAAAGACAGGCCGAAGAGCGACAAACGTATACAGTTTTTCGGTCCCGAAAAAGGTATTAAACGACGCTAAAAATGAAGGTAAGAAATAATGATAACTAATATTCGCCTCGTAATTTGTTAAGTTGTGAATTATTTTCAAAAAAAAAAAACAATCGCGGAATCCGAAATAATCCGGTCGAGCGTTGTTGTTACTTTTAATTAAAACGCTCGAACGGTATTTGTCAGTTAAAATAACCGAACAAATTAAATTTGTTTGTTTGAAAATTTCGTGTTTCGCAGAATTTTGTTGTCTATACAATCGCTTAACTAATTAGATTTAGCCCTAAATAGGGACGACTATGATAAATGAAATCATTGATTAAATCAAATCAAATTTTTTATTAATTCCTAGGTTGTATATTATATTGATTTAGGGCCTTGACTGTTAAGAAAAAAAATTTTTTCATTATTTTAAAAAATTTTCTTCAAAGCAGATGTCTTTACGAATTTTCTCTATTTCTAAATTATATTCAAAAAAATATATAGAACTGATTGTATTTCTAATACAATTCTAAAGGAAGATATTGGAAAGCGTTAGTAATTCACAAAATATAGCCCCCTAGGTCTTTACAAATTTCATCTCTTTTTAAATAATAGTTTTTTGAAACTTCGTTCAATTTATAAAAAAAAAATTGAAAAAATCGTATTTCTAATATTTTTTAAGCAAGCAAAGCAGCGGTTAAGTCAGAAAATACAGCCCTATATGACTTTACGAATTTCATTTTTTTTAAATTATAATTTTTTAAAACTTCGTTCAATGTAGAAAAAAAATATAAAAAGAGAACAGATCGTATTTGTAATACGCTTGAAGGAAGGTAGGGGCAAGCAGCGGTAATTCAGAAAAGAGAGCCATAAGGCTGTCTTTACAAATTTCCTCTATTTCAAATTTATTCTAAATAGTTTTTTTACGTTTTTTATTTATAATTAATTCTGGTGGATTAAAGTTAATACGTTTTGATAAAAAAAATAAAAACCTCTAAGAAATAGAAAGAAAAAGAAATGATACTTATTTATAATAACGAAAACTAACTGTAGCAAAGAACCTCTTACTTTTTATGTGCAAAAGAATAAAAAACAGTATTTTAATTTTAAAATGAACAGGTAAGTAGTAAAGTAAAGAAGGTGAATATGGTACATCTAAATGAAACTCTGAAAATTTTAATTTTAATTTTTATTGGATATAGAGAAAAGCGAGAACTCAAAAAGAAGTTTGTAATTTGTTCAACGCATAAAAAACAATTACAAGATCCACAGTGAAATCGAAAACACAATATCAAACATTTTAGATCATATCCCACATTTTTACACTAAGACTAATTGGTTGAAAATCAAACAGTTGGTTTTTAATTTTTAGTTGCAGCATGTATAATCTTAATATTAGAGATACCATGTTAACATTGAAACCTTTAAATATATGCAAGAATTCAGGAAAGATAACGATTACGCTACCAAGCGTATTCTCATGTCATCTGTCCTGATTTCGAGTATACCTAAATATACAAAAAAGAATAAGTTCAGATTATGTTATATATTTTCTCATTGAGCAATTAACTAATTCTGTTGTATAGAAGTAACTAAAGTAATAGTAATTTGTAGGTGAATACTGGCCCTGATATATACTACTTTTTTATAATTTAATTATAATTAAAAGGCATATTATTATTATTATTATTATTATTATTATTATTATTATTATTATTATTATTATTATTATTATTACTATTATTATTATTATTTTAATATTATTATTATTATTTAAGCGTTACTCTTTCATAAGGCCTGTTTATGGGTTATTGCCAAGAATCAAGATATTTTCCGCCCATTTCGAATCATGGTGGGCGCATATACAGAGGCCGTTCGCCCACGTAAACTTAAAGCTTCGTATTTATTTTCAGGCAATGATCGTCGCTCTTTTCGCTCTCGTGGGCATAGCCGCGGCCGGCATAGCCGTGCCGCAGGCATTCACGTACGGTGTGGCCGCCCCCTTAGCTTATTCCGCGCCCCTCGCCTACTCGGCCCCGTTCGCTTACGCCCCTGTGACGTACGCCGCTGCCCCCGTCGCCGCCATCCAATCCGGGTAATTTGCGCTTTACCCCTTTGTGTCGGTTAGTTCGCCGGATTGTTTATTATTTTTATTTATAGGTACGTGGCGGCTAATCGGGGCGCGGTGCACACCGCCCCCCTTCCCCAAGGCCCCCACGCATTCAGCCATCACCTCAACACCGCCCCCGCCCCCGGAACTCTGTAAATTAATTTCTTTAAATTATTTTCGAGACTAAACGAATAAAAAAAATAACTGCGTACCAAAGACTTTTCATTTATTTTGCGGCATATGCAATGGAATTGCAAGAAATTTGACAGACAAAATTAGCAGCTATTTTCAGTGCAAAATAATTCAGAAATTGAAAACATTAGTCCATTCCTATTGATAAGCTAAAAGAAAACTCTCAGTTCGTCACCGACTTATAAAAAGGATACACCAAGGAACCGTTTTTAAAGTTTATATATAAAAAAATTGTGTTAGGATGTTTTCCTCTTCTTCTTCTTCTTATTCCCACATTAAATCCAATTCTGATGGCCAGCTATCTTACCATCTTTTTTGTGGTCTTCCTCTTGATCTTTTTTCCTTGGGTTTTCCATCTCTTGTGATCTTTGCTAACCTGTGCTATTGCATTCCGGCTCTGGTTTCTATGGCATACGTAAGTATTGATCTGTTGATGTTTTATAGATTCTTGTTTTCGTTTCTATTCCTAGATGTTTATTTCACCACACTATATCCCTTAACGCACCTGCTGTGGCTACTGCTAAGTATCTTGATGACATTACTTGCTTTATGATTGTCCCTTCCATCTCTAGCTCTTATTGGTTCCTTAGATACTGTTAAACATTCAGTTTTCTCTGTTGATATTGCCACATCGTATTCTTTTGCGGTTTTACTAAATATGCGTAACTTCTTTGTAGGTTTTCTTTGCTATTAGATATCAGTACCGCATCGTCCGCGTAACATAGAATCGTGATATTTGTGTTTCCTATTTTGTACACTGTTATTCTTTTTACTTTTTCTATCATTTTGTTCATAATCAGGTCAAATAGAAACGGACTTAAGCTGTATCCTTGTCTTATTCCTGTGTTAACTTTTATTTCTTCATTTACCTTTCCCTCAGCTTTTATTTTAGTGGACCAGTTGTAATTGAGTTCTTCTATGATCCTTATTATTTTAGAAGATACATTTTTTTCTTTAACTATTTCATTAAACGCTTTTGTTAGGTCCACGAAACACATGAAGATAGGGTTGTTGTATTCTGTCGACTTTTCCCCTAACTGGCGAATTATAAAGATGGCACCTGTTGTTCATCTGTTCTTTCTAAGACCTTGTTGTTCTTCGCATATCGGAATTGTTGCTCTTAGTTCTTCGGCTATGATTCTGGTGAAAAATTTCGATATTGTATCTAGCAATGATATTCCCCTATAGTTTGATGGCTTCTTCTTGTCTCCTTTTTTAAATATTAATGTAGTCAAACTTTTATTCCATTCTAGAGGCATGTTTCGTTCTTTAATTATTTTATTGAAAATTTTTGTTATTTTCTTTATTAGTTTTGTTCCGCCATATTTAATTTGTTCGTTTGTGATCGTATTTTCTCCTGGTGCTTTGTGTGTTTTCACTTCTCGTATTGCGTTTTCCACGTGGTTTTCTGTTATTCGTGCTAGATGTCGTTCGTGAATCTTTCCTAATATTCCTCTTTGATGGTTTTTATCCTTGCATTCACCTTGTTTCTCGTTGCTACTTAGTTTGCGTGTTCTTCTGATGTTTTGTTGCTTCTATATTTTAAGTTTGCATCGCTTTTTTTTGCATATGACTTTTTTTGTTATTTACATTTATCTTTCTTGTTCCAAGTGCTTCTCTTGAAGCTGTTATTATGTTGTTTGTTATTTTTTTCCAGCATTGTTCTACATCATCGTCATGTGTTATTTCGTTTTCTTCTATTTTTAATTCTAGTTTGTTTTGATAAAATTTGATTTTGCTTAACACTAATTGATGGTCTGATCCTATGTTGGCTGAGGATAGTACTCGAACATCCATTATGTTCTTAGGCTATATGTTTTTATTAGTTATTATGTAATCTATTACGGATTTCCTTCCTCTTGTATGTGCCCAAGTATATGTGTGTTGAGGTTTGTGTTGGAAGAACGTGTTGTTAATTCTTGGTTCGTCGTGTGCACATTACTCTATCTAGTATTTCGTTTCCCACTCTTGCGTTCAGGTCTCTCATAATAATTATTTTGTCTTTAGATGGTATGTTATTAAGTTCGTCTTGTATTTGGTCGCAGAAGGCTACATATTCTTCCGTTGGTTTGGCGGCATCTGATGCATAGGTCGATACAATGTGCGTTGATGTTTTTTCAATATTCAGTGTTGTTATTAAAATTCTATCATTTACGTACTTAACATCAGTTATGTGTGGTATAAATTTTTCATTTATTAAAAATCCAACTTCCGAATTTGTTATTTTATCGGTTTTCTCTATGCCACTATATAATACCATGTAATTTTCGTATTTTGTTGTACCTTTTCCTTTGCGCCTGGTTTCCGATAGAGTTAGAAGGTATTTAGTACAAATGCTGTTCATTTTTAACTGGAAAAAATTGTTCAAGAAGTAACTGTGGAACTTTGAAAAACAATTCCAATAGGGTGCTTGGTTTATTTTTTGGAAAAAGCCATAACAAGCGTTTCAAAAAAATTCTCATAACACCCGAAAACTATACCAAAATCATTACGGAAATGAAGGAAACCATGTCATTTGCACCGCAGCATTGGAAGTGATTCCACACAGGAAGAAGGAACGTCTCCCAAATATTATAAAAAATGCTAACGAAAAAAAGTGTTGGTGTTTCAGCAGAAACGATGATACAAAATACCTATAGACAATTTAATTAAAAAAAAAAGTACTTTAACGTAACCTAGATTGTAACATTAACTGTTTGTGAGTTGCCCAAAAATTGGCCCTAGAGAACACAATAATTACGGATTTTCTTTAAATATATAATCATCAGTTTATATGTATATGTGTATGTGCCAACAGAAGTAACGAAGAAAAAGAAAAGTAGAAATGGCAGCACTGCCAGCTACTGAAATCTAGATTTATACGTTGAGACAAAAGTACAGTTTTATATAGGAAAAATAATCTATCACTTACTTAATAATTGACTACTTTTAATCGAAACCAATTTTCTCAGCACATAAAACTAATTTAATTTTTTTTGCTTAGTGACAATTTCGGAGAACAAAATAAAATCACATAATAGCTAAAAATTCGCTATCTAAAGGTATTTTCTATCGGATCTCTCAGCCAATCACGTCATAATAGATAGTGACAGCGCCATGCTTCGAAAATCAATACCGAACGCGCCGCTCCGTTCGATGTAGCTAGATTAAATTAATTTCAATTAAGTTATAGGGCATTATTGAAACAAGCCGCGTATGTACGTATGTATATCGGAACGTTTCTCATCGTTTCAGCCATTCCAACGCGATGAATAACTTAAAATATGCGCATATATACATTAACTCAGCTATTAATTACTGCAAAATTATCAACTACGACGCTCGCACGTGATTCTATGATTTCACGCAATATTTTGCTCTCTAACCTCACTTTCTCATTTCATCGGTGATTGAAAATAAAAGCTAAGCGGTAACTTTTAAACCATGAGAAATACAAGGTCGGTTAATTAATGCATTTATTAAATTATCAGATGTGGACTAGGATTTATTTTAGAAAAACCAAACTAAACGATTTTCCTTCCTAGCACATTTGTTTTCATGCTTACAAACACAAATGTTATACAAAAGTTGTAGGGTTGAAAATGAGAATTCACTTGGTCTCGAAAATCGATGAAATCGAATTTTTCGAAAGTATTTTCGTATAAAAATGTTATATCTCGGTGACGGTAGGTCCTAGGGGAGCCCCATTGGTGCAAAAATGATTGGGGTCGAAAAAAATTTGACAAGCAAATAGCGTTTCGTCCCTTGATGGAACTTATTGAAATTGGAGTTGCTGGGGTTTGGAAAGTATTTAAAAAAAAATGAAAAATCGCGTTCGCAAGGGTCTAAGAAAAAGGCCATTTCTCAAAAACCGGTTTTGCGATCGTAAAATTTATCGAACGAAAAGATCCACAAGATCCAGTGCTATAAATCTTTATTCTTGGTTATTTTCAAAAGTATACAGGGTTGGTCGGTTGGAGTTTTATATGCCTGGTCTGCTGTAGCAAAATTACCCCAGAGAACTATGCCGTAAGTTATATGAGAGTGAAAAAGAGAAAAAATAGGTAACTCGCAATGTGCCCACGGTAACAAGTCCTTTAAGTTTATGGATTACAAAAAATGTTAGAGGCAAGTTTTTTACACAAGATGTTAATATGAGGGGCCCAATTTAAACTGTCGTCAAGCGTTACTCCCAAGAGCCTCACATGTGTTTACTTTATCGTCAAAATTATCAACATTGTGCATAAGTTCATTGGAGTCATTGCCGTAAGTCACAAATGTGTTAGGAAACAGAAAATGATACAAACCATTGATGTAAATAGTGAACAGTAGCGGACCCAAGACGGAGCCCTGAGGCACGCCACTGCTGATAACCCTCATCTACCCAACCCAAAACAATCTAAAATACACAGGAAACCCGTTAAGTTGCTGGAGAATGCCTTAAGGTTAATATCGAAGTCACCAAAGATTATAATTTCCAGACATTTATCAGAAATGTCATTAAGAAGAGCCTCAAAAAAGTTTCCACTGCAGGATCTGTACGAATCAATTACCAATATATGACTACAGACAATCACCAACGCGCAGAACACCGCCTCTATCTCTAAATTATATCAGTCAACATCTATAGCCCTGCACTCTACCTCGGCCCGAGCAAACATACACACAAAAATTATAAATTAGTTTAAAATTTTCAATATTAATACCGGTCATGATATCATAATTCACAATCCAATGTTCGCTAAAACACGGAACGTCAAAGTTATTAGTTTTTAAGAATATATTTATTTCGTCAATTTTGTTAGATATACCTTGAATATTCCGGTGTAGAACATTCAAGTCGACTTTATTAGGTGTTTGTGATGTTATTATACTCTTGAGTTTTCCTGTCACCTGAAAAAAACTTGTTGATTTTCGTGCCCGCTGCCCAGCCTTTAGGATCAGTTTGGAAACGTTTACATCATACACACCAACTTTGAATGATGAGTATAGATAATTTCTTTTAATGAGAAACGATTGCACTGGTATCCACGCAGTTTGCTGCGGAGTAATAAAATAATAATAATTTCATTCAATTAAATTAAATAAATAACCAATCCGCTCGACTGGTTTCGACCCAAGAGATCAACAACAGATCAAATATTCACCATAAGACAGCTCCTAGAGAAAAGCTGGGAGTTTAACAGAGAGGTTCACCAACTGTTCGTAGATTTCCGCCAAGCATATGATAGCATCACCAGGGAAAGTGTCTGGCAAGCGTTGGAAGGCATAGGGGTACCAAAAAAGATCATAAGGCTAACCAAGATATGCATAGAAAAATCTAAAGCCAAAGTTAGGGTAGGAAAGAACAACACCGAGGCTTTCTCCATTAACAATGGCCTAAAACAGGGCGATGGACTTTCACCATTGCTTTTCAACATAGTGCTGGACATGGCCATCAAAGAAGCGAATATTGGCTTGGAAATATTTACAAATAAGGGCCCAGAAATGATTTTGGCATATGCCGATGACATTGATACGGTAGGAAGCAGTACGATTAAAACAAAAGAAATGTTCATGAACATAGAGAAGGAGACCAAGAAGGTAGGACTCATGATCAACGAGGACAAGACCAAATATATGTGGGCCGGACGGAGAGCAGGAAGGGGCAGAATAGGACAGAACATAACCATGGACACCCACAATTTTGAATGCGTAAACCAATTTCAGTACCTAGGAGCAGTTATAACTTCGGATAACGATATCACCAGCGAAATAAAAGCAAGAATACAAAAGGGCAATAAATGTTTTTTCGCCTTGCAGAACCTGTTTAAGTCCCGACTGATATCTAGGAACTCAAAACTACGGATATATTCGGCAGTAATCAAGCCAATCGTAATGTATGGCTCGGAAACATGGACAATGACAAAGCAGAACGAACTAGTGTTAAGACGCTTTGAACGAAGGATGTTGCGGAAAATCTTTGGATCAACAATAGATGAGAGAACGAGTCAATATCGAATAAGAACGAATGCGGAGCTTAACGACATGTACAAAAGACCGAGTTTAGTAAACGAAATAAAAGCACAAAGGCTCAGGTGAACTGGACACGTGCAGAGATCGCCGAATGAACGTCTTGTAAAGAGGATATGGGAAGAAAACCCAGCAGGAAAGAGACCCTTAGGAAGACCAAGGCTCAGATGGAGGGACAATATCGAAGAGGATGTAAAAATCTTGGGAGTACGGAACTGGAAGGAGGTTGTGTTGGACAGGGACAGATGGAGACGAGTCGTAGATGCAGCTAAGACCCACGAAGGGTTGTGACGCTACGGAAAAAAAAAATCCGCTCGACTATAATATCCATTGCGTTTACCATAAATCCGAGCGTGACGCCAATGGCACGGGCCACGCACAGACACGTTATTTAATTACTTCACATCTCCCGGCATGCGATAATTAAAATCCCGACTATACAAATCACGGTGCATTCGTATAACGGTTCGCATTTTCCGGTGCCTTTCCTGGAAAAAAGATACCATTTAAAAATAAAAATCATCAGTTCAGGTGACATTCGATCAAACCTCGTTTAACTCCATATTATGGCGCAGTAGATTCAGATCTACTTCGGAATATATGCTTTAAACATCCGTGCTTTGAAGCTGTTGCCATAAATAGAGTTGAATTGTAACGAAACCAGTTTTATTTTAGTTTGGTTTTACTTCAATTTCCATTGCCTAAGAGCATTAAAAGCGACAAGATACAAAACACAACATGAGAGTAATTCAGTGCTCATGATGTTCCCGAAGTATGCAACTTTTTTCTCCTTTATCGTCTTTAAGAGTTATTTGACTTTTATTCATTCTTTGCAAGTTAGTTACATGGTGTATCCATGATACGTGCATCATTCTACGATAGCATCACATCTCAAACGCCCCAACTAGCTTTTCTGCCGCTGCTGCAAGAGTCCAGGCATCCAGACTATAGAGCGTTACGGAGAAAACGTAACATTTAGATTACAGAGAATGTTTCTGAAGCGGATGAATGCTGAGCGTTCAAGCTGCAACCAAGATACGGAAATGTTTCTACTTTTTCGAGCTTAGGTTTTTCACTTGCAGATTAACTTTGGTGTTTGGATTTTTGCTTATGATCATAATCTTGGATTTCTTTGTATATAAGCTCATATATTTACGATTCTGTTGATTAATCTCTGTAATCCTTCTGCGATGTTTGATGTTCCGTTTATCTGAAATTATTTAGCTGCTCTCAGCTCTCAGTATTCCATTACATTCAGTCAAAGAATCATTGAAGAGATGGTCCGACTAGATATTAAATAATAGAGGTGATAAAACGCATTCTTATGCTACTCCGATTGTTGACAATATAAGTTGGTAATGATACATATATCTCAATCTCTTATTCCTGATGACTGGAGGAGCCTTTTATGTCGCACTTTATCAAACGCCTATTTAAAATCAATGAAGCAGAGAAACACGTCGCAGTTAATGTCGCAAGCTCTTTGGATCAATACTTGAGTTTCAAACAATGCTTCTCTGGCACCTAGGCCATTTCTGAATCCCATTTGAGTTTCCCTGATACGTTCTTCTAGATGAGGGCGTATTCTATGACTCATCAAGCTAATCGTGCGATGTTCTTCGTAGTTTTTGGCATTGCTGGACTTAGACATGGGGATGAAGGTTGATAGAAGTCATTCTCTTGGTATGTTGCCTGTTTTTTATATTTTATTGAAGTATTTTGTTCGGGTGTCCATTTGGTCTTCTTCCAGTCCTTTAAGAAGTTCGGCTTAGATTTCATCAGGTCCTGCCGCTTTAGGTTTTTAGTCCTTTGAAGGCTTTGGTTATTTCTTCCTTAGCAATATTAATAATCTTCTTTTCAGTCTATGTATTCTGGATACTCATAATTTTCCTTATGAAACGGTTCATACATATATTCTTCCCACCGTTTGATTTTTTCATCCGTTTCCCAAATTGCTTGGCCATTTTTATCAGTGACGATATTTGATTTTTTGTCTTTTGACATGTTGCTTCTTTTATCTTCTTGTAGTACGTTGAATGTGTCATGTTTTTTCTCAAGCTCCTCTATTTCTACACACTTTTCTGTTAGCTATGCTCCTTTACCCGTTTGATCTTTTGCAATATACTTTTATGTATTTGTTTATACTCCTCTTTTTTTGTTTTTATATTTCGGCGAAGCAGATATAATGGGGCGCTGGAGAGAATATTTTGAAAGACAGAATACCAAGCTATACAAATGCCAAAGCAAGAAGAGGCAGAACCAAATTAACAACTTCTAACGAGAGAAGAATTAATTACGGAAATAAAACAGCTAAAAAACGGCAAGTCATCAGGTGAGATTATAGCTGGAATGGTAAAAAACATGGGAGAAAAAGCGACCACATTATTGTTAAAAATTTTCAATATGGTAAGGGTAGAAGAAAAAATATCAGAAGATTAGAAAATTGGTTTAATACTACCACTGAACAAAAAAGGAGATAACAACAACTGCAACAATTATTGCTGTGTACACCTGTTTGAGAAAATAGTTGAAAAGAGACTACGATCAAAAGTAGAACCAACCCTAACAAAATTGATTCCGGAAAGGCAGAAGTACCCAGGATCACGAGTTCACTTTAAAAGAAGTAATTTCGATAAAATTGGCAAGATCTACTGCAATATACGTGGCATTCTTAGATATGGAAAAAGCGCTTGATAAAGTACCGCGAATAAAAAAGTCTGAGAGCCAGAAACGTTGACAGTAAACTATTTAAGAGTTATCAAATGTTTATACAACGAAACAAAAAATTGCATAATAGGTAAGAACATGAGATCAAAGGCATTTATATCACAAGAAGGAGTGAGACAGGAGGGCAGTTTGAGCCCTTTACTATTCGTAACTTATATCGACGATATAATTAGAATGGCAGAACAGCGATCAAAAGACCTTGGATACCGACAACTAGAGCGTATGAACTTATTAGAATGTGCCTTCGTCGATGATATAACGATCATAGCAAGAACATCGAATGATCCGGAGGAAAATCTAAATAATTTGAATCAGATACTAACAAAAAACGGAATGAAAATGAACATGAATAAAACCAAAGTTATGGCAGTGTCGAACGAAAAAAAGAAATTAGAGGTGAGAATACGTGGGACACTAATAAAACAAGTTAGTAGTTTCCAGTACTTGGAAAATATGTTCGAAGAGACAGGAGGACAGGACACAGAATTAAATAATAGAATAGAAAAGGTAAATAAGGTATACGATGCATTGAGAAAGGGGCTCATAAATAAAAAGGAATTTTTTTTACAGAACAATTTACAGACCAATATATGGCCCCGAATCTTGGATATTGTTAGATAGGGACAAGAGCAAAATTGGAGCAGCAGAGATGAAATACTTGAGGAGAGTGAAAGGAATAACCAGAAGGGACCAAATTAGAAATGCACTTATAAGAGAAGAGTTAAAGGTGGAATCCATAGAAGGATTCATTGAAAAGAAACAACTTGGTTGCTGGGGCCATATATTGGTCCCATTTACCGGTTAAAAGAGTTTGGCAGAGTAAAATGCGGGGAAAACGGAAAAGAGGAAGACCCAGACAAACGTGAAGAGAAAGAACGGACGAATATGGTTAGAAGCACTGAATTGAAAAGACTTGAAACTTTTTATAGATAGGTAAATTGCACGCAGAAATGTCACCCTACACCCTACGGGTAGAAACGAAATATATTATATATGTTACGTTGAGCATTAAGTTCACTGCGTTAAAAATAAAATTAAAAAAATTGTATATTATGCAACAAGTGCGGTAAACGGCATTTGACTCACGAGTTTATTTGGCACGAGCGGAGCGAGTTTTTAATAAACGAGCTAGTTAAAAAGTTTGCCGAACGTGTTGCATACTTTCTACGACAAACGTCAAAATTCAAAGCGTGGGAAATATCTCCGAAAACATCCGATTGCTCCCAAGTTCGTGCGGTAAAATCCCGGAAATGTCCGAAGTGGCTCGGATTCGTGGGAAACGAAACTGACGTGGTAAAGTGACGCTTCCCGCACGCTAGATCGGTGGGTAATTAGGTATTTTACAGACGGGAGTAGAAAAAAGAATTTTGACAAGGTAGAACTTGGAAAATATTACGAATTCTAATTTTTGTTACACGAATTATTTTACACCATTATTTTACCAGGTTGAATCTTTCCCCCAAGTTTCCGAACTCAGCCTGGAATGTTTATTTTCAGGAAAAAGTGAGTAAAAAATGAGTTATAAAATTAATTTATATATTTATAATTATAAAATAATTTTAAATTAATAATAACAAATTAGTAACTAATGACTGAGACGCAAAACGGTGCATATCGCGTTGATTTTTTTTTTTCGGTTATTAAATGCATTCGCCCCCATTACACATTCAAATTTGTGATTCCTATGCTGGCGATAATACCGTCTCGGCTTTTCGAGCATGGCGGTGGGGCGGCGGGGATTAATTTTCCAGACGCTTTTATCGGCGGCAGCGCGGTTCGGGACTCAGATAACAAAACACACTTTTCGTGCGAAAAATTATATTCTTAAAAATGTCGGCACGGAATATCGTTAATATTCATAAGAAGTCCGCGTGAAAGCGCGCACGCTTTCTTTATTTTTTCGTGTACCCCACCACAACCACCCGACCGCCCAAATTTTTTCCTTGGTACGAGATAAAGTCGCCGATTAAATTCCGTACAGGGTTGCCAAACACGCTCGTTGTTCATTTGAGCTAGACGGCATAAAAAGAAAAGATATATTAAATAGTGAATTAGTGGCTGATAAAAACAATGACCTTTTGTAGTGCTGAGGGAAAAAGGAGTTACACGGGTGCGATTTGGATTAATTAAATTGACTTTATTTATTGCAATCAACAGACTTCACAGCCCAATAACAGGTTACGAACACAAATCTTGTTTATCATTAACCGCACGTTATCGTAAAAAAAATAACCTCAACATACAATATTAATAACATCAACTTAGAGCGAGTGGCGGAGATTAGAGATATGGTGCACTTTTCAGACTCGTATGGAGTGAGTTTCATAAAAAGAAAGTGAATATATGTTAAAAACCCCAAATCTCTTCTTACACTGTACTATGCGTTTGTTCATAGTAAACTTTCGTTCGCTTCAGTGATTTGGAACCTTAATTACAACACTAAAACTAACACTATCGTTGAAAACCACAACCACAACCGTATAAGATCAAAATCTAAAATTCAGACTGTACACAACAAAACAACGCAAACAGACCTGTTAATGTTAAAGATTAACCTACGAATACCAAGGCAGAACGTAAGAAGCTGGGCTCTATTTGATGTCGGCCACTACCGAACCAACAGGACAGAAAGAACTCTCCAATCACTAGATTACAGAATGCATTTAATTTTCATAACTGCTTTATATAATACTACAAAGAACACCCTAATTAAAATGTAAACTTGTAATAGTCTTTATTTTTATTTATTCACTGATGAGTGCCAAAATTTAGATTTATTTGTAAACCTATCTTGGTAAGATACAACGGGGATGCGTTTTTTTGTACTTTATACTGTATGCAACCTAAATTGTCAATAAATAAATAAAAAGAGAAAAAAATGAAACTAAGTTCCTTCTGTAAAGCAAAAAACACCAGGGCCTAAGCAAATACATACTCATCGAAGTGAAATTTGCAAATAACACTAAATAAAATACTTACAAAACTTAATACTACTTAGGAGAAAAGAACAATCAATTTCATAATGAATTAATTTTAGTTTTTTGTTTGATATGTCAAATGTGTATATTCCATGTTTTTTTTTTGTAGCATAAAACGCTTAAAAATTATTCTGAATTTTCTCTATTTGTTCATTTTATTTTTGGTATTGGTATCATATAATAATAGATGATGAAAAGTGTGTTATACAGGGTCTTATTCTTGAGCTCATTAAAAAAAAAAAGATTTTAGATAAATGTCCTTTATATGCCATAACATAAATGTTGTAACTTTTGAGATTGTGGCAAAGTATTCAGGTTTTTTTTTTAAATATTATTCCATATATCTTTATGTAGCTTTCCTTCTTCTTCTTCTTCTTAGTCGTTGACCCGTTTCGAATATTGTGCCATCATTGTGTTTTGCAATCTTTTTCCATTTTTATCTGTGTGCTGAGTCTCTAAAGCATTCACCAACCTGTGTATCTAGTCCATGATTTTTCACGACCTCTTAAACCTTGCACTGTATTGTTAATTTCTCTAGTCTATCTCTTCGAATGACGGGTTCAAAATAAGTGACGGTTCCTGGGTAGTGGTAGCAACGCCGATTCCGAATATGTACGTATTTCGAATCGCAAGGATCGTTTTGCTCCGTTTCCAACGAACTCCGGGAACGTCTTTGTATTAACTTTAAGCCTATACGCCGCTCCGGAGCCGATAAATTCAACCTCTCGCGCGACGCCACTTTGTCAAGCCGCAAACTGCATGTTCGTCACGGATATTGGTCGTGTAAAGACGCCACTGGAAACTTTCAAAGGAATTCGAGTTTCAAACGCGTAGGAAGTGAGGAGGGGTCGGGGGGTAAACGCTGGCGAATCGAACAAAAAATTCACTGACGGACGAGTCGGTCGTATTCTGCATTGGGGCGGGGATGAATGTGGTTCCCGATAACGCACACACACAAATAAAATGAAATTTTAATCACTTTTTCTATTTTTTATTTTTTGTAATATGTTGTACCCCTATTGAGTCATGTCATATGTGGTAACATAATTGACTTATTATTCATGACAATATAAAAATGAAAATAACTTATCCAATTTTCACGTTTTTTGTAACGTACACGCTTATTACGAACCAACTGTTACAACGTACCATGTAAAAAGTCCCGAAAATTCTTATGAAGCATTCAATAGTCAAAATTTCCCACCCCCACTTTTAATATCGGAGGAAGATTACTTACCTCTAAACCAGTGGCTTATCAAACAATCTGAGATAAATGAAGACAACTTGCCTTTAAGTGTTTAGTTAACCACAATTAATTTTAACTTGGAAAAATTCAATCTCACCACGGCAATATGCCTACAGAAGATCTAGAAAGTAGTGATGAAGATGAAGAAGACAAAAAAGAAACATCCCCAATCGTATTTTAAGCGCATCTCTAGAAATAGAGATATATTTACAGAAAATTATTCTAATAAATCTACCAGCTGGTACGTCACAGCCAAGTTTTACTAAATATTTCAACCAATAATCTTACAACATACTCATGCGCTTCTAGGAATCTAGGCTTCCAGGCTGTTGTAGAACTATATCTCTTCTTAAGCATTATTTTATGCGATATTCTCAACGCAAACACTCTTTATTTTGAAAGATAGAGCATGTAACGGTTATTATAATCCGTTTTGCCACAAATTAGTATTCATAAGTGTTTCTCAAAAAGAAAATGCAATACAATGATACACGAAGGTTCAGTGGCGTAGATCGTCTTTTTCAATATTGATAGTTATCAGGAAGTCACTGAGCTTCATAATTGTAATTATGTTAATTGATCAAAATTTTAACAAAATCGTTCAAAAAAAAGGCGTTTTCTCCTTAAATTGTTAAACACCCGGATATTAATAATTTCACTAAGTTTATATCAAACTTTTTCTATATTTTAAAATTATTTAAAACAATATGAAAACAACAAAAATTTATTAAAGTTTCAACTATAACTTCAGTTTAGAAAGCAGGTTTCTTGGTTCTGCTTTTCTGTTTTACTGCGCTTGTAAGACATTTTGAATATTATATTATTATTGATTGTCGCGTTATTGTAAACGCTACTAACCTAATTTTGCAAATACAATGCCCCGCTTCGTGTTTTATTATTTATTTTATATACGTTCTGAAAGGTATCGCTCGTTAACTTTGGGTTTATAGCGATTAATTTTACAGCATGTTTATGTGAAATGAAAATGTGATTTCCGAGACATTTTTAATAAACAGTTACCTTTGTTAAAGAATGAATAAAAATTTTTCAAATATCAAAATTATAAGGATAATTCGTTATTTATTTACTTGTTTATTTGTTTAAACAATCAACAATTTAATAAGCAAGAAATAAAAAGGAATGGCTAAGAACCTCGGATTTGATTGGAATGCCGTCATAAATTATTCAAAAAAGTGAAATATCAGCAAACACTTCAAAATATTTTGCGAAGTTAATAGCCGGTAGTGTGAGCAAGTGTTTGCGCTATAAATTTTTATTTCCCCATCTTTCAGAATTTTCCATTAAAGTTAATTTTATTTGTATAAAACTTTAAAATAATGTTGTAAGCTGACTGTATCTCAAGGGTATAGAAAAACCTAAACTCAAAAATAGATATCGTTAGCATCAGCGTTACAGCAACTTTTATTTTTAAATTGAGATGGCAAATTGTTTTCGGAGGCTGTATATTGCCGCGCTGGGTTGCCGAGCGAGCAGCTATATTTGCACCTTGTACGAAGTTATGCGAAACTAATTCGAATTGTTGACATATAATTTATCCCCGCACAAACAAAAAGGAGATGAGATCAAAATGTGATGGTTTAGGACACACCTACTTTCCAATTTCTCTTCTGAGCGAAACTTAGGGCAAATGAGAAGACTGGCTCGATAAGTGTAGGATTAATATTATTTAAACAATTTCTGGGCAGCCACTCCATAATTTTATAAAATTTGTAGAACGTTTGCCTTCATTTGGTAACTATATACATTGAATATGTTTATTTGACTTAATATGAGACTCTAAGAAAAAAGCAGAAGTATTTACTAGAGTAAATACAATAAAAACACAAAACAAAAACAAAAAATGCAATAGATTGCAAGATACCAAATGTGTTCAAAAAGTAAGGTCACTTTTAAGTTTTACCAAAAAGCCTTTATTTATTCATCGAAATTAACACTTCTGCGTGCCAACATTTTTTTCACTCCTCGAAGCACTTCTGGGAGAACCTTGAGTTCTTCCAGAGATTTTTTCTTTAATTTCTAAATCGCTTCAAACCTCCTCCATAGGTTTCGTAAGTTCTAGGAACAGGAAAAAGTCGCTCCGGTGAATATGGAGGCTAGGGCATGATTGTGGTTTTGTTTGTGGCCAAACAGTTAGACACAAGCAACTATGAGTGAGCAAGCGCTTTATCGTATCGGCGTATAACTTCAAGGTAATGTCAAGTTGTTGGCCGTACGACCTTATCGTAAGGACTCCTGATATACTACGCCACGATAATCAAAGAAAACAGTAAGCAAAACCTTGATATTTGATCGAACTTGACGTTCTTTTTTCCGTCTTGGCGATCCTGGATTCTTCCATTGAGAATACTGGGCTAGTTACCAGTTACCTTATACTTTTTTACTTTTATACCTTTTTGAGCATATCAGAATCATCAATGACGTCCTTTAACAGCTGTTGAGCGATGTTCTTTCGACGGTCCTTTGGTTCAAAATTAAGTAGATTCGGAACAAATTTTGTTGCAATTTTGTTTCATACCCAAAACTTAGGAACAAAATTGCATGGCAAGAGCCAATACAGATCCCGACGTCTTCAGTCACGTTTCTATAATTTTTTTTTGCTCAAAGTCGATTCACCATATGCCGTTGTCAACATTTGTTTTGGAGCACTGGCCGAAACTGCGAACATATTTTAGAGACATGCGTACCAACATAAAAAAAATAGAAGATCGAATGTAGTATGTAGTCCGCCCAATTACAAAAGTTACAATATTTTTTGAACACACCTCATACACTATAACAAATTGAATATCAAATTTCGTATTTCATATTTTAAAGCAGATCAGACGGAAATGGATTTGAACAAACATATATTCCAATTACTCTTCTGAGCAAATGAAAGGGCTGACTCAACAATTGGAGGATAAATATTAATTTTATAAAACTTGGAGAATATATTCCCCAATTTGATAAATAGACATAATAAAAAAGATTCCTATGTGTTTAATATATAATTAATAACGAATACCACTGTAGGTAAGAGTAAAAATTACAAACAAATTATAATTAAAATGAGACTTGTCAGCTTATAGGTTTGGATAGGACAGTATACAGAACAGAACTTCATGTAAAACCAATATTTTAAAACGTATTTTAAAGATTCAATGAATCAAAAAATTGATTTCCTAGTGTACAAGTGCAGACTGAGCAGTATATTTGACCACGTATTAAAATACATTTAGAAATGTCCCTTGGAAAGTATATTATCGAAAATTTTCCGAGTATAATATGCAAATTGGTCTCGAAACGGGTCAAACTAATAGACATTTGTTAAATAACTTAATGGGGTCTCGTCTAGTTGACCGTCGCCATTTATATTTCGTTCGCTTCCCGAATATGTATAATTGAGCGGCACTAATGGCGGATCCGGGTTAGCCGTCAGTCACCGGATCAATATTAAGGCACCCGGAAAGTCAACCGAGAGCCGTTCGACTTTTAAATAATTTAAATAACAACGCTGTGCACTATGGAGCCGAAATTCAGATGTCACCCGGGCATATACGTTTCGCCCCCTATCGGAAAATATCGAAGTTATTAAAACGACCGCGCGTAGAAGGTGGTAATTACAGTTTTAACGAGCCCGTTTCAACGGCTACCTAATTTAAGAAAACAATTGAACGATTGTCAGAAGCACGTAACATACGTGGAGGGGGGCCGCGGATGAACTTATTATGTCGTCGTGAAAGGACTGCGACACACCCGTCAGTTTCGATGAAAAGAACGTTTTGTTTTGGTCCGGGTGGAGGGGAGGTGGTGGCTGTCAACGCGATAATCAGAACTCGAAATAGAGTTTGAGGACGATTTTCCGGAGCCGACCGGAGAGTCTCTTTTCCTACGACCGACTATATCGGCGGTAATCGGAAATAAAAGGGAAGAATGGAAAAAAGTGGGGGGAACGAAAGGAAGCTCGGTGGCGTGTCAAACGGTCCAAAGCTGCACAGCATTTTATACGGCACCTAAAATTTTCAAAATAAATAAGAACTAAAAGTTCAGTTTTTCACGAAATAATATATTCTTACATGACAATTGTTTCGACAACACCGTGTCTTTATCAAATGTTTGATTTGATTTGATAAACACACGGTGTTATCGAAACAATTGTCATGTAAAAATATATAATTTCGTGAAAATCTGAACTTTTAGTTCTTATTTATTCTTTCCCTGATATTCATTTGTATTCATGACCACCGTAGCATTTAGTTTATCTGCTTTTAGGATTACGATGTCCAGATTAGATTTTAGAAATTTTAGGGCAATGCGTTCAGGCTTGGGACTATTCGATTTAGAAGGTTTTGATTTTTTAAGGATTTTTGCGGTTCCAAATCGAATTTCATTAGCTGATTGAGATGGCAGTTTATTTAGGATATACTCGAGATAATACGTGGTGCAAGGACGATGTTGGAACCTTTTGAAGGAACGGATTTTTCTGTTACCGAAAACTGATTGGTACACTGTTTGGTAGTTGAGAAGAATTTGATGGTTTCATTAGTGCTGACTTTGGGTAACAGTTTCATTTAAGCTATGAAGAAGCCAACATGATGATTGGCGAAACGTTAGCTAGTTCGACTCAACAAAAACCGATGCAGGAGGAATCCAGAACTTTTGCAAAAAGTATTACAATAGCCTGTGGAAGTTTCTTTGAAAATAAATGCTACTGCTGACTCGTGCGATATTAACTTTGACTTACTATACCCTGTTATATTATTTTTCTTACTTTCAGTTTTCTAGAAGATGTTTCAACGTGTTATGTGCAAGCGGATTGCCGCATTTATTAAGTTCACTCGATGAGTTTTAGGACAGGTATTTACAATTAAAATCTTGACTTTGAATCTTACCGTGTTTATCATTGATATATAAATGACATAACAGAACTGCTAATGCGTTTTGATTTGTTTTAGTTAGCACTGATATAAATGTTCTAAACGACACTGCCACGAACTTTATGAAGATCGTTGAATATTGGTTTCATTAGAATAAGCTAGTTGTTAGTAATAACCAAACAAATCTAACCTTATTCAAGATTAACGGGTGCAAAGTAGTTGGACCAAAGACCATAAATATCAATGGCTATGAGGTAGATCTAAAAAGCAAAAACAAACTCTTTGAGCGGTTTCTGAAGAATGTGATGGTTGGTTGGTTATGTTGTGGTTAAATGAAATAAGGCGTTATTCGCTGTTCTGGTCCTAGAATACTATATACATATCGAAACTAAAAAGATGCCGTATCATGCAAATTTTGAAAGTCAATCTTTTAGACTTAGAAAGTAGACAGTCTTGCAGAGGAAAGTTTAAAAGCTTTAAAATGTTAAAGATAAAGATAACTTTATTTCCATAAGACTTGATTTACAAGTGTTGGATGTTGCCAGCATAATGTAAAAGTATAAAATTATCTTAGTATAATTAGTAAATTAATAATAATAATAATAAGTAATACTGATGGCTAAATAACAAATATATAAACAATAACAAACAACGAATACGTATTAAAAGGTATCACAACAATGAAAATCCTTCATATTGTAATAGGCGAGGCGCAGCAATTAGTCTTTAAGAGTGTATTTGAATTTTGTTTGACTAGTTATCTCCTTCAGTTCGATAGGTAATTTATTATAAATTTTTACCGTCAAAACAAAGGGACTATTTGCTGTAAGAGACAGTCGATGTGTAGGTATTTTTATGTTAAGATTCGGTCCTCAACTGTACTGAATATCTGAGTTTCTTGAGGGCATAAAAAGATTAGAGTTACTTTTTACATACGTGGCACAATTTAGTATATACATACTAGGAAGTGTCAATAAAGAGTGTTGTAGAAATAGATTCCGACATGAAAAATTCCAGGGCTTAAACAGTATAGTCCGTAAAATGCGTTTCTGCATCCTAAAGACTTGCTCCGCATGTGGGGAACCTCCCCAAAAAACCAAGGCGTAGTTGAGACACGAATAGACATACGAAAAATAGTACATTTTTAACATGGGGAAAGAAACCTGATGACAAAGCAGTAAACAGAAAGTTTTCTGAGAATGTGGTCCACCTGTTCGAACCAGGAGAGTCTCGAGTCTACATAAACTCCGAGGAATTTTACAACACTTTTCTGTTGAATTGTGCTTTCATTAAAGCGTAACAATAAACTCTTATTTAAATCCCGCGTTGAAAAGGCGATCATCTCAGTTTTATTTTTATTCAATATCAATTTGTTAATTACTGCATAATGTTTCATTTGCTCAACCGTTGTCTTGGTTGCAATGCTAAGTTGCTCAGACGATGCTGCAGAAAGGGTAGAAACTGCATCATCCGCAAAAAGGGAAAAGTAAGTATGGGGGAAAGATGAAAATACATCATTTATAAACACTATAAACAATAAAGGACCGAGTAAACTTCCCTGAGGTACACCACAATTCAGTGATCTTGAATCAGAGACGTATTCAAATCCTAAGGTATCTTAAACTATCCTAAGGTATGTTAATAGTTAGGGCAGTATTCACACAGGAGTATGTGATATACTTTTTCGAAATTTGATCCCTTTTTACCCCCTGCGAGTCACAAACGTTGATTTCACACGGACACTGAGTTTTAGTTTTCCTCACCATCGATCGATTCACCGAAAAAGGCTTTTAGTGCATAAAAAGTCTCCCGGAACGATTACCAATGATTATAAGTCTAAAAAACAATCTAGTCAAGATGGAACCCTACACAATGTTTTTAATTTTATTACCAAGGTAAGGAGATTGTAAAACTTGCTATGTTTGACATTATTTAATGTATGAATTCCAAAAATATGGAGGTGGATTTTTTTTGGAATTGATACACAAAAACTAGTTGCTAGTTACTAGTTCTTACCACGTATAAGCTCTTAATACTAATGGGAAAATTAGCCTAATTACAGTTTGTCATTTTCGATTTAGTCTCATATATAAATAATCATATTTTATCATATATTAAGGCAATTTTATTAATAATAGGAAATTGAATGTTCGACAAAAATGTTCTCTTATACAAAAAAAAAAACTTTTTGTTCTGAATTTTGTTATTCACTGAGAAATAATTATCGTGAAAGGTTTTCAATTATTCTTATAGGAAAATTAATGCTCTACAAAAAAGGTCTCTTGTAGTTTATCGATTACTCGAACCATATTTTCATTGGAATCCCAATAGGTATTTATATTCATAGTTCTTAATAAAATTTTGAGATTCTTTATTATCTATTTGGGAAAAAAGTTCGTTAATCAAGAAATATCAATAAAAGTATTAATAGAAAAAGAATTCTGTCCCACCATATGAAATTTTGTACCTTAATACAGTATTAATAAAAAAAAAATTTTTAGATTTAGCTATACAAATCGACTTTTATTACAGTCAGGAAATAGTCCTCGTTGTTTTTTGATAACTTGCAGCAAGTATTGAAACTGTTTTTCGTTTTTGGTCAAACACTGATTATATTCAGTGTCCAACGCTCTGCCGTGTCATTTACAACTTTCGTTTGTTTGAAATACTCTTCATTTTCCTTATAACTCTCTTCTGAAGCTCATAATGCAATGTCAGCATAAAAGGAAATAACTAAGCCACTCAGATCTTTTTGAATAATCGAATTAATATTCTTTAGATCGATTTCAAATTTTTTACCCCTAACGTCTCGAATTTTTACAGCTTTACCACTTTGTTTTTCATATCGAGTGGAACATTATCACCAAATAGTGATAAAACGGCAAATTCACAATTTAAATATCACATTGGTGATACGATATGAAAATGCAAAACTATAATGAAGATAATTTTTCCGTTAATACTAAGAGCCGATACGTGATAAGTACTTTCTAGAGGAAACTCGCAACTAGTTTTTGTGTGTCAGATAAAAAAAACTATCTTCTTTTTACCCATCCCAATCAATAAAGATATATTAAAAAAGAGAACCAAAATATCATAAATAAATTTAAACAATTCTTCGTATAATGAAACGATCAAAAATTCAATGGGAATAGAAATAAAAAATTGAGTAAAAACCAAAAACCCAAACTTCAACGCAAAAGAAAGCTAGTAAAGAGTATAAAAATGAAAAAAAAAAAGAATTTTTAATTACCACTTTCAAAAATTCCGAATGTACGCAATTAATGCTCGTTAAAACTGACTTTATCGACATTGACTAGCGCTTACAAAGAAACACTACACAACTACAAGGATGCACCAAGTTCTAGTTTGATAGTGAAATATTAAACGGCAGCACTTAACTTGGAAAACACATATGCACACACAGAAACACGTATATCTCGTATGTATCCCAAAGGTTTACCTCAAAGCCCGCTTCGTGCGGGTCGCCCTCTCTGAGAGGAAGGTACGACATGTACGTATATACAAAGCGACAGACGTTTCAAATTGACAGCGGAATTGGAATAAATAAACTAAGTGCCGCCTTCTCCTCGTCGCCGTCGACGAATCCCGTATTCCAATTGTCTCCGACGCGGAAGGAACACTTTCCCGGAGGATGAAAATCCGTCAAGCCTCCGGCGGAACCTATTGTTTCACTTAAAATGACCTGTCTGCCGTTAGCTATTCGCGTGGGGAATCGCGAAACTCCAGTTTGAGAGGCGTAAATATTTAATGCCTGCCAAACTTACGGAAGAAAAAAAAAGGTCACGCGGGTCGGAGTATATGCGATACAAATTATACGCAATTTCGGATGTCGAGGGATGTAGTGGCTCGTGACAAAGCTTGTCGCAAAAACAACACGCAAACGATCGAAGCTCCACCTACGTCCGAAAATTTTAACAATTCTGAAAAAACGGCAAAGTAAATTCTTCTTCCTTAAAAAAATTGCTACTATGGTCAAAGTTTACAGAATTAAAACATTTCTGTAATCTTTGCTATGGAAATACTGCCAGCTTCTCGACAAGCGATGAGGATGCATCTATCTTCAGGCAGGATACGTGAAAAGGGTCTGCATGAAATTATCATCCAACAGTACAAAACAACCGCAAGAGACTGAAGTTCCTCCCACTTCCGGAAAGTATAAACTTAACATAAATAAATGTAAGGTCAGCAATTTAGAAAAACAGTAAAGAAGTTATCTACCCTCAGTCCTTCTTGATGATCGAAAGCGGAGGAAAATTCGGAGCTTTTTACATATCAAAGCCATTGCTGCTATGGCAAAACAACCAACTACTCAGTAAGAATGCTCCAAGCAGGTTGCGTGAGAAGAACCTGGACGAAACTATTACATAAAATGACAAAAAATAACAACTAACTCAACACATAATGAACAAATTCCAGCTTTAAAGCATAAACAAACTTTTAATGAAAAAATAGAATTCTTCAAAAAGGTAACCTTATTTCTTGGAAGATGAGAGATCCTAAGGCGATATATTATGGTAACTACTTACGTTACAGATATTATTTTTGAGTGTATTGAATTCCTTGAAAACTAGTTTTTTGGATGTCTTTATTATGAACATTTAAGTTTCACTGTGTAGGTCATAAGCGTACGTTCGACATTATGCCATGTAATTAAAATATACTTAAGGTAGCGTCTTTTTAAGTATTTTTATGTAATCTAATGTATCAATAAAATATGTTCCAACATGTTCACCAAGTGCAAGTGCCACCTGCATACGCTGGGTCACTCTGTAGCCCTCTGCACGCTTAATGAGCTTTCATTCCTCTACACTTTTCTGAAACAGACTTTAATACTGAATTTAATCTGAGCTTTCGAGGTAAAGTGGTTAGACATCTATATTCGATTCGAATCTAAGAAAATGGACGCTTTGTTATTTCCACAAAAGTCAATCCAATCTAGTGGTTGCCCAAAGGCATAATCTTCAGCCGAACGAATAGATATTTCTCTTGGTAAGGCTTGCCCCATTTTTAAATTCCTTTTCTTTGCCTTCTTTCTCATTGGGAGAGTCACCTAAATGAGGATCCATACTTTTTACATAACACTGCTATATAACAAACATATATATATATATATATATATATATATATAACAACAATTTTTTTTTACTATATAACCAACACTGCTATTGTAACAAGAAACAACGTGTTTAAACTTGCTACAGTTGTGGTGTTTCCAACAACGTGCGCTAGGAAAAATATAGAATGGTGTGCTGGTATTCGTTTACGTATTTTGGCATTTCAATTGGGGTCAATTATTATTATTAATGGAGTGGAGCAAATGTGCCTAATAATTTAGAAACTTTACATAAGTATATTTGACCATGGTAGGAGTCTGCAGTCGTCAAAACCGTAGTAGTATTGCAGTTGATTTTATCAAATCCTCGAAAGTCCGAACTACACATTCTACAAAAGTTTTTGAAACTCCCCTTTTGAATTATGTCTTATACTAAATAGCAATGATATGTCATCGAATGTGGATCCCCCTCCAATCACACACTATTAAGCGGTGTGTTCCAGGACTGTATCCTCTTATAAATTACATAAATGACCTGCCTTACTTTCGTTCTGTCATTTTTCTAAATGTACCTGTTATACCGTTATACGAGGTGTGTTCAAAAAGTAAGGTGACTTTTGTAATTGGGCGGGCTACATATATTCGAGTTTTTATATTTGAACCGTTAGACGTGTTTTGCGTGCTCAGCGATTTTCTTTTGCCAAAAAAAAATGGATACATTTCTTTGTAAAAAATGGATTGCAGTGCTGCAAAACTCTTAAAAGGTTGACAACGGCATATGAGCAAAAAAAAAATGTTTATAAGTGGTACAAGCTGTTCCAAGATGGCCGAGAAGACGCCGATGACGAACCTCGCTCTGAACTCCCCAGCGCGTCAATAACTGGTGAAAGCGTTGAAGAAGTGAGACAAGTGGTGCTGAAAAGTCGTCGAATCACTATTAGAGAAGGGGCTGAAGAAGTCGGCATCTCTATTGGCTGGCGCCATGCAATTGTTTCCGAAGTTTTGGCCATGAAACGTGTAGCAGCAAAATTTGCTTCCAAACTGCTTAGTTTTGAACAAAAGGACCGTCGAACGAGCATCGCCCAAGAGCTGCTAAACGACGTCAATTTTGATCCTAATAAAAGCACGTCAAGTTCGATCAAATATCAATGTTCTGCTTACTGTTTTCTTTGATTATTGTTGCCCAGTACATCGAGAGTTCTTACCACAAGGTCGTACGGTAAATAAAGAGTATTACCTTGAAGTTATGCGCCGTTTGCGAGAAGCAGTACATAGAAAACGTCCGGAATTGTTGGAAAAACAATTCATGGATTTTGTATCACGATAATGCACCTGCTCACTCATCGTTGCTTGTTTCTAATTTTTTGGCTAAACACAAAATCTTATGACTTGCTACAATTGTACCCTTATTTCTATGAACTGAATCTATGAATCTATGAATCAATCCATATATCTATCTAATTCCTCTCCTTTGCCGTTCACGTCGAACAAATTGCCTAAGGAAACTCGCCCATTGTCGGCATCCATTTCAATACGACCATAACCTGAAGTGTCAACTCCAAAGAAAAATTTTTCACGCCTTTCACGTTGGACAAGTTACCTATGGCCAGTCGCCCATTACCGGCCCCCACTTCCCTAATCCTAAATCGTAAATTCTAAAGAAGAATAAATCGAAAATAATTATTTCTAATCGCTTTATTAATTCCTCAAAAATCATATTTCTAGCGGTAATTATTTCACCATTTTTCAGGCCTTTCACGTTGGGCCAGTTACCTAAGGTCAGTCGCCCATTACCGACACCCCCTTCCCTAACCTAAATCGTAAATTCTAAAGAATAAATCGGAAGTAATTATTTCTAATGCTTTTGTTAATTTCTCAAAAATCATATTTCTAGCGGTAATGTTTTCCCCATTTTTCACGCCTTTCACGTTGGGCTAGTCCACCTAAGGCCAGTCGCCCATTACCGGCACCCCCTTCCCTAACCTAAATCGTAAATTCTAAAGAAAAAATGCAATGTAATTATTTTTAATCGCTTTGGCGAGTCTACCTAGGCCAGTGGCCCATTACCGACACCACCTTCCCTAACCTAAACCCATAACCTGAACCTAAAGAGTACATCGAAAGTAATTATTTGTAATCGCCTTGTTAATTCCTCCGAAATTTTACGTCGTACAAGTCACCTAAGGCCAGTCGTCCATTACCGGCACTCAATTCCCTAACCTAAATTGTACATTCTAAAGAAAAAATCCAAAGAAATTATTTCTAATCGCTTTGTTAATTCATCACAATCATATTTCTAGCGGTATTTTTTTCCCCATTTTTCACGCCTTTCACGTTGGGCTAGTCCACCTAAGGCCAGTCGCCCATTACCGGCACCCCCTTCCCTAACCTAAAACCACAGCCTGAATTGTAAATTCTAAAGAATAAATCGAAAGTAATTATTTCTGAAATTCGATTCGCGACGAACGGAAACAACTAAGTCGTCGCCTGTTTGCGATTCATCGAGGCGCGCAACTTTAAAGCGGTTTCCGAAACCGCAACCTTCGGGATACCGCCCCCCTTTATAACCGGAACCGGAAACGTTTCTATTAAAAAGTTTTTCGTCGAGTGGGAGTGCGGATTTCGAGCCAGCGCATAATGTTCGATAAAACTTTATGAAAACACCTGTTTAGTTATCGATCTGCGTTGGGAGGGGGGTGGGGGGGGGAGTCGACGGGGACGCTACGTGGCGCCGGCTGGTCGGCCTCCGTCGCTATTGTGCGGCGCCCTTTTAAAAAATACACATCGACGGGACACGAGAATGCTGGAAAAACGAAACCGTATCGCCGTCTCATCGTTAGTTTATTATTCCCCCGTATATAAATATTCGATGCGTTCGCCGACGCCGTATACACGATTCGAAAACGTAACTGCCAAGTTGCCGGTTTAAACGATTCCGTGAAATTACAAGAACGGAACGTCCATCAATATTGAATGCCATCCGCCTCCCCCTGCCGATATATAACTACGCCGCGGGGGTGTTTTTAGGGTTATCGGGGAAATTTCGTTCGCGACGGTGACGTAGGGGAGGATTGTTTGTATCCTTAGTGCCGTTGGCAACGCGGCGTCGTGTAACTTGTGTAAATTATCGAAACAGTTGGTATTTTAGCTGAATGCCACGTCAACACTTTGATCCACACATTCCTGCAGCGTCTCACTTCAGGATTGCCCAGTTTATTACGAGAAATTCTTTCTGTCATGCGCAGTAAAACTAGTGTTCAGTCGATGGGGTTTTCAGTCAGTTATAATCATAATTAATGCTTATTCTATAGACAACGACAAATTTAAATTAAAACGCTTTTGTGCGTGATCGCATATCATAAGTTTACCCTTCCGCATATTGCAAAAAGCGAAGCTACCGAATATTTAAAGGAATCGCTATATAATTTATATAAAATCCAAATATTTTTTTGGAAATAATATTTATCGCACCCTTCTAAATAATTTTGTATCATTCGTCTCTAGGATTTTGTATAATTTTTTTTAAATTGCCTGTAGTACAATATCTTTAGTCAGTTTATCTCAGTCTTTAAAAGTTCACTAAAAAATAATTTTTAGTATGCAGTAGTTTAATCATTGGTTTTATTTATGGTTGTTACTTCATTGCTTATATTACAATGAGGTTTAAGTTTAAGTTATTGTAACATAAGAAAAGTATTTTTTAGTTTTAGATGAAGGCTTGAACAAATCCCAGATCTAGTATGTATTCTGGTGGATTAATAAAAGTATTATTATTATTATTACTATTCATCTTCTTTTTTTTTAAGTTAAATGCGGATTCCTGTGTAAGCGTTTTCCGTTTATTCGTCCTATAAGTGGACTCATTCCAGCTCGTTGAAGAGAGTGGAAGTCACTGATTCCCGTCCCATGGCGACCGTCGCCAAGCCAATGTTTCCTTCCTATTCCTGAGGCGTTGGAAATGGTATCGCTCTAGACGTATCGGAAATTTTCATCTTTTTGACGTGTGCGAACAATTCTCGATATTATTAATAATAATAATAAGTGTCCATGCAAAAATTACAGATTAACTTTACGAAATGTTACAGAATATGCTATCGCTTAGGTTACTAATACTGTGCAAGCTCCCTACCCTTAAAAATAAAGTTAGGGATGGTGTAAAAGTGCATTTTTTAAGTGACAATGGTTTTATAGTGTTTGTATTACAAGGCCGAGAGGTTTTTGGTACGTGAAAAGTCTTGGATTGACTTTTTGGTTAAGCTACAATGAGACCGTACACTAGTTTTTAAGAATGACTTAAAGGTTTGATGAAATAAATGAAGAAGAGGAAATAACTTGAAAATATCTTGTGTGGTACTAAAAGTGGTAATAATCTTCGGGAACCGCATCTCCGTAAATGCTCCCTCAATTTTCTTATCTCAAAAACTCCATCTTAATACATCGTATATAAACCACGTAAAGTCTATAAATCGTTTTAATTCGTAACAATCGTTTCTGTCGCAAACAATGCTCGAAAAATAGCAGTGCCACGCCCGAGACGCTCCCTGCAGGTACGTAACGGATGAGTAACGAGGCAACGTTGCAAAATGCTGCACGATCGCCGTCCATGTAAGGCGGAGCTTAAAAATATTATAAGTTCTCCTCGAACGGAACAAGTGCGATCTCTATTGTTACGCGATCTCGGCCGATTCCAATGTCGGACCTTGAAAGCTTCTGCATTTGGAACGCCCACTTCTTACGAATAACATCGCCTTATTCGCGTTAATTAGCTATATTATTATGTCGTAATTTCGTTCGTGATTTAATCGATATTATCGCAATCGTAATTGTTTATTATTATAGTCACTGCCCGGCTGGCGCGACTATTCGGCGACTTTACTCGCCCCGGAATTATAAGAGAGTAACCAGACGTTTATGTTTGTCCTTCTTCTTCTCATCGAAGATGCATGTCGAGTGTTTAAAAGTTCATTCCAGCCCATTCTCGGTTATTTTTCATTCAATTCTCCTGCTTGGACTTTGGTAGATAGTATTTGGCATTCGCGACAATATGACCAAAGTACGCCTTTCCTTAATTAGTCTTGATACCTTTCCTTTCAAAGGCTTCAATTTCCCTTATTGTGGTTTCTTTCAGCGGCCAGAGTTGTGTTAAATCTCTAGTGCAAAAGCGTTGCTTCTTTTTGAGACAAGTGTCACGGGCCTGGTCGATTCTGGCTTTATTATTTACATCATGATCCATGATACTTGAATTTAGCTATTTGTTGTTTCACTTGTTTATTTACTCTTATGTTCGTTTTCGATGATCCTTCTTGGAAACAATCACAACGCTTTTTTTGGTCTCTTCCGCAGATCAATTAATTTAGAATATTTGACGTTTACTCATAATAGATATCTGCATCTGCATCTCTGGCACCCATGCAGTTTTTAAAACCAATTTGTTCTTCCCCTATATCCTGTTCATATTTTCGATATAAGCGAGGTTCAATTATATTTAGAAATATTTTTTAAAAATTATGTTTAAAAGTAATCCAGTCAATCTTTTATTCATTTTTAAATTTTTTATATAAGAGAAAATTTCTTTAATTGTTTTTTTACCTACTAAAGCATAAAAGTCTTAAACGCGATTTATGTGTACCAAATTTCAGCTAATTATTTTTTAAAATTGTAGGAAGAAAATGAGAAAAACAGTAATGTATCTGGGTAACAAAGCAATTTCATATTTTCATTTCATTTCTTTTTCATCTCATTTCTTTCTTTCATTTCAAGCTGACGAAGATGTTTAATGTTTAATTTCAACCAAGAGAGTTGAAGATTTTTAAATTTAATTCTCAAAACTTCGGCCCCTTGCAAGATGCCTCTTGCAGCATTTTTTATCTAATATTTTAAACATCTCGGTAGCTAATTTTTCAGAGAAATTTGCACAGGCAGCAGAAATCCAGCTTTGAACCTTTTTCCGTCATTTAACTAATTGAAGAAGACTATAGTCTCCATATAAACCTAGCAATTGACAGTTTTTACTACTCTGGGGCGATTTTAGGCAGCGATCGTTGATATGTTGCGAAAATTTAATCCGAAGACTCTAACCGATGAATCTCGGATCGATAATAACGCACCAAAGCGAGGAACTAATTGGAAACCCCGAACATATGATTGGCCGACTCGCAACTTCAATGGTCGACGACAAACGAAATAGAAATTCTTGGCGCCGGAATTTCCTTTAAAACGCTGCCAAAGCTCTAATTACGCGATCAGTGTTTTGTGGTCTTTGCGCTTGCGAATTTTACCATTAAGTTTTTTTTTAAACCCTAACCCAAAGTCGTCTTTGTTATTTTCCGCGCCATCGCCCAGAGTTTCTTTTTGAAGGCTAGTTTCGCATTTTGAAAATATCTTGATTAAAATAAATGAAATATTGAACTGAAGTGGCGTTTACTTCATGAAAATCCATTTAACAAAATAAATAAGAACTAAAAGTTCAGATTTTCACGAAATTATATATTTTGACGTGACAATTGTTTCGACAACACCGTGTCTTTATCAAATGCAATATTTACAAACTACCTGCTACTATATATACCGAAAAACGACTGAATCAATAAAGGAGAGGTATTTAAATCAAATTTATCGTTAAGCAATACATTTGAATATCTCATTTTGTTAATTTCCATTGCTTCCAATAAATTTAATTTTCTACTTTTTGTGGCTGTATGTAAAATGTCAAAATTGTCGTCAAAAATGTGTTTCTCTGTGATTAAGTGTAATTAGAATGTAGACTATTGTTTTCAAATGCTCTTTTATGTAGATACCTGATTTCAGAGATTTTGGACATTTCGTTTTATTGTTTTTTACAAATTTTCCTATTGTGTTGTTAGTTCTGAAAGCTATTTTTAAACCACATTCTGACAAATGTTTTTAAACTTTTTAACTAAGTTCTCATAATTGTTCGTGTTCTGTATTAGGTTTCGGATAAATAGGGTTTACTATTGTCTGGATTTGTTTTTTATTTATAATTTTATCTATAATGGACGGATTGTAGCCGTTGTTCAGTGCAATTTGTTTAATGATACTAAGTTCTTTGTTGTAATTTTCTGTTGAGAGTGGCGTATTAAGAAGTCTGTGTATAAAAGAGTGAAATGCAGCCATTTTGTGTGTATAAGGGTGATTTGAGCTGTTATGTATGACTGTGTCTGGAGCTGTTACATAAGACCCGACTGGTCTAATGAGCATACCTTGTTTTATGTAATTTAACAAAAGAATATAATTTCGGCAGTTGTGGATTTTTATTTGTCTTCGTCACTAAATAGTGTGGAGTTAGTAATTACTTCCTTGACTTGTCTTTGATATAACTCGATATGATCGTGTTTGATACATTGGAAAAGTTCTGGTTCAAGAAAATTGTTGGTTTTTAAATAAAATAATTGGCACTGCAGTTATGTTAAACATACATAAAATTTAATACACGTGTATGGATTTCAGCGAAAAATACCGAACTTGCCATCTCACCACCATGAATTAACAAATCAAAAACTAAACAAAAATAAATATTGTAATCTTGAGAACTTGAAAGAGAAAAGAGTTTTTTTCAAAAATTTGATACTCTCTTCTGACTTGAACTGACAATAGTTCTTTGACATTTCAAATTTTTAGAATAATAGGAATTTCAGGAATAGAATGGAGGCACGTAGAGTCAGTAATAAAATTCGTAAATTTTCAAAAAATTATTTTGTTTTTCTTCTGCTCTGAGTGGTTAGATTTGGTTAGTCAATGACAGGAAGTGCTGTTTGATAATTGCTATACATGTTTTTTACAGTTTCCCCTTTTTTCTTTAAAAAACCTGATTTCATATTGCTGATTTCTTTAAAAATACATAATAGAGCATTACAGTGTTTTTCCCAAAATTTGGTATCATACCTCTTTTGATGTGCGAATTTCAGTTTAATTATTAATGACTAAGCCATGTTGTTGCAGCTAGATAGTAACAATATTAGAAACTATGACTCGCGATCCGCAAACAGATACGCCTGAAGCTCAAATCTTTAAGGGACCTTCAACTCCTCAATCTTACAAAACTTTCAAAACCAATCAGAAAGCTTGTATCTTTTAAGAAGCTAAATAGTACTAAAACGAGAAAAAAACAATTACCACTTTTACCTCGACATAACACGGCAGATAAAACTCCCCAATTGATAGACAAATTAGCAGTACAAATCTTCCGGATTCCTCCGATTTTTTGTCGTTCGTAATTCCTCTCTAATATTTATTTTTTGTGTGTCATTTTAGATGATTGCAGCTGTCTTTCCGTTCCAATGACATAAGCAAGAATATTATCTGCGTCTCTATACCACCAGAGAAATCAGAGAATGTTTATGTATGATATTTTCCAAATTGAAAGGCAAGAAAAGCCCAACTCCAAGGTCAGACAAAATGGTTCAAAGAAGATCGAAAACATCGATACAAGAAAAGTTTCACTGGAACAGAACTACAATTAAATTACAGAACAAATTAGATTTTTCCAATTACCATATACCCTCACATACTACTTTATAAACCTTTTCACCAAAAACCTATCAAAAATAATTAAATATTATAAAACCAATAGCTTTTAACAATGGTTACGACTCCTCTTTGATAGATAAAATTATAACAAAAAAAGCATTTTGAAATAACTCTACCTATCCTCTATTAAACACCGAATCCGAAATTTATATAACAATAAAATACATAGGAGAATCTAGCAAGAAAATTTCGGAAAATCTATCTAAATTCGGTCTTAATATTGCTTTTAAAACTGAAAACACCATAGGAAATTTTTTAATAAACAATAAAACAAAATTACGAAACACTCAAAAATCCAGAGTCAACAAGTTGAAATGTCCCAAAACTTATATCGGACAGATAGGTAGAACATTTGAGAAACACGTTAACTTTTATGTTCGTTAAATATATTCGTATATAGCTGTCGGAATACTGTCCTGTGTTGTATGTCCTGTGTGTTTTGATGTCATAAATCATTAAAAACTGTGAAAATCTGAACATATTATGTTCTAATTTAATTCTAATTAAATAAATGATAATAATGATAACAAAGAAAAATAGAGGTAATTTCATTCTACGATAATGGACAAGGAGTTTTTGCTGTCTCAAACGTAAATCGACGATCCAAATAACCCGAACGCAAGTTATAACAAAAATCCGGCAATTTTAACGAGAAACGCGTACCGCTATAACGCGAAATTGAAAACGATTTTTGCTTTCGGCGCGGAAAACAAAAGCCGATAACGGAAATTGCGTCATTGTTCGCATTGTTGTCGGCCTATTCGAAAAAATTCTATTCAGGACGACGGAGGAGCAGCGTCGGACAAATTTGCGTGAAAAAACGCTATTTAGGATCGAGCGACAACCTTACGGAGGAAAACTCTTAATTCCCGGTTCCTGTTTTATCTCCTTTATTCCGGGCGACGAATACTTTCGTAATTGCGAGAGTGTTTAATTCCTACCCGGCCATTTATTGCGCGATTTTTTATTTACCCCAAGCAATTAGCGAGTTTAGAGGGTTACCTAGTTCCGTCTCTATGGTAATATTTTTACGGTAATGTATGGAGTTAATTTGATTCAAAAAGATCTGTCTTTTGCGTTTTCAATAACTTCCTCTGTCTTTTCCGTTTTTAATAATTTGCTCCTTATTTTGCGTATTTAATAATTTCCTCTGTCTTTTGCGTTTTTAATAATTTTCTCTTTATTTTGCGTTTTTAATCATTCCCTCTCTCTTTTGCGTTTTTAATAACTTCCTCTGTCTTTTGCGTTGTTAATAATTTCCTCTGTCTTTTGCGTTTTTAATAATTTCCTCTGTCATTTGCGTTTTTAATAATTTCTTCCGTCTTTTGCGTTTTTAATAATGTCCTCTGTCTTTTGCGTTTTTAAATAATTTCCTCTATCTTTTGCGATTTTAATAATTTCCTCTGTCTTTTGGGTTTTTAATAATTTCCTCTGTCTTTTGCGTTTTTAATAGATTTCTCTGTTTTTTGCATTGTTAATCATTTCCTCTGTCTTTTGCGTTGTTAATAATTTCCTCTGTCTTTTGCGTTCTTAATAATTTCCTGTGTCTTTTGCGTTTTTATTAATTTCCTCTGTCTTTTGCGCTTTTAATAATTTCCTCTGTCTTTTGCGTTTTTAATAATTTCCTCCATCTTTTGCGTTTTTAATAATTTCCTCTATATTTTGCGTTTTTAATAATTTCCTTGGTTTTTTGCGATTTTAATAATTTCCTCTGTCTTTTGCGTTTTTAATAATTTCCTCTATATTTTGCGTTTTTAATAATTTCCTTTGTCTTTTGCGTTTTTAATAATTTGCTACTTATTTTGCGTTTTTAATAACTTCCTCTGTCTTTTGCGTTTTCAATAATTTCCTCTGTCTTTTGCGCTTTTAATAATTTCCTCTGTCTTTTGCGTTTTTAATAATTTGCTCCTTATTTGGCATTTTTAATTGTTTCCTCTGTCTTTTGCGTTTTTAATAATTTCCTCTGTCTTTTGCGTTTTTAATAACTTCCTCTGTCTTTTGCGTTTTTAATAATTTCCTCTGTCTTTTGCGTTTTTATTAATTTCCTCTATCTTTTGCGTTTTTAATAATTTCCTCTGTCTTTTGGGTTTTTAATAATTTCCTCTGTCCTTTGCATTTTTAATAATTTCCTCTGTCCTTTGCGTTTTTAATAATTTCTTCTGTCGTTTGCGTTTATAATAATTTCCTCTGTCTTTTGCGTTTTTAATAATTTCCTTTGTCTTTTGCGTTTTTAATAACTTCCTCTGTCTTTTACGTTGTTAACAATTTCCTCTGTCTTTTGCGTTTTTAATAATTTCCTGTCTTTTGCGTTTTTATTAATTTCCTCTGTCTTTTGCGTTTTCAATAATTTCCTCTGTCTTTTGTGTTTTCAATAATTTCCTCTGTCTTTTGCGTTTTTAATAATTTCTTCTGTCTTTTGCGTTTTTAATAATTTGCTCCTTATTTTGCGTTTTTATTAATTTCCTCTGTCTTTTGCGTTTTCAATAATTTCCTCTGTCTTTTGTGTTTTCAATAATTTCCTCTGTCTTTTGCGTTTTTAATAATTTCTTCTGTCTTTTGCGTTTTTAATAATTTGCTCCTTATTTTGCGTTTTTAATTGTTTCCTCTGTCTTTGGCGTTTTTAATAATTTCTTCTGTCTTTTGCGTTTTTAATAATTTCCTCTGTCTTTTGCGTTTTTAATAATTTCCTCTGTCTTTTGCGTTATTAATAATTTCCTCCATCTTTTGCGTTTTTAATAATTTCCTCTATATTTTGCGTTTTTAATAATTTCCTTGGTCTTTTGCGTTTTTAATAATTTCCTGTCTTTTGCGTTTTTAATAATTTCCTCTATATTTTGCGTTTTTAATAATTTCCTTTGTCTTTTGCGTTTTTAATAATTTCCTCTGTCTTTTGCGTTTTTAATAATTTCCTCTATATTTTGCGTTTTTAGTAATTTTTTGTCTTTTGCGTTTTTAATAATTTCCTTTGTCTTTTGCGTTTTTAATAACTTCCTCTGTCTTTTGCGTTTTTAATAATTTCCTCTGTCTTTTGCGTTTTTAATAATTTGCGCCTTATTTTGCGTTTTTAATAATTTCCTCTGTCCTTTGTGTTTTTAATCATTTCCTCTGTCTTTTGCGCTTTTAATAATTCCCTCTGTCTTTTGCGTTTTAAATAATTTCCTTTGTCTTTTGCGTTTTTAATAACTTCCTCTGTGTTTTGCGTTTTCAATAATTTCCTCTGTCTTTTGCGTTTTCAATAATTCCCTCTGTCCTTTGCGTTTTTAATAATTCCTCTGTCTTTTGCGTTTTTAATAATTTCCTCTGTCTTTTGCGTTTTTAATAAATTCCTCTGTCTTTTGCGTTTTTAATAATTTCCTCTGTCTTTTGCGTTTTTAATAATTTCCTCCATCTTTTGCGTTTTTAATAATTTCCTCTATATTTTCCGTTTTTAATAATTTCCTTTGTCTTTTGCGTTTTTAATAATTTCCTCTGTCTTTTGCGTTTTTAATAATTTCCTCTATATTTGGCGTTTTTAATAATTTCCTTTGTCTTTTGCGTTTTTAATAATTTCCTCTGTCTTTTGCGTTGTTAATAATTTCCTCTGTCTTTTGCGTTTTTAATAATTTCCTCTGTCTTTTGCGTTTTTAATCATTTCCTCTGTCCTTTGCGCTTTTAATCATTTCCTCTGTCTTTTGCGTTTTTAATAATTTCCTCTGTCTTTTGCGTTTTTAATAATTTCCTTTGTCTTTTGCGTTTTTAATAACTTCCTCTGTCTTTTGCGTTGTTAATAATTTCCTCTGTCTTTTGCGTTTTTAATAATTTCCTCTGTCTTTTGCGTTTTTAATAATTTCCTCTGTCTTCTGCGTTTTTAATAATTTTCTTTGTCTGTTGCGTTTTTAATAACTTCCTCTGCCTTTTGCGTTTTTAATAATTTCCTCTGTCTTTTGCGTTTTTAATAATTCCCTCTGTCTTTTGCGTTGTTAATAATTTGCTCTGTCTTTTGCGTTTTCAATAATTTCCTCTGTCTTTTGCGCTTTCAATAATTTCCTCTGTCTTTTGCGTTTTTAATAATTTCCTCTGTCTTTTGCGTTTTTAATAATTTCCTTTGTCTTTTGCGTTTTTAATAACTTCCTCTGTCTTTTGCGTTGTTAATAATTTCCTCTGTCTTTTGCGTTTTTAATAATTTCCTCTATATTTTGCGTTTTTAATAATTTCCTTTGTCTTTTGCGTTTTTAATAATTTCCTCTGTCTTTTGCGTTTTTAATAATTTCCTCTATATTTGGCGTTTTTAATAATTTCCTTTGTCTTTTGCGGTTTTAATAATTTTCTCTGTCTTTTGCGTTGTTAATAATTTCCTCTGTCTTTTGCGTTTTTAATAATTTCCTCTATATTTTGCGTTTTTAATAATTTCCTTTGTCTTTTGCGTTTTTAATAATTTCCTCTGTCTTTTGCGTTTTTAATAATTTTCTGTATATTTGGCGTTTTTAATAATTTCCTTTGTCTTTTGCGTTTTTAATAATTTCCTCTGTCTTTTGCGTTGTTAATAATTTCCTCTGTCTTTTGCGTTGTTAATAATTTCCCCTGTCTTTTGCGTATTTAATAATTTCCTCTGTCTTTTGCGTTTTTAATTATTTCCTCTGTCCTTTGCGTTTTTAATCATTTCCTCTGTCTTTTGCGTTTTTAATAATTTCCTCTGTCCTTTGCGCTTTTAATCATTTCCTCTGTTTTTTGCGTTTTTAGTAATTTCCTCTGTCTTTTGCGTTTTTAATAATTTTCTTTGTCTGTTGCGTTTTTAATAACTTCCTCTGTCTTTTGCGTTGTTAATAATTTCCTCTGTCTTTTGCGTTTTTAATAATTTCCTCTGTCTTTTGCGTTTTTATTAATTTCCTCTATCTTTTGCGTTTTTAATAATTTCCTCTGTCTTTTGCGTTTTTAATCATTTCCTCTGTCTTTTGCGCTTTTAATAATTCCCTCTGTCTTTTGCGTTTTTAATAATTTTCTTTGTCTTTTGCGTTTTTAATAACTTCCTCTGTGTTTTGCGTTTTCAATAATTTCCTCTGTCTTTTGCGTTTTCAATAATTCCCTCTGTCCTTTGCGTTTTTAATAATTCCCTTTGTCTTTTGCGTTTTTAATAATTTCCTCTGTCTTTTGCGTTTTTAATAATTTCCTCTGTCTTTTGCGTTTTCAATAATTTCCTCTGTCTTTTGCGTTTTTAATAATTTCCTCCATCTTTTGCGTTTTTAATAATTTCCTCTATATTTTCCGTTTTTAATAATTTCCTCTGTCTTTTGCGTTGTTAATAATTTCCCCTGTCTTTTGCGTATTTAATAATTTCCTCTGTCTTTTGCGTTTTTAATAATTTCCTCTGTCCTTTGCGTTTTTAATCATTTCCTCTGTCTTTTGCGTTTTTAATAATTTCCTCTGTCCTTTGCGCTTTTAATCATTTCCTCTGTTTTTTGCGTTTTTAGTAATTTCCTCTGTCTTTTGCGTTTTTAATAATTTTCTTTGTCTGTTGCGTTTTTAATAACTTCCTCTGTCTTTTGCGTTGTTAATAATTTCCCCTGTCTTTTGCGTATTTAATAATTTCCTCTGTCTTTTGCGTTTTTAATAATTTCCTCTGTCCTTTGCGTTTTTAATCATTTCCTCTGTCTTATGCGTTTTTAATAATTTCCTCTGTCCTTTGCGCTTTTAATCATTTCCTCTGTCTTTTGCGTTTTTAGTAACTTCCTCTGTCTTTGGCGTTTTTAATAATTTCTTCTGTCTTTTGCGTTTTTAATAATTTCCTCTATCTTTTGCGTTTTTAATAATTTCCTCTGTCTTTTGCGTTTTTAATAATTTCGTCTGTCTTTTGCGTTTTTAATAATTTGCTACTTATTTTGCGTTTTTAATAACTTCCTCTGTCTTTTGCGTTTTCAATAATTTCCTCTGTCTTTTGCGCTTTTAATAATTTCCTCTGTCTTTTGCGTTTTTAATAATTTGCTCCTTATTAGGCATTTTTAATAATTTCCTCTGTCTTTTGCGTATTTAATAATTTCCTCTCTCTTTTGCGTTTTTAATAATTTCCTCTGTCCTTTGCGTTTTTAATCATTTCTTCTGTCTTTTGCGTTTTTAATAATTTCCTCTGTCCTTTGCGCTTTTAATCATTTCCTCTGTCTTTTGCGTTTTTAGTAATTTCCTCTGTCTTTTGCGTTTTTAATAATTTGTTCCTTATTTTGCGTTTTTAATTGTTTCCTCTGTCTTTGGCGTTTTTAATAATTTGCTCCTTATTTTGCGTTTTTAATTGTTTCCTCTGTCTTTGGCGTTTTTAATAATTTCTTCTGAGTTTTGCTTTTTTAATAATTTCTTTTGTCTTTTGCGTTTTTAATAACTTCCTCTGTCTTTTGCGTTGTTAATAATTTCCTCTGTCTTTTGCGTTTTTAATAATTTCCTTTGTCTTTTGCGTTTTTAATAACTTCCTCTGTCTCTCGCATTGTTAATAATTTCCTCTGTCTTTTGCGTTTTTAATAGTTTCCTCTGCCTTTTGCGTTGTTAATAATTTCCTCTGTCTTTTCGCTATTAATAATTTCCTGTCTTTTGCGTTTTCAATAATTTCCTCTGTCCTTTGCGTTTTTAATCATTTCCTCTGTCTTTTGCGTTTTTAATAATTTCCTCTGTCTTTTGCGTTTTTAATAATTTCCTCTGTCTTTTGCGTTTTTAATAATTTGCTCCTTATTTTGCGTTTTTAATAATTTGCTCCTTATTTTGCGTTTTTAATTGTTTCTTCTGTCTTTGGCGTTTTTAATAATTTGCTCCTTATTTTGCGTTTTTAATTGTTTCCTCTGTCTTTGGCGTTTTTTAATAATTTCTTCTGTCTTTTGCGTTTTTAATAATTGTTAATAATTTCCTCTGTCTTTTCGCTATTAATAATTTCCTGTCTTTTGCGTTTTCAATAATTTCCTCTGTCCTTTGCGTTTTTAATCATTTCCTTTGTCTTTTGCGTTTTTAATAACTTCCTCTGTCTGTTGCGTTGTTAATAATTTCCTCTGTCTTTTGCGTTTTTAATAATTTGCTCCTTATTTTGCGTTTTTAATTGTTTCTTCCGTCTTTGGCGTTTTTAATAATTTGCTCCTTATTTTGCGTTTTTAATAGTTTCCTCTGTCTTTTGCGTTGTTAATAATTTCCTCTGTCTTTTCGCTTTTAATAATTTCCTGTCTTTTGCGTTTTCAATAATTTCCTCTGTCTTTTGCGTTTTTAATAACTTCCTCTGTCTTTTGCGTTTTTAATAATTTGCTCCTTATTTTGCATTTTTAATAATTTCCTCTGTCTTAGATTCTACATTGCAATGGCGTTTTCGGAGAACGCTATAAGAGCATTGTTACGTTTAAATTGTGAAAACACGTAACTTAAGGTTGACTTAATTGTACATTATCATAAAGCTATGTTGACACTCGTTGATAACATAATTAAAGTAATGATCTGCTCTTAGTGGTAAATTAACATTTTAAAATTTCTTATGAAAAAAAACACATACCTGTGTGGCATATATGATCTGGTTGGAAATTTTCCAAAAAAAAAAAAATATCGGTATAATAGATCAGGAATTTTGATGAGTTTTGTTCCTGGAAATGTTGGAATTCTCCTTCTAAAATTCAGAGCCGGTCTCAGATCGGAATAATGGGTGAAAATAACGATGTAGTTTTTAATGTTACAAAAAAAAAATATCGGTATAATAAATTGGGACTTTTGATGAGTTTTGTTCCTGAGAATGTCCGAATTTTTCTTCTAAAAGACAGAGCGAGATCCAGATCGGACTATTGGGTGACAACAGATTCCAGGTAACAATAATATTATACATTATACACATAAATGTTAAATACGAAGTTAAACAATAATGATGTAGTTTGTAATTTTACAATGAAAAATATCGGTATGATAAATCAGGACTTTTGATGAGTTTTGTTCCTGATAATATCGGAATTTTCCTTCTAAAAGACACACCCGGACCCAGATCGGAATACTGGGTGAAGACAGAATCTAGGTAACAATAATCTTATACACTATACACATAAATGTTAAATACGAAGTTAAACGATATTAATTTAGAATTAAAAAAAAACAGAAAATGATCGACAAAACAGGAGAGATCCTGATGCAGGGGAAGAAAATAATCAGAATCAAAATATTTCAATTTTTCCACTCAATTGTGCAGTTCTATGTATCTGTATTTCTTGGGAGTTTCAAATCGCAACACCAATAATTAATAGAGTGATATTAAAGCCTTATTGTGAATGATCTCTGTCCCGCAATAAAATTGTACCGATGTACCCTGAAGCTTTTCAGATACAATTTTACGTTAATGGGCTAATAGAGTTTCTGAAACTATAGAGAAAATGAGATTAATTTTGGTTCCCGGTATAGTGTGTCACAAAGTATATAATTTTGTCTTCTGACGAACCCTCTCCCAAAAAGTAATTGAGACCTTCGCACCTATTGTCACTGAAACAAGACAGGAACAATAATGTCAACATCTCCGATAAACGATATTGGTAATAGTGATTTATAAAAAAAAAATAGGGATTTCCAATCTCACCGCCTGGACAATAGCGAACAAGATATGATATGAAACCCACATTGTTCCTGCTTTAGATAAACTGTAAAAGAAGCGAGATTAAAAGCAGAAAAAAATATAATTAATAGTATTGCCACCCTCGATAGTATACATCCTAAAACAGTTGTATAATTTAACTAGATGAACTTTGGAAACTGACACTGTCAGACGAATCGCCTTCAAATAAAGGAAAACGCTGGATCAGGAGTTCGTCGCTGATGCTCAATCCTACAATATGGATACTTTGATCCTTTGATACGAAGACGTAAATTAATAGCCAGTAAAAATGAGGACAGTACAGATAGATTTTGGTTAAAATGTCATTGATTTGTGGAATTGCCCTAAGAAGATATTCTTTATAAATTAACCAAGTCTCTCGTGCTGTCTTGTCCGCAATTACAGAAGTTACCTGCCAACGGGAATGAAACTCGTGTCCGGTAGGCATTAAAGGACAGAATTTTAGGGACGGGGTCTCAATGGTTTTGGTAATAATATTTTTTTTTTGTTTATTTTGATGGGTTTGATCTTATTACACTAAGAAAAAACAATGATATTAAATAGATACAATAAATTCATAACTAGGAATATTTATACATAGTTACAGTTTTATTCTAAATGTCTAAATCTAATTCTGTTTCACTAACAGAGCAGTCATTCAGTTTAATTATAATAGGATTTATGTTGTAGTGAATTGTTGCAGCTCCCAACTTATAACACTGGGAAGTAATATTTTCTGTTCTCACCTTCGATTTCACTTGGTATCACAAATGTTCTATGGGGTTAAACATGCCGCGCCTGTTTATACATATTTATATTGGTTTCATCTTCTTCTACCTTCTATGAATTTGCGACGTTGCCAAGTTACCTGACTTTTCCCCAAAGTATTTACATCTATTAAGCCGTGTGTCGAATATGTCACAAGGTCGTGTTGGGTTCGAAATAAAGACAATGTATCGTCGAGCTACTTAACCCGTCGAAATCCCCCGCTACTCGGGTGCCGAACATCCGAAAAAGATCCCCGGTAGCTGATTTAATTCCGAATACGTGCCGGAGAGCAGATCAAAGCCCTTTTTAAAAACAAAAACCGGTAAAAGCAAACGCTTGTCAAGTGGTTATGGAAGCCGGTTAAAAGGACGTTCAGTTTTTCCCGGAAAAATAAAAATAATAGGAAATTTGCTTAAAACGGGGAACGGGAAACGGCGACGAGCATAACATGTATTACATTTTAACCCTCTGCTCGGACGGAGGCGGCGAACTCGGGGGGCATTATTTGCCGCCCCGGGTAATATTCAACCGGTGGAAGAACGAAGTTTGGGGCGGCACTCGGAGGTGGCAAATTACCAACTATGAGTAACAACCGGGCGGATATGTGTGTATGTGTGTGTCTACCGCAAAGCTGGAAATTTAATTTTCGGTCTGTTTAACTCGGCAACTTTCTTAGTTTCTTTTTTTTTATTTTGAGGCAGGCGGGAACGAAGCTTGGCTCAATAAAGCCATATTTTGTTAAAAAAAACACCATACTCTCAAAAAAATTCTTATGTCAAATTGGTTAGTTCGGTTTAGTTTAAATTGGTTAAAGCTGAACAAAAATTTCTAATGACCATTCTGTTTAAATTTTGCTTTTACCAATGTGCATAAATCCTTGCGAAAAAACCCAAAAGACATTATAGGAAAACAAATAACTTAATTAATGAAGCAAAGTAATATACACAAATAAATAAATAAATAAATATTATGCAACAAGTGCGGCAAACGGCATTTGACTCACGAGTATATTTGACACGAGCGGAGCACAGCGGAGCGAGTATTTAATAAACGAATGACTTAAAAAGTTTACCGAACGTGTTGCATACTATACTTTTTCCGCGACCGTTAGTTTTTGGGGACATTTGCGCCAAACAACACGAATACATTCACTGACACCGCTGCCAGAATTGACAAACGTCAAATTCAAGACATGGGAAATATCTCCGATGGTAAAATCCCGGTAAAATCCCGCAAATGTCCGAAGTGACTCGGATTCATGAGAAACGAAACTGACGTGGTTAAGTGACGCTTCCAGCACGCTAGATCGGTGTGTAATTAGGTATTTTACAGACGGGAGTAGAAAAAGGAAATATCCAGACTGTTTAGTTTTCATTTTATTATTTTTTCGGGTTTTTATGAATTTATATATATAAACCTATAACTTATGTAGAGTGCAGCACCAAGAAGTTATTTTTCTTCCTTTCTTCGCGGTATTAAAGTCTTGAGCTTGATCACGAAATTTCCTCACCACCCGAGGAACAAAGGACGCAACACGGGCCGGCCCCTCCGGAAGGAAGATCAAAAGCGATGTAGGGTCAGTTAAGTAATCAAAAATCTTTTGATCCTGTCTTGAGCAAGTTTTGCGACTTCTTGCTGTGCCAGCTGCGGCCAAAGTCCGCTTCCGCGCGGACAAAACACAAACTGTCGCATTAGAAAAGGCAACCATAATTAATGACCATGTAATACTAAATAAAATACGGACTTAAATCGAATGTCCGATATCTAACCAAATTCAAAACCAAAGTTGAACATAAGTTTCATTAAAAACCAGTGTCAGATTAATAATTTCCCAATTGTAATTTTCAAATTTTGAAAGACGTTTTCCATGTAAATTTAAACGACGAAGCCGAATAGGTGAATCTGTGGCATCTGTCAAATGTCCAAGATATGCTCCCTGAACAAATCCTGTTTTTTCAATTAAAAACATTGAGATTGTGAACACTTTGGTATATAAGAACCATTTTAAGTGTCTCACTGGAAACACAACCTTCTCTATTTGCTATTTTCGACTTTTAAAAGACTTTCCATGTGAATTTGGGTGAGGATGACGAATCGGTGATTCAAAACAGTGAATTTTTTTTCTCTCACCACGCAGACGTTTCCATTCCAAAAATATATAAGGTTTTACGTTTTGAAAAACCAACTCCAACTAACCAAAACCTATATATTTAATCTATATGCTAAGAAGAAATATATTGGACCACTAACGTATGCGGTAGTATAATAAGCTATATACAAATTGTATTGCTTAGGAAAATATTTCGCTGGAAATTACCGGTTCCAAATCCAACACACCACAAATTGCTGTGACAGATGTCATTTAAAAAGAAACTTGAATTAGCAATTACCTAATTAATAATTCTTACAACAACTCAGCCCACTTCGGGGCAACTGCAGCAATATACTTGCAACTGTCCGACAATTCAGCCTTCCAGCTGCAAGGAAGGCGATTTGCGGGTGCCTTTACATCAAAAATATTAAATTCACTCTTCATTTCATTTGAATTTGTTAGTATTAAAGAAACAATTTGAAGTCTGTTTAGTTATTCTGTAATAAGGCGTTGGGGCGCTTCTTCTGCGCCATGGATCATGATAGCAAAGTAGAGCTCTGGCATTTCGATCACAATTTGCTCCTATTTTCTATTAGAAAAAATATTATTAAAATAAAATGTTTCTATCAGTTCTCATTTTTCTAAAATTACTAAAAAAATAATATTAAATAATCAAATACGCTATACGACGACTACAAAGAAAATATTCGAGATAATTAAAACGGTAACTACAATAGTTACTAACACGTTGCTTTCTAACTAACTGAACTAAACAAAACTAACCATTTCGAACTTTCCTTGATAAATCCTGCGATTGAATTGGATTAAAAGCGTCATATCTTGACAATTTGGGACAGCTTATATTTAACCAACTCTATCACAGTAAACAACAAATTAAATTAATATTTTTGAAGTAAGTTACTGTTCCTTTCAGCAAATATGGTTTGATTTTTTTTTTAAACTATTGTAGGCAAGATGATTTAGAGTATTTAGATTGAAAGTGTTCCATAACCTTATATTTTTTAATTCAGAATGCCAAGATCTGTCCAGGAAGCTGAGAATAAACCAAATTGGTTTCGTATCTTTGACATTTCGCTGATATCATCATTCTTAATCAGCCATTTGGCTTCCGCAAACAAAATTTAGATTGAAACATATTTTAAATTTTCAAAACAGAAAATAGCGAAGATTTTAGTTCAAGTGAGACACTGTACAATAATTTCGATGAAATACTAATTAAGACCTAAAAAAAAAGGAAAATAGGAAAAATCAAAAAAGTGTAAGATTTATGGTGACCATAACTGACTATAAAGACATAATAGGTAACCGAAACTAATCTTCAAATTTTTGGAAGGTCACTTTATACCATTTAATAGTGACTGTACATCGTTTCGGTATTTCAACTGAAGTGACAAATACGAGGACGTCCTAATCGTGTAGCAGGGTGTAGAAAGTCATTTGATAGAGGCCAATGAGATACAGGATGTCGATGACGAATACCACAGATAAATCTTAAACAAGATTTTTGACGCGCTGAATTCTGTTCAAGTCGACCTTATCCAGACATGGAACGCAGACTAATTCAGTAAATTTCAAATAACTGAGCACTAGACAATTTGTTAGTAATATTTTTTAAGTTTTCGACAGAAGATGTCCGTCCATGGGGAATTTTATTTGCTTAGGCATTGAATGCATTTGTTAACGGAAGGCTTAAACTGTGAAGTTGGACCAAAAAATAAACGTAAGTCGTAACTTATATTATGGTGTATATGGAATATTGTTACCCCCAATTTCAATATTTATATCTTTACTTAGGTTGAATTGTCCAAACATTAAATAAATGAATTTAGACGATTTAATTAATAGGTTATGTTTTTACATTTTATTACATATTATTACGTTTACTGTCATTTCATTAACGTTGTGTTGCAAACTATTCGCCCAAGCCTTTTCAGTATTCTATCTAGTCAATATAGCTCCTCGTCAGTCAACCATGTTAAGTACGTTATTTATTTCTGTATTTATTTATTGTATGTATTTATTTATTAATTTGTCAAGCCCATTTAAAAATTTCAGTAGAGTTAATAAGAAAAAAAAAACAACAACGCTCTTCATGTATAATTAACGAACGAAACGAACCCCGAGTTTCGTTCAGTTGTTTTCGCGGGAAATTCGGAAAACTAAATTTTACCGTTAAACACCGCCTGCCCGGGGTAGCGGTTTTGGGCATGCAGCGGAACACGTACGGGGGGTTGGAGGGGACAACCGATGCCGTAAAGCCCTACATAGAACGCCATAAAATTGAAGCGGTCAACGTGGACCACAACCCCTTTACGCGAACGTACCAATTATCCGTGTCGCCATAAAACAACGCGGTTTGTCTATCACTGTATACAGGGTCAGTCGCGTAAACCCTTAATTATATTTTTATAATGTTTTGCCTCGCGTTTCAAGATATTTCCGGTTGGTTTAACCGTAAACCGAATTGTAGAATGGGAAGGCACTGCACATTCTGTTGCCCTTTTACATTACAGCATATGTATATTACCCATTCTGTTTCTCCCTGTAGCTAAGTAGCTAATATTACGCCTCTTCCTAAAATTGACAACCCACAGTCATTTAGTGATTTAACAACCATTTGGATTCTGCCAATAGTATCCTGAACATGATCTAAAAACTCAAATCTTGAATTATTTTGAAAAAGAGAAGCGAATTAACAAAACACAGGCCGGTTTTAGCACCGGGATAGACACAATATTCTGTTCGCTATTTTTAAATATCTGGGTTTTGTGGAAGCATCCGTTCAAAAACCAAGACATTTAAGAGGGAGAAAGCAAAATGTGGTCTTGCATCGAGTATGCTTACCTAGACATAATTTTCGATTTAAGCTGCTGCTAATATTATCACAACAAAAATTCTTGGATTTCGTCGTATTTTAAACAACTCTCGCTAACAATTTGAAAGCCAAAATATCAACAGTGACTTTCAACGAATTGAAAGAAGTTCCAAAGATCAGATTCTTCTTAAACCCCCGAAAATATAAGGTAATGTTTATCGGCCGTTCGGTGGATATTCAGCGTCTTGCTTCTGAAGTATTCATAGCAACAGGCAATAGTATTTTACTATTAAAGAACGATGCAAAAAATTTGATGTTACTGTCAGACACAAAACTTCGTTTATACACACCGTATCCGTCATGGAAGATTCGTCAACCACAAGCTGAAGGATGCGAGTTGGACCAATTTGATTCACCGCTGCTGTCTCTATTTCAAAATTATTAATTACCCCGGATACCTTTAAGAAAAAATTACTTTTAGGAGTCATTACCCCTCGTCTCCGGATTGGTATAAGTCTTCTGAACACAAAAATGATGTTACAAAGCCATACAGCTGACTTACGTCGACGGCCCAGTTCAAATTGGGATCGATGGCCATATCCAGCAGTTGATGATCATGGTTTGGGTTCTTGTTAAATTCAAAAGAAGTCTGTTAGCTGTGAACCACTCTCGACCTTCCACCAGGTTTGTTTCCTAGGAAGTTTTTTCAACTTCACTAAAATTTTACAATGTGAAGCCCTAGAAAACAAAATAATAACATATTCACGGTGTTCTGAAAGTTTAAATAGACTCCTAGGAAATATGAAGAAAATCTAGCGAAAACTCTCTATAGCGAAACTCCCGTATAACGAATTTCTCACTCCCTATACCGAAAGAAAAAAGGGCACATCAGGCAACAATGTAAGGAATGTAGGCCGACTGGTAATAAATAAAGTGTCTTACCTTCTCAGAATTCCTTACAATAATAATCTAATTACCGAGAACCTGGTCGTCCTAAGTGTTTTCCTCGTAATAAGCGATTATGTTAATACCTTTATCGGTATGTATAAAAGCACACCATTGTTTCAATCAGTTCTAATTTGACTCAGTGAATACGGCGAGCATGGCGAGTAAACGAAGAATTTTATCTCTAGATGATAAAGTTGCTTTAATTCCGGATGACCTCGCAAAATTAAAGGGGAGAAAAATATTACTTCTCTTAGATGACTGCCCTGCACTTCCCCATATTCCAAATCTACGGAATAATGAATTGCCGATAGACCAAAGCGTAATAAAAAGTCATAAGAGTCAACAGGATATATCGAGTCCGAAGGCAAATTTTCCATTAATATGGTAGATGCAGTCAACTTTATTGGTAAAGCTTGGAAAGAGGTGACACCAGAAGCAATTCAATACTCCTATCGTTATTTAGGACTTATTACCGACACAGAATGCGAACAGGACTTGGAGGATGATCTAGTGGCGAGTGGATAAAGCAGTTTCAAACAACAATTACGTTTACAAGTGAGGAGTTGCAAGATTTTATGGCGATAGATCAGGAGTTGCCTACAACAGCAGACTTGACAGAGGAAGCGATATTACAACAAGCAAGAAAGGGTGCGAGCACCAAGAGGAAGAAGAAGATGAAGAAGTTGATCTGGGATCACCACAAGCCCTATATATTACAACAAGCAAGAAAGGGTGCGAGCACCAAGAGGAAGAAGAAGATGAAGAAGTTGATCTGGGATCACCACAAGCCCTATATTCAGTTGAGCTGCTAGAGAATTTGTTTATGTATCATGGGGAAGATGTCCCTCTCGAAAAAATGGTGAAAATACAAGCCAAAGTACGAACAAATAAAAAGAAAATGCAATTATTTGAAACATTAAATGTACACACATATGCGTATTGTTATATTTCGCTATATAGAGTTTCGACTGTATATAAAGTTTCACTCTAATAGTTATATTAAACTTATCATTAGATTTTGTAGGTTAGGATTTTCCATTTCACCTACAAAACCTTCGGTTAGCTTGGCAACACGTCGACGAGCACAAAACGGTTCGCGAGCGAGTAGCGTGGTTGATCATTTAAAACCCCAAAAATGGCATCTACTCGTTAAAATCGAACGCCAACGAAAAAGCTTTTTCCCATTCCTTAATTCGATTTTTCGAGAAATTCGGGTTATATATATATATATATATATATATATATATATATATATATATATATATATATATATATATATATATACGCGAGGAAGCTGTAACGAACGTAATCGATTTATATGGAACGGATGGGCGAAAAAGAGAGAGAAAGGGAGACGGGAGTAAATTGGATTCGTTGGAAATTCGACACCGTTCGCAAAGACGATTATTCGGGGGAGGGGGTGCAATCGCTCGGAACCACCCTGAGCGTTGGTGGCGTTTAACGCAAAGTCAACAGAGTTAGGTCGAATAGCAAATAACATTTTCGCTGACCGCAGACGGTATTATTTCCTAGGGGGGTGGGGGACGTTACGTTTTGTGCCATAACTACCTAATCCGGAATTTTAAATCAAATCGAAACTGAAACACACAGGGTGCGGCCAAATTGGTTTTTTAACAAGACATCAAAATATTAAAAAATAAAATAGAAATTAATATGCAGTGGCAAAACTAAAAGAAATGGTTCGAGACGAAATTAATTATTGCAGAAAATGGGGGATATATAAAAAACAAATTGTAAAATGTCAATATTATAAGGCTTTTTTGATAAATTGATAAAGCTCAAGTATTCAGTGTATATATTCTTTTTGCAAATATTACTTAATATGCTAATTTTTCAGTAACAAGTCACATAACCTTAAACATTTCCTAAACCGTGCGGAAATGAATTAGAGGAAATGAGGGTTGTTCTGATCAACAAATCCAAAAACGCAATAAAAAATAAAAAAAAATAGGAAGAAAAATTCCTTTCAAAAGAAAGAACTTTAGCATTTAAAGTTTCTAAATAATTAGGGTTTTAAGTGTATGTGGATCACTTTACGCGAGACACCCAAATACACTTTCGAAACCTAAATCAAGAAAGTTAAATTAAAAATTGTTCATCAACTATTAATAAATTTTGTATCATATACGAGGAGTAAGAGTGTGCGTGAATAGCCTACAGTACGGTGATCATTTTTCTCATTTTTTAGTGATAATTTTTTAGAAATAAGTTTACTTTACTTTTATTTTTCGCTTGAACATAGGGCAAGATACGGAAACGACTCAATAGCAAACACGTCGCACTTTTAGTGGCTTGTTCAAATTGAACAAGATAAATAGTAAATAGGAAAATAGCAAAAGTCAGGGGCGTACATCTCCTTGATAACACTATTCTTCCAATAAAAAAAATATTTAACAATGTGAAAAAGTCGATTTTTTTTTTATATTTACGTGCTTAAGTGTCTGTATTTTTTTCTGTTGATATAACTAGCCCTTATACAATGTAGACGGTTAGTGAAACTTGCCAGTTTTGCATACCATTTCTCAAAAAACCTTCCGAAGCGCCACCTAGATCAGAACAATGAAACTACTATAAAAGTAGGGGCAGAAATTATAACACACAAAAAGTTGCTTTCCTTTCAGTCTTCTGTATTTTAAATGGGCCTTATAGCATGTAAGGATATCTGGGGTAGCGGGTCAATCAGCCACCCCGCCCGCCGCCCCTGTTCGCCGGGGGAACGTAATTAACCGCGTGCATAAGCGTATCGTTAACATTGCGGGCGGCGGGACACAATTGCGTATATACCTGCCGCTTTCGCCCGGTTGCATAGTTTATTAATATTAATATCGCCTTCCGTTCTGGGGTACCCACTAACTTAACATTCGGCCGTTGTGCCGTTGTTTATTTAGTAATTTATTCGGAAAATGATGGAGGTCATACGCAACCGCAGCCGTCGTCGTGGCGCATTCGGTATGCACGAGTCATGATTTTAGACGAGGTGTTTAAGAGCTATGCGACGCGCCTCCGTCGTATTTGGACCGCCGACCATATTCAACGAACAATTCGCTCCCCAAAATATTAGCGGAAATTAAATTATCGGTGTGTACGAAAGATGATGCAATAGTTCCCAGATAAAGTTCATTATAGAAATTCATTTTCGAAAATGTACGAAGCGCTAAACGATTTGCAAACCCCTAACAAGAAGAACGTGACTTTCGATATAGTTAGTTATAGAAATAGTTTCGTAGACTTAGTTATTTTAAATCCCTAGCGGGAAAAAAATGACTGCCGATATAATTCAGAACGCAAATTTGTTTCCTATATTCAGATATTATCGAAAATGTACTACATGATGAAGGAATTGCAACCTAGAATCAAAAAAATGACTTTCATTATAGATAATGGAAATTGTTGATTAAACTCATATTCTCGAAAATATACGCAACGGCAATCGAATTATAAGCATCTAAAAGGAAGAAAAGGCCTTTGGATATAGTTAATTATGAAAATTGTTTTATATATTTAGATATTTTCGAAAATGTACGACTTGGTAAAGGAAATGTAATTCCCTAGCAGGAAAAAATGACTGTCCATATAGTACATTATGAAAATTGTTTTTTATATTTAGATATTTTCCAAAAATATACGACGTGATGAACGAATTGTTACCTAGAAGGAAAGAAAATGACTTCCGATATAGTTAATTATGGAAATTGTTGATTAGATTCAGATATTTTCGAAAATTTATTTAAAAGGAAGAAAATGTTTTTTGATATAGTTCATTATGAAAATTGTTTCATAGATTCAGATATTTTCGAAAATGTACGACGTGAAAAACGAACTGTAAATCCCTAGCAGGAAAAATTGACTGCCGATATAGTACAATACGCAAATTGTTTTTTATATTCAGATATTTTCGAAAAATATACGACGTGGTGAACGAATTGTAACCTAGAAGGGTCTTCTGATATAGTTAATTTAAATTAAATTAAATTGCGCAAATTGTTTCTTATATTTATATATTATCGAAAATGTACTTCGTGGTAATGGAATTGCAACCTAGAAAAAAAAATGACTATCATTATAGATAATAATGGAAATTGTTGGACTCAGAATCCCTAGCAGATAGGTAGAGTCTTTACGAAAATTGTTCCTTATATTCAGATATTTGAAGGAATTTTAATTTAGAAGGAAAAAGTGAGTCCCGGTATAGTTAATTATGGAATTGTCGATTAGACTCGGATAATTTCGAAAATATACGAAACGGTAAGAAAACAAGAAGAAAATGACTTTCGATATAATTAATTATGGAATTTGTTGGTTTTATTCCCATATTTTCTGAAATTGTACGAAGTGAGTAAGGGAATTGTAGATCCATATGAGGAAAAAAATACTTTTGATATAGTTAAGGTTAAGGAAATTGTAACTTGAATTTTTGAAGCGAATTGAATTGATCTTTTTGAAAATTTACGACGTGGTAACCGGATTGTAAATCCTTTGAAGGAAAAAATTCAGATATCTAAAAAATTGCGCAAAGTGGTAAGCGAATGTAAATTCCTTGTGTCTTATTCAAACGTAACTAAGCTATACATAAAACTGAAGAATTTCCGAATGGATGACAAGTTAAATGCTTTTCGCTATCTGCGTCAAAATAGCCATTCTAAAATCCTTAACAGAAATTTCCTAGACTTGGTGTTTCATTAAAATTTTGCACCTGAACTGTCGCATTCGAATTATTATATTACGTGATGCTGGTCGCATATATTACGGAATAATGAAGCCTTGAACTCACGCCTTGTCGACACAAACAATATTTTTAAGGTAAATGTTAAATTCAATTAAAAAAGTAGCACAGCAATTGTTGCTATTGTTGCTTTTTTATACGGAAAAACAAAGTTACTTTTTTTTTAATACATGTTATTGCATTTTTGGACAGTCCTTTCAAAGACAAATTCAACGAGGTATATGAGTATGGGTATGGGATGTACCGTTTCGAACGGGTCCTGACTTACCGTTTTGGCTTAATTGGCAATTATTTTCCAATAATGCATAAATTCTTTTAGATTCATAATTTAAGACTCTTGTAAATAAGGTCTTTAAATGGAATTCTTAATAATATAGACCATGTCTTTAAAAAAGAATCATCGCAGTACCTTTGAAAACAATAGTAGTTCTCTGTTGTGGTAGTGTTACTGATTTTTTGAGAGGTATCAATGTATTTTCTATTTATTTTATTAAGTGCATTTCTGTTGGGTCAATTAGATTGTGGTCTGTTAGATTGTTGTTGTATCTATTAGAATGTTACATCGCCAATAACAAAAGTCCGGCTCTGGCCCTCAGACAATATAGAGCCAAATTTGTCGATAGGCGATTGCCAGGAAAAAATGCATTGGCCAAAATATACCAGCAGTTTCGAACAAATGGCTGAGTTTTAGTGAAAAAAAGTTGGAGCCGAACGGTTTTGGAAGAAAATATGCAGCTAGATATTCTTCTGCATTTTGAAATTACCCAGAGACACACTTCAAACATGTTTAAAAATTAATAGTTATAAGCCATATAAATTCACACCAGTACATAAACTACAAGATGCAGATTTTAACTTAAGACTTGAATTTTGCATTTTAATGATGGATAGGCATTTTTTGGATAACATATTTCAAAATATAATTTGGACCGATTAGTCAATATTTAGAACGAAAAAATGTTTTTGATGTAAACAAGCAGGGCCGAAGATCTGTGAAAGTATGGTGCGCAATCGGGAGATCTAGAATTTTAGGACCCATATTTTACCACCAAAATTTAACATCCGTACGATATTTAAACTCATTAACGAACGAAATTTGGACACCTATACCTAATAATATGCCCCAAAAAGAGCATCCAAATTTAATTTGGCAGCAAGATGGCGCTCGTTACCATCTAATTATTCGTTTTTTAAACGAAAATTTCAGAGACTGATTTGGACCAAACGGAACCATCGCTTTGCCAGCGAGGAGTCCAGATTTGACCCTGATCGACTTCTTTTGTGGGTCACATTGAAAGATATACGTCTATACTACTTTTATTCTTCAAAACGGCGGACATATTGAAAAACTAATTTAATTAATTTTACTTGTAAGTAATATGCATTAGTAGCTTGTGTTAATTTTTTGTAATTATTTCATGCAGACATTTAAACGTAGAAATAATATTTCGCAAAATTTGGCAACATTGTGAAAAACTTAATATTCTGTTTTTAATATGTTTCCTTAACAATGCTCTAAGACGGTTGTGAATAAGTTGAATTTCATATCGTAATAATTTAATGCCCAGTTATCTGCCAGCTAAGCCAAAATGGTAAGTCAGAGACCAGTACTATGTTATATAGTTGAAATTGCTATTAAACTGGCTATTCGAAAATCCAATAATATACAGGGTGTCTCATTTAAGAAAATTGAGAAAGTATCATTTTGCGAAAACGTGGAAAATAATTAAAATTTGATCGTCGCCTAAAGAAAAGCATTATTTTCGTCTAAATAATAAATGGAAATAAGTTTAAGTTAAGTTAAGGGTTCAAACATAACCCAAATTCTGAAGGTGATCATTAATAAGTTCGAAACGGTGAATCACAGACCCATACTCATATATATCGTTGAATTTGTCTTTGAAAGGACTATCCACTCTGGATATTAAAACTGATAATGAGAAAAAAAATAAAGGTCATTTTAATAGAAACAACTTTTGTATTTAATTTTTTTTGTGACCTCCGTAGGTTTCGAGATAAGGTATAGGCCCCTCTTAAACGGGCCACCCTGTACATTAAAACATTAACAAATATTTTTAAAATGTTGAATAAATTTTCTTACTTACTATGTTTACGAGAGCCCCGGATTCTTACCTGGAAACAAAAAAAATTGGTTAATGTCAATAATCAATGCAAAAATTTTCAACGCATTTAAACGCACGTAAAAATGTTTCTGGATAAAATGGTGGAAGCACAAAATCAATGTTTATATTTCGTAGGCTACGCGAACAAATTAATAATTACCTAAAATTTTAGAGTTTGGTTTATTTAAAAAGAAATTACCCCGGGATTTGGTGCAATCGAAATCGAAGCGCGCCGCCGCTGGATAACGGCCGCGAGGATTATTTACGAGAATTTTAAACAACAATAGGCTACAATAAAACTGAAAGTATTTAATCGGTCCGCAAATTTACGATCCTCAATGGGAATAAAATCGCACACCGTCCAATGCAAAATTACCGATACGTATATATAAAGTTGAAAATTGTTAAAAATGTTCTAATGAATGCTCGGGCTTTTCTATGTTTATTTATTTATGAAATTCGCGAGTCATAATTCCATATAACAAAATAAACAACAACGCGGTTTTACCATGAACTGACATAATACTTCCTTCCGCTGTAATAAGCAGTCCAAACTGTAGCAAGCACACAGCATGAGACACAATATTTTGTTGTAAATGTGGTAAAACCAAAGAATTATATATTAAATTCTGGAAGCGTTGCATTCGGAAACCTTATTGCTTTTCATTTATAATTTACTTTTCATTTCATAATTCACGGACTACGTTTTGTCGCAGATTGATTTATCAAATTTTAAAGACTATTTTTCCGTGAATGATTTTTTTTCAACCCTAAGCAATTTATGTTTTTCACAAAATACCCCAACTGCAAATTAGTTTTTTTTTCACGAACAATCAAAAGATTCAATAGTTGGACAATCCAATCAAACGTGTATTACAATGTGTTACGGCCGTCTGGAATCCAATGTATCTCAAATACGTTAAAAAGTTGGAGAATGTACAAATTTGTTAACGCTCTAGATTATAAATTTAATTGACATCTTTATATATAAATATTTGCAAAACTAATATCTATTTCAACAAAAATTTAAATTGAAACATTGTTAACCGGAATACTACATTGGAATAAATCTAAAAGTAAATATAAGGAACATAACATTAGAGATCATATATCAAAAGAAAATTCTTGCATCACAAATCAAAAATTCTTCAATTGAATAGAAAGCCCCTTCTATTAGAAATCTCCTCATTCGTTTATTTGGTTAAACAGTTTTACAGTTAAACACACAGCAATTGCACGCGAAGAACCACTAGCAGTTAAGTTTGCTGTCAACCTGAACACTCAGAAATTTAATAGTCCCAGAGGAAGACTAGGGATAGCTCTAAGTAAAAAAATCGTTGTATGCGTCCTCCCGTCATTTAGCAATAACCTGTTGGCGCTTAACCAATCGTCAGCCGAAAGCTCTCCAGTGCAGCACCATAAGATTCTGTACTGTTTGGTATTTTCCTATGAAATTGTAAACAATTTTCCCAAACCTTGTTTTGCAAAAATTAGTTTTTAAGTATTTCGAAGCAGGTGAATTTTCGTCGTAGTTATAACATTGTTGAAAACGAGTTTTCTGATTTGACATATTTACTCAGAGCTTTGAGCTCATCCAAGACTAACGACGTTGTTCATATATATTATAGGGTATCTTCCAGCCCTCTATTTCTTCATTCGTTGCCGATTCCTTCCGTCCGGCTTTTTATTGGTCTTCGTCAACGCCATCTACCACAGAAGTTTATCTGTTCACTTCTCCCACAGTATCAGGTTTTCAATAGCATTATCCAGTTTTCTATAATAGTGCTATGGTAATTGTATTATGGCATGCTTTAAGACAACATTTATTTGGTTTTACTTATTTCATTTTCAATTCCCATTTGTCGTATTATGATCAGCTGAGAATTCAAAGTGTTATTCTGTTTATTTTCCTTTGTTGTAACAAATAACTTGAACTAGTACACAGCCACGTCGGTCTCTTGGACCAACTTGTTTGTAACTAGATTAATAACCAAGCATCTTTAACGATTTATTGGTAATATTTTCGACGTGGGATATGAAATTAGAGATCGATCTGGAGGACTACATTGTACCATCGATTATATCAGGTTTAATTTCGAGGCATATTTGCCTAACTTATCTGCGTCAAAAAATTCATCGAGACTACAAGTTATATCAATATTATTTCACATTATCGATGAGGCGATATTAGAAAATGCTTTTTGGCGAATTATATGAAATTGTATTATCTACCGCGTTCTAGGAGCCATAATTAGGCCAGTTCTATTTCTACATTGTTAAAACTGTGTTCTATTAATAACAATATTATTCAAACCAGCATTGTAATAATGGTAATAAGATAAGACTTAATACAGCTCATAATAAAGAATTGCTTACAGCAATTAATGCATAATTACTACAGATTAACTAGTATCAGCTGCTGTAATCATGGCTATAAAAATTAAGACACGCATATATCTAGAAGGTAAGATACCTGACTACCCTGTAAATGTAGAGGAAGTGTATGTCTTGGTCGCGGAGTTTGCATAAGCGGCTCAATTTCAGCAAACAAATGTCTGCTGGCCTCTATGTTAAGTATTTGTGCGCCATTTCAAAAGGTTCACTATTATTTACTATGCACATATATTCCAAAATTCTCCTTTCCCTATAGGTTGCTTTGTGATGTTTACAAATCAACTAATAATTGTAGTTACTGATTTTCAACACAAAAATCATATCTTCATTCATATGATTCATATCTTTATACAATTATCAACATTACTGCTCAAGTGCTATAAATATGATTAGTAAGTTAACAATGAGATTCGCAATTAGTAGGGTTAAAACTGAACAATAATTGTTATTTGGTTGAGTTAGCCTAAATTAATAACAACATAATGCAATTGCGACAACCAAACTAGATTTAAACAACAACAGGGCTTTTTTCAGCTTTTCAATGAGATAAACTGACAAATGCTATTTAGGCCTGGAAAAAATTGTTGAGCCTACTAGATGTGCTACATATTAAATAAGAAGCTGACAACCTACTTACTTCTTCTTTATTTTTCTACATTATTCAAAATATAAGCAAAGTAAAGTCATTTTGTTTTAAAATCTGTTTCGAAGAGATGCAGATGGTGGTTAGAAATCGGCCACTTCAAACTGATTTATGAGGATAATTTTGTACATCCAAGCATATCTGTTTTTTTGCACAGTATACATTTTTAACTTAAGTAATAATAATATTGCTTGATCTGTCAAACTCTGACTCTTAATTATAACCTCACTTAAAACAATTATTTGGTTACCACAGCCTACTAGGCTGAAAACTAAGTTTCATAGTAATATTATTATGCAGTTAAAAAAAAAGAGTTTTTTACTATTAACAAAACTTTTATTTAAATATGCGTAATATTAATAAATTTACCCATCATTCGTTAAAGCAATCATTAAAATTAAATAAAACATAAAAAAGATATACCATTACCCAATTCTTTAAAATAATTAGCTGTCAGTATTTTTCGACAGCGAGTTAATACGTAAAAATTTCGAAAATCATTAGATTTAGGTATAGGACAAATATACCAAATTATAGGTATTTTGACTCGCTTTGAGAAAAAATATTAAAATGTGGGCGTCTCATTTAAAAAAGAAAAAAAATTAGACACGCTGTATAATTTTAAAATAGATAGTTATCACAGATCGTTAGAACGAAGTCTTCTAAAAATGTGTTTAAAATTTGATCATGTAGTCCTTACTGCCAGCTGTGGAGGGCCATATTTACTAGGAACATAATTTTGCACAAAACAGTAAATAATCTCAATTTCTGTCTAAACGACTCAAAATTTGAATAAGTAGTTTTTATAAAAGTAACTTTTATTTTTAGCAAGGATTCTAAAAATATAAAAATATATAGGGTGGTCCCTTTAAAATTATAAAACTAATGCCGGTTCAGCTCTTATTGGACACCCTGTATATATAAAAAATAAATAATTTTAAAATTTAATTTATACCATAAAACTTTTGTATAAACCTTCATTTTTTCTAAAATCAGTACTGCCTGAGAAAAGGTACAGGCCCCTAATAAAGTGCCCACCCTGTATCTCAGGTTAGTAAATTGAAAGCTTTAATATGTCATTTACCTTGCTACAAAAAAGAAGTGCTGATTTTGAAGAGTTAATTTGTAATTGATGGTCCCCTGGTAAGTGAGAAAAAATCAATGGTAGTTGCAATTGCAATCATCTACGTAAGTATGGCACAATTCTTATAACTCACAATTTATCGATCAGGTTTTATTTAATCTAACCAGACATCTACCCATACTTGGTTGTTGTCAACTCCAAAACAGAATAGCTATACGAGTATGAAGTCGCAAAAAAAAATGGATTTTTATATCTCGACTTAAAAATACGCCGAACAGTTCGAAGGCAAACTGGGGAGTTTTATGAAATTAAATATGCTTTTACGTCGATGCCTCCCTGGAGCTTACCTTTTCCATAATTAATAAGTCGCAATGATACTATGAATAGCCTATACGTGGATCTTCCGTATTAATTTTTAATGGCCTTGCGACTCCTTTGGCGCGGCGCTCGCTGATGCCATCAAAGTGTTGCAGGCCCTTCAGCTATTAATAAACATTATCTTATACTGGCCTCGGGGAATTATGAGAAAGTCGTAAAAAAGGATTAAGGATGCCCTTAATAATACTTAAGGGATGGGCATTCCCGGGTATGGTCTGTTCATAGATATGAGAAAGTGACCAATTGCTTTTGAATGGGATTAGCCAAGGGTGGTCATTAACATACAATGCAACACGATTATTACCTAAAGTTTCGGAATTTAAACAATAGTAATAGTAGATACAGTAATACAGCGTATGTTGATGCAAAATATGTGCGAGTCTAGTGTATCTCAGGAGATGCTCCCGCCCAAATGTAGAAAACACTATTCTATTGAGACTAAGGAAGTTATCAACAATGTTTATTTGACTCTCATTGAACGTGGTGCCAGCAAGCAAGCATCTTTAGAAGAAACGGCCACATTGACCAAAATTCCAACATCAACTGTATGGAAAATTGAGAACAATCCCATTTTCAGCGAGGAAAAAAAGAAGCAATGCTGACATTTTCTCGACACTTATGATACCCCGGAAAAGAGTTGGGTTGACTCAACTGAAAAGTGTAAAACAAACGCGCCATCAAAAAGAGGTAAAAGAATAACTATTTTGCATGCTGGCTCTAAAGATGGTTGAATTCCAAATGGACTTTCTCTGTCTGCGAAAAATATTAAAGATTCTTCTCTGGATTACGATGAAGAGACCACCGCTGATTTATTTGAAAGTTGATTTAAAAACAAACTAATTCCAAACATTCCTCCTAATAGCGTCATTGTAATCGACAATGCAAGTTATCTCAGCAGACAGTTGACAGTTGACCCCTTCTTCATGTGACACAAAAGCAACAATCCAAAACTACCTGTATAATAACTACATTTATTTTCACGAAGATTATACCAAAAAGCAATTAATTGAGGTTCTACAAAGGTTGAACTTACTAAAGGAATACGTCTGTGATAATTATGCAAAAAATCTAGGGCATACAGTTTTAAGGCTTCCACCTTACCACTGTATATTTAATCCCATTGAACATGTTTGGCACCAACTGAAATCTGCCATTCGTCGTAACAATGTTTTCCCCGTGTTAACTCCAATGTCCTCAAACTTATAGAAACCGAAGTTTTTAACATCCCTCCACAAAGTTGGGCAAATTCTGTTAAACATATAGAAAAAGCAGAACAATAATTAGAACAGGCGATGATAGCGATAATGATAGTGACATATTATGTGAATAATTTTAATTAATTTAAGTAGGTAATAAAAATCATTTGTAATTTTATTTTAGATTTAAACATAAATACATACATAAATAAATAAATATTGTTTAGTATCTTTGGTAAATTGTCCTGTATTATTTTGTTACCCCCCACCCCCCCATGACTTTGGGTGCGCTATACTAAAAATTGCATGTTTTATTTAAATCTTTTAAATTATTTTGATAATCACGGACCCGACTTGAAATTTGAAGGAAGCACGTTGCTCGTTGAATCAACAGGAGGTTGATATTCGATAGGAACAAAAATTAAATTGCAACGTTGCACTGATACATCAGACGCAAAATAATAACAAACGCTTGTCATACTTTTTTAATCTGTGTCTGAGAAACCACGCCGTTCCTGGTTTGTGGAGAATATCCAAAATGATTCCCGTACACGCAAAAGGACTGTAGATCGCATATCATATGGCTTTTTCCAGTATCAGCAATTTCTATAAAGTTTTAGAATCTCGCCTACAGGACAAAATATTTCATGTTGTCAAGAACCAAATAATCCCCAAAAAACATGGATTTATAAAGAAAGATCCGCCACTAAAAATTTAACGACTATGTCTCTGTATATTTCTGAGGCTATCAATGAAGGTTCTTAAATGGATGTCATATACCTAGATCGTAAAATTCGAATCCACAAGCTCCGTGCTTTAATTTGTTGTTTTCATAATTGTTTAACCGCACTCAGTACGTCCACCCCTATGGTCATGAATACATCGCTTCCTCAAGCGTTCCGCAAGGCTCAATATTGGGAGCCATTATTATTTTAATTTTTCATTAATAACATTGATTATGACCTTGATGCAGTTTTGTTCAAATTATTGTGTTACTCTTCAGCATAGTCTGTAGTAAATGAACAATTATTCTCTAAAAAATAACTTGCAACTTACTTACCACTATGAGTGTATCTGTTAAATATGACCATGATCTCTGTGATAAAACTCTCTCCCGTTCTAACACTTTTTGTAATTTGGGAGTAATATTCGACTCGAAATTATCCTTCATTTCTCATGTTACTGGCAGAAACCTCAAAAGGTCACGATTACCATTATGTAAAGATTTTATTTGAAATTTTAAATAACTTGTTTGATTAATTGGCACCATATTAACTCTAGACATTGTAACACATTCTTTCTGCCCACACCAAGAACAAATATTTTAAAACTTTCATCTATTTTCTGAATGTGCTCCAAGAACAATGCTCTATCCGATTTGGACTTTTTTCCACAATTGAAACTATGGTAAAACTACAATTATTAATTTCAGCCTTTTTCTATTATCTTGCAATTATTTGCATGAATACAAGCTACCCTACAAATGTATACCATGTAATATATTATAAATATTTCTTCATACTTAATTCTAAAGATATACCACATAATACCGTGCTATAGATTAGCAAGAGTTTTTTAAATATATATGTGTCATTTTTCAAAAAATATATATAAATTGTCATATACCTATATATCATAATAAATAAATAAGAACCAAAAATTATATATTTTGACATGACAATTGTTTCGACAACACCGTTTCTTTATCAAATGATTTGTCAAAATATATAATTTCGTGAAAATCTGAACTTTTAGTTCTTATTTATTTATTTTGATAAATGGATTTTCATCAAGTAAAAGCCACCTCAGTTCAACTATATATCATATTTTTGGAGATATTTGAATTTTTGTGTATGTTAGTTATGTTAGGTTTACGTATGTTGGTTTCAAATTGCAAAATTTGATGATTTTAGAAAGGCCTATTTTCCCATTTAATTGCAGTATTTATTTCTAGCGAAAACAATTTGCAAGATATTAACCACCGACGCATTATTTGGACACGATGTGATTAAGGTGTATGAAATAAATTTCTAGAAAAAGCTTGTGCATTCCTTTTTGTTATTCCAGAAAGAAAATAAAAATTGAAGCGGTTTTCTGCAAGATTTTTTTAAAACAAATTATCTAAGTCATAGTTAGCATTTTATTGGTACAAATATCCACGGAAAAAGATGTTGATATTCGGCCTTGATAAATAAAGTTGGAAGCCATTTTACCTGCCCACGACATTTTTTGAAAACGGATATTTTCGGTATAAATAAGGGTTTCTTCATACGTTTTATTCACCCGTCCGTTACGTGAATGCAATAACCTACTCCATTTGTTTAGCGATAAGGCCTGATACGACAGATCCGACAATTCGTCTTCCCTTTTTGTTTGCCGCAATATATCTGTGACGTATCCATTTTCAGCCAGGTTTCGTTCGTGTTCGTGTCAAAATTGCACGGTATTTGCATCGGTCCGTTTGGACAAAGAATCCGGGTCACATATAATTTCCAATTATATTTATAAAATATATAAAATTTCAATTTTCAATTCAATGATGATGGTAAATTTAGAAAAAATATTAAAAAGAATTGCCAATACTAAATTTATTAAACTGGCTCTAGTAAAAACAATTCATTTTATTAATTTATGTGAAAATGAAGCAAATTAAAGAGAAATCACGGTACAAAGTGATCCATTCTTTTTGAAGGGCAGCAATAAGTTGCTGATGGTGATATCTGGTTATAGAGACGGCCACTCTAATGGGAATATCCCTCCCTCATCTAAATCCGTTTGAACTATTCTAGCTCTGTAATGTCGAGCGTTGCCATAGGTAAAAACAAAACTGTTGCCATGTTCACAGCGTAATAGATAAATTATTTTTCTAACATTATTCAGGTAAAAATTTGTGCGCATTGTAGGTGGTACCACCTTCATATTGAGCTGCTTCAAGAGTTGTTGATTTCCTCGTTTCCCTCAAAATTTCTGCCGACAAGCTTCGCAATGTTCATAATAGAAGCCTTAGTATTATGAAGATTTTCAGAAATTGCTTCTGAAGTTGAAATGTTATAATTCTCGAGCTAAGTCATTTCTCCTAAGCGTTGAGCGATCTTGTGGTTAATTTGTGATTATTCATTGACCAAATGTGGGTTTCTGCATACCATTATAATCACTTAACACTAATTAACAACATTAACATAGGAAAGTGCAAGAATTCTACAAAAAAAATTTTCTACGGGTTTGTTTATGATTTTTTTCTGTGATTTAAGAGTATATAAACATATAACCGTCTTGCTGGAAGTCACAACAACAACTCTACGCTGCAACTAATACAAATACCCTGATTATATCATCGTAAGTAAAATGATTACCTATTTTGACGAGCCATTTCTCAATTTTCATTTAGTTTTCGCATAAGGAGAACATCCTCCCAATCGAAGGTCCGTCTATATCTATTTCGAAGGCTATCAACCCGTGTCCCGAGATAATACGTCGTATTTTTCTTGGGCAGCGACGACCACTTTTACGACTTCGCGGACGCCGTACCTTCGCAATCCGGCCGGTTTATGACCCTTCGCGATATCCCGTCCGAACATGTAAGACACCCCCTAATAACCCGACACCACCAAACAACGGGTAGCTAAATAAATATGGCTTCGTCGTTTTCGGGGGAGCGGTAACAACACGCGAGACGGGGACGGATTTTATTATTCACCGCGCGTCTCGTATTGTGGATAAAACCTATGAGAGAACGGAAACGGAAACTACACCCACCCCGCACCCGAGGCACAGTGCAGGAAAAAAAGGAGAATCTATAAAGGCATATATATATATATATAATCAGTTGCGAAATGGTTGCATGTAACGACTAAAAACGAGCGTTAACCAACTTGCATTTGATCAAGTGAAATACTGAACACTCGCAAGAAAAAGGGTAACAGAGGAAGGTACAATTAAGGGGATCACATACATACTGCTAGCAAAAGAATTGGTATACGAATAAATGCTGAATTCTTCTTCGCAAATTAGCGACTTCAACTCTGATAAGGATGAAAGTGAAATGATGCACACTCGCAAGCGGACCTGGAAGAAATTGTTATGCGTATATATTAGCAAGTGTGTCCAACTTAAAAATTAAATTTATATTTGATATTAAGTTTAAAAGTGTCTTACACCCCTAGCACACATTGTATGTTGTACACTCGAAGAGGACAAACAATGGTAGAGTTACATATTTACATTACATTTACTTTTAATTTTATTTTTACAAGCACTCTGTAACTGGAGAAATATATTATGTACACTCGCAAAAGGACATGGAGCAAACAAAAATAACTTAAGGCGATATAGTGGTATGAGTGATTAATGCACTTACCTATAGTTGAAACTCATCTATTACGACGTCTTTTAAAACCAATATATTTTTGAAATGGCGCAATGTAGAAGCAAGTTTTTCTGATTTTAAAATTAAATTTATATTTCACATTAAGTTTAAAAGTGCCTTACATCATCAGCAAATACACTGCAACTTGCACAAGTTACAATGATACATTGGCTTTTAAAACTGTTAGCTTTTTTGCAAACGAATTGACGGAAGAATAAATTCCAAAATGAGATTCATAAAAACACTCGTTATTCACAATGGCATATTTATGTTATATTGGCTTTTAAAAGTATTAGTTTTTTTTTTGCAAAAAGATTGAAGGATGAATAAGTTTCGAAATCAGATTCGCAAATACGCTGCGATTCAAAAGAGAAATTGTGTACACTCGCAAGAGGACATAGAGCAAGCGAAGGTAACTTTAGGCGATAAAGTGATATATTATTAATTATTAACTAATGCACTTATTTAAAGTTGAAACTCATCTATTACAATATCTTTTAAAAGAGTTATATTTTATTATAAGTTTTTCTAATTTAAAAATAAAAATTATATTTCATATTAAGTTTAAAGGTGCCTTACATCATCGGCTTGCGAGTTACAATGATGGTACAATTGCATAATTATATTACATTGGCTTTTAAAGCTGTTAATTTTTTTCCAAACGAATTGACGGATGAACAAATTTCGAATTCAGATTCACAAATACAGCAAGTTTTTCTAATCTTAAAATAAATTTACATTTTATGATAAGTTTAAAAACGGTGGTTACGACAATGTCACAATTGCATATTTATGTTATATTGATTAGATGAATAAGTTTCGAGTTCAGATTCGTAAATACGCTGTGGTTGATGAGAGATATTATGTACACTCGCAAGAACACGTCAAAAAAACGAAGGTAACTTAAGGTGGTGCAGCAGCAAAAGCGATTGATGCATTTATTTCTAGTTGAAACTCATATTTGGCTTTAAAAGAGTTAACGGATCATTCATTTAAAAAATTGAAAGATTGGCAAAATCACTTTAACTGTGATAAGCGACGAGTGAAAGGCTGTATGTGCACTCGCAAAGACAGTGAAAGGAATAAATGCCAGTTTGCTATTTTGGAAATAAAAAAAATAGCTTTTCGGAGAGAACTAGCACTTCAATGAGCTTCATGTATTTAGCTTCATTGCGCTGGTACCCTTTAAACTGAAAAACCTACAAAAGAACCTATTTTTACACCCCTCACGGGGTGTAATAATACTATATTTTTCATATCCGCCTCGGTTGGACATTATGACGCACTGCGAAATGGTGACTGTCGGGTCAGGCAACATCGCGTGCGGCACTTTTTTCTTTGCCCCCCTTGAATGTCGATATACGTGCGTATGTTGCGGGATTATGGGACGTCGCAATCTACACAATAAAAAGTGCCACGTCCTATTCCGGAATAAGGAAGTGCGTAGCTCTCGATTAATAATACTAGTTTGAAAATAATCTTAAATTTTATCGACCCGGATTCTGACGTAATTGCATTCAAAGATGCGATTATTACTGACATAATCGGCACTTGAAAGAGACAAAGAGGAGATCGGTAGTCGAAGCTCTCAGCGATAAGTTGGACTTTTTAAGGTTAGACAAAACAAGATTGCTTTCGAAAAATCGTCGGTGAGCGGGGCAAGTTCGTCGCAAATAGCGCGAATCAGCTTTATATTTTAAAAAGAAGACGCTTCGCGGATTCTTGTCCTAGAGAGACGCAATGTTTTTCTATCGTGCTCATGTTTTGATTGTGAATACACCCTTTACATCTCGTCGAACTTCAAAGTTACGACACACTTAGGTAAATATTAAAACTTGTTCAGGTAATTGCAATTTAAAATTAATTTTTTTCAAATATCTTACATCCCCTGTATTATAGACGAAACCTCAAACTCTCTCTCATCACAGTGTACGATACTGTTCATATCAAATTATCACATCTTTAAAAGTTTTCCATGTATCGCCAACAATTCACCCACAAAAGCGGAAATTTCTAGGATCTATTAGAACTTTGTGCCCACAAACGACGTACCCTGTATATAATTATATAATTGGTTATAGTAAATGACGTCATCGCGTCTAGATTGAGGACAGAAATGGTGATTTTCATTTGGATTTTTTCATATATCTCCAACAGGATATGCGATAGACGAAAACCGTAAATACAAAAATTGTAGCCCTTGATACGGCCTATCACACTGTTCGAACGGATTAGATATTGTTTGTACGAATTTTGATTTTCATTTAATAATTTACTGTCTAAAAGAACAATTTTCAGGGTCTTTTAGATTTTTGTCCATAACTTGTATATAATCGAATCCCACGTATTCCGGAGCTAAAATTTTTCCTGGCTGGCTTTGGAGGAAAATATGTTTTTCTGGATGCTAAAATAACCACAAAAAAAATCAAAAATTAAAAAAAAATACTTCGCGTTATTTTATTGCTCCCAATTTAAACACTCTAAATGCGGGTCCAGACTTCTACTTCGGTCCCAAGTCGGTAGCTGCAAATTTGGAGTACTTATTATGTTTTTTAATATTGCACGGAATATCGCGAACACCCTGTACAATACTTATAAACCGTAGATACAAAAGTTTAAGCTGTCTATATGGGCTATATCGCTATGTAAAAGAAACTGACATCTAGAACACAGATTTGAAATTATTGAAAGTTTTCAATAATAGAGGGACCCATTTTTCGTTTTGTTGAATTTGCGGTACACCAGGTATATTTTTGAAAAATTGTCAAGAATAAAAGTTTATGGAGTCGTTTCCTCTGCGTCTTCTGGTTGAAGAATGGTCTTGCACACGCGATTTTTATTTTTTTTTAAAATACTTCCCGACACCCCCCCATTTTCTTCATAGTTATTCAAGATTTCCTCTTATTTATAAATATTTTCAAAGTCAACAACACCTCCAGTTATTTTATAATTTGTGGGTTTTCGCTTGCCTAGTGGTAATGTTCCACCTATTTATAATTTCTTGTTCGTCATCCGTCAGACAATATTATGAAGAAATCTGGGCTTTTCAGTGATTATCACACACTTAAACTCGCAATGCCACTCGTTTTATGCCATCTTAATATTCTGTGCACTAATAGTTCGCTGCTGAAGTCTAACTTCTGATAATATATAACATATATCTGGTATAATAACAAAACCGATGAAAATAGGTATAGGCAAAGTAATAGCAAATCGAGGTAGAATTGAATTCCGTATCCTACTATTCCCAAATATACAGGGTGTCGCAATTGAAAGAATTAACTTTTTTTACATTGAAAATCTAATCGGTTATTAAATTGTGGACACCCGATATAAGATGAACCAATTGTCAATACGGATTTCAAAAGTATCACCATCTTTCTTTAGTTTTTTGTAAAAACGGATAAAAGGACTGTTAAAAATAGATATCTGAGAAACAGTTGGAAGTAAGTAGGAAATTTAATGAAAATTGAAAACATAAAATAATGTACAGGATGTTCCACTTAAAGTAATCATGTTCAAAGTTTATTTATTTTTGCACGAAGTTATAGAAAATATGTAATATAAGTATACCAAAACTTTATAGTAATATGCAACAAGCTTTCTTGGTCTCTTTCTTTGGAAAGTTAAAGATATCAGACAGCTAATTTGAGAAAAGAGATACTTCATTATAAACCTCCTACATTAGTACTACACAAATACCTAATTACAACAAAAATCCCCTATTTACCTATAAAATTTCCATAAATTACTAAATACTACCACTATAATTCCTATAATAACCGCTGGTTACCACTATACTATAGTACAAGCAAAATTAAACCTAACTGAAGGTTTAAATAAATAAAAAATTTTATTTAAAAAGTTCGTTTGAAACGTATTACCCTAAGTATTATTTAATATAGACCCTGTTTGGAATATTCGCTTACGTAGTCGGCAAATATCTGGACGTCTTGAGCGAGGCATAAATCAAAACCGCATCGTGCGGGTATTCATTTTTCTCACTTTTAAATGGCGGCGGAATGCGCATAGCGGCGTGAGGAACGTAAACGCGGCTTCATCCATGAATATTTTAATCCAGATTCGCTGACATTCCTTTTCGATGCCGGGCGGCCTCTACGAACATCGGAGGCAGACGCACCCCGATGTTTGTCTCATTTACATATGTAAACACGGGTCCGGAATTGCTCAACACGGAGTGCAAAACGGCAGACTGCGGGCCACGATGCGGTTTTAACGTTAATAATATGCGCAAACAATATTCGAAACGCGGAAAAAGTGGGACGTTGAGACGCGAAAATCACAGAGCTATGAATTTTAAAACTCGTAGAGGAAAGTAGAAAGCGGGAACAATGAAAATTAGTTAAAAAAAAAGTAAAAATGTTCTGTAGTGCTTTAGAATGGAGCTGATAGAACATAGTAACAATTTATTACGTTCCATTTCATTACATTTCTACATAGTATCATTATTAATATCCAAAATATTAAATATAATATTAATAAAGTATGTCACTTAAACAATCCTCATTATCGCTACTGTCGTCAGCTAATCGTTCTCGATAAATATTTTCATCTTTTATTACTCGTTTTTCAAAGTTAGACCAACTTTGTATTGATATTTTAGCTACCTCTTGCCGAATTACGTTTAACCTATTTTGTCCTAGTGGTGCGTTAATGCCCCACCCATTCTATGATTTTTATTTGTCACATCCACGAAATATTTTTGCACATCCATTTGGAAATTTTATTATTATCACTACTAAAGGACATAAAACCGCAGAAATCGCTAATTTATGTGTAAAGGAAAGATCTGATATATGACCTCAAAAGTTAACAAAAGTAGTACCTAAATTTGTATCATATTTTCAAGTAAATTGGAAATACCATATTGATTATGCTTTATTTTTTGAAAATATTTACTGGTGCGTGAATGCACCACTGTTCTGATCTGTAAAACAAAACTTTGTTATTGCGAGTTGTGTTGCCTCGGATAGCCAATCCGAAATAAACAACAACTGATGTCGTACTTTCTATTTTCCTTTTAAAATTGAATTAGACGGTTACACATTTGGTACTTTTACAAGAAAAATTAACAAAATAATACTCGCAAAATTGACGCGTAGCGTATCCCACTACCGTCTTGTCACCACCACAGTTACCCATTTCGCCGTTCTCACTCGTCTTCTTCTTAACTTCTGACAATACACTTTATCACAAACACAACTGGGACAAGGTATTGGGCGCACCACAAAGTCTAGACAAGTCGGCGCATGTAGAATAAACATCCAACAATTAGCGTGTTCTTTAATATTAGTTTGTGTCTTGTGCAGTGAACGTAACAGTTCGTAAAATATGGCATTTCCGAGGTATTTGACTAAAAAGGAATTAGAGGCGGCTATGGAGGAGATCGTGGTGGATAAGGACAATAACAATGAGTCTTATTTGGATTTACGTTTTCTTATGTATTGTAGCATTCCATTCCTTGTAAATTTATACTAAAAATATAGTGAAGAAATATTTACAATATTCCACTCGACGTGGATACCTTCACTGATGAAGAAGATATGAACGATAACATAAATCTACAAGAGTTTGGGGAACCATCTGATATAGTTGGAACTTTCGAGTTACATACACCGAATGATACAGCTGTCCTTCAACAGTTCCGTAATTCATCAACCTGAATGGGACTCATCAGATGATGATACCCTGGAATTCAAAAGAAGACGCTTTCTGCAAACGACAGGCTTGCTTCTACTGGCAAATGGAGTACACTCACACACCTAATATCCGATGAATTTAGATCATGTAAGGAACTAAAAAATAGGCTCTCTGGAAAAACTCTTTCTTTTTTTGTTTTTTGATGCGAAGTTCTCCGGTTAGGATACTGATGAATACTCAAAACGTCAAAGAAATAAATGCAAATATTTTTGCTCCTACAATAACATTCTTAATAAAAGTTGTCGGTTTTTGTAAGATCTTCCAAAAAAAAAAACAATATTTTCAATTTAAAACGACCCAAATATATTCGTTTATTTTCAACACCCTGTAGCAAATCAAATTACGTTGCATACATATTTTACGTCAACTATCCAAAACTAACCGAAACTAGTACTTTTTTTAGATAAATTAAAATATTGGAAAAACTATGTCTATATTATTATTTAAATCGATGAATTTTAAAACAAAAAATATAATATTAAAAATGGAGTATTCCATTTTTGATCCACCCTTTATACTTTGGAATAATTCTAAATTGGTCATCCTAACAATCCTTACAACTTTTGTATTTACCATTTTCTCTTTTCAAAGGAATGAGAGAATGAACTGTATTCTATCGATCGTTCCCGCACCCTGTACATAGTATTGAACTTGGCAGACGTTCCTTTATGAATCGAAAATTGATTAATCGAATTGCGGTAAAATCAATTTCAAATTCATACCGGAAGGAGGTAGGGGGGTTGCTGCGCACCCGATACTCACCAATTTTCCGTACCTCCCCCCAGAGACACGGTATAATTCATATTGTTATCATAAAGCATTAGCTGCGAGGTGGTTAGGGGGGCCCATTACGGAACGACGTGCGTGCCAGGTTGCGCCGCCGCCGCCACCGCCCCTCGCCGCCCCGCTCCGCGTCGTGGAGCATCGAGGGAGCGTCACGGGAGCGGTGGCAATTTGGGTGCGCCTCCCCGCGCGTGACGTAACGTCGATGAAAACCTCCGGTGGATACGGGGGGGTCCCGGATCCGAGACAATATAAGAAACCCGACCAAAAATTTATTAATTATTTTTTGTAGTTGAAGGACTGCAATGCTGTTCGTTAAATTCAAGCACTTCCGGCTTGTGTGATAATGCTATACATTTTTTTTTACAATACCTACTCATCCCATATCATGTCAAAAAATGTGCCCCTCAAGTAGTATTATCGGTCCCCTGATGTTCTCTATCTATACCTAAGACGTCAGTATTAATGTTATACGTTTTTTTCAAAATTACTTTAAAATAAGATCTCAATGATTTTTTTTCTTATCAACACCTACTCATCCTATATCAATGTCAATGAAGGTGTCCCTCAAGGTAGTATTATCGGTCCCCTGATGTTCTCTATCTATACCTCAGACGTCAGTAATAATGATGTACGTTTTTTTCAAAATTACATCAAAAAAAGGTCTCAGAGAGTAACAACACCTACTCATCCTATATCAATGTCAACGAAGGTGTCTCTCAAGGTAGTATTATCAGTCCCCTGATGTTCTCTATCTATACCTCAGACGTCAGTCATAATGTTGTACGTTTTTTTCAAAATTACATCAAAAAAAGGTCTCAGAGAGTAACAACACCTACTCATCCTATATCAATGTCAACAAAGGTGTCGCTCGACGTAGTACTATTGGTCGCTTGATGTCTATCCTATACCTACGACTTCGATGAACTAATTAAGTTTTGCTGTTCTTGCCAATGTGCGGATAATACTCAACTCTACTTCTCCTTCAAATACCTGGAAGCTACAGCGGCTCTTCATAAAATTAAGTGAGCTCTAGAAGCACTCAGTCGAGTCTCACAGAATCACGGGCTCATAATTAATCGAAAAGAAAACTTAAATTATTGTTTTGGGTAAAGATAGACTACGTATTCTAGCTAATCACCTCCTACCAAATATAACTTTAAACAACGTTGAATGAATGCTGCAAAGAACTTGGTTTATTTATAGATAACAATTTACGATTTGATACCCATTATTTTATTTTGTTTTGTCAGTATAAGAAATAATAGTATTTTTTTGTCGTATTCAAATTATTATTTACGTTTTTAGCTTGTAAGACTTTTTATTTTCCTAATAATGTTTAGCAATGTTGGGGTTGTATTAGAACAACCTAATTGGATACTTTTCTTTGAAGTTTTGATAAATAAATACTCTTTATTATTATTTAATATTTTTATTATTATTATATTTGAATCAAATTTGATGTTTTATACATATTCCGATTAAATAATGAATAATTTTTTTTTAATTATTAATTTTATATCTGGAATAGGAAAAAATTTGTCAATTAACACCAAAATCTTATTGTACAACAGCCAAGCTGCTCAAATTTAGAATTTTGTACCACGCTTTTGTTCAACATTCCAAATTATACATTAGAGTAATTGCAGATTGTTCAAAATAGGGCCTCGAGAAATATACTACCATCTAACAGATGTACGCCAATTCTGCCAACTGCTGTACTCAATTTCTTGTCCGTAAAACAAAATGTTATGTTTAATGTCTGTGTTGGTGTTGGTTGGCGAACCAAAGTTCCGCCATCCGCTCAACATTATCAACATTGTGCATAAGTTCATTGGAGCCATTGCCATAAATCACAAACGACGTATCGTCCGCATAAAGTGTACATTTATAGGAACAGAATATGACCAGATAAGATCCTGAGGGTGACCACGGACACCATATCTGCCAAGCTTCTCCAGAAGCAGGTTATGAGAGACGCAGTCGAAAGCCTTAGTGTGAGTGCAGCTTCTCCAGGCCTTCCACCACGTCTCCCACAACCCTGCGAACCGCCTGCACAGTAGAGCAGCCGGGCTTAAAACGAAATTGGGATTCACAAATACATTTTGTTTTTTGAAAAAATCGTAATAATTGATTTTTTAAAAGTGTCTCGAAGACTTTACCTTAGTATTCGAACTATTCATACTGTTAATAAATTTAAAAGACATCATGCATTGTCCAAACTTTGATTTGGCTGCTTAGCTTTTAGTTTCTGTTAACATTTTTATATTTAAAATTAATTTTTTCTATTTTTATGTAGCATAATGCTAAATAAAGATATGTACACCATATATGGTTTAGGCAGAGTAAAATTTAAAAATATTTTTTTAACCTATTTCACATTGGCTCGTGCTATCAATAGAGTGGCAGAATGTATAACAGACCAGTTTACATTGGTAAATGATTTAATTAATCAATGAAAAAAGGTATTTCTAAGGCACTTTCGCGTGGTCAATTTTAAAAGGAAAATTGATCAAATACTCAATTACCACCACAACCGGTAATAACTCGCTGGAGAACTTGGTTAAGCGCTGATTTTATTTTATGAATTACTTACAAAAGTTATCGGAGATCTAAATGACTCATCTTCTGTTGATCCAATAACCAAACACCAAAACACCTATAGACCTTACAAAATTGAAGAATACCTCTGTTTCTTTGGCAAATTGAGTGGATTTTAATATATCAATTTGAGGTAGATGCAAAAAAATTTCAGATACTGTTGGGGCTGCGGTTATAAAAAAAATATGCCAATAATAGACAATAAACCAGGCTTCAAAATACTAAAAAATATTTCGAAAGAGGACTGGATTAGAAACACACTTAACTCCAAAACTAAGATACTCTCCGATAACTTCTGCAGATGTTGAACGAAGTTTATCAATTTTTAAAGGTATGTTGACAGATAAAAGACACAATTTTGTTCTGGGAAATTTTAAAAAACATTGAGTTGTCATTTTTTTTATAACTGCACAGAAGAGTTTGTTAATTTACGAATTGTATGCTGAACAAATTGCTATTTTGTAAATGTATCAATGGTAGTGTTGAATTATTAATTGTATTATCATTTTTTATAATTGCAAATAACGTTTGTTATATAACTACCAACGTCTGTATCCACGAATAAAAAACTTTGATTACGATATGGTTAACAAATTTTAGGATTTCTGAAGAACCGGTATAATTATAAAGAAATAATTCTGGCTTTATTTAAAATAACATTAATGTTACTAGCTTATTTCAAATGGAACACCTTGGATCTATAACATGAATTTGATATTCTGTTCATAATGGAGAGAAAACAGCCCACATACGCTATAATGATAATAAATATAAAAGAAAAATAACTCTAATGGATCCTGATTTTTGCTTAATCTGACATTGCTAGAATTCTTTCCGCTTGATAACTCCAATTTGTGAAGGGATGCTTAACCTTCACTTGTGAAGCCATATCACCTTTTACGAATTTGATAGATATTGTTATTTTTTTGTGTTCTGTCTAATTTTTGGGTTTCAAGAGACGCCTGATGTAATTAGTGTCCATAAAATATTAATTAAGCTGTATACTATGGGTTTCAGAAGTAGCTTCCTGACATTAATTGAACCTTTTTTAAAAAATGGACGCCAGTATATTCAGTTAGGTGATACAATTAGTAATATGGTTAATAATGGTTATGGAGTGCCACGCCGTAACTGTTCTCAGTTTAAGATGAGAAGAGTTCAATCAGGAACTGAAAATACATCGAATCAAAAATAAATATTTTAATTACATTAATTACATGGGATACGAATGTTTAGTTGTTGTATTAGAGCAAAGTTTATTTATCTAGTAAATACTTTTTTTACATTTAAAGCATTAATTTTGGGTGGTGGGTGTTTATTGAGTTACATATTCTAGTTGACGATAATTAATATCGTATTTATTTCGATTTTGAACTAAATATATTTTGTATTTTGGCGATTATTTACAAGTTCCCGTTAGGCAAGTCGCGAATCGAAGCGGCCATAAACCGCCAACGACCTCTGAAGCTACGACGGCGAAAAACCAATTAAATACGGGCATAGGTTGGCACCTACCTGGCGCCGCGACGCCCGCAGGAGTTCCGTAGCCGTTTCCGCGGAATAAGTACACAATAAGGCTATTGTGTCGGGCGAGCGAGTACGTTCTATAATAAATTTCCCAATGAAACTTGTAACGCGGCTGTGGAAATAGGTGTCGCAATTTCCCACTTAAAACCTTCCGTCCGGAGTATACAGGCCCGGACTAACGAGTCTATCTTTTTCCCAGTTTTAGAATTAGAATAAGAACATAGAGCTTTTTCAATATTTCAAATTAAAAGGCAAAATTACTATAAAAGTTTGCAGCCGTAAGTATTTTTTTTTATTTCATGTATTTAGAGATTTAACACTTATCGACTTAAAACAAGAGTAACAATTTTTGAGAATTTGTGAGTCTGCTTAAGGCAATCTGTTCTATTTTGCAATATCAGTATAAATAAATAAAATACAGGGAAAATAAAAAAAAATGTTCTAGGTAAAGTGCCCTCTAGTGACAGATTTCTGGAGCACTTTTATTTTGTAGCGACGACTTTTACTAAATCAGGACTGCGTGTGAAATACCAGCTTATTCCGATGAGAATTAAAAAAATTAAAAAAATAAATTTTGACAAATAAACTATTACGTTTTCGAATTTTTGTTATGACTTACCACGTTGAATCTTTCCTCCAAGTTTCCGAAATCAATTTCCGAACACCCTGTATATGTATCCGATCTTAATATACATTATTTTACCAAATGTTTGTAGTAAATAATGTTTATTTTTGTTTCATATTGTTTTTACAACTTTCAATTCTACAATTTTAATAAAGTAATTTTTGAGTCAGCAGAGTCAGTCCCACGTCTTCTTCTTCATTACCTTCTGCGTAATCTATCGACTCGTGCCTCGTTGAAGTTTCGCCAGACATACCGTTTTGCTCTCCAAGTAACTTAAAAACCTGCCGGGGGTAGCAGCGAGGGTTCATGGAGGGAGAGAAAGCAGAAACCTGTATCGCGGTTTATGTCACTATGATGATTTCGATAGACTCTCGATTTTTCTTAGATATTTGGATATAAGAAAGTACAGGTATTTTGGCCTCTGGCTAACGTTTGGTTAGTTTGGTCCATACAAGTGTTTTGGTTTCATCAAATAAAAACTGCTATCCTGTATGTATGTGTCGGTTTCCCAGTTTTAGACAGCCCTCTGAACAAACCAGTACTATATTTTTCGAAACGTCGTGACACAGAGTAATTCTAGTACCCGATGTATGAGAAATCCAGACGAGGAGAAAGGAAAAGGGAAAGAAGAGTTTTAAGGAATTATTGCTAATTAAAAGAAATACGGCATACATTCTCCCCTCTGCGGGTTGCCCCTAATTTTTGTCTTCATTTCCTGCAGAAATACTTTTTTTTTTACTGTCGAAGGGCAATCATGTTTGGAAAGTTTATGTAAATTACAAGTTTGGCAAATGAAAAATTTGAAAAAAATAGAATAACACAGAAACGCGAATTTCTTTGGGGTCCGGATCCGACCCTGTGCGATTTAAATTATCCGCCTAGTTGAAAGTTTTAATTGAAAGTGGTTTCTTTGGTTAACAACCGTTCGTTTCGTCTCTCTCCTTTTCGCAATTTTTTAAAATTTTCCCATTGTGTTCGTTCGCCTCTCTTTGCGCGCAATCCGGCGATTTGCAAACTTCGCGAGCCCCTCGTCCGATGGACGCTCGAGTTCGTACACGGACAAGCGTTATAATAAGAAAAGATAAAACGTTATAAAAGGCACGTAATTGGCTACAATTATAACTAGACAATTAAACATTCGGAACGCGAAAGATTGCACTCTGGACGAGTTAATTAGATCGCGTTAAATGTACGGTGCATTTTATCCGTCGTCTCTATACAGGGTGTGTCATAAATGAGGAAATAATGAACTATGTACCTATTATTACGGATTGCCCGCACTCGTGGTAGTTAAGCTTATTTTTGTCCATTTTCAACAACAAAAAAATTGTTTTTGCTACACTAACCTCACGCATATTTATGGTATTTTGTTGCAATAGCCGTTATGAACAAATATGAATTATTGAGAACGACATAGTGAAAGTAATTTTAAATTATTTTATCCCCAGGCTACGAGCTTATCTATTATTATATTATATTATGTTCTCCAAATATCAAAATTATTTATTCTTTTACGGTGTTTGGTGTGATTGTTGCTGCAAGTTATTTTCCATTTTCTTACATATTATTTAATACATATGTATTTAATACATATAAAATTGCGTTCTTTCTACTATTTACAAGAAACTTACGCACACAGACAGATACCTTAGTGCATTGTCACATCACCATCCGACCCAAAAATCATCCCTTATCAACTTTTTTGTTTACAGAGCAGTAAAACTATCTTACTGAACCCAGCATTAAAACACCTTATATTTAATAATTTTCGCATTTATGATATTAAGGGTTCCATCACAAAGTACACTTCACCACTATCTTCCAATAGCAATCCCACACTTGCTACTGCTGTCTTTCCTTACATTGAAAACATCACTGATCACATATCAAAAGTTCTTAAGAAACTTAATGTAAAAACCAACACTTGTCCAAAAATCTCTCAACATCTTCGATCCGTCGATTCCTTTTGAGATGCAAGGAGTTTACATCATTCGATGCATATGAAAATACGAAAAATATCAATTAGGCTCAAAGAACACGAAAGACAAATAAACTATCAGCAGTTGCCGAACACAATCACGAAACCGGATATAAAATTTTATACGATGCAACTAAAATTCTTGCATGTAATCAATTCTTCTACCAACGAAAAATCCGAGAGAAATCTGTAACAACCTAACAATCTTAATCGGTGTTTATGCCCCTCATTTAGCTCCCCCCCCCCCCCCCCCAAACAACATAAAAGGTACAGAGCAAAATGCGAGGCAGTTATAGTCAAGCTCTAAAGAAGTCATCAGGATGATTGGCGAAACGTTCGACTTAACAGCAACGACGCAGGAGGAATCCAGAAGTTTTGTAACATAGTGTTATAGTAGGCTGTGGAAGTTTCTTTCGCATCTTGGTGTAACGGTTTTCGATTCATTCGAATTGTTGCACCCCAATGTCTCAGAAATTGTCTTTTTTTTTAATAAATCATAAACCATAACACTAAAAAGAAATAGTTTAACTTAATACATCAAATAACCTTAATGAATATGAATCATTTAACACCCTATATATACGGTCATATCGAATTTGCTAATTATAAATTGTTTGGCTTTTTCGAGGCATGTTCCTTAATTCATCAACTAACGTTAGAATTTAATTGTTAATTAACTATTTTTTTAATACTTCGTTAATAATAGACTTGCATCAAAGGCTGCTGCCCGGAATAATTGCTAAACGAAGATAAATACGATACGAAAAAGAATAAAAAGAGAACGAAGCTAAAAAAAAAAAACAATGAACAAGCCGAGTGTACCACCCGATTGGAAATCACAATTTCGGTCAACGTACGAGGTAACCAAAGTACTTACTGCACGCTGTGTACGGCACCGCGCAAAAATGCTTGAAATATGCTATTCCAAGGCCCAGCCCGGCTCGGCCATATTAATAAGTTCGCGTCGAAAATGGTACATATTCGAAACGCGAATTGGCGAGTGAAAGTACGGAGTAACTGATCGATATGCATTAGCATTAGATTAACGGGATACCGACGTATACACATACACGATCTAGATTTCGCACGCAAAAGGAAATCTTGCAAGTAATAAGACGAACTACGTGAAAATCTAGAATCGGTACTTACGCAACTAATTATATACCTGCGTATAATTGGTTGCTTACTCATTTTTAGAAAAATGTATTTTTTTTAATGTTCTGGTTCATCCCGAAACTTATCCGAACGCAATTTCATATTGGTTTTTCAACGCTCGGTTTTTGACAAATCACGCAAAAAAGTTCAAGTTCAAGTATGCGTTTCACAAAAAAATGTTGGGCACGACTGCTAGGATCATTCGCCCATTGCCGACTTCCGTCGAGGATCTTCGCTTTTGGTCATGGACCAACACGTACAAAGAAGACATATAACCAATATTTGCTCAACTAGCAAAAAAACAAATTTGACCAATACCAAAAAAAAAACCGACACCCCCCGCTTCCGCCACGGACCATCCGGGCCCATCCGGCCTCTATACCGGCGTGAACGGGGAAAAACGAAGGGATCGGCGACGATTATCACTTTACAACGTTCACAAAACACTGAAAACACTAAATCCACTCAGTAGAGACCGATTTCAAAATTTTTGGACGATTACAACGGATTCTGTAGGGAACCGACAAATCACGCGTGATTCGTACCATGTTTCTTCTTCTTCTTCTTCTTTAGCTAGTTACTACTATAGTCCAACATTAATACGTGGGGGGCTAACGATTTACACCATGTTTAGACTTTCATACAAAAAGGTTAACGATTCGTGTTGGTCACCGACCAACCCATTGACTAACACTCATCGACAAAAAAGTTTATTTTATCAATACGGCCTGAGTACCGGCATGTTATGGAGGAAACTGCGAAACCGCGGGACAATTATATCACTAGAAGACACCAATCTATTCACTAAAATCGAACTCAATAACAATATGACCGAAAACAAATCGTAAATGTTGAAAAACTCGGATTGTCGCTTATTATCGACGTCGATTTGGGTTTCTTTGTTCTTTGCCGACGAAGGCGACTAGGATTTTCTTTATTCCATATGGAAATTTAAAAAAATATTACACCAGATTTGGTACGTCATTCTTTATCGTATATGTGAATGATTTGAGTAACTATATAATTTCTGTCAAATGTTTCCGCTTTGAGGATCATACTACATTGGTGGAGCGACAATTTTCTTTTAAAGATAAAACCCAAATTTTAAAAATATCTACTAACTCGAGGTTAGAGGTAGGTAACAGGGTTAAGCTGTTGGGTCTCATTATGGATGACAATTTGTCGTGGTCATTCCATACAGATGAACTCTCTACAGCTTTATCGAGTCTGATATTTTTAATAAGAGGACTGTGACTTCACAGAATTTCAACACCCTTATAACGTGTTATTTTGCATTGTCACATTGAAAAATTTCTTATACCGTTCCATTATGGGGCACAGTACTGCAGCCCAGACCATTTTTAAAGTACAAAAGAGAACGGATTAGGGTTAAGTGTGGTACGCATTATCGTGCCCATTGCAGACCTTTTTCCTTGAGCCACACAATTATGTCTTTGCCTTGATTCTTCGTTAATTTTGCCTTAATTGAAATACATCATAAAACGAAGAATTTATAAGAACAATGAAAGAATATCTGCTTTCTCATTGTTTTCTATTCGGTTCAGGACTACCTTGAGAATAATTTTGTTTTCGACGAAAATAAACAAGCCGTAGTCATATTTTTCTTTCTCTTTTTTGTGCTGATATTTAATATTTTAATATTTCCGTATTCATCTGGGTATGTGATCCAATTTAATTATTTTACATTTATATTCTTTCGAATTGCTACCCTGTACAAATACACTCAATAAATTTATTTATTTATTTATGGTTATTAAATAGGACATTGTATGCATTGTATAATGTTCTATCTTTTAGATTTAAAAATGTTATGTTGGAAGGACTGCCTAGAAAGGTTACGACCGTTTTTATTCTTTGCATATGACGTTTCGATTATGCTTTGGTTATGTCTGGCCGGCCTTTCATTAAAAAACGATCTGCGATAGAAAAGATGAAGAATGTATTACGTTTTTGTTAAAGTATTACGTCTGTCTGTTAATTAAGTAACTAAGAAATGTGATCCCTGATTACACAGGAATGCAGTGATTTTGATGTCTGGAAGCTGTCTGCTTAATTGTATATTTTTGAGGGCCCTTTCTCCAATAATTGCCATATTTTTGCTCTATCACGTCATTTTTTTTATAGCACTCTATATCTTAAAAATGTTATTTTATTTGTGTACATACCTATGAAATTAATATGTTTGTTCCATGTTAGGTATGATATCTAAACGAATCGTTTTTTATGAAATTAGATGTGATTTGGCAAACACTGAATAATATTATGTTTCTCTCCAAAGCTACAGAGTTGGCGCAGAAGCGTCAATACAGCGTTATAACCTGCCTATGTGCAGTTTGGTTGTATTGGTCGTCGTGCTACTAATGTTCTAGAACGTATAAATAAGACAAATAACACATTGGCTCAAATAGAACGGCCCTCTAGAACAAGCCTTGTATTAATGTATTAACGGATAGCTTAGTTGACTCCAACAAGAGTTTTACTGGATCCTCTTCATGTTAAACTTGGCTTGATGAAGCAGTTTGTTAAAGCCCTAGACAAAAATGGACAGTGTTTCAAATATTTGTGCCAGCCACGTCTGATGCCAAGGCAGATGGACCATAACGATGATGGCGGACTACTGCTGGATGTTAAAAGGGGATTTACCCTTAAAAATACACAGGCGTCCGGACAACGCAGCTTTCCAGTAAAAAGACGAAGATTTCACTCAAAAAAGTCGAAGTAAAGTTTTTGTTTTCACTTTTTTTTTTAAATAGGATTCCACTTTTTAAGTGAATAAAAAAATAAATTATTTTAGAAATATAGTTTCTTTTTTCTTCAAAATTTGCAACAAAAACTTACGTGATTTTTGAAATCAGCCGACCAAAATTATATAAAATCAGTTTTCAAAATAAAAACATTTGTCAAAAAGATTTATTCTGTAGACCTGTGTTATTTGATTCATCCGCCGTGTTTGTTAATTATACTTCATTTATTTTACATTATCTTGACAATAATAAATAGCCTGTGATATTTACGATTTATTAGCATATAGTAAGACATACTGTGATAACGAAACCTTAACTTGCAAAAGTTACAGGTAAATAAAGCTCTATTATATTCTATAATAAAGAGAGCTGAGAGATATTGAACAAAGTATAACACAAAATTAGAGAATTGATCTTCTGAAGCGTGGAGTAAAAAAATATATGCTGTGACACCCCACAAACACACAGATCAGACTGTTTCGCATTTCTACTGTGTAGATGACAAGCTGAAACAAAATGCCCACTTGAAGTTCTACGTATATTTCCTTCCTTGACAATTGCAGCTTATAGAACCAAGGACTTCCTGCCAAACCTTCACAGTACATTTTTCCCTTAACTTGGTACAAGCTTTCCATTTCAAAATCGACATTTCTCTTAGTTCCTTTTTCGAGAACAATATTTTATCTTGACGGCTAACAAATCATTGAACTTGATTATTAAAACCAGTGCTCTGTAAAACATGTGTTGGGCGCACTTCCGCCATTTTATGGCCGTCATACCTAATAACTCACCGATCTAGCGTGCGGGAAACGCCACTTTGCCACATCAGTTTCGTTTCCCACGGATCCGAGGCACTTCGGACATTTCCGGGATTTTACCGCACGGGTTTGGGAGCGATCGGATGTTTTCGCCACGCTTTGAATGTTGACGTTCGTCAATTCTGACGGTCATGTCAGTGAACGTATTCGTGTTGTTTTTGCAAAAATGTCACCAAATACTAATGCACAGAAAAATGTTAAAAAAATTTAAATACTACGTGCTATAAGCTACAATTAAAATCTAGTGGACTAGTCGGTAAGTAAAGTGACAATTATAATTTACGTTTCCCACAAAAATTTGAAATACTTTAGTGGTTTTCATGGTTTTTATATTAATATCCTGCCAAAACCAATTGTAGGGTTTTCAAATATCCATGTCTCATCAGTACAAACAAAACAAAATGGAAGGTTATGACCTGCGTTTTCTGACTTATACTATCTTAAAAAATTAATCCTCTTAAAAGCTCTATCCTGGGATGATTTTCGTTCCAATTACAGTTTTTTTTTTTAATGAACTACTTAATGATCAATTGTTGGTTAGTTATTATTATTATTATTAACTGTTATTATTTTTAATTTGTTAAATTGTGATTTTTTCATTACGGTCATAGAAAAAGTATAATATGCAACACGTTTGGTAAACTCTTTATATCATTCGTTTATATTAAGCACTCGCTCCGCTCGTGCCAAATAAACTCGTGAGTCAAATGGCGTTTACCGCACTTGTTGCATAATATACTATTAGTAGCAAGCATTGATTTGTAATCCCCAATAAAAATGGCTTTTTTTTTCACTTTTCTCTGTGACCTTTCTACAAAAAGCGCATAAAACGACGAATATGTATTTATAACGAGTAATTTAAAATTCATCCGCTTATGACATCATTGTTCATTTGTGGTTAAACCTTAACGTCTGGTCTATAATGTCCACCGGCAGATGTTATATAAACTGATGGCCTCTAAAATATACTAATAAAGTTTAATTGGCGGGGCTCATTTCCTGTCGACCGAACAAGCCGCCGCACAATGGGAAACTAAAAATTTCAAGTAAAAAAGAAAACAACAAAATTCGGAAAAATGCGCCTTTGCTTTATTAACACGAACGTCGTGTTTGGCAAATTAACTCGAAAACTCCGAATTTATCTTTCGCTATTCCCTACTACATTACACTCTCATTATTAATTATATTATTTTAGGCTCCCGCCGAACTTTGTATAAATTAAGGCGGAAACTTTGCCGGGGAATAATGGTCGGAGTTAAAGTTTCGATTATACATAATGTATACGAAATACAAAGTCGACAAATAATATAAATTTTAGATACATGTTATTTTCAACGCTAATGGCCGTGCATTTCCGTCGATTCATGCATTATTCACTGCCCATTTGGCTCATTTAATTTCGCTGGAAGTGGGGGCTTACGAATATACCTGGCGATTCACAAACAATGCCTTTAATTGATTAACACGCAACACTTTTAGAAGGCTGATGTGGTCGCCGATGCAAGTTCGGATTTTTATGCACAAAAAATGCTTAAAATATGCGCAAATATAAATACAATCAGACCCATTATTATTATCATTGTACCAAATGACAATTAAACGCTGTTCTAAATTTTCTATGGTTAATTTTTGTCTTTTATCGCTTAATATTCTTTTGTACTTGGAGAACGTCCTTTCGACGTAGACCGAAGTAATTGGCGCGAATTTAAATGATGCAAGATCTTCGGGTTCCAAATAACATAAATCATTATCAACCGTCGCATCTAATAATAAATTTTTTTAAATGTTAAGTAACTTTGTAGTAAGTATTTTTTGTTGTTACATTATTAAATTTTTTTCCGGGATTTTATCGCGCGGGTTTGGGAGCTATCGGATGTTTTCCGTCATCAGTGAATGTGTTTGTGTTGTTTTGCGAAAATGTACCCAAAAACGAACGGCCGTAGAAAAAGTATAGTATGCAACACGTTCGGTAAAGTTTTTAACTCACTCGTTTATTACAAACTCGCACTCCCCGTGCCAAATAAACTCGTGAGTCAAATGCCGTTTAACGCACTTGTTGCATAATATACTATTCTTCTATTGAAATTGTCTCTAACTAAGACATTTGTTTGCTCTCTAATTTTTTAATAAAGCCACTTAAAAAAATTAAATTTGCTTTGATATATGTCAACTGATATTTGAGTTCACGTTTTTCATATAAACTTTTAATTTTTTTAATTGAATCAGCTGAATCTGAAAACTCTAATACAATGTTTTTTATTTGATTAAAGAGATTCGCGTGAAATAAGGCTGCGTCTAACCACGTACCCCATCGAGTAATCACGGGTTCAGCAGGTAAAGGAGCATTTGGCAATGTTTCTCTATAAATTCATATCTAATTTCCTCGGCAACTCTATTTATTCGCTGATTAATTTTTTATAAAAAAATAAATAAATTTTGTCATATATGCTGCTGCGTCGGTGACTAAGAGAAATATTTTATCAGTTGGTGGTATATCTGGAGCAAAAAAGCCATTAAGCTTTCATTTACAAATCGAGCAATCTCTATACTGTTAGCTTTTTCCAACTGTTTTGTACTTATTAAAAAAGATTTTGGTAAAACATTTTCATTCAAACCACCAACTAATAAATTCGCAACATAGCGACCCCAAGCATCTGTTGTCTCGTCTAGAATAATGGTAAAGATGCTGATTTTTAATATGATTTCTTATGTCTTCAATTACATTTTTGTAAATGGAAGTAACATAATTTTTTCTTAATGTAATATCATGAGGTACATTTTTGTTGCAAAATGTTTCTAAAAACTGTTTAAATTTAGTGTTTAGATGTTTTTTACATAAAATCCTAACTCTAGTAATGTATCAAGTAGCTTCAAAGATCTCAGTGGCTATAAACATAGTAAGATGATTTATAAGATCCTCTCTATGCTTTTAATTTTTGTCTTTTGTCTTTATTAAGCATATATGCTTACCTTATAAGATTGCCATAAGCTTAGGTTAGATTAGGAAAATAGGTCACTAAGCTTTAACTTCGCCTTTTGTAAGTTTACGTCGGAATAAAGACATTATTATTACTTTTTTCACAGGTTATCGTCTGGGCCGTGTTTTCGCCAATTCTACCAACGTCCTTCATCTTGAAAAGAATTTGCGAGTACTGCTGACTTTTGCATATAGATCATTGCTGTATGTGTTTATGTACCACTTTCATTTGCCGATATGACTTCGGCAAATATGTCGATACTTTCGAGGTCCCAAAAGTCTACTTTATTACTTTCTCAACGTAGACTTTCTGGATGTTTCCATCTACTGGAATGATTATGTCGATAACAATAGCGATCTTTGTTCTTTATCTAGTACCAAAACGTCACGTTTGTTATTCGGAACTGTTGGATCTGGGCTTGAGCATTGCAGATTTAGCGCAATTTCCTGATGAAGGTTCGGCCACTTGATCGCGTAGTTGTAGGTACTGCATTGAAGCGCAAGATGTACAGCCTGACATAACATGCTTGATCTATACTGAGAAACCCTTTTGGCTCTGGGAAGAGATAACCTTGCCTCAACTACCTTTAACTACCAGCTTTCCGTTGGTGCTTACGTGTGGTCATTAATTCTTAGGTATTCTTTTAGGTTCTTTTAGGTTCCTCGTTTCATCTACGAAGGTTGCTTCAAGATTTAACAGCCCTAGGCCCCCTTTATCGCAAGTTTAGTAGAGCCTTTCCATAGGCTATTTGGGATGGTGTAGTAAATATTGCGTAGGATTATGCTGATTTTCGGATTCATATTTTGGATGTGATGGTTTCCAAATACCCAACACGTAGGTTGTGGTTGGAAGAACTCAGGTATTGTATTGATTGTTTTTGATAAGTGAGTATAGCTTTTTACTAGTATCGAGTATAGCTTTTTATTAGCTTTTCTTAGCTTTTTTATTTTTATTGGCATCTATGGTGAGGCCCTGCTCATTTCCCAAGTACTTGTAGGTATCCCCCTCCATGGATCACCATGTCATCGATTAGCCGTACTCTATCTTGATATCACAAAAGAAGCCACAATTTTCACGAGTCTCTGGATTTGTTCTCTTCCATTGTTATTGTTTTTATTTTTATTTTATTATTATTTCGGAGTTGAGACTTTTCCCGATCTACCTCGAAATTCCCTGATTTTACAAGTTTTTTTTTTACAAGGTTTTCCGATTTAGGGGAAACTCTCATAAATCAGAAATCTGATACTAAAACAAACAAAAAAGGAGAGCAAAATAAAATTTTCCTTTGGAAACCGTTAAATTATATTTGGAACTAAGTAATCCGGTCGTTTGAAAATCATTATGAAAATTTCCCCCACGGCAGCAAAAAAAAAACAACGCGGGTCTGTATAAATAACGATAAAATAACAAGCGGAGCAGCGAACGGGGGTTTTCTTTTCGCCTTAATCCGCGACGACTAAATTTAATTAAAAAATGGTTTCCAATAAAAAAATATATATACCAACCTTGGTTTATATTAACAGTTTAATGGAAAACGCAATAATTAATGAAGCAATTACTTAATAGGCGACCTCAAGGTTCGCCTTTTTTTTCGACGCACTTTGCCGTATTTGTAAGCGTGTCTATTAGAAGGTTTTTTTCGCAAAATGCACTGAAAGAGAAAAAGTCAACATAAAATATTTCGACACAATTTCCATCTCAATAAAATTGAATTATATGTTATTACTCTGATCGAAGACAGAACACAATGGCGCAATTTTAATGCTAATTTGACTATTCATAATTCATGTGTATTTTGTCAATATAAGCTGCTAAAATCCCAGGAACGTTTAGTCAAGCGTTCTTATTTTAAGTGTCAACACATTTCGTAGAACATAAAAATATTATAATACATGCTGATGATAACACAGGCGGCAACAGCCATTTTGGTGCATGTGATTTTTCAACTGTCCTGGGTATTTTTGGGCATATTTTGGGTATATTTTACGTTATAACTAATATATAAATTTATTAGTCACTTATCATTGAAATTTTTTTCATTATATGACTGGCTTCATGTGGCTATGCCTTCGTCCTTAATAACGATCTTGCATAGTTTTAATCACCTCAAAAGCGATTTAGGTGGTTGTGGGGGTGGTCATCCTTCACGAATATGTTACAACCGAGAATATTAATTGCAAGCAGCGTTATGATTACCAAGAAAATTTTGTGCTACTTGAACAAATGAACACCAAGCGTTAGATTCAGTCTCGTTCATCATTAAATATACCAGCTTTTGCAAATTTACTAGAGAAGTATCCAAAACAATTTCTTTTCCGATTTAGAGTCTTCACAAATTGCCCTTCATCGGCCCCAGCTTGATAAGCAAGATTTTTTTTAATCCATTCGTCGTATTTAACTCCACTGGTCTTAGGCACAAAAACAAGGATATTTTATATAGTCACTCTGCTGCCCGTTTCGAAATCAACGTAAATTGCCCAATAATGTTCTTCGTATTAATTTTTCAATAGCAGAGCTCGCAAACCTCGTATAGAAAGATTTAAGATCTAATTTTATGTAGGAAGTTTTCAATTTCAATCCAGTTTCTTTATCAATACTAATATCTCAGAAATTATTGCTGATAAAAAAAATCTGGTGACATTTTGTGAATCAGTAAACTACACTGTTCGAGATATTTGAAAAAAACCAAATGAAAATCACCATTTTTCGCCTTCAATCTCGACGCGATGACGTCATATACTATTGCGACTTACTGCATGGGTTCAGGAAACAAGCATTTTTTTTCAAAACCATTTGCTCTATTGGAAAAATTCATAGGAGAAATGGGAGATCGAGGGCTATTACCTCTATTTCGAACATCGTTTGAATTATACGCAGGGTGTGCAGGTTTATGCAAACTAAGCGTTTTTTTTTTTAATTTTCATACACTGTGATAAGCAAATGTAAACCTTGATTAACAATTATTACAATAACCAAGAGAGAAGAAACAACCTTGTCGTCCTCTGCACCAATCTAATCCAAAATATTTTTTTAATATAAAAAAAATAGTCAAAACGTATATCTTTTGCAAGCACTCAAGTGCCCATCTTCAGATAAACCTTGTAAGACATCCCCCAGCAACTAATATGAATATTTTCAGCTGGGTTAAATTTCTAAATGTCAAATGTTTTCAATGAGTTTCAATTAATTGCAATATATTAAATTATTACTGATTAGTAGTTCTTTTTTTTTTGGGAATTTTCACCCACAAGCCAATCTCAAATTACCCCAACTAAATATAATCTGTGGTTGAGTGAGAGGTGCCGCTGTTTCTGTTTCTTCCATAAATAATTTGTCTTTTAATTATTTGTTTAAATACATTTATCAATTATTTATATAAACATTTAATTGGCAATAAAAAGCTTTATTATTATTATTATTAATTTTTAGCAATTTGACTCAGCTATATTACTACTCCACTTTGAGAGATGGACTATTTTTGGAATATAATGGAAGATGTTAATTAATCAACGGGATTTAACCTGTTATTAGCACTCCTTTGTTACCAACATTATTCCGCAACCATTTAGGAATCGAATCATTCAACGGGTATTGCCAGGATTAACGGGTCGGTCATCCGTGGGTCAATTGTTTAGTGCCTTCAACCATATTACGGAGGTCCAAATGTTTAGACAATCACATTTTCCAAATCTTCAATAGTTTATCGTCAGATGCACATTTAGTTGCAACAAGTAATATTTGCGTGTATCATTTGTTTCAGAAATGTCCGAAAACAATGATCGCATTTGGGGGTTACGGCGGAAAATCTTAATGTTAATTGACGGTTGATAGGCATTTTCCAAAATACCTGTTGACGTATTATCACTCTCATTTGTTTTTTATAAAAAATCTGAACAACTTTCAAACAATACTAATAACTAATAATGGAAATCTCTATTTCAATTATAAATAATGTTAAAATTCTACCTAACAAAGAGAAAAATTAGTGTTCCAAACAAAGACAAAAATGCTAGGAATAATAATGAACGCAAATTTAGCAAAATTTTTGATAATCTCTTTTTAAACATGAAACCATGCTACATGAAATGGACGTTCAGAAAACTTCAGTATGTAGCGGCGTGGTATGCATGTTCCTTTTTTAAAATACGAATAGAAAAGGGCATCGAAATACCAAAAAAAGTACAGAAAAAATTAGTTTTGGTTAGTTTCCCAATCATATACATTCGCAGGTTATTTCTAAATTTTCGGAACGTTTAACTAAAAGAGCTGCAAATTATTAACCATTAACATGTCCTCCAATATACAGGGTGTTTGGATTAGAAAAACTCGGTGGGTGTATAAACAGGCTCATTTGGAACGAAATTTGAATTTTTTTATATGACCAATTCGGTACTATTTGTGGCTTTATTTATACTAACGAAATTTATTTAAGCAAAAAGTTTTATTCTTGGAAATTATTGGCAATTATGTAAAAAAAATTGTGGATGTTTGGAGCAAGTCAATTAACCAAATATCTACGAAATGGGCGTTTTTGAATCAGTCATTCAATATATTTTTTTAAGCAAAGCTTTTACCAGTTCATTCGCCATTTCAATATTTAAAAATATAAAATTTGTTTTATTTTTTAAACGACCAAAATCAATCACACAATCTTGTAGGTAAGGATTCAAAAAAAAAAAAAAATACTGTTTGAAAAAAATATGTGCTCGACGGCTATAACTCCGTTGACTAAACGAAACCGCATTAAATTATTTAAATTAACGTAGTTGTCGAAAGACGAGACCGACAAGCCGATGGAAAACTAGGTCGCTCGGTATACCCTAATTACATTTAATCGACCGTATATATTATTCATAGGCAACTACGGCTACTTAAAAAGTCCGACCATTAAACGGCGGCTCATCCCACAAAACGACCGAGTGGGCGGGTCCTAAATTTATGTCATCCTGTTGATTAACTACGGCAACAAAAAAAAAGGAAAGCGATTGTTCTTTTTTTTCCTATTGCGCGACGCACTAACCTCGATTTACGTAACATTCGGGAAAAATCGAAAGCGGTCGGTGGGGGGTGGGGCGACGTGGGGGACGCGGTGAGGGACGGGGGGACAATCGGGCGACGCAACCAGGTTATTCGATTAGAACAGTGTTGTAAACGAACGTGGAAAAAAATTATAGATCGGCCATTTACAAATTTACACAAGATTGCTTTCGAAAAATCGTCGCTGAGCGTGGCAAGTTCGTAGCGCATAGCGCGAAGCAGCTTTGTATTTCAAAAAGAAGCCGCTTTGCGGTTTCTTGTCAAAAAAAGGACACTTTTTTTTTCTATCGCGTTTTTGCGGACGCCAAACTTCAAAGCCACGGCAAACTATGATAAATATAAAAAAATGTACTAATTATAGCGATTTCCAATGATATTTTTCAAGTATCTCGCGCACCTTGAGACGAAACTGCTTAAACCAAATTATCTTATGTTTCATAGTTTTTTATTTACCCTGTACATAATTGAAAAAATTTTGGATATAGAGGTTATAGTCCTGGATCTCCCACGTTTCCTGGTAAAAGAACTTTACCGATAGAGTAAATGGTTTTCGAGAAAATTAGTTTTTTCTGAAACCATGCGCCATGAACCCGAGGAATAGTGATTTTCATATGGATTTTTGCAAAGATCTCGATCAGCGACAGACGAAAACCGCAAATACAAAAAATGTATGACACTGTTTGAACCGATTAGCCATATTTTTTTACTATTTTCAATTTGAGTTTAATAATTTACTCTGGAAAGGGACAATTTTCTGGGTCTTTTACATTTTTGTCTATAATTGGAACACCCTGTATATAATCGAAAAAATGCCTGAAATAAATATTTTAGCACTGGATCTTCCGCGTCTGCTGGTTACAGAATTTTGCCCATTGCGTGAATGGCTATGTAGAAAAGCATGTTTTTCTGGACGCTGAAATAACCAAAAAAAAAATCATTTTTTAAAATACTTTGTAAAATTTGATTGCACCCAATTTCCACTGTTTAAATGTGGGCAAGGATTTCTATTTCTCTGCTAAATTTGATGTTGATATCTGCAAATTTACGACACTTAACGAATGTCTTATATAGCACTGAATATCGGGAACACCCTTTACAAGGTGAAAACCTTAAATACACAAGTGTTAGCTGTCTATATGGGCCGCATCATCCTGTAAAATAAACTAACATCTGAAACATCGTCTTTTAGTTAGCCAATTTTCACAATTAGGGGGAACCATTTTTCCTTTTTTTTTTTAGTATGCGGCGCACCGTGTACATTCTTGAAAAATTATCAAGAATAAAAGTTTACGGAGCTAAATCTTGTGCATCTTTTCGTTCGAGAATTTTTTCGGTTGCAAAAAAGGTTTGGAAAAATTAATTTTTTGTTAGACCATTGCAAACGCGATTTTTTATTTTTTTAAAATACTTCTAGACCCGCAACCATCCCAATTTCAATAAGTTCCTTGAGGGGAATAAACACTATTTGCCTGCTAAATTTGAAGTTCATAGCTTCAAATTTCGGGCACTTATCGTGTTTCATAGGAATGTTCAAAAAACAGTAGAAAATCGAAAAAAACAAAAACGCCGAAGCTTTACGGCAGCCATTTTTACATATCTTATGTACCCCGTGTATGTACTGTTAAAAAAATTTTGAAACGTGTAGCATAAACCGTTCGGAAGTTATCGTCGAAAAACCCTGGACCAGAGAACAGAGAACGGACAGACAAATAAAATTTTTTTCTCGATTTCATCGATTTTTTGAAAGTAAAAAGTTTCTATAATTTTTTCCCTGCTTAAGTTCATAACAATTAAAGAGTTTAAATGATGAATTTACCTTTATTTATCATTGAACACATTGTTTCTTCGTTAAAAAAATTATTAAAAGTGCAGGATCGAAGGGTGCATATGGGCTGCAGCGCAGCAGCATTTTATCAAAAATTATTAATTTTATTTTGAATTGGCTCTCCGGGGACATGATAAGAGCGAAACTTTCTAGAATCCCCGGATATTAATTAATTTTTCGCCTGAAGTAGATACAACTCTAAGTGAGCATCTAAAAATTCTTCCATATTTAAGGGCACTTCCAAAGAAACTCAGAATTATCTGCTAAAGTTTTCCATGAACAAATAATTGAGGAAATTGATAATTCTACGTTTTTGGTCAAGACAAGAATTGCAAAACACCTTAAAATTTTTCCCACGGACCGCCACAGAACATGTGTTTTTTTTTTCTCAAAAATGGTTAATTTTATTAATATTAAATGAGTACACCAACTACCCAAGAATGTTTCTTTTAGGGTATTTGTTAAGTGTATAAATTAACACACTAAATATGTTGCAAGGAAATGTGAATTAGCCCTACTGACGGACATCATATTACATTTAAAATAAATTATGTTAAATACATACTTTGGAAGTGTTTTAGGGGCTGATTTCCCCGTTAGAAGGGATTTCGCGTTCTATTCGGATTCCGAGATTCTCCGCCCTGTATACCAAAAATGAGTAAAGATGTTCCCGGATAGATCATTAAACTTAAATCTGAAAACTTTATCTGGAAGCCTAGAGTCGTTTTCAAACTACGGGGTGATCTGCATTTTGGAAAAGTCCTCAAAAGTTTCTATGTTGGCGTATTGAAATACAAACGTCAAATTGCAATTAGTTTTCGACAAAAATGAAAACTTGGTATTTTCTTTATGGGACACTTTGCATATTTTTGAAAATGCCCAATTTGATGCAACCTTATGTTCAAGGGCACCACTTGATTGTACCGTGCATTCAACTTATCTTGATAACATTTAAATCAGATTTAACTGTTTTGTTTTTAGAGATAACAAGGTACACAAAAAAACAAAATGTAGGGTTAGTAACCAAGTTTTTTTCCAAGTGACGTATAAAAAAAATCAATTTTCTGACATATAAACCGACAGTAACGTTCCGGATTGTCTCTTAACTACTTGATTGGCTCTCAAAATCCTTTGCCGAAGTTCCACGACATTATTACCAGTTCTGTGATTTTATATGTGCCCCCAAAAGAAATCCCCCGTAGTTCGGCCGTTCTCTATGTTACGAAATTTTTTAACTTGCACAACATCGTCATGAAGGGCATCGTCTTGCTGCCGTATAATCAGCTGATATATTTAGGGGTAAATCTTCTAAATATTTTTCTAAGAGTTGCAAATAATGATTTCCAGTCCAGTTGCAAATAATAATTTCCAGTTACAACCCTTTCTTGTAGTGAACGAACTTTCATCAGTCCATAAAATGTTTTTCAAAAAATTATTATTCTCATTATGTCTACTTAAAAAATAAAAAAAACACATAGTTTTTGAGTTTTACGAAATTTAAATGCATTATATTTACATTCTTTCAAAACTGAGTGGATTGATCTCCGCGAAATACCTGCCTCTTCATATACTATAGTAGTAGAGTCCTAATCCTTCTTTTCTTCATTTAAAACATTATGATTCCGGCATAAGTTTTAAGCATTTAATACGTCTTCTGCAAATTTCTTTGCCAGCCTTGGAAACATCTGTGTTGAAGGAGTTCGGGGCTCTGGATAAAGTCTATATACTGACGACGAGCTATAAAGTCTAATATACTGACAACTCTTTTCACATATGCTAAATTCGTGAAAAACCATTTTAACAATTATGACTTGGACAATAATTCAACCATCAACGTTGTTTACTTATATGTCAAACATAAATTATTTTTAATTGTGAAAAACGTCCAAAATATAAGGTTGTTCGGAAAGTCATTTCGTTTTTTCCCGTCAGAGGACTTAATTACGTTTTTTCGAAACCAACTTCACACTTAAGCCGCATAACCATTATATGTCTTGAGAGCTGATATTGCAAGGCTTGTGTGTGAAAACGTTCTATTAATTCTACGCAGTAGTTTTTGGTTGGTGCCCTTTTAAATATGGAGAGCAATAAGCAGCATTTTCGTCATATTTTATTTTTTACTTCAGAAAAGGTAAAAATGCTGTCCAAGCGAGAAAAAAATTGACGGATGTGTATGGAGAAGGCGTGTTAACAGTACGCCAGTGCCAGAACTGGTTTGCAAAATTTCGATCCGGCAATTTTGATGTCGAAGATGCACCACGGTCTGGAAGGCCGGTCGAAGCTGACAAAGATGCGATAAAGGCATTAGTTGATGCAAATCGGCGAATAACCACACGAGAGATCGGTGAGAGATTAAATTTGTCGAATTCGACTGTTTATGGCCATTTGAAAGGCATGGGCTTAACCTCGAAGCTCGATGTGGGGGTGGGTGCCCCATGTCCTTACGGAGCGAAATTTGTGTCGTCGCGTTGACGTGTGTGATTCGCTCCTCAAACGTCAAGAAAATGATGCATTTTTGAAGCGGATTATTACTGGGGACGAAAAATGGGTTGTATACAACAATGTTAAACGCAAGAGGTCATGGAGCAGAAAAGATGAACCGGCTCACAGCGTGTCAAAAGCCAACATTCACCAAAAAAAAGTGATGCTCTCCGTTTGGTGGGATGTCAAAGGAATCGTTTTTTTTTGAGCTTTTGCCGGACAATACAACGATTAATTCAGAAGTCTATTGTCATCAACTGGACAAATTGAATGATTCACTTAAAGAGAAGAGACCCGAATTAATCAACAGGAAGGGTGTAGTGTTCCACCAGGATAATGCGAGACCTCACCCAAGTTTGGTCAGTCGCCAAAAACTTTTACAGCTTGAATGGGACGTACTGCAACATCCACCATATTCTCCAGATCTGGCGCCTTCCGACTACTATTTGTTCCGGTCCCTGCAAAATTTTTTGGATGGCAAAACCTTTACCTCAAATGAAGATGTCAAAAACCACCTGAACCAGTTTTTTGCCAGCAAGGACCAAAACTTTTATGAGAGGGGAATTATGTTACTGCCAGAAAGATTGCAAAAGGTGTTGGACTAGAACGGCCAATATATAATTTAATAAAATATTTATTCATTATACGAAAACTGTCTTTCATGTTCCCCAAAAAAAAACGAAATGACTTTCCGAACAATCCAATATAAAGTGTGTTACATCATTGTAATCGGAATAAGCTATTCTATTAAACACATATGTAATATACAGGGTTTTTCTTTTGGAAAAATATGATGTAGGCTTATAGGTCAGAAAAAAAAACTTGGCGACTAACCCTACATTTTGTTTTTTGTTTACTTTGATATCTTTAAAAACAAAAAAGATAAATTGAACGCATTGTACATATAACTTCTGCTAATGCCAAACGCAGACCTGCTACGGTTATTTTGTAAAACGTCTAAAGAAAACTTCACGAAGCATAAAAATAACAAAATAGCAAAAAGTTTTTGACAATGTATACTTTTGAGAACCACCACGTAGCTCGAAAACAACTAGCCAAGAGAAAAGAGGACTATTCTTCTTTGGAACGTTTCGCCTGGGTATGTTTTGTCTTCAATGTTTGCCAGAAATTTTCTTTTATGTAGTTGTGTAACTTTTAAAAAATGAAAATTTCTGGCAAATAATATTTAAAAAAATAGTTGGGAAACTGGGAAACTCAGTTTTTGAGACACAAAACCCCCATTTTGAATATTATTGAGCCCTAATTTCAGGTATCCTATATCTATCATACTATAATTTGAAATTGAGGGGAAGATAGCTGTCCTTATCTGCGCTAATGTTGCAAATAGGCGCTACTAATTATTCCTGGAAATCTGTGAACACTGTTTCGGTAAAGACTAAAGTACGGAAAACAGGCGAGTTCCGACCGGGCCTTTGGCAGTGGGCGCACGGAAAACCTCTTTGGCATCGCGAGTCGGTCCTTTCCGTTATTGAGCGGAACTTTTTCAATTTATTGATGATTTTTCGGAACCCGGGCTCGTTCGAAGGCAAACTTCCGAGCACGGGCCGCTTAAACGCGTAATGAGAATCGGGAAATTCGGGTTTTACTCCGCGAAACTTTCAAACGATCGGTATAGAGCTTTGCCTCGCCTAATAAAAGTTACATTGACGAAATCCCTTTGGGCGGACTTTTTAAACCTTTAAATAAATTCTGGTTCTATCATTTTTATAGAAATATATAGGTTTAAGTTTATTCGGGTAAATTTTTGAAGAATAAGCCATAATGTCTGACGTAAGGGAAAAGTTATAAGAAATTTTGACTCTCTCTCTTAAAAGACATCAGATTTACAGTATAATTCTAGGTACTACGCACCAAAATATTATTCAATAGAAAAATAGTATTTAACAATAACGATTTTGGTAATAATAATGAAAAAACTCCAAATCAAATGTTGGAATTTCATAATATTTTGGTGTCTAATACCTCCAGCTTAAACTAACCAAAACTAACCAATATCTTATCTTTGGTGGCCTTTTAGGGCTTTCGTAGAAAACAATCTTAATGAAGTCCACAAAAATGTGTTCATTCTTTTATGAATTTCTTACAACAAAAAGACTTTTCAAAAATTTCAGGCTAGCACCATATTTATTCAGTCACATAATAGGACAGTAAAGAAAAAAGCGTTGGTTAGTTTTGGTTAGTCAGAGTAAACGAAATGTCGTAGACATATAATTTACTAATTAATATTATATTTTGATTTATACTTCATGTACTCATGTTATCCGCCAACAATGACCTAATAAAAATAAAAGATGAAAAACGAAATAAAATAATTAAGATAAGAAAATAAAAATAATAGGGTTAGACAATAATTGTTCTTTCCGAATTGCACAAATATTTTTTGATGTTTTATTTACTGTTAGTATATTTCTGCTATTTTTTTTTTTGAAAAACCTTGTATAGGCATGTAACAGATTTACTTTAAATTATACAGGGTGATGTAGGAAAAGGTTTTCCATCGCTCTAAAATATTCTCGAGTATGCGGTGCTGCCGCTTCTATATAAACGTGGCAACATCTTGCTTGCAAACCCTGTATATCATTTCAGTTTTAAATTCTACGCAAAAAATAATGTAAAAAATAATTTCTTACATTTTTAAGCAATTGGGATCTCGAAGAAATCTTAATTGGCGTTTAAAAAATAAGATTTCTACGCAATTTCTACAAAAGAAATCAACCCAATTTTATTCAAGTTTCCCTATGCACACCGTTATTTCGAAAAAAGTTTCCCACGTGGGCAAAATAAATTCCGTAAATCATCATTTTCATTTAATTTTGGTTTCTTTGCAACTATTTCGTGCGTTTTCAGTATCAGCTTTAATTATAAGGCTTTGGAGCTTGACAGGAAGGAACCTTTTTGATTGACTTTCGAAAAACGGTAATATAGTTGGAAAGAAACTAAAATTAAATGAAAATGAGGTATTGCGAAGTTCATTCTATGTGCGAAACTTTCTTCGAAATTCAATTTGCGTAACAAACTTAATAAACCATGTTTCGAAAGTCCCGTACTAAATCTGATTTTTAAATCGCTCTGCAAGTTCCATCTAAAATGATAGCAGGGATGAACAGGAATAGGAACTGTTTAGAAAAATTCGGCTTCCTGTTCAATTAAAACACGGAACTATTAAGATTTCTTCAAATATCCAAATTGCCTAAAAATCGAAAAAAATCGAGTCTATCCTAATCAAACTACCATCTCAAACAGCCAATCCTTAAAAAATCAAAACCCCCTAAATCTAATATTGCAGAGCCTGAACGCATTACCCGTAAAATCTTTAAAATCTAATCCCCACATCGCAATCCTAAAAGCACTAAACGAAATGCTACGGTGGTCGTGAACACAAATGAATATCAGGAAAAGATTCAAGATATTCTTACAGACGGATCATATCGTCAACTTAAAAAAGATCCTACGTCATATATGGAACGCATCCTTAAATCTATCATTATGGCTTCTTTTTTATCAGATTCCGTGAAGAAATCTGTCACCCCTTATGACTTTAAAATTCTTCGTCTCCACGGACTCCCAAAGATTCACAAACCAGAATTACCCATTCGACCTTTTGTCAGCACCGTTGGTTCTCCCATATATTCTCTACCAAAATATCTAGCTTCCTTGTTAAAACCCTTTACAGGGAAAACTGACAGTTTCGTCCTTAATCCTTTCATTTCATCGGACAAATAAAAAGAAATATATTAGATGCACCAGATACTCTGGTTAGTTTCGAAGTAGAATCTCTCTCTATATAAAATCCGAGAATCTGGAACCAAACGTTCTCACCTTTTCTTTCACATATTTTTCTTATAACGTTCAAACATATAAACAAACGTCGGGAACAGCCATGGGTTCTCCACTATCACCAGTTTTTGCGAATATATTTATGGAAGTCTTTGAGAAGCACCTAAAACGCTAGATCGATAATACTTTTGCTATTTGTCCTCATGGTCAGGAATCCCTAGTAGATTTTCTTAGACATTTAAACTCTATACACCCTAAACATACGTTCTACCATTGAAATAGAAACTAATAACAACCTCCCATTCTTATCAATAGAAAATCAGTCCTAACATGGGGTTATTGTGTTTACAGAAAACCTACGCACACAGACCGATACCTTAATGCATTGTCATATCACCATCTGGCTTAAAAATCATCGATTATCAACTCTCTTGTTTACAGAGACGTGAAGCTATCTCAGTCCGAGTCATGGAACCCAGAATTAAAACACCTTACCTCTGCTCTTCATTCCACAAAGATATTAAGCGTTCTATCACAAAATACACTTCACGACAAATATTCTAACAGCAATGAAACCGAAAGCAATCTACGGTTGTTCTTCCTTTTATTCAAAACATCACTGATCACATATCAAAAGTTCTAAAGAAATATAACATCAATATCTTCGATCCGTCAAAGGACAAAATTCCATGCATATGCGCCAAAGAGACCGGACGAAAAATATTATAAGCAACCTAACAATCTTAGCCGCGACTCAGGTCTCTACCTGTCACCCATATGTCATCCGAGACAGTGTTCACGCCCCTCATTTAGCTCCGGCCCCCTCAAACATTATAAAAGCAGGTACAGAGTAAAATGCGAGCCACCTTCAGTCAAGCTTTGAAGAAGCCAACAAGATGATTGGCGAAACGTTAGCGAGTCAACAAAAACCGACGCAGGAGGAATCCAGAAATTTTATAAAATGTATTACCATAGCCTGAAGAAGTTTCTATAAAAAAATCTATCTTTCTTTCTTGCATAGAGTCCAAAAATGAAATGATATACAGGGGGTGTCGTTTAAACTATTCAAAAAGTTGCCACGGTTATATAGAAACCGCAACAGTCCTCTTAAATCACCCCGTATAATTTGAAGCAAACCCGTTGATCCATTCCCAGATGCTTCTAAGTCACCCGGTATAACATAATATAATTATCAATAACGTCATAAATGAAGATAGCTATTGGGATAAAATGTCTCCATATGTTATTTTTATTGCGGATTGATAATAATAATTGCATTAATTTATAATTACGTTAACTTTCTTTGTGGACAGAAAAACGCATCCCGAATGTCGCGGCGCTGGCCAAACGACGAAAATAAAACGACCGTAAATCATTAAAAACCCGGCAAACTGTTAAATTTGTAATTCGAATCGGAGCAAATTTCTTCGAAAAATAACGAATGCGCTGCCGGCCAAAAAGACGTCCCGAATGGTGCGATAAATCCAAGTAATCGGTCCGGGTCCCGCCACCTGTCGAGTTCGTATAAATAAAAGCCTCCCACAACACATCCATATACAGGGTGTCCCGTCGGGAGCGTAGTCTGGAAAATTATCGCTATCAAAAATTTTATAAATTTCGGATAATACTAAAGTGGCATGTGCATGCTGCAGAATATAATTTGGAAATTAAATAACTTTCATAACAAATTTAATTACTAATTTCGGAAAATACTAATACAGTGACCAGCAATTTTTAACTAGATCTTCATTGTATCAAATATATCTCACAGTTTCTTATCAATATTTAGATATCTTATCACCATATGGGGTACTCGTGGAAAGCCTTGCTTAGTAAAAACTACACAATAAAGTAGTAAAAATTTTAATTCAGATCGATTATAGAAGACCAACGGATTTCGTATGCTAAAAAACAGGTATATTAAAATTTGAGTTAATATTGACCATGGAACAGAGTAAACTTCGCTATTTCAATTTTACGCAGTTGATGAAGAGAAGGGATGAGAGAAAGGTTTTGTTAGAAATAAAAGCTCTTGCATCGGAAGAAAATTTCCGGAGAAGCGGAAAATGTCAAAGTAATAGCACTATATCAATCGTTATTGAAAAAATAACGCATTGTCAGATTAGAGAGAACCTGCAGAAATATAATATACTTCCTTTAAATCAGTGGTGTTCTAGACAAGGGTTTGGTTGTGCGTTCGCATTACTAAATGTCACAGATGACATTACTAGAGCCGCTGATAATACTCCTTGATAGATTAAACAATGAGTTGTTACTGGCAATTGTGCATTTTATTGCTTTTTTACTATTATTTCAGTAACAGATTTCAATATGTTGAGTTTAAAGATACTGAGATGGTGTTCCATAAGGTTCGATCCTTGGGTCTCTTCTATTTACATTTTTTTGCAACGTACACCTTTACCCTAATGATTCACAACTGTACCTTTTACTTTTTCCTCAACTCAAACTAAGATTTAGATTTAGATTTAACACAGTTTTTAAATAATCATAATTTAGAAATTAATGCAAAAAAGTCTTCAACAGTGTGACACTATTCAACATACTTTTCGCATAAAAGAACAATGGTAGAAATTTAGGACTAACTTTCGGTATTAAATTTATAAAAATAACGGGCACTGCATATTATAACCTAAAAATGTTATGTCCAAACAGACATTTGTTGTCAAAGGGAGTAAAAAACTAGGTTGACCGATTCGTTGGTTTTAAGTAACTTTAATTTTTGTGATACTGTTATATGGCCCGTGTTTGGATTTGTGTGACAACAACAAAATACAAAGGGTCCAAAAGTAGTGCTTATATTTCATTTATGGTATACGTGGCAGGGACCCAGTTTCATATAAACTTTAAGGTACAAAGTAGTGAATAATGGGCGCCGTAAGTTACATTCAGTTACTTTGTTCCATAATATAATATTGAATAGGTGTCCCCCGTACCTTTATAATAAAATAATAAAATTAGCTTTCGTACTGACGTGCATACGCTGAACTTGAGATTTCGTTACTATACGAGGTGTGTTCAAAAATTAAATTAGTTAGTCATCAAAATTAATGTTGCCCCTTAAAAGTAATCTCCCCGCCCAGATATAATGCACTGGTGCCAACGTTTTTTCTAATCCCCGGAGCACTTCTGGTAGAAGTTTCTGGTATAGCTCAGAGTTCTTCCAGCGATTTGTTCTTTACCTCCTCAATGATTCCAAACCTCCTTCCTTTCCTGGGTTTCTTGAGTTTTGGAAACAGGAAAAAGTCGTTTGGGGCCATATCCGGTGAATATGCTGTCTGAGGCATGATTGTGGTTTTGATTTTGGCCAAAATGTTAGACACAAGCAACGATAAGTGAGCAGGTGCATTATCGTTATGAAACATCCACGAATTTTTTTCCCACAATTCCGGACGTTTTCTTCGTATTGCTTCTCGCAAACGGCGTATAACTACAAGGTAATACTCTTTATTCAACGGACGACCTTGTGGTAATAACTCTTGAGGTTCTACGCCACGATAACCAAAGAAAACAGTAAGCAAAACCTTGACATTTGATAGAACTAGTCGTCTGGTGATTTCGTCGTCATAATCATATACCCATAATTTCTCACCAGTTATGACTTTTTTAAGCATATCAGGATCATCGACATCGTTTGAGCGACGCTTAAGTTTAAACTTATTTAAGCGTGTCTGCATACTATTTTTATTTCCAACTCTGGAAAACTTTTTCATTTATTGCCTGTTAAAGATCGGACATAATAATGGGCAAGTATCTAAATATTACTTTCAGTTTCAAGGGGCTGCACTTGAACTTTTTATAATTGTTTTCAACTCTCTTTTGCAACCATAACGCTAAATTTTGTAATACTTTCTGTATTATTTTTTTAAGAAATAAATATTGTTAGTAATATTATTATATACAATTTTTATGACAAACGAAAATGTAAATCGACATATGTCTTATAAATCAGCATCACGAGCATAATACGGGTCACAGTAATAAAATAATAGTACATCATAAGAATAGTCATAAGAAAAAGTATTAAAACCGTCAACTCATTGCTGGGTGACATATCAAAAAGCGTAAATATTAACAAATAAAAAGAAAACATTAGAATATTATAGAGGAAATGAAGACCTGGGAGGACAAAACTTTTAGACTTCTGAACAATTAAATTAAGATTAAATTCTTTATAGTTATAGCTATGTGTAATATGTATGGACGACTGTAAGACCTCTGAATAAATTTCTTAAAAAAAAAGCTCAATGGAAAAATGACAACATAATTCAAATTAAAAAAAATCACCAAAATTCCTCTTAATTTGCGGGGAAATACGGCAACGGGGAAATAAATATCTATAAAAGATACCAAAATTGATATTAATACAATTCGGAACCGCCACTTTAAATGGCAGAGCGGGGGGGGATTCGAAGCCGTTTTCGAATCTTTAACACCAGGAAGTACTTTTCCAATCGATTTATCAAGATAAACGGGCACAATGGATTCGGACGCGAAAACGTTAAAAATGAAATGGCGCCGATTTGATTTATGGCGGTGTTTTGAAAGTTGGCGCAAAAAGGGGGCATCCGCTTTTATTAAATTAATCGTCAAACTTGATGGGAAGATGATTGGTCCTTTCGCTGGAAAACAATTTAGCCCTCAAATCGCCCCCGACGCCTAATCGCTTCCTCACGACTTTTACGACTCGATAGCTGTTTTTTTTTGTCATTTACGAAAATCCTATATTTTTCAGATTATTCCAAAATTATCTTTATCATTATCGAAGTTTACTCTAGCTTGAACTACTTTTATCCCCGCCACATGGTAAAACGAGGATCTGATGCATGTTATCAATCACATGGATGTCCCATCAAAGCACCTACGGCGCGTCCCATTTAAAAAGTCATGTTGTCCATATCAATAAAGTGAGATACAATAATTCAGTTCCAAACCTCAGTTCATCCTCACCGCAGTCTGCAGACCTTCCCAGCGGTCTATTTTCCGCTCCTTCCACACTAGCTTAATTACCTACTCGTCTTCAACATATTACTCTAAGTTTGGTTCTAGTATGCCGATGTTATGATAACACCCACTAATGGCCAGGTAGCCAGGAGGTCCCAAGACTCAACATTTTGATTAGAAGTTGAGGATAATCCGGAGGAAAAATCATCGACCGACCCTACATTTCAACAAAACAATGCCAGATCACGTGGTGAACATTGAACATATCTACGTAAGAGACAGCAGTACGTGGTGGCCAATAGTGGTGTGTATTTTAGGTCCTCGGTTTATATATATATATATATATATATATATATATATATATATATATATATATATATATATATATATATATATATATATATATATATATATATATATATATATATATATATATATATATATATATATATATATATGACACTATATTCCGGGATATCATCCGTTCGCTCGTTGAACTCCGACTGGAATCCTGCATCCGACTGGAATCCTGCAAATCTTGCACACTGTGTTCGAAGTGTTTTCGGAGCGCGAGCATTGAAGATGCCAAGTGAGATTTTGGCGAAACGTCTGCAGGATTCCAGTCGGATGCAAGATTTGCAGGATTCCAGTCGGATGCAGGATTCCAGTCGGAGTTCAACGAGCGAACGGATGATATCCCGGAATATAGTGTCATCACATTTTTCCATCCGTGAATCAATACGTGAGAATATATATATATATATATATATATATATATATATATATATATATATATATATATATATGTATGTATGTGTAGTGTGTATAGTATGTATGTATGTATATATGTATGTATGTATGTATAGTATGTATAGTGTCATCATATATATATATATATATGATGACACTATACTCCGGGATATCATCCGTTCGCTCGTTGAACTCCGACTGGAATCCTGCATCCGACTGGAATCCTGCATCCGACTGGAATCCTGCAAATCCTGCATCCGACTTGAATCCTGCAGACGTTTCGCCAAAATCTCACTTGGCATCTTCAATGCTCGCGCTCCGAAAACACTTCGAGTGTTCGAACACCTACGTTAAAAATTGGAAATAGAAAATAATATTAAGGTTTAAAACCCACATTAATTAATGCATCCAAAGAGCATAAACAAGGTGTCCAAATAGTATGACTAAGAAATAATCTCATTTATTATTTGTTTTAGAAAAAAATATAAAATGCAAAATTCGAGATAACACTAAACGAAACAATTTAAAATTAAGTTCAAATATGGTTCATAAATATGCGGGACACCAAACTTCGTAGATATTCCCTTTTATAATCCATCACCAACCCTACATTTCAGCATGTTCTATAGTCAGTGTTTTCTAACAAAAAAAAAATAATGAGAAAATATTAGAAATAATGGATAAATAGTAAGTTTAATAAATAAAGTGAAACTTAATTAAACAGCTCTTTATTGTTTTGCAGTTTTGTTCTTAGTTTTTAAGTGTTTTTGCTGGAATTTCACTCTTAATATTATAAAAATAAATACCGTTTAAATTGTTTTTCCAAAATTACGCAGTTCGTAATTTAATTTTTGTTTTTCACATTACATTACATTACATTTTGTATTAATACATAACGAAAACTTTTATCTGAAAGAACTATACTTAATTCGTATCTGTAAATAGGTGATAGTAATTTTGTGATATTTTCGTATGGTTTGAAAATATTCAGTATTTTAATAAGTTTAGGAGCAATTAATGTAAGTATAATATACAGGATGTTTCGTTTGATTTTTTCGCGAAAATTTCATTTTGCCTCGCCGTGTATTCGAACTAACTTCAAGACAAGTATAGGATAAATGACTGCACCACTTCATAAAATAGATGGCATAATAAAATTATAGCTGTCGAAAACGGCATCAAATATATAGGGTATTAAAGAAAGGGTATTTTTGTACATATTTATGAATCATACGTAGATGTATGTATATTTGAATATAATTTTAAACTCTTTCTTTTAGAGTCATCCATAACTTTTGTTTGACATTTTTCTCTAAAACCAATAATAACGGACATATATTACTATGACACACTATTTGGACACGCTGTATAAATTTAAAGATGTTTCCAAGATGTTTCCTTATCGACGCTTATTCCTGCGACACATATTAGAATACAGAGGGCACAAAAGTCATGCTTAAGTCGTTTGTTTCAATAACATTTAATAAAAATTTAGAATCCTGGCCATTTTTTTCATGAAATTAAATTTAAAGTTCCAAACAAGATATTTTCAACATTCGCTAATGGGATTGTGATGCTCTAGTATTAGAATATTGAATAAACTAGAGCTAGTTGATATTATTTCGATTTGCTTTGTTTACGCGGATACTACATCTCCTTGGCGTAAATCTTTTTTTTTTGCCTTGTACTACATATCATCCATCTACCACGGCAGATATCGATCGTCTGCATCGAAGCATGCCACGGAACCAAAATGCTCAAAATATTAACAACACCTATTCAGATTTACTGGGGATGACAATTTCTACACACCCTCATCGTAGGAGGAAGAGCCACGGTATGATTGGAATTCATTTGATCGATAATATAGAAACAAATACAGCCTTGCCCAAAAATATTTTCATCAAATCCCCGTCGAAACGAGAAAGGGTTCAATCAAAGCGGCAATTAAAACCATCGTCGGGAAAACACTTTGGACGTCAAACCGTTCGACCGCGTTAAGTCCGAATTAAAACCCTTGGCATCGGCGATGAGAGCGATAACGAACACACACGGAATACGCGAACAAACGTTGCTTTTCAATAAATAAACCACTCGGCATCGTTTCGATTAAACTTCGGGCGACGACGCCGATTACTCGAGGGAGGTTGAATTTCGAATTGGTCGGTGCGTTATTGGGGTTATTAGTAGACAAACTCGAGAGAAAGTTAGCTCCGCTTTTTCTTAGTTCACATATCATCAAAACTCTAGAGAGAACTGACGTACCATTAGGGTACCTATCACACTCTATTTCAGAGTAGGTATTGAGTCGCTCCGACCAGACGGCACATTTGACCTATTCCGACTTTTGAAAATTGAAGTGAGATGGCTTTTACTTGATGAAAATCCATTTAACAAAATAAATAAGTATTTTTGACGGATAAATCTTTGTATTGAGATTTCTGTATTTTAACGAAAATAAATCTTAAAATTAATCTCGACCTCCGACGTGAGATTCATATAGTGCTTATAAATGGCCAAAGTGCTTGGCTTCCATTAAGTAACGTAGCGATCTCGAGGCTTAGCGGCCGCTTTCCTTGGGCCGTTGTTGTTGTCTGGAGTCGCTAGTTTCGAGTTTCCCGACGACGCCATATAGTTTATGCGCCAGCTAAAAGCACCCGCGGATTCTATGGCGGTTAGCTGTTAGTAATGGCGCCCAACTTGGCACATTAAAAAGTTCGAAACGCCCGATTCAGCTAAGGAGAACGGGGGAGGATCGAAGCTAGTCACTGGAGGAAAATGAACCGTTAAAAACAATTTAAAAGGAAATCCCGAAATAAAGCCAGGGGTAAGATTCGAGTATAAGGAACATTAACAAAGATAAAAAGGGACACTCTGCGTGTTTTCCTTGTTACAGCTAGATTTTAATCAGTTCCAAAATTGTTAATAGTATGCCTATACCCCAACATACCCCAAACATAACATAAAATAGAACAAAAACGAAAATTATTCATAGCAATAATAAAAAAAAACAACAAATGGGAGGTGAGAAGAAAAGAATTTAGCTAGAATTCATGCCAAATGGAATCATCCTTAGGAATAGAGCAGCCATCAGCACTTCCAGCAGACCCAAAAAGCAGCATAGACAATGTTTCACCATAACATTTTCTTTGCAATGCAAAATAAAGAATTAAAAAATATGTTTGAGGTTGAGGTGAGGCGTTACCCCCGGATAGCAAATTTTGCCCAACTTTTGATTATAGTGATAGATCTAAGGTGGTGTAATTGTTATGTTGATCATGAAAATCTTGGTTTTGGTTAGTTTAGTTAGTAATTAATTAAATTCTTAAGAAGAAAGTGTCACTAAAGGTTTACTTGACGAAAAACAAAATTAAGAGGCCATAACTCCATATTACACCTATGGAAATGTTTGACTGCATGTCGGCTGCTGGCTGGCGATACGAGCACTGACGTAGCGAGCAAATTACAATGCGTTTAGCGACTTTAGAGCGATAAGCACATTTCTTTCCGTTTTTTTTTTTCAACGCTGACTGACTAAAGAAGAGTACTGTTTAACATTATTTTGATCATTTTATGATAACGTGACGAAATTTAATTTCCCTGTGAACACGTCCATTGTACCACGTGCAATTAGAGGGTAATTAGATTCGCAACCCCCGGGGTTAAAGAAAAACGAAACAAACACACCCGAAACCTAACAAAGGACGTAATTAGCGCAGACGGAGAACCAAATCGCTAGTCGGTCGTTTTAAATTGCTCCTTCGTTTCGCCATCTCTCTCTTTCAGCTCGGGCTCGATTGAATTGGAACGACGATAGATGAAGTTTCGACGCGGAGAACATCGCTACGAAAGTTTCCCTATTCAATTTGTAAGGTCGGCGGGCGGCGGCGTGCCGCGCGGAGCCGCCATTGTGTTCCACGAATCGGCTGCGAAATTGCCCTATTATAGCGAACCTTAAATTAAGACGAACGTATAAACCGGAATTAAGATCGGCCCCAGTGCGCGTCCTCGCGGAATACCCGCGTTGCCGGTATGAGTTTACAAACGAGATTGCATCTGATATTCGACCTATATGCTATCTCAATTTTGCCAGATACTGCATCGACCAGATCATGAATAATGTAATCGCAAACCTACGGTCGGATAAAACTAATGCGGCATCTTATTTGTTCAAATGGGTAACATTTTCTTCCAACTAATGTTCTGATTTTAAGGCGTCTTTATCTGAGGAAGGCAGATGCGTCTTCCACGTCGATTGATAATATACTATATTCAACCAAAGGAACAATAATTTTTCAAAGAAACTTCCACGACAAAATAAATAACTAAAAGTTCAGATTGTCATGTAAAAATATATAATTTCGTGAAAATCTGAACTTTTAGTTCTTATTTATTTTGACAAATGGATTTTCATCAAATAAAAGCCACCTCGGTTCAATTTTCGAAACTTCCACGGCTACCGTAATACTTTTTACAAAACTTCTAGATTCCTCCTGTGCCGAACTTGCTAACGTCTCGCCAATCAGAACTTAACAAGCTCCGAAGAAGTCAACAGGATGATTGGCAAAACGTTAGCAAATTCGACTTCTTTGTTGTTCTACAAGTTAACACATTTATAACAATGAGGACTATTTAAACTTGAGGTGACAAAATTTATAAAAAAAAAGACGAAATGCTTGTTCATTACAATGCACCAACAACAAAATTTAAACAAGAAAAAAAAAACACTACCCATTGCTGAGGCTTATAATTATAAACAAAGTGATACAAATAAATAAGTTTCTAAGTAATGGTGTTATGGGTAATCTCCGGATGGATAGATCAACGAGTGAAATGAATGTTGATGATTATGAGTGAAATAACTTCAAAAATTTTGAATTCACATCGCTACTAATTTAACTCTAACTGCTGACTGATTCCCATATTGGTAAAAGGTAAAGACCTGAGTCGCGGTTAAGACTGCTTTGTTTAGAGATTTCTATGGATTCTAATACTTTTCTTTGGTAGAAGAATAAAATTCGATGTTCGCTTTCACGATTACGTTTGGCAATTGCTGATGAGTCAACAGAATAGCAGCCGAAGGAGACAAATTATCCCTGAAAATTAAAATCGACAAGACCTATTAAAGTGTGAGCACATTGGCTGATGGATAACTGAAGTTTTGAATATTGATATGGTAATAATCAGCATTATTGAACAGGTCAGAGAAACCTTCCTCAACATGATAAAACTACGGAGTAATTAGGATCTCAATTTGAAAATGCGATATCACTTTGTAAAAGGCTACGTTTATTCCGCATTTCTGTATGGCGTCCAAACGTGCACGCCTAAAACCAGCATAGGCTTCGCAAACAACCAACACAGAAGTCTTAAGAGAATGGGAGTTAATAAAAATTTTTGGTAATATTAAAACTAACCAAAACTGAGAAAAGAAAAATGCTGTTAAATATATAAAACTTGCAGAAGACCGGTCATGACATACGCAATAGAAACTAGAGCGGAGAACACAATCACTAAAAGAAGAAAATGAAGAAATAAGGGACATGTGTAATATTCAGAGTGACAAATGACGGATTAGCAAAAATTGCAAAGGAAAAGAAACCAGACACAACCCGACCTCCTGGACGACCACTTATAAGATGGTATGAAAGCTGGTCCTCAGCATCCCAAATACTCCTGGCAAACTAAATACAGTTTTTGTAAATTTCTAGACAAATATAACCAAAATTGACTATAGTTTGGCGTGCGTTGAGGCTAGGTCGGAAAATTAAACTTGTTACGAAGCTTGCAAATTTTGAGGTTTGAGGAATTTTTCCGCGTCCGCCTTTGTGCTATACGCTAGCGTAGCGCTAGAACAACCCCCCGGGGGCAGCTGTAAACCGATAATATTTTTACGAAATCTGCATGCGCGAATATTTATGCTAATCGTATGCGTATTTGCTTTAGGAATAACTTGCGTGCGAGATACGCGAATTATTCCGCATTTCTAATTCGCCATTCTAATTTTAACTTCGTGTTGTTTCAGGGGGCGGCCGCTGATCGAACCAGAGCGAGCGGGGCGGCGCAGTTTAACACTGCGCGGTGAAACGAACGGGAGCGGACGCAAACAAACAACTTGAAATTGAAAATCGACTACGATAAAAAAAAGGCGATCGATCCCGCACCTGACCTTAAAAAAGGGGAGTCCCGACTTGGCGGGAAAAATCCATCATCCGGAAATGCAGCGTTCCCGACTAATTTACAATTCCCGTAGCCGATGCCTTATATATGAGGGCGGCTGATATGCAATCCGATATCGGAATCTTAAGAGGTTTGGTAATGCTCGTATAAAAGCACTTCTACAGGTTCTCTCTATCATTCGGATTACGAATTGCCCGACGATGATTCATACGCTTTCGATGTTATATTTACTTTTTTCTTTGTTTGTTGATAGGACCTGGGATCATCATATCGTACCTAAAACCGCATCAACACTGCAGATATCAGCTTAAACTATCATTTTTTGATCCAAACAGTTACATATTCAAGTCAATAGTAGTCCAAATCGGCGTCTTCGGGCATTATAGTAACGAAAACCTTAATAAACCATTAGATTTCGACGCAAAACCCCCCTTTCTGAGTCGAATAGTTGCCGATTTCGATAAGATCCCAGTCAGAATCTGCTTTTTCGCCTCTGTACAAAAATCTACCTTAGAAAAGCAGATATGTACTTAAAACCCCTCTTTTTGGGACAAATAATTGGTTTTCGCTCTTGATTTCGAGTAGATTATAGTCAAAACCTGCATTTTCATAACTTAGCAGTAGGTTCTCATTTCAAACAGATTCCAGTCAAAATCGGCTAATCCGACACATATCGAACCTAAAACTGCATCAAAACTTCCCAAACTATAATTTTTTGATCCAAACAGTTACGTTTTGATGTCAATATCTTTTAAATACGTTAATAAACCAGAAGATATCGACGTAGAACCACCTTTCTCGGCCAAATAGACGCCGATTTCGAGAAGATCCCGGTCAGAATCTGCTTTTTCCCCTCTTATTGCACCGAAATCCACCTTAGAAATGCAGATATGTACCCAAAACCCCTCTTTCTGGGACAAATAATTGGTTTTCGCGTTTGATTTACAACATCGAAAACCCATTCCTTGTTCCAGAAAAGGGGACTTTAGGTAAATATTTGCTTTTCTAAGGTAGATTTCGGTATAATAAGACTCAGAATGAGAGTTTTACATCGATATCTAATAGTTTATAAAGGTTGCGTTGCCCGAAGACGCCAATTTTGACTAGTATTTGAAACATATTGACAACAAAAGGTAACTGTTTGGATCAAAAAACCTTAGTTTAAGCTGATATATGGGTTGCTAGAGAACAGAGAATAAGTCACTAAAGAAGTTTCCCAACTATCTTCACTTCAAAGGACGCCCTATTCTTCATCTTAATAAAAATGACGTCATTCTAATGAACATTCAACATTCACGATGTTCTCGTGAGAAGTGTTCTACTTGGTTTAACTGAGGAAATCAACAACAAGTGACGAAACTCATTACTACGCTAAAACAAAACCTCTAAAAATCAAAGCGATAACGACAGCCCAGACACGTGGAGAGGTGAATTTAGTTATAGATATACGGAGGCTTTACCTCTAATAAATAATTTATAGAAAAGTGCTTCTTGCTTAAATGCAAAGTGTTGGATCAGTGTGTAAACCGACCTTTAGGAGGCAATGAGTAGAGAAAAGCTGGAAATGCGAAAGAGAGGATGGATTTTGTAACAACAAAATGAAATAAAGACATTGCCGGTATAAAATAAGAAGGTGTTCGAATAATTCATCGGAAAATCCCACAAAATTTAAAATTAAAGAATGAAGAAAGAAAAAAACGAAATTCATAAAAGATTATTCGATAATTCATGTGTTCAGCGATAAGATTATAAAATCGTTATAATTTTGAAAGAGTTTGAGAGAATTTGAAGTGCTAAGCGAAAGTCTCCATCATTTTGAAAATTTTAAGTTAAATTCGCTTTACCTTGCGATATAGTCCGCATAGACAACAAAAACTTTTGTATTTAAGGTTTTGAAAACACTATTTCGGGGGCTCTTAAGACGCGATGCCGTCATTGATTATTACGGCGCACTGCATCGTTTCAGAAAAGCTTATTTTCTCAAAAACCATTTACTACTTTCCTAAAATTCTTGAATAAGAAAACGCTATAACCTCTACTTCGAACATTGTTTGAATCATATACAGGCTGGGTCCCCGTTTATGGGCAAAAAATCTAAAAGATCCTAAAAATTCCCGTTTTTGTGGGTAAATTATTGGCGATAAATGAAAAACCGTTGAAGATAGGATACCTTTATTTGAACAGTATCATAAACTGTGTCGAAAGAAAGTTTCAGGTTTCGTCAATTATACAGGGCGGGAGATATTTGAAAAAATATCATTCGACGAGATGTGAAGGACACTTTATACAGGGTGCATGCACAATAAAATTACGTCGATTTTGCGAAAGTTCCATAATGGTTAGCAGGATCACGATAGAAAAACAATGCGTCCCTTTACTACACGAAACCGCGTAGCTCTTTTCTTTTATAGCTAGGAGCTACGAACTTGCCCCGCCCAGCGACTATTTTTCGAAAGCAATCTTGTTTTATAACTATTACTGTTAAAATGAAAGAAACAGAATACCATTTTCCATATTGCTATCGTTTAAAGCAAATATTGCCGATCTAACCACGATCATAAGAATATAGAGACAGAATAGGTCTGATTATGACAATTTCGAATTTGGTATTCGTCGTCGAGTCGAAATGACTCTCGGAGATCGCATTTTCTTATACGGCGAAACCTCCATCAACACTGTACGACGTCGGAACGCGCGTGCCCATCGGAAAATTATCTCCGACTGTAGCAAAACGAATTAACCAATTTTCGACGTCGCCGGCTACGCGGACGGCAAAGTTCAAGGCGAACGCGCGCGATTCCAAATTCAATACTTTCGGAAACGCTTTTACGAAAAGGCCGCGTGTGTATTCAATCTTTCGAAAAATGAACGCGCGTCGCTCCATTCATCTCCATTACGCGGACGTCGTCTATTCAAGGATCAACCTTGCCTTGCTTACACGACTTCCGAAACTCCCTTATTTATATTCGCGTCATGTAAAATGTGTCTTGACTCGGCGTTTTACGGCCGACGACTACGACGACGGGACGAGGGGGGGGGGGGGGACACGGTGGAATGGACGAGTCGGAGTCACAGAGCTGAGAAAAACGGAGACGTTACCGAACGAAATGTTAAATGTCCAGAAACTTCGATATAAAGTTCGAAACGCGGGTGAAGTTGTCTCGGAAAAAGCCCCCGTGAATTTCCCATGAAATAGAGAAGATCGAGTGTTCTACATAGTGCGGCAATGCTTCAGTGGTTTTGATTTTTGAAAATTTTCAGAATATACAATATATTATTAGGCGTTCCAGAGCCATCTTGCTTTTAGGCGAGCTACGCCGTGGTCAAATGTAACGAGATTGTAATGTGAGTTCGCTGAATCACCAACAACGAAGAACGGGTTTTAATTTTTCTGGAAAACAAGGCCAGAATTTTTAAAAAGCAAATCAAATTCTAACTAAACTCAAAAGTCCTGTAAACAAGGAATTCCAACTTAAGTCAAAATTTTTTACCAATAAAGCACAATTTTTGAAAAAATAAGTCAGAATTTCTGAATAGAATTTCAGAATATCTAACTTAGGCCAGAATTTACAAAAAATTATGCACCTGAAAACAAGTCATAATGTATAAAACATGTGTCATGATTTCTAACTTAAGTCGTAATTTCGCAAAAATAGGTAAGAATTTATGGAAAGTAAGTCACAAGAATTCCTGAATATCATTTCAGTATATCCAACTTAAAACAAAAATGTTTACAAATAAGGCACAATTTCTGAAAAACTAAGTCAGAATTTCTGAATATAAGTCACACCAGAATTTCTACAAAACAAATCACTTTCTGAACAACATGTCAGAAGTTCTAACTAAACTCAGAATTTCTGTACACAAAGAATTCCCGAATAGTATTTCAGGATATCCAACTTAAGACAAAAATGTTTACAAATAAGGCACAATTTTTGAAAAAATAAGTCAGAATTTCTGAATATAATTTCAGAATATCCAACTAAAGCCAGAATTTATAAAAAAATATGCACCTGAAAACAAGTCATAATGTATGAAACATGTGTTATGATTTCTAACTTAAGTCGTAATTTCGCAAAAATAAGTCAGAATTTATGGAAAGTAAGTCACACCAGAATTTCTACAAAACAAATCAATTTCTGAACAACATGTCAGAAGTTCTAACTAAACTCAGAATTTTTGTACACAAAGAATTCTTGAACAACATTTCAGGATAGCCAAATTAAGACAAAAATGTTTACAAATAAGCCGCAATTTCTGATAAAAATAAGTCAGAATTTCTAAATATAATTTCAGATCTAAGTTAGGTCAGAATTTATGAAAAATTATGTACCTGAAAATAAGTCATAATGTATAAAACTTTTGTGTCATGATTTCTAAGTCGGAATTTCGGAAAAATATTAGAGAAAAATTTTAGAGAATAACGATATCGTGGACATTCAAAATTTTCGACAGCGACTTCGCTTTCAGATGAGAAAGGAAAAAGACCGAATTCTCGAAAATAAAGATGATAAAAATGGCTGAAAAACACATCAGAATTCCTGAAAAAAAAGTCAGAGATACTCAACTTCTCGTCAATCATGTTATGATTATTACGCAACTTCCATTTTTCATATTTACAAAACTTCTGACGTTTCCCCGACCATCCTGTTGGCCTCTTCAGAGCTCAATTAATACTGTTTCGGTTAAGCTCTGAAGTAACTAAAACTGTTAAGCTGCGAACTCAGCACGTTAGTTCGATTCAACAGAAGGAGGAGTTCAAAAGTTTTGTAAAAAGTATCACAACAGCCTGTGAAAGATTCTTTGGAATATTATTTATCGTTATTAAACGCCCTGCATCTTTTCTTTAATTTTACTTGTAATTTTTTATGGAATTATCCCCCTTGATTAAAGAATAAATGAATTAAAAGGACAGTTTGCCAGTATCGTCCCTCATTAACAAATCAAAGAGAAGACTCTCATACAAAATTCTTTTAGATGAACCACCAACCAAGCAAAAAAGGAAAACCTTAACCCTAATTATATGAACAAGAGTGTAAGGAAAATTGACATAGGTTGGATGATTTTCGATGAAGATGCAAGCAAGCAAGTCCTGTGTGTGGCAGAAGAAAAAACAAAAAAAAAAAGGCAGAAGATAGCTCTTACATTATAAATTAACCAAAACTAACCACAACTCTACCCGGGACCAAATAGACTTTCAATGATGGGTGACAAAACTTGTCGTATTCTAGTGACCCACAGAAGATAAATTTTATTCAAATCTTTTTTATTAATTTATAAAATATAATACGGCCTGATGCGGATCTGTTTTGTCCTTGTTTAAAGAAAGACGAAACAAGTTGGCGAGAAAAAGGAAGGAGATATGGAAATATGAAGAGTGAAATATAATTCCCCTAGAAGTTAGATGCAGCAATTAAAAATAAGCGTTTCCTTAAGTTTGCATTCAATGTTTAGTTGGTTCAACATATAACTGTCCTTTAGCATAGTAAACTGAATCTTATTGTTACTCAAATACTGACTGACCTTATATCAAAAATTGACTTCCCGAAATTCTGACATGTTCTCGAAATATTCGGTGTTGTTTTCCAAAAATTCTTAATTAATTTTTAGAAATTATTGACAGCTTCGTAAAAAGTCGAAATATTTCGGAGATATTTATAAAGACAATACTAATAATTCCACGCCGATGGTTTTTTCGGACAAGGAAATTTATTATTGAGTTTCCCGTAACGAAAGCTCGCTATGACTAAGACTATGATTGCGAACGCGTAATATTTATCCCCTCCGTTCTGGGACCTGTGTGGTGTTCGTGTCTGCGCCTTCTGGCGATATTTATTGCAAATGTAAACAATAACAAAACCGCGATGACGTGTTACGTTCCCGCCGTTTTCGAATTTATCGGCCAGTGGCGGCAGTTAAACGTTAACAACTTCGTAACGTGTTAACCGGTCGAAATGCCGACATTGCAGCCCGGCGTCAATCACTGCAAACACAGCTTTGGATTCCATGGGATTCCACGGTAAATAAACTGCAAAACTTTGTTGCGGAAACGTCAAGTTTCTACGCGAGTCACAAACGGTCCGAGGATTCTGCGTCGCAAGCTCCATCAACGCGTCCCATCGACAATTATTGCTGACAGTTTAAACGCAAACTTTGGATAACCAAACGGTTTGCGGACTTTGACGATTTTTTATTTAATTCTCGATATTTAAAGTTTTAACTTTAATTGAATTGAATTAAAATTAATGTAGAAATAGTAGAAAAAGTCACAGTTTAGAAAGTAATTAAGCTGATGGTGAAATTTTTAAAATATCTGCACCTTTGGGTAAAGTTATTAAAATAATAACAACTTGAAATTTTGTCCCAAACCTTAGTGTTGCCTTTCATTAAAGGAGTTTCTCTAAGTTAAAACTAATTAAGCATTTTTTAGGTTCTACGACAACACACGATCGTCTTAATGACTTAGTTATTGTAACCATTGAATAGTAGACCTTTTGAGATGACAGGCAATGATTTCTGTAAATCGTAAGATAAGGCGTAGTCAGAAGATCCAGATTACCATAGATTACCACTTATCCTATTTTGAAAAAATCGCAAGCGATGGGAATTAGGATCCAAATATAAAAATCAAAAACTTTTGGGTTGTATCTCCAAAATTAGAAGAAGTCGACAAAATTCAGTTAGACAGCAAAAAAAAATCCAATAAATAGATAAAGACAAAGATAGATAGATCTTTATTCCAAAAATTGTTACCCATATTAACAATAAATGAAATGACGACAATGACCCGCAGTAGGTCAGCTGCCACCGGAGGTACTTATTGCTAGAACATTCGGAATACTACATGGATAGGTTTTTATTGCTGAGGTTGCCTATTGTTTCTATATTCGACTGTTTGTTCTGAACAATATGGCATTTGTCTTTTTAATAATACTTCTGGGTAGCCCATCGACCCCACTCCCATGTTTATTTTTGATATCTACCGCTAGTTCACAAATTTCCTCATCATATTCTTTTTTTGTAGTTTTATACGTATCTTTTTCTACTCCCGTCTGTAAAATACATAATTACACACCGATCTAGCGTGCAGGAAGCGTCACTTTACCGCGTCAGTTTCGTTTCCCACGAATCCGAGCTTTTTCGGACATTTTCTGGATTTTACCGCACGGGTTTGGGAGCAATCGGATGTTTTCGGAGATATTTCCCACGCTTTGAATTTTGATGTTTGTCAGTAATCACTGTCATGTCAGTAAATGTATTCGTATTGTTTTGTGAAAAACAACACGTTCGGTAAACTTATTAAGTCACTCGTTTATTAAACACTCGCTCCGCTCGTGTCAAATAAACTCGTGAGTCAAATGCCGTTTACCGCACTTGTTGCATAATATGCTATTATATTGTACGTCACGATTACTCAATCAATCTAGCCGTTTCTTGCAATTTATAATTTCTGGGGTAACGCTTTTCATTTTCGGTTTAGCAAAAAGCTTTCTTTCAGGAAAATATGTATCAGTTTTATGTACGTGTCCATGAAATTATACCATTGGTTAATTACATCATTTATGTCTAGCGAATATATATATATATATATATATATTTTCAAAATTTTCTCTGCCCAAAAAGCCTTCAAAAAGCCACCGTAGGTCAAATTCCAGTTGACATATTCAAATGCGGTTTAAATCAAAAAAATTGCCTTGAGATTTGAGTCACACCCCTAGCAATACCCGAAATCCCCTCAGAGCATCGATTTTTGAACATTCTGTAAGTAGTTTTGATTCTTTCGAAAATTTTCCATATCCAAAAACTCAAAAACTAACCAAAAGTAAACAAAAAATTGGAAAATTTAAATGTTCATTCGGAAGTAACCATGTCAAAGATCAATACCGAAAAAATTATTTACTATTACTATTAAATTTGATATCGGCGTCTCATTTCATCGGCGGCAAAAAAAAGATGGCGCATCAAAAAAAAAAAAAAATAACTGGCTGTTTCCACGGGCCACATATTATAAGAGCGGTAAGGAATTTTCTATCCCGATTCGCTTCAAAGTGTCCATTTTGTTCAGCAAGCCGTCATTGCACACCGCGTTGTTCAACTGACCATAAAATAATTTTTACCAGCCAGATCCGGACTCGGAACCTGTGCGACGAGCCATTCTTGCTAAGTAATTTAATAATTAGTTAAGTTCTGTGTTAATTATTTGAAAATGGGTACAGATGATGAAACGTTATGATAATGTTGACTACTAGGTAATATCCATTTATCTAAATATCATTTGGCATCCTGAATAATAAATCAGTGTTTTATTTGCTAAGTTGTTAAAACTAATAAAAATTCAACTTTTTTTTAATTTTATGTTCTCCTATTCAAGTAAAAAGAATTCCTATCGTTGCATTTTTATTAATAATAATAATAATAATAATAAATGCTTTTTCCTGTGTAAAGTATTACCAACAAAGTATATTGCAATAAATTTATTTTATTTATTTATTTATTTAACCGGGCATTGTCATGTTTAACAAAGACATTTAGCTTTAGACATTCGCATTCGAGCAATTCATAACAATAAAAATTTCAGCTTTATAGGATCAGTACCTATATAAAAAAAATTCTATAAAAACAATAAACCGTTTTACAATATGAAAAATTTTATTGTTAGCTTAAACCTAATGTAAAATAATTTTTATAGTGTTTGCGTATTGAATTATAACGAAATATTAATCGCTCACGAATAGAGATGGGAGCAAGGGGTTCGCTAATAATTTTAATAGAAAAACAACAAAAATGACATCCATTCTCAGCCAAACTTATATCGTTATAAAGCGGAGACATGAATTTTTAATTCTATATATTCGGGTTTGATCATTCAAGCAAAAACTGTAGACAAATTCACAATAATTAAAATTAGACAAGACAAGTGACTCACATAAGTTTCTTGCCTAGTATATGCCTGTCACTATAAAGCATATTTAGTGAGCAGTAGTTTGTTTGAAAATAGATTTTACCAATACAAACCCCAGATTCTTTGCAGTCGTTACAAACTTTAATCTAGTGTCATGTTAAATGGTTTTGCTTCTGAAAATCATAGTGCATGATTTCGTAGGGTTTAATTTGAAGTTGTCGGCACTAGAAAGGTCACTTATCATACGTAAATCGAGATTTATATTAGACTCCGCCGCAACATAGTCATCGGCAGAGCTGCGTGTCATCGGCGAATGCTTGCACCCCACTGCATAGAACGGAGTTCAAAATTTGGTCAATATAAACTAAAAAGAGCAATGGCCCTAAAATGGAGCCTTGTGGGACTCCAAAAAGCAACGCAACCTGATCGGAATATATATTATGAGAGAGGATTCTTTGAAACCTGTTTGATAGATATGATATAATTAAACAACATGATGCTAATGAAAAGCTCTAAAACTTTAAGTTACTTATAATGGAATTATGATTAATGGGGTCAAATGACTTTGAAAAATCTAGAAGTATCAATATGCTGACCAGATTATAGCGTCAACAACATTAGTTAATGCAACCGAAGTACCAAAATGTTTCCTGAAGGCGCACTGCACAGTCATAATGACATTACTTTTTATAAAATAATCGTATGAAACTTTCTCAAATATTTTGTGAAATTGCTGATGGAATACTGATTACTTATCTTTCCCAGTGGTTTTCCTTTTGATTTTTTCCATCCATCGGGAAAGTAACTCTTTTAATATGTGTTATAAATTTATTTTTTAACATTTTAACATTAGTGGTGAAACTTTGTCGAATTCAAAATCTTACTTATCTCAGACACTTCGATCATCATTAAAGCGCAGTTTATGTGATTACTGTATTTATGATTATATAACAATAACAATAATAATGATAATAATAATAATGATGATAATAATAATAATAATAATAATAATAATAATAATATAATCATGTTTGGAACCTCTTGCCCAAGTAACTGTGGATATGCTCAAACCACCCTATAAATATGACAGAAGCTCACTTCCTTCTCGACTACGACGTGACGGTTCCACCAATTACCTAATAAATTTCGCAGCCTTTTAAAAACGATCCGGACTATTTAGAGTGATTAGTTTAATTAGCGCGCGAGTTTTACGCCGGTTGGAAACGACCGAAATGCTCAAACGCGTCGTTGCAAATTTTAGCGAGCCGGTTTTAAACACTTTCCGTTCCGTGTTGACAAACTACGCGCCGTTTCCTGACGCCTAACGAGGACGCGAAAGATCTAGAGCGGATAAATTGAAGTTAAGGGTCGGAATGTGGCGAAAAAACACGCAAAATCATACACGGGCCGTTTTACGAAGCGCCCTCCGCCGATCCACGTGGATGTAACAAAAAGCACGTGCAATAAATAAGGGTTTGATAGATTTACCCACGTATAGTGTAAATCGAGGAGAGATGGACCACCTCAAAAAACTTTCAAAAAGTTTTTTATTTATTCGAATTAGACCGCAAAAAAGTATAACATAGACATAAGCCTTGGTTATTTATTTGGCGCAATGAATAATTATAAAAAATAAAATAATAAAAATTTAAACTGGCCCATCTCGCCTAGAACGCGAAGGAGAGATGAACCACCGACTATAGGAGAGATGGACCGTGAACTAATTTAATTCCTTTTTTCATTTTTCATATTTGGGGCGGCACCACATAGTCGCCATGTGTTGGTGTACGATGCGCAGCCTTCGTGTAACCATCTAGAACAGAGAACGCATTGCAACTAATCATCCTTTTTCTCTTTAAAGCGATAATCTTCGAGACACCAAGATCATCAAAGGTTTCTTTCCCACTAGACGAATCATCCAAGGTTACATGTTCATCGGCAAATTGTCGGTAGAAATGTTTTGCACCTTGCACGCAGCTTTTCCGCAGACCACTGTAATACTATTTACAAATCTTCTGGATTCCTCCTACGTTGTTTGTTGATAAATCAATCAATAGGTCCCAATTTCAAAATTGGTTTCCTCGCGACTCTTTCGCTTGGTTTTGATGCCCTTTTTTGAATTGATTATTTCGCAAACAGTGCCAGGTCACAAACTTTTATTTAGAATTTGATTTGTACATACAAATACGGGGTGCAACAATCAGTCGCCCTGTATCTCATATTTCTAACGCATATTTTTGAAGTTGAATATTCATTATGCCTAGGCATATCAACCATTTAAAGTTGTGTTTTGTTACGTTTTAAAATAAGATCTTTTATCTAGAGTAATGAATGGACGAATGGACTATTCTAAAGCCAGCGACTTGGGATCGAGAATTATGATGAGAAGATTTAAAAAACGATTTGCTTTATAGAAATAAATGTTGAATACCTTTGATGTTAAGAAATCGTTACTAGTAATAGTAATCCCCATCTCCGAAAACCCCATAATCTAAGTTTTCATGTCGAACTCTCAAAAACAACTTAAGTTATACAGAAATAACAATTTCGAGGATTAAATTTTACAATCTGCATCCCATTAATGTATTCTTCTTCTTAAATGGAACGAATTACCCGGGACACAGCGAAGATAATGGAAACAAATACGAAGATGCTATTGAAAAAAAGGTAATACCTACGGGTATTTTAGATTGATAGAATAATTGAATAATTCTTCGATATTTTGAATAGATGTCTATTTAAATCAGCGAACCTATCCTATTATACTAAATTTTGTTCTTTAGATACTACCATAGAAAAAAAGTCAAGCTGGAGCCATATCTGGACAATTTGGTGACCATATTAATGGTCCGTGTTTTCCTACCCCATCGTAAAAAAATTGGGGGTGCCATTTAAAATTGAAAAGTCCATTTCGCTAAAACCTTCATAGTGTCGGCAAATTGCAACTAGCCAAATTTAAAATCGTCAAGCATCAAACCTTTATAGTGTTCCTACTTTCGTGTGTCACCCGGTATATCTATATTCTCTACAACTAGTAGCTATATGCCGATGAAAAATAATTTGAATACTGCCGTCGTTGAGGTAGACATTTCTCACGTCAAGAAATGTTGTACCGAAGTCTTTTGTCGCATCTGTGCAGCGTTTATTCTCTGTCGATGTTTTCGCGGCCCGTGTCTCGTGTGCATGTGTGTGCGTGCGCGCGCTCTCCACTGAGCAGGAACTATATTAAAAAAAAATCCATCCGGCCCGCCACAAACAATGGACACACACATGGTCGGCCAAGCGAGGCAGTTCGGCAGAGGCCGGGGCTTCCGGAAGGCCGGCCCGATATGGGCCCGCCAGGCCGGAAACGCGTCATTATTCCGCGCTGTGCGATGGAAATAAAATCGATTCGGCGGGCTTAAACGACGCCGATAATCGACCCGACACTGAGGTTGCCGTTCTTTTGTCATCCTCCACGTACGTTTCGTCCGGCGACTAATTTTTATTGCAACCGAACCCTCTGACACCACTATAGCTTTTTCCACAAAATTAATAATTTAATTAACTTAAATTTAATTATTATTTTAATCATAAAATGCACTTTCTCATCAGCCATTCTTAAGTTTTTTTAGTTACAAATAACAAATTAGTTCCAACCAATATAATAATAATAAAAGGACTTTATTCGGTTTCGAAGGAGATATCTTACATTTGGCAACGTTGTAAACACAGCTAATAGTATGTAATGAAAACGTAACTGTAAAAAAAATCATAAAGTTCAATTTTAGTGACGGAAACCCCTCACGAAGCAAAACGCTTTCTACGAATACGTTTTTTTTTCTGTAAATAGGTCGATAATACCAAAGAAAAAGTTACGATTACGAACAATCGTAGTGAATAAAATGAAATTCGCTATGCTTAATTGAAACTTAACAGAAATGTTACCACTTTGCTAACAAATAAAATGTATTAAAGAATTTAAGCAAATGTAAAATCATTTTAAATCGTCTGCAGTCTAGATGGATAATAAAAGGAAACGTAATTTTAATCATTTAAATTCGGGACTTTTGATCATCGAGGACTTTGTTCCTGAAATATCTGATCTTGAAAATAAACACATTTTTCATGATGATGAATTTTTTAAGCTGGTTATGGTAATCAAGGAGACGACTCTTGGAAGTTTGTGCTCTGCCCAGCAGCAAGTGTAATACCTAAAATGTAGTATATCCTATTTCACTTACAGATATAGATCCACCATTCTAACTTATCACCCATTGTTGCTCCTTTCTTATTCCTTCTTATTTCTTATTGAATGCGCCCAAGTCTAGGTGAAAAAAAAATACTGAATCTTGAGGAGAACACGGAACGGCCAGTGTGAAGGAAAGCAGAGGTAACGAACTACACCGAGAAGTCACCATAGAAGCAATCTGTTTTTACAAACGCAAACCCACAGAGATTGCCTCCTTGTACTCCGGGTTATGCTATCGTTGCTTCCAAATATTTAAACTAACAGACCCTTTCAAAATTGTATAGTTCTATTATCACGTTCTGCTCTATTCTGTTTCGTGTAAGACTAAGGATGCGGTAGAGAGATGATGCAAGATGCGAGGCAACAGAGACCGCAACAAGTAGAGGTAAATTAAATTGCAAAATCAGCAAAGATCCACCATAGGTTGTAATACTATAAACTGACACGTAGAAAGAAAAAAAGAGATAGGGGAATCATTAGGTTTACTTATCGGTAATAAAAAAATGCCTTCTGCAAGGTAGATCGTTAAAAATATCATTATGAATGACCGATTGCCAAGCCATGCCTTGCATTAGGCAGCGGAGCTAGAAAATTGGTTTGCGCTAGTTAATTTATCGAGTCAACACTATTTGCTACATAATTGAATATCAAACCTTCGGATAGCGACGAGAAATTTTACTAATCGTCTTTGAATAAACTCAAGATATCGAATGTAAGTTAGGTATATCGTTGCCCAAATTTAGACCTAGCCAAGGAATAATACACCGCCTTTACAGCAGTAACACTAGAAAAAGACGAGCAGTTTCGTATAATAAATCCAAGAGTTGTAAGGGAAAAGTTTGGTTGTTCAATTTGTAGAAAAATAAAGAAGTATGAAAAATTCTCGTGTATGAACAGAGATGGTATTTCGGTAAGATTCTTGAGCCCGCACCAAATGCAAACACTAGTAGTTTGAAAACAATAACGGTCCAACAAACCAAATGGTTATGCCTAGACATTTCTCAATAAATGAGTAAACAAATATTAAAAATTAAATTCTACGACCAAATATTTTTTATGAACTAACCAACTCAAATCTAACGTCAGTTAAATGATCCTCCAACCTAAATATCTCAGAAAGCTTTAGTTCCTAGACACCTAATGCAAAAATGTCGGCGCCTTAGACATCTACAGATCATGGAGGTAATATTTGCACACATACTAATTTCGTACAATGTGGGCAGAGATTTAGCGACTCCTAAACACCTAAGAAAACACATTTGTCTCCTAAATATTAGCAGTTAACCGAAGATTTAAGAAATCGATTTAAGAGTTTGAAGCATTACAAATACATTAAGAAACTTATAACCAAATATTTAAAAACACATAGACGTGAATGCTAGAAGTACGGCTCCTAGACATCTAACGCAGAAATATGGCCAACATGGTCACCTATAGACCACTGAGGTGAAATTTGCAAGAAAATATAAACTCTTCTTGGGCATCCATTTCGTACAAAGTGGAGACAAATTTTGAGACTCCTAAACACCTTGGAAAACAAATAGTAACATTTGGCCCCTACAGATCTTGACGTTTCAAAACTTCGTCGCAAATATAATACCAAACGCTTAACCAAATCTTTTATAATAGAGGTCGATGCTAGCAGTAAGTCTCCTAGACATCTAAAGGTGAAACACCTTGCAAAACAAGTTGTCACATTTTACTCCTAGACATCGATTCAAACTGAGCTTTGAAAATTTTTGTTTTTCAATTTGTAGAAAAATAAAGAAGTATGAAAATTTCTCGTGTATAAGCAGAGATGGTATTTCGGTGAGATTATTTTGCCCGCACCAGTCGCAAACACTAGAAGTTTGAAAACAATTACGGTCCCAGATTAGGACCCTGAGGTACTTGGTGCGAAAACTACATTGGCTGAAATCCCTGGATAAACTATACGAAAAAATTGAAAGGCGATCTCGGATATTAAGTAATTTCCGCATAAATCGTAATGGAAGTGCTGCTTGGCCGCTGTCCAAGACCGAAGCGTTTCGCCGGATTTTTTTCTGGGTTTGCAATCCCCATTTGTTGGAAACGCTTATTTATCCGTTACGCCATTTCGACGCGCGCGTTAAGGTTTTTTGTTAGTCCGACACGTATAATTAGGAGATTTGCTGCGAGATGTGGAAATAAATTGCGATTTTGCGCCAGTTCAAACGGACGCGAATAAGCTAATATCCGTCTCACGTGCCGATCATTCGCTTTCGTTACCTACGTTCGTTTTTTTTATGCGTCGTTAAAAGCAATTCTCGGATATAACACCTTATATTATACACGGTGTCCCATTGCCGCTTTTGCATCAAAAAGTTGTGTTTGTCAAGAAATTCCAATCGATTTACGAAATGCAGTTATGAAATAAACGACCAAAGATATTTCGGCGTTTTTCATAAATCTCCCTGTATTTCCTAAACTAAAAAGCATTTGGCAACTGATAACAGAGAGCCATGATCATTTAGGCAAAAGCAGCGCTGCCAAATTTACCCCGAACTAATGGCAACATTAGAAACTTTTGGTATATGAATCATACCCTGTATGCCGCGTTTATAGGAAATATATATGATTTATTCGCAGCCCGCCAAACAAAACAGTTACGAAAAGTTGGAAATCTCGGCGGAATTCACTTCGGCGGATAAATTTAAAATCCATATTGACATAATAGTAGGTGCCGGAGAGTCGATCGTGATAAATGCGTCGTATCGTCTGGAGATACGGTATATATATATATATATATATATATATATATATATATATATATATATATATATATATATATATATGGGAGTCGAAATATTGGAGCTCGAAACCCCCCGATGTTGCTAACGTCAGATAAGAATCACCATTCGAGAAGCGAGCTATGCGAGGAAGACGAGTTAATGCATCGTTCGAAATGCAACCCTGGGGAATAGTACAAGAAGCAAGTGCTAGAGACTTGTAAAATCTATCAGCTGGAGACCGATATATATTTAAATCGATTCTCAAGCACTAGCCACTTCGTTGCACCCGAATTGAATTAATTTTGAACGAAAGCCCTATTCCTAGACATCGAAAATTACAAAAATCACCGCAAAGTCCGCAAGCTGTGCCATTCGATAGAAAAGTAAACAAAAATACGTAAAATTACTCTTAAATATCAAAATATTGAGCACAGTGACGTCAAACGAAACCTTAAAAAATTTCGCATTAACTGTTTAGAGAAATCTTCCCTAGCTTACGTTGATATTGCCCCAATAAATAATACGTACCCAAAAATCCGGAGGTATAGAAACAATTAACAAAATCTTTAACCCAAATGGTTATGCCTATCAAAATTTAAAAATTAAATTCTACGATAAAATATATTTTATGAACTAACCAAGTCAAACCTAACGTCAGTTAAATGATCCTCCTTAGACATTCGTACAGATTAATAAGTTTTAGTTCACCATGAGAAAATACGTGTTTTGTGCACTAATTCCTAGACATCTAATGCAAAAATATCGGCGCCTTAGACATGAATAGTCCACGGAGGTGACTCCATTTAAGGATCTGATTTCCTACAATGTGGGCAGAGATTTAGCCACTCCTAAACACCTAAGAAAACAAGTTGTCATATTTGTCTCCTAAACATCGCTTCAAGGATATCAAGCGTCACAAATTCAATACCAAGCAGTTAACCAAAGATTTAAGAACATGTAGATGTTATTGTTGGCCGCGACAAAGAAATCTAACGCAAAGATATACCTGTAGACTATTGACCGCGGAGGTGAAATAGGAAATTATAAACTCTGCTCAGACATTTCAGGGAGGAACAAATTTAGCGCATTGATTTAAGAGTTTGAAGCGTTACAAATACAACAAAAAAGAAACTTATAACCAAATATTTAAAAACGTGAATAGACGTGAATGCTAGAAATACGGCTCCTAGACATCTAACGCAAAAATATGACTTAGAGATCTATAGACCACTGATGTGAAATTTGGACGAAAATATAAACTCTTCTTGGACATCCAATTCCGTACAACGTGGCGACGAATATAGAAACTCCTAACCAAATAGTAATATTTCAAAACTTCGTCACAAATATAATACCTAACGCTTAAGGCTGCTAGACATCTGAAGCAAATGCGCCGCCGTCTTAAAACATCTATAGGCTTGCAAAACAACTTGTCTCATTTAGCTCCTAAACATCGATTCAAAAGTTTGAAGCGTCACAAATATAATACGCAAGACGACATAAATGTCAATGGTGGCAGCAAAGCCTCTAAGAGAAACATATCGCTATCTTAGACATCTATAGTGCACGATTAAGCGACTCCTAAACACCTTGCAAAACCAGTTCTAACATTTGGCTCCTAGACATCTAAGTGATCCAGCCATGAAGCGACATTACGAACGAAACGTCTAACCCAAACGGTATTGAAAAAGTAATCCTAAATATGAAATAATAAGAAACAAATATAACTACCGAGGACGGCAATTTTCTCTAACGTTTTCCAATAATATGGCGGCGCGGGCGGCCACGTCAAGCAACAAAACCGATATCGCCGCGAACCTTGGCGCGTATTTTCTAAATTACGGGGCATAAATAATTAACAAAGCGCAAATTGTACGGCACAGGGAACGGCGACGTTGACGGATGACGTGTAAGTTTTTCGTTGGACGAGTATCGGACACATTTTCTGCCACGGCAGCCGTTCCGTTCCATATTTTAACGGGGGCGGTCCTTATCGATCCGCCGCCGCCGCCGCTGTGTCGTGTAGCAACCTAAAACGCGGTAAAACTAAATATTTTATTACTTTCCTTTGATATTTACGAAAAATCGATTTCACTTCCTAATGGAAACGCCACGAGGCGAATTGGTACCGACGTTTTGTGTTTTTGTTAACCCCGCTACTTCCATATAGACCACGATATTCCATTAAACGTAGCGGTTCGACAATTATTATTATTATTATGACTCCGACGATTAAAATGAAATCGTTTCTCGGTATACGCGAGCTTCCCAACGCGACACGTTATCGAAACCATGGCTCAGCCTCGATAGTTATGAGTCGATATAGTAATTTATTAAGTTATTTATAGCAGAAGCGATAGGGAAACTCATAAACATGTAAGGCTAAGAAGCAGCCAAGAAAGTGGACGACAAAAAAGAAAGTAATTTGGGCGGCCTGGACATGTCCGACAGTAAGTAAGTGTACCACCAAAGAAGACAAGGTAGAGGAATATCGCGATATCTGAATCAATGGAGCAATATATCGGAAAAGGTCAACGCCAGACTGCAACGAAGCTTCCAGTCATTAAATTCTAAAAACCGAAATTTTTACGCAAAGTAGACCAATGACAAAGCAAATTTTTCGTGCTAAATTCGTTGCTCGTTATTAAAGGAGCATCAGTTAGAAGTATCGATGGCAGATCACTTCCCAATTCTAAGTTTTCTTAAACAACGAGCCAGGCTCTGCAAATGGTTGGCTTTGCCATTCTTTTGTCAACATCGATGTGATCGACACATGACTCTCTTTGGTTCGAAAGCTTATTTTATAATTTTTCAGTTAATTATGCACAAAAACGAAGAGAGAATACGTTCTTGATATAAAGTTCGCTTTTGTGATAGTTATCCTTTTTAATTTTGTAATGTAAATATGATGCTGATGAATTCGAACTAAAGACATCTCACGTTCTTTGTGAAGCCTATGAAGCCATGGCACCACATGTTGCTTGCAGTTACTGTAAAAGATGTATAGAAGGTAAAAGTTTTAATTAAGCGGTGGATCGACTCTAATAGACATATTAATTTTTATTTTTATATTTTAGGTTGGCATCGAGTTGAGAAAAAAAGAGCTATGACATTTGCAATACTAAAGGTCTGACGAGAAGCAAAAGGCCACGTCAATAACTGCTACTTTTGCATTCTGAAACCAAAAAAAAGACTTAGAGGTAAAAATGCAAAACCTATCGAATATCCTGATGTTGAATCTTCTTTTGCTAAAATTGCACACCAAAAAAATTATACCCAAAAAGTAGGTAAAAAGTAATTCTGATAATGAGTTTTTACCTACACCAGAACAACCACAACACCATATTACTACAGAAGATTTTAACTACTTGAAATATTCTGAACGTTTCTGAGAAAAGAAGATTGACTTGCTTTTGCAATAACATTAATGGGTATGTTCGAAGAAACTTACTTAAGGGCGCGAGGGTGGTTCCCATATTTAAAAAAGGTAACACATATAAACAGTTCCCATATTTGGTAAGGCACTTTTAAAAAATCAATTATTACGATTTTTTGGGCTGCAAGATATCATTATTGCATGCTCATACATACAACATGGGGGCATATTCAGAAGAGCAAGGAGAACGTTTTCACCAGGACAAGAAGGCTCAGCTCAAAAATTAACCAATTTTTTTTCGTTATTATAATTATAAATTCTGGTTATTTTATTCTAAAAAAAGCCATCCCATATTATTATAAGCGAATCATAATTAATTTTTCAAATAAACTTCCACAGGCTACTGTAATGCTTTTTACAAAACTTCTGGATTCCTCCTGCGTCGGTTTTTGCTTAGTCGAAATTGCTGACGTTTCGCCAATGATCCTGTTGGCTTCTTCAGAGCTTGACTGAAACTGGAAACTGAAACTGAAACTCCAGTTTCGACTAAGCAAAAACCGACGCAGGAGGAATCCAGAAGTTTTGTAAAAAGCGAATCATAATTAATTTATTAGAAGTGTTATTTTTTGGATAATTCCGTGGATTTAGCCTAAAATCTTATAAATACCAATAACAATATTTTTTAATCGATAGAAAGTTACCAATTAGTAAAGTTTTTTTTTGTATTAAATACTTTTTAATAAATAAGTCTGATTATTATATTTAGCATTATAAATTTGGGTAAATTTAGTTAAAGTTAGTCAAAAATAAATCGACATGATGGTTAAAAGCCACAAAAAATAATAACAAGCTTAAGTGGGCGTCCTCGCCCCACCCTCCCCTAGTAATGAACATAAAAGAAAAAGTAAAAGCGTACACTTTTGAATTATTTTCCTTTTATTGTTATTTTCATCATAAAACTTATAAACATATTTATTTGCTGGGATGGATGGTCCAATGGGTCTCCTAAATTCCCCTAAAGCAAAGTCAAATTTTCTGTTGATCCGTGTATTTTTAATTCAAAATTTACAGCAAAAACGCGAAGTTCCACTTAATCTACACGAACAAAATTGTTATTTACAACTTAATCTTAACTTAACCAAAACAAATTCCGAAGGACAAATTCTATTATTAATAGTATAAAATAATTTTCATTTCCCTACAATTTGGATCGTCAAATAATAAGTTATAAGGAAATACGGTTTTCATTGTTTGATGTATTTAATTTAAACAAAATTAAAGGGCAAAAAATTGAGTTACTTTTTTTTAGTTTCTTAGTTTTTTATTCCCTTTTCATGCGCAACTCAAAAGTAAATATCGCCCGACTAGGAAATCGTCGGAGCTCCGATGCTCATCCCGAATCCGAACCTCAAACCCGGGTCTTATTCAGCAATTGGGGAACGCGGCGAGAGGACCGAAGAGAGAATTTTATCTCTCGTCCCTCACAAAAATCCGGCGTTTCATTTACTTTTCCGGGATCCGGGATGCTCGCGGGGCGCAAATAAACCGACAAGAAAATGTTCATTCATCACTTTGAGCAGCCGATAGCGGGGAATTTTCCGCCTCCCACTTGACAAGTAGTCGTCTCGTAGATATATATACGTTTTAATTTAAAAGTCGAGTCTACTATAATTTCGCTACGTGTTTATTTAGTTTAGATTTTCAACTCTCGCGATTAACCAATACTAAAATGGTGTGTGTTTCAAATTGAAGCGAGAGATTCAGTTCAACAGGAGCAAATTGAAGAGTCATTCATCGGCGCCGGTAGAAACCATATAAATTGGGGACTATTTCTGTATACCAACAATAGCAAGCAGAACCTTATTCATTAATTTCTATGATTGCAGCAGCCGCAGCGGTAGGAAGCAGTACCTTATGAAGCAGAGGAATATTTTTCCTAACTTACGACCTGACTAATACTCTAACTTATTCTTAATTTAGAAATCGGCCAGTCGTCAAAGATAGAAATAAGTTAAGATCCTAATTGGGTCTTAATTACAGCTGCCTGTAGCAAGTCAACTGTCTTAGTTTTGTAAAACTATTCTAAAGAGTTTCTTCTTCTTCTTCTTCCTCTTTTAGAAGGCGTATCGCCTGTTTAGTTCCGGTTTCTTCCTCGTCTAAGCAACTCTTGCGAGATTGACTGCCAACTATCTCGCCAACGTTTAGGTGGTCGTCCAGTAGGTCTTCTGCCATGGGGTACGTTGTTGCGAATTATTATGGCCATTCTGTCGGGGCCCATTCTACTGACATGCTGGTTCCATTCTCTTCTTCTCTACCTTATCCATCTGTTTGGCACTTTTCTCTTATGTCTACATTTCTCTGTCCGTCCCTCAATGTGTATCCAGTTATCATTCTTAAGGTCTTCATTTCAGTAGTTCGTAGGATTCTCTTTGTTACTGATGTTTCAGCTTTGGTTTCCGCACGATATGTCATCACTGGTGGTACGCAGGTTTTGTATATTCTTGACTTATATTCTGCACTCAAATGTTTGTTTTTCCATATGGGATATTTAAGATATCCTGATATTGCGGCAGCTTCATTGGCCTGTTTCCTTACTTCTTCTTCCAGGAATCCAGAGCTTGTAATTTTGCATCCCAGGTATTCGAGTGACATTATCTGATCAATAGTTTTGTTTTTTATTACCAATTTGCAAACAGTTTAAAACAATTAATGGCCAGTGATGTTTACCGATTTTGAACTATATTGGTTTCAGTGTATCTGCACGAAACTTATCAAAAATTATCTCATCGATCGTGACCAGGCAGCGATTCATGGTGGCAGAATGTCAAGTTTTCTAGAAGTATCCTCTGGAGTCTCTCAGATTCTATTTTGGGCCTCTGTTATTCTCTTTTTGTATATCACACAATTCTCCAAAATCTTCTTATCGCGTCTGCATCAGTTTTATCCCGATAATATTCAGATGTACCTCTCACTTCTGATCAATGAGGGTACAACACTACAGGAAGAATTTGTGGTAGAAAAACAGGGAAAATAAAATTTTTTGCAAACCAATAATGTATTAAATATAAGAAGGTAAAACAAAAACAAATTGGGTTGTTAATTGATTCTGAGTTGAGATTGTCGCCTCATGTAAATAATTGTCTAACATGAACTAATGCACTAGTAAAATTTTGGCGAAAAAAAAAACGGCCCTATTGATTTATCGTTAATAACACATTTGTTTTTTGTTAATATTGTTTTTTATTGTTAATAACGAGATTCGGATTTTCATCGGACTACAACCTCCAAAAAGACTGTGCTATTTGATCACGCAAATAAATTTTGGTTCATAGGTGCGATATTTATTGTTTTGGAGAAAAGTCTTAGCAGAGCTTTTCTTTGCTTCCGTATAATTCCAAATTTCAGGGGATTTCAACAACTGCCTCAAGTACTTTTAGCTGATTTTCTTTAAGTACATACAGTTTGATGACTTCCCTGTCTGCCTGTTTGAAATGATTTAAATTTCTACTACAGTGGAATAGGGAATTTGGTTATCTGGATGTCATACATTGAAGATATTTGCTGCTGGTACTAGTTTATAATTGGCTCCACATGAAAACTAACACTGCACATGTTTACTTCAAAGTAGCATTTTGTTTATCAATTAATAATAACTTTTTAATTGTTTTTAACCGTCGTTACAACAAGTATAAAATTTGACTAAATTGTTGGAGAAGAAACGAAATATTGGATGTTTCCATTTGAAGAAATTGACTTTGCTTGACTTGCTTAACAGCCCATCATAAGTACATAATGCAAAAGCTACAAAATTGTTGTTATGTCGGATACTAGGTTTAATGTAAGAACAACCAACATTGGTATCGGAATTAGGAGCCAATACCTATTTATTACATAACCTAAAAATATTTTAAGAGAATCACTAATCACACTCTGAGATGGATGATAGAGATGCCGTGGACGGACCGGATCAGAGATGAAGATGTGCTCAGGATGGCTGGATTGGAAGATTGAGAACTCTTCAGCCTATTAAAAGACGAAAGATCTCATACCTGGGGCGCATTATACGGGGAGAGCCATATAACTTTCAACGCCTAATACGACAGTAAAAGATTGAAGGTGGTAGACGATAAATCGGAAGGAAATCCGCCAGTGGACGGGTATATGCGACATTCAGCCGCTCCAGGAAGCTGCAGTAAATAGACTCATATGATAGGGAAAACGGAGGATGCCTAAATAGGAATATGCATGGCACATAAATGTTTATCTATTTCCATGATGTTAGATACTAGGTTTAATGTAAGAACAACCAGTATCTACTTAATTCAATTAAGGCCTTTATTATTATTATTATTATTATTATTATTATTATTATTATTATTATTTTCGGAGTATACTCTACAGTCTAAAGCTTGTTATTCCTCCAAGAATGATCGGACGATATGCGTGGCATCCAATATGATGGACTTTTTTGTTGAATGCTTTCTTTCAAATTTTTAGGAACCAAGCCTGTCGATGACATGATGACTGGTACGATTTCTACTTCATCGGCGTTTTCCTTATTTAGGTCGTGTCTAAATCGTCCATGGAGCTCCTTTGCGTTCCAAGCGGCTATTTTGTCTTTCACTGTTCTTAGCGGGAATGGTATATAGCTTTCCTCGGCTAGATTTAATGGCGTGTATCTTTTGTCAGCTTTGATTATCGCTTGATGCATTCTATGAGGATTATTTCGAAAGATTTTTCTAGGGCCGTCAATTTGTTGGAGACATGCCCAGAATGCATCGCGAATATCTCTACCCCCCCTTGTCTCGTGGTATCGTAACTCGTTCTACATCTGCTTTTAACTACATCGAAGGAATATATAATAATATATAATGATGGGAGGGCGTAGTTATTTATTTCTTTGACTTTATTTCTTGAGTTTAGCTTACTTTTTAATATGCTGTTTAGTCTTGACTGGAACTCTTTTGTATTTTATTATTTATTTTTATTTTATTTATTTATTTATATTATTTATTATTATTATTTTATTTATTTATTATTACTATTATTATTATTATTATTATTATTATTATTATTTATGTTACTTATATTATTATTAATGTTATTAATTCGGAGTCACAGCTGGTAAATCAATGGAAATATAGAAAAATTGTTTAAAAAAGCATATTCTACTTTAATATGTTAAAAAATGGTACGGTTGAAGAGAAAACTGTGGATGACGTCATATTCGCAGTTTAAAGGAAAATTGAAAGTGATGATTTAGAAGAAAGTATATCTCTCGCTACTCCATAAAACAAGCACAATTGCATTTGCGTTTTTCTTTTTGTTAGGACGCCAAGTTTGAATCATCCGGTAGATGAAAATATTTCCGTTGAAAATCGAAATCAATGCTAGCACAACTTATAAGTGTGAGTTAAGTTGTGGCGTTAAAAATTCGAATTGTTACGAATATTATTGGCGATTGTTATTTTTGCCGTAAAACGACGGACACTTTCGAACCGCAAAACGCGTGAAACACAATATCGCTCGCCGTTATAAATGCGACCGAAAATGAAATTATTGACGACGAGAAACTAAAACTAATATCGGCATTGTTTCGCCGGCTACTACGCGGCGAGAAATAAAACCAACAAATGGGAACAAAAAACGCTTTTGTTTGTTTTAATTAACTTTCACTCGTTAAAAATGGAGTGACGTTTCGTTTCATAAAATGTGGGAAGGAAAAAACACCAATATGGAGGTATGTTCTTACACAGTATAAACCAGGCAATATTGTGGGGGTCGTCTTAATACAACTTGCGTTATTAACACAGTAAAATTTCCAAAATTATAGCACCTAAATAAATTTCTTGATATTCATTTTTTTACATTTATTTATTTGTAAACAAAAAACAAATCTAACCAAAACTGTAAATACCACAAATAATAATTTGTATGTGCTTGTACACTGTTTCCTAAATTTTTACCTAAATAAAATTAATGCAAAATTATTACAACCTGCAAGTATTAAGAAAAAGAAAGCAAAATAAAAAAAATGAAAAAATAGAACTGATATAAAATTTATTTATATTTAAGGAATAGGCTGTAGAGAGTTATATTAAATCAACTAAGGTCTCAAAGGTGGTAAACATAACTTTTGACAAATATTTAGTTTATGGCTAAGCTATAGTTAGCGTTCCTGCTAGAAAAGGGAACCAACAAACTGAGGTTTATTTGCCTAGTATGATATTTGTGCTCAACTTTTATTTGCAAATATTTACTTTTGTTCTAATATCTAGTATATAAAATGTGATTCTTTCTGAACTACAATTTTTAATATATAATTTTGAATGACATTTAGTAGTTAAAGCGAGCTAACGTATAGCGTTTACATGCTTTATAAATAAATGTCATTTTTTTGTTTATGAACAAGTCTTCTTGCCTTAACAACATGATTGGACCAAGTATTTAATGTTAATCTTACGCAATGTTATTGGTAACTGCATGTAGTTAACCTGGATAAAACTAGATAGTTCTTTTTGAGTTAAATATTAGTTTATCTCTCCACTAAAATAAGCAATTGATTTGGGATATACTTCGCTAGAAACAGAGAGAGGAAAGGACAAGAAAAAGTCATTAAATTTATTTTTAATTTAGTACATATAATATTTTTTGGTTATTTTCTTTTTTATTTTTTTTATAGCTCGTGTATAGGCATATGAAATTAATTAAAATTTATAATTGCATTGCACTTTTTATGGTACAATTAAAAGCATTATACTGTTCCTTTTCTCCTGAAATTTCCAAATTTAAATTTAAATTTCAATAGAAACTGCCAAACATTGATTTTTTTTCCTCCTTTTGAGTTGAATTTATCGGAATTTTGCAGCTTATATTATTAAAATATATTAAATTTTGTAAAATAGTATACTGTAGAAATAAATAAATAAATAAAAGAAATAAATAAAAGCAATAAATGAAAGAAATAAATAAATAAAAGACGAGAAGCCTTGTTGAGGGTAACAAACAGAGACAATTGGGAATCTAGAACGAATTGTTTTCTCTCATTTTCTTTCAAGATGTTTTTCACATAACTCCACATTCCAAAGTTTGACTACATCCACCGTACCTTCTGTTAATGCGGATAGATTTAAAAGTATAAGTACACATAAATTTCAATTTCCGTATTCCTATTCAAAACCCAGCAGTAAGCCCTAAAAATAAATCCAAATCGCTACGATTTGTTTGCAAAACTAGAAATAATTTAAAATGTTTTATCATGTTTGTAATAAAAACCTAAAATTTAACGTGAATACTGTAACCGAGTTCATTCAAATATTTCTATGGAATGGTATAAATTGTTTTGCGATACGCCGCTGGTGGCTCCGAGAAAACAAAGCGTCATATGCAAAAACCATTCCGGACAACGGTCAACATCAAGTGTACTCGACTAGGTATTGCGTCGCTCGGGGCAGACTCCATTATGCCTGACATGTACTTCCACATATATCTAACATATTTGGAGGCATACGAGAGGTATATGGAGGTATAGAAAAGGTGTGTGGAGCGATAGCACAGGTATATGGAGATATGGAAAAGTTTTTCGAAAGTAAAATAGGAAGTATATGTCTCACATACGGAGTAGTTCAAATGTACCGACCTATCTTGAGCAATATTGACTTACACCTTCCTTCCTTCTTTGGATCTTCTTCATTCCTAAAGCTCAGAAAAAAATTTTTTTGGATGATTTCGAAATCGCGTGGGCGTGTCGCAATTCACGCGAAGTTTACGTTTTGGTTTCGTCTAATCGGCGCGGTTAAATATCTACAGAACTCTTTGATAGATTTAATATACGCGTCGAGCCGAAAATAGACCGATTTCCGGGCGCTCGTCGATAATATTTTTCGATATTTTTAAACAAAACCAAAAACCGAACCGAATACCTATAACAATATGGCGGGAAGCGACGCGAGCACGGGCGCTGTAAATATTGGTTTTCCGATTGCGGGAACACGGTTTTATTTAATTTTATAATTTATTTATTAGATAAAAAATTCATTGTTTGATCCAAAAAGGTAGTACAATCCAAACACATGTCAATAGCAATACCCAGTTGCATTGTTTGTATTCTTTTCATGGCAACACAAAACGCAATATACAATAAACGTACTGGCTTACTTTTTTTCAAACAATATATTTAACCTGGTGCACAAAAAAACGATGGAGGAATTTTTTTTTACCAAAAATACCGGGTCGAATAAAAAATCTCGAGCCTTATTGATTGTTGTTGATTTTTTGAATGTATTCATCAGTGTATATTTTTCTTTTTTCTCTCCATTTCGTTGTAATTTATTAACCCCACAAGCCTATCATCTTTTTTTTCCCTTAAGTTTCCCATAATTGTCAAGTGGTAAGTATGCTCATTGCTGATGAGTCCTCTTCCACCGCTTTCTCTGACTGTATATAGTATATCTACGGAAGCCTTCGGATGATGTAGATTATAGATGGTCAGTAACTTCCCGATTTTTAGATCTATACGTGTTATTTCCTCCTCTCTCCAGTCTAGAATGCCGCAACTGTATGTGAGGACTGGTTGTGCGAGCGCTGGAACGGCCATGAATTTGTTTTTCCCTGTAAGATGGCATTTTTATATCTTCCACACCAATATTTTCCACGATTTCGAGGTATATGTACATTTGTGAATCTTCCAAATTGGCGATTTAGGTTTCTTTATCAATGTGCATAATTTGAGTTTCTGCTGTTTTTCCTCGTTCTGCTGTTATTTTGGCGCCCTTATCCAAACCAAATTGCATCCGCATATCGTCACTAAATGCTTTGAGAGTCACAAATTATTATTATTATTATTATTATTATTATTATTATTATTATTATTATTATTATTATTATTATTATTATTATAAGGAAGATAACCACGAGGACGTTTTTGAAGACTATTTTGGTGAAATGATAAAAATATCTTCCGACTGATTAAGCAGTAGCTATGGCGACAACGCAACCTACCATTCGCGACGCATAGAGAAAAGTCTCCAACTTCATCTCGGAGAAAACAAGAAATTATTGAGTTTGGGAAACCCTGCCAGAAATTTTGATCGTTCTTTTTACGTCGGCGAGCATTAAATACGAGCCGCTCCGACTAGGCAAAACTATAAAGAAGCCCCGAGACTCGAAAAGACGACGTTATGAATATCGTCCGCATAGAAATTCAAACGTTTCATAAAAGCGACGTTTTAAGGTCCGCGAGAGTTTTCGAGTTCTCCGAGCGGCGACGACAAAACGTCATGTTTATTTTTGATAGAAAGAAGCGCCCCGAGTCGCGGTAATTAATTATGTACGTCTCGCTCGTTGATCGATAAAGAAGAGAACCACCGGATATACAAATTTGGTCCTTTTAATTTTACCTTTACTTAAGCCTATTGGCTTTTACCCATCGTCTCTATATATTGTATTATTACAATAGGTAGAACTATAGACCTCATAGTTTTCAGTGTGAAAATAATAATAATAATAATAAACTGTCTTTATTGAAAATTAAAATATTACAATATAAGTAACAATACAAGAGTGGCGACATTCGTAATTTGCGCTCTCCCATGTAATCACAAGAACAACAGCACCAACACCATAATTGTCAACAAAATACACACCCGTATATACATCATAAATGCAAGAAATAGACGCAAATCATAAACTCAGCGCTTTAGCTGGTTACGGGCGGGTCTAATAGACAATATTAACGCTTTTTTGAAGGACTTTATTGAGGGGAGGGACTTTATAGCGTAAGAAATTTCATTAAATAATTTAACTGCGTTATAGGTCTCTGGAAAGTTACCGAAGTGTGTCTAGGAACGGGTGTCTCGATTATGAATATCATTTTCTCTGCAAAGTTTATCAAACAAGTACGACGGAGTCTTGGAGTTTAGTAAAAAAACAAAAGTATCTAACTGAACTTTATATCGGTCCTCCAGTTTGAGCCAACCCGAATCAGAGAGGCACTGTGAAATATGCTCATACTTTCTGAGATTGTAACTAAAACGAATACAAGCATTCGGAAGTCGTTAGAGTCTCTCTTTATCTCGATTAAGTATAGCTGGCCAATAGACAATAGTGCAATATGCGACATGGGATAAAACTAACATATCGCAGAGTTTAAGTTTGACTTCTTTACAGAGAAAATGTTTATGAATATACAATGTCCTCAACTTATAGAAGGATTTTTGTAACACACATCCAACATTCTTAGAAAACCGCAAGTCAAACCATAATCCTAAATCCTAAATTTTAACACCCGTCTGAAGAAGGAGAGATAATCTAATCATTTAGTGTAATCTTAAAAGAGGCTTTTTTACAATATTTTTCCTTTTATTTCCAAATAATAACATCCGCGTTTTGTTAGTATTCAATAAGAGGAGGTGAGCTGCAGATAGCTCCGCAATTATTTTTAGATCTAAATTTATTTTAGTAGAGGCATTTAAAGCCTCACTAGCAAAAAAAGAGTGTATGTATCATCCAACCTTTTTGTCAGTTTCTTAATGTCTCAACGCAAACGGAACAAACGATATGAGGAGCCCAGGATCGACAATTTTTACACCAAAATAAGGATGGTATACATTTTTCACAAAAGAAGTAGTTATAGTTTGCCTTTGCCTTACTACAACATAACTACCACAGATATAACAAAAGTTATTTGGATTGTTCACATAATGTATTCTTTCTATACTTATAATTTCTAGAATACCAGAAATACGCAACAACGAAGACAACAGCCGCGAACACACTAGCACGACTCCCAATAAACCAAACTGCGGAATGAATTAGAACAGAACAGAATGAAAGAGCTCCAAAAGAAGTAAAAGCAACATTATTAGGTTGGCCTAAATTGTTTTCGAACATTAAAATAGGATTATTGTGCACTCGAAGTCTCTTCAAAATACGCCAAAAATTTTTGGGATCAGCCTTAAATATACTTGCCAAATATGCCCTTTTCTCGGCTCTCACATAAAATTGCGTATTTCTCTATACTCGTTTAAAGTAATATCTGACTTAAGACGTTTGTATCTTAAACGTGACCTATTTTTAAGTTTTATTAAAAGTTTAAGGTTTTCGGTAAGCCAAGGGGCTGGGGGTCTCTTCATTCTTACTGTTTTTAATGGACCATAAATATCAAATAAATAATTCATATTATTCGTAAGAAAGTCAACTTGTACGTTCATATCATTAAAAAAGTATAAAAGATCCCGGTTAATTGCGCTAAGACTATGCTTAAACAATTCATTATCGAATACCGAAAAATCTCTAAAAGTTCGAAAAAGGGTTGGATGACGATCTTGACGATATGGATAAATTAGAGGTGACCGGTACATCAAGAAGCGAACTAGAGTTTCCAGTAACCCGAGTGGGCCCTGTAACTAGTTGATGCATGCCGAACTTAGTATTAATTTTTAACACATCAACATTGAAATCTCCGCCAAATATCAAAAAATCAAATTGAGGAATAAGTGCGGTAATTGTTTGTTCCTCTTTCTACCTCTCTTACAAATTGTAAAGAATGTAGAGTTAGTTTACGTATCTGTACAAGCCAGAATGAAATCAGAAGAAACTAGAACAGATGACGTCACTATACCCTTATCTTATAAATTGGGATTTACGAATCAAAATAAGACGTTTTAATAGTATATTTATCAACAAGTGCCTCACGAGTTCATTTGACATGAGCGGAGCGAGTGTTTAATTAACGAGTGACTTAAAAAGTTTACCGAACATGTTCCATACTATACTTTTTCTACGACCGTTAGTTTTTGGGTACATTTTCGCAAAACAACACGAATACATTCACTAATATGAAGGTCAGAATTAACAAACGTCAAGATTCAAGGCGTGGAAAATGTCCGAAGTGGCTCGGATCCGTGGGAAACGAAACTGACGTGGTAAAGTGACGCTTCCCGCACGCTAAATAGGTGTGTAATTCGGCATTTTACAGAGAGGAGTACAATAAAATAAATATAATGGCAAGTGTGAGCCGTTAAACGGGAAGTAGGTGTTGTAAAAGTAAAAGTTAACTGTTTCATATCTTTAAAGTGTGCAGAGATAACAATTTAATATAGAGATACCATAATTATTGAAAAAAATCTTCTTATTGTGGTTTATAGTGTCGTCTCTTGCCCTATGGGACACCCTGTATATTTTTGGTAACGTTTTAGTTAGTTAGTCCACCAAAAGGAGATTAGATTAACAACCTAAGAGGTTGAATTTCACTTGCCAAACTACCAAACTAACCAATACGAAAAACACCAGTAAAACGAAACCTAAAATTTGACGGACGGACGGTGTGACTTACCACCATTTCGAACAGGAAAAATGTAGAAAGCTCGACGGTTTACCAAACTTGTAGAACTCACCTGAAATTAAAAAAAAGTAAATAAGATACTAGTTTCGCTAATCGTTTTAGGCAAAGATTAGTGTATTTTGTTAAAAAAGCAAAGTTCCCGAATTATATACATCATTTTAAGTATCTCATTTGAAAATGGAAGCTTTCCTACTTTGAACTCAAATCCACGATATCTGTCAACTGTTAAGTTTACGACGCTAAATATTACAAGGTTTTGACCATTTTGGAGAAACCGTTTCGGTTCTTTTCATTTCGTCAATAGTCGATAATCATTTTAAGTATCTGGCTCGAAACTAGAATCTTCGTTAGTTCCAATTCCAAAGACCCATTTTCCATATAATTTTTGACGAAGAAGTCGAATAATATAATACAAATGTTCTTCTCTCTGGAAGGACCTTTTCGCCAATAGTCAAAAATCATTTTTTATAAAAAGAAACGAGAAATAAATTTAAATATTGGGGCAAACTTGAAAAAATTAAGCAATTGCACAATTTCAACCCTTTTTTAATTCCATAATACCCAAGTTATTGATAATCAAATATCCTTACTATTTTTACTCATTTACTGTCGCCACAAAAGTTGTATTCATTTAAAAAACCAAAAACATTGAACCCTTCAAATTTGAAAGATGCCATCGTCTGAATCTCTGATTCGATTTCATACAATCATATGGAAAACGTCTTCAAATTCAAAAAACGAAAATAGTGAGTGAGACACTTAAAATCAATCATCTTCAGACTATTGAGACTAGTATCCATAACGGTCTGCTAGAAAGTCAGTTATATTTATAAATTCAAAATGGGAATGTCCATGGGTTTGTTTACGTTGAAAACCAAGATGGCGTCGTAATCTTTGACATTTCAAAAGTGCCAGGTGAAGTGGTTCGGCTTCCTCGTCAAACGTCGGAAAATAATAAATGATTTTCGAGTATCACCGAAACCCTCTGTATAGTCAAATCTTGTTTAGAAAGACGAAAATCTATAGAAATGTATTAATCTTTGACATTTGTTTTAATGGCGTCGTCGTAGAAAATTACTTGTTACATGTTTTTAGAATTTAAAAATAGCAAATAGGAAAGGCTTCATTTTAAGAAAGACAGTAAAAATGATGTCCCTAAACATGATATTAGGTGCCCCACTATACAAAAATACAATACATAGAAGAACTGTCATCTCTTCTTGAAGTTATAATTAATTGATCGACGGTCCGATCGATTAATTAGTCAAGATCTCACAGTTTCTCCACTTCCTGCTTTTCGCTAGTTCTCTGGTGTCATTTCTTCAATGGCTTAATCGAAGAGTATTATTATTTTGTCTTGTATCTTGCTTCAAATTCAGTATATTTGGTGATTAGCCACTAGATAATTTCACATTTTCTCCAAGATGACCTTTGAGCCGTCTCTTACCAAAACTAACAAAAAAAAAAACATTGAAAAACATTGAAATTCATGTCCTCGTGTTAATCTACTGTATGCATGATTGAAAGGTGGACAAACATTTTTCTAAAAATCCCTCTTCGCTTCCAATATAAACAATTATTAGTATCGTTCCATTTTTGGTTAGTTTATTAACCATTGAAATAAGTTATACAACAATCAATATAATTAATTAGTGAGTACACAAAATATGAGATTTCATAATAATAATAATCATAATAATAATAATAATAATAATAATAATAATAATAATAATAATAATAATAATAATAATAATAATAATAATAATAATAATAATAATAATAATAATAAAAAACAAATATTTCAGATAATAGCATAACAAACACACAATACAGAGACCAATTAGTTGTACCGTGAACTGGCACAGTCTAGCTTAGAATTAGCTACTCTACTGAACCAGTGCGTGGCACAATCGTACACAACGAAATTAAAAATGAAATTGATGATGACGTCCTATCTCAGCTACGAAGTTTTAAAGCATTATATTATATGTATATATTATATATACATTATTATATTTAATTTTAAACGTATGACAATTTAAATTTACGCGGTTATTAGGTGTTGAATTATAATATTTTACAGTGTTATACGGAAAACTCCTCCGAAACATGGCACTCCGATGATGAAGTGTGGTTCAAAATTCCCTAGCCCTAACATTCCTGTTACGTATTTCGCGCCCAAACACTATTCGACCCCGAATCGAGATCAAAGTATCGAGATCGTTTATTAGAAATATGAACGAATTTTCATAAGCCATGTACAAAGCGCACATATTGGTTTTGAATTTTTTGAATTCTATACGCACTTTCATTATCTAAACAAAAACCTTATACAAAATTACGATAATTAAAATTTAATAAGACAAGACACAACTTTTGGCTTAACTTTGACCTAAAATTTGTCTATTATTGTATGATAATTTTAAAGTCGTATATGCCCTTCGAAATATGCCTTTAAGTGTTCTTAGCATTATTAATGAAGTTAAGCAATGTGCAATCAATTACAATATTTAAATAATTTTTGGTCCTATTCATCTTATTTTCATTACCAAAAAGTAATAATGAAGATATTATAGAGTTTAACTTAAGATTATGGCTTTTGGAGAGGTCACTCAAATGGCGATTTATGTTTTGTTCTACCTCCAAAAAATCATCATCATCATCAAAACAAAAATAAATTTGTGTATCGTCGGCAAACGCTTAAATTTTACATAAAATTAATGGTTTAGAATGTCCGAAGTATACACAATAAATAACAGAGGACCAAAAATGAAGACAGGGTGGAATTTAACTAAAACTGGTGCCAAAACGATCCCAAAAATAGTGATGTTTTATGAGAGAGACGCGAGATAATAATTTTACTGATGAAATAATATTTTACTGTGATATCGTATAAAATTTGCGTACTTCCTGTAGTTTAAGACAAACTATCCAGAGTTACATAATCACGAATCAACATATAAACCATTAATCGAAATTAGCAGGTAAGTCGCAGTTCCAGACTTAAATTAAAACTTAATTTCGAAGGGGGGTCACTTCTATCGGGACCAAACCGCAACGCGTCAAACCCAAATTCTCAGCGTCGAAGTTTATTATGCACGCCGTTAATACGTTAAATACGAACAATAAACTCTACGACGCCAATTGAACTAATTTCAAGATTTAACTCGTCGTTCGTTAACGTGGGCGTAGAGGTCGCTCCTATTAAACACAGTTGCAACAACAGGCAACAATAATATTTCGTTCGCATCGAAAAAAAGAAAAACCGCGGCCGCTAAAACCCGCGCATTATTTATAGATACCGAGAAGTATTAAAACTAAAGTGAAATAAGCGCGTTTGAATTTATTTTCACGTCCCGAATTGATTTTGTCACGGCTTACGATAAAGCGTTAAGCGAGAACGATTTGTCCGTTTCCCGCGTTCGTTTATTTCCACCCGGAATATAACATTTTGAGGACGGATTTTGCCGCGCACGCCGCCCCTGGTTGGCCCCAAACTTTTATTAATTAAATTGATTTAATTTGAACTATTACAATTAATGCCCAAATTAAATCATCATAATAATTTCATTTAACCGAGAATTTAATTAAATGAATTAAGTAATTAATAATAATTTAATTAAATTTATTTTTTATTCATTAACAAAGGTTGATATTTGAATGCCAAACGAATAAATAAAAATGTGCTATAACTAATCTACATATCTACTAGTTGTTATGAAAGCGCTACAAGCCAGCAGTTGGTACGGAACATGGTGTATTTCTAATTCTGAAAAAAAGTGTGTTATTAACCATTGCCATTGAACGATGAGGAGTGCAAACGTGAAATCAATGCAGTGTTTGAACAAAGAGCTTATTAATATTTAATTAATTACTATGGAGTAGATTGAACTTAATCGTTTGATGTGGGTAACTGCGAATTTTAATAGTAATTAATTTTTCCATAATCCTGAATTAATACAATTATTGAAATAAATGTTTTAGCCGGGAGGAGCAACTTGTGTAAAAAACAAATTTTATGAATTAAATGGGATTATTGGATATTAAACCAGTAGTGTGTGACATTTCATTAAATAATTCATTAAAATAGTCATTTCATTGTCCTAAACAAGAATATTTTGATATTTTATTAATATATTTAAAACGATCGTGTTCAAGAGAAATTTCTATTACATTTGAGCTATTTACCATTAATAAAGAGAAATGCAAAAGTCAAATTAATACAAACAACTTCTAATTTTTAATTAATTTATTAAATTAAATTAAATCAATTACTTAAATGTTGTGTTGAGCAGGCGTAACTTGTGGAAAATAAAAATTTCATGAGTTGAAGGGGAGTGGTTTGTGACATTTCATTAAATAATTCATTAAAATAGTTATTTGATTAGCATAAACAAGATATTTTTGATATTTTATTAAAATAGTTAAAACCCCAATAGAAATTAATTACATTTTAAACTTTTTAATGAATACGGTCACAAAAATGAGGTGTTTACGACTTCCACTGACCCACGAAAATAGCAAAAGTAATCATAAAAACTTTTAATATTCAATGAATTGTTCTATTTAATTTATTTATTATTATTTAATTTATCCTTTGATACGACTATAATTTCAATTTTTGATAGTAACGAATTTCTTTTCGAATATCGACTATGTAAATTAATTAAAATGGTAAAATTCATATGGAACTAATACAATTAATCAATTAGTTAAATGTATTAGTTGGTCAGATGCAACTTGTAGAAAATGAAAAATTGATATTAAACCAGCGAGATTTCATTAAATAATATACTAAATTTGTCATTTTATTGGCCCGAACAAGATTTTTTTGATATTTAATTAATATAATTAAAGCTATAGTTCTCAAGAAAAAAAAATATTTCTTAATTCGATTACCTCAATTAGAATTAAATTTTTTTGTAGATGTCCTTTGATCCGTCTTAACAAGTATTCTTAGATATCTCAACAATATAATTAAAACCATCTTATTCAAGTGAAATGTTGGTAATTTCCTAATTCCCTTAGTTAAAATTGGATTGTAATTTTCCAGTAAATTAAGACATTATTTGAACTAATTTTCCTAATTAAATAAATATGAAATTAGTAATTAAAACCATCGTGTTCAAGGGAAATTTTGATTATTTATTAATTCCCAACCAAAAATTATTTGAACTATTTACCTTAATTATTTCAATATTAAATTAATCCAATTAAATTAATTTAATTAATGAATTATTCCTAATTTAATAAATTAATTTTATTAATTGAAAGATTTAGAATTAATTAAATTAATTAAGAGGCATATTTGGGTTTAGTTAAACAAAAAATTAATTTTGGTTGTTTTCTTACGCTCTATGCTTACGTGCCAGAGTCTAAACTGGCAACAACGATCCCCCGCCTAATCTAACAACGCCAACAAACAAAATCTCGCGTAGTTTTCGACATCCGGGAAAATTGGAAACGAAAATCCCGTCTCTTTAATATTAAATTTCATGAGGGAAGCGTCCGTTTGGCGTGGCGAATTCCACAGTCACACGCCATCATCTTTTGTCTCGCAACGCTGCGGAACCAATTAAGTGAAAGTAGTGCCCAAATCGGATCATAGAACGCCCGATCGAAACGGTACGTTTAATCGACAACCGACCAAGAATCCTTAACCGATACAAAAACCACGTCGATTCCCTTTTTTATTCGCGGTTCACGACAAATTACGATTTTCGAGCGTGCGTACACCGGAATAATTTCGGCACCAAAGCTGCGGTAGCGTTCGGTGTTTCAATCAAGCGAGATGAAAACTATTTACCCACGGGCGTGGGCGTTTAACGAAAAAAAATCACCTCGATACAAAATAAACAACAGCCAACGGCAAGGTTATCGTTCAAAAGTAGTTCCATGCGAGTGCGAAGCCTCGGAGCGAAAACCGCCCGGGTGCACGTGGACGCCGGTTCGAATTTCGAAGCGATTTTTCTTGCGACAATTTTTGCGTAACGATAATTACGAGAAGCGACAAAGCAAGACGACGTCGAAACAATAAAGCGATTGTCTGACTGACTCATTTTTCGAGAAACGCGGGCTTGCGGGGTGGGGGATGGTGGGGTCAACGGCACTCGCGGGTAGAGGTTTCGAAGTCAGGCACCGAGACAATAGCAATTTGCTAATACGCTACGCATAGTTTCTTTCGGAATAAGTTCCTCTTGCACGCAGCCTGCGCTTAAATGGTTGGAGTGGTCATGTTTGATGATTGATGACGTCTCATTAATACATATTTTTTAATTATTTTGCAATCTAATGCTCAATTTTAATTGGTGCACATGCATTCTATAGTATTGAAGACAAAATAATATGATGGGAGCAGTAACACTGCATCTCCCGCTGATGCTGATGCTGATTGCTTTTAAAATGTCCACGATATTGTTTACTGCCAAGTAATTTTGAATTTCCAACTTTGGATTATGTCACTCTCGAACCCTATGTGATTTGCAACTTTGATAACGAGTCTTTAATAGTTTTCTTATTAGTTATTACACTGAGCTGATGTTAAACTTCTTCAAGATTCAACATTTGTGAGTGTTAGTCCGTCAGCGTATATTGTGATTCTCCATAGCTATAGACCTTTATCTATGATCGTCTTTCTGACCAGACTCTGCAGCTTTGATAGTGCCTCATTTAGTGTTTTCTCCTTTTAATCCTACAGCACAGTAGATCTACTTGCTTTCTTTTGTAAATTAACAAATATGCTGCCAATTTGGCTGATGGACCTCTGAGGAATTCCTTGGCCTGTCTTTCACCTAGCTGATTTTGTAGCGGGTTCAGTCACTCCATCAACCTTGACGAGCCTTCGAGGGCTACTTTGTTCTATTACTATCTCGTTTAATGACAACCCAGAACTAACTCGGATTTTATTTTGCTAAATTGTATATCTTTTATTGCCACCTGACTTGCAATTGTTTTATTACGAATCTTTGTTCATATATTCCACACTTTCCGCAATTTCTGTCTCACTCAGGTAAATGGTTGATGTCTCCTCAGAACGGTAAAACGGTAAACGTAAGAAACTAAAAAGACTTTATGAACTTTTGATAATGGTTTCACCTCGATTTTCACACCAAGCAAATTTTACGACATAAGCTAGACGTAGCGGTACAGTCAAAACCACTTTAAGACACAGTTCTGGGTGTTTTACCATTGATTTGACGACTCTCCTTTCCTATATAGTGATATCGGCCATCACTGCCGCGTGAAAAAAATGTTTAGATTAATTTTAACGTATTCCGAGTATTTTTAGATATATTTAATACGCTTATGGACGGATAGATATACCGACTGACCTAAAAACGGTAATTTTACATTTGGAAACTAGGTTTTGTTCTATACCATCATTAAGTCGTTCGCCGCAAGGTGCAAATCAGACGCAAACGTCCTTATTACGCGTTTTAAAATAACCACTCCGAGTTATCTCGATAATTATATCGATAAATATTAAGTGTAACACGGCGGAACAGGAGGCTATCGTAACGTCGACCTAGAAACGGAAACGTACGTCGAGTGCGACAGATGATGAGGATAGGAAAGGAAAACAAATGAAAACTACTACTAGTAGGAGAAATATTAAATACAATAAATAACTAAATAGATCTTTACTTTTTAGTAATGAGGAAAAAAAAGCAGAAGCTCAAACTTACCGAAAAGCACAAAAATAGAACAATATATAAATAAACGGAAGTATATGTAAACATAAATCAAAGTAAAATAAAAAGTAACTGTCGCTTTTCGTTAATCCGAGAAACAGCCTTTTGGGTCAAGAAAAATCAACCCAAAAAACTATAAAAAAATATGAGCTATGCTGCTGATCTTTTAAAATTCAACAAAAAATATATTTACAAGTATTAAAAAATTGTAAAAATGACCTTATTATATCTAGGGCATACATTACACATTTACTATATTTAATGTATGTATGACCGACGTTTTCTATTGAGGTTTAATAAAATTGTGACTTTTCATAACCAATACTAGCTGTACTAGACAAAAAAAGAATAATATTACAACAAAATAAGTTTTAAAATCTTACTCGTGCTTTTTACTTGATACGATAAACTTTATTAACTGGGGGTTTTTGAATAAGCAAAATTCAAAAATGCTAATGTTGACAGATTTGCCAATTTTATGTTACACGTCATAACTACGTTATTTTAAATTTTATGCCGTATTTATTTTTGTTGTAATGAACTGCACATGTGGAATTTCGTAAGTTCCCAAACATTTTTTCAGTAAAAAGTTCCGGAGTGCCTAATCTCCAAAACTGCCAAAGTTGGAACGATGAAATTCAATGCCTGGGAATATAAAAAATTCAAAAATGCTATGTTGTCAGATCTACCACTGTTAATTAAAAAAATCTTAGAATTTTGGAGGTTTTTGAACACAAGAAACTTCAGGAGTGTATCAGTGAAAAGTTACCAGAATTATAAATATCGATGTGACGAATGAATTTTTGGATTCTGCATGTTCCAGCTTTGGCAGTTTTGGAGATATTTAAGCGTTCCGGAACTTTTTACTCACCGGGTATATTATAATATAGATATTTATATTATTCCATATCCAGTTCCTGCGTCGCTCTCACTATATTCAGCTGAATTATAGTGTGTTTAAGAATTTTCTACAGTAATTATTTTATTTTATTGTTCACCAGGTGGGAGAAGATCCTTGAAAACTATGGATATCCTCTATTAAATAAGGAATTCCAAGCAGCTTTCATAATTTGCTTTGACATCCACAGATAAATGCTTGTTCTTTATCTTGTCTTTATGTCTAGGATTATGAATTAGAATAATGTTTACTTTCCTTTAGAAATTACAACTAATTTTTTTAAAATAAAATACAAAACAAATAATGAGGACGCATTTCTACCTGCGTTTTTATTATGATATTTTTATTTTTTCATCCTTTTTTGTAAAGCCAATGGTAAACTTTAATTTCTTTTGAAACTATTTAAATATATATATATATATATATATATATATATATATATATATATATATATATATATATATATATATATATATATATATATATATATATATATATATATATCTCGTCATAATTATTTCATAACTCCACATTCGATTCAACCTTCGACATTTGCGTCGGTTTAACCGCCGTCGGCGGCGGCAGGAGAAGGATTATTCCCGGACCGATTGATCAGAAGTTTCAGGGGTCCCGTGACGTATGCACTGTGCCTTGTATCGGGTCCGATCGATCAATTATGCACAACATAAGGAGAGTTATACCTTTTCCGTAAAGACCCGTATTACATTTCATGTAATTGATATTTATGGGACGTACTCGCCGGTGGAAATTTCATTCCCTGTCGATAAAAATACGTCCGTGTAGTTATTTTTAAAATTGTAAATTTTGAAGGAGCGTAACAGCCGTTCTACGTAATAATGAAAATCTTCATTCTTCATTTTCTAACACTTCTTCTTCTTCTTCTTTTTTTTTTCTTCTTCTTCTTCTTCTTCAAGTACCATCTTCATTAAATGAAGATCGGCCAATTATGGCAAATTCTTCTCTATTTTGTGCTTTTCTTAGTAATGCGTGTGAGTCCCAAACCAGTCCAGTCTCTTATGTTCGAATGCACTTTGAAATATCAACTCTGAGTAGCACACACCCCTGTCTAACTACACGTTTTATGGCTATCTTTATTGCTTCGAAGTCTTCTGGTCTTACTGATGCCACTTGATAATCATACAGCTTTGAGATAATTTTAAAATCTTGGAAGTCTAGAACGCTCAGCAATTTTTTTTGTTTGACGTAGTCAAAGGCTTTTGTGTAATCTAAGAAACACATATACACTTCCTTCCTCTGGTCTTTACACTTCTGCATAAGTACTGACAGAAATCATCACCACGGCTAATTACAACCTCTTATTATGGCAATTTGCGCTGCCGGGGTGGAGTGACCTGGATACCCTGGATCGAAGGATATGCAGTAACCACCTGGTTATTGCAGTACCTCAAAGCATAATTTGAAAAATTATTAATATGGGGTAATAAAAACTATACAATGCAGCAAAATAATATCTAAGTTAGTTCTAAATTATCGTTAAAAGAGCAAGAAAGTCAGAGTGAAGTGACCTAGTCACTGATACCAAGATTCGAAAGCCACCAAGGTAACGAAGTAGCTTCCGGACAAAGGTAGGCTAAAGAATTCCTCACAGGTTCATCGGCCTAATCTCCAGGAAAGCTACTAACCTATAACTGACGGGCCACTGCTGAGGAGTGGAAGAACACATAGAAAGAGAAGAAGAGGAAACTGTAGAGTCCACTCAAAAAGACGAACTTAGAAAAAGAAACCTAGAAAATGAAAACTCTGGTGGATTAGTAGTTGCATATGTTCCACTTCTCAAGAGTCTTTACTAGTCTACTATTCTACACGATCTCGCAATGACCTGAAGCCGTTTTAAGTTTTGCAACTCTAATTTTGCCATCTTGTAATTTATAGTACTCGTGTCAGTGGCCAATTTACTCGTTCTTGGTAATTATTATTTCAATCAACTTGCATTCCCAGGAACAAAGGAAATAAAAAAAAATCAATTACCGTTACTTCAACGGCAGCATTGTTCAGCATGGAAATTGCTTTTGGACATTCCTCTCTGCCATTGCTTCATCCAAAGTTCCGCCTTTGTCGATTTTCATCCCCTATCCACTACAGTGTTTAATGGTATACCAGCCGTAGATCTTGTTCTTGTCCTCCACTGTATTTCAAATTCCTCCATCAGTTTGTGGGTCACGTACTCGATGTCAACCATATCTTGTGTAACGACAACTTGATCATCCGCCAACGATAGAGTGTAAACTGTATACTCGTCATCCACTGGTATTCCCATATTCCTGCACTTTCGCTTCCAAATCTTTACTCCATTTTTCTACTAAATTTTAAATACCGTTAGAGACATGCAACAACCTTGTTTAAGGTTTTTGGTAACCGTAAATCCTGTTGTTAAACCATAAATGGTTTTAAGGGAACTTGTAACAGGTATGCCCTGATAATTGTCGCAGTTGATCTTGTCTCTTTTTTTGTGGATGGTTGATGTGTGAAGTTTCCATTCTTCGGATACTGCCGACATGCTAAGGTATCTTTGGAGCAAATGTCTCAATATGTGATACAGTCTTTCACTTCCGCATTTTATAAGTTCTCCCGGGATATTTGCTGGCCCTGGCGCTCAGCCATTTTTTACATGGTTCCTTAACCTCTGTTACTGTTATTCTTATTGGGGATCCTTCAATATTTGAGTCTATGTTTGGGTCACCTTTAAATTGTGTTGGTTTCGACTCTAATAATATCATCTTCGTCTTGACACAAGGCCAAATTATAGATATTGTAGTAAAATCCTCTCTTTGAGCCCATCAGTTTTTAAATCTGCTTCATCTCTCCCAATTCAAAGTCTACGTCGCAACTATTAAACAAAAACTGAACCAATTTGGTGCAATATTGGCCAGAGAGGAATATTTCTGCAGATGGTATTATAAAATATCAACTAGTACTGATAGATGCGAATAAGTAACTTATAATTGTTGTATTGTCATAGTCGTCATGATAATTCTAGTGTAACAGGACCAAATATGACTTTTGGCTTTGCTGAATGAAAATGTCAAATAATTCTTCTCCTGTAATTTCATGACGCAGAATGATTTTTTTTAAGTGTAATTGGCGGCAACCCTAGAGACAGCATTTGAAAAATCCTTTCGAATAACTGGAAAAGTTTAATTCGGACCGCACGTAGATATAATCACCTAATTATCACCGTACCACGTCTTGCCGTCACATTATATTACAGAAGTCGTTACTTATACTTTTAATTAGGACCATTTAAATGAGTACAGTTAAAAGGAGACGAGTCGCGAGCGGCCCCTTCTTAATTTATTATACTTTTAACATTTTTTCCGGCCGTGCGGGGGACGCTACACGGGGGTCCTAATTACCCCCATTATTTTATCTTTTATTATGTTACCGAAAAGGGTACTTAAGCTACCTGGCGACCGCTACGTTGCTATATAAATTACGTTTAATAATACGCTATTAACTGGAGCTTTGTTCAGTTATTTAGTAAATTTTTTGAAGACATAAAGCGGCCTTTGAAATAATCAAAATCGGCTTCCTTTTTGTATAACGTGAGATACACTTCTTGCTCTCAAAAATATATCTTCATGGTTAAATCAAAATGCTGTATATCAGAAATTTGGGCGTTGCATTTTTATAACCCTTTATATATAATACACAAGAACTTGGACAATAGTATATTATGCAATAAGTGTGGTAAACGGCAATTGAGTCACGAGTTTATTTGGCACGAGCGGAGCACAGCGGAGCGAGTGATTAATTAACAAGTGACTTTAAACATTTACCAAACGTGTTCTATACTATGCTTTTTCTATAACCGTTAGTTTTTGGGTACATTTTTCCAAAACAACACGAATAAATCTCCGAAAACGTACGGTAATATCCCGGAAATATCCGAAGGGGCTCGAATCCGTGGGACAAGAAACTCCGGGGTAAAGTGACGCTTCCCGCATGCTGAATCGGTGTGTAATTAGACATTTTACAGACGGGAGTAGAAAATAGATTATGCAACAAGTGCGGTAAAGGGCATATGACGCACGAGTTTATCTGATATGAGCGGAGCGAGTGTTTAATAAACGAGTGACTTAAAATGTTTACCGAACGTGTTGCATACTATACTTTTTCTACGACCGTCAGTTTTTGGGTACATTTTCGCAAAACAACACGAATACATTCACTGACATGTCAGAATTGACAAACGTCAAAATTCAAGGCGTGGGAAATATCTCCGGAACTATCCGATTGCTCCCAATCCTGTGCGGTAAAATGCCGGAAATGTCCGAAGTGGCTCGGATCCGTGGGAAACGAAACTGAAGTGGTAAAGTGACGCTTCCCGCACGCTAGATCGGTGTGTAATTTGGTATTTTAGAAAAATATAATTTTCATTGTAGTTTTGACGGGTCATTCGACACAAACGTGTCACACGCGTGTATATAACAGATGCTGGTTAAAGTTTTAAATTATATTAAATATTAGTAGTATATTAGTAGTATATAGTATAGTAGTATTGGTCATTGGTCAAAAGTTTTACTTAGAAATAGGCAATTCATAATTTCTAACAAAACCTTTCACATCCACTTAGCATTTTTAAAATAAATTATTTAATAATAATTTGTATTTTATAATCAATCATAATAATAATAATAATAACAGTAATAGTCTTTATTAAGATTCCTGGACGAAGTCTGACCTTAAAGGCACTCACACTTAACTCATATCTAAATATAATCTACACATTTCAAGTAAAAGTACTACACATCAAAGTAGAACCTTATTATAGCATATAAATTTGCAAAAATTGAACTGAGGTGGCTTTTACTTGATGAAAATCTATTTATCAAAATAAATAAGAACTAAAAGTTCACATTTTCACGAAATTATATATTTTGACATGACAATTGTTTCGACAACATCGTTTCTTTATCAAATCAAATCAAAACCGTAAATACAAAAATTGTAGCTCTCTATGTGGCCTATAACACTGTTCAACTAACCAAAACTAACCAATTAACCATATTTTTCAAGAATTTTGATTTAGGGCTCATAATTTGCTCTGCAAAAGGACAATTTTCAGGGTCTTTTAAATTTTGGTCCATAAATGGAAAAACCCTGTACATAATCGAAAAAATGCTTGAAAAAAGGTATAGTACTGGATCTTCCGCGTCTTGCTGGTTAAAGAATTTTGTCAATCGGAATAATAGTTTTAGAGAAAATATTTCTTTTCTGGAATCCAAAATAACCCCAAAAAAAATTTCAAAAATTTTTGCGGCATTAGATTGCGCCCAACTTTAATGCAGTATCATTGACGCATAAATTGATGTTAAATAAAAAATGCAACGTCGGGATAGGTAAAGACTTGGTCCTAAGTCAGACAAACGATACTTGAAGATCCTATAACGACGCTCGGGTAGTTAAACCGACAAAAAAACGACCCCGATTCGAGCAATGTCGCGGGAAATTATTAGAAACTTGCGAAACTTTTACTTATACAATTAAAATACCGCGTTTACGTAAAACGTGATTACTACAAATAAGCAGGTTGTCTTGGTCCGCGTAACAACAATAACAAAATATCCTTGGTTTCGCCGCCGTTACAAAATTCTTCTGCGATTATCATAAAACCGCCTGCCTACAACAACAGTGCGAAATCGTTTCAGCGCGGCCGGCAGAACAATAATACGCCCAACAATCGACCTTGAACGTTTTGATGGAGATGCATTGTCGGAGGAGATTATTACTCGTGGACGTTTGGATTCGTTTTTAATCGCCGATCGAATTTATTAACGATTTTATCCGCGGTAATTGCGTCGACATTTTCAACGGAGAACGTCATCTACGGGTAAAACTATAGAGAATACTGATAAAGTTGTAAGTGCTTTGATTTGGTTTCATTTTGGAACTGTAACGTTATGGTTTAGTTTTTGGTAGTATTATATGTTAAAAATCGTCGGTTGGCTGAGCAAGTTCGCAGCGTGTAGCGCGTAGGTTTCGCAGTTTCTTGTCCTAGAGGGATGCAATTGTTTTTCTATCGCGCTCCTCCGGATCACTATGAAACTTTCGCAAAAATCGATGTAATTTTAGTATGCATACACCCTGTATAAAGCGTCATTTACATCTCGCCCAACTTCAAAGTCACGGCAAACTTTGATAAATGTAATTTATATAAATAATGGGTATTTTCAATGATATTTTTTGAAATATCTCGCGAATCATGTATGATAAACGAAGCCTCTTTTGATACAATTTACGATACTGTTTTAACCAAATTATTCCTTATTTATAGTTTTTCATTAACGGCTAATAATTTACCCACAAAAACGGCAATTTTTGAGGATTTTTTTGATTTTTTGTCCATAATCGACGCACCCTCTACATAAATGAAAAATTGCCGGAAATAGAGGTTTTAACCCTGGATCTGCCACGTTTCCTGGTCCAAGAAATAATGGGGTAAATGGTTTTCGAGAAAATAATTTCTTTCTGAAACGATGCAGTCCGCCGTAATAGTCAATAACGTCATCGTGTCTAAATTAGACAGCGATTTTCATATGGTTTTTTTCAAATATCTCGAACAGCGTATGTCATAGACCAACACCTTAAAAACAAAAATTATCACTCTTGATGATAGGACGTTTTTAAGCTGGAATGATTGTATTAATTTTTTCCTATGGCCTCTTACTGTTAAAAACATTTCGTGTATTGTAAATTCACTTGGATCTTAATGAACTAGTGTCTTGTAATTATTAACTTGTTTTGTTCATAAATACGTTTATAATATACCATTTTCTACTACCTTCCTTGCAAATACTTAATTATACACCGATCTAGCGTGCATGCTGTAGAGGCAATTTTGAATTTTTTGCAATTAAATCATATAATCATCGAATCGTAAGCTACAGGAAAAACGAATTTTCTGGAGTTAGACGACACATAAAATGGTTATTTTTGTTTTAAAACGTTTCCACTCGCTCTGTACATCATATGTCAATTGTATTATTGTAAATACAAATACTACAAACAAACAACCAAAAATTATTGAAAACCAGTAAAATCCTACCGACTGCGCCATTTTGTCTCGATAGTTCGTTGCGATTGTTTGAGACCCACGCCGACTACGGCACAAGGAAAACGACAGTCACGAGTCAGCTGGCGAATCGTTACTTTAATTTCACCTGCTCAATTTAAAGCAGGTATCAGGGACAGCTGCTCCGCATCCACGCGGTGTCCAATGGAAGCCTATATAATTTAACGTTTTCAAATGTCGATTCGTTCCACCACCAATGATTAAAACCACCCTTAAGTAAGGATGGTCGATCTGTCCTTATAGGGTCGGATCAACAATTTCCCCAGATGTATACTATCGTATATTATTATATATTATGTATATTAGCATAGCAAACCAATTTTTTTCAAAAACGATTTTATAATAAATGACAGTTCGGTGAACGTAACTCGATATCCCAGCTCTATTTAGGTAAAACTTGCATTTTTTTTATATTTCCAAACCAAAGTAATGTAGAGCTAGTTTACTGAAAAAATAACATACACTATTTAAAAAAACAAATACTCTAAGAGATACTCTAAGAGATACTCTTCGAGACTTCGAGTTTTGCAACGTATTTATTACCCTATTCAGACTGTGGGTAATCCCTTTGCAAATCTAATCTTGCTTCCCATTGATTTCATTGCAACATTCAATTTCTAGGTTTTGTCTTGTTGTCAATTTAGCAACACTAAAAACGAAAGAGTTTTACTATAATAAAATAAAAATTATCAAAAAAAATATATTATATAATTAAAGGGTTTAATGAGATTCTGGTAGCAGCTTAAGTTCTTTCATTCTGAATGTCAAGTTGTGTATTTCTGCAAATCCTTTCACTTACGCCAATATAAGTTCTACACATATAAGGTCTATATTATACTATATTCTTAGACCGTCTAGAAGAGAAGAAAATTGAAATTGCATTTAAAATTTTGACTTAGAATATTCCGCTTCAAAGTGACACAATATTTGTCTATTGCGTGCCATTTCTTATATTGAATATATCCCTGTTATAATGAATAAATGCTTTAGAAGTGCAACTACTCTTGAGAGCTCTTCTGTGTCAGAATTTAATGCTATATATCACGCTAGAGGCGCTGTCGCCTAGTTATAGTAGAACCGCATTTTGTAATTCTTTTCTCTTGTGTTTTGCGGTGGTTTTAGTGTTTTCGATGTTATTATTCTGAAATACTTCTCATAAGATTATAATTATGGCGCACAAGGGTTGCTTTATCTTAGTTACGTTCATTCTTATTCATTCTTATTCATGATATTAATTCCCGCCTATATCACCGTCTTTTTTCTGAACGAATGACGGAGTCTACCTTTAATTTTTAGTTTCCTCTTTATCCGATTATCCCCAAATTCAATTTTTTTTTTAGATGAGTTGTATCTTGAATGGTAGCTGCGTTATCCATAGCCGCTAATGAATCAGTCGAATTAATAATGGGTAATATCACTTCTTCAAACTTAAATATTGTCATACATAACATTGTGATCCAGATTGTGGTTGTTATTTGTTGAAGTTAGTTATTATTGTTGTTGATTTTAAGTTTTCTGCAATGATGGCTGTGCCGTATTTATTTATTTATTTTAAAATTTAAATTATAAACAGGTAAGAATGCCCAAAACAGTATCTAATAATTATAAACAAAATTCACTTTATAACTAGTAAAAATATTCTATAACTCCATATTCAGAAAAGAATAACCTCCAATACATCACAAGAGGCGGGAAAACAAAAACAAAACTAACAAAACGACTATTATTAATCTCCTAAATTCAAAGCACAATAATTTTTAACTGACACAACAGAGGTATATAATAAATTTATTTTCATACAATACCTATTTATATTAGAACTAGTTTTGGAAATGGGAGAACTTTTACCCAAGTTAGCATGACAGGAAAGTAAGTGAAGGCGGCACTTCTGCATGGCAGTGCTAGACCGGACTTGAAAGTGAATTAAGAAAAGCAAATCAAAGAACGGTATGTGCTTTTAATGACTTTAAAGATAAACATCAAATCCGACTTAGTCTCACGGGTTTCTAGGGTTTTTTTTAGTAACACTAAAGATTAATTATACCGTGAATGGCTAAAATATGGAACAAATTTATTTACAAATCAGGCATTGGATTTCGAGAAAAATGCTCGCTCATATCCATCATCGTGTTTTGCAGTAAACAGATAACGTGCAAGGTGGGTTAAAAAGCAGATATCGATAACAAGTCCCTTTCATAGAAATCAATATAAGAACTAAGTGTTAATTTACTGCCAAATATTACCCCATGGTCCTTAACCTTACTTACCCTTGAAACCCGCTCTGCACTTTCTGAGTAATTAAAATTCAGAATGTTTACATTTTTGGTTAAGTTAAGTTTTAGGTTTTGCTTTTAATTTTTACTGTTTAAGTTCTCCGATCATCGAAATGCATTAAAAACTGAGAAGGACCCGACTCGTCAGACCTGACACCTATCGATATCGAAAACTAAGACGCCCCGTATACATATTGTCTTAATTAAATTATTAATACGTTTGTTAAAGAGAAATGGCCGCGGCGGCGGCGGCGTTTAAATTTAATTTACTGCCGTCGCGGAGCCAAGACGTAGAGAGGAATGGTGTTAGTGGGTGAAAATGTTGCAGTTATCGCGCGCGAACCAGATTTTGTTATTTTAATTTTGAAATTATGTTTTATGCAGGCGGGTGGGGCGGGAGACCGCGCTCTTGCACTATACGAATACGGCACCCATGCCAAGATCGCGTTATTTTAGTGTTTGATATTTTAGTGTCGCTTTCGCGCGTATCAAAAACCAAAATTACGATGGTCTGTATTTTAGTAGTCGGAATCGTCGTAAAAGCAGCACCTAGAAGGAGATTGCGTATAAAAAGAGTATAAATATATAAAAGGGAACCCGAAAACCTTTGTTTCAATTTATGTGGCGAACAATAGAAATTTACTCATAGGTGCTTATATTTGCAAAATTTTTACAATTAATTCTTCCACAAAACACCTCTTCGATCTATTAATAGAACATTCGACTGCTAATCCTAGTGTTCGGCAAATTTTCTAGCCTCCATTTTGGAAAATTTCAGAAAAAAGTTCGTGTTTCGTGCTAAATGCTTTTCAACAATAATATTAAGTCAGATTCTGCCATAACCTTGACGTCGAATCTGTATTTACTGAAGTCCCTGTGCCTAAAACAATAGACATCATCTCATGCATCTTAAAATCGGGAAACTTGGTCGTATTTTAATCGAATATTGTCTACCTTAAACATACTTCACATGTATGAACAAATAACCAGCCGTGGGTGTCCCACAGCCATTTCGAATGTAATTTATCTGGCAACATAGTAGAGTGTCGAACTTCTACACTCTATGTTCAAAAATTCTGAAAAAAACATAACATAACCAGAGAAGGTAAAGTCTGTTCATAGATATAAGAAAGTGACTAACTAACAGGAATTAAGGAAAGACCCGGGCAAGCTGTAAGAATGAAATATGACCGAACAGGTCCGTACTTTGCTTAAAATTTAATTATTTGGGGTTTTGTTAGGAAAGATACTAAACAATATTTATTTATTTATGAACGTATTTATATTTGAATCTAAAATAAAATTACAAATTATTTTCATTACCTACTTAAATTAGTTAAAATTATTCACATAATATATCAGTATCACTATCGCTATCATCGCTTGTTCTAATTATTATTTGTTCTATATTATTTGCAATATGGATATAGGATTGTTCGGCTTTTTCTATATGTTTAACAAAATTTGCCCGACTTTGTGGAGGAACGTTAAAAACTCCGGTTTCTATAAGTTTGAGGACATTATAGTTAACACGGGGAAAAACATTGTTACGACGAATGGCAGATTTCAGTTGGTGCCAAACATGTTCAATGGGATTAAATATACAGTGGTAAGGTGGAAGCTTTAAAACTCTATGTCCTAGATTTTTTTAATAATTATCACAGACGTATTCCTTTTGTAGAACCTCAATTAATTGCTTTTTGGTATAATCTTCGCGAAAATAAATGTCGTTATTATACATGTAGTTTTGGATTGTTCCTTTGTTCCTCTTATAACTGGTTCAATGTGACCGTTTCTTCTAAAGATGCTTGCTTGCTGGCACCACGGTCAATGAGTCTTAGTCTAAATAGAATAGTGTTTTCTACATTTGAGCGGGAACATCTCCTCAGATACACTAGACTCGCAAATGTTTTGCATAATTCGCACACGATTCAACACACGCTGTATTACACACGAAATAGGAAAGATTACTAATAAACTTAAACTAAGTAGTATACCAAACCAAAGAATATTAAACACAGGTAGGTATAAAATTATTTTCTATTACGGACCACAATTTTACCTGAATTTAAATTCGGAAACTTTAGGTAATAATCTTGCATTGTATGTCAATGATCACCCTTGGATAATCCCATTCAAAAGCAATTGGTCACTTTCTTATATCTATGAACAGAACATACCTACAAGTTTCGCAAGCTGCCTGTTCCTAAGATATACAGGGTACTTTCGCTAATTTCTAGAGTAAATATTAAAAATTAAAAATAAAGTTTTTCTTTAATTATTACCGAAACCAAATGAAATTTTTTCATATTTTCATATTTTTCATATTTTTACTTCATAGTAGCTTATGACACCAATTAATATCCCTGAGATAGTTCGTTCTCCCGTATGAAAATTAATTAAAATAATATATTCAGACAGCATTATTAAAACATTGCTGAAACCTTAAATTTTACTTTGAACAAGAACAACAAGAGCACCTTCCTTTTTTTTGTGACAAATTGTTTAAAAACTGAAAAATATCCAACATAAAAATGTTTGGAGGTAAGATAAGTGACATTCTTGCTATAGCGACGCTTCCGTATAAACATCTTCCTGGTGGTTATTTGGCAAAGTTTTCAATTTTTTTCTCTAATATTTTCGAAAACAATTTCTCCCAAATTTTCGAAAATAATTTATTTTATTTATTTCGATATTTTGACAACATCTTTTTTATTTATTTTTTCCACTGGTCAATCTTTTTGCTAATAACAACATTAAGAAGTGTGGGTGATGTAATTTTATTGTGCATGCACACTGAATGAAGTCTTTCACATCTCGGTGAACTTCAAAGTTACGGCAAACTTTGGTAAATTCAAAAAAAAAAAATAGCGATTTCCAATTATATTTTTTCAAATATCTGGCGCACCCTGTATGATAGACGAAACTGGAAACTTTCTGTCGACACTGTTTAAACCATATTATCCCATGTTTTATAGTTTTTCATTTACGGCTAATAATTTGCCCACGAAAACGGTAATTTTCAAGATCTCTTTGTTTTTTTTTTACAAATAATCGACACACCCTGTGCATAATCCAAAAAATGCCAGAAGTAAAAGTTATGGCCCTGTATCTTCCACGTTTCCCGGTATATGAATTGTTTCAATAGGATAAATAGTTTTCGAGAAAATACCTCTTTTCTGAAACCATGCATGCACATTGTAATAGTAAATGACGTCATCGCGTCTAGATTGAGTGCGAGCTATTAGATTCTTTTAAAACATCTCGAGCAGCGTAACTCTGGTTAAATCGATTAGCTATTTTTTTTTGCACCAATTCTGATTGACTAAATGCGGGCCCGGACTTCTACTGCTCTCCCAAGTCTAAAGTCGGTAGCTGCAAATTTGGGGCACTTATTACGTTTTTTAATATTGCACGGAATATCGCGAACTCCCTTAAATATAAAAGTTTTAGCCGATTATACGGGCGATATCGTCATGTAAAAGAAACTGACATCTAAAACACATATTTTAAATTATTGCCAATTTTCAATAATAGAGGGACCCATTTTTCGGTTTTTTTGAATTTTCGGCGCAGCCTGTATATTTTTGAAAAATTTTCAAGAATAAAAGTTTATGGAGCCATATCCTCTGCGTCTTCTCGTTCAAGAATTTTTTCGGTCTTGTAAACGGTTTTTGAAAAATGGTCTTTTTTGTAGACTCTTGCACAAGAGATTTTTATTTCTTTCTTAAATACTTCCCGACCCCCGAGCCGCCACCCCCATTTTCAATAGGTTCCGTCACGGGGCAAAGCTGCATATATGTGCACATAAGTATGAAGTCGATTCGAATGTTCAAAAAACAATCAAAAATCGCGAAAAAAAGATGGATGCTAGCGTCCGATCGAGACCATTTCTTACAAGCTTATGTATCTCGTGGAGGGTTAAAAAGGCGGCAAATTTCAATTTTGTAGCTCTAACGGTTCGAAAGTTATTCAGGAAAAACCAAAAGACGAGAACAGAGAACGGACAAACAGACAAAAAAATATTTTTTGTTCGACGCTGGTCATTTCTATACCGAGAAATATATTTTTTTTTAATTTCTGGTGACATGTACCTGTTTGTCTGTGGGAGTGAAGTAGTTCTAATAATAAAGGAATTAATACTTTCATAAATAGTGTACAATAAGGATCCCAGTAGACTACCTTGAGGTACTTCTGAGTAAATGTCGCCACTATGAGCGCAAAGTCTTAACATAGAATATAGATGTGGCCACTAATCGGCAGTTAGTTGAATGGCGTACATTTTTAAGACGAATTAAGTTTGTAGTTTTGATTTTTCGATCTCGCCAGAGAAATCACGTGTAGACGAAAGCTACCAGCTTACGACATCGCGTAGTATCGCTGGCGAATATATGGGCCACTGTCCGGCCATTTTACGACGAAATCGCGCATTCCGTTATCGGCATGTCTCCGCGCAATTAATGTGAACTTATTACGCGAGTGTCGCGCAGAATTTGTCGCCATAAACTGGTTCGACCATTATAGACATCGCGAATGAAAAATATCGTCGCAGATTGCCTTGGTCGCCCGAATGTTTTTCACGTTTTCGACGACGACTCGAGGCTCCTCCATCTGATATTTGTTACTATTTGCCGCGAAACCAACAGAGGTATTACTTTTTTTCTGAAAAATTTTCGACGTCACAGTAGAATACAAATTACTTCTTATACCCGTTGAAAAAGGAAGCACACAACTTCGAATTATGTTGCCAGTGGTCCTGTGTTAATTGATAATATTAGTATTATTATAACAGTGTATTTTTATCTAGTATGTTCCACACTCTCTTATAATATATAATATATATGGGGACAACTCTGTGATAATGGCAAGCGTATACATTTTAGGGAAAAGAATTCTGCGCCTCATTTTCGGTTTGAATACAAAAAATACTTGACTGATTTTGGTTGGGGGTAAAGTCTATATCTTTTTATTTAAACATTTTTTTTTACTTTACAGTTTGTTATTGTATCTGAAATCTGTTTGTTTTATAAGAATATTTCCTGTCTGCTTTTTATGACTTATTCTTATCTATTTTCTAGTCGTTTGGTTTTAGTTTTTTAACAGACTTTCTCATTCAATTAGTTGCATAATATTTTCATCATTATATGCCAATGCTATCCTTTCCTAGTTTTTTGCGATAAATAAAAAAAAACAGTTACTCGACAAACTCGAAACTACTATACTTAACTATACCCATCATGTCCACCTTGTATAAAACGCCGGCAACAAGGCAAAGCAAAAATAAGCAGGTGTGTTCCGCACCTGCGTATGTTGACTTAATAACTATAAGAAGAATACCACTTATTTTTTTGCTAGGACTTACTTGACGGAAAAAATCATGCTCCGCGAAAGTACTCCACTGCGGAGATGCATACCCAAAAACCCTTCAATCGTTCAAAATTCGAATCTGTTATTTGATCTGCATATAAAAACTCTCATTTACTATATCACGAACAAGTGCAAACTAAATTAAAATACTATTTACTACAGAAACGCCAATTTCCGTGCAAAATATTTAAGATAATTTGGGACTGGACTTCTTTTGTGCACAATTTCGAGCCGAATAGATTGTTGGTTTTGTAAAAAAAATAAATAAATTACAAACAAGTACAAAATAAATTTGAAAACTATTTCGTATAGAAAAATATTGAACATAATTTGAGAATGGGCTTCTATTGTTTAGTGTTTAGGGATTGCTAGATGCTTTTGTGAATATATATAGAATTTAATTGCAAAATAGTGCAAAATAAATTGAAAAATCATTTCGTATACAAAATCCACTTTCCACGTATTTTCACACTGGACTTTTTTTATACACCATTTACAGGCCACTAAACTTCTTAAAAAAAATAAATAAATAAATTGAAAACAAGTGCAAAATAATTTCTGAAACTATTTAGTGTAGAAACTAGCGAAAATTTAACATAATTTGAGGCTAGACTTCTTTTATGTACTATTTAAAGACCGTTGGACTATATTTCTTTCTTAAGAAAACTTTCCATATAAAATATAAAAAAAAATTATACTGATTTTATTTTAAATACCTTTCAGAGACCACTGGGCTGGTTATTTTGTAAATAAATAAATATATAAATAAATAAATGATCTGTTTCCAACAAAAACATTTTGAATCTAAATTTTTAGATTTATTTTGCGCACCAAAATCCCCACCAAACGACAGGTCGGACCGAACCGCGTAAACCTGTAATCTCGCGTCCCCGTCGGGGGATTTTTTTCCCCATTGTTGGTTATACGTAAACCACCCGAACGTAGACAAACTGCGAGGCGGGTTAAGCGTGTCATTAAATCGGCGGCTTTGTTTTACCCCGAGCTGCTGAAGTGGTAGCTCGAGGGAAAATACATCAAGTAGTTGCTAATGAACCCGTACCGCAAATGTCAGGTTTTCTACCCGCCGGGAGGGACACAAAAGAACCTACCCCGCATATTTTAGAGCGCAACCCCGGGATTTACGTGCGCCGGGAGTGCTCCGCTACAAGTTAGCTTCTTTTTTTCCCAGCGCATTGTTTCGATGCCGGTATCTGTATGCTCCCCCCAATGGCCGAGCCGCTGACGTTAAATTCGCAGAATAACATGATGAGGCAGCCCTATAATTGTGGAGAAAATTTACAAAAAAAAACTTAAGTCGTCTTGGTGAGTTCAAAGGTGCCTCAAATAATTGGTAAGTAACGTCACTTGCATTTGACAAATGGTAAAACACCATTTGATACAATTAACCAATTTAGGATATAGAATGCCAGAAACCAATTTTTATAAAAAGAAGCTAAGCGATTGAACATGCTGAAAATCAATAACCATGCATGACCACGACCCGATAAAATGTGAGTCAATTTACATATCAGGGTGCACACTTAACGAGCTATGGAAATTTGAAAATGAAAGCACGAGCACAAATAATGAACGCTTCTCGTATATCCGAATGCCTAAACAAAAGGAACAAATATCTAAATTAAGTAAATTAACCTATGCAGTAGAGACAAGGTCAGATACCACAAAGACCATGCGAATGATGCGAATAATAGAAATCAAAATGATATGATCCACGTTAGGAAAATCACTATACGTCAGAGTGAGAAATAAAGACCTTAGAGAACAAGGTCTGGTGAAAAAATGGGTTAGAGTACGAAGAAAGTGAGGAATAAACGAAGACAGAACAACAAAGAAGAAGCTGAATATCCTCATCAGAAGACGTTAGGTGATAGCTTACCATGTTGCAAACAGTATTAAAAGAAGAAGTATTTGGCAAGATTTTTTTTTTGCGTAACATTCACCCTATTTGATCCTTCAGTCGAACTAAACATGGACGATAGCCCTCGATGTAAGTGCTTTGGTCATCTTTTGAAGATTTGGCATTTACAAAAAATTAGCAAAAAATATTTATTTTTCTAAACAGGTGCACAAAAAAAGCGATTTATATATAATATATCATATATGTAAATATTCGATTTCGACTAGTTATGTCTGTATTCTGGATAATAACTCCTATGGTTAAATTGTTGGTAAACTTTCATGTTTCCACTCAATCTCTTCCCACTTGCTTCCAGTTGCTTTTCGGTAACGAACATACTCTTTAAATTTGTCAATACAGCGTACAGCACAGAAGAATATAAAATAACGATGATAATGAATGAAAAAACAAATGACTTTTAAAGACAATTTCCTTGAGAATGTCACCTGACTGTCTAGACAAAAAAAGGTACTCAGATTGATATACAGAGTGTAAAAATTATTACGGCTTAAATTAAATTATCTAATACGTTTAGAAGCGAAGCCAGAATTTTTATTCCTATATTTAATGCTAGCCGTTGATGATAAATCTGATGATGATGAATCTGAAACATACCTTATGTTTTTTTATTATTATGTTTATACTTTTGTCTATTAAAATGCACACATTTAGGTACATACTGGGGTAAATACGTGAACGTATACTTTTTGAAACCTTTTTTTGAAACATCACTCCTCAAAATGCATGGTGCTATAGATTTTCCGACCAATATGTACATGAAAAAAACACATACGTTTTGACATTAACAAAAGACGACTATAACAACCAAATTTATAACCGACAACACTTTGGTCTAAAAACAAAAACACACATTTTGCAAAGAAAACAGATCTTAACGCATTTTTTGAATTGCTTTGTAGAAAAATTTAAAGTTATAATTTTACGGTTCTACTTAATTTAGTTTAGTTTGATTAGTTAGTTAGTTTAGTGTGATTAAATATTTTAAATAGATATCTGCACGGCTCTGTTAATATTTTATTCTGTTGAAATATCTCTTTGTAGGATTATCTCAGAGGGAGTTTAAAAATCGATCAAGTAGCCTCTTTTGCTGTGTAAATAAATACATTTTCAGCTTCCCCCCAGTTTACACTATTATATGAAACAGAAGAGCACGCGGACGCGTAGTAAAAAGAAATTAGTGGCCTCGCAAGAAATGAGCCCCTAATCGTTAATATGACACAGAATGTTTTGTTTAACTTACTGCAGACACTAATATAATCCTATTCTCTCATCTACATCAAAAATTTAATGATTTCTCGATTCAAGTTCGTAACCAATAAGGCCGTTGTTAAACATTCATACGAAACGCAAACATTCTTCAGATAAGACGTTCCTATGGACCTAAGAGCAAAACTTTTCCAACGCTTCAATGATTGGTTGGTTCTTACAATGACTTGATTATAATAATGGAATGAAATTTGAAAAAAATTAATATGAATGCCCTGAAAATAATGGTGGTTCCCTAACAGATATCGAGTATATATTTTTAAAATGACGTGGGATAAAAGGTTGACTGCTCGTTAAGAAAAACTCACTTTCGTACATTGATTAAAGGAGATAATGTCACAAAATAACACGCACAACACACCACGAACAAGTTCAAGCATCATTTTGACAGTCACAAGCTGTCCAATGCGCATAGGTAACTATGATTTTTGTTCATATGTGATTGCGATGAAAAATTAGGTGCGAAATCAAACTAAACCTGTACCCAACCTTCCAAATTGACCACATTAATTATATATTTCATGCAATCCATCCATCCAATGAAAATCCATCCTAAAGATCGATAGTTCTCTAACTAGATACCCGAGCATGTGGATTTATATTTTTAATAGAACATGAAATAAAAGTTTCACTGCTCTTTAACAAAAGCTTACCTTCGTTAATCGCTTAATGGTGATAATGTCACTAAATAACATGCACAACACACGTCACGAACAAGTTTACACAAAAAAACAAGCAAAATCACAGCAAACATCAGTTTGACAATGACAAGCCGTCCAACGCGCACAGGCAACTATGATTTTCGTTTATATACGACTGAGTAAGGCGTAAAAGCCACCAAATACAAACGGATGTCAGTCGGATATTTCATGCGACGCTTGATTATAAAAATTAAATGAAAATCCATCGTAAATATTAGTAGTTCTGTAAGTAGACACCAGCGAATATATATAAACATTTTAAATATGACGTGAAGAAAAAGTTTTAATGTTGTTTAATAAAAACTTACCTTCATAAATTATTAATAAAAAGTTTGCTTTCGAAAAATCGTCACTAGGCGGGGCAAGTGCAGTTTTTTATTATAAAAAGTTTCGTGTGGTAACCACTATTGAACTTTCGCAAAATTGATGTAATGTAATTGTGCATACACCCTGTATAAAACGTCCTTCACATCTCGTCGAACTTCAAAGTTACAGCAAACATCGGTAAATAAAAAAATTTGCACAAATAATAGCTTTGTCGAGTGATATTTTTTCAAATATCTCGCGCCCTGTATAATTGACGAAACCCTAAAGTCTCACGACACGGTTTACGATACTGATCAAATAAAATGATCCCATCTTTAACGGTTTTTCATTTATCGCCAATAATTGAGCCACAAAAACGGAAATTTTTAGGATATTTTAGATTTTTTGCCCATAAACGATACACCCTGTATATGACACAATCATTGTTCGTAGTAGAGGTTATAGCCCTGGATTTTCCACGCGACCTGGTTCAAGAATTTTTTGAAAATAGTAAATGGTTGATGGCGTCTTGATAGCCCCCGAAATATGGATTTTTTCAAATAACCGGAGCAGCGCATGTGATAGACGAAAACTGCAAATACAAAAATTGTAGCTCTTGATGCGGCCTATGAACCAATTAGCCACATTTTTACGATTTTTTATTTGCGGCTAATAATTTACTCTGTAAAAAAACAATTTTCTTTTAGATTTTTGGCTATAATTTGAAAACCCTGCGAAACTTCTGCGTCTGCCGGTTAAAGAATTTTGCCAATCGGATGAACGATAATGATCACCGAAAAAAAAAATCAAATATATTTAAAAATTACTTTGAAATATTTAATTGCGCCCAATTTCTTAAATGTGGACACGTACTTTTACTTCTCTGCTAAATTTGAAGTTGGTATCTGCAAATTTAGGACACTTAACACATTTCCCATTTAGCACGAAATCTCGGGAACACCCTGTACAATAGGTGAAAGCCTTAAATACAAAAGGTTTTTCTATCTATATAAAAGAAAGTGGGATCTGAATCATAGTCTTTTAATTATAACCAGTTTTCAATAATAGGGGGACCCATTTTTCAGTTTTTTTGAATTTGCGGCGCACCTTGTATATTTTTGAAAAATTGTCACGAATAAAAGTTTATAGAGCCGTATCTTCTGCTTCTTCTGGTTCAAGAATTTTATTGGTCTCGTAAGCGGTTTTTGAAAAATGTTGTTTTTTGTAGACCCTTACTCGCGCGCTTTTTTAATTTTTAAAAATGCTTCCCGACCATCCAGCCCCCCCATCAATAGGTTCCGTCACGGGGCAAAGCCATATATGTGCCAAATATGAAGTCGATTGCCTCAAATTTCGGACACTTATCGTGTTTCAAGGCAAGGGCCATTTCTTACAAGCTTATGTGCCTCGTGGAGGGTTAAAAAGGAGGCAATTTCAATTTTGTAGCTTCAAAACTTATTCAGGAAAAACCAAAAGACGAGACCGGAGAACGGACAGACAAAAAAAATTTTTTTTTTCGACGGTGATCATTTCTTTACCAACGACGATCCCATAGGACCTACCGCTACCGAGATATAAAATTTTTATACGAGCGCACATACTTTCGAAAATACGATTTCATCGATTTTTGAAAGTAACAATTACAACCATATGGCTAGTAGAGAACATAGTGACCCTACTATGTTAAAAATTGAGTTTGACAGCCACAAGCCGTCCAACTCGCACAGGTAACTATGATTTTCTTTTATATATACTTTCAATGGAAAATTAGGCGACTTTACGAGGGAAAATCGTAATAGTTTACCTAGACATATGAAAAAGAAATCTGTCCGATTCTGAAGGCAGGCTATTAAACTGTTTATAGCTTTTGCAATTTTGTGCAATTTCGGGATACTTGCAGAAGTTATTCTGTATAATAAATATATTGTCATGTTAATAATATCATATTCGTACCTCAGTACGGTTTCGTAGAGAAGAGATCCAGCACTATTAAATTTGTCGATATTACGCAGTATATCTCAGAATTTTCGAATGATTTACTGATTTTAATCGAATCGTATCTAGAGGCTATAAGTCCAAAATGTTTGTTGCTATATCGTATAAATATAAGTGCCTCAAGAATCGAATTTAGTTGCGTTATCTGTTTCTTATTTTCATCAACGATTTTTCCAATACATTTGTTGTTTGCGGATGCGCTAAAGATATTTCTGGACACCATCGAACATGATTTGAAAGAATTACAAAACACTTTGCGCATTGTAAATCACTACTGCGTATTCTACGAACTGTCTGAAACTTAATGTTGCCAAATGCATCGAAATAATAGACCCATGGTGTTAGACTACACATTTACGAGAGGTTTGGGTGTTGGGTTTTTCACTAACTTTGCTATTATTGCGCACATATCAAAAGTAACGGCAAGAGCATCCAAACTGTTAGTGTGCTGTGGGTACTATTACGCTTACATAACGTTTAGATGGAGTAAATTGGAATAATCATCTATATTATGGTCACCTAGTTACGTTCTAGTTAAAATATTTTCACTTTTAGTTACATGGATATTATCCTCCAAGGAGTTTGATCAGCGCGTGTTACTCCAACTGTTTGACATTTAGTCTCTAAAGGTTACACGGACTTGTTTATCTGTATAAACTCGTCAATACTCTATAGACCGTCCGTATCTACTGAAGAGGATCCCTTTTTTAATTGCATGCTATAATTTACATAACGCTAACCATTTTCATTCATTCATTTTCAGAGGTGGTCTAAAGGACAATTAATTGATTATTATTAAAGATAATTAGTGCCCTGCCATTTATTATTTTATTTTTGTATTTTCTGTAATTAATAGTACACGAGGAGTGACTGTGGTAGCAAAAATACACCGAAGTAATTTCTACGAAGTATCTTTGTTGAAATACAGTCAGGTAATGAATTGTTATTTGCAAACATAATGAATTTGTGGTTCTAACTGTAACCTGTACCTTTTGTATTGTACTCCCCTACACCATCCCTCCAAACACAATGTATAATTGGATCCCCATTGTCGAATGTTGGTTTTGTTTAGGTAGGTATATTCCGTTTCCGCCTCGATATATTGTTTCAATATTTAATCGATCGAATTCTATCAGTGGTCAGCGTTTGGCTGGTGGTCTGCGCGCGTAACAGAGTCTCTCTAGTTAACAATAACACAAACGGCCACAGATGGCGTTAATGAAATTCAAAAGACCAGTTCCACCGGTACCAATTTATTTGTGGTTTTCAAAAAGTACGTACTTTATGCGTTTCCCGCCTTGGCCATAAAATTGCACAAAAATAAAAGCGATATTAACGACGACAATATTTATTTAATCTTGCTTGCGCTTAATTGTAATCACATTGCTCAGAGGCGTGGACACCATAAAGTCCTGCTTAAGGACCCATAAAAATTAAGTTCTTAAAATTTTTAAGCATGTGTTGAGATTTTATCAAACTAAATGTATTCAATCAATTCTTTGGGTTGTTGCGAAAATGTACCCAAAAACTAACGGTCGTAGAAAAAGTATAGTATGCAACACGTTCGGTAAACTTTTTAATACATTCCAACAGATGGTTATTCTGCACTAAGTAGGTCTTGAAATTTTTATGAAATTTTTATTTCAAACGTAAATGGACCGTTTAAATTCGTAAGAGTTTAATCTAAATTGCAATATGTTCGTATATATTACGGAGTTATTTGACTGTGATTCTTCCAGTAAGTACGTAGTTATGTATCTGACTCTAGAGCTTTGACCCTGCGATGCTGTTTTAAGGTTAGTTAACTTACAGGTAAGTTTGAAACTAATCATTTTTAAGACAATAGATTGTATGCGCGATAGATACGTCATAAGAATACAGATAAATATTTATTAGAATTTTACAATTACAGATTTTTTAAAAGTTCCTGTTTTTAAACACTTTAAAATGTGGAGACAGTGGAATGAAGCAGATGTTCCTCTGTTACAAGAAGACATGGAAAATAACGCAGACTTTGAAGAGGAAGCAATACAGAAGGGGAAGTGGGAGCAGCAATAAAAACAAGTGACATAGAACGTAATAAAATTGTTATGGTCTGTTCATAGATATAAGAAAGTGACCAATTGCTTTTGTATGGGATTGTCCAAGGGTGGTTATTAACATACAATGCAACAAGATTATTACCTAAAGTTTAGGAATTTAAATTCACGTAAAATTGTGGTCCGTAATAGAAAATAATTTTATACCTACCTGTGTTTAATACTCTTTGGTTTGGTATACATACTACTTAGTTTATTATTAGTGTGTAATACAGGTTATTTTGAATCGTGTGCGAATTATGCAAAATATGTGCGAGTCTAGTGTATCTGTGGAGATGCTCCCGCCAAATGTAGAACACACTATTCTATTGAGACTAAGGAATCTAAAGATGGTTGGATTCCAAATGGACTTTCTTTGTCTGCGAAAAATATTAAAGATTCTTCTCTGGATTACCATGAAGACACCACCACTGATTTGTTTGAAAGTTGGTTTAAAAATAAACTAGTTCCAAACATTCTTCATAATATCGTAATTGTAATGGACAATGTAAGTTATCACAGTAGACAGTTGCCTAAAACCCCTTCCTCATGTGACACAAAAGCAACAATCCAAAACTACATGTATAATAACGACATTTATTTTCACGAAGATTATACCGAAAAGCAATTAACTGAGGTTCTACAAAGCATGAACCACCAAAAGGTATACGTCTGTGACAATATTGCAAAAAATCTGCATATGCAAATATTGCAAATAATATAGAACAAATAATAATTAGAACAGGCGATGATAGCGATAGTGATACTGATATATTATGTGAATAATTTTAAGTAATTTAAATAGGTAATTAAAATAATTTGTAATTTTGTTTTAGATTTAAACATAAATACATTCATAAATCAATAAATATTGTTTAGTATCTTTCCTAACAAAACCCCAAATAATTAAATTCTAAGCAAAGTACGGACCTGTTCGGCCTTTTTTCATTCTTACAGCTTGCCCGGGTCTTTCCTAAATTCGTATCAGTTAGTCACTTTCATATATCTATGAACAGACTTTACTTGCTACTAAAAAGATTGAAACCATATCCCACTTGTTAGTGTAGGTAGATAAATTCCTAGGACGGTTAAGGGTAAGGGTCTGCTCGGCAGGGTATTCTATAAGGAGCTGCGGTTTTGGAGTAATAAACAGTAAACAAAGTTAATTACGGCATCGATTGTAAAAGCCCTATAATTCTGGTCGAAGTATAACCTTATCGCATTCTATTGAAAATGGTGACGGACTTTTTAACCTGACGTTCGACAAGTTGCCTAATTGCCCGACGTTTCCCAGCGGTAACGGATTAAACGAGACCCCGAGGACGCTGAGAACCTTCTTTCGAGCCGACCCGTACGAACACAAAAAGGGAGCGCACCCGCGCCATCTACGCCTCTTCCTCGTCGCCACGGTAACGCGTAAACAAGAGAATCCGTCGCCCCCGGAACAAGAAAACGACTCACCTCTTCCTCGCCGTTATTCGTGTTGACCGAATCCATGCTCTGGCTGAGACCTACGGCCGCTAGCGGGGCTGCTTCCATATTATCGTGGTGGTTCAGGCCCGCACCGTCGTGCTTGGCACGTTTAAATGACGGGGGCGGCGTCGCGGCAGGTGCCCGCGTGTCTACCGACGACGGCGGAGGGTGCCTGCCTCTTTTGGTGGCGGTCAGCGCCTCCACGATTCCAACGAGACGGAAAAACGGACGAAACACAATCGACACCACCAAAAAAGCACACTACTCGCTATCGCGCGTTCTGTTTCGTCTCTCCGTGTTTCTGCGTGCCTGTGTGTGTGTGTGTGTGTGTTTGTGTGTAGTGTGAATTGCGACGACGGGCGGGCAGAGAGAACGCGACTACTTCGACCTGAACACGTAATACCGTGTGAAACACTCGACTGAGACAGACGGCGTCGTCGATGCTAGTCGACGACGACGACGGCGGTGGCGGCGGCGGCGGCGGCGGTGGTGGTTGGGTCAAGTGGGGGTGGGGCGCTCAGGTGAGAGAGCGGTGCGTGTGTAGGTGTCTCTCAGCGGTGTACAGTCGCGTTTCTGTGTGACGATGGGCCCCTTTTATTCTTCTTGCTGCTGTTACTGTCGTCGTTACAGATGCTATTACGTCGTCAGACGGACTGTTCGTCGTCGACACCGCCGCCGCCGCCGCCGCCAGGTGGGCGAGCGCGCGCAGCCAGGTGGGGCCGCCCCCCACCCCCCGCCGGTGGAGATAACAGAATTCGACTCCTCGGCCGGCTTGGTGGACTGATCGCGTACCCCACCCCTTCGCGTCAGGTTATTTTGAACACGGGCGTGTTTTTATTGCCACGGGAAGAAATATATACAGGGTGTTGTCAATAGATAATTGGAAATTTCCGAACGTGTCTTGGAGATATCGGGAATGATATTAAAAAATACGGCTCCATCGAACGTATCCGAAAGCGCTTACAGAGCTTAAAAATGCTCCATTACCGAAATAATCTCTCCGTCTTCACGTAAAACAAATTACAGAGTCCCACCAGACGGCCGAACCCTTTTAAATAAGAGCACAGATTTAAATTCCAAAAAATATGTTCAGCATTTTAAGCCCGTGAGGGTGTTTAAATACTTAATAAACGTAATTAATTAAATAGATAGTGTTCATGATTTTGTTATATAATAGATTTTTTCCCTTCTTCGATATTGTTAAATTTATTTCGAATAAAAATATTTTCTAAAACTCAGCCTTAGGTTAGCTTTTTTAAAACGCGGTAGATAACGCGCATGTGGACATCGCTGTTTATAAAGAAAATGGCGCAAAGCATATGAGTAAAAGGTATGATAAGTCGAGAAACGACACTGAAACTTTACAGCCTTTGTTAAAATCTGTTACTCCCTACATTAGAAGACAAAACACCTACACGAACGAAGCCAATTCAGCTAATGAGAGACTTTAATGCCACGTTAAGATATCTTGCAACAGGCAGAATCTAGAAATATTTGGAATTGACCGCCATTATGTCCATCTTTCGCATATGTAGAATAAAATTGACCCCAAGTGGCATACAAGTGCCCTTTTCTATTACAAAAGTCTCCAGGATGTAAATGTGTTATGGGCTATTTCAATTCTTGTTAAAATCGCCTCATCATAGCTTCCCTCAGCATTTAACCAGCTGCCAAGAAATAGAAGAACCTAATTTCCAAAAAAAATAATAATAATAAACAAATTTATTTAGCACTTGACTATTTATTTAAGCAATTAAAATTTACAATAAATAAACTCTGAACTTCGCAAATATCCCGCAAGCCTCTCCTTGAATACTCTTAGGTGTTATTAAATTTGTAGTTTTTGCTATAGAAACAGTGAAGTGCTGATATATTATAACAGTTCAGTATGATTCTCATGACCTTATTTTGTTGTAACTGTAACTTATTTAATAAATCTTCTTCTGTATAAGGTATGAGCAATGAGCAGACATACAAAAAAATGAAGCAAAATTATACTATTGTACACTAATACCGCGATACACAGTTAGAAAACCATATTTTCTTACAAATCTCTTTGCGTAAATATTCAACATGATTACTAAAACATAATAATGAATCTAAGATCTCTCCCAAGTATTTCATTTCGGCAACAAATTCAATTTTAATACTCTGTATATCCAGTGAAAGATTAATTTAATTGAAAAATTTTTGCCCTTTTCCTCGAGCTCGACAAACCAAGCTAGAACATAATTTGTGAGTTTGTTGACGCAATGGTGGACGTTCTCTGGAACGCTTAAAGCTGTGGGTGCGTACGTGCATCCTAAAAATGTTGCAAATTTTTATGTGCAAATTATGTTAGAATTTGTGCATGGCATGGAGGAGATCCTGATGGATGAGGACAATAACAATGAAAGTCGTAACTATTATTTGGATTTACGTATTCTTATGTGTTGCAGCATTCCATTCCTTGTAAATTTATGCTAAAAATAACGTGAAAAAATATTTACAGAACATATGGACGCGGTCTATATTCCACCCGACGTGGATACCTTGACTGACGAAGAAGATATGAACGATAACATAAATCTACAAGAGTTTGGGGAACCAACTGATATAGTTGGAACTTTCGAGTTACATACACCGAATGATACAACTGTCCTTCAACAGTCCTGTAATTCATCAACTACTGAACCTGAATGGAACTCATCAGATGATGAAACCCTGGAATTCAAAAGAAGATGTATGGTTTCTGCAAACGACAAGCTTGCTTCCACTGTGGAAATGGAAGAAAGGTCAGATTGAGTACACTCACACACCTATATCCGATGAATTTAGACCATGTGAGGAACTAAAGAATATTCTTTCTGGAAAAACTTCGCTTGAAATATTTTTTATGTTTTTTGATGACGAAGTGATTGATTTGATTTTAAATCTTACATTGCTTTGCGACTTTTAAAAACTGATAAAACAATTACCCAAAGAAATCTGTGTACCTGAAATAGATAAAGTGCGTTATGATAATCAAGGTCACCTCATGATTGTTCATGCTAATAAAGCCCGAAGGAGATCTGTCACAACCACACAATTTACGTTTGTAATAAGTGTAATGTGCATTAACATACTCCATGCTTTGTAAAATATCACCAAAAATGAAACCGGGTGTCACCAGTGGTGCGCTCACGCACCATAAAATATAATGCGTTCTTTGTATCAAATCAGGTTCTATTTGGAAAACAATCTACTTTTAATTGTTTTCTGTCGAATTTGAACTTTATTTTGTATATTTATGTATAAATTATATGTTACATCTTATGTGCCCCAAAACATTATTTAATGTTTTTTCCCAGTGCTTCGTTTACGCACCAGTATTTTTTTGTACATTTCAAGTTTTTATTGTTTGTTTGACACATGTAATGTATTCTTAAGTGCAACAAAATAAATAATTTCAGAGCAAAAAAGCATTTTTTTTTATGCTTGGGATAAACGATAGACGAAAGTCGGTTCAACGTTATAATACGCTCCTGCATTTAACGTGAGCTCAAAAACTGAACCGTTCGACGAATATCGGATTTGATGTTTGTCCACGAGTGCCACGTTTCGGGTTTATGGCATCACGAAACGCAGCGACATTTTCTTTTATTGTGTAACACCATGCACACATGTCATGGACTGCAAAAGGTACCAGCCTGTACAACCGCCCGTCGATGGAGAATGACACGAACGGACTATGAAATATTGCAGCGATACAGTTACGAATTGGAACGTATAAATAATCGTTTAATGTGGCCATTGTTTTCCGACACTCTCATGCGATTCCCGAATTTAAAAGTAAGGGCGTAGCCTTTTTTATTCATCGCCGCGATAATCAAAACTCATTTCACAATCCCGTTTGTTTACCCTAAGTTATCAATATTTATTTCCCACTTGTGCGGTTCCCAGTCGAGTTCTAAGTTCGTCAGATGCATATGTTGAAAATAGAGAAACTTATGAACACTTTTTTCTGGAGGAACCCAATTCAATATTTTTTTTGGCCATCTATCATCCGGCATTCGACATACGTGGCCGTACCATTTTAAACTTTTGGCTTCATTCTTTGTTTTATCTCATTGTTACTTATTTTTTCTAGCAGTGTTAGTCCACAACAGCGTCTCCAGTAGTCCATTTCCATTGCCAATAATCTTTTACGTAAATAATCAGTCATTTCCCATACTTCGGCCCCGTAGGTTGTAATACTTCTCTACAATGGTCTTATAAATCCTAATTTTAGTTTCTGGTCGAATTTGGGTACTCCACAGTATTCCATTTAACTGCTTTGTTGCATGTTTTCCCTGTCGGATGCGGTTCTTAATTGCAGCTCCACTAGTGCCACATTTTATAGTTCCCTGTTCTAGGATTAAATCTCTGTTTGTGCCTCGTACGATAAGATATTCTGTTTTTTCCATATTAATTGATAGACCCCAAGACTTGTACGCCTCGGTCAGTTTGTCAATTTCCTGACCATATAGTTTATATCATCCTTATCCTCAGTAAAAATGACCTGGTCATCGGCAAAGTGCATTATGAAGAGTTTATCATTACCAACAGAAATTCCCAAGTTTCGGCAGCTGCGTCTCCAATGTCTTAACTAAATTCATATCCCGCATACAATTTCGGATAGACTTCGATGAACGCTCTCGGAAAAGAAATATTTGGAAACTTAGTTCCGGCAGTTCAAATTAATGCATTTTAATTTTAATACTAGTGATTGAAATTCTCACCTTGAAAATACAAGACATTAAGTTTTTCGTTAAAATTACACATTCTTTTTTTTACAAAGTCGGTATTATTCGAGTTACAATTATATGGCCATTTTTGACTACGTATGTTATGAATCATCGCTTATTAGTCATGTATCGCTACTATTATTCATATAAGATATTAAATTAAGCTGACTTTTAGAAATAAGAATATAAAAAGGCTTGCATTAGAATAGTCTGCAGTCATTTTAACAGTCATTTAGCTCTGTACATCATAGGTGTAAACGGTGCATGTATGATTATTTTCCAAATAAAGATTTTTTTATAAAAGTCTTTGGGAAAATAAATAAAAGTCTATTATAAGTATCAGAAAATGTTTTTTAACGCTGAGAGGATACTCAATGCGAGCAGTAGCCTGATTTTGATTACATTTGAAAAATACCGACAAAATATCCGACCTTTCTGGTTATGTAAATACCATTTTAATATATTATGACAGATACATGATACAATTAAGATATATTTTGACGCGAAGTACTCATGAGATATGATGCATGCTTACAGTGCATTTGATAAAGTTTGTTAATTATAATTGTTAAGGATTAAAACCATTATATATATTATATCTGTAGAAAATAAAATATGCAGAAAGATATCAAAAAAAATACGTTTTGATTTATAAAACATATTATAAGATTTATAAGTTGATATGAAAACACACGAATTTAAGCAAACTAAAATTTAAAATGGTGTTTTGATATTATAATAATGGATCAGGTATCATTTTATTAACGATTAATAAAAAATCTAGATGCTTTTAAGATGATCTGTGTTAATGAAATATGTTTTTTTTTAAATAATTTCAGTATAAATTAATATGAAGTTTGAATTCGAGGAAATGACGAGGCAAAACGCATTTAAAAATTTTGAAATGCAAGACATGATGTGCGTGTGATGCATGTGTGTAGTATCCTTTAAAGACTTAACATCTTAGATGAAAAGGAAGAATTTCGCACTAAGCACAAGATGCAGCAAGAGGAAGAGATTTTAATATGCGTGGCCTAAAATCCTGAAAGGCGCTTACGTGCAGGAACAGGGATAAACAAATGACCAATCTGAATATCCTTCATAACGAGACCATACATACATACATACATACCATTTCACCCCCGTCCAGAACTTAATGTCTCATGACGCACTAGCAAGACTTAACTTGTAATTCTGCCATATGAACTACTAGTGCGACTTAACGGTGAACAGTATTTGCGGTTTTTGCTAAACCTTCTGCCAACTCTATTAGAAGACATTCCGTTTGCAATTTGACAAAACATATGGTTGGTGCACCTGGCCATTATACTCGATTGGTTCGAGATTTCGAGGATGAAGGTATCCCACATAGATGGATAGGTTGTGGAAACGAATTCCCTTGGCCAACCGGTGGCCCCGACCTCAACTCCATTGATTTCTACCTTTGAGGTCACTTGGTAGGCTCAGTTTATAAGAAAGAAATCACATTGGGTGAGGATCTTCTACAGATCACTTATGAAAACGTAGATGCCATTCGCAAGAAAGAAGGTACCTTGTTCAAAGTAAAGCGCCATTTAAATAAGGGAATCAGGAAATGTATTCAGGCTACTTGATACTGGAAACTTTGATTTATTATTGTAAATTTATTGATTATTAATACAAAACAAAGTATTTTTTTTAATTGTTAAATCCTCCTCACATTGACGTCTGGGGCGAGTTTTATTTGTCCGATTTTTCGAGTCAAGGCCTACTTCAGTTCGGAATAGAATATTTTCCCTAAGGTCCGCATGCAGTGATACCTTCAACTTCGATTTTCTCGAAATTGCGAAAAAGGTAAAAAAGTTATAATAAAAATATTCCATTGAAACGGGGGTAACTAGCAATTCTCAAATCCTCAAATTAAGATTCTTCACCCCCAAAAGCCCCTTCCAAATTTCATTCTCTTCAATCACCCCGTAATTTTTAAAGCAGCAACATTTTGTTAAAGCATTTTGGTCTAGAATCTACCAGTCATTACTGATCACAGACCACAGACTAGATATTCTTATATTGAATTTTAGTCTATGATAATAACCCCCCTCTCTTGTGGTCTGATGATTTAATTATATCTTTAACACCCACGCCAGTATTCCTAAATCGGAACTAATGATGGCGAGTGTAACGTTGAGGCCGCTCACTTCTGATGAATATTCTACGAGGAACAAAATACCGAGCGAGGAATGTTCTAGAAATGCCACTAAAAACAGAACGGAAGGTGATATTTCTGATGGGTCTTATAAACTATTAAGCGCCCAGTTGTTTTTTCTTCACGCAACCTGCAATTTGCGGCCTCACCGTTTCTCCGAGGTTACTAAAATATTAAGCTGTTTAATGGCGGGCTATTTAGGTCGCGCTCACGGAGTCACGGAAACGTTTCGGCGCACTTATTAATTTCCCCATTTCAAAAGTGTATTTCCGCTTTGTGCAATTTGGTTAAAAGCAAATATTTTCCGTTATTATTTGTTTCGTTTGTTTCGAAATTTGTCGAACGGCGCTTAGAGCATTAACATTAACGTTAAACGTTATCGTTATCGTCTAGGAGGGGAAATTAAGGGGCGGGCCTTTTATGTGGGTCGCTTTTGGAGGTACGCGAGGAGATCATCGTCGGGGGCCGAACACAAAACCATTGTTGCGAAGCCATATTTCATATTTTCTTATCGATTTAACGTAAACGGTAATATTCGACCATGGCAACCGCGATACACTCAAAACACACACGGGAGAATGTTTATGTAGGGCAGAGACGGAGACGTCGATGAGCCCGAACTGGAAAAGTGACCGAAAAATTTCCGCTCGCCCGCACGGAAAATTCCAGAGTTTATATCCCGAAAAGGAAAATCGCTTTTCACTTCCCGTGCAGAATCCGTTTTACAAACAATTCGATTTTTTAGTCGACGTCGTACGTCTAGTAGATGGATTTATCGTAAAAAATAAAATTTATTAATCAGCTCTAACCCAAATTAATCTTGAAAATACTTTCCATCTCAGCGCCATTTCTGTGGATGTATAGGCAACCGGACACGCATCTTTTAATTTTTGCACCGAACCGAACGAATGTACTTTTGTGTAGGAATAGGCAAGTATTTGGTTAGTTTGTTTTTGAGTGGATTGAATGATACAATTTGGTACAAACGGCACAATTTGGCAACAACGGATTCCAATGAAATCAAACATTTAACGCCTTCTATTTCCTAGTCGTTAACAATTGACATTTTCGAGGTCACCTTTCAGCTGCAGCAGCTTATCTTCTGTGTAACTTTTTGAGGAAGAAATAAGAATTAGCTTACCGATTAAGGAATTGTATAATCGATGCCATTTATTTGCAACTGTCAGACTTACATGATACGCAATAAAATGATGAATACGGTTATGAATTAAGCTTGCTGCTTTAGTGAGGAAATGTGAAAATATGAAATGAATTTCTAAAAATCATTGATTTTACTTATTTTTCTGTAGCCACCACCGTGTTTATATCACATTGCAAAATCCATTCTGTGATACAGTTGGTCATCCTGTTCGTAGCCGTATCACTAATTTAGTTATTAGATAATATAGTGTCCTTACCACGGAAAAAATGTTACGCCGCAGGTGGCTATGGTATTTTCGTATAGTTGGAAACTTGATATATTTTATTGTTTTGGTCACAGAATACAAGTAGTCTTTATTATCTTCATACTTCATAATTTTCTCGCGTTTGTGTGACAAAAATGTTGTTTACCGTCAAAACTGCAAGCAATAAAAACATATCTGAATACACGTAAACGTTGCCTTATGTATGTACAATGTTAATTCAAAAGATTTATAGGTATATAGAACTCTCACAAGTTTGTGTAATTTCTGTTTTTAATGCTCTACATCTCAACTCCTTTTTGCTTAAAAATTAAATAGAATCTGGACATATTTTGAGAAAATACTGCCGTAAAAATGCGGCATCCCAATTTATCGACAGTCTGTCAGCGGCCATGTTGGAAGGCGAGAATTTGCAATTTTACAATTACAAGTATCATTGGCTAACAATTAGTCCTCAATTTGTTTCTCATATTTACTTTATAAGGTCCTGTATTATCAGCGTAAGCAGGGCCCCTATATCTCTAGTAGTTATGTGGTGGCACCTAAAAATTTAAAAGTTTCGGTGACAACCCTACTTTTTTGACAAGTTGATTTTAAGCGCTTTTTTAGACAAAGCGAAATTGAAAGGAAATGAAACGAATTATCTAAACACAAAGTTTATTAATTACTCGCAAATAAACAACAAATTAACTAGAGCCGCTGGCGATTTCTTTCAGCTTCCCTTCCAGGTACTGAACTCGATAGACGATTTTGTCCCGGGGCTTGAATTCCGTATAAGGTACGGCGAGAACCTTGTAGCCGTTCGCCTTCAAGATACTTTCGGCTAGAGCGCTAATGCCGGTAGGTTCTATTCGACCAACGCACATATCGTGATAGTCGTACACCATTATCGCGATCCTAAGAAAACTCTCAATGCATAATGGAAATGACCAAAAGATTTAAGAATACCTCGAATATTCCGGATTTATGTTGGGTTCGTTTACTGGTTGAGGTATACACTTTTTATCAAGCACGCATACGGCGTCTATATAAAACCCAAGCCCGGTGTTTACTCTGGTCTGCAGGTAAGCATCAGACACGAGGTTTTTAAGAGTTTCAATAACAGAACCGACCATTACAGACTTCTCCTTGGACAGTTCTATCCTTACATCATCCAAATTAAATTCAGGCAACAGTTGCGGCCCTGAATAATTTTCCTGAAGATGCCTCGCCGCACCATCAATATTTAAAAGTTTTAATCTGTGTGAAATTTTGAAGGAGTTGTCCTCTAAAAACATTTTTTTAACGTTGGGTAACAGCAAGAAGATTTGAAAGGAGACCTAACAAGTCCTTGACTAATTAATAGGAATTTGACATATAATAAACATATTAAGTTTGTTTAACTCACTTAGGGCTTGTGGGGTTTCCTTTAGATTATACTGTCATTAGGGTTATCATGTTTACCTATTATACTGTTTATAAAGTCTGAACGTAATACCGATGCTATTTGTTCTGAGCTGGCTCGGTTAAGTAGCACCAGCGACCAAACAATTTCTAACCAAACTATCGGCTTTCCCGCCTCCGATTGGGTTAGCTGAGGTTCTACAATCTAAAAAATCGACATTCTATGCAAATCTTGCGAACATGAAAACCTACCCTAAATAATTTATCAGAATTTGAAGGAACAAATTTCAAGATGCCCATAGTCATCACCAAAGCGAAAATATCTTGGGGTCGACAGACATTATAATTTTTCTCCACCCAATTGGTGATAGCTTCCAGAAGGTCTAAAAGGTAATTACTAAACATAAGAAACAAAGAAGTTTTCTCCCCACCTATATTTTTATATCTCAAATGTCCCAGGCTGGTCAACATAGATCCAACAACAGAGCTCGTCTTTAAAATGCCATGTTGCAGAGCGGCGACGGCATCTCCGGCTATCTTCGCTAATAAGTTTTCGTCAATAAAATGCAACGTAGACATAGCGAACAACAAATCGCTGCATTCTTTTATATTAAGAGCTTGAGGGCTCGAGGTCATGTTGTAGGCCAATGCTCGTAGCAGTAAACTGGGTCGTCTCCTTTTCATTGATAGTGTTGACATTACCTTTACCATCTGGGGTAGGGTGATAGTTTCAACCATTTTGGCAGCTTCATCATCTGCCGTTACACTTAAGATTGTAGATAAATTTTCGCTGTTGGATGGTTTATCCAGCTGCGAATTACCCCTGGACAAAATTTTGCAAAGCTTTAAAAACCTCTTGTCAGATTCAAAATCTGACAATTTGACTTTTCCCGTGGTCGTCCATTCTGCCAGGACCGACACTACTTTAAGAGCATGTCGCCTAGAAGTACCCGACCCCACAGAGATTGACAACAAATCATCCACCGTTTGGGATTTCTTAATTTTCTGATCAGTAAACGGGGTTGAAATAGCACTAAGCGCTTGTTCTGTCCGCAGAGAAGCGAACGCTACTGACACTAAATTATTACGTTTGGGATTGGTAATCTTTTCTATATGATTCTCGTCTTCAGAAATAACGACATTACTCTTCGGTTCAGTAACAACAGACGACAAAAAAGCATTAATCCTAGTCAAAGGCATCCAACCATTGCTTCCAGGTAGCTTTAAGATGGAAATGTGAAACTTGAACATAATACAGAAATATATAACCTCAATTAAAGGACGTAATTAGATATGCCTCTATTAGGGAGTTAACCCAAATCAATCGCCTTATAGTTATACTGTTTATGTGCTTCTGTTTTCAAGACATTTTCGATATTCAAAAGATATACCTAAAATATAAAGGTATGATCTAACCTAGTCATAGATAAAAACCAACCGGTGCATTGCTACCAATGTGTAGCGGGTATACCAAACTTATATTTGAATGAAATAGATTTGGTATGAGATAAACGAATGTTATTACATTTGTTCTGAAACAATTCTGTAATAATCTAAAACCAGTCCGCTTCCTACAAAATCTGCTGTAATCGGTTAAAAAGTTGTTCAATGTATTTGTGTGGCTCCGTTTGTTATTTAAGTGGACTTTTGGCCCGGATTGGCAAGGGCGAAAGCGAGGGTTATCCGTTTTTGTGGAATCTTTCAACATTCAAGTTGGGGCCAGAGTTTAATTATTTAGGAAATCATTTCATTTGTACATGTATCGGTCCGTGAACGATACGGAAAAATTGTCGACACGAGACAGCAATGGGCGAATGTTTCTAGTAGATTTGTTCGATATGTAAATTATCATTTCCATTAATTTCTAAAACAAATAAAAAGATGGCGCTAAAAGCGACTACCCTAAACGTAAAACTTAACCTTTGTATTATAGCAAAATCCTAACAAGTTTTTAGATAAAATAATGTAAATTATGCGTAATTTCAACGTAAATATCTGGATATTATGTTATGCAAATATAAATCGAAATGGTTTTCTTTTGGAATGACTTCTTAAACGAAAGCAACCAGCTTTTAGACACTTACAAGGGTAGAGATAAGGTAATTCATCACAATTTTCCCCCACAAAATTTAAATGAACCATTTTAGGTATTGAGAACGTTATGTTACTTAACAAAGCTACTAGGCGACGTTCAAAAAAACCCCGATTCCGCGAAAAAGTTTGCGATATTTAGCTCGCAGATGTCCGCAACTCGATCGACTCTACGGCTCTTGGACGATTTAGCTGTGATAAAACATACCTTTCAATATGGACTCGGCCGCGATGTCGGTTGCAGTGTACAAATTGCAGAATTGAGCTTAACTCCAATGTTTTAGGAACCAGATAAGTTGATGGCATGTTTGGGAGTCACCACGAACATATTGGACCAAACTTTTCTGGTTTTGGAGAAAATTTCATGGCTTTCAAAATACCAAATCCTGACAGGATTTAACAGGGAGCGTTGGGATAACGCGTCGGCGTGCTGCTGGGTGCTGGGCACGTATTTGACCATAATTAAGTAAAGTTGCATGGAAACATATCCCATGTAACGTAAACCCAACTTGAACGTTTTAGGACCCTACGGTATTTGGTTATCTTGGAAACACACAAGGGTTGCGTGGCGAAGGATAAAAGGTAAATGGTGTGTTCGCTTGTACCATTTTCAGATCAATGTTTCCAGAGTTCCCATGGAAAAATTCAAGGTCATTAAGAAGTTTCAGTTGTTGACACTGGCAAGGCTATTGGCGGACTTTACACATGCAGTAAGTACTTTGCCTCCAGGATTTCTGTGGTCTTCTAGGTTGAAACCGTGGCAGGTAGGCGTAGTTGGAACATTCTCTTCGGCATTGGGCATTTATTTAATAATTTACAAAAGATGGTTAAAATGAAACCTCACTTGTTGATTTTGATTTTTGTATAGATATATTTCATTGATATTGTGGTAGTAATAAAATGAAACTATGTACAAATACAGTTTTGATTTTAATCCATTAAAATACCATTGAGATTAAACTAAAAGATTCAAACACAACAACAAAACACTCCGCTAATGGAACTACAGAACATTTTAAAACCTCAATTAAAATAGCACCAGACCCTCAGTCTTCTAACCCTCAATATTTACCGGAGATTACAGCCACCGACTGGGAATCTACAATATGGACTGAAAACTAAAGTTAATTATTTCTATAATATTTACGGAATTTAAGATTTAATCGTGGGCAGTCCATATTCTAGGTTATTAAAGTGGGTGATCACACCTCAATACTGATAAGACTCAGAATAAATTAATATCACATTCCTCGACGGTATAAACCGTCCTAAAACTTGTGATTAAAAACAAACTTAATAGTACATTTTAAAACCTTAACCTAAAAGCGACGGTGGGTAATAGAGCTTTCACTGTATCGCCGCTAATACCAGTCCAATTTACCTAAAAACCTAAAAAAAAAAAACAGAACAAAAACTCATGCTGGGAAATTCACTGGGAGCATGCACGTGCAGGGAGCTGGGAGCCCGCCACCCGGAAGAGGTGGGACATGCTGCAATAAAAAAGCGTGTGAAGTTATGTGCAAAAAAATATTTTGTTTAATAAACAACTTACAAAACGGGTTAAATACGAATAATAAGATACATGTTAAACTCTGCAATAAAACAACTCGTTAATGATTAAATACATCAATATTATACCTTTTTTTTTTTTGTTCATAATACAGTTTAAACCGTAAACTCTCTCCTAAAACGCTAGATAACAATATTAAACCCTATTACATAATCCCACTTTTTCCTTAATGAAATTCAAATCCATTATTTAACAGTGGATCGAACGATCGGGAGCGTGGAGGGGGGCTGTCAAAAGATCAACGATTTGGTCCTTCAAAAAAAAAAAAAAAAAAACAACGATAACCTGCGTTGCGTTTGGGAACGACCACGGAAATTCGAAAATCAAAGCGACACCATAAATTTATAAGGGCGTCGTTTTTTTTTTCATTTTTTAAAATTGCCCCTCCCCACGTGAGATCCACCTCTAAAAACGGACGACGCGTACACTTAAAAACTACACAATAAACTCGATTATCATCGTGACGACCAAATTATAAAATCAGTTTGCGAGTGTAAATCGAACTGATGTAGCGGCGGGGGAAACCGATCCGCCAAACCTTTCCCGAAATTCCGTAAAACCTTATAAAATAAAAAAAATATATATATACCGTTTAAAATTACAGAGAGACGTGGACTACATAGCGGTAGAGAAAAAATAGCGTTGCTGAATTTTTGATTTACAAAAAAAACACCGTCGACGAACGAAAAAGGGACGTCGCGACTCCGAAATGTCAAAATTTTTATTAAAAGCTACCAGAATCCACGAGAATTTGTCAATATTTACACCGGGCAAAGGATTGACGGTTTCGCGGCGTCTCCCGCCAAAAAACTTGTCAATATCAAGTATCGTACAGGGGAAATATCAAAAAACGCAGACAAGCGAAGGTTTGCCAATGGGAACCTTCCGAATCCTAACCTAAAAGTGGAAAACAAATAACACACCCCCGTGACGGTCAGGTGGCGGTGCGCGTCCCGATAAGCGGTGGAACTGTTATTCTGTCAAGCGCCACGAGGGAAATACGTATTTTTATTAATAAAAAAAAATCAGTTCATGCTGAAGTTGCCGACCCGCTTGTTCTTCGAGTTCCTGCTCATGGGCGTGTGGTGGCGCAGCTCTAGGCAGTGTTGCCAGTTCCAGCAGGAACGGCAGAAGTATCGATAGCAGTGCAGGTCGCGACAGAAATACGGGCCCTGTTGCACGCCACACACCGTACACAGCGAATCCTCCAGGTACGGATCGATTTGGACCTAAAGGGAGCGCCGCCTCGCGGCGGTCGGGGTAATTAGCTAAATCAGGATTTTAAATTTTCTTTGATTTAGTCGAATAATAAACGGAGTGTTTTATAACATGACGATCCTTGGATGATGATCTAGATATTAATGTAATACTCAATTGAAGTGTGTAAAAAACAGCTGTGCACCTGCGGTTGGTGTTCGAATTTTTGGAAATTATGATCCTCTAAATAGGGCATTTCTTGTGTCACAATTTTTCCGTAAAAGTACAACAAAAAACCAAATGCCGGAAAATGACTTGATAAGTCGAAAAATTAAAAATAAAGTAATGCCACAGTTTGGGATTTTACAGATAAAAAAAGGCAAAAATAAACTTTGTTTTATCTTGTAAACGAATGCCGGAAAAGGGTGGAAAAGTTAAACAACAAAAAAGTGATGCCGCGTTCTGGGATATCTGCCAAAACGATCATTTTTTGTCAAAGTGTTCTTTACCTCATAACGGAAAGCAGGGAAAAGTCGTAAATTTAAACCAATGGAAGAGGTTTGGAATTTTGCAGTACAGTTAGCCCAGCAGGAAAAAACGAAAAATTACCAAAAGCTCTAGTTCTAAAAGCTGCGGCTATAAAAAATGATTATAGTATATTATGCAACAAGTGCGGTGATTAATGAGTTTATTTGACACGAGCGGAGCGAATTTTTAATAAACGAGTGACTTAAAAAGTTTACCGAACGTGTTGCATACTATACTTTTTCTACGACCGTTAGTTTTTGGGTACATTTTCGTAAAACAACACGAATACATTGACCGACAGAATTGACAAACGTCAAAATTCAAAGCGTGGGAAATATCTCCGAAAACATCCGATTGCTTCCAAATCCGTGCGGTAAAATTCCGGAAATGTCCGGAAGTGGTTCGGATCCGTGGGAAACGAAATTGACGTGGTAAAGTGGCACTTCCCGCAGGCTAGATCGATGTGTAATTAGATATTTTACAGACGGGAGTAGAAAAATGTTATTGTGACCTAACTTGGGAAGGTTGTGATTTTTTAATCATTTTATTGTAAATAACTTACTCACAAACCTTATTCGCATGTTATTTAACAGCTAACCAAACTAACCAAAAAATTAGAAACCTCATGTTCCTTACAAATAATTTTATCACTCTTTTTTAGTCACGAATAGACTATAACCTTAATTTTTCTACCCGATAAGTGACGTACTATATACGACAATGAGACAAGACAAGAGATGCGCTCCTCACCTTTTTCGTAAATTTGGTCGTCCGGATCTCGACGAAGGCAGCGGACACCGCCCTCATGTAAGACCGGTAATTGTTGAACATCACCCTGCCCGAGCCGATCGGATATCTGTACTTGTCGGTGTCGATGCCTGCGTAGACGACGCCGTCGAACAGGTCGTTCATGACCTTGGCGAGTCCTTGGGCGTTGATCATGCCGTGCAGCGCGCCGACGAACACGGTCTTGCTCGGGTCAAGCTTCTGCGACGCCGACTTGGTGTAGTTCGCCTCGTTCAGGCACCACGGGATCACCTGCACGTCCTTGTACTTGAGCCGCTTCGAACCGAGCTTGAAGTACCAATTGCCGCCCTGCATAGTGGAGCTTTGAAGGAGCGCCTTGACCGACTTTTCCGACTCGAAGATGATGTATACGTAGCCCTGCGTAACGTGGTTAGAAGGGGACGGTAACGGCGGGAATCAATGTTACACAGTTTTAAAGATTCTAACGGCTTTTGGACGTTGAAGTCTTGTTTTGGATTTTCAAAAATATTTTTTATAGTAGCTTTTGACGAGCGTTGCCAAAAAAATTTAGTGTGATAAACAAAATTAATCATAATCATCATCGGGACTTGTTGCACCTCTTATGAAATTTCACCCCTACGTCACTTAAGTGCTTGTTTTATGGCTTCGAATATCTCATATTTACGCTGGTACCCAGGCCTATATCTTGCAATTGTAGAGTGTTATCTATCATTATTTAATAATAAAATGTATTTTGTAATAAATTGCTATGCGTTTGTGACGTCCAGTTTACCTATAACCCTCTTCAAGGCATATTCGAATGCGATCCTAGCGATTCTGGTCCTTCCAATAAAAATATTGACTCCATTTAGTTCTCATAATATAAATAAATAAATATCAAATTGACCAGTCAATTCCACAACGCTAGCCGGGTCGGATAGGATCGGTAGTCACTTTAAGAAGGCATCCTTTTGGGAATTTTCCATTTGTGTAAGCTGGCCGAATGACCCTAACTTTTCTGACGTTGTTTTGAATTCAAATATTTTTAGTTTTTGCACGTTCTTTTTTGTCGACGTTACGTCAAAAGGTTTGATAAATCTAGGTTTCTTACATTACTTAAATAAAAAAAAAACTGCTTGTCGCAATGGAAAATCGCTACCTTATAAGAAATATTATTTTGCGCGACATTTTCCAATTTGGATTTAAAAACGTATTTAGGCCTCCCCCGCAGCGGCAACTAAATTTGCAACACAAACTAATTTTTTTTTTTTTTTTTTGAAAATCAAAATCCACAATATTTGTTATTTTTGAAACTTATCGTATTACTATTGACAACATCACTTTCGCCTTAAACTTTAGTAATGCCAAAATAAGAGGTGCAAAAGGTCCCTAATATTTAGTATTCCAAACCTGAATAAAGCAATGTTAAAGGTCTAATATATCTGAAAATTTGCGGTTTTAGTTTTTATTGTAATGTGTTTTGCACGCCTGCTACATGAAAGGAAAAGATAAAGTGTACCCCATAAGAATAGAGTATATTTAGCGGGTTTATTTAATATTGCGAAACAAAACGCCGCTAGAATGTTCTTCGAAAGTGCCGACAGCGACGCAACTTTGGTGGCAGAGTTTGAAGCCTTTGATTTTTTTTTTTTGGACATCGAGAATAAACCAAAACCGGCAACAAGATTTTACGAGTAAATCTGAGGTTATTACTCTGGGCTGGGAGGCGTCCCTCTCTTTGCCGGGCCACTCCACCTTGATGGGGCCGAACGGTTTGAACGTTTGGACCAGGCACTGTTCGGAAATGTCCCACGGCACTCCCCCCAGGAACACTTTGCACGAGAAGCCGTTCGGTTTGTCGGTGCGGAACGGTAGGTTGCCGCTCCACGTGCACATCGCATCGTAGACGGCTGCGCACACATAACGATTATGACACAAAAATTAACTATTTTCAACAATTTATTATTACTTGCTGACGTTTAGCCGCTTCTTCGGAGCTTGACTAAAACTGGATCGCATTCTACTCTGCACCTGCTTATATATTGTTTGAGGGGGCGGAGCTAAAGGAGGGGCATGAACATTGTCTGAAGCTCGGTTGAGATTGATTGGTTGATTAAAAATTTCTAATGATTTTCGGATTTTTCCTTGGTGGAAGAATAGATTGATTACATGCAAGAATTTTAGGTTTATCGACTAAAATTTTCGGTTTCTTGATTGAGTTCAGCAACTACTAATGAGTTTATTTGTCGTAGTCTTAAGCTTCTTTCATGTTCTTTGAGGCTAGATGATATTTTTCGTCTGCAATGTATTATTTGCCGCTGTAAGCTCTTGGTGTCTCAAACGGAATTTCGTCTCTGACAGATCGAGCATGTTGAGAATTTTTTTTTCGAGGTTATATTTCTTAAGAACTTTTGATATGTGGTCAGTGATATTTTGAATGTAAGGAAGGACAAGAGTGGCAAGTGTGTGATTGCCCGCCGCCTGCCTCTGGAACGTTGTAGTGAATATCTCTAATGTGGAAGTTATCAGAGGTAAGATATTCAGTGACTGTAAATGGTTAAGAAAATCTCGTAGGGATTCTTGACCATGAGGCCAATTAACAAAAGTACCATCAACCGTTTCCATACTTTTGGTTTTAGATGGAGGAATTCTAGAGCTTTCTTCTCAAAAGCTTCCATAAATATATTCGCGACGACTGGTGATAATGGAGAACCAGCGGTTCCCGACGTTTGTACCAAAATTTGACCGTTAAGGTAAAATATGTGGTAGACAATTATGCTGGGAAGGAATGTTTGATTTGAATACATCTGAAATAATGTAGAGTTTCAGGAATATGGATTTTAGTAAAATAACCAGAATATCTTGTGGATCCAATGTAATTCTTTTTAATTATTCAATGAAATGAAAGGAATTAAGTACAAAATTATCAGTTTTCCATGCAAAGGGTTTCAATATAGAGGGTAAATATTTTGCTATGTTGGAGATCCAATGGAGCTGACAATAGGTCCAGGGGGTAATCCTGGTTTGTGAATCTTTGAGTCCAAAGAGACGAGAAGAGAGGCGACAGATTTTTTCACGGAGTCTGATCTTAGTCGACTCAGTCATCCGAGACGGTGTTTATGCCCCTCATTTAGCTCCGCCCCCTCAAACAATATATAAGCAGGTAAGTCAAATGCGAGCCAGTTTCAGTCAAGCTCTGAAGAAGCCAACGTTAGCAAGTTCGACTCAGCAAAAACCGACGCAGGATGAATCCAGAGGTTTTGTAAAAAGTATTACAGTGGAAATTTCTTTGAAAAATTAATATCCAATTTTTTTTATAAATGCATATTATTTAGACGACACCACACACAGTATGGCAAAAGAATATCTATTTTACACTGTGGCTCTAGACAAGGTTGGATGCTATTTTTAGCAAAAATCATTAAGAACTACTCATTAGACGACCATCACGACATGATAAATGAATTTTTTAAAAATTGGATAAAAAATCTGTAAATATCTTCTAAATATCCCGCCATGCAGCGCAATATTTCATGAAAATGACAGTAATCACAGACATAGAAGTCAGTAGAGACGAGGAATTTTTTGAGTCATGAGGGGTGGCAGTCTTTGTCACGGAGTCAGATAGAGAAGACTTAATAACAGATTTAAGGTTGCGTTCCATCGATGACGTAGGACCTTTTTTTAAGTTGACGATAGGATCTGTCTGTAAAAATATCTTAAATAATTTCCTGATTTTCATGACCAACATTTCATTTACCTGCTTTTAGACTGACTTATAAACGATTTTTGCGGTTTCAAATAGAATTTCATTAGCTGTTTGCGATGGCAGTCTGTTTAGGCTAGGCTCTTTTGGGATAAGTTGGTGCAACGATATATTGACCACACTGTTTGGTAGTTGAGAAGAGTTTGATGGTTTCACCAATGTTGACGTTAGTTTTTCAAATTTTCGAATGTGATTCTGTGTAGAAGATAAACGGAGATTTTTAGCTTTGTCATGAATCATGTTTGAAAGAGTATCAAACTCGGATGGGGACAAGATTACAAAATGTAGAGTCTTATTTTTACGGCTATGATGAATTCTTACTCGAAGTAAAGCACAACTACATTTACGAAGAATTTTATATGCGGATGAGGTTTTGACAGGATGGTATATTTTAAGAAAACGTAACAAAATGATCAATGTACAGAGTTATCTTACCAGTTTCGGTCGGTCAACAACATATAAGCAGGTACAGAGTACAATGCGAGCTAGTTTCACTTAAGCTCTGAAGAAGCCAACAGGATGATTTGTGAAACATCAGCAAGTTCGATTCAACAACCGGGGGAATTCAAAGTTTTGTGAATAGAATTATTTTTTTTCTTTGAAAAAATATTGCCGTTTTTATTATTGCTTTTATAGTGTTTTCCCGCTTTTTACACTCAAAAAAATGTAGAAAAAACAAATTAAGAAATAAAATAAATCAAAACAATATTCGCGCTTGCTTCAGCAACGGTAGCATATTAATAATACTAAAATATAGACTATTTTATGAAATATTTTTTGGGCATTTACTTTAAAAGATGTTCTCCAATAAAACGAGAAAATAAATAAATAAAGTATTGTTTGGAAATGATGAATTTTACTTATTGTCAATTAACATAAAGCACTTACAAGCGGCGCATCGATGAAACCGCGCGGCGCAGTCCAACTGGAAGCTCTCCGACTGCGAATTAAAAACCGACGTGTTGTTGTTCCATTTGTCAAGCGACTAAAACAACACCACGAAAACAATTCCATTAAACAAGACCCACGCAAATTTTAAAACTACGAGTCACGATATTGCCGTCGACAAAAGTGTCCCAAAGAAAACTGGACAAGTTGTAATTTCAAATTCCCGATTCAAAACTCACTGGCAACTTCGTAACTACCAATTCCATAGTGGCAACTTGGAATTCCAGACTTGAAGCTTCGAATTCACAATTTCCAACTTGAAATTGTTCTTTTATTTATTTGAACAATAGGATGAAGCCCATATCGACACCCTTCATTTACGATTGGGTGTACTGAGTGTACGTTTATAAGTAGAAACTAGTACATAATGTGTCCATAATAACCCCTCTATCCTCCCATCCGTGACAAACCTTTTTGTTTTTTGAAATCAATGATAAAGGAATTTTTATTATACGATGAGATTAAACGATTTTTTCATACATTTATTCTATAAAATCAGCGGGCAGATAAGGGCACTGAAGTTTGAATTCTCTCTAATTCCTGACTGAAAACGTCGAATTTAGACTTCCCAGATTTACAGCCTCAAATTCCCTAATGCCAATTATCAATTCCCAGTGGAAAACTTGAATTCCCGAATTGCAACGTTAAATTACCCGCAACAAATTCGAATTTTCAGTGAAAACTGCAAATCCCGAGTTATAAACTTCAATTCCCAACTCGAAACCTCGAATTCCCGATATGCAAAGTGTGCGGTTCGAATTGGAGGTTGCCAAATGTGCTGTTGCTTTCATACCTGGACGCCTCCGCCGCCGTTTTGCCCGGAGGCGGCGAACAGGAGCGAGTTAAGCAACGCGGGCGGTTGCTGCTGCAGCCACATCAACGCGTTGAGCGTCTGAAGGTTTTGCGGATTTGATGCGTCATGGTCGTCACATCCGCCCGACGAATTCCTCGGCGTACTGTCATTTAAAGTCAACGAATTCTGCAACATAAAAACCCGCGTATTGTGGGAGGTTTTCAGGGACCACTCCATCGACCGTACCAGCAAATCCGACAGATTTACGTCTTGGTGCCCGCCAAACTCCGATTCGGAAGTATTGCTCACGAACGGCGAATCCAGAACCGCGGGACTGTTGCTGCCGTATGAATCGCTGAAAAAAAATATTGAGGATGCTTCTTGTTCCTCGGTTTACTGCGGGGGCGGTACCTTAAAGACGTGCCGCGCAGAGCTCTGGAACGGAAGGCCGGTGGGGTGACGGGGCTCGAGCCGGCGCTGCCCAACGGGTTTCTCTCTAGATTTTTGAAACCTGGCGGCGCATTCGCGTAGTTCAAAGTGCCCGTTTGGAACTTCATGTCGTCGCCATTTAACTGCAAATTCTTAAGTCAGGAATTTTCGAATTCCCCAGCGCCGACTATGAATTCCCAAGTCGAAAATTCGCATTTTTGATTTGCAACTTCGAATACTCGTCTTACACATTTGAATTCCCGCTTTAAAACTTCGAATTCAAAAGGCGCAGCTTGGATTTTACTTGAAATTTTCGACTCGCAAATTCGAATTCCCTAGTGCCAACTTGAAATTCCAAATTCCTAACTTAAAACTTGGAATTTCCCAGCGCCGGCTATGGAAATTTCGAATTCTCAAGTCGCAGCTTGGATTTTACTTGAAATTTTCGACTCGAAAATTCGAATTCTTTAGTGCCAACTTAAAATTCGGGGCTTGGAATTTCAAATTCCTGACTTAAAAACTTGGATTTCCCCAGCACCTACTATGGATTCCCAAGTCGAAAATTCGCATTTTCGATTTGCAACTTTGAATACTCGACTTACACTGTAGAATTCCCGCTTTAAAAAAATTACTTGAAATTTTGGACTCGCAAATTCGAATTCCTTAGCGTCGACTATGGATTCCCAAGTGAAAAACTCGCATTTCCGATTTGCAACTTGGAATACTCGACTTCACTTTTGAATTCCCGCTTTAAAACTTCGAATTCCCAGGTCGTAACTTGGATTTTACTTGAATTTTCAAATTCCTGACGTAAATTTTCGATCTATGACTATGAATTCCAAAGTCGAAAACAAGAATTTCCGATTTTCAACTTTTTGAATCTCGCTTTAAAACTCCCAAATTCCCAAATTGCAACTTGGATTTTACTTGAAATTTTAGACTCGCAAGTTCGAATTCCCTAGTGTCAACTTTGTAAATTGGAATTTCCTAGTCGCAACTTGAAATTCTGGGCTAGGAAATTTCAAATTCGCAACTTAAAATTTTAAATACTGCACTTTCAACTTCCAATTTCCCACAATTATAGAATCCCAAGTTGAATATTGTAATTCCCGATTTTCAAGTTCAATTACCCGACGATTGAAACTTTTAAAATTATATACTCTTTTTAAATTTATGGAAAAACATTTTACACAAAAAAATTGAAAACCCACATAGCTACTAGAGATATAGAGGCACTGCCCATGCCGCTAATACATAAATAACATGGAATTTTTATTAGATTTGTAGTCTCGTTTTTAACCAATGATCTTGCGACGTTGAACAAACAACATGGCCGCTGACAGATCATCAATAACTTTGGATAAGGCATTTTTACGGCAGTATTTTCTCAAAATGAGTTAAGTATGTGTAAATCGCTATTTAGAAATAAATTCGCGCGAAGTGCAGGTTCAGTGGGTAAAATGTAGCAAGCGCAGAAAATCATTACCTTCTCTACAAAAACATCAACGCCGCCTGCGGCGCATCAATTTTTGCTCCAGTAAGGCCACTATGTTAACTAATAGCTATATGGGCAAATCCGAAAAAATCGTCGCTTGTTGTCGGCGAAATTTGAATTACAATATTGAAAGTCTATAAAAAAAAAACGCAAAAAAGAGTTGCATTTAAGTAACGCAGCAAAGATAACGGATTGGCAGGGCGGAAAACAAATCACTCTGCACTATTAGACGGAGGGCGTATTATAGCGAGACGACAAACCGAATGATATCGCTCAAATGGCCCAATTTCGGACGACAAAAATTACTACTGCCCGTATATTATTATGCGCGCAATTTAATGGGGCATTTTTAAAGACGCCGTCCGAGGACGAGGCTCGTAACGGCAAAGGCGTTGGCAAGACTCCCGCTTGGCCGACGCCAAAAACGGGCAAGACTTCGTAAACATTGTAAATCGGGAAAAGCTTTAAAAAATACAACAAACCTGGACACTTTGCGGGCTCCCGGGGCTCCACTGTGAATTGCCGAAGTTGAGGAGTCCGCGGGGCGAGTTTAAGCCGAAGAGATCAGCGACCGAGGTCGCCTCCCGTTGTTCACCTGCCATAATTCGGAATCGCCTTAAAACTCGTAAAAAAAAATCAACCGTCTGTCGCAACAGCCGCACATTAAATGTCTAAAATTGCTAGCGGACTACCTACCGGCGAGTTACGAAGTTTTTGTGCACGGCCGACTGCGATCGAAAATCGCAAAAACGACACGTTTTTTTTTTTTCGGGAGCAAGAGAAAAAACTCTTGCTGACGCTTTTTGCCGACGATCATTTTTATCGCCCGTTTAATCCGCTAAAGCTATCTCGCTCAGCTACGCTCGCGACCAGTAACATCAAGTAGTTAATCTGCCGCGAATTACCTAACAACCAGAGCCATCTTACGGTTGTAAGATACACCAATCGGATTGTCAAAATATCTATGTCAAAAATACCTATTTACGTAACATAAAACTACAAAAAAGTGCGCTGTGGATTAATGAATGTAAAAAAAACTGACGGATTGTTCGATCAGCTGAGCATAACAAATTAAAAGGTAATAAAGAACCTCCCATATAACAACAACGCGACACTTGAACGACCGTCAACTGACCTGTGGAATTACTAAACTCTGCAGGAAAGTATTGTTTACCGGCCCTATGTTTACTCCGGAACTTTAATTTTTAATTTTGCCGAGAATTTTTTGTGTTGCACATATACATACGGAAAAAAGAAAACGGGCATTACTTTTTCGGCGCAAAACTTACCGCGCATTTCGGGCAACATGTGTTTGTCAAGCAAAGAATTAATGGAATGCTTCTGTAGGATAGTGGGCAGCATTTGGATCGCTGTGCGCTCATGGATTAAGGCGGGACCCTGAAAATAAACCGCCGCTCTTGAGTACAGCGAATCGAACCGATTAATAAACTAATGGTAATTTCGAGCTTGCTGTTCGATCTGTGATCAGAGCGCCGATGAGAGCAAAACTTGCGAAACAAAATCACCTCAAAATCAGATCCATAGCAACTAAATCTGCAAATGCTAGTAAAATCGTGTTGCAGCTCAAAATTCGAATCAAGACACAACACCTAACGTCATTTGTCAACGTCATCAAAACAAACTATCACGAACAGAGCGATTTTTTTAATTTTAAACGTCACCCAGCAAAGTTTAAGATGTGTAACTTAAAAAGGCCACGCAATTAAACCGACCGGACACTTTTCCAAATTCCACTTTCTTTGTTATATATATTATTGCAAATTCGTATGTATGCAATAATTACGCTCCCCGTTAATTAAAGAAACCACGAACAGTGGTTACATTACGATGCGTCGTTACGCAAAGACAGACAACCGAATATTTCTTGTCAATTGAATCGATTCGTAAAAAAAAAGAGTAACATACCCACAGCAAACACTCGCACACAAATAACGATGTAAAACTGTACAATTTGACGTGACCCAATAAAAGCCTTCTAGATTCTTAAATAATAATTTCCCTTATCTAAAAATTGGTCAGGTCGGCGAGGCAGAGCCCTCTCCGATATTAGGCATAACTTAATAATTGCAAACCAAAACAAAACATCGCGGCGGTTTGTAATAAAAATATTTTTGTAAACAAAACTCGGTCGCGACTTTTTTACTTACCCCGCCGTGGATGCTCGGCATCTCGCGTCGCCACAAAAATCGGAATTTCCATAAAACGTGGGCAAAAAAAAACCGTGGTACTCGCACGCAAAAATACACAAATTTTGATTAAAGCGAAGCCGACTCGGCCAGCATCCGAAGATCGCCGCACGCGCATTCTGGGGGAGAGGGACGTTGAGTCCACGTGCTCCAGACCGGCCAAAGGGTCACAGAGACGGACTTGAAAGAAAATTGTAAAAAACGGTTAGAAAGATTTTTTTGAGAACTGCATTAAGCAAAAGATCTAAATTTAAAATTTTATAACAAATGTACGACGCTAAGTAACGACAAAATACAATTTAATATTTGATTCTAACTTAAAGAAAAGTGAAATTTTTATTGCTACATTCTCTGCTTTTGGTTAATCTTAAATATATCAAATAGCTTTAAGTCGGGGAAATTATCCAGTGGCGTTCTATGCCAAGATAATCAATGACAAAAAATTTACGCCAAATTGATTTTTTTATACGGGTAAGCTAAGAGAAATAGTTCTTTTATGGGAACGTAGTAGTTTTTTAACAAAAAGACCATTTGTGGAAAACAATGGTGGTCAGTTGTTGATTCACATATGATGTAATGTGCAAACCTTATAATATCATCAGCATGAAACAATATCTAATGAAAAATTCAAACTGTAGCTTTAAGCATGGCTAATTTCTTGCGTTTCAGGTAGAAAGTAGCTTTTTTAAGCATTTAATAAAAAAAACGGGGTTGTTTCAAAAACGACCTGATTTGACATCAAAGCAAAGTTTTGCCTCAATTTTAAAAACTTTTTTTGAAGTTATTATTTCGAGAGTTATAATTTGATAGTAGCAGTCATAAAAATTGTCAATTAATTTTTCTAAAATAAAAGTCCCGCTGTTCTTTTCAACCATCACTTTATTCTTACAAATTATTTAAAAAAACATATAAATTTTCCCCGCTACTCCTCAATTTTGCTGAGGCGTATTTAAATGCCGAAGTCCCGAATCCCATGGAATTACTATTTCAAGTGAACATAGTGCCATTTATCCACTGAAATATAAAAAGAAAATTATTTTTTACACATGCCAACGGGGACTTTGAAGTTTAGTGAAGCATAAAAAACACCGCGAAACATTTTCGATGGAGACGATAGATGAAGCATCCAAAAATGTAAAAAAAGTTAACCCCCAAAGCGCAACGGACAAACCATTTGACGTCACAGATGAGGTAAGTTTTAAGTCTACTAACCAACATCAAACCAAAAGGTTTTTTACCACACGCGAGCAGTATGTTTACAGCTTGCTGACAAAATAACTTTTATCCACTGAAAAAACAAGGTAAAAATGGAAACGGTGTTTAATTACATACATAAGATCCAAAGGAGAAGGGACGAGCTTCTAATATTTGCACAACCAACACGTAAATCACATTCTAAACACACAAACAATTGTTCACGTGGGCATTTGAGTGGTTATGAATTGTCGTTTGTTGGTAATTCTGAGTTTTTTGCATAACTCAGATTTCTTGACGTAAGAAAAGAATGACACGCGTCCCCTCATCCTCATTGCGAAGGGAGAAAAGATAATTGCTTTGGACTTCCAGCTATTCTATGAAGCACTTGTCTAGTCTCCTTTGGATGTAAGATACAGAAGTTTGTAAGAAGAAACAAACATCTACACAGCTGAGTTCCGAAATTTTCCATCCCTGGTTTGCAATTCGTCGTTTGTGCTCGGTGTTTTGCAACAAACAATTAAAAAAGCAACCAATTTTTGTATATATTTGATCACGTGCGCCACTAGTGGCAATTTTTAAAAGTTCAATTATTATGAGGCGATTTTCTCAGGACCCTATTGGTCCGGCCTTAGCCTCCTGTAGTATAATTTAATTGGCTTACCGATAGGGTCCAGCGCTTGGGCGGTTGCATACTCGGGCGTTTTGTTGATAACGTCCTGGGCTTCGCTCCTGGGCACCTTAAAGGAGTTCCCATCTAGGGTGGTGTTCACGCTGAAATAAATTTTGCAATTACCGTAAAACCAAGAACTCCAAAGATATTTCTGCCGCATGGGAGGCTCGGAAAGTACGGAGCACGCTAAATCTGAGACTTCATTGTTGGCAGGCAGTGGTTTTTTGTGAAATCGCATTTTGTTTAGTAACCATAAAACAGAAAAATGTCAAGAAGGGTTCTACAATTGAACAACTTCTTTTTTTCCGCGGTGTTTTTCATTCTTTTGCTTCGTTTTAAAAGTGTTTTGGAAAGGAATTTCGTTTTTACTGTTTCTTTTTTATTATTATGCTGACCTCGGAGAAAGTTTTGGTCGCCTATCCATCGCATCAACTCAAATTTGTATACTAAGTCCTCTTTAATATGACCTAAGTTAATTTTGAGCATTTTCACAAAGCACCTGATAAAAAGATCCAAAAACCGTATATTAAATTTTTCCACCTTCCTAGTCCTTTGAAATAATTAAAACGATGAGTTTGTTAAAAAAAAAGCAAAGGCATATAGCTCATTTACAGTTCTTATTCGTTAAGAAAATATTTTCCTGCCTCTATGTTCCTCAACAGTAATTTTTGTGATTTTTGTATATTTTTTCTTATATACTTTACTCTAAATGCAATTTTTAAGATTTTATTTATGATATTTATTTATTTATGATGATTTATGATTTATGAAATAGATCCGTGGGAAAGAAAACTGACGTGGTAAAGTGGCGCTTCCCGCACGCTAGATCGGTGCGTAATTAGGCATTTTACACACGGGAGTAGAAAAAATGTATTTCGAGCAGATTTACCTCTCCTGCATCTGGATGTAATTATTAACGATTCAATTCAATTTAAATGATTCCTACACGAGCTCGATTTGGCGCCTTATCATAAAAGCTAGAATTTTATGATATCAGTGAAAACAGCTTAAAGCTAATAAAAAAAAATTAAATCAACTAGAATCTTGCACACTGTTTATGAAGGTAAGCCTTCTGTTGGGGGGACCATAACCCATGGAGTACTTCAGTGATCCGTATATCAATGACATTGAAAAGGCAAATAAAAATCAGAAATATATCTTTGCCCATGATACCACAGAAGTGAATGTGAATATATTGAAGCTTAGGATACAGCAATGGGCAGGGACTTATCAAATTCGGTTGAATGGATCATTGCAAATGGATTTTAAATTAAGGTATTACGACAATTTTTCATTTGAAGATTATAATGACGTGATTCCAAAAAATAATTAAAGATAATATTTCTTATACACAATCCAAGAAACACTACCAACAATGAAGTCTTGTCATTTCTCCCTATTCGAGTCAAGAGCCACTTATGCAATAAGAATAGTCTTTGCGATAAATACTTTGTATTTTGAAACACCAATAAAACTTAATTTTGGTCACTAATCAATCTCATCAAATAAAATTTCTATATTTGATCTTCCACAACTAGATTTTGAACAATTTCAAAAAGTCTGAAAGTACGACGAAAAGAAGCAAAAATAATAGATGCAATTTTTTTAAAAGTATTTTTCATATTCCAATAATTGATAAAAAAAAAATACGCAGATCAAACCGGATCCACCTCTGACTGAACTGAGCGCAATTACTGATTTAGATAAACTTTAGCACAATATTCTGCAGATACAAATAAGTAAAAAAGTTCATATAAACTTATTTCCTAAAATGCTGAAAGGATGTCGAAATATTGCAAAAACAAATAGTTTTTTCTATTAAAAAAAATCTCTTCTAAATAGGCATTATCACAATTATCTTTAAAATAATAAAATTTAATAGAATTCAAATAAAGCAAATTATCTCAATGTAATTTCAAGAGTCTTCAAATGCACTAACAAAATAACCATAAATTATTGGCGTATCACCTTTTTATGATTTAAATTAATTAAAACGGTCTCACAAAGGCCACAACTTTGTTTGAAAGCAAAATTTAGAGAATTTTTTTTAAAAAACGACGCGTTTTTCGACACAACTTCATATGAACTTTTTTACTTATTTTTATCTCCATTATGCAACAAACGATTCACTTCTATACAAGCTCGATTAAGGACTTATGGAGAAACCCCATCATAGATGATTACCAAGAAATACCCTTGGCGTCGACCTCTTTGCTAACCAACGATTTCCAAAAACCGTGCACCTCGTCGATGATCTTGTGCGCGAAAGAAGCCGATTTCGCTTCTCCGTTGAAAGCGAACTGATTTTCCGGTTTGCCGTCAGGGATTTTGTAAATCTTGAACCACTCGACGGACGCCTTCAGCAGCCCGGGGAAATGCTTCTCGATATCGGCGACGTCGTTGAGCTGATCGGCGGACGGATCGTTGACGTCGATCGCGATCAGTTTCCAATCGGTTTCGCCCTCGTCGATCAGCGCGATAGTGCCCAGGACCTTCACTTTCAGGACCTCGCCCCTTTTCGCCACCCTGTAGCCGATTTCGATGACGTCGATCGGATCGTTATCGCCTTTGCAGCCGGTACCGTCGTCCAGATGCTCGGGGTTTTCCCAGGTCTGCGGCAGGGCGCCGTAGTTCCAAATGTAGCCGTGGTGCGGGAAACAGTTCGCCACGAACCTCGGTTTGCCCTTTTTCACGTCCTGCTTGATCGGATTCAGGATCTCCTTCATCGTGATCTGCAACACGGCAACAGACTTAATGCTCCTAGTAGAGAAACCAGTGACGTGTGTAGATGCATTCGGATTTCTCATCTAATCGCATTTTCATAATTAAACGTTGCATTTATTTGAGAAAGCAAGATGGCACATAATTAGGCAAATGTAGGCAATGGGAGTCAGTTGGCACCTCAAAATTAAACAAACTGAACGCGACCAACCGACGCGAACTTCACTACGCGCTAGCATTACTTAGAGCGACAGGAGGAGGGTTTTGCGCCATTTTCATCTAATTTTTAGAGTGCATAAATAAGAAGGTATGTCCAACAATAACAAATATTTAATGTAATAAATATGCAATAGTGGTAGCATTTAAGTGTACAATTCAACTGTCAAATTATTATAATAACCTATAAAGTCTTGTCAGATTTTTTTTTCTTCTTTTTGTCGATCTTTTGCCCACACTACCTTATCTTACTAAAATCGTATTATTTTTTACTTTTACATGCCGAAAGTTCGCCGTAGAACGACTAATAGGGCTAACTGGACCGCAGACGACTTGGAAAAGGCTATAAAACTTATTAATGAACAGAATTAATAAAATAAGAAATAGAAAAATAGAAAGAATAAGAAAAGGCGCGAAGACCATGAATATTCCATTTGCCAGTCTTCACAAGGGATACAAAAATAATATGTTCGAGGCACCTCGTCTCGTCAAATTTGGTTTGAGGGATTCATTGCCAGAAATAATATTTCTGTGCGGAAGCCCGAAGCTACCAGCATTAATAGGGTTTCAGCCTTCAACAACACTGAAGTAATAGGAAAATACAAATTTTTACCGAAAAACATATATATTTGTGACGAAACCGGCATCTCCACCTTCCAAGATCCTGCAACAGAACAAAAGAGAGTAGTTGGGAAAGGGGTAAGAATATCACTATGCTTTGCGCTATGAGTGCTGCAGGTGGACTCTTGAAAAGGATGAGCCAACAAGACCAATACATAAATGTTCGGACAATGGATGGCATAATGACTAACTTTTCCTTCAATGGCTCAAGCACTTCACCGACTATGCCAAACCTTCTGCAGAGGAAACAATCCTATTAGTCATGGACAATCATGCAAGGAGACCAATGTCCATATGCTACCTCTTCCACTCCATAAATCCCATCGCATGCAGCCACTAGATGTGTCATTTTTTGGTCCATTAGACGCTGCGTATAGAAAAGAATGCGATTTATTCATGAAGAGACAATTGTCACAAAGAATAACACCCTATGATACTGCTTCGCTGGTGAAAACAGCATTCTCTTATGTTGCCTCCATTAGTAAGGCCGAAGCTGGATGCAAAGCAACGGGCATATTTCCTATGAATCCCAATATTTTTTCCCATGAAGAAAAAAGCAGCGAAAATCCTACAACCCGCGCCAATTGTTGTTCAAGATTATGCTGATTCTACTACAGAATCTGCAGACGTCTGCGGGTGGGGTATTCTCCGTATCATCCCTAATAGCTCCTATTAAGTTTTGAACAAAATATTCCAAATGCATTCCGTCCCACTACTTCTAAACCAACGACTGCATCGTTGTTTAGATTTGACATACCATCAACATTTAAGGATCTGCCATGCACATGCCGACTGTAGTGGATGGGATTCTGGGAACAATTATGTGCGCGATATGTGTTGATCGCCACTGACCACACGCTGATCACCATTAGCAACGGGTGTTGACAATCGTGATCAAACGTATTTTTTTTTCATTTCTTTTATTATACCCTAATTAATAAACCAAAGTGATTAAAGTGGCTCTCAATTGATAGTTAAGTAAGTAAAGTTTATAAAAATAACAGAGGAATATATAATTCATTGATATATTTAATTTGCATTTGACCATCACTGTATGAGAAAAAATTTTAAAAAATTGCTCAACATAGTTTTTTAAAATTACATTTAATAATAAAAAGACATAGTATGTACACCTAAGGTCCACCTGCAAAGTGATCCTCTTAAGTAAAACACACAAAAAGGAAGAACTCGGAAACTACAAATTGTAAAGATTTGCAGTAAAAAAATTGATAACTAAAATGATCCAAAGGGAATACTAGAAATAATTTTTAAATTAACACCGTCGAATATAAAAATGCGTTTTACCAATTAATATCTTATGGGTTGACAAAAAAGAATACAATATCTGTAATCATCAAATTCTGCATCTTTTTGGTTGATCGCTTTTAAATGAAAGGCAGCAAATAAGGGCGGAGCAAATTATGTCCCGTTTGAGAAGAAATTTCGCTTATTAAGAAAAAAAATATACCTGTGACAAACTGGTTTTCACTGCCTCTCCTAGAGGCCGTTAATTTAAACATTTATAGTTATTTCAACAAAACAAGTAGACCAAATCTGCAAGAAATCTTTTTCGAGAGCTTCAACATTGAAATAACAAATTATAAAGGTACTTCCTGTACAATAGGTAACCATCATTTACAGTTTTCATTTAAAAAAAATATATTAAACGGTATTGATTTCATTTCGTCAAGGTTCTTCCTCGCGTTTGGTGCAAAACCTTGAAAGTATCGGCATTGTAACTATCGTAAATTGAACCATTTCGAAAAAATGGTTTTGAGCTACATAAATCCTGATTTATAACCGTCTGACATAAAAAACAGAATGAGCGCCCGATATTTTTTAGATAAGCGGTAATCTTGAAAACACCAACTGCCTTTTAACTGACGTGCATGAATGAAAACCTTAATTTCTCACTTCCATTTTGGCGTTTGTCCATCTGGGCACCTCCACGACCATGTTGTAAATCTTCTTGTCACCGTCGACTACTAAGGGGATGTCGTGAAGGGGCGAAACAGGACCATCCTGATCTTCTGCATTTAAAACCAAGGACAGAAGAGGTCACGGTTATCTTGCCGGAAAAAAGCAAACACTTACGTATGTAAACGCGATAATCCGTGCTAAAGGGGGATCCTCTTTCTATTACCGAATATGCCATGGCCGAGTACGCCCTTAAGGTTTTGTTTGTGTAAAAGTTTCGGCCAAACACTCGCAAATTACTTGGCAAACGTCTAACCACAACATGCGCGAAACAAATGCCGAACGTCAACATGGTCGGCTCTGTCACGCAGTGTTGTCGGTACCGCGAAAAAATTATCCTTGATCTGCGGTTTCCTCATTTTTTACTTACTCATTTGTAAAATAAGTTTTTCGGTAGTGCTTGGATATTTGTAAGCTGATAATTCGAATTTTAATGACAATTTCCTATTAAACACGGTAGATACGATGCAATTTTTACATGTATTTCAAATTTGTTCTAATAATTGTTTATTTTTTAAATTTGTAAAAATGTATTTACCACGCATATAATACCTTGCGGGTATATATCTAATAACTAATGGAAGGAGTGTAGAGTTGGTGAGAACCAGCTAATTATGGCCCAAATCATGTAAAAGTGAGTTAGGCGATGTGTGCATTATTCAAAAAAATAAAGATTGTTAGTAAATATTTCAAGTCATTTTTTTTTATCTTAATGCAAAAATTCTGACCTGTAGTCGGCAATGGGCGAGTGTCTCTAGTAAAATGCGTAAGGTCATGTAAATCATTTTCTTTGGGAACTGTCAAAAACAAAAGGGTGTTTGGCTGTTTTTATATACGTAAATAAATCTGCACATACGTCATGGTTAATAATCATAATGAAGAGTTTGAAAAAGACGTGGAGCCATTCGGGCTTGGATGCGCTCTGGATTATTTTTCGGACCACGAAGAAGTATTCCGGGTGATAAATAACCTCTCAAACATTGTTGATGGAGATAGATCCTACCAAGAAAAAACGTATGAGAGATTTTCCTTTATTCTGAGTCAATATATAGAACAGCCTCACCTGTTAGACTCGCATATTGATAAGTTATTAGAGAAATGTATTGAGATAATTCGAAATAAAGATACTGAGATGAAATTAAAACACTTGACCTTCAGCTACATGTTTGTACTAGTCAATGTAAGAGGTTACAAGGACATTGTTAAGCATTTGCCTCACGAAGTCTCAGATTTCGAACCCGTTTTGCAACTTCTTGAACTCCAAGATCCGAACGATACAGAAACATGGACCACTCGATATATTTTGTTGTTGTGGTTGTCAATAATTGTGATGATACCATTCCATTTAGCGAGGTTTGACGATAGCGAGTCGGGCAAGAAGACAGTCATGGATCGTGTTTTGGATGCAATTAAAGTTTACTCTGTAGTTCCCGATAAATGCAGGGATGCAGCCGCATTTCTGGCGAACAAGTTTATTACGAGAAACGACGTGAAAGTTTTGCATCTCAAGAATTTTTTGGATTGGACAATGGAAGAGAGTCTTTCAAAGGACAGCAATATTTTCGTCAAATATGGATCGCTCACCTGTGTCGCATCCATTATTAAGCATGGAAAACGCGAGGACATCTTGCCACATGCAAGAAGGTTACTGCAATGGATAACTAATGCAGACTTTAAGGAAAACTCTGGCGCAAATGTGCTAAAATTGGTTTACAAAATTATCCAGCGCATCGGTGGGTATTTCGTTTAAGTGGATTTTATAGTAATGGTATTTCATGTTAAGGGTTGACGTTTTTGCCTCCGAGAATCGCGTCGTGGAGATATCAGCGAGGGAATAGGTCGTTGGCGGCAAATTTGAGCGCCGGTGATATGGAATCGACTTTCTCGTCCGATTTTGATAACAGTGCCTCAGAGGAATACATAGAGGTTCCAGACGATGTGGAAGAGATTATTGACCAACTTATTCAAGGACTAAGATGTCCCGACAGTGTTGTCAGGTATGAACAAAGTTATCTGAGAATCATAAATATCTAGTAGAGACAACCGACAACAAATACTTAAAATAATGATAATCATTAGCCTGGGTGACAAAAAACGACTCATTTTTTATGAGAAATGTATAGATAATAACAATAATTATTTAAAATTTTCTATATGTTGTCATCAAATTGTTCCTTTTCTTTTTTAATTCCTTAATCGTAATGCCACCAATACTGTCTTTTGTTTCGGTATGACGGTCACTTTTTGTATTCCATAACGCGGGTTCATTTTCATATAAATTAATAAATGTGTAAGTGACTTAGGTTTTGCTTTAATATAGATGGACGGCGGCCAAAGGTGTCGGACGTGTAACATCGCGTCTACCCAAAGATTTAGCCGACGACGTGGTCGGTTACGTAGTGGAGTTGCTCGGTCCCCGAGAAAACGACGCAGCCTGGCACGGCGGGTGTATAGCTCTGGCCGAGCTGGGCCGTCGAGGTTTTCTTTTGCCGGAAAGGTTGCCCCAAGTGGTGCCGTTAATACTCAAAGCTTTGGTTTACGACGAGCCTAAAGGATACGCTTCGGTCGGTTCCCATATCAGGGACGCCGCCTGTTACGTGTGTTGGGCATTCGCCAGGGCTTACGAGCCGCGCGATTTGGCCCCCTACGTGCAAGATATCGCGAGCACGCTCTTGGTGGTCACCTGTTTCGACAAGGAGATCAACTGCAGAAGGGCGGCGTCGGCCGCTTTTCAGGAAAACGTGGGCCGGCAGGGTACCTTCCCTCACGGCATCGATATCTTGACGACCGCCGATTTTTTTGCGGTCAGCGTTAGAACCAACGCTTACCTGAACATAAGCGTTTATATAGCGCAGTTTCGGGAGTACACAGTGCCCCTCGTCGACCATTTGGTCGCCAGGAAGGTCGACCATTGGGACGCCGGCATCAGGGAACTCGCTGCCAAAGCCCTGCACAACCTCACGCCGAAGGTAAAACTTTGTTCAGACGAATTAAAGCGCGGGAATCTTATTTTATTTATTTATTTTGCAAAAAATCATTTGACACTTAGGTAACCAATGGGAATGGAGCATTTATAGACAGCTTCTCCTTCTCCTTATTTTAACCCTTCGCACTCGTATATATGTGCTCGGACTATTATTTTATCTACTTATATGTCTACTCCGATTTTTTTATATTAGATTTTTTTTAATTAAAAAAATTCGCTTTATAATAACTACGAGATTTTTTTTCCAATATTTTATTATTATTATCATAATCACTACCATTATTATTGAATATAAAAAAATTACATCCTATAATGTTGTAGTCACCAATGTGTAATCAAGGCTTACGGGTGCAAGTGTCTCAAATATACATAGTTTCCCGCCTGCTGCCTGTACTTTACGATTAGAACATACCGCACAGTCTTTTTTCTTTTCATCATTTCGACGTAAAATATGTAATTTACCATTTAGCCGCTCTCGTGTATCGACAGATCATGATCTGCCAGAAATTTTGGACCCCTGCCGAAAGTTTTTTGTCATCTCGTTAACCAGTTCCCGAACAAACTTTAGGTGTGTCATTGGTTTTTTGTTTTGGCCCCCTTGTGAAATTTTATATAATAAATATGCATGACACTAGACATTTCGAGTCCCCAGGAAAATAACTATCGCCACAGTATGATAGGTATGACAGAATCAGGTATAAATTTGCGGTTGATTTGAATATTACCTGTCAAATGAACATTTAGTGTTAGCAATTCTTCTGTAAGTGGCCTCACTAAATCTTCCGATGTCAAGCTTCCTTAGTCCTGTAAAATTGTATCCACCATTTCGTAGGTTTGTTAGGATTGTAAGTTGAAAAACTAATTTTTTCCTTAAATCCAACAACAGCATCCAAAAAATTTGTAAAAATTATTCTCTTCTAAATGTGCTACTAAAAAACTGTATTTTGGCGTTAGAAAGTTGTGATCAATACTCTTGGAAATTAGATAAGATTATCGTACCCATATTTAGGACAGCCCCAATATATGCGGTAAACTCTGCTACTGTAGTATCTACCCACTTTTTGACCACCTCTTCTGTGCTATTTTATGTCTAGCGTAGTTATTTGTTTGTTCTACTGTCGTGGCATGTAACGTACTGCCATGGACCAAAATTACCAGGTTGTGTTATATTCTCGTTTTCTTCACTGCTGCTTGAACTTGATGGTAAGCGTATGGTTCTCTGTCTTTTAGCAACTATAATATCACTACCACTACTAGAGTCACTAATATCAGTACTCAATCTATAAATTAATAAATTAAAAAATAGACCGAACTTTACCCAATCGTGTTAGTTATAAACTGAAGTGGTTGAAATATATACATCAACAGATATAAAACAGCTTACGATGGCATTTATAAAATAAATGCCATGCTATATTTTATTTTTACATAAACACGTCCTCAGCAAAGTTTAAGAAAACAATTTAGAAATATTAGAAATGAGCTTAGCGGATGACAGATCGGCTAAGCTGCTGTAATGATAAGTCATGGTGTGCCACCTATACGGCGACATACGAATGGAAAAGGTTAACCTTTTATGCAGTCGCTGGAAGTATTAGAAATAATATGTTGCTTATATATTTTTTCTGTCAACAGGTTTGGTTTTCATTTGGGACTCTTAACTTTTAAATGTGTTCAAAGGTGTGAATAAACTGTTTGTGTAGGTAATCCTGCAATAGCGAAATGACATCCCACAGTGTTGCCAAACTAATTTATTTACTCGATTCGAACGTAGTTCTAAATAGTTTTGATGAGTTAGTCAGAACGAGGCTTTAGGCTTTTGCATTTTACGTTTTGCCCTGGTTCTAGTCAAATATTGCACCACCAAACATTTTCTGAAGGTTGATTGCGCTTGTTTTCTGTGGTTTTCCTTTTACTCCGCGTTTAATTTTGAATAGTTTCTACTTGGTTTTTGATATTTAAACTTTCATTTTCCAAAGTATATAATGTAATATTGATTTTGACGGAAATTTGGAAATATGCTTATTATTTTTATTATTATTATTACTATTAATAGGTATGTGCTTCAGGAGGAAATAGATATTATATTTTGCACTTTCTCTGAACTTTCAATATTTTTTACAGTTTTTTGTATCCCACACAAAGAAATATTGATATATTGATATGATATTGATATAACGCAATGAAACTCCTTGCCAATAGAGTGTAAGCAGCATCGTTATTTTCTCTATTTGGTTTTTAAATAATGAGGAGAAAAATATTTAATTAAATAAAATATTATGAAGACGTTAAAAACAATCACGTCAATTTCTTCGTCATCAATGAGTACCAAGCTAAACCGCTGTCAAATATCTGTCAACTCAGACCCAGACCAAGCGTTAAACGTTAAAACTGGGCTTAAACTACGCTCAAAGTTGTTGTGTTTAAATAAAAGACCGACGTTGTATATTACGTCACCATCGGATAACTCTTAAAGTTCAGTTCGAGAATCGATGTTGCTGCCCTCGAATTTGTGAATTCGGCGATAGGTGGGATGTTCCACTTTTAGGCACCCGAATATATGGTGGAGAAAGTTTTGCCCGCCCTTTTCGACAAAACCGACGGCATAGACCTGAATGCACGTCACGGGGCGGTCCTGGCCATCGGACAAATCGTGCACGCCCTCTCGTCGCTGAACTCCCATCCGCCC